>NC_087348.1:78770833-80020833 GCF_030014295.1 Loxodonta africana
CCGAAGCAAGAGCAAGGTGTGAGGGAAAGTTCACTGAATTAGTAATTAACCCCACAGCAGTGGAGACTTAACTTACTCTGAAACCGCTCTGGGGAAACTGAGTCCTAGGGGAGGTTTAAGACCTACTCAGGGTCACCCATGTGGGATTGAAATCTGGGAGGCTGTGCTCAGCTAGTGCTCTTCCCTTTTCCCTCAGGACCGCAAGTACACTCTAACCATGGAGGATTTGACCCCTGCCCTCAGCGAGTATGGCATCAATGTGAAGAAGCCGCACTACTTCACCTGAGCCACCCAACTTAAATGTACTTACTTGTCCCCATGTCCCCACACCAGCCTGTTTTCGTAATAAACTTTATTGTGACAGGCAGGGCTGATCCCTCCCATGCTGGGAGACACCATGTGACAAGTGGCAAAGCTTTGAGTCCAGCCCCTTTTGGGGCCACAGTGGTAGGGATGGGGACAAGGGATGGGCCCCATGGCTGGGGTAGTACCATGACTGGAGGCAGGGGAGACAACCAGAGTCCTGCTGCTTTGCGGGGGAGGGGGGGTGCACTCCCCCAACTGTGTCCTGATACCTCTGGAGTTTAGGCAGGGACTTTTCAGCCCTATTTGTCCTGCATCTTCTCCAGGATAGGCACAATCATGTCAAACTTGGGCCTTTTAGCAGGGTCTTCATTCATGCATATCTTCATAAGCTTACATACATGGGGGGAAATGCCTGGTGGGATGGTAGGCCGAAGGCCTTCCAGTGCCACCTGTAAATACAGGAAAAACGAGGTGAGCATCAGAACTTGAGTCTGTCATGTGGGGAGAGGCCTCACAGACCTTGGCACAGGATTACTGTATAATTGAACAAGTGTGGGAAGAGCCCACGCCCACTGCAAGTACTGCCACCACCACTACCATCCCCCGGCACGAGTGTTCCCACCTTCATGCCAATCTCCATGTTGGAGAGGTCAGCAAAGGGTACCTCCCGTGTCACCAGTTCCCACAGAAGCACTGCAAAACTCCACATGTCTGCTGAGCGTCTGTTTGTGTCTTCAGGCTTCTTCTGCAGAGCTGGAGGAACAGGACTTGTCTGTTCCAACTGCCTGTCCTGTCTCTGCCCCCTTCCACCAATACTGAGGTGACTCTTCTCTACCTCCCAATATGAGGCCCTCACCCACCTTCAGGGGCCACCCAGGCAGGTGCATACATGCGCCCAGGGCACTGGAAGGAGAACTTGACGTCGGCCATGCTTATTCGGGCAGTCATGTCCTCATCAATCTGAGGAAGAGATGATATGTGGAAGGAGGTGAGTCCTAGTCTAGATAGGTGAAGGGCCTCTGGGGGCCTGGGCCAGGAGTGGACTTGTGACCTTACCATTACACTACGGCTATTGAGTGCATGTCGTGGGATGAGGGGCTCTAATGTGTGTAGGAAGGCCATGCCCCTTGCCATGTCCAGTGCAAACTTCACAGCCTGGCTCTGGTCCACAACGAAGTCTACAAGAGACAGGAGTTAAACAGTTTAGAGAAGTTGGTGCTCCACCCTACCCCACCCCAACCAAGGGCACCCACATCCCTACTCACTGGTGCCTTCGTGTAGTACGTTGTAGAGGGATCCATATGGCATCCAGTGTGTGATGAGGGTAGGGTGAGGAGCAGGTGGAGATTGGCAAGCCCCTAGCACCGGCAGCACATTTGGATGTGAGAAAATCCTGGGAGGAGAGAGTGTTCATGGCTGAGACCCAGCCAAAAAGATCTCCCTCTCAGTGCTATTAAGGGCTCCTTGGAACCAGCAACTTCTCTATCACGTTTTGCCCCACCTGAGCCGGGGACACTCCTCGTTGAAGTCCCTGCTCTTCCTTGTACTCCAGTCTCGAACCTTCAGCATCTTCACGACAATGTCATTGCCCTGCCAGCGGCCCTTCCATAGCTAAGGGACAAGTGGGAGTCAGGAGGGTTCAATGAGGGCCACTGCTTTCCTTGCCCACTAACTGGAGAAGGAGAAGCTTAAAGCAGGTGCACAGCAGGTAATCTGTGACGGTTTGGGGAGGGAGGGACACAAAGGGCAGGGGTCACCTCTCCGGAGTGATTCTCGTTGAGCTTCGCCAGGAAGTTGAGCTGTTTGAAGTCAATGCCAGAGTGTTTGTTCAGGGTCCCATTTCCTGAGAGTGTGGAAAGGTCAGGTCCCCAACTTCCTGATAACCTGTTCCAGGAGCCCAGGATTATTCCCTGTTGCCACCCCCTCCTTCTCCAACAGTGACTCACGGGGCCGAGTGCGGGTGGTCCCCTTCCAGAATGTGTCCTTGTATGGAATTCGGTTGAGATTCTGACCCATCTTCTCTGCCCGCTCTGGGGAAGAAAGACAGTCTTGGCCTGAGATGTGGTAATGGAGGGAGGAGACAGGTGGGGAGGGACAAGACAAGAAGATACAAGTGGGAGGAAGGTAGGGGATGCACCTCGGAGAAGCTCTCTCAGGGGTGCCTTGGCTTTGTCTACAGGCATCTCTCCATACTTGTTACAGATGCTGACAAGGGCTCCATTAGCTACCAGGTCCTGGAATGAGAAGGTGGTTGTGATGAGAGCCCCTGCTACCTCACAGATGTAGTAACTCACAGATACAGTACACACCCTGTAAGTGTCAAACACTCAGGATGGGTTGAGTATTCCAGGATCTCTCCCTCAGGCTCAGACTTTGCTTCCCACCCATCACAGGGCTTGGGGCCCAAGTCCTTACCTCTGCTACCTGGTCTTGGCCCCAAAAGCAGGCATAGTGCAGGGGTACATTCCCATGCTCATTCACTGCATTGATGTCAGCCTTGTACTGCAACAGCTGCGCCCCATGGCCAGACAGAAGAGGCAGAAGGCACAGTCAATCCCAAATGAGAGATGGGTGTTGGGGTATGAGGGGGGAAGAAGAGCACGCATACTTCTATTTATGTTATAGTGCTTGTGTTTGACTGCAAGGTATGGAGGCAGCATGGGTGATGGAGGGGTTCATACATACCTTCTGTACAATATCACGGTGTCCATGACTGGCTGCCAGATGCAGTGGGGTGTCATCGCCACGATTCATCACATTGATCCGTGCCCCCCGCATGATCAGCATCTCAACCACAGCAGAGCGGCCCTCTCGGCAGGCCCAGTGCAAAGGGGAGAAGCCATGGTCATCCCTTTGAGGAAGTGGTAATGGTCAGTGATCTGGAGGCGGGATGGGGCAGAGGCTTCGATACAGGAGAAACTGATAGTCACTCTTCATACTCTCCATGGGAAACCTTACCTCTCTGGGATTTCAATTCTCATTCATGCCAACAACTCCCAAGTCTGTCCAGTTGAGATCTTGCCCTGAGCTTCAGACCCAACCAAGGGGCACATAGGGGCAGCTTAAACTCAAGTCCATAATATGATTCATTATTTTCACGCCACCCCCAACCATCTATCGTTTTTTTGCTCGTACGCCCTATCTCATTAGATGGTAGCACTCTTCATCTGGTTTCCCCTAAACCATTTTTGCAATGTCTGTTGGTCCTGCTTTCTACTGCATCTCGTATATCCCCCTACTATAGCACTTGTTATACTGGACTGTAAGAATCTTGTTACTTGGCTGTCTTGTCTATTAGACTGTAAGCTTCTTGGGCTGAATGACACAGGTGTCAGCTCGTGCCAGTGTGGGGAGGGGGTGGCAGGGTGTTTTGGAGAAGGAAAACCACAACTCATGTGAGAGGGAGCCAAACTTACTTTTTGGTTCTGGTACTGAAATTAAAACCTAAAAGTGGAATGGAATTAAAATGACATTTTGGAAGGGTTTACCATGAGAAGGAGAAATGGTTTTGATAAGTTATTACTGATGAGGCAGATAACAAACCAGCACATAAAACAGGGATTCCCCTACTCAGCAATCCTGGGTATAATAAAAAACAGAAGAAAATGAGAACAGCTGCTTTGGAAGGAAAACTATACCTGACTTTTTTTTTTTTTTTTCCCTTAAGGGCATGTATTTTACAAAGGAAAAGAAGTATACAAAACAAAGCAATTGGGTGGGAGCTGGGCCTGCCTGACAGGCTGGGGCCATAAAAGGAAATTCCCTCCAGTCCCAGGCTGCAAACCCAAGGGGCGGGGCAGGGGGCGGGCCAAGGTCTGGGCTAGCAGCCTCCAGATGCCTTAGTGTTTCAGTCACTTCCCATCGGGGGCTCTAGGTGGGGCCTGGAGCTTGTCAGGGGTCTAGCCACCCTGACACACAAGCAGCTGATGGGGGTGGGGACTGCCGCCTCTAATTTACAGATCTCCTACAGCTTGCCTTCATCTGCTAACACAGCTAGCCAAAAGTTTTCCTGGGAGGTGGGTATCCACCAGAAGCAATTGCAACCTCCTGCTTATCAGTCTTGCCTCTCAGTTCCTTAATTTGTGCCCTGACTTATCAGCCTGCAGCAGTCTGTGGCCCCAGGGCAGACCAGCCTGAGGGCAAAAGTATGGGCACAAAGGCTCTCCCCAATGTCCAGTTGCCCGTCACCTCAGGCTCTGGATTTCCTATCCCAGAGATGCCTGCAGGAAATTGTCCCTCCACCCCCTCATACCCAGCATATATCCAGGTTGGGCCCCCAGACCCTGTCCCCTGAAACCAGCACCAAAGCCTTCTAGTTTCCCTAATGCCACTCTACCTTTTGGCAGTAGAGTCCTCCTAGATGCCTAAGCCTCTGTTCAAGAAAGTAGGAATGGTGCTTACTGTTTTTATCAAGCACCCTCTGAGAAATATGAAAAATGGAACAAGGGTACTCTGCAAATTATGAGGGAGAAATTGTATAAAGTCTAATGGGAACCAGTGAAGCTTAAACTAAGATGACTGGTGATCCTTACCTTTCAAATCTTAACATTACACTCCCCCAACTTTAAAAAATAAATTATAATCCCCACTGTGAATCGCCATCACTACTGCCATCTCAGCCAGTTTTAAAGAACTTGTTTACATTCACTTTATTTCCACACCTCCCATTCATTTTTTAACCTGCCACAGGTTGGCCACCTTGAGGGCAGGGATCAAGGGATCTGACTGGGTTTCCCGAGCCCAGCACAGGAAATGTTCAGTACGTTTCCTTAAATGAATGAACCCAATATAGTCCACTTTATTTTTTCTCTGAAATGGCTCTCACCAAAATCATCAAATATATCCTAATTGCAAATTCAACAGGTAAAGTTATTTTAAAGCTGCCTATATTATTGTCACACTGCACTACTGTTGACCACTCCCCTTTCATTGAAACATTCTCTGAGCTTTACTAACACACTTTTCTTTTTCTCCTTCAATCTCTGGTTGCTCCTTTTCCGTCTCCTTGCAGGCGTCTCATCCCCTGCCGTCTTGTCTTCCACTCTTCCAAGGCTCTTTCCTTCACACACATCTTCACTTATTATCTATACGCTAATATCTCCCAAATCTGTGCCTCCAACTCTGATCTCTCCTGAACACAAAATGTGCATAACCAATAACCTACTGTTTTGTCACCTTAACACATGCAAAATGGTACTCATCATTTTCCTTCAGTCTTCTCCATCTCAGTAAAAGGAACCACCATCTACTAAGTGTCCAAGCCAGAACCCTGGTTATCACCTATGACCTTCCTCACTTCCCACAGCAAGCACCACCAATTCCTCACCCTAAAGATTTTTGGAATCAGATCACTTCTGTCAGGTGCCCCCATTCTAGTCCAACCCATTGTCACTTCTGGAATAGCTTCCTGATACGATTCTTGCCTGTGCTTCATAAAGCATCCAAGATGATACTTAACAAATGGGCAATCTCATCATATTACTACACAGCTTTAAGGGTTTGCTCTTAAAGACCTCATCATGCCCTAAATATCTTAACACGATCTGGCTGACCCCTGCAGTCCTCTCCAGACTTATCTCCTATCATTCTCCTCTTGTATCCAACGCTGCAGCCCACAGAAACAGTATTCTATCCTCCAGCCATATGGAACTCCAGAAAATTTCTTGTAACTCTCAGCTTTGTGTCTTGCCTCCCTGCCTTCGCCCATGTAGTTCACTGAGGCTGGAATGCTCTCTGCGGCCTCTGGCTGTGAAACTCATTCAGTTGTTCGAACACTGCTTCCGTGGAGAACCTCTGCCCTCCACAAGCTGTGCTTAACACTGATCACACTGGATGGAAAAGTTGGCCACCTCCGCCAGACATGAGCACCCCACGTCGGGGAGAAGGGTAAGACTCTGGCCATCCTCTCCCCACCAGCCGCCTGAGCTCACCCCTGGTTGAGGTCGTTCTCCGTGTTGTCCAGCCACAGGCGCACCGCAACCGCGTTGCCTTCACGGCACTGAGTGAAAATGTCGTCCATAGCAGCGTCCCGGCGCTGAGTGCCCTAGATCGGGTAAGCCTGGGGACTACGGAGTGACCCAGGGGAGAGGGGTGAGCCCCAACCTTTGTCCTCTACAAGACAGAAGTGTTTCTGTTGGGGGCGGGCGTCTGGGCGCTGCGTCCCCGGCTTGTAGGGGTCAGGAATGGGAATTTAGTGCCATGGGATGATCCCCGAGTGTGTCCACTGGGCATGAGGGAAAGGCAAGTCCGGGAGGGGAAGGAGATAGGCGCTGGTGTCTGCTGAAGGGATATCGGAGGGCAGGCACGGAGACACCACCCGCGAACAGAGCTGGGGGCGGGGGCAGGAGTGGGGAGGTCCGGGCACCGTACACCCGGTAGGAGGGGATCCCCGCGTATGGCCCCCATTCCCTCCTGGGAATTCAGACGGAGTGAGGGGTCACGGGCTGGTGGGCCTGAGTGTTGGGGAGGGGCGCGGGTAGCCCCGCACTCACCGGGACTCGGGGTCGAGGCGCCTTCTCCGGGGAACTCCCGTCCGGCCGCGCCCGCCACCCGGCCCCGCCCCGCCCCTGGCCTTAGCGGGCCGGCGCGGGCCTCCCTCACTTCCCGCCCCTCCCTTGCCCTTCTAGCTCGCTAGTGTCGAAACTCGATGGTTTTCGGCGCTGCGCCGGCCGCTCTAGCTGCCCCTGGCTTTCACTCTTTGGTTCCCAGCTTCTGCCCGGCTGGTGTAGGCACTTTGACTCCGGGAGACGCTATCGCACGTGGAGGGACGCCGGGCACCGCGACTCTGCCCTCCTGGCCCTCATGTTCGAGGAGCCCGAGTGGACCGAGGAGGCCCTAGGAGCCACGGCCTTCGGGCCCGTCGCCGCAGGGCCCCGGCCCGCGGCAGCCGTGCGTATCAAGGTGAGTGGCCACGCAGGGGCACTGGGACCTGTTTTGGGGCGCCAAAGCATTAGGGAAATCCCAGCGCCAGGGGCACACCAAGTGTGTATTGGGTGGGTAGGTGGGCCCAGCGGCACCGTTTGAGGCGAGTTCTGATTGAAGATCCGAAAACATTTAAGAGAAAATGATATTTGAGCTAAGTGATGAACAGAAATTTAAGCAAAAAGGGTTTCTTAGACCGGGGGGGTGGAGGGGAGCACGTGCAGAGGTCGTGGGGCAAGAGCTTATGACCTGTTAGGGCCCACCAAAATGATCCGTGTGGTTGGAGCACAGAGAGTAAGTGAGAGGGGATGATGTTTAAGTTGGAGAGGTGGAAGTTTTGTATATTTTAAGTGCAGAGAGAAGCCAATGAAGTATTTGTAACAGGGGAGCGATTTGTTCAGATTTGCATTTTGAAAACATCACTGGTTACAGTGTGTGGAGAATGGGTTGGAGAGAGCAAGAGTGTGTGACACAGGGCTATGAGTATTATGATTAAAGGGGGTATGGGTGGGAACTAAGAACCTCCAAGGTAAGTGCCTGGTCTGGGACCACCCAGCAGGACTTCAACCCAGAATCAGCCTCCCCCACTAAGGCCTCCACCTTTGAGCCTCTGCATATGTGCCGGCTGCTGTACTTTCTCACCCTCTTACTTCCTGTACGCTTCAGTGTGCTTCTAATATGAAATCTGCATGACTGACATCTGCTTATTCCCTTTTCATCTCCTCAGCTCATTGCCACAATCCAGATCACTGTTCTCTTGCCTGTACACTTGGAACAACCTTCTCACTGGTCTCTTTGTAGGTTTTCTCTTGACACTGCAGTTAGAGGCATCTTTAATTCGCACATCTGATCCTGTCACTCTTGTGCTCAGAAACCTTCTGTGGCTCCCTACTTATTATAGAGTGGTATCATCAGCTGGGGACAAAAGCCTGAAATTGAGAGTTGGAACTCCTGGTCTCTGGCCTTAGGCCCTGTTGCTTGTGGCCTGAGCACATTCATCTAGGGAATTTCCATTGCCTCATCTGCACATTGAAGAAGGAGGAGTGGGTGGTTTCTCCACTCTCCACCTCCCAAGGTTTGGGACTAGGAAATGAACATTCTTCAGGGTCTTGCAGGCTTCCCAACTTAGCTAAGATGACTGGGAAGAATCCAGATATCTCTGCCAGTGCCTGAATCAGGCTCCCATCTCTCCCTTCTTACACTCCAGAACTCATCTATCCTCCTCACCCCACTCTCATACCTTGCTTACCCCAAGGGCTCCAAGCACCGCAAGCTCTTGGCCACCTTACGGGCCCTGGAGGCTGCATCTCTTCCCCAGCAACCCCCCAGCCTACCTGAAAGTGACTCTGAAGAGGAGGAGATAGAAAGGAAGAAGAAACGCCCCAAAAAGGCCTTGTTTGCTAGTGCCTCTGCTGAAGTAAAGGAGAAAAGGAAGAACAAACATCAAAAACAGACCAGGTCTGGGAGTGACTCTGAGGATGAGGAAGTGGAAAGAAAGAAGAAAAGCTGCAAACGGGCTCTTCTTGGCAGTGAGTCTGTTGAAGAGGAGAAAAGAAAGAGGAAATGCCAGAAACAGGCTCCTTCAAGCAGAGCCCAGCACCTGGATAGTGTTGACCAAACAGGTACTCTTGGATATGTACATATATATATGGGGGGCAGGGGAGGGCAGGGAAGATCAGCTGATCCTACGTGTGACAGAGGCTACCTGTCACCATTAGGACTGGGGTTAGCCAATAAGAAGTACTTTCATCCAGGCCACAGTCTCTGTCTCAAGGGCAGGCATATCAGGGGATATTGAGTTTATGTTAATAGTGGTGCAATAATTCAGGAAAGGATAGTGACAATGGTTGTACAACACGAAGAATGTAATCAGTGTTGCTGGATTGTACATGAAGAAACTGTTGAATTGGTGAGTGTTTTGTTGTGTATACTTTCACCACATTAAAAAAAAAAAAAAGACAGGCATATGGCCAATGTGACTTGCCAAGTGTCTGCTTGCAGAGGATCTTGCCTCAAATACACTTCCCATTGCCCTACCTGCAGGTTCCAAAGTCCAGAAGGGTAGTGCTGCAGATGACCCACACAAGCCAAGCCTTGGGTCTGCTTCCCCTCAGTTACCCCATACCTTGAGCCGTAAGCAGTGGCGGAACCGACAGAAGAATAAGCGGAGACACAAGAACAAGTTTCGGCCACCTCAACCGCCAACCCAGGCTCTGGCCCTGGCTCCCACAGAGGAGGCAGAGGTGCCTCCTCCTCCCAGGCCAGACAGCTACGAGGCTCGGGCGGGAGCTCTGCGAGCCCGCATGGTACAGAGGCTGGATGGCGCCCGATTTCGCTACCTCAACGAACAGCTATACTCAGGGCCCAGCAGTGCTGCACAGCGCCTCTTCCAGGAAGACCCGGAGGCCTTTCTCATCTACCACCGTGGCTTCCAGAGCCAAGTCAATAAGTGGCCCCTGCAGCCTGTGGACCGCATCATCAGGGATCTTCGCCAGAGGTGAATGGGGGTGGGCACTGTAAGAAGTGATAATGGGTCAGTTATCATGGGCTCTGACCAGGCCAGTGAGCGACCCTTCCCTTCCGTTCCCAGGCCTGTGTCTCTCGTGGTGGCTGACTTCGGCTGTGGGGACTGTCGCTTGGCTTCGAGTATCCGGAACCCTGTGCATTGCTTTGACTTGGCCTCTCTGGACCCCAGGGTCACTGTGTGTGACATGGCCCAGGTAAACTCATCTGTGTATTTGGACTGTGCTCTAGGTCCATGTGCTCATCTCTTTAAAGCCCTCCTCCTCCTAACCCCCCGCCCAGGTGCCCAACCCTAGCACCCAGTGCTGGCTTTCTTCTCCTCCCCACACTGTGTGCCTGCCCCCATTTGCCCAGCTGCATGCTTCATACAGCAGTCCCTCTCCACAGGTGCCCCTGGAGGATGAGTCTGTGGATGTGGCTGTGTTCTGCCTGTCACTGATGGGAACTAACATCAGGGACTTCCTGGAGGAGGCAAATCGAGTGCTGAAGCCAGGGTAGGAACCCCGTGGACACAGATGCATATATGTGTGTGCATGCGCGTGTCTGCATTTACACAGAACTCTCCATCCCTCTCAGGGGTCTTCTGAAAGTGGCTGAGGTCAGCAGCCGCTTTCAAGATGTTCGGGCCTTTCTGGGGGCTGTGACCAAGTTGGGCTTCAAGGTCATCTCCAAGGTAAGTGCCCTAGAAAGTCTATTTTTGTTTTATGTGCAGCCCTTTCCAGGGGAGTGGTGTACAGGAAGGAGGCCATAAGCACAAGAACAGACATTTGCTCTCTGAAGGCACAACTCATGGGGTAGCCCTGGGAAGCTTTCTGAACAGGGGCGGGAGATGGAAGGAGGTATTTTGAGCAGCTAGGATGAGGATTTAGAACTTACTGGATCTTTTCTGCCCCTAGGACCTGACCAACAGCCACTTCTTCTTGTTCGACTTCCAGAAGACTGGACCCCCTCTGGTGGGGCCAAAGGCTGAACTCTCAGGCCTAAAGCTTCAGCCATGTCTCTACAAGCGCAGGTGACTGCTGGACCTCCCTTGAAAGGGGAGGCAGGGTTCAAACTCCTGGCTCAGAACCCTGAAAACTGTAGCCAGCCAGGCTGTGAGCTAGGACCTGATGTCACCCTGCCCCATCCAAAGAACAAAATGTGATGAAGGCCCTGGCTCGGCCCCTGATCTAACGGAGGCTTCCTCGGTTGCAAGAAGCATGAAGTCACTCAGACTAGCTAAAGACTAAGGGGTTTATCCCGAGACTACAGGGATGTCCAGGAATCATGGATCCCTTTAGGCGTCGTGGAAACTACATGGTTTGGAATTCAGGGCATCTCTGGGTTTAGTTTTCTTTTTCCATCTCAGGGGCCACATGGACTTTTTCTTGCTGTCTCCACTCCTCTCTTCAGATCTTCTCTCTGCAGACCAGCGCCTCTGCTCACTCACAGCTGCTGTTCTTTCAGCTTTGGTCTGCCCAGGCCTTCAAGGCTGTGACAGGTGTTGCTTCTTGTCTCTGGGGCACCTGGTAGCCCACCAATATCCTGGCTGAACACATCAATCTTGGCTTCCAGGTAGAGGCAAGCTGTCTCCACAGCTGTGAGGTGGGCCAAGATTGATTAGATGTTCCCTGCACTGTACATGTCTAGTGGTTCATCTCTCTCTGCTTATGTCATCTCCAACTTGGGAGCCATATAGACTAAACCACTCCCAGCACCTATTTTCCTGTGGGGCTCTCGTGTGTGTGTGGCTGAGCACAGATTACAGAGTCAGGTAGACCTGGGTTTGAATCCCAGCCTGCTGCTTAGAGCTGGGAGTCATTTAATATCTGAATGTCAGATTCCTCATTTGGAAAATGGTGAGGACTACTGTTTTATGGGGTTGTTGTATGGGCTAAGTGAGGAAATCTATAGCCTGGGCTGGGAACATAGGAGGTGCTCAATAAACTGTAACTATGGATATCATGTCTTGTGAGCTTTGTTCTCTGAAGACCTTTCCCTAGTCAGGAATGGAGATTGAGGGGTAAAAAATGGATTTGTTGGCTGAGGAAGGTTCTGGGACAGCTCTTCAACAGGCTGATTTCATAAACTCTTTAGAAATTCTCGATGGTTTCTGAGCCGTCCCTGGAAGTGGATTATGAGGGAACTGAGTCTCTGTTCATAAATTACTGGGTGATGCAATTTTGGGGTGGGGGGATTAGGCTATTCATTGGCGAAAGGGTCTGTCCATTTCTTCCCAGGGTAGCACATCCTGGGAAAGCTTTCAGCAAGGAAGGCTAGTGCTTAGGGGTAAGATAATTGGATAATATATCCCCGGCTTCCCTCAGAACACATCTGCCATGGGCTTGGGTAAAAATGCAGCCTCTTCTTACCTGTCTCCAAAAACAAGAACTGAGAGTGGCTACTGGGAAGACATAGTTTCCAGGACTCTGAGCCAGCGTATGCCTCCAGTAAAGGGACAGAGTTTTGGGGACAGACTGTAGGCCAGAGGCATGCCTGGGGGCTGGGCTGGGAATCATGCGACAGACAGTGCACCGTGCCTTTGCATGTGCTACTTGCTGAAATACAGCCAGTTCTCGTTATTCACAATAGTTATGTTCTGTAAAGTCACTGTGAACACCGAATTATTGAATACTGAACCATTGCTCCTAGGGGAGATACAGGGGTTAGGTTCCTGCAAGCCTCTAGTCACAACATTTTTGTTACATAAAACATAACCTGGTTTTATATGTGTTTCTGTTGAAAAAACCGCAAGATACCTTATTTAAATATGTATTGTTGATTCATTAACATTGAACTCACGGCCAACAGCACTGTAACTCATGCCTGAACAAAGTTCACCTAAAACACATATTTTCTCCGTAAGGCACATCATAGCCTTCTTGTGCTTAGGAACACGAGCCAGCACTTCACTGCACTTAGGGGCCATTTTAAGGAGCGAAACCACCAACAAAAAGCACAAAAATGCAAAAAACATGGCACTAAATAGATCACAAAAGGATGTAATTGTTTACATTATGAGAACTGAAATAAGAAGGCAGAGTGTCACCTTGTCCGACCTCAGCTGAAAACTTGTGCGTCGGGAAACTCAAATTTTTTATCATTCTGTGCATGTCTGTGAATGACATTGAAAGTACCATGAGTACTGATTCTGGGATTAAAAATAAATTTTAGCAAGTGGGCAAATTAAGGAACCCTGGTGGCACATGGTAAAGCACTCAGCTGCTAACCTAAAGGTCGGCAGTTTGAATCCACCAGCCGCTCTGCAGGAGAAAATACCTGGTGATCTGCTCCTATAAAGATTTCAGCCTAGGAAAACCTCTGGGAGCAGTTGTACTGTGTCCTGTAGTCTTGTAGAGTCACTATGAGTCAAACGTGACAGCAGCACACAACAACAATTTCACAAATATGAACTTCATGAATAATGAGGGTCACCTGTATTTTCTGAATGGTAAAGTTTTGCTCACCCTTCAAAACAGCCTAATTGTTTCCTACACACTCATTTCCAAAGCATTGATTTCTTCAAATGAGCTCTCAAAGCACTGTGTGAAGAGTGTACCTTCAGTATTTAAATACTGGGTTGTGGTTGCTTTGTGCATTAGACCGTGAGCTTCTCAAGCTGTATTTATTGTATTCCCAGAGCTTATGCACTTGTTCACCTAAGGGGGGCGGTAAGGAATGACAGGGTCTAGTTGAGTGGGATTGATGGAAGCAGAGGTGTTGCAGGAACCCAGGGCACAAGATGAGGGCACTGTGGACTAGTGGCAGTGGAGGAAGTGGGCTGACAGGAGTAGGTTAAGAGCCAGAACTGGTGGGAGGTTGGAGGTGGGTGAGAAAAGGAAGTCTGAACTAAGTTCCAGGTTTCTGGTTTAAGCAATTAGATGGGCTGGTGGTGCCATTAAAAGCGTTGGAATTTAGATGCCTTTAGATACTCATTTGTTAAGAAGGACATACAAATCCCAGGAGAGATCTGTGGTAGGGATTTGGGATTTGGCAACCTAATGGTGGTAATTAAAGTCATAGAAGTAGATGAGATATCCAGGGTAAGATAATGAGAAGACATATTGGCTGAGAATAGAACTCTGAGGAGCATTTAATGGATGGAAAATGAACCTGTAAAAGGGAAGGAAGATTAGAAGGTGGGGCCAGAGATAGAGGAGGATATTTTTCCATTGGAAAAATGGGGAGGTTATCAGCCTTCAGATGCTGCTGAAAGGTTAAGTTGAGGGAGAAGTCAGATTGCAGTGCAGTGAGGATTGCTGAGCAATGTTGAGGGTCTGCTTAAATTCATAGCAGTATTGTTTGTGATTTATAGTACTAATCAGCTCATTGGTGTGGTTTTCTCTACCTTCTCAGGAATCTAAGTGTACCTGAGGAAGGGATCATCCAGAGTTGGGATGAAAGAGAAGAGTAAAGGAGTTTCAGACCATTAGCTAGCAAGAAAGTAACTGTGCTGGTGGACCATGGCATTTTGTAGAACAGGTAGGAAAGCGAAGACAGGAGTATGTTGTTGCACTGGGAGTAATTGAACAAATGACCTGGGAGGATAGGAGGCTGTGGTTAGAAATTGGAACGCTTGAATTACTGATTTTGGAAGGAGATCAACTCCAGGTGATGGCGAAGTCTGCGGTGTGGCCATGAGAGTGAGTGACTGAGAGGCATGAAAGGTAAGATGGCTGAGGGGTCAGGTATTGGGGGGAGGGGTTGTCTGCATAGACTTTGGTGTTCTCCAGGATGATGGCAGGAGTTGGCAGTAGAACAGGTGCCAGTGTCTTGAGGGAGGGGCCAGGGAATCTGTAGACAAAGGGAAGGAGAGGCTGCATGGCATGGATTTCAAGAAAGCAGAGGGTTTACAGTGTCATGGATTGAATTGTGCCCCTGCCAAAATATCTCTCAACTTGGCTAGGTCGTGATTCCCAGTATTATATGATCGTCTGCCATTTTGTCATCTGATGTGATTTCCCTGCGTGTTATAAGTCCTATCACTATGATGTAATGAGATGGATTAGTGGTAGTTATATTGATGAGATCTACAAGATTAGGTAGTGTCTTGAGCCAATCTCTTCTGAGATATAAAAGAGAGAAGCGAGCAAAGAGACATGGGCACCTCATACCACCAAGAGGTTCCTGCGGTGAGGTGCTCTCAGACTAAGGGAAGACTGATGTATCACAAGGACGTTCCTCCAGAGCCCACAGAGAGAGAAAGCCTTCCCCTGGAGCCAGCACCCTGAATTGGGACTTGTAGCCTACTGGACTGAGAGAGAATAAACTCTTTGTTAAAGCCATCCATTTGTGGTATTTCTATTATAGCGGCACTAGATATCCAAGACACATGGCCTGCTAGAGAGACTCACTTTGGGAGTGATGTGAGACTGGTGTGTGGAGCTGACTGCCAGGCAACCAGAATAAAATGCCCTGACAGTCCCTCCCAGCCTGTCAGGATTCCCCAGTGAGGGCTGACTGTTGTGGCAGCTCCATGGGACAGGAGGGGGAGGCAAGCCAAAGTTCAGGGGATGTGTTAGAGTAGCAGGGTATCTCACTGTAGGACTCACCTCACCTTCTATAGTTCCATATTTGTGTTCTTTACCAAATGTTATTTATATTCCCAGATCTTGATTAATTTTCCCAGTTTTCTTATTGTGCCCAGCAGGACAGCTGCTTTCCTCCCTCTTTTGCTTTCTTCCCTCACTCACAATTTGGATTTTCCGTTTGCCTCTTATGGCTCAGGCCACCTGAGTCAACATCTCTCTGGATCTGACTCAGGCCCCAGACTCCCCTTATCTCAGTCTAGCCCCCACTAGGGGCCCCCGCCAGTCACCCTGATCCAGGTCCTCCCTACTCCATCAGTAGCTTCAGGACAAACTCCTGTTTAAGTCCATGTCTAACTTTCAGTGTCTAATGTTGAGAACCTAGACTGAAGAAAGGACAATATATAGCTCCTTAAGAAAAAAAAAAAAACTATTTTTTTTTTTTTTTTTTAAGAAATAACAGTATGCCCACTGTTTAAGGAACTATAAGACCAGTGTGGCTAAAGCAGATTGAAAGAGGGGCCAGAGAGTAGAAGCTAAATGGGGGTTACCCCAATTGTGTAAGGTAATGGTTCTCAAACTTTAGAATCATCTGGAAAGCTTGTTATAATGCTAAGCCATCACCCTAGAGTTTGATTCAATAGATCTAGGATAGGGCCTGAGAAGTTCTTTTCTGGTGTTTTGATTTTCTCAGGGAAGCAGGAAGCAAATTCATCAGTTGAAAGTGAGAATGGAGGAGGAGTTAGAGGTTTGAGGAGAGGAGAATATAGTTTCTAAGAGAGCAGGAGAGGGGATGAATGGACTAGGGATATAGAGTTTTATGTGTTGATTTGTATCCCATAAAAAGATATGTTGATGTCCTAACCCCCAAACCTGTTGCCGTAGAGTTGATTCAATTCTGACTCGTAGAGCTGCCCCATAGGGTTTCCAAGGCTGCAATCTTTATGGAAGCAGACTGCCACGTCTTTCTCCCATGGAGTCGCTGGTGGGTTCGAACCGCTGACCTTTCGGTTATCAGCTAAGCGCTTTAACCACCATGCCACCAAGTCCCCTTTCCTAACCCCCAGTACCTGTGAATGTGACCTTATTCAGAAACGAGCAGTTGTTGGGTGGAAAGGAGGTGAGGAGAGCAGAACATAGGATCATGACCCCCTGTCCTAGTGAAGGCTCGTTGACTTAAGCGGGTCAGAGCTGGAAGGGGAAACTATTTAAAACTAAGACAGGTGCAGATGTTTAATTATTACACAGAATTGAACATCCTGATTGTGTTTATGCCTTAAACTGACCATAGAGCTATCTATTAGCTAAGAATGTGCTGGAGCGTTCCTGCTTGCTAGAGGGTTTCTTTACGGCAGGGGAAGAGAACCCCTCATGAATGAAGTTTAGAAGTGTGGTGAGAGACAAAAGTAAAGTTGGGTTTGCATATCAAGCTACACCTCGTGCTGTTCATCCCTTTTAGAGGTCTCCAGGTAGACGATTATTGCTTCTGCAGCTATTGGTGCGCTTCAGCTTTTGTTCCTGTAATACAGTCCTCAGGGAACACAATTCAAAAAGAAACACCATGATCTTGGCAGAGATACAGCTCAGCTTCAAACATGGAACCATTTATGTAATTGCACAAAGGCCTTTAGCTTTTCACAAACATCCACTAGTAATTACAGCCTTTCCTCCCCAGGTTGTCCTCCTTTCCAGGTGACTTCTCTGACCAGACACCTGGTTCTAGGATATTTGACTACTATAGTCCCGTGCTTACTGGTTTAATTGCTTCCATTCGTGCACCCAAAGCAATTGAGTTTCCACACAGGCAAGTGATCTTTTTAAAATCTAAATCAGATCATGTCACTCACTTCTCTGCTTAAAATCCTTCAATGGACTCTTATTGCTCTGAGAATAAAATACACCTCCTCACTTGTTGACTATCTCATTACCCTACATTCCGCATTTACAACAATAGTAAAAAATCTACTATCCGACTCTTTTGCACATTAATGATGCATGTCTGGCAGTAACGAATACTGAGGTGCTGGCTTTCATGGTTAAAGGTGTCAACTTGGCTGAACCATAATTCTCAGTGGTTTGGCAGTTATGTAAGGATGTAATCTGGGAGTTATGTAATGATCTGTATGTATTTTGTGATCTGATGTAGTCATCCATCATTTTCCCATAACACTGCTTTCACATAATGACCTTGTCTTTGGAACCTAACTAACCCTGTCAATAAGTGAGAACAGGGTGTACAGACTCCTCCTTACCAGGTCTTATGTGATCTTATCCAGGCCTCCCTCTCCAACTGCATCGTAATCTACTTCTTTCGTTTCTCACAAAACTCCAGCCACACAGGCTTTCTTTTAATTCCTCAAGCATTCCAAGCTTTTTTATGCTTCAGAGTCTTTACACATCTTCTATTCCATCTTTCTAGAATACTCACCTTGTTGAGTTTATTTTCATCTTCCAGATTTTCACATCAACATTTCCTTTTTTACTGTAGAAGAAACTGGCTAGATGCTCACCAAAATTTCCTTTTCCTGGGCACACCATTAAACTACATATCCTAGCTCCCTTGCATCTAGGAGGGGCAATGAGAGTAGTTCTCACTAATGGAAAGTGAGTAGAAGGCAGTTAAGGGTGGATGAGCCTTTTCCATATATTCCCACCCACATCCCTGCCTACTAGGGTGACCTGGAAGCACTTGTTTTGAAAGTGAAGGAGTCATAGCATAGAAGTTTGGATATTAAGCCACTACTTGGAGGAAAGCTGCCTGACCAACAATATCCACATTGGACTTTGAACAAGAAATAAACCTTTGTGTTAAGCTAGTGAGTTTCAGGGGTATTTGTTATAACATTTGGCACTACATACCCTGGCTAATAGTAAATAAAGAATAATAAAAATCCTCACAACCAGACCAGTAAGCAACATTATGATAAAAGAAGAAAATACTGTAGTAGTAAAGGATTTCATTTTACTTGTATCCACAATCAACGCCCATGGAAGCAGCAGTCAAGAAATCAAATGACACATTGCATTGGGCCAATCTACTGCAAAAGACCTCTTGAAGTGTTAAAAAGCAAAGATGTCACTTTAAGGACTAAGGTGCCCCTGACCCAAGCCATGGTGTTTTCAGTCGCCTCATGTGCATGTGAAAGCTGGACAATGAATAAAGAAGACTGAAGAAGAATTGATGCCTTTGAATTACGGTGTTGGGGAAGACTATTGAATATACCATGGACTGCCAGAATAACAAGAAAATCTGTCTTGTAAGAAGTACAGCCAGAATGCTCATTTGAAGCAAGGATGGTGAGACTTCATCTCACAAAGTTTGGACATGTTGTCAAAAGGGACCAGTCCCTGGAGAAGGACATCATGCTTGGTAAAGTAGAGGGTCAGCAAAAAAGAGGAAGACCCTCAAAGAGATGAGTTGACACAGTGGCAGCAACAATGGGCTTAAGCATAACAACAACTGTGAGGATGACACAGGACAGAGCAGTATTTCATTCTGTTGTACATAGGGTTGTTGTGAATGATGACTTGGTAGCACCTAACAATGACAACTGGCTAATTTGTCTTCTCTGGGCATCCTGTCCACCTTACTCTTGATCACAAAACCTTTCAGCGTGTTTCAAACATTTAATTTTCTTGCCAGATGGTTGTCAACACTTCCCACCTACCCCATGAATTTGAATTGTAACTGTGGAAAAAAACTTGCATAAGGAAATTGTGATACTCATTTTATCAGCTAACATTTTGATTGTGACAAATCCCACTAAATCATTTGGGGAGAATTGATATAATACTGCATCTTCCAATTCCATGATCTATATGCTCCGTTTCTTTGATTGCTCTCAATAATGTTTCACAGATGTATGTGTAAAGGTCTTATACATCTTTTGTTATATTCTTAGGTATTTACTTTTTGGAAAAATGAATTGCAAATGGGATCTTTTTCATTTTCTGCTTGCTGTACATTGAAAGACAACTAATATCTGTCTATTTACCATGGAGCACCAACCTTGCTAACCTCACTTACTAATCTTAATAATTTATCTGTAGATTCTTCTTGATTTTTACATACTCATATCTTCTCTGAATAATCACAATTTTACTTCTTCCTTTCCAATTCTATCTCATTTATTTCTTTTTCTGTCCTTACTCCACTGGCCCGGAGATACATTACTATGTTCAAGGGAAGTGGTGTTGGTTGATGTCCTTGTCTCATTCTCAAACTCAAAGGAATATCTTTCAGCATGTCATTATAAATATGATATTACCTGAAAGATTTTGGGGGAATACTCTCTGTCAGATTAATGGTGTGCTTTTCCATTTGCTATTATTTTTTACCATGAATTCAATTTTAAATTTTGTCAATTGCTTCTAAATAGAGAAGCCCTTATAATTTTTTTTCTTTATTCTGTCAATGTAGCAAATAACAGAATCATTTTCATATGTGAAATTAGCCTTGAGTTCTTGGAATAAAACCATCTTAGTTGATTATTATCTCTTTATATCTTACAGATGTCAGTTTGATAATATTTTGCAAAGAACTTTTGTATCTATGTTCATGAGTGAACATAAATGATATGCTATAAATCTTACTTTTCTTGTTCAACATAGTACTTCCATTCACATTGTTATGTGTGCCTATAGCTGTTTCCTCTTCTCCTAACGCTCTAATGACTTCCCATCTCACTCATAATGGAATGCAAAGTCCTTACAGTGGCCTACAAATCCCTGTGTTAATCTGGATTCCAGTTACCCCTCTGACCTTATCTAACACTCACCGCCTTCACTCACATCTCTCCAGTTGCACTGTCTCCCTTGCAATTGAACACTGTAGGGTGCTCACTGTACTTACTCTTCCATCTGCCTGGAATACTATTACCCCAGATATCTACATGGCTTGCCTTCTCATATCATTCAGGTCTCTGTTCAAATACCAACTCTCCAAAGAACTTACCACCTTCTTTATTGCATGTTTATATGATTATTGAGCACACTATAGAATCCTTCAGTATTGCAACTTGAGGCTTGAATTTTTTCTTCAGTTCTTTCAGCTTGAGAAATGCCAAGTGTGTTCTTCCCTTTCGGTTTTCCAGCTCTTTGTATAGGTCATTGTAATACTTTACTTTGTCTTTTCGAGTTGCCCTTTGAAATCTTCTGTTCAGTACTTTTACTTCATCATTTGTTCCATTTGCTTTAGCTGCTTGACATTCAAGAGCAAGTTTCGGAGTCTTCTCTGTCATGCATCTTGGTCTTTTCTTTCTTTCCTGTCTTTTCATGACCTCTTGCTTTCTTCATGTATGATGTCCTTGATGTCATTCCACAACTCATCTGGTCTTCGGTCATTAGTGTTCAACGTGTCAAATCTATTCTTGAGATGGTCTCTAAATTCAGGTGGGATTTTTTTTTATATTCAAGGTCTTATTTTGGCTCTTGTGGACTTGCTCTGATTTTCTTCAGTTTCAACTCGAACTTGCATATGAGCAATTGATGGTCTGTTCCACGGTCGGCCCCGGCCTTGTTCTGACTTGATTTGATTCCTGTTTGTTGAAGATCATTCAAAAATGGCTGCAGCAGTATATTGACAGGGAGCTGCCGGAAAATCAAGCCAGATTCAGAAGAGGACGTGGAACCAGGAATATCATTGCTGATGTCAGATGGATCCTGGCTGAAAGCAGAGAATACCAGAAAGATGTTTACCTGTGTTTTATTGACTATGCAAAGGCATTCGACTGTGTGGCTCACAACAAATTATGGATACACTGCAAAGAACGGGAATTCCAGAACACTTAATTGTGTTCATGACGAACCTGTACCTAGATAAAAAGGTAGATGTTCAAACAGAACAAGGGGATACTGCGTGGTTTAAAGTCAGGAAAGGTGTGCATCAGGGTTGTATCCTTTCACCACACCTATTCTGTCTGTATGGTGAGCAAATCCAAGACATTGGATTATACAAAGAAGAACAGGGCATCAGGATTGGAGGAAGACTCATTAACAACCTGTGTTATACAGATGACAGAACCTTCCTTGCTGAAAGTGAAGAGGACTTGAAGCACTTACTGATGAAGATCAAAGACTACAACCTTTAGTTTGGATTACACCTCAACATAAAGAAAACAAAAATTCTCACGACTGGACTAATAAGCAACATCATGATAAACAGGGACAAGTTTGAAGTTGTAAAGGATTTCATTTTACTTGGATCCACAATCAATACCCATGGAAGTGGCAGTCAAGAAATCAAAAGACGCATTGCATTGGGCAAATCTACTGCAAAAGACCTCTTTAAAGTATTGAAAAGCAACGATGTTACCTTGAAGACTAAGGTGCACCTGACCCAAGCCATGATGTTTTCAATCGCCTCCTATGCATATGAAAGCTGAATGATGAATAAAGAAGACCAAGGAAGAATTGACCCCTTTGAATTGTGGTGTTGGGGAAGAACACGGAACATACCATGGACTGTCAAAAGAATGAACAAATCTGTCTTGGAAGAAGTACAACCAGAATGCTCCTTAGAAGCAAGGATGTCGAGACTACATCTCACATACTTTGCACATGTTGTCAGGAGGGATCAGTCCCTGGAGAAGGTCATCATGCTTGGTAAGGTAGAGGGTCAGCAAAAAAGAAGAAGACCCTCAATGAAACGGATTGACATAGTGGCTGCAACAATGGGCTTAACAGCTATTATGAGGATGGCACAGGACCGGGCAGTGTTTCGTTCTGTGGTACATAGGGTTGCCGCTATGAATCAGAAGTGACTCGATGGCACCTAACAACAACCCACAACAACAACCCACACTAGAATGTAAATTCCAAGACAGCAGGGACTTGATCTGTTTCACTCAATGTTGTGTTCCTAGAATCTAGTACACACCTGGCACATACTAGGCATTCAATAAATAATTGAGGACTGAACTGCATGTGATGTCTGCTTAGTATTCCAAAGTGTGTAGTTAGAACATTTAACATATTCATTCCCCTAGATGCTATGATCTCAAGCATAGCAACGATTCTGAGGATGGCGCAGGAACGGGCAGTGTTTCGTTCTATTGTACATAGGGTCTCTGTGCCTCAGAACCAACTGGACAGCACCTAACAACAACATTCCCCCAGCTAAGGACATCTAAAAAGCCAAAACCAAACCCACAGCTGTCGAGTCGATTCTGACTCATAGCAACCCTATAGGACAGAGTAGAACTGCCACATAAAGTTTCCAAGGAGCACCTGGTGGATTTGAACTGCCAACCTTTTGGTCAGCAGCAATAGCTCTTAACCACTCTGCCACCTAGGTTGTCTTCAAATTCTTGCTACCACAAAAAATTCTGCAAAGAATTTTCTTACCAATGTTCCCTTACAGATGTAAATGTGAATCTTGGTACCTGCTCCAAGTGAATTTATCAGCCCAATTATCCCACAATTAATTATAAAATCTGAACAATATATAAACCAAAAAACTGTTTCAAGGCACTGGAAAGTGACCAAAAGCAGGCAGACACCAGATGAGAATTCACCCTTGAAAGACCTCAACTTAACTTCAGTGGGTAAGAATTGCGATTTGGTGACCTTGTGAAGGTGTTTCCCAACTCCACCCCATCCCAGCTCCAAAGGTAGAAAATCACAGTTGGAATTGACTCCATGGCAATGATTTTTTTTTTTTTTTACTGGCTCAAAGTAGCAGAGGACAGAGTTAAGGGCAGATAGAACAACTGGAAATTTGGGAGGGGAAATTCTGGAAGTGAGAGTGACCCTTATAGAGAAAATACACTTCAGTCATTAGAGAAATTCCAAAATTCTAGAGGTTATCTCTCAGGAACCAAGGACAAAATGCAGATTCTTTGGCTAAACTAAATTCTTTACACCATAGCATCTGAACTATATAGACTGGTCCCTTCTACCTACTCTCTAACACATCACCCTGTTTTATTTTCTTTATAGCACTTGAAAATAACGTTAACTTATTGCTTGTCTCCTTACCTTAAAACAGCTTCACTCGTTCCTGGTGAAACACCTGGCTCAGAGGGGTGTTCAATAAAGAATTGTTGAATCAACATAGGACCTTGTATCTTCTGTGTATGGCTTGGTGAATAGGGAAGGGATGACTCCCATTAGATAACTTTAAAAAAACATTTCGAGTTCTAATGCTCTCCCTACAAAAATCCCCCTTGTGGATTTAGCACAATGCTGAGACTACAGTAGAGAGTTGGACAAAGACTAAGGATCCTAGGTGTTGGTCAGCCTTCTCTTGGTTACATGGCAAACACCAGGCCCTCTCCCTTCCGTGTGCCCACTCTCCCGTCTCTCTAGTTGTAGGGCACACACCCTCTTCTGCCTCGTCTCCCATGTGGGTACCCTCCTCTTGCCTCAGTTGTGCCCACACTGGGCTCTCCCCTCAGTGCCCCACCTTCTAGGTGCACACACCCCGCTCTCCTTGCAAATCTCAGAAGCCTTTCATGGAATTACTCCAAGTTTATTTTGGTTAAGGACTCAGGACAGGGGTGGGCTGCAGGCATGAACTCTCCGTTGGGCACAGATGGCGGGGCTGAGTTTCGTTGGCAGGGGCAGGTGCATCAGGATATTCCTGCCGTGCAGCCTGGTGATTCCAAGGGGCCCTTCCATGTACACAGGGCAGGAGTACACAGCCAGGCCACCTGTAGGCGGCAGGTCACTGGTGACCCGGGCCTGCACGCAGACGCTGACTGGAGGCAGAGGGCTGGGCTGGCTGGAGGGACTGTCCTGCACGGCTCCAGCTATCGGGTCCCACTCGGCGTTCAGCAGCTGCAGCCCGATTAGCAGCAACCCCATCTCTGGAACGGTGGGATTTGGGCCATTCTCCACCTGGGAGCGCCAGAGACTGGTCAGGCAAGGCTAGGAAGCTGGGGATCTTGGTGGAGCAGGGTAGGAGAACTGGGTGGGGTCACGGAGAGGCAAGATCAGGAAAAGGTGCAACGGGGTAACTGTAAGGTGGAGTCCAGGGCTCAGAGAAGCGGAATTAGAAATGAAAGGGCTGCGCGAATACCCTTAGATGCAGGGGGTTGCTGTTCAGCTCCTGACGTTTATGCGGGCAGTGACTGGATCCAGAAACTTGATTACCAGGGAAATTCGGACTGCACGGATACTGGTCCAGAGCAGCCTCCCAACGCAGTGCCAGTAACAGGCGGCGCGGATGGCAAAAGGCTGACAGATGAAAGACGCGCTCTGGTACTTCGGTGCCAGGGCTCACGCTTAGGTACCGGGTCAACAGCTGTCCACGGCGCGACAGCTGTCGCAGCCAGAGCCATGGCGGTTGCGGGCCGGCAGGCGCATGGAGTCGCCAAGGTGGGGGCAGGCAGCCAGTCCAGAGAGCATGGGCCACAGCGATACAGCGCCGGGAGGCGCACGGGGGCGCGCCCTTCAGCTGCTGTAACAGGCAGTCAAGGTCACGTTGCAGCATGCCTACCAGCTTGCTCAGTTCCAGGGCTTCGGTCTCTAGGAAGCACTCCAGAGGCCGCCGCACATCCGGCCCCAGCACTGCTCCTGGGCCGCCAAGCTGGCCTTGGTTAGTGTTCGAGGTCAGCAGAGCTTGCAATGACTCCAGTCTCCGCAAGGCCTGCACTAGGCGTTGCCGCAGCCGTCGTTCTGTCTGCCAGGCACCTCCGTGAACCCCAGGAACCCAAGTGGGTGAACTCTGCCGCAGCTCACTCAGGAGAGCACGACTTTGGCGTCGCAACAGCCAGGACTGGGGGCCCTCACTTAGTCCACAGGTCCGGGGTTCAGGTGGTGTGGGCAGTAGGTGCATCTGGGCCTTGCAGTCTGCCATAGCATCCAGCTCCCCTAGTTCTTGGGAGCAGAGGTGATGGGTGAGAGATGGGTGGACTCCCCCAGGCCGGATGGAAGGAGTAGGCCTTTGGGCCCTTTACCCCATCACTCCCACCTCATATACCTTTATTGGTACTTGTTGTCCACATACATTACACTGCACTCCTCCCCCACCCCAACACAGGTAACAAATGATGGCTTACCTGGGCTGGGCATCAGAGTGGCCAGTAGATGCTGGGGTGTTTGTGGGTAGGTCCAGTTGCCACTAGTAGGGCTCAGGCAGGCTTCAGTGAGGCTAATCAGGGCCACCCGGTCCTCCATGTCCCCCACAGGACCCCCATAGAAAACCGAAGCTGAGGATGAGGTCAGAAGCCCTTAATTCCAGTTCATTCCCTTCAGTTTTCTCCACCCCCAAACCAAGTTGTGAATTACATCCCAATCTCTCAGTACCCCATCCCCCACCTCTTTCCAGGCTATCCTGGGGGTTGATGTCTGGCTGCATGAGGGATGGCAAAAGTCTCACCAGCCAGCTCCTGCATGGCAGCACTGGGATTGCTGAGGCTGGCCCACAGCTGGCTCTGGATGTGAAGGACCTGGGTCAGGGTATCTTGATTCCTGGGGAAGAGAGCAGGAAGTAGAGTTTCCAATACCATCCATGTACCGAGGACTCTCCGGTCTTTACCTGCGCTTGCCAGCCATGAGGGCTCACCTCAAATACAACTTTATTTCAAACTGAAATCCTTTTCCTCACAAAATCTGTTCTACCTCCTATCCCACTGATTGGTACTACCAGTCACCCAACTGCCCATGGCAGATATCTGGAAGCCATCCTTGACTCCTCTCTCTTCCTCACTGACCTCACTCACCCCATATTTACTCTCTACCCTTACTGTAACTTGTTGTTAGTTGATTTGTTAGTTGCTTCTAGTTGATTCTCACTTCTGGTGATCCCGTGTATGCAGAGCAGGACTGCTCTGTAGGGTTTCCAAGGCTGTGACCTCTTGAAAGCAGATCGTCAGGCCTCTCTTCCAAGATGCTTCTGGGTGGGTTCGAACTCCCAATCTTTGGCTACTAGTTGAGGGTTTAATCATTTATGCCACCCAGGGTGCCCATATGACCAATACCACTATCTCTTCCCTTGGAGACTGCCACAGCCTCCTAAAACTCTGCTTGTATCCAGCCCTGACCACTATGGTCCATTCACACTACAGCCAGAGTGATCTTTACAACAGACAAATAGGATCACATTTTTTCTCCTTAAAACCCTTCAGTGGCTTCCAGCTGTCCTCAGAATAAAATCAGACCCCTTACCATGGCTAACAGGTCCTTTATGACCAGTTTTACCACTCCCTACTCATCCCTCGGAAACCCTGGTGGCATAGTGGTTAAGTGCTATGGCTGCTAACCAAGAGGTCAGCAGTTCGAATCTGCCAGGTGCTCCTTAGAAACTCTATGGAGCAGTTCTACTCTGTCCTATAGGGTCGCTATGAGTTGGAATCGACTCAACGGCAGTGGGTTTGGTGGACTCATCCCTCAGCATGTCCACTTCAGTCACCCCGAAGTCTTCTCCCTCCTGCTAAACTTAGTTCTCTCTACTCAGAAAAGCCCCGTCCCCACTGCCTCTGCTTTCAATACTAAATTCAAAGCAAGATCCCAAAGTCCTGGGAGAAGCCTTCCTTGACTTCCCCTTGCCCGTACACTTTGGAGCACCCCAGAGATTAATTTGTCTTACTCATACCAGCACAGGGAAGATATTCAATATTTGCTGAGTGATAATCCACTGACTAGGTTAACTAACTGGCCTACTCACCAGCGCCCCCTGTGTGCCTGTAGCCTCATTCCATAGAGCTGCCGGTGGAGCAGGAGGCCATGTAGGAGGAGCAGAGGCAGTGCCTGGGTTGTGGGTGGCATGCAGAGTCCCTGCTGGGCTAGCTCCACACTGTCAATCAAGACACGGCCCAGCTCCAGAGACTGGTCCCACAAAACAGGCATGGAGTGCTGAGTCAGCACAACTGGGGAGAATGGAAAGGACAGAGTCAGCATAGCACAGTTGCCCTCTTCAATACGAGAGCCTGTAGGGGGAGGCTCCTTACCTGGCAAGGAAGTGATAGCCTCTGCAGACACAGTAAGCCAAAGACGGAAATCCCTGTGGACAATGTTCACATTCCTGCTGGCAGGTTGAGCTAAAAGCAGTTCCAACTCCAAGTCTGAGACCACTAGGGATCAGACATTGGGCTGAGATCAGGCCTGGGGTTAGGAGTCAGACACAGGTCTGAGGATTAGGCTTGAGGCTGGGGGTCAGCAGTCAGACATAAAGCCAAAGGAACAGTTTTGGGGCTAGGGAATCAGCCATAGGGCCTGAGACTTCAACCTCAGGCTGAGTGGTAGGGTAGAGTCCCAGAAGCCATACCTAGGCAGCAGACCTACCGTTAGCTCCGTCAAACAGACCCAGCAAGGGCTGTAGCAGCTCTTTGGGCCAGTGGGGCATCAGATGACAGTTATCCAGCACCAGCCAGTGCCCCTTTTGCATAGCCTGGCATAGAGTGCTGACCACTCCTGGGACCGGGTCCCAGGCTTCACTGCCCAGGGCTATCACCTGCAGATGTTTCTGCCCCTGGGAATCAACAGACAAATGGAAGAATGACTAAAACTGATTCTGGGATAACCAAGGGACCCAGAATAATGCCACAATGATCCCCAAAGACCCTGATTAATCAAAAAATGTCCACGAGAATTATTGTGGGAGGGGCGGGTCTGCACACTCCATCCCAGCCCATAGGAGCACTGGGTCACTCTGTGGTCAAGAGGCTAGGTCCAAACCTGTTCATGCTTGGCAGCTAGTTTCTGGATGACAGTCAGGGGATGCAGGGTGGCTGTAGGGTGGCCAGGCGGTGGCAACAAGATCAACATGGGTTGAGTAGCCTGACTGTGTTCGAAGGGCATGGTGGGGGCACCGAGTGTTTCATCCAGGGGCCGACCCAAGAGGCTGGTGGTGAAGTCTGCCAGGGCACCTGCCAGGCACTCAGGTCGCAGCACACGCCACAGGATCAGCTTCTGGAGGAGGCTGAGGGGATCAGGACCAGGACCAGGTGCAGGACCCAGCACTGTGGATGGCAGTGACAGGTAAGCCTGCCAAATTTTGGAGTGGCCTGCTAGGGATGCACGCAGGCCAGCAAATGGGGGCAGCATCTCTAACATCCCACATTCGTGCCAGGCCTTCAGCCCTAGCCAGGCTGGTCGGACCACACCTGCAATATGCTGGTTGTGGCCTGTGCTGGGAGATGCTGCCAGTCCAGGCCAGAGCGCCAGCCTCTCCAGTTCTGGTGCCTTTCTTGCTGCTTGCAGCAGAGCCAAAGCACCCAAGGCACCCACCAAGGGCACTCGAGTCAAGCCCAGTGCAGCCACAGTACTGCCCAGCAGCTGGCGGGTCAGCTGTGTTTTCATCTGCAGCAGATGGCTGGCCGTGTCCTCACCTGGCTGAGTCTCACGCTTCTTTATGTTGTCCAAAGCCTGCTTGGTGGCTGCCAAGCAGTTCTCTGGACTCAGACGGAAAAGTGGCAGGAGGTTCTGCAGCGGACTTAGGGCCCGTACTATGGCTATTCCATGTCGGACCACGCGCCGATAGGGTATCCACAACACCATCTCCTGCAGCCTCAGGTCTTCTTGCTCCTCACTCTGGGCACGTAGCTGACATAGCTCTGTCTGAGCCCTCACCATGTTCCGCAGGTACTTAGCTGGTTTCTGATTCTCTGAGTTCTGGCACAACAGCATCGTCAGCAGCTTCTCCTGCATAGTCATTCATTGTATGGTTCTGGCCCTTTCCCACAAAGTCCCCAGATGTCTACACTCATCCCCAGCGCTATACCTGGGCCCCTCCAATGCTCATTCCAACCCATAGACTAAGCCCTCAAGTACCTCAGCAGCCTCCATGGCTTTGCAAATATCCAGGGCTCTGCTCTTTAGTTCCTGCCAGCGGGTCTTGAGCTCGGGACGCTCTACACACAAAACTTCATCCAGCATCTGTTCTTCTAGTATGTCCGTGTTCAGGCCCAGATCTAGTACATTCAGCCCCTTCAGCAAGTCACAACCTAGCACTAGAGGTTACATAGGAGATGCTTAACCACTTCTCCTTGGCAGAGCTGGGGAGGGGTGGGGTGCACAGAGAGTCTGGTTCCCTACTATGGTCCTACAGCTGCTCTAGGCCAGGGTGACTGAAGCCCTCTTAGGGCTGGTCCAGGGGACTTAGTGTGACCACAAAGCTGTCCTGGCAACCTGCCTGCTGGGCCTCACCTTTTCCCAAGGCGCTGAGGGGGAGAGTAGTGCTCAAATAGAGACAGAAGCCAGGCTGCACCTGGGGTGGGCTCAGCTGCTCCCGCTGCAGCAGCCATTGCAGTTCTTGGCACCCTAGGCCTAGCTCCATGTTGGTCAGTAGCACGGGCAAGCCTGTGAGGGAGAGAGACAAGGACATCCTCCCCACCATGCCAGCACCCAACACCCCCCCACTATGTACAAAGTCTGGCTGTAACCGGCTCCCCACTGGCTGATAGGAGGGTCCCCTCAGGACTCTTCAGCATAGTTAGTGTCTGGGATGAGGGATGGGAGCTGAGGATAAGATTGGGGTATGAGAGGCCTGTGAGGTCACAGAATCTGGGAGGACAAAGAGGGACATGGTGGGTGGGGACCAGTTCTCACCATTGGCAGCTGCCTCCTGAAGCTGATGACCGAGCTCTGGGTCAGCACCTGAGAGCACTGTAAGGTGGAGAAGAGGTGGAGACTGAGTCTCAGAGGCTGGCTTTGACTCCTTATTCTCTGTCTCTTTCTCTGTTTCCTCTTGTTCTTTCTCTTCTTCCTTTTTCTCCTTCTCTTCCTCCTTTTTTTCCTCTTCATTTTCCTTTTCCTCTGCCTTCTGCTCTTCTGTCTTGTCCTTAGTCTCACTGCTGTCCTCACTATTGTCATCTTTTGCTTCTGTGTCTTCTTTACACACTCTCTCTTGTTTGCTCATAAGGCCATTCTCTGTGGCAGAAAGGTGCAGAGGAGCTGTTCTCAGGGGACAAATGAGGCCCCTAGGGAGCACTGTTCACCCAAGAACTCAATCTTATGAGGAAAGATTCACAAGACACCTTAGAAAAGTTACTTAAATTCTCTATGACTCAGTTACCTTACCTGTAAAATGGGGCTGATACTAGTGACTACCCCATAGGGTTGCTGTGGAGATTAAATAATACATATAAAGCACTAGACAGGTACCTAGTAAGCACTCAAAAAATGCTGGGGGGAAAAAAAAACCAAAAAAACCATTGCAGTCAAGTTGAGTCTGACTCATAGTGACCCTACAGGACAGTAGAACTACCCCATAGGGACAGCTGGTGGACTTGAACTGTCAACCTTTTGGTTAGCAGCCATAGCTCTTAGCCACTGTGCCGCCAGGGCTCTCAATAAGTATTAGCAATCATTATTATTACTCTAACATCCCAGGGATGGGTTCTAGTCATTCCTGAACACAGCTCCATTTCTGTCCTTTCTGTAGGTAGAAGAGCCAATGAATTTCCTTTTTTTTTTTTTTTTGCCTAAGATAATTCCATCAGTAGCAACTAAAAGAGCCCTCACTAATAAAGAAATCAGTGCTAGAAAGTAGTGAGTCATAAGCGAAAGGTAAAAAACTTTATGATTAGTCAAGTCATGGATGGTGTGGCAGACATAGATGGTTGGCTAACTACAGCTGTTCCCAACCCCCTTTCTCCATTGCCTTTTGTACTTCAGAAGCTGGAAAGGATAAATTCTTATTTTTCCTAGATTCCCTAGCAGGTGGGCATTGCCAGGTCTACAGTTCTGGTGTCTTGTTTTCTATTACTGCATAAAAAATCACCACAAACTTAGTGGCTTAAAACAACACCCAGGGTTCACTGGGTTAAAATCAAGTTATCAGCTGGAGCTTCAGTTCTCATCTGGGGCTCAGGGTCCTCTTCCAGGATTACTGGTTGTTGGCAGAATTCATTTTCTTCTCACACTTTCTCTGTAGAGCCCTCCACCTTCAATGGCGCATCAAATCCTTCTTGTGCTTTGGTTACCCTTTTCCCACTTTTCTCTGCTTTTAAGGGCTCATGTGATGACGCTGGGCCCACCTAGGTAATCCAGAGCTCTATATTAGCTCTACGATAACTCTATATTCAGGTCACCTGATTAGTAGCCTTAATTACATCCACAAAGCCTCTTTTGCTATGTAATGTAACATAACCTTGGGAGTAACATGAGATGACACAGATAGGTTATAGGGGCCAAAATTCTACCTACTATATTTGCCTCTCAGACTTCTGGAAGTTCTTTTATTTTCCTGACAAAAGGGACAGAAATGGCTGGCACTAACTCTGACATGCTGCTTGGAGGTGTAGCAGCCATCCTGCAACCATGACATGTGTATTAGTTTTCCGGGCTGCCATAACAACTTACCATAAACTTGGTGGCTTTAAACAACAGAAATTTATTCTGTCACAGTTCTGGAGGCTAGAAGTTTGAAATCAAGGTGTCGCGGGGCCTCAGTCCCTCCAAAAACTCTAGGGGAGAATCTTTCCTTGCCTCTTCCAGCTTCTAGTGGTTCTAAGCATTCCTTGGTTTATGACTGCATAACTCCAATCTCTGCCACCATCTTCACATTGCTGTCTCTTCCCTGTTACTGTGTCTTCTCTTCTGTCTCTTATAAGGACATTTTTCATTGGATTTAGGGCCCACCCAGATTAATCTAGAATGACCTCTGTTATGGATTGAATTGTGTCCCCCAAAAATATGTGTTTTAAGTCAATCTCTTTCAAGATACAGAAGGAGCAGATTAAGCAAGCAGAAGGAAAGATGAGGGAAGTTAAATGCCACACAACATGAAGATCACCAAGGAACCATGGAATAAGACCTTACCCCAGAGCTGATGGAGAGATGAAGCCTTCCCCTAGAGCTGGTGCCCTGAATTCAGACTTCCAGCCTGCTAAACTATGAGAAAATAAATTTCTGCTTGTTAAAGCCACCCACTTATGGTATTTCTGTTGTAGCCACACTAGATAAGTAAGACAATATCATTTCAAGGTCCTTAATTATATCTGCAAAGACCATTTTGCCAAATAAGGTCACATTCACAGGTTCTAGGGGATAGAATATGAACATACCTTTTCTGAGGATGCTATTCAACCTACTATAATGTGATAAGCCAATATGATTGTAGAAAACCAAATGATTGTAGAGCAGAAAGATATAAAGACTCTGCACACTTGAAGTTAACACTGAAGTCCTGCACTAACCCTGGACTGCTATCTTAGTGTTTCTTATACCGTGGGAGATAAATAAATCCAAATTCGTTTAAGCCATGCCAAATTGGGTTTTTGTTACTTGCAGCTTAGTGTATACCTAAGTGATATAATAAGTTATGAGGAAAATGAGGATTTTTGTTTTCCCTGATGAGAAGCTGGCTAGGTTATGTGGTGTGGAAGAAGCTGGCTTTCCTCGTGGGACTTGGACCGTATGCTCACCGAGCATTAGTGGACTTAGTAGAATATATTAGAGAATGCATACTTTTTGCAACCTCTAGAAGAAGCTTTGTTAAGGGTACTCCTTTCTGCTCATATCAAGCAATTCCAAACCACAAATGAGCAGATATTCATACACTTTGCTGATATGTGAAAACCAAATTCTCTGCCTCGTGCTACATGGAATAGGAAATTATGCGATATCGGAGGAGCCTGGGAGTCAGGGAAGCCTAATCCTCCAGCTCCCTCCAAAGCATTTCTCTATATGCATCCCCTGCTTAACAAAGGTAATAGGCCTCCTTTTCCAATTGATTCGGGTGCAGCCACGTAATAGTGGCTATGTTCCATGGCAGATTCGCCTACTTGGACTATTATTACAGTGTGAGGTGAAGGAAGAGGTTTAGACAGATGACAGTTAGCTAAGGCTTGGAGGAATGTGTGGAGCCCCCAGAACTATTCCTAAGAGACAGATGCCATGACCGTATGGTTTAAATTCAAAGATAAGAGTGTACCAAGATTTTTGACATTGGTTAGTAGCTAATAGGGTCTTTACGAATGAAATCTGCAGGAAAAAAGGTTAGAGATTTAAGAGAATTAACCAGAAAATCCCCAGAGTGTGGTAAAAAGGAATCTGTGTTTGCTTAATTTTAAGGCAAATCTCAAGCCCATATGTACATTCCAAAAGGAAGTGAGCATTTAAGGCAGAACAGCTCCAAACAGGGGACCGCTCCCCAGCTTTACTTTCACAGATCACCCTGAGAATAATCCAAAAGGAAGTGAGCATTTAAGGCAGAACAGCTCCAAACAGGGGACCGCTCCCCAGCTTTACTTTCACAGATCACCCTGAGAATAATAGGCAAGGAAAATTCTACTATTTGTCAGGACCCAGGACACCTGAACTGACTGTCTAAGAACTCACTCTAATTATGATGCTAATCATTGCCTTACTATCTGTGTCTGACATTATCTGATATATGCTATAGACCAATACAGAGTGTGTGTCTTGCCCTTTCCCAGTTTCTAAGCAGAAAGTTTATTGTAGCTATCCTGATTCTGGAAACCCTGGTGGCGTAAATGCTACCAAAAGAGTCAGCGGTTCAAATCTACCAGGCGCTCCTTGGAAACTCTATGGGGCAGTTCTACTCTGTCCTATAGGGTCGCTATGAGTCAGAACGGACTCGACTGCACTGGGTTTGGTTTTGGTTTTGGATCCTGATTCTTTAGTTTGGTGAGATTTAGCATGTAATTATCTATCATAGGTTATACAGCCATGAAGAGACACATCTTGAACTGATCAAGAGCAATGAATATTATTCAGAGTCCCCAGACTCAGAATTGGATGGAGCAGCTAGCTGTTTCTTTGGACTGTCTTTTATGAGAAAGGGGGTGAATCATTTATAATTATACAAGCAATGGCTGTATAATGGGCATTTCTGTATTAGTGTATGGAGACAATGCAAAGTTATGTTGGACAGCCAAGGGAGTGCGGGGGCGGGGGGACTGGGATAATGGTAGCAGTAATGTATTAGTAGTAACTATGACTAACTTTTTTGAGGCCATATATTAGGCACTGTATGACTTCCTTTTTCATGAATTACCTTAATTAATATAACACTTCATGAGACGGATATAATTAAGGCCCCCATTTTACTGGCAAATACACTTAGGCTTAGAGAGGTTAAGTACCTTGCCTTAGGTCACACAGCTGACAAACGAGATATTTGAACCTAGTCTGACTATAGCGTTCATGCTATAGACCACTTTACTATATACCTCCCATTGTGGATGTGAATCATTCTGACCAACACAGCCCCCAACTCCTTCTTCTGGGAAATATACACCCTCTCTTCCTTACCCTTTGAAATGTTCCATCCAACATCCCAACCAGATGGGTCCCTGATCCAAGCAGGGCCAATAGAAATAGTTCCCCAGAATTTCTGAACATGGAATAAATTTGGGCAGTAAAGCTCTGAGCTGTTGGCCAGGTTCCTGATAGTGCTGAGTAGGCCAGGAAAATGGAAGATGGTGGACTAGTCAGCCATGTAGGCTTAGAATCATTGTAATATGGGCAAAAAATGTAAATATGACCAAATTTAAGTATAAGATGGTGAAATCTGGGATACCCGGCCACAAGAGTTCAGTGTCTTTAGTTTATTATGAAAGGGAAGACCACATGTGGCTAAGAGCGTTGAGCAGTTCAGACACCCCAGAAGCACCGTGCTTACCTCTGCCCTTAGTAGGGGCTGAGACTAAGGAACTATTCTCTTCCAGAGGCAGTGGGTCCAACCAGATAAGGGCCTGGTTGCTGGGGTCAAGCAGCAGAGGCCAACGGCAACTATAGTAGTGGGTGCGACTTCGCAGAAGCAGACCGGCCAAGCGGGCAGACTTTGCCTGGGGCTTCAGGTCTCTATCCCACTGGTGCTGTTCGCAGTCAGAGCTCAGTAAAGACAGAAGACTGAAGGGAGAGTGTGTGGGTAGCAAGGGATTCTTTGGCATGGTGACAGATTTCTGCTTCTGCTTCAGTGCCTGTGCCACATCATCTGGGCCCAGGGTCTCCTGGAAGCCTTTGCACAGAGCCAGCCACTTGTTTAATAGCTCCTGGCGCCGCCATGGTGGGAAGGGACCCAGGTAGACGATGGCAGCTGAACACAGGAGGGCATCTCCAAACACAGTCATGCAGTGCCCCTTCACCTTCTAGGGAGGAAGGCAAGACCAGATGGTGTGTAGGCAGTGGGGAAGGTAATGGCAGAGGATCTGGCAGACGGGGAGCAGATTGGCGTATGGGATAAAGCATGGCAAGAAGGGCAGAGTGGGACAGGGGGATGTAGTGAGGGCCCAGGGAGAAGCAGAGGAGTGGGAGTGGTACAGAAATGACCTATGGGGGGATATCTGGAAGGCGCTGGTTACCTTGAGCTGTGTAGTCCAGGTGAGCATGGGTGTGAGGAGTGCAGCCTTTATGGGCCACTTGTAATATTTGCCATACTGTGCCCGAATGAGGGTCTCCATCACATAGCTGTAGGAAGCTTCAGCATCCTTCATCTTTCTAGTCAAAGCCAAACTGTGCTGCAGGGTCTCATGGGCCTGGAACTGGTAGTGGCCCAGGCTGGCCTGCTCTCGAGCTAGCGCCGCCTCCACCTGTTGTAGCAGCAGACCTGTGGGCAGTCCCCGGCGCTGTGCGAGTCCGTAGCGTAGAACGGCCCAAAGCCAGACTGTCAGGTTTGCTGCGGGTATGCTTACTGCTCGCAGGGCCGCATCACTCATGCCTGGAGCCTTCAGAGCTATGTTTAACTTTATCAGCTCTGAGTCTGTCATTTTCTCCTTGGGGAAAAACACCAGCTCCTGGGAGGATGTGTGTTAAGGGAATGAGAGAAGACATGAGTGCTCTGAACCTTGACCCAACAGCCTAGCCTGCCAAGTCTCCCCTATCCTCCTCTTTCCTTACTCCTCCATTGTGCCCCAACTTTCTTACCTGATAAAAATCCTCAGTGCATAACAGCTGCTTGGCGCTGGCCCAGCCTGGTTCACGGTGGAACAGGTCACACAGTGCATTGGTCACCCAGACCACAGATTCTGGTGGTGCTCGATAGCTTCGTAGCTCTTCAAAGTCAGCCGCCCGAAGCTGGCTCAGGGGCTCCAGGAATGCCTGGCCCATCTGTATGAGGAGAGATGCACTCTGAAGTGAACTTCCCACAAAGTGTTTCCAGGCAGGATCATCTTCTCCCAGAAGTCCCCACGAAAGACAACTCTTCAAGCCATCCTATTATCTTTGCCCGCTCCTCCCCAGCAGACTCTATGATAAGCCACCCCATCCTCTCCTCTGGACATCCTACAAGGGACTGTCCTTTCCCAAGAGAGGAACAGTGCAGGGTAGGTGGCAGCAAGAGCCCACCTGTTCCAGGAAAGCCTCGTGCTGAGCCTGTAGGGCATCCCGTTGCTTGACCAGGTTCTCAATGAGTTTCTCCTGCTGCCGACATTCTGCCAACTGCTGCTCGTACAGGAGCCTGTCTTGTTCTAGCTGGTGCTGAAATGCACTGAGGCTCTGTGAACAGAGATTTAGGCCCTGCAGCTCCAGATCCTGGGTCAAATGGGAACACCCAAGGGAAAGATTCCATGTGTGTGGGACCCCAGCACACACTTCACTTGTCAGGGCAACCAAGTCTGAGTCTGTGAGCTATACATCTAGTAATACACCAAGTCGGTGGTTGCTTTTTCTGCAGCAGCTTTGCCATCATATAGGCCCAGGCAATCTGAATCCAAAGCCTATGGGCTTAACCATTATGCTCCTTATCTTACTTGACTCATTAGCAGCATTTGTCCCAGAAGATAGGTCCTTCACTCTTGAAGCATTCTCCTCCCTTGTGTTTCATGATATTATGTTTTCCTTGGGCTTTCTCCAACTTGTCTGGCTGCTCTATCTCTTCCTCTTCCATTTCCATACCACCCCCTTCTCCCCGCCTCCTCATCTTATCACTCTACACTTCTACACACCCTCATGGCTTTGATTACCACTTATACTCTAACAACTCCCAAATCTGTATCTCTAGCTAGATTCTTTCCCAAGCCCCACATCGATGTATCCATCTACTTAATGAAAATCTCCTCTTGGATGGCTCACAGGCCCCTCAGATCCCACATACCCCAAAATGAGCATATCAGCTATGCCTCCTTAGCTCCCCAGCAATCTTACTCCTCTCCTCATGCATTCTTTTTCTCAGAGAACTGAGGGGAAATACACCCAGTTTCCCAACGAAGAAACCTAGTTGTTACCCTGAACCCATTTCCTCTATTCCCCAAACCCAATCTATATCTCCAAGATCTTTCAATTCTACCTCCTAAATGTCTTTATATCCAGCCCCATCCCAAACATTCACCATGCTCTCTCACCAGGCTCCCTGACCTTCTGCATGGGCTTCCTAACTGGTCTCTCAGTTTCCACTCTTTCTCCTCCTCTAATCCATTCTCCATGGTGCAGCCTGACTAGTTCTCTAAAAACAAATTTCATCATGCCTCTTAACACTTATCACTCCTTCATTGCTTTACAATGGCTCCATGATTAGGTCCCTAAATCATCTTTCCAGCCTCCTCTCTTTCTTCTTCCCCAGCAATCTACTCTCCAGCCATCCTGACTTTCATTTCCTCCAACATGGCACATATTCCCTTGCCTCTGGGGCTTTGCACATGCTGTTTCTTCAGCTTGGTACATCCTTCCTCCCCTACCCCTTTCATACCTAGTTAAATCTTACCTACCTTCAGGTAGCAATTTTGATGTACTTCATTCATTTGTTTTTATATCTAAGAAATGTTTTTCAGCCCCTACCATGTTCTACACATGGCTTTCTGCTAGATACTGTGGCACTGTATATTCTTTAGAAAAGCCTTCTAGGTACTCACCCTGTTAGAGTTGTTGTTAGGTGACGTAGAGTCAGTTCCAACTCAAAGTGACCCTATGTACAACAGAACAAAACACTGCCCAGTCCTGCACCATCCTCACAATAGTTGTTATATTTGACCCCATTGTTGCAGCCGCTGTGTCAATCCATCTCACTGAGGGTCTTCCTCCTTTTCACTGACCCTCTACTTTACCAAGCATGATGTCCTCCAGGGGCTGATCCCTCCTTACAACATATCCAAAGTATGCAAGACAGAGTCTTGCCACCCTTGCTTCTAAGCAGCATTCTGGTTGTACTTCTTCCAAGACAGGTTTGTTCATTCTTTTGGCAGTCCATTGCACATTCAATATTCTTTGCCAACATCACAATTCAAAGGCATCAATGCTCCTTCTGTCTTCCTCATTCATTGTCCAGGTTTTGCAAGCATATGTGGTGATTGAAAGAAAACACCATGGCTTGGGTCAGGGGTACCTTAGTTCTTAAAGTAGCATTTTTGCTTTTGAACACTTTAAAGAGGTCTTTTGCAGTAGATTTGCCCAATGCAATGCGTCTTTTGATTTCTTGACTGCTGCTTCCATGGGTGTTGATTGTGGATCCAAGTAAAGTGAAATCCTTTACAACTTCAAACTTGTCCCTGTTTATCATGATGCTGCTTATTAGTCCAGTTCTGAGAAGTTTTGTTTTCTTTATGTTGAGGTGTAATCCATACTAAAGGTTGTGGTCTTTGATCTTCGTCAGTGAGTGCTTCAGTCCTCTTCACTTTCAGCAAGCAATGTTGTGTCATCTGCATAACACAGGTTGTTAATGAGTCTTCCTCCAATCATGATGCCCCAGTCTTCTTCATATAGTCCAGTTTCTTGTATTATTTGCTCAGCATACAGATTGAATAAGTATGGTGAAAGGCTATAACACTGACGCATGCCTTTCCTGACTTTAAACCACACAGTATCCCCTTGTTCTGTTTGAACATCTGCCTCTTGATCTATGTACAGCATTCTCATGAGCACAATTAAGTGTTCTGGAATTCCCATTCTTTGCAATGTATCCATAATTTGTTATGATCCACACAGTTGAATGCCTTTGCATAGTCAATAAAACACAGGTAAACATCTTTCTGGTATTCTCTGCTTTTAGCCAGGATCCATCTGACATCAGCAATGATATCCCTGGTTCCATGTCCTCTTCTGAATTGGACTTGAATTTCTGGCAGTTTCCTGTTGATGTACTGCTGCAGCCACTTTTGAATGACCTTTTGTAAAATTTTACTTGCATGTGATATTAATGATACTGTTTGATAATTTCCACATTCTGTTAGATTACCCTTCTTTGGAATAGGCATAAGGATAGATCTCTTCCAGTCGGTTGGCCAGATAGCTGTCTTCCAAATTTCTTGGCACAGACGAGTGAGTACTTCCAGCACTATATCCATTTGTTGAAACATTTTAATTGTTATTCCATCAATTCCTGGAGTCTTGTTTTTCACCAATGCTTTCAGTGCAGCTTGAATCTCCTCCTTCAGTACCATTGGCTCCTAATCGTGGGCTACCTCCTGGAATGGTTGAATTTTGACTAATTCTTTTTGGTTTAGTGACTCTGTATTCCTTCTCTCTCCTTTTGATGCTTCCCGAGTGCGTTGTTTAAGATTTTCCTCATATAATCCTTCAGCATTGTAGCTTGAGGGTTGAGTTTTTTCCTCCCTTCTTTCAGCTTGAGAAATATACCGAGAGTGTTCTTCTCTTTTGATATTCTAACTCCAAGTCTTTGCACATGTCATTATAATACTTTGTCTTCTTAAGTCACCCTTTGAAATCTTCTGTTCAGCTCTTTTACTTCATCATTTCTTCCATTTGCTTCAGCTACTCTGTGTTCAAGAGCAAGTTTCAAAGTCTCTTCTGATATCCATTTTGGCCTTTTTCTTTCTTTCCAGTCTTTTTAATGACCTCTTGCTTTCTTCATATATGATGTCCTTCCACAACTTGTCTGTCTTTGGTCATTAATGGTCAACACATCAAATCTATTCTTGAGATGGTCTCTAAATTCAACTGGAATATACTCAAGATCATACTTTGGCTCTCGTGGACTCACTTAGACTTTGTCGAAATACACCTCACACTATTTTGTAATTGTCTGGGTGAGTCTATATCTTCCAGTAAACTGTAGGCACCATGGAGGCAAGGACATATCTCTTTTATTGGGAGGTAATATAATCTAATACTACTAGTAAAAACATAATTGAGCTGTTACTATGTGCCAACACTTCATCACAACCTTATCAGATTAGGGAAATACTCCCTAACCTTTTTGGATCTCAGTTTTCTCATCTGTAAAGTGGAAGAAGGACAGCCACCTCAGAAAGCTGTGACAAGAATTAGATACCAGTTGCCGTTGAATCGATTCCAATTTATGGCCACCCCATGTGTGTCAGGAGTAGAACTATGCTCCATAGGGCTTTCCGTGGCTGATTTTTTGGAAGTTGATCAACAGGCCTTTGTTACAAGGTGCTTCTGGGTGGATTTGAACCTCACCAACATTTCAGTTAGCAGCTGAATATGTTAACTATTTGCACCACCCAGGGACTCCAAGAGTTAGATAGATAGATATAAACAGAGGCCTAAATGTAAACATAGATATAGATATTAATGAGTGCCTGGACAAAAAAAAAAAAAAAACCATGGTGTCAAGTTAATTTTTGTTGAGTACAGTAATGAGTAAGTGAATAAACCGGTTGAATATGAAAGAGATGGAAGGGTCCAGAATAACTCCTGGAATTTGACTTTAATGACTAAGTGTATGATGGTGCCATTTCCTGTTGTGGAGAACACTGGAAGAAATATATAGTATTATGGCTGCCAAATGAATTACCTAGGGACCTGCAACTGAATGATCCCTAAGACTATGAACAACTCTTATCCAGACTTTGGACTTATTATGTTGTGCTCTGATGTAAGTGACCCATAAATCAGATAATAGTAGCACCCCTAAACCAGATCAGCAATTCTTGATAATAATCAGCTTGGGAAAAGATAGGGACCAAGACAAGAAACTGGAATTTGGAAAGCAGAGGAAATGGTTTTCCTTTCCCTCTCTGAATTTTCCTTTTGCATCTCAATTGAGTCCTGAGGCCTAATATAAGCTTGCCATCCTAAGTGGTAGATGATAGCATGGTACCAGTACCTTGAGAACTCAGGAGGCACCATTTATATAGAGAACACAATGAAAACCGTGTACAAAAACACAACGTAAGCCGGGTCCCTGGAGTTGTGCAACACTGCATGAGGACGTCCATCAGAAGAGGCAGGCTAGGCATCCCCCCTCCCCAACATACACACACCTCTGCTGCATTGCCATCAAGTTGATTCCAACTTATAGGGACCCTATAGGACAGACTGGAACTGCCCCATAGAGTTTCCAAGGCTGTAATCTTTATGGAAGCAGACTGCTACATTTTTCTCCCTTGGAGCAGCTGTTGGGTTTGAACTGTAGACCTTTCAGATAGCAGCCAAGTGCTTAACAACTGTACCACCAGGGTGCTGGCTAGGCATTAGGGAGCTGTAATGCCTGAAAGCCCTGTAACGAGTTATATCTTGTAAGTCAGATTATCTGCTTGTGAGTTGGACACTAGCTCACTTCCCTGTAGTTATCCCTGAACCTTTATCAAATCTTATGTAGCAGCTCATTAACACTTTTGTTAATGGGAGGGGAAAGGAGAGGATTTGAAAAATTATTCAAAAAAAGGGTACTCTAGGGAGATAAGGATTTAGGTTCAGTCTGATTGGTTCCTCCCATTGGAGCCCCTGTTTGACCCCAGTCTGTATGCATGCCTGATAATCTTGTCCTTACCTTGCGGGAGCTTTTCAGCTGCTGTTCCAGGTTGAAGACAAGGTTGCCATGAGCTCTGTGCTGTTCCATCAGCAATTCCAGATTCTCCAGGGCATGCTGGATCCTGGAGATACAATGTGCCAGTGAGTAGACCTGAGGGAGCAGAAGGAGGTATATTGCGGGGAATGGGGCCACTCACTGCTGGGCCTTGTTCCTCATCTTCAGGGTCATCTGGTGCTGCAGCAGCAGGAAGGTGTCCAGGAAGTCTATGAAGGTCTTAGGGGTAACAAGTGGCAGTATAGGGCACAGGTGCTCAATGTAGCTGGCAGCCGAAAGGTGAATGAGTGCCATGGCTTTGGACACACTGGAAATTGAGGACTGGAGGTCTGGGCACTTCAAAGAGTCTGCAAAAGGTACAGCTTCTGACTGGCTTTGTAGCTTGTAAGAGAACAGGAAAAAGAAGGTACCCTCTCCTAGCTCAGGAAGGAGGGCATAAAAGCTGAAGGGTGCTTACTAGATTCTAGAGAAAGAGACTGGTCAAGGTAACAACTCTTATTAGAACTAGATTGAGATAAATGGCAAGAACGGGTAAAGGGGGCTCACCGTCACCAAGGGGTAGACTCTGAGCACCCTCCAGGTGGTGCTGGGCCACACTGACCAGGTCAGATTGGTCCCAAGGTTCATAGTGATCAATGCTGGCAACAGCCAGTTGAAGGAGTCTCGGGAACAGGTTGGAAGGTAGCTGCTTGTGGGCCTGGTCGTCTCTGATCAGGAAAAATAGGTGCAAGTGGCTGCACACGTGCTGGTAGAACCTGTGGGCCAGAGACTCAGATGCTGTCCTCCTCTTTACCCCTGTTTGCCCTTCCAGTTCCCAGTCCAACCCCAACCCCTTAGCCCTGATCTTCTGTACATTGACAGTGGCCCCTAGATTTTCTTATGGCCTTTTGACCAGGATGGTTCAAGATACAGGGGTGGACTATCCACTAAGAAGGTAAGCACAGGTTTACTTATGCTTACTTACTAACCTGTAGTGAACAATTTCACATTTTTTCCATCACATCAAAGATTCTGCTTCTAGGTATGGCTGGTAGCTGTCTCTCTCCCAGCCCCACCGCACCTTCCTACAGAATCAAAGCCTCTTTTCAAATTTACAATCCCTGACAGGGGCAGATGACTGAGTAAGCAAGGTAAGCATGGGCTTCCTTGTGCTTCTGTACTCATCTGTAGTGAACAATTTCATATGGGTTTCACTTTGATGTGGCATGGTGAAACCCATGTGAAATTGTTCACTACAGATTTGTAAGTAAGCACAAGTAAGCCTGGGCTTACCTTGCTTACTGGATAATCTACACCTGAATAAGAGAACAGAACAGGCCCTGAGAATGGCAGTCCTTGTCCTTACCTCTGAAATACCATTTCCTTCTTGATGTTCTGTTTGACACCAAGGTTCTCTCTGGGGAGATGTTCCTCAAGGTTGTTCAGATCTGCCTCTGTGTACTGGTCAGGGAAACTGCCTGAAGTTGCCAGAGCCAGCAGGCGATGAAAGGTCGTAAGATCCACACCCTCAGGCACCAGCAGGGCCACTTGCTGGCCTAATATGCCAGCATGCCAGCTGGCATCCCGTAGACACTGGAGAATGGCCTCCTCTGATCCAGATGGCAGATGGAGGAGACGGGCCTGACAAATACTAGCAGCCAAAGTGATGGCAGTACGGCGCCCAGTACTCAGAGCCCCTGCAAGCAGTAGGCCATGCTGCCGGGGCCTCGCCAACACACGGACCAGGCGGGCTACATGCTGGGTCATGGAACGGCACAGGGCAAGTGGGGGCCTTAGCCTCAACTGAGCAGCTGAGGTGGCCAGCTGCTCCTCCAGGCTCTCCCACTGTCGTTCCAAGTACAAGTTGGGGCTTTCCAAGTTGGACCCCAGTATCAGCTCCTGACTGAAGATCAGGTCTGAGGGCTTTTCCTTGGGATGGAGTAGAAGCACTGGTAGCAACAGGGGTGTGACCAGGTCCATCCGGGATGTCTTCTGCCACCAACTCTTGGATCTCTTTATCTGGAGCTTGAAGCCAGAAATACTTGTGTTTTCCTCCTGGGTTGTCTTCTGACTTGTGCTCTCCATGGTCTCCTTGTTTACTGGTCTCATAGATGGTGTTAGACCTGGATTGCCAAAGTGTAAGCCTGTGGGAACTTGAAGGGCATATGGGACCCCCTCTTCCTCTGTCTCACTGCCGCTGTTGCTCAAGTCCTCCCATTGGGCCAGCTCCCCTTCGGATTCCACTTCAGGCACTTTTTCCTCCTCCTCTTCATCCTCATAGCCCTTGCCCAGGTTCTGAGCCCCTGACGTCGAGCAGAAGACACACTGAGCTACTTCTAAGAGCAGCTTGGCACAGTGGAAGCGTTCCTTAGGGCTGTCCAGTCGGTCACAAAAGGTCCTCTGTGCCTCATGCAACCAAAGACGCACCATGTTGCGTGTGGCTATCATAATGGTCAGACGGGTACCACGCAAGCCTGATACCCGGCGTAAGTGCTCCTGGTGGTTGAGACAGTCCATGAAACCTCGGGAACCCATTCTGGTTGGCAGCAGCTGCAGGCTGCCTAGTAGGTGGCTCACAGAGTGCAGGGAGAAGCGGTAGTGTGGGTGAAGGGGTGAAGGCATGAAGCAGCTGCTCACAGCCTCCCAGGCATCCACTGAGGCCTGAACCAGTGCTCCTGCCAGTACTCCCTCCCGCTCCACAGAGAGGAAGCGTTCAAGCCAGGCCTGAATGCTAGGGGTATGCCTGCTTAGCAGGGTAGCCCGGGTCATGGTGCCCAGGGTCAGCACTGTGAAGAGTCGAAAGAGGCGCGGGCACAGTGGGCACTCATAGCAGCCTGGAACTGTGACCGTAGCAAGGAAGTTGACTATAGGCTGCAGTGTCTGCAGTTCCAAGGTACTATGGGCATACACAGTGCCATCTATTGCCTGACGCAGAGTCTCCAACACTGGTTGGCAGCTCTTCTCTGGATCTGTGGGACATAAAGAATAAAGTAAGCACATGAGTGAGAGTGTCACCCTGTTCCTCCTGTTTCTCTCCTCGTATTACTAGGTCTGCTTCCAGCATACCCAGGGTTCTGAAGGAATTTTGTGCATTTGATGTGTTGGATTGGGCCTTGGTCACGTCTGTGTAAGTGGTTCCCTCTCCCCCACATTACACCTATAAGCAAGTATGCTTCTCTCTTCTCCTCCAAATCCTACCTCCATGACAAGTTATTCATTAACCGAAGGCTAATGACTAGGAGGGTTTGGAAGCCGAGATGGATGGAAACCACACCTGATCACAATAGGGGAAAAAGTGCAATCTTCTCATTCAAAGAGAGTGAATTTATATCACATGCACATTTTTAAAAAAAATCTACTCAATTAAAGCATGATTTATATAAAATAAAATACACACATTTTAAGTGTGCCGTCTTATTAGGCTTTTATGAATAAAGATGACACAGATACAGCATGTAGCACATAGTACTCAATAAATCGTTACCTTTTATTAGTAAGTACTTTTACCGCCTTCCTCAAATTTTCTGTATCCTGTAAAAGACTTCAATGTCTGACTGGACAACCCATCCAATGCTATAATCCACTGACTTTCTTGACTTAACAACCTGTACCTATATTTCACTTCTCCTGCCCATTCCCATGGCCATATTCTGAACTTGTCATCATCTGGAGGTACACCAATTTATAAACTTTAAACTTCAATATCCCCAACTTCTATCACAATTTCTCCCCTTTCCTTTCTTATCTTTTCTTCTACAAACTCTTATCAAGCACTTACTTCCTGTTGGGTTTGTAAAAAAAAAAAATGAGACATAGCCCTGTTCTCAGGAATTCCTGGGTGGCACAAATGGCTAAGCACTTGACTACTAGCTGAAAGGCTGGTGATTCAAACCACCCAGGGGTGCCTTGGAAGACAGGCCTCGCAATCTGCTTCCAAAAGGTCACAGCCTTGAAAATCCTATGGAGCAGTCCCACTCTGCACACGTGGGGTCACCTTGAGTCAGAATCAACTCGATGGCAACTAACAACAACTATCCCTGTTTTCATGAAGCTCAGAGTGTAGAGGAAGGTACAGAGAAGTAAACATACAATTATAAAATCATGGTTATCACAGGTTAATGTGCAGACACAGGATAGGTATCTAACCTAGCCTAGGGGCTCAGGCTTCCTAGAGGAGATATTGCCTGAGATGATTTGGAAAGAATAAGGAGGACTTAGCTGGATAAACAGGAGACAGAGGGTGGAAAGGAAGCCTGACTTGTTGGATGCCTGCATGTAGCTGAGTCCAGTCAGATCAAGTGTAACAGGCTATAGAAGAAAGACTCATCACAAAGAGCCTCATGACGGCATTTGCCAAAGTTCCAGGTAATGACTGTGTGAAACAGGGAAGGTGGAATAGAAATAAGCAGGAAGATTCAAGGGATATTTAGGAGGTAGAATCAAGAGACGTAATGACCCGACTTTGGTGAGAGAGAAGGAGATGCCAACAATATTTCTGGCTTAAGTGACTGGTTGGATGGGTGTACCGGTTACTAACAGCACACAAGGGGCAAGTTTTGGGGGGAAGATGATGAGTTCAGAGTTGGGTCTGTGGTGCTAATGGGACAAGGTGAAGATGTACAGTAGATGGGTAGAGAAACAGATCTGGTGCTTAGAAGAGAAGCCTGGGTTAGAGAGAGAGATTTAGCAGTCGAAGCATAGAGATGGTTGATGAAGCCGTGAAAGTGGTTGTGATTGCTCAGGGAGCATATGTAGAATGAGAAGATACCAGGAATGGGCACTGAAGTTTGATCTGGAGTCATATATTTGAAGGATTTACAGCCTCAAGAGATGACAGCACCTCCTTCCTTCTCTCCTCCCAGTGCCTCACCAGAAGCCGCCAGGTGTAGATCCTCTAGCAGGAAGAGGAGGGAGCCTTTAGAATCCTGGTGATCCCCAGATGATGGGCTGGTTTGTGCTTGGCCTTGGACCCCTTGGCTCAGCAGGAGGCGAAAGTGGATGGAACTGAAGGCAGGGTGGATGGGGATGAGAGTGTAGGGGTGATTTGGCTCCACTAGCACCTCCACAAAGGCTGACTTCCCCGATGCTGCCTCTCCAGCCAGCAGAACTGGTTGTCCCTTTGACAGAAGCAGGTCCACCACATATAAGAGCCGTTCGGTCTGCAGGACAGGAGCAGAGCTTACTATGGCAGCTCCAGTTTGGGATAGTAATCTAGCTGAAAGTAAAGGTCTAGTGGTTTTGTCTTAAAGCTGTGCCTGCAGAACACAACATATGATTGTGAAAACCTTTCAAAGAATGGGAGTAGGTGGGCCTCAGCTGGGCCTTGAGCCCCAATCCCAGCTACTGCCCCACTGTTCTCACACCTGGGGAGAAGGGTTGAAGGTGCCCAGAGTTCCTCTGATACGGCTGCCTAGATATTGGCCAGTGAAAGGAACCAGTGTCCCATCTTCAGGGCACACATGTAGATCGAACAGCAAGGCTGAGGGTGGTGGCTCAGGGTAGTTGGAGAGGCAATTAATAGAGCTCCTCAGGAAGGTGTCAAAGAGGGGCCAGAGCCTGCTCAGACAGACACACAGGCAAAAGTGTCAGTAGTAACAGTTCCATTTGTGATACCCACGCACTCCTCCATACCCCACCAGTGATGTCACCTGGGTTTTGACTCCCACGGGCCAGTTCATCTCAGCCCTCTACACCCCCCAGCCCCCACCTCTGTAGGCACCTGGAGGGAAGGAGGGCTCCAAAGCCCCAGATCAGGGCAAAAAGAAAGCTGCTGACAGCCAGCAAATGCTCCCTCTGCTTATTCTGCACATCTTCGTTGTCAGTCTGGGACCGGTTGTTCAGGTAGCTGCTTTTTGAGGGCTTAAAGCTCTGGGTCATAGGTTCACTACTGCTGGGGTCCTCTGCAAAGGTCATCATAGCCAGAATAGGAGGCCGGGTAGAAAAAAGCAGAGGTTGGCTGTATTACTTCTCCTCACCTTCGGTCCCTGGGCCCAGGTCCACCAAAGAATCCATGTCCCAGGCTCCAGCTATACCCCAGCTACCCTCAAGGCTCCACCTCTGCCACCCTCTCTCAAACCAGCCAATCTCTCTCCCCACCTTGACCTCGAGCATTTTCCTCCTCATCTAGACGCAGGTAGGGATCAAGCAGACTACGAAAGATGCGGGCCAGGGTGGTGACTTCGGCCACGCCTGGGCAGACAGCCTGCTGCCCATGTACCTGCAGTACGGAGCTGGCGCCTTGGCGGGTGAGGAATCTGAATGTGGCAGGCACCAAAACTTCAGCCAAGCGGTTGAGCTCAGTGACCGTCTGGTGCTGCAGGCGGTATTCATGGGGTAGGGCAGCCATCATGACGTTAAGCATACACTGCCAAGTCTGCTCCCCACCACACCAGACCAGGGCACAGCGGCCCACCACTGTGGGGGACATGCCTGTGGCATCTGCCACCTCCATCAAGAAAAAGGTGCCTGGGGGGCGTGTTATCTGTTGGCCATTGGGGAGGCTAAGCTTGGGAGGATCACTAAGGAGGTAGGTGATAGAGTCCAGCCAAGCAGCACTGGGTGCCCCATCACACACAACCCAGTGCTGGATCCCTGCTGATTCTGGAGTCTGCTCCTTTGAGCCCATGTATTTACACTGGATGGCTGCACGAAGCAGCCTGGGGAAGACACCATGGTGCCACCAGGGGCCCTCTAGCCATCCCAGAAACTCCTGGGGGCTGAGAACACTGGGGTACAAGTGGGTAATTTCCACAGGCTGGTAGCTCTGGGTTGAGGTATCCTCCGTGGCTGCCAACCGGTTCTGGATCTTAAACAAGCAGTGCCAACAAGTGGTCTTGCCGCTGCCTGCAGGGCCCAGGAGCAGAATGCCTGAGGCCCGTCTCAGGGCCTGGGTCAGCTGCTCCAGGGAGCCCAAAATTTCAGGGCTGGGATACAGTCCTACCTGCTGCAGTTCCTCCACTATCAGTGGCTTCATCAGCCTGGGAGTCATAGGCTCCACCAGCACTTGGCTGGCACTAGGGAAGAGCCCAAAGAGCAGCTCTCGGAGCTTGTGCAGGTGGGCCTCATTGAGGATGCTGAACAGCTGTGAGTGCAGCAGAGCATGCAGTAAGGCGGCCTCTTCAATGGCAGCTAGGCTGCGGGGATGCTGGGACTTGGGTTCCTTCTTGGTCACATTTAGCCTCTGTATTGTATCCTCCAGAACCTGCTTGAGCAACGGCAGGCGGCAGGGCAGGGGCCCAGACACCAGCTCACCCTCTAGGGAGAAGAATTTGGATAGGCGGATAGCCATGCGGGAGGCATCCCGCATCCCTGCACCCAGCAGGGTCATCTCTGCCACATAGTACAAGTCAGGCAGTGCCAGTGCCACAGGCCGCAGCAGCAGGCGCAGGTTGGCAGGCACAGCAGGGCTCAGAGCACGCAGTGTCAGGAGACAGCCATAGCCAAGGCGCATGTACACGTGATGGTTTTCAAAGAAGCCAGTGCCAAGTTGCAGGGGATGGATGGGGTCGATGGTGCTGGTGCTTTGGGAAGCCTCCTGGTACAGCGGGGCATACAGAAGGCGTAGTTCAGCCAAGCGCTGACCCAGGGCAGAGAGCAAGCCAGGAGGCAGGTGCTGAACTGCCTTCAACATCAGCCAGGCACCGCCCTGTAGGGCACCATTCAGGTAGTTGCTCAGGCATTGGGCCTCTAGCTGAGGCAAGCAGGGCAGTATCACCAGTTGGCGGCCCAGGGCCCGTGCCAGGTTAGTCACCATAGCTGTCTTGCCCACACCATCAGGGCCCAGTAGGGTCCCACAAGCCACCTCCTCTAGGGCCAATAACAGCACCAGGGCTGGCCGCTCAGACAGCAGGCTGGGTAGAGGCTCCAGCCTGGGTCCCAGGTACTCATAATTGTACAGGAAGGGCCGGCCCAGCATATCTATCCAGCAGGCAGCTGGTGGCAGAGAGGACCCAATAGGTGTAACAATAGTCCTGAGACCCTGCAGGGGGCTTTTGGTTACACGAGATGAACCCAGGTGGTACTTGAGTTGGCGGGCCCAGTGGAAGTCTCTCAGATCACTGACCTCATGCTGCCGCAGTAGCTGTGCTATATCCCGATGTGTCACTGCCATGACCAAGAGGGCACTGAACAGGCTGGTCTGGCGGACGGAGAGCAGGGGCTGCTTATCCTGGGAGCCCCTCTGGGCCCGCACAAAGTGCATCAGTACCTCAAGCTTGCGCATTTGCATGGGGACCATGGCCAGGATATTCCCCTCAAGCAGAGCCTCTTCTATCTCAGCCCGCCACACTACCTCCTCTGCAACCAACACACACTGCCACGGGAAGGCCTGGGCTAAATGCAGCCAGTGGAAGATATACTGGTGCAGGGGAAGCTGGCTGTGCTGGGGTAGCTGTTTGAAGACGTCATCTAGAGATGTGCCCTGAGTAAGGCGGGTGGCCACACAGTCCTGCAGCATGTGCACCAGGGCCATACGCAGAGACTTCTCCAGAGAGGCCAGCCACTTGGGGAGATCTGGATGCAGAGGAAGGGGCCCCTGCAGCTTCATCTCTTCCCCACCTGCCCCTAGCACTGCAAGTGCTTCCACCAGAGAATTCGTGCTTGGGCTCAACTCCCGGTCATCTATGTTTTTCTCCTCATCAGTTGTGTTGGACTTGAAGCTCACAGCATGCACATGAGGAAAGCAACGTCGTGCCCATCGCTGGGCCTCACATGACTCCAGTGGGGCAGCCAGCAGGGCCACCAGCTCACTGTCACTAAGGAAGAACAGGCGGGGGAAGTGAGAACGCACCCTGTAGAGTACGCTGTCCAGAGCCATGATGATGCCCTCCAGCTCCACCGAGCCTGCTTGGAGTAGTTGTTGCAGCTGCTGCCCCTGGAAGTAAGGACTCCGCTTAGCACTGGGCACTAGAAGTGACAAGACCAGTGGGTCAGCTACAGAGATCCTCATCAGAGTTCGATACTGGTCATCCATGGCCTTGAAACGAGAGCTCTGTGGTGAGAGTGAGGATGAAAGTGAGGGCAGACATGAAGTAGTAGCTCCCCCCACACTCTGAGCCCTGATATTCAGTAGCCATTGTCCACCCCTTCTCACCCCTTCCCCTACCAGGTCAGAACTAGGAAGCTGGATCTTCATCTCATGCAGGACTTTATTCAGAAAAATCCACTTCTGCTGGAAAGTCACCCACACCTCCAGCAGAGCACCTGTGAGAGCAGCCAGAGGAATACTGAAGGGAGACACTAGGGTTCAAACTTCTGCAAGGGGTCCAGCCTGCTCCTGCTGTGACCACTTAGATGCCTCACCAGCTCAGCCAAACTACTCTGGCTCAGCAGAAAGATCTGTCCCCTCATTCCAAGAAGTAGCCATGAAGGAGGCCCTCACTCTACCTTTCAGATATTCCCCCACTCAACCTCCACCTCTCATCCCCTCCTTCTTGGGCCATTCTGCCTCTGATCCCACCCGTCAGCCTACCTAGAAGTCTGCACTCACCCAGGCCATGCATAATGTTCACCCACTCCAGGGCTATTTTATTCAAGTCTCCTGACTTTTGGATGGCCAGAATCTTGAATAATATCTGGAGACTCTCCTGGATGGAATTCTGCAGGCTGCTGTAGTCTGGGGAAGAGTGGGCTCCAGCTGAGCTGAGCTGGCAGTCAGATGAGGCAAGGACAAGGGTTGGGGTGAAAAAAGGAAGTGAGCAGTCATGGTGACCTGGAATCCCTTCTAGGGGAGCAGTGACAGAGACCCGGATACCCTTTCTATCTTTGAGGATCACATTGACCAATGCAGTAAAGTCAACCCTGCTTTGGAGTAGAGCGCTGACAACCCCACCACCACCATCATACGCAAGCGTGCACTGTGGGTAGACTCCAGGCCTGCTGATTTCCCAACTTAGATGCCATGAGTGAGGGGCTCTGCCCTTACATAAACCTACTTCCACGGAAGTTCTTTGAAGAACTTGAGCCTCCAGCCTAGGAAGAGGGCTCAGTGGTTCCAGGCACCGTACATCATTTTTCTATAGCAACAAAGCCCATTCTGAGATGAAAGGGATTCTGGTAACAAGGCTGAGAGGGAAATCTTCTTCCATAGTCTTAGCACTTAGCCCCCTGGTGCTGCTCAAAAATTTATCACATCCTGCCATGGGAGACTGGGGCTGGAAATGAAGTAGGGGCCCAACTAAGGTGAAAATGGGAAAATAGAGAGAGGAGATTGATTTAGACAGAAGCAGGATTCTCCAAATACCCCTATTGGGCAGAAAATGCTCAGTATCCTCCTCTCAGAGTGAAAGAACTTATACTCTACTCCCTAGAAAAAATAGTATTTCTCTGATCCCTCTCTCTATCCCCTTCACTTACTCCTCCCCAAGTTGAGAAAGCAAAAGGGACCATCTCTTGTGCTCTAAGGGGTGTGAGACAGGCCACAACCCTCCATGCAGCTACCCGAGAAAGTGTCTTCAAGTTTTCTCTGCATACCCAAACAAACCCAAAATTTTCGATTGATTTTGGGAAGGTTGTGAAGAGGTAGCGGGAATCTCACTTAGGCATAGATCCAAGCTGTGTCCATCAACACAGTATATCAAAAACACATGGTATTTTGGAAGTAATAACTCTGATAGCCATAGATCTGAAGCTGCTCTCTAGAACACCCACACATTTTTGGTCCTACCAGTTGAATTGTATGCTCACCAAGAGTTGGAGTGTGCTTGCAAACCTGTCTATGTGGGTTATATTATCATTGTAATTACTAAATTTAGTCTAGTATTATATTAATCACTGAAAAATGAATGGATGGGAAAAGAGTTGCTATTTCTAAGGAAACTATGGAAGGCTTCAGTAAAGGTGAATTAATAAAAATATGCTATTAAAGCTAGCGTGTTGTTGTTGCTGTCAGGTGTCGTCGAGTCAGTTCTGACTCATTGCGACCTTATAGGACAGAGTAGAACTGCCCCATAGGGTTTCCAAGGAGCAGCTGGTGGATTTAAACCGCCAACATTATTGTTAGCAGCCAAGCTCTTAACCACTATACCACCAGGGCTCCAAAGCAAGTGTTTTTGCTGTAGTTAGGCACCATCAAGTCAGTTCCGACTCATAGCAACCCTATGTACAACAGAAGAAAACACTATCCCATCCTGCGCCATCCTCACAATCCTTGTTATCTTTAAGCCCGTTGCTGCAGCCACTGTGTCAATCCATTTCATTGAGGGTTGTCCTATTTTTCGCTGACCTTCTACCTTACCAAGCATGATGTCCTTCTCCAGGGACTGATCCCTCCTGACAATATGACCAAAGTATGTGAGACGAAGTCTTGCCATCCTTCCTTCTAAGGATCATCCTGGCTGTACTTCTTGCAACACAGATTTGTTCGTCCTTTTGGCACTCCGTGGTATATTCAGTACTCTTCACCAACACCACAATCCAAAGGTGTCAATTCTTCAGTCTTTCTTATTCATTGTCCCGCTTTCACATGCATGAGGCAACTGAAAACACCACGGCTTGGGTAAGGAGCACCTTAGGCTTCAAGGTGACAATCTTTGCTTTTCAACACTTTAAAGAAGTCTTTCACAGCAGATTTGCCCAATGCAATGCGTTTTTTGATTTCTTGACTGCTGCTTCCATGGGTGTTGACTGTGGATCCAAGGAAATGAAATCTTTGACAACTTCAAACTTTTCCCCTTTTATCATGATGTTGCTTATTGGTCCAGTTGTGAGAAGTTTTGTCTTCTTTACGTTGAGGTGTAATCCACACTGAAGGCTGTGGCCTTTGATCTTCATCAGTAAGAGCTACGAGTCCTCTTTGCTTTCAGCAAGCAGGATTGTGTCATCTGCATAATGCAGGTTGTTAATGAATCTCTCTCAAACTCTGATGACCTGTTCTTCATATAGCCCGGCTTCTCGGATTATTTGCTCAGCATACAGGTTGAATAGGTATGGTGAAATGATACAACCCTGAGGCACTCCTTTCCTAACTTTAAACCACGCAGTATCCACTTGTTCTATTTGAACAACTGCTGCTTGGTCTATGTACAGGTTCCTCATGAGCACAATTAAGTTTTCTGGAATTCCCATTCTTCCCAATGTTATCCACAACCAATTTGTTATGATCCACACAGTTGAATGCCCTTAAAACAGTTGAATGCCCTTAAAACAGTTGAATGCCCTTACATAGTCAATAAAACACAGGTAAGCATCTTTCTGGTATTCTCTGCTTTCACCCAGGATCCATCTGACATCAGCAGTGATGTCTCTGGTTCCATGTCCTCTTCTGAATCCAGCTTGAATTCCTGTCAGTTCCCCCTCCATATACTACTGCAGCTGCTTTTGAAGGTCTTCAGCAAAATTTTGCTTGCATGCAATATTAATGATATTGTTCAATAGTTTCCACATTCAGTGGGATCACCTTTCTTGGGAATAGGCATAAACATAGATCTTTTCCTGTTGGTTGGCCAGGTAGTTGTCTTCCAAATTTCTTGGCATAGACAAGTGAGTTATTTCCAGCATGGCATACATTTGATGAAACATCCCCATTGGTATTCTGTCAATTCCTGGAGGCTGGGTTTTCGCCAATGCCTTCATTACAGCTTGGACTTCTTCGTTCAGTACCATTGGTTCCTGCTTATATGGTACCTCCTGAAATGGTTGCACATTGACCAATTCTTTTTGGTACAGTGACTCTGTGTATTCCTTCCATCTTCTTTTGATGCTTCCTGAGTGATTTAATATTTTCCCTATAGAATCCTTCAATATTGCAACTCAAGGCTTGCATTTTTTCTTCAGTTCTTTCAGCTTGAAAAATGTAGAGCATGTTCTTTCCTTTTGGTTTTCTATCTCCCGGTCTTTGCACATGTCATTATAATACTTTATTTTGTCTTCTCGAGCTGCCCTTTAAAATCTTCTGTTCAACTGTTTTATTTCTTCATTCCTTTCTTTCCCTTTAGCTACTCTGTGTTCAAGAGCAAGTTTCAGAGTGTCTTCTGACATCCATTTTGGTCTTTTCTTTCTTTCCTGTCTTTGTACTGACCTCTTTCTTTCTTCATGTATGGTGTCTTTCATGTCATTCCACAACTAAAGGTCTTTGCTCATTAGTGTTCAATGCATCAATTTTATTCTTGAGATGGTCTCTAAATTCAGGAGGGTTATACTCTGAGTTGTACTTTGGCTCTTGTTCACTTCTTCTAATTTTGTTCAGTTTCAACTTGAACTTGCATATGAGCAAGTGATGGTTTATTCCACAGCTGGCCCCTGGCCTTGTTCTGACTGATGATATTGAGTTTGTCCATCATCTCTTCCCACAGATGTAGTGGATTTGATTCCTGTGTGTTCCATCTGGCAAGGTTCACGTGTATAGTCACTGTTTATGTTGTTGAATAAAGGTATTTGCAATGAAGAAGTCATTGACAAGCCAATTTCAAAAGATCGGGAAATTATAATAAAAGTCTAAAAGATTTCAGGATTCAGGTAACTTTACAAATGTCTTCACGTTGCTGCTTAACTTTACAGAAATTGAAATTGGAAATAGGGGACAACGCATTAATCATTTGATTTATGCAAGACAGGCAGTAAGGAAATTCCAAGGACAAGGCCTTGACCTTATGTTAAAAGCAAATAAATGTACATTTATATGTTTTAAGTTAAAATAAACAATTTAAACCATGTATGCTTCATATTTTATGATTTCCCTATTTAACTAACTTTTGGGATCAACTGTCTGGATTTCAGTTGTGTTGGATAAGAGATTTTCTCCTCTACAGCAACTCCCCAACTATACCATCTTGGGTGCCTGTACATATGCTGTTCTCTGTGCCCAGCATGTCCTTCTCACTTTGTAAGTTTGGCAAACTCCTACTTTTTCTAGGCCAGCATGAGAGCCTCTGCCTAAGGGAAGACTTCTCTGACTCTCCCAGGTCCTTTAAAGCTGGACTGTTCTCTGAGACTTTACTGCCCTAAATAAAGTGTGCTAATTTATTAAGCACTTTTCTCTATACCCACTGCCTGTCTCTCACTGGACTGCAAACTCTTTAGGGACAGGGGTGCTGTCCGTAATCTTAAGGTCTCCTGTATTTGACACAGAGGAAGCAAGTGAGTTTGATGAAGAGAATGAATAAAGGAATGAATGAGTGAGTAGAGCATAAAATCAGATAGCAGGGTACAGTCTAGAGGATAGAGCATTGAAGGTGGAGAGAGATGATCATGAGGAATTTCTAAGTGTACCCACGAAGGGAAGAACTTCTGCTGAAAGAGCTGGCATTTGGGAGAGGAGGAGTCTCAAGGAGATTAAGACACTGTGTCAGAACAGTCTGATGTCTCAGGCTGTCAGGTTAGGATGGAGCCCTAGCTAGAAAAGCCAGATGTGGCAGTGATGGATGCAGGAGATGAAAGTGGCCCCCAGTAGGGGGCTTTTGCTGGGCCACCAGGGTTGGGTCTCACCTGAGAGGATGAAGGTGCCACTATCCTTGCTTACTACATCCCACTGGGGGCTGCGGAGCATCTGTCTCTTGGAGTGCTCTGAGGCTGGGGGCTCGTAGGGTACACGCAGGATAAAGTTGAGCAGGCGCAGTTGGCGTGCTTCCCAGGACCGCTGCAGCTGCCGTAGGGTGTCTTGGGCATGGACTCGTTCGTTTTCACACTGCCAGATCTGGAACAGCTGGGTCTCAGGCACTATGACTAAGTAATGGCTCAGGGGATATCATTGGAGCAGAGGCTTGGGGGTTGGGCCTGGGGCACGACTCAAAGACCAGGGCTTAGACAAGGTGAGCTCTTGAGGATGAAGGAAGAGTGAGACTGTCTGGTTTCAAAAATAGGCCATTAGTGGCATCTAACTGTTTTGACCCAGGGCTGCTGCCACAGCCTTGAAGCCTACCCTCTTGCAAAGCTCCAGCTGAGCAGCCAATACCTCCATCATCTCGTGGTGTTTTGAGACAGGGTAAGTGCTGGGGGAACACCCATCATCCTGTGTGCCCATAATTTTTGAGCTGCCACCCATTGCCCACCCCGAGGTGGGAAATGCTCTTGGTCACAGAGAGTCTGAAACCATGTATCAGATGCCCATCTAGAGACTTAAGGAGAATGTTCATACCCTCCAGGCAGGTCAGGAATCTCATCCCCGCCCTCCACATGCCAACATCCACTGCCCCCTTGTCTCAAGGGGCTGCTGAACCTTAACTGGCACCATTAGAGCTTAGCATACAGGTCCTGGGCTTGGACCACCCTACTTCCTCTTGTGGGCCCCACCTGGTTGATTCGATCTGCAAACTCCAGCAGTGGACAAGTAAGCAGCTGGCCCAGTGTTAGGAGGTCCAGATTATTGAGACTTCCCAGCCCTAAAGCTGGAGGTAAAGCAGACAATGTCAAAGCTCCATCCTGTATCTGCCAGAAGCCAGCCCATATCCCAGAGCCCAGTCCTACCCTAAGCCCAGGGCCCAGATCTGGGAGCCAGAATGCAGCCCCACCCCCAGCCCAGCTGAAACTCTGATTATAGATCTCGGAGCACAACATAGAGCCAGCATAAAGCCCAGAACCCAGAATCCTGAACCAACCTCAGAACCCAAAGCTAAGACCCCAGCCCAAAGCTCAGTCCAGGTCAGAGGAGAGGACCTCCACATGGTAGTGAAGGAGGTTAGAAATTTATGTCCCTGGGGGAAAAAGAGCTTTGGTACCTGGAGGAAGGCAGGGAGCTGACTAGGATGAGAAATGTTTCCAGCAGGAGCAGCAGAGAACTGAGTTATGACAAAGTTCTAACCTCTACCTTCTTCCCCATGCCTGTTCCCTCTGACACTAACCAAACACACCTCGCGTGAGGGCTTGGCAGTGGAGGTTCTGCAGCTGGAGGCTGCCCAGCTTGGTGAGCAACGGTAGGAAGCTGCGGAACTCCTCCAGCATGCGCATGCAGCGGTGCAGAACTGGGCTGTGCAGCCCCAGGGTTGTGCTCATCCGGGCTGCCTCTGTTAGCCAGCCATCTGTCTTCTCCAGGGCCACAGTCAGGCTGAACTGTAGGAAGAGGGATTCTCACTTCTCGCTGTGAGACCCTGCCCACTTCCACCCTTCAGGCCCTCTACTCCCAGGCAGGAGCTCCAGAGAAGGGTGTCAGTACCTTGGGAAAAGCCATGCACTTCCACTCGCTGATGTTTTCTGAGATGACGCGGTACAGGTGCCAGATATGCTGCTGTTGCACAATAGGACGGGTTCCACAGGCCGGCAAGGGCACAGGATTCTCATCCCCTATGGGATAGGCTGGCTGAAGCCTGGGGCTAGGTGGCAGGGCTTGATGGGGGGGTGGTAAGTTAAAAGTCCAAAATGACAGGAGGGAAGACCCAGGAAGTAGGAGAAGAGGGCCCAAAATGTTCAGTATAAAAATGGAGGTGGGGTCAATCCAAGGGGCAGTTATTCCAAAGAAAAAGTATTTAGAAAAATGTGAAGGCAATGATAGGGAAGCATTCATCTTCTATTAGTCTCCATCTCACTCCACTTCAGCTACATCAGACCCTCTACTGTTGCTCATACACACCAGGCATGCTCCCTCCTTCTAAGGGTCCTTGATGGGCAGGTCATTCTTTCTGGAACACTCTTCTCTCAATCACATGACTCAGTCACTCACCAAAGTCAAGTCTTTGCTCAAACATCAGCTTAATGAGGCTTATCCAGGCCACCCCATTAAAAAGTGCTATCTAATTTCCCTGGCATTTGACTCTTCTTACCCAGCTCTATTTTTTCTCTATACTATTTATTACTTCCTAACACACCACAAGGCCAAAGATGAAGAAATTGAAGATTTTTACCAACTTCTGCAGTCTAAAATTGATCAAACATGCAATCAAGATGCACTGATAATTACTGGCGATTAGAATGTGAAAGTTGGATACAAAGAAGGATTGGTAGTTGGAAAATATGGCCTTGGTGATAGAAAAGACACCAGAGATTGCATGATAGAATTTTGCAAGACCAAGGACTTCTTCATTGCAAATACCTTTTTTCAACAACATAAATGGTGAATATACACATGGACTTCACCAGGTGGAATATACAGGAATCAAATAGACTACATCTGTGAAAAGAGATGATGGAAAAGCTCAATATCATCAGTCAGAACAAGGCCAGGGGTCAAGCATGGAACAGACCATTAACTGCTCATTTGCAAGTTCAAGCTGAAGTTGAAGAAAATTAGAATATGTCCACGAGAGCCAAAGACGACCTTGAGCACATCCCATCTGAATTTAGAGACCATCTCAAGAATAGGTTTCATGCATTGAACTCTAATGACCAAAGACCAGACGAGTTGTGGAATGACATCAAGGACATCATGCATGAAGACAGCAAGAGATCATTAAAATTACAGGAAAGAAAGAAAAGACCAAAATGGATGTCAGAAGACACTCTGAAACTTGCTCTTGAATATCAAGTAGCTAAAGCAAAAGGAAGAAATGATGAAGTCAAAGAGCTGAACAGATTTCAAAGTGCAGCTTGAGAAGACATAGTAAAGTATAATAAAGAAATGTGCATTGTAAAAATGTCTGTTCTACCAAAAACCATCTATAGATACAATGCAATTCCAACCCAAATTCCAATGATATTTTTTAATGAGATGGAGAAACAAATCACCAACTTCATATGGAAGGGAAAGAGGCCCCAGATGAGCGAAGCACCACTGAAAAAGAAGAACAAAGTGGAGACCTCACTCTACCTGATTTTAGAACCTATTATACCGCTGCAGTAGTCAAAACAGCCTGGTACTGGTACAACGACAGATACATAGACCAGTGGAACAGCTGATATTTGACAAAAGCCTAAAGTCAGTTAAATGGGGAAAAGACAGTCTCTTTAACAAATGATGCTGGCATAACTGGATACCCATCTGCAAAAAAATGAAACAAGACCCATACCTGAAACCATGCACAAAAAGTAACTCAAAATGGATCAAAGACCTAAATATAAAATCTAAAATGATAAAGATCATGGAAGAAAAAATAGGGACAATGCTAGGAGCCCTAGTACGTGGCATAAACAGTATACAAAACATTACTAACAGTGCAGAAGAGAAACTAGATAACTGGGAGCTTGTAAAAATCAAACACTTATGCTCATCCAAAGACTTCACCAAAAGAGTAAAAAGATTACCTACAGGCAGGGAAAAAGTTTTTAGCTATGATAGTTCCGATCAGCATCTGATCTCTAAAATCTATATGATACTGTAAAAACTCAACTGCAAAAAGACAAATAACCCAATTAAAAATGGGCAAAGGATATGAACAGACACTTCACTAGAGAAGACATTCAGGTAGCTAACAGATACATGAAGAAATGCTCACTATCATTAGCCATTAGAGAAATGCAAATCGAAACTACAATGATATTCCATCTCACTCCAACAAGGCTGGCATTCATCCAAAAAACACAAAATAATAAATGTTGGAGAGGTTGTGGAGAGACTGGAACACTTATACACTGCTGGTGGGAATGTCAAATGCTACAACCACTTTGGAAATCGATTTGGCGCTTCCTTAAAAAGCTAGAAATAGAACTACCATATGACCCAGCAATCCCACTCCTTGGAATGTATCCTAGAGAAATAAGAGCCTTTACATGAACAAATACATGCACACCCATGTTTATTGCAGCACTGTTTACAACAGCAAAAAGATGGAAGCAACCAAGGTGTCCATCAACGGATGAATGGATAAATAAATTATGGTATATTCACACAATGGAATACCATGCAGCAATAAAGAACAATGATGAATCCGTGAAACATTCCACAACATGGAGGAATCTGGAAGGTATTATGCTGAGTGAAATTAGTCAGTTGCAAAAGGACAAATATTGTATAAGACCACTATTATTAGAACTTGAAAAATAGTTTAAACAGAGAAGAAAATATTTTTTGATGCTCACGAGAGCGGGGAGGGAAGAAGGGAGAGGGGTTTTCACTAATTAGATAGTAGATAAGAACTATTTTAGGTGAAAGGAAAGACAACACACAATACAGGAGAGGTCAGCACAACTGGACTAAACCAAAAGCAAAAAAGTTTCCTGCATAAACTGAACGCTTCGAAGGCCAGCGCAGCAGGGGCGGGGGTTTGGGGACCATGGTTTCAGGGGACATCTAAGTCAATTGGCATAATAAAACCTATTAAGAAAACATTCTGCATCCCTGTCTGGAGAGTGGCATCTGAGGTCTTAAATGCCAGCAAGCGGCCATCTAAGATGTATCAATTGGCCTCAACCCACCTGGAGCAAAGAAGAATGAAGAACACTAATGACACAAGGTAATTATGAGCCCAAGAGACAGAAAGGGCCACATAAGCCAGAGACTACATCAGCCTGAGACCAAAAGAACTAGATGGTGCCCATCTACAACCGATGACTGCCCTGACAGGGAACATAACAGAGAACCCCTGCGCGAGCACGAGAGTAGTGGGATGCAGACCTCAAATTCTCATAAAAAGACCAGACTTAACGGTCTGACTGAGACTAGAAGAACCCCGGAGGTCATGGTCCCGAGACCTTCTGTTAGCCCAAGACAGGAGCCATTCCCAAAGCCAACTCTTCGGACAGGAATTGGACTGAACTATGGAATAGAAAATGATACTGGTGAAGAGTGAGCTTCTTGGATCAAGCAGACACATGAGACTATGTGGGCAACTCCTGTCTGGAGAGGAGATGAGAGGCAGAAGGGGTCAGAAGCTGGCCGAATGGACACAAAAATACAGAGTGAAGGGAAGGAGTGTGCTGTCTCATCAGAGGGAGAGATACTAGGAATATATAGCAAGGTGTATATAAGTTTTTGTATGAGAGACTGACTTGGTTTGTAAGCTTTCACTTAAACCACAGTAAAAATTAAAAAAAAAAATGTGCAAAGACCTGGAGGTAGAAAACCAAAAGGTAAGAAAACGCATAGCATTTCTCAAGCTGAAAGAACTAAGAAAAAATTCAAACCTCGAGTTGCAATAATGAAGGATTCTATGGGGGAAACAGGAAGCAACAAAAGTAGATGGAAGGAATACACAGAATCACTGTACCAAAAAGAACTGGCCGACTTTCACCCATTTCAGGAGGCAGCATATGATCAAGAAGGAAGAGGCCCAAGCTGTACTGAAAGCAATGGCGAAAAACAAGTCTTCAGGAATTGATGGAATACCAACTGAGATGTTTCAATAAACAGATGCAGCACTGGAAGTGCTCACTTGTCTATATCAAGAAATCTGGAAGATAGCTATCTGGCCAATTGACTGGAATAGATCCATATTTGTATCCATTCCAAAGAAAAGTGATTCAACAGAATGTGGAAATTATCCAACCATGCCATTAATAGCACACACAAGTAAAATTTTGCTGAAAAATCATTCAACAGTGGCTGCAGCAGTGCATCAACAGGAAACTGCCAGAAATTCAAGCCAGATTCAGAAGAGTGCATGAAAGCAGGGATATCATTGCTGATGTCAGATAGATCCTGGGTGAAAGCAGAGAATACCAGACAGATGTTTACCTGTGTTTTATTGACTATGCAAAGGCATTCAACTGTGTGGATCATAACAAATTATGGATAACATTGAGAACAATGGGAATTCCAGAACACTTAATTGTGCTCATAAGGAACCTGTACTTAGACTAAGAGGCAGTTGTTCAAACAGAACAAGTGGATACTGCATGATTTAAAGTCAAGAAAGGTGTGTGTCAAGGTTGTATCCTTTCACCATATTTATTCAATCTGTATGCTAAGCACATAATCTGAGAAGCTGATCTATATGAAGAAGAACTGACCATCAAGGTCATTAACAAGCTGCCATCTGCAGATGACATAACCTTGCTTGCTGAAAGTGAGGAGGTTCTGAAGCACTTACCAATGAAGATCAAAGACCACAGCCTTCAGTATGGATTACACCTCAACATAAAGAAAATCAAAATCCTCACAACTGGACCAATAAGCAACATTATGATAAACGGAGAAAATACTGAAGTTGTCAAGGATTTCATTTTACTGGGACCCACAATCAACACCCATGAAAGCAGCAGTCAAGAAATCAAACGACTTATTGTATTGGGCAAATCTGCTGCTAAAGATCTCTTTAAAGTGTTCAAAAGAAAAGATGCCACTTTAAGGACTAAGGTTGCCCCTGACCCAAGCCATGGTGTTTTCAATTGCCTCATATGCATGTGAAAGCGGGACAATGAATAAGGAAAATCAAAGAAGAATCAATGTCTTTGAATTATGGTATTAATGAAGAATATCGAATATACCATGGACTGCCAAAAGAACGAACAAATCTGTCTTGGAAGAAGTTCAACCAGAATGCTCATCAGAAGCGAGGATGGTGAGACTTCACCTCAAATAATTTGGACAGGATATTAGGAGGGACCAGTCACTGGAGAAGGACATCATGCATGGTGGAGTGTAGGGTGAGCAAAAAAGAGAAAGGCCGTCAGCAAGATGGACTGACACAGTAGCTGCAACAACGGGCTCAAGCATAGCAATGATTGTAAGGATGGTGCAGAGCCAGGCAGTGTTTCATTCCGTTGTACATAGGGTCGTTATGAGTTGAAAGTGACTCAATGGCATCTAACAACAACGCCAACATACCACGTAATTTAGTTATATTTTACGCCTATTAATTATTGTTTTTCTTCCTCAGCTAGATATTAGTCTGTGAGTACAGGGATTTTTGTCATTTGTTCATTGATATACCTCAAGTACCTAAAAGAGTACTTGGTACATATTAGACAATAAATATATGTTGAATGAATAAATGAATGGACTCACAGCCCAGGGAGAATTCAGTGAAATGCGTATGAATAAAGAGCCAGCCCACTTAGAGGACCATAAGGAGTAAAGGGTGAAGTTCTCTGTTGTGTTTACCTCTGACAGTAATTCCCGGCCTTCATCTCTTAAGCTACCATGTTAGTTCTTAACCTTTGGTTTATGACCAGTTTTGAAATATGTATCAAAAGTAATTTATAATTAATATAATAATTATAGTGCTGAGGTTTACAATTTACTCAAAAGAAATGAGACCAGATGGAAGGCTATCGTTATAAAATCATCATCCTCACTTGTTTGAATTTCAGTATACTTTCTTGAATGGGAGGAAAAGACCCAAGCCCTGGAAATCATGAACAGGACAATCTTACACATGTGAACCGCATCCATCGTGGCATTTTTAGAATATTAAAAGGCTGAGAGTTGATAGGCTATGAGAGCTCTATCTGACAAAATAAAACTACATACAGTAAATCTAAACTCTTCCAATCTCTCTTTGTCTGAACTCAGACAGAGATCCATATAATCTTTGATAGAAGTTATCTTAGCATCAAATACTGGAGAAATAACTCCCTCTGTAAGAAACAGCAGACTGGAGAGCTCCAGACGCATGAAAAAATAAATGCAGACTTGAGGATTAAGAGCAAATATCATTTGATGGAATATTGAAAAAACTATCTGCCTTCCCCACCAGACTGAGTCCCCTGTATCCCTACTCTAAGTACAACACCTGACATAGCCAATGATGAAGGATTTTATCCTATAATTTTCATTTATAAAAGAGACTAATGAAGGTATGTGATTCCTGAGCTCCCAACCCTTATCTCAGCAGGAGGAAGGGTCTAGCTCATGGAGCTGGTGAAGGGGGCAGGGTGCTCAGTACCAGTGAAGGTGGCATAGGCGTGGTGCAATTCGCTGAGGTGGCTGGCTGTGTTCTGGAACTGACGCTCCAGGGAGATGAGCTGGCGCTCAGTGCTCCTCTGCTCTTGTGCAGGGTCCATGAAGGGACCAGACAAGGCTTTCTCCAGCAGGCCGTCCAGCTCCGCCAATGCTGCTGCCATCATCTGCTGCAGCTTGGGCACAATGGCATGTCGCTTGCTGAGCAGGAACTCTGAGGCCTGGCTTTTCTCGAACTGAAATGCCTCCCATGTGTCCAGTAGCTGTGAGGCAAGCAGAGGGTAGTCAAGTAGATGTGGTTGTAGGGAGGGGAGCTGGGTGGGGTGGGCGACTCCTTGAATTGCCCTCTCACCGAGATGTCTAGCGCCTCATTTTCAGCACTAAAGAGGCTAAAGTGGTTGCGGATGAGTTCATGAAGTGACCGTATGTATTCCATTCGATCTTCCAGCTCTATGTACTGTTCATTGGCTTCATTCAACTGCAAGGATTACAGCATGGGGTCAGCACCCCCAACCCTGCACACCCTTTTGGGGGGCACTACCACCCTCTGGAGGGCCCAGATCCCAGCAGCAGCCTTTTAGCTAACTAGTATCAGAGGCAATCTGACCCAGGTCTCTCTAAAGGCAGCACAGTTCCTTGCCCTCCAGACCATGACCCTGATGACAGGGCAACATGTCCCTATCTGAATGAGTGCCACAGAGAGCAGGACTACGACTCTGAAGGCAGGACTGTACCTTTCTCATCACATCAGGGCCTCCCCAAGGGAAGACTTAGCAAGGGCAGAACACTGAGGTGAGCACAGTTTAAGAGCATCAAACTCCAGTGGGAACTCACGGAAGGCCTAGAGAGAGTGTGGCGAGTATCTGAGGGGACGGGCCCTGGATAAGTGAGGCAAGCTGGGTGCGGGAGAGCCCACCTTCTGGGAGCACCGTGCGATGGCATCAATGTCCGAGTTGATGGTTTGGAAGATCTGCATGAAATCTGTGAGCTCCGCCATCAGCTGCTGAGAGCGGCGCCAACACTCGTCTTGCACCTGTGCGAGAATGTCCTTCCTGATGTTGTCCAGCTTGGATTCTGGAGACAGGAAAGGGTTAGGTGTTAGGGGATACATGAAAAGAAGGGGTACTGGGAGAATGCTTGGGGTCTAGAGGGAAAGAGTGGGAGTGGAGCTTAAAAGAAAGTCAGTCCATGAATTTGTTCTGGGGCTCCAGCTCAGTGTCCAGTCAGCTGCTATGCCCTGAGGCCTGGGCTGTGCACCAGTAGACAAGAGTGAATGGGTGCGACAGAAAGTATCCCTGCCTTCAGAAGCTCACAATATGGTGGCAGAGACAGACATATAAATGGACACTCACAAACCAGTGTGATAAATGCCCTGCAAGTGCCCAGGAGCCCTCGACCTGGCACAGTGAGGAGAGGCCTGCAGAGGCTGGAAAAGGCCTCCTCAGAGAGGGGGACGTCGGAGTTGAGTATGTTGAGTACTTAATGCTCAAAGGCACAAAGGCCTGCCAAGTAGATAAAGCAGCATGTGCAAAGGCATGGAAGTGACATGGCCATGAATAACAGGATGCCCTAACAGAGGTGGGAGATTTCTGTTTGGGGAGTCTTACTGCCTATGCTTTTGTAGAAGAGGTGCCAAGAAGTGGCTATAATCTGTCTTTTGTTTTTAAGCATTAAAGGACAGAAGCTATCAGTTGGGTACGGGGCTAGAAGATAATCCTGGAAGCTTCCTTTGGTGATATGTACAATTCTGTTGTCCTAGAGGGTGATATGATATTTCATCAAATCTAAGACACCACTAACTATAGGAAGCACCATTATTTTATATACCACTAAAAAAGAGAAAAATGATGCTATCTAAACTCCGGCATGCCACCAATCATGGCCTCTTGGGTTCAGAGATGTTAAAATAAGCACAGTACAGTGAAATACAGTATAGAAATATAGTATACAGTATGCCATGAAATATAGTATAGGGTGCTTACTACATGCCAGGCACTGTTTCAGGTACTTTACCTCTACGCTCTCGTTTAATCCTCACAAAACCACTTTGAGGTTGATACTATTGCTGTCCCTATTTTATAGGCAAGAAAGCTGAGGCTCAGAGAGATTTAAGTAATTTGATCAACTCCAACAGTTAATATATGGCAGAGGAAGGATTCAAACTTAGGCAGCCTGGTGCCACTCTGTCATATTTTCTGTTTTGAGGTATGAAAAGTAAATCAGCCTATCCCCTATGGGCATCCTTGCAATTAGAAAGTGGGAGAGTGAGTTGCAAAGGTAGATAACTGAGACATATTAGAGACACTGGAGACATAATTGAGACACTTTTGGAGCCTTGAAGGACCTGTCCAAGAGGACTGAGCACTAAGAACAGAGACTGAGAGAGCCCAGGGAGAGGGAAATTACCGAGGGGCGCCCTCAGTTGAACAGAACACTGAGGATGTTGAACTCATCTTTAACGCTGCTCTTTTTGGAGCAGCAGCATCAGGCAGATGAAGGCAGACAGGAACTCAACAGCGACACTGTGTGGTAAACCCAACCCAGGGCTGTCTAGTATCAAGCAGCAATGGCAATAAAAATATATATATATAGATGCATAAAATATCAGGGTTCCTGGCGATTGGAAGTTGGAGATGGACTGGGAAACAGATTTGAGAGGTATTTAGAAGGCAAAAGAATGGAAAGGACTTGGCAATAGGTTGAATGTGGCAGGGTTAGAAAGAGGAAGGAGTAAAGAGCGACTCCAGGTTTCTGTTGAGACCAAATGACCAGAGGGGATAATTATGCTGTTCACTGTTGAAGGGAGCTAGGAAAAAGAGGAACAGAGCTGCAGGATAAGAAGATAAAACCAGATCAGTGAGAAGGATGAGACAAGACAGAGGGAGATGAGGTTAAATGAAAAAATTATTAAGCATCTATTGCATGCCAGACTCAATGCTAGTACTACGAAGAATATTCTCACTATAAATAGTTAAGAGTTCGGCTGCTAACCAAAAGGTTGGCAGTTCGAATCTACCAGGCACTCCTTGAAAACTCTATGGGACAGTTCTACCCTGTCCTATAGGGTAACTCTGAGTCGGAACTGACTCGATGGCAACGGGTTTGGCTTTATAACCCTATGAGTAAAGTATCATTAAGCTCATGTTACAAATTAAAAAAGTGAAGTTCAGTAATCTGCAGTCACAAAGCAAGTAAAAAACAAACCCTGTACTTTTCTCTCTCTATCTGCTCCTCTTAAAGAGGTCAGCTTATCCTGGCCTAAGGAGCAAGGACCTAACAAACTAGAAAAAGAACACAGACTTCCAGAACAGCAGTAGAGCGAAGCCCTCCCAAAACAGAGCCGAAAAGAAAGCAGACAAATCAAAGGTGCTCCCTGTTTCTGCCTTGCCAACCTGGACCCCTGTACGTATGGGAAGGGAGGGTGGGGGAAAGAGCGGGCAGTTTTTGTGGCCCATAAGATACCTTATGAGGCATATATTTTGTCTGTGAGCAAAGGCAGGGGCAGGCAGACACTTTGAAGCAAACTCTTTTCAGGACCCAGTTCCAAGGCCTCCCACCTTCAGCAGGTTCTGGCGGCGGGCAGGGGTGGGGTGGGGTGGGTGGAGGGTCCAATAGTATCTAGTCTCTGTAGGAAGTGGACACTATTGGTGCTGCCAGCCATGAGGGTTAGTGAGGAAACTGAATAACCTCTCTGTATCCTAGAAGAACAAATCACGGGCTTACAAGTCTACTTCACCATAATCCTCTCCAAGTCCAGCTCCTTACCTAATACACAACATCATGAGACATCCTTCCCATGGGAAAGGAGAAAGAGACAAGAATGGACAAGACTGGGTCTTGAACCAGATTTCTCTGAAACCCTTGGATACCAACAACTGGGCCCTGGCCTAGTGGGGGTCAGTATTGGCAAGAAGAGACCACCCTGTAGTGTCTTCTTGTGCTAACATGAGATAGTCACAATAGAGTAGAATCATGACATGATATGTTGTGGCAGAAAGAAGGCCAAAGATAATGCTCCCAAGTGCCCCACAGCTCCCAAATGGCAGAGGATACAGAAGCTAGCCAAGAGCTGACAGCCAATAGGCCCAGATAGGTTTCCTGTGTTGAGGGGTGAATGACCCTGAAGCAGAAGCTGTGGGATGGTCAGCCTAAGACAGACTGGATGGAGGATTCACTAAAGCTCCAAGGATCTGCAATACCAGCAGGAGCCAGGATGGGGTTGAGTCAGCAAAGGGAGATACTCTGAGCCCCAATTAAGAGAATACAAGCCAGTCACAGAAGCCCAGGACCCATCAGTATCAGAAGCAGTTATGTCAGGAGGGCAGAGATCAGGCAAGGACGCATGACACCTCAATGAGGGTCATAGGAGACAGCAAAGAAAAGCACACAGGCCAGGGGACGCTTCCCTTATGCCAGATGCCACCTTAGGAAGGAAAACGAGCAGAGAACACTTGAGAATAAAAACCGCTCAGAGCTGTAGTGTGAATTTTGAATTGATGGATACTCAAGGTAGACTGAATTAGACCAAAAGTGACTGCTATAAATGAAAAGTGCTCTCTTTAATTGGGAAGGTTATGCTTTTCTTTCATCACCAATAGAAGTTACAACTACAGAGCAAGACGAGATCAGTTAAAGACAATCTCGACTTCTTACACATCCAAATTGTAGTATACAGTTTGACTTTGCTACATGTGGGGAATGCAGCAATCCAGATTTCCAAGAATCTCTGTGCAGAAACTGAGCTCAACAGCACAGGCTAAGAAAGTTTTCAGTCACACTTGTTTTAAACTACTTGCACACCGTTAGAATAGAAAGTGTCACATGGCAGGGACACGATTCCTAAGGAGCACAGGGAATGACAGACTCTGTCTTCTGTAGTGACCACACAGGCTTTCGATTGTAAAAGAAAGGGCCTAGGGCCTGGAGCTTTGGGAGGCTCCATGGGTCCAGTGAGGGTCCTGCACCAAAGGTCCCTGAAGAAATTTCAGGCACAAGGAGGGCCGCATGGAGAGAGGTCAGGAAGGAACAAGGAAAGATAGGACGAACAGCACTCACCCATCTCTGCCTGTACCTCCCGGCAGCTCAGCAGCAGCAACTTGCCTTTTGTAAGCAACTCGATAGGCATGTTGGAGACACGGGCCTGCCAACCATTCAGGTGGCTCACCAGTGTTATGTAGTTCTTGATGGGGCAGCCTCTCATGGCCTCCAGCTGCTGAGACCCCCAGGCTTGCAGGAATTCATAAATGTCTGTTATCCAGTGATACTCCCTGCAGAATTCCTGCACCTCGCATAGCATGCCCTATAGGGCAGACAAGGAGCTTAGGGCAGAGGCAGATGGCTACGATGGGAGTTGATGGGTTTCATCCCCCTCCTCTAATGTCTGTTCTCACCTCCATCAGGGTCTGTTGAATAGTCACTGCCTGCTGGATTCGAGAGTTATTGTCTAGGTCCTCCTGCAGCTGCCTGTAATTGGAGGGCAAGTACTGGCCCCAAAGGCGGTACCCACGGACCTCCAGGGTTCCAGTATTTGGGAAAGACTTCCAGGGCCACACCAATCCAATATCCCGGCCACAGAAGATGCGCACAGCATCACTGGGCTGGCCCTGGAACTTGGATGTCAAGAATTTCGTGTTCAAGTTGTCCTCTTCATCTTCTGCTATTGGGGTACAAGCTATAATTATCAATAACTACCCTCCAGAGCCCATACACAACCTCCTTCTTCACCCTAAATATGTAAGCACACAACACACACATTCCCTGCTCCTGAGTGAGTTTACCCATACATCTACCTCACACACATGGAACAGCAGACCCACTGAGGCAATTAGGGCAATTAAAAAAAAAATTTTTTTTTTTATTAGGCAGAGAACAGAATTCACTCTAGTTAGTATAAGCAGGAAGGAAACTACTACAGCATATGAAGTAGGTTGCAGGATAATTGGGAAAGCTGGAAAAAAATAAGGCTCTCTGCCTAGTGAATTAGGTAGGATGTCAAGCCCACGTCGCCACCTATAAAAACACACTGCTGTGATCTGCACCAGCAAAATGGATGGCATATGCCCTGCCTCTCTCCTCTAAAAAACCCAAAAAACCTACTTAACTCAATTCTGAATTGAAGTCTCATGTAAATCTAATCGGTGGATTCTAAATCATGACGCCTAGCTGCAAGGGGGTCTGGGAAATGTAGTCTGTAGCATTCCAGCCTCCGCAGAACAGAAATACACACTGGAAGGAAGCGGGAAATGATGTTGAACAGGCCACTTCTCAGTACCTACCTTAAGGAAGATTCTTGAACCTGGCCTCCCTTTAAATTTTTTAGGAGCTGGTTCTATGCCAATTTCAATATTTGTGTTACAAATTTGTACAAAAAGGGAAAAAAAGCACGAAAATTTTCAGTAATTAGATCCATACCACCAACACCTAAACAAGACTCAGTCCCCAGATCTCATCTACATCCACACACACTCTCTAGGAGGTCTCATCCTGTTTCATGGCTGTAAGTTCCAACTATTTTCTCCTGGATTTATGTCTCAAGCCCAGATCTCTCCTTGAGTTCAAATCCCATTCGAGCAACTGCCTACACCACATCTCCACTTGGATATCTAATAACCCCAACTTAACAGGACCAAAACTGAGCTCCTGATTTCTCCCCACAAAAATTGCTCCTCCTGCAATCTACTAATTTTAGTAAGTGGAAATTCAGTTCTTCCAGTTGCTCAACTCAGAAACTTTAAAGTCATCTTTGATTCTTTTGTCACATATGACACACCCATCCATCATCAAATCTTAGTGGCTCTACATTCAAAATACACACAGAATCCAACCAATTCTCACCAACTCTACTACTGCCCCGCCCCAGGCCAGGTCCACATCATCTCTCACAGCATTACTGCAGTACCCTCCTAACTTGTCTCCCTGCTCTGGCCTTGCCCCCAACATCTAACAGCCTTTGTTCCACATAAAAGAATCATCTTTTAAAAGAACGCTAGAATGGGTTCTGGGAAGTTGGTGGTAGTGGCAGCATAGTTTTGAAATCTTCCAAATCCCCACAAATGACAGAGCAATTAGATAGCAAAACCAAAAATGTATGAATACCATTTTCAACAAAATGAGGACAAGGGATCCTCACAAACCCTAAAATACAAGTGGGTCAGGACAAACCACCAGGGATAGATTACCCAATAAGCAGGTATGCACAGGCTTACTTGTTCTTACTTACTAATCTGTAACACACAATTTCACCTGTTTTTCACTACATCAAAGATGTGGTGAAACCCATGTGAAATTGTGCACTACAGATTAGTAAAGTAAACACAATTAAGCCCATGCGTAACATGCTTACTGATTAGCCCACCCCTGCACTACTTACAGCCTCAAGACCCACATAGTATCACCATTTATGAGGAAGGAAAAACCCATTGTGTCAATTCCAATTCATAGCGACCCTAAAGAACAGAGTAGAACTGCCCCATAGAGTTTCCAAAGAGAGCCTGGTAGACTGGCAGGTGTAGCTGTTAACCACTATGCCACCAGGGTTTCCTGTGAGGAAGGAAGCAGAGTGAAACAATGAGTCACCTGAGACACCTGAGAATAGGAACTTCCAATACAGTCAGCAGGCATTTACTGGAAAGCAGAAGGCCAATTTGAGAACAGCTGATAAAACTGGAAGGGGTTTTGCCTGCTCCAATAGTAGGTGAAGTAAGGTCTTGTAGTGGGTTGAATTTTGTCCCCCATAAAGATATGTTCAAATCTTAACCCCTGGTACCTGTTAATGTGGCCTTATTTGGAAATAGGGTCTTTGTAAGATGTAATGAAGATGAAGTCATACTGTATTAGTGTGAGTCCTAAATCCAGTGATTGGTGTCCTTACGAAAAAGAGGAGAGGGCATGGAAACACACGTGCAGTCAGAATCCAAGGCTGGAATGACACAGTTACAAGCTAAGGAATGCCAAGGATTGCTGGAAACCACCAGAAGCTAGCAGGAGGCAACAAAGGATTCCTCCCCTGGAGCCTCTGGAGGGAGTATGGCCTTGCCAACACCTAGATTTTGGCCTCCAGAGCTGTGAGAGTACAAATTTCTGTTTTAGCTGTCTAGTTTGTGGTATAGCAGCCCTTGGAAATGAGTACAGGTCTATAGGGCAGAAGTAGTCTATGCCTTATAGGCTCTTGAAACTAACCAGCCAGGTTCCCTTCTGCAACAGGGCTCAGCACTAAGGAAAAGCTGCTGGGAATAGAATAAATACTGAGCAGAACAGAAGCAATAAAGAAAAAGAAAGAAAAGTTCCAGATAAAGTGAGGGAGGGAAAGAGAAACCAGAAAGTAAGCCACTATTTTTTGAGCACTACAGAAAAACAGTAGAAAAGGTAACTGAGGCATTAGAAAACTATTCTGAGCTAAACCTCTTTCTAAAAGTTCAGGGAAACTAATTTTTCTAAAATAAGCAATGAAAAGTACCAATACCAAACCCCATACATAGCTATTACAAGAAAAAAGAGAATAAGGAATAGAAATAACATGCACAGAGACAAAGAAAGCATTTGGGAATTAGATCAGAACTCTATCCCACCATTTCAAAGAAACTAAAAAAATTAGGAAAATTATATGTCATGAAAGAACAACACATACCAGAATTAGAAAAGCTCAGAAATTATGTGGCAGGCTCAGGAAAGAATTAGAAATAAAGGAAAGAAAAAAAATCATTTCAGAATAGAAACTTAAAGAGGAACATGAGATACATATATATTTACCCCAATTTAAAAAAAAAACCCAAGGGAAGAAAAAATAGGGTCGCTATGAGTCTGAATCAACTTGAGGGCACTGCATTAATCTAGCCCTCACGCTGAAAAACAATCATTTCAAAGGATGGTGCAGAAGCTTCTAGCCACCAGCAGAGGGCAAAATTATCCCTGTGTTAAAATGAGCTTGATTATAATAGAGCTGTTCATATACCCTTGCTGAACTTTAGTTACATCACATGTAAAATGTACATAAACCATTATTACCTAATAAAAAAGGAACGTAAGAGCAAATAAATAATGCTTTAAGAGAAACAAAAGGTGAAAAGAAGGGTAATTATAAGAGTAAAAAAAGAAATAGATTTTAAAAAAAGGTCTCAAGAGAAACGGACTAATATTAAGAGACAGGTAATTATTATCCAAGAGCTATGTATGGCTGCTAATCAAAAGGTTGGCAGTTTGAATCCACCAGGCGCTCCTTGGAACCCCATGGGGCAGTTCTACTCTGTCCTATAGGGTCGCTATGAGTAGGAATCCCCTCCACGGCAATGGGTTTTTTTTTTTTTTTTTTTTAATACAGACAACAGGAGCCCTGGTTGCACAGTGGTTAAACATTTAGCAGCTAACCAAAAGGTCAGCAGTTTGAATCCACCAGCTGCTCCTTGGAAACCCTATGGGGCAGTTCTACTGTGTCCTATAGGGTTGCTATGAGTCAGAACTGACTCAACGGCAATGGTTTTTTGTTTTTGTTTTTAATATAGACAACGGGTCCTTAAAGAAAAAAGCCAATGCAAGGGAAGAGAGCAAATACCAAAATCTTTAATTCAAAAAGTAAAATTAATTCAAGAAAACTTTCCTGAAATATAAAAGATTTAAAACTGCATTTTGAAAGAACATACCTGGGAATATATCTGAGACTACTGCCCCAAATGTTCAATACCAAGACATATTCTAGTAAAATTAATGGATTTCAAGGAAAGAAAAAAAAAAAATAGGCATCTAGGCAAAAAGAGAAAATGGTTTATAAAGGAAAGAAAATTAGCTTCTCATCAGACTTTATGATAGCAACTTTTAATGCCAGAAGAAAATGGAATAACATATTTAAGATATGCAAGGAAAAAGAATGTGAGAGAATAATTTTATATCCAGCAATACTATCAAAGGTACAGTTATCGCTATGTAAGAACTTGGGAATTACATTCTCACAAGCCTTTCCGAGGAATCTAATAGAGAATGAGCTTCAGACAAAATCATTAGAGGGACGCTAACATAAGGACTGCTGGCAAGCATTAAATATATTGTTAGTTGTCACACTAAGATTAAGTGAGAGTTAGAAGGGAGAGAGTATAGTATGAAACAATGATGTAGAGAGTGCTGGTGATTATCTTGCTTGCCAGATGGAGAGAGACCATCAGAGGAATGGAACTCTGGAAGGCATATTTGTTGACTACCCAGTAGCTATCATCCCCCTCTCCCTTCTTGAGTTGGTAGATCCCATTCTTTCAAGACAAACTAAAGATTTCAGTCACTTGGTTTCCCCACCTTTCTTGTAGCTAGAGGTAGGCACATGACCTAGAGTTTGCCAGTGAGATGTAAAAGTGAGTGTGCTGGGAATTTCTGGAAAAGATTTCCTTTTCTGATAAAAAGTGAGAGTCAGGCAAGGTGAGCTCTCTTGCCAACCTTATCTTCCCTTGTTCTCCTGATTTTGCTTGAGAATGGGATGCTTGGTGCTGCAGGTTGTCTTGTAACTATGAGGCAATAAGCCTGAGGATGAAAAACTACTTGATTGTAGCCTCCCCCATCACACATACCCTTCTGAAAGGATTGGCCCTCATCTATAGCTAAAAGGAGGCAGGAGTGAAGGAAGGATATAAAGAATCTGGCACTTGATGTTTTTGAACCACTGAACCAACTCTGGAACCATCAGCCTATAGACTTCTTGTTAAGTGAGATAATTGTTTTATTGTTCAGGCCACTGTTAGGTCTTGATTCTTCCAACTGAAAGCCTTCTCAGTGATTCAAAATCTAAACAGACAAGCAAAGTTAAGACACTAAGAGAGAGAAATAAAGTCCTGGTGACCTTGCCTGAGCCCTGAATCCAGTTGAGCCTAAACCCAGCTGCATCCATGGACTTCCTAGTTATGTCAGCCAATAAATTTCCCTTTTTGCTTACCCAGTTTTGAGTTAGGATTATGTAGCCCCAAGCCAACTTGGACATTCAGGCTCACATAATAGATGCTTATAGCCAAGAACAAGCATAACTGAAGATGGCAGCCTTCTTAACCATACATACCCTTCTAAAAGGATCTGCCCTTGCCTCTAGCTAAAACCAGTTAATTTACATCATGATCCATTCTCTTTGCCATAACTTAAGGACACACAATTAAAATCCATAGGATAGGAGGGGCGGAGCAAAGATGGTGGAATAGACAGACGCTTCCAGTGAGCCCTCCTTACAACAAAGACCAAAAAAAAAAAAAAGTGAAATGAATATATTTGTGACAAGCTGGGAGCCCTGAGCATCAAAGGCAAGCTTAGACAACGAACTGTGCGGCAGGGGGAGGAAGAGACCGTTCAGAAGTGGAGAGGCATTACTGGACCTGAATCGCGGGGAGCCCTCAGGCACCATCCCCGGAGCAGCGGCGGTGGTAGGCAGGTACTAGTGTTCAGCCACGCTTTCCTCAGGGAGAAGCAGCCAGCCGCACAACCTACTCACACCTAAGGAACCTGAAAAGAACGGCGCTCTCTGCAAAAGCTAAGTACTTGCACGTATTTTACCGTGCTCCCCACCCCCCCCCCAAGCCCCAAGCCAGCTTCCACAGCTGAATCCCTGGGCCTGAGATAGGGCCTGTTGAGCACCTAGAGCAATCCTCCCAGCCTTGGGGAAGGAAAAAAATTGCAACTGGGGGGAAAGATAATTTGCTAGCTCCATTAACCAGAGAAGCTCAGGACAGAAGTGGCTCCTGTCCAGGCATAAACCATCTGTGGACCTTGAGCACCTTTCCCTTCTGCATGGACCTGTGTGGGGCTATTTCAGGAGAATAGGCCCTTGTTGGAAAACTCCAACCATTTCAGCTGTACGGTGGAGAGGTGGGTGTTTGAAGTTTGACATTGCTTTGCCTATTAAACAAGGTCCTCACCTACCCACATCAGGGACCTAAGGAATGGTAGCTCCTCTCAGGTCACCCAGCCATCTGCGAAAGGGGTTCCAATGCTAACTGGTACCTCCAAGTCCTTACAACCAAAAACTTTGGGTGCCCATGGTCCTTCTGCAGGACCCACCCACCACCATGCTCTAGGGAACAGGGACACACTTTCCTCAGAGACACTCAGGGGTTGGTTCTCAGCACCCTGCCTTGCTCAGAGCATGACCCCCTGCTGCAATCAGATACTGGTATATACGCCAATCGCCCTTGCCCCTCTGAGACTGTAGGACAGAGCCTGTACCACACACTTGATGATCAGCTACCTGGAAACCTGAGCTGAAGTCAATGAAGAAAACTGAATGGACCCCTAGACTGATATACCTGATAACAGCTCTAGCCATCTGGGAACAGGACACCAGAGCTCCAAAGGCAAAAACAATCAAGCTAGCTCACTCAAGCAACCCACAGGGGTATACCAAAACAAAACAAAGCAAGCATAAACTAATACAATAACTTATAGATGGCTCAGAGACAACAGTTAATATCAAGTCACATAAAGAAACAGACCATGATCACCTCAAGAGCCTCTCAAAACAAAGAATCCAGGGATCTTCTAGATGAAACTGCATTCCTGGAATGACCATGTAGAATACAAAAGTTTAATACACAGAACCCTTTAAGACATCAGGAAGGAAATGAGGCAATACGCAGAACAAGTCAAGGAACACACAGATAAAGCAATTGAAGAAATTAGAAAGATTACTCAGGAACATAATGAAAAGTTTAATAAGCTGGAAAAATTCACAGACAGCAATCAGAAATTCAGAAGATTAACAATAAAGTTACAGAATTAGACAACTCAATAGAAAGTCAGAGGAGCAGAATTGAGCAAGTAGAAGCTAGAATTTCGGAACTAGAAGATAAATCACTTGGCACTAATATATTTGAAGAAAAATCAGATAAAAGAATTAAAAAAAAATGAAGAAACCTTAAGAATCATGTGGGACTCTATCAAGAGAAATAACCTACCAGTGATTGGAGTACCAGAACAGGGAGGGATAACAGAAAATACAGAGAGAATTGTTGAAGATTTGTTGGCAGAAAACTTCCCTGATATTGTGAAAGATGAGAAGATATCTATCCAAGATGCTCATCGAACTCCACATAAGGTAGAAGTTAAAAGAAAGTCACCAAGATGTATTATAATCAAACTAGCCAAAACCAAAGATAAAGAGAGATTTATAAGAGCAGCGAGGGATAAACGAAAAGTCACCTACAAAGGAGAGCCAATAAGAATAAGCCCGGACTACTCGGCAGAAACCACGCAGGCAAGAAGGCAATGGGATGATATATTTAAAAAGTGAAGGAAAAAAACTGCCTGCCAAAACTGTCTCTTAAATATGAAGGTGAAATTAAGAGATTTCCAGAGAAACACAAGTTTGGGAATTCGTTAAAACCAAACCAAAACTACTAGAAATACTAAAGGGAGTTCTTCGGTTAGAAAATCAATGATATCAGATATCAACCCAAGACTAGAACACTGGGCAGAACAACCGAAAGTCAACCCCCACAGGGAAATCCAAAAAAAAACAAAGCAAGACTATTAAAAAAAAAAAAAGCTTAAAACAGGGTAACAGCGATGTTATTATATAAAAGAAGACAACATTAAAACAATAAAGATGGGCTAAGAAATGTAATCATACACCTTCCACATGGAGAGGAAGATACGGCGATACAAAGAAATAAAAGTTAGTTTAAATTTTAAAAAATAGGGGTAAATAATAAAGTAACCACAAAGGAGACAAACTATCCTACTCATCAAAATAAAATACAAGGGAAAAATACAGACTCAAAAGAAACAAAATCAACGACAACAAATAAAAGGAAAGGACAATAAATAAAGAAAATCTACTCAGCACATAAAATCAAGTGGGAAAAAGAAACTGTCAACACACAAAAAAAGATATCCAAATGATAGCACTAAATTCATACCTATCCATAATTACCCTGAATGTAAATGGACTAAATGCACCAATAAAGAGACAGAGAGTGGCAGAATGGATTAAAAAACAAGATCCGTCTATATGCTGCCTACAAGACACACACCTTAGACTTAGAGACACAAACAAACTAAAAGGATGGAAAAAAATTATATCAAGCAAACAACAGTAAAAAAAGAGCAGGAGTGGCAATATTAATTTCTGACAAAATAGACTTTAAAGTTAAAGCCATCAGAAAGGATAAGGAAGGACACTATATAATGATTAAATGGACAATACACCAAGAAGATATAACCATATTAAATATTTATGCACCCAATGAGAGGGCTGCAAGATACATAAAACAAACTCTATCAGCATTGAAAAGTGAGATAGACAGCCCCACAATAACACTAGGAGACTTCAACACACCGCTTTCGGTGAAGGACAGGACATCCAGAAAGAAGCTCAATAAAGACACGGAAGATCTAAATGCCACGATCAACCAACTTGACCTCGTAGACATATGCAGAACACTCCACCCAACAGCAACCAAGTATACTTTCTTTTCTAGTGCACATGGAACATTCTCTAGAATAGACCACATATTGGGTCATAAAACAAGCCTTAGCAGAATCCAAAACATTGAAATATTACAAAGCATCTTCTCTGACCAAAAGACCACAAAAGTGGAAATCAATAACAGAAAAAGCAGGGAAAAGAAATCAAACAATTGTAAACTGAACAATACCCTGCTCAAAAAAGACTGGATTATATAAGACCTTAAGGATGGAATAAAGAAATTCATAGAATCCAATGAGAATGAAAACACTTCCTATCAGAAGTGCTTTGGGACACAGCAAGAGCGGTGTTCAGAGGCCAATTTATATCAACAAATGCACACATCCAAAAAGAAGAAAGGGCCAAAATCAAAGAATTATCCCTACAACTTGAACAAATAGAAAGAGAGCAACAAAAGAAACCCACAGGCACCAGAAGAAAACAAATAATAAAAATTAGAGCTGAACTAAATGAAATAGAAAACAGAAAAACAATTGAAAGAATTAACAAGACCAAAAGCTAGTTTTTGAAAAAATCAACAAAATTGATAAACCACTGGCCAAACTGACAAAAGAAAACAGGAGACGAAGCAAATAACCCAAATAAGAAATGAGAGGGGCGATATTACAACAGACCCAACTGAAATTAAAAGAATCATATCAGGTTACTAGGAAAAACTGTACTCAAACAAATTTGAAAACCTAGAAGAAATGGATGAATTCCTAGAAACACACTACCTACCTAAACTCAGAGGTAGAACAACTAAATAGACCCGTAACAAAAGAAGAGATTGAAAAGGTAATAAAAAAACTCCCAACAAAAAAAGCCCTGGTCCAGATGGCTTCACTGCAGAGTTCTACCCAACTTTCAGAGAAGAGTTAACACCACTACTACTAAAGGTATTTCAGAGCATAGAAAAGGACGGAATACTATCAAACTCATTCTATGGAACCACCAAATCACTGATACCAAAACCAGGTAAAGACACCACAAGAAAAGAAAATTATAGACCTATATCCCTCATGAACGTAGATGCAAAAATCCTCAACAAAATTCTAACCAATAGAATTCAACAACATATCAAAATAATAATTCACCGTGACCAAGTGGGATTCATACCAGGTATGCAGAAATTTTTTTTTTTTATGCAGGGATGGTCAACATTAGAAAAATAATTAATGTTATCCACCACATAAATAAAACAAAAGAATCACATGATTTTATCAACTGATGCAGAAAAGGCATTTAACAAAGTTCATCACTCCTTCACGATAAAAACTCTTAGCAAAATAGGAATAGAAGCAAAATTCCTCAACATAATAAAGGGCATTTATACAAAGCCAACAGGTGACATCACCCTAAATGGAGAGAGCCTGAAAGCATTCCCACTGAGGTCGGGAACTAGACAAGGATGCCCTTTATCACTGCTCTTATTCAACATTGTGTTGGAGGTCCTAGCCAGAGCAATTAGGCTAAATAAAGAAATAAAGGGCATCCAGATTGGCAAGGAAGAAGTAAAAGTAACTCTATTTGCAGATGACATGATCTTATACACAGAAAACCCTAAGGAATCCTCCAGAAAACTACTGAAACTAATAGAAGAGTTCAACAGAGCATCAGGATACAAGATAAACATATAAAAATCAGTTGTATTCCCCTACATCAACAAAAAGAACATCAAAGAAGAAATCACTAAATCAATGCCATTTACGGTAGCCCCCAAGAAGATAAAATACTTAGGAATAAATCTTACCAGAGATGTAAAAGACTTATACAAAGAAAACTACAGTACACTTCTGCAAGAAATCAAAAGAGACTTACATAAGTGGAAGAACATACCTTGCTCGTGGATAGGAAGACTTAACATTATAAAAGTGTCTATTCTACCAAAAGCGATCTATACATTTAATGCAATTCCTATCCAAACCCAACGACATTCTTTAAGGAGATGGAGAAACAAATCACCAACTTCATATGGAAGGGAAGGAGGCCCCGGATAAATAAGGCATTACTGCAAAAGAACAAAGTGGGAGGCCTTACTTTACCTGATTTTAGAACCTATTATACCGCCACAGTATTCAAAATAGCCTGGTACTGGTACAACAACAGATACATGGACCATTGGAACAGAATTGAGAGTCCAGACATAAATCTATCCACATATGAGCAGTTGATATTTGACAAAGGCCCCAAAACAGTTAAGTGGGTAAAAGACAGTCTTTTTAACAAATGGTGCTGGCATAACTGGATATCCATCTGCAAAAAAATGAAACAAGACCCATACCTCACTCCATGCACAAAAACTAACTCAAAATGGATCAAAGACCTAAATATAAAATCTAAAACAATAAAGATCATGGAAGAAAAAATAGGGACAATGTTAGGAGCTCTAAGACATGGCATAAACGGTATACAAAACATTATAAAGAATGCAGAAGAAAAACTAGATAACTGGGAGCTCCTAAAAATCAAATACCTATGCTCATCCAAAAACTTCACCAAGAGCGTAAGACTACCTACAGACTGGGAAAAAGTTTTTAGCTATGACATTTCTGATCGGCGCCTGATCTCTAAAATCTACATTATAGTGCAAAAGCTCAACTGCAAAAAGAGAAAATAACCCAATTAAAAAATGGGCAAAAGATATGAATTGACACTTCACTAAAGAAGACATTCAGGTAGCTAACAGATATATGAGGAAATGTTCACAATCATTAGCCATTAGAGAAATGCAGATCAAAACTACAATGAGATTTCATCTCACTCCAACAAGGCTGGCATTAATCCAAAAAACACAAAATAATAAATGTTGGAGAGACTGTGGAGAGACTGGAACACTTATACACTGCTGGTGGGAATGTCAAATGCTACAACCACTTTGGAAATCGATTTGGCGCTTCCTTAAAAAGCTAGAAATAGAACTACCATACAACCCAGCAAACCTACTCCTTGGAATATATCCTAGAGAAATAAGAGCCTTTACACGAACAGATATATGCACACCCATGTTTATTGCAGCACTGTTTACAATAGCAAAAACATGGAAGCAACCAAGGTGCCCATCAACGGATGAATGGATAAATAAGTTATGGTATATTCACACAATGGAATACTACGCATCGATATAGAATAGTGAGGAATCTGTGAAATATTTCATAATATGGAGGAACCTGGAAGACACTATGCAGAGTGAAATTAGTCAGTTGCAAAAGGACAAATATTGCATAAGACCACTTTTATAAGAACTTGAGAAATAGTTCAAACTGAGAAGAAAACATTTTTTTGTGGTTACGAGAAGGGGGAGGGAGGGAGGGTGAGAGAAGGGCATTCACTAATTAGATAGTAGATAAGAACTATTTTAGGTGAAGGGAAAGATAGCATACAATACAGGGGAGGTCAGCACAATTGGACTAAAGCAAAAGCAAAGAAGTTTCCTGAATAACCTGAATGTTTGAAGGCCAGTGTAGCAGGGGCAGGAGTCTGGGGACCATGGTTTCAGGGGACATCTAAGTCAACTGGCATAATAAAATCTGTTACGAAAACATTCTGCATCCCACTTTGAAGAGTGGCATCTGGGGTCTTAAATGTTAGCAAGCAGCCATCTAAGATGCATCAATTGGTCTCAACACACCTGGCTCAAAGGAGAATGAAGAACACCAAGGACACAAGGCGATTACGAGCCCAAGAGACAGAAAGGGCCACATGAACCAGAGACTACATTATCCTGAGACCAGAAGAACTAGATGGTACCCGGCTACAACCGATGACTGTCCTGACAGGAAACACAACAGAGAAACCCTGAGGGAGCAGGAGAGCAGTGGGATGCAGACCCCAAATTCTCATAAGACCAGACTTAATGGTCTGACTGAGACTGGAAGGACTCCACTGGTCATGGCCCCCAGACCCTCTGTTAGCCCAGGACAGGAACCATTCCTGAAGCCAATGCTTCAGACATGGATTGGACTGGACAATGGGTTGGAGAGGGATGCTGGTGAGGAGTGAGCTTCTTGGATCAGGTGGACACTTGAGACTATGTTGGCATCTCCTGCCTGGAGGGGAGATGAGAGGGTAGAGGGGGTTAGAAGCGGGCGAAATGGACAGGAAAAGAGAGAGTGGAGGGAGAGAGCAGGCTGTCTCATTAGGGGGAGTAATTGGGAGTGTGTAGGAAGGTGTATATGGGTTTTTGTGTGAGAGACTGACTTGATTTGTAAACTTTCACTTAAAGCACAATAAAAATTATTTTAAAAAAAATCCATAGGATAGTCTGAATCACTCGGATTCCTTGTCTTGAGGATTTGAACTAAGTCAGTCACATGTCCAGGGAATTCAACTGAAAGGTCATATACAGTCAAGGATGGAGTCAGTGCTATAGAACCAACTAATTCTAAGGCATGTAAAACCAACCAACATGGAAACAAAAGTCAAAAAGAAGCAGAGACAGCTGGTTAAGAGAGATATCAGGGGAACTAGGAGGATGCACAGAGAAAAGCAGAGATGAAAGAATAAACAGCAATTTGAGAGACAGGGGTGGTCTTTCTAACTTTTTAGTTTCAATTTCTGTGAAGCTTAGTGGTGCTGTTGCTTTTCTGCCTTTGAATATTGGTGGTTTTCTGAGCTCCAAAACACAAGACAAGTTTGACAAACTATGATTCTAGATGCGAAGACCCATGAAAGTGCTCAGGTAATATGGTGCTATACGAAGTCAATTCACGTGTGATTCAGAGCAATGGAAAGAAAAGCTAGTATATTTTTAATGTGATTTGGCAAAAGGAGTATACCAACAAATCAAAACAGAAATCACTAATAATTTCACAGCCAAGGTCGGAGTGAGATAAAATGTGCTGATGATAAGAAATCTGTAATCAATTAAATCAAAGACACACAAGCTACCTGTTATTTCTGAGGTATTCAGCATTCAATTTCAAATATATATGTATTGGCATAATAAATATAAGTCTACTTCCAATATCAACATGGAGTTCCAATTTAAAATATCAACCCAACTTTGGGGAAAGATATTAATAATATAGATCTTTTCTGTAGGTTTCCTTGAGTGAGTGACTCAGACAGTTCACAGAGAGCAAAGCTTCTTGTCAAACCTATTAGTCCAACTCTCCATCTCTTCAAAATGTCTTACAGAGTGGCAAGGAAAAAACCCTCTGCTTCTCTGTCATCTGTGAATCCCCTTACTGCCATACTGCTTCCCTTTATACCTCTTCTTCATGGTCATAGTCTTCATATCTCACATTCCCAAGAGGCCCTTCCTGCACATGCAGAACCCTGACAAAAAATGCAGTAATCACAGTCTTCATACTTCACATTGTATCTCTAAGCTAACTTCAGCACCAGCCCAACCAAATGTACATCAAAATACTTCATAATAAAAATCAGGCCATCCTTTGTTCCTTTTTTTAACAGATTTATCTTACCACAACTATCAAAAAGATATTGCGATCTTAGTAAGATACTGTCAACTAAAGTTAATGTAAGAACTTTCATGTAATAGTTCTTGAACTTGACACCTGGCATATCAGAAAAGCGATGATCTGATTAAATTTTCTCCATTTCAAACTGCAGAAAATTTCTGTTAAGATTGTAAGAACATCAGATAATATCAATGCTCTATTCAATTGCAAAATGTTCTACTACTAAGACTCTTGAAAGTGTTGGAAAACACATTTTATGACTGAAGGTATATTGCATTTGCACACATTTGCAACTATTTTATTAATAATACATTGGATATTCTTCTAATGATAAAATACAGCCAATGTGTAAGTTTCTATTGTAAAGGAACTTATTTTTCATATTTTAGCGTATAAGTAAAAACCAAAAAACCAAACCCAGTGCTGTCGAGTCGATTCCGACTCATAGCGACCCTATAGGAGAGAGTAGAACTGCCCCACAGAGTTTCCAAGGAGCACCTGGGGGATTCAAACTGTCGACCCTTTGGGTAGCAGCCGTAGCACTTAACCACTACGGCACCAGGGTTTCCAGCATATAAGTAGAGGTGCTGAAATCATTTTGTAATTTGGTTAAATTGTCATACAAATTTTGACTTCAGTAAAAGATTTTTCAGACTGAAGTGTGTTTCTTAAAGACTCCCAGTAGTGGTTTAATTACTCCTTGTGTACTTTTATTGATAGTTACTCTATTTTTCTTAAAGAACTTTAGGAAAATCCTAAATCAGCATTGGTTCTGGTTCCTCCACAATATTAGTTTGATTTTTCATGCTGAACTTTTTTTCTTCCAATTTTTATTTTGAAAATTTTCAAACATAGAAAGGTTTAAATGGTTCTATGAACACGATTATCCTTCTACCTAGATCAACAATTATTAACATTTTGCCACATTACTTTATCTGTCTATCCATCTATCTTATCTTTTCCTTGAACCATTTAAAAAGATGCAAGCAGTATGACATTCCGCTCCTAAATACATTAGTCCACGTTATTCTTTTAAAAGTGGAAGGGACAAGCTAAGGCATTGCCAGATAATATTTTCACTTTCAGTATAATTTAGAATGAAAGCTCAAGGTTTTTCTTTTTAACCATTCAAAGCAAAATATGGCAAAATAAATACCTGTGATACAAGTGAGTACAGAACATGAGAAAATAGCTGAAATGTCTGATTTAGCTAAGTTTGTAGTAATAAGAAGAAGGTGCTATCTGTAGTATGTATATTATGTATTTGGTCCCATACTAGACACTCCTCCTCCTTTACTCTTCAAACAATCCTGCAAGTTCGGTATTTTTGTTACTTCTATTTTGCAGATTAGGAAACTGAATTCATATATGTGCATATAGCTGGGATTTGAATCAACATGTGTCTGACTCCAGAGTCCTTCCCCTTTCCACTGCACCATGTAAGCCAGTATCAATAGTCTTCATTGATCTAGGTTCATTTTGGGGAAAAAATATGTCCCAAATGGAATGATTTGTAAAATGGGCTCCTTTCAGTGGATCTTTTTCCTCTTTTGCCACCTCTTTCCTAAAATTAGCTTTGTGCCGTTAACTCATGTTACCAAAAACATACTAGGTAAATAGGAAAAGGAAAAACTATCTACACGTCGAATGTAACTGAATATATTTAATGATTTTCTTTTTCATGGTGTTAATATTCCAAATAAAGAAAATGTACAGATGTATTTTCTCCCTGTGGTTAACAAGTTTAAAGATTGGTAACCAGTGATAACTGATAATCCTAAATTATCTCTCAATATTACTAATGAATTACTCTCTGTGAAATGAAAAAGAGTTGTATGAAATAAAGCAAATACTAAGCAAGCAGAGTTCTTCAAATAAGTACAAAGTTAACCTAGCAATCAAATTAAACAGTAGATGAAATACATGACGTTAGAGAAAACCTCATGGAGTTTAGATGAACAGGGGAAGGACAATGTACTCACACATTTTCATATACCCCTCTTTCCACTCAGGTACATGCATACATATACACATAAGCATACGCATGAATGAGCAAAAATACCCCCTACCCCATGACCCTTATAACACCTGTGTGCAGTACCCAGGTTAGAGCTGTTCCACCCACACCCAAGGCCTTATTTCCAGACTGTAGAGCCTGGGCCTCCTGCCCTCTTCCCATGCCGTTAGCACCCTGTACTTTCCATATGCCCCCTTCCCCCTCCTTCCAACCTGCTCCCTGCCTAAGTTTCCCTAAATACCTTGAGAATACAGGGAATCCCAGGAAATCTGGAGGTCTGCAGATTGCATCACCTTCATGCCAAAATATGGACAAGGGGCAGAAATGGAAAACAATGAGGGATTCAGACCAGGTTGAGGGATTCTGATTACACAGAGGATAACCAAAGGCAAAACAAAACAAAAGCCATTGCCATCAAGTCCACTCCAATTCATAGCAACCCTATAGGACAGAGTAGAACCGCCCCATAGAGTTTCCAAGGAGCACCTGGTGGATCTGAACTGCTGACCTTTTGGTTAACAGCCATAGCACTCAACCAGGGATTCCACACAGAGGATAGGAATTGAAAATTCCTAGAGTCAGCCCCCTGCCCTCTCCAGAATACCTGCAGGGCAGAGGCCTTGACAGACTGTAGGCCCCCAGTTAGAATCTGGATCATCTTTTCAATAGAGGGTGCATGAGACAGCTGGCCACAATTGTCAAAGACCAGCTGTGCTGTGAGAAAGGGTTTCTGCCTTGGGGCCTATAAAAAGAGTCAGGAGAGGTCATGGGGCAAGCTGTCACCCGTGCAGCCTGAGACTGCCTACCCACCTCCACACATGCCACCCACCACCTCACTTGCAGGATGTTGGCAACAAAGGAGGTTATCTCCTCCTCCACAATGGACACAAGACTCTGGCAAATCATGTAGTCTACCAGGCGGGCAAGATGTCCCAGCTGCAACAGCCAGGCCTCTGTCTGCTTCAGCCTCTGCTCGAGCTCCTGGCGATGTATCCTCCGGAGATATACGGAGCCCTGGTTTCTCCCAATCTTCTTGCAACGTTGCACTCGCTCCTGCAGGCCCTGCTGCATGTGGTATGTGTCCTCGTGAACCTGCCAGTGTAGAGTGGAAAACTCACTGTGGGTAGGGGTGGAAAACAAACTGACCACCTACTAGTCTGAGCAAACTCTCAGGTCTTGGAGCCTGGAACTTTGATGTGCTCATGGCAGGTGGCTTTTTAGTACAAACTAGCTCCAGAAACTTCAAAATGACCAGAGAAGATGGGAAACGGAGAACTTATATTGAAAGGCCATAATGTGCTGGAGTCCCTAGGTAGCACAAATAGTTAATGAACTCTGCTGCTAAACAAAAGGTTGAAGGTTTGAGTTCACCCAGAGACACCTTAAAACAAAGGCCTGGTGATCTACTTTCAAAAAATCAGCCTCTGAAAACCGTACGGAGCACATTTCTACTCCAACACACATAGGTTTGCCATGAGTCGGGATCGACTTGACGGCGACTGGTTTTTTGGTTTATAATGTGCTAATGTGATAGGTCATGGCCAGGCCTATCTACTGAAAGTCCCCAGGATGGAACTCAAATAGAAAATGTATGCTTGTGTAAATCAAGAGGTTTACAACACATGGCATAAACAAAGAAAAAGAAAGATTGGATAAGTAAGGCTCAGGAATAATTCCAGGACATGGACTCCAGTCATTAGGCCTGGGTGAGGTGGCCTGCTGAGTAGCATAATATTGCCTTATGTTAGAGGACACATAATCCCAGATATCAAGCCTTATTATAAAGGTACAATAATTAAGAAAGTGTGACACTAATAAAGAGATAGACAAATGGACTAATGGAACAGCATAGAGTCCAGAAACAGATCCGCACATACAGCCATTTGACTTATGACAAAGGCACAACTGCAATTAAGTGAGGGAAATATGGTCATTTCAATAATGGGGAAAAAAATAAACCTTGGCTCTTACCTCACACCATATGTAAAAATTAATTTTAAATGGATCAGAGACCTAAACGCGAAAGATAAAATAATAAAACTTCAAGAAGAAAACATAGCAGAATATTTACTTGACCTTGGGGCAGGCAAAGATTTTTTAAACTAGGTCTCAAAAAGCACTAACTAAAAAGATTCATAAATTGAACTTCATGAAAATTAAGAAATTCTGTTCATCAAAAGACACTATGAAAAGGTAAGCACAAACTGGGAAAAAATGTCTATAATACATGTATTTGACACAGAACTCATATCTAGAATATACAAAGAACTCCTACAAATTAATAAGAAAAAAAACAGACAACCTAATTAAAAATGAGCAAGAGACTTGGTATCAAAATGGCCAACAAACATATGAAAAGATGCTCAATGTCACTGGTCATCAGAGAAATGTAAATTAAAACTATGATGAGATACCACAATGAAACATCACTGAACATCCACCAGTTTGGCTAAAATTAAAAACCCTGACAATACCAAGCGTGGATGAGAATGTAAGTCAACTGGAAGTCTCCTACATTGTTAGCGAGAATGTAAACTGGTACAGCAACTCTTGAAAACTGTTTGGTACTGCAAAACACGTGTATCTACCATATTCCAGGAATACATGCCCAAAAGAAATGAGTGCTTAAGTCCACCAAAAGATAGATACAAAAATATTTATAGCAGTGTTAGTCATAATAGTAAAAAAAAAAAAAAAAAAACTGGAACAAACTTGTCTTTGTTATCTAGTGCTGCTATAACAGAAATATCACAAGTGGATGGCTTCAACAAACAGAATTTTATTCTCTCACAGTCTAGTAGGCTCAAGTCCAGATTCAGGGTGTCAGCTCTAGGGGAAGGTTTTCTCTGTCAGCTCTGGAGGAAGGTTCTTGTCATCAATCTTCCGGTGGTCTAGGGGCTTCTCTGCAGAGGAACCTTGGGTCTAAAGAACACTCTTTACTCCTGGCATTGCTTTCTTGGTGGTATGAGGTCCTCCTATCTCTCTACTTGCTTCTCTCTTTTATATCTCAATAGAGATTGGCTTAAGACACAATCTAACCTTGTAGATTGATTCCTGCCTCATTAATACAACTGCCCCTAATTCTACCTCATTAACATCATAGAGGTAGGATTTACAACACATAAGAAAATCACATCAGATGACAAAATGGTCGGCAATCACACAATACGGGAAGTCGCGGACTAGCGAAATTGATACACATTTATGGGGGACACAGTTCAATCCATGACACAACTTAAATGTCCTCAATAGGAAATAAATAAATAAATAAATTTTGGTACAATCATACAAGGAAATACTATACAGAAATACTAAAAATTTAACCACTTTTATCTAGAACATTATAGATAAATCTCACAAACATGTCGAGTTACAAAGCCAAGCTAAAAAAAAAAAAAAAATGTAGCACATTTTGTCTCCTTCCATTTATATGAAATTCAAAACCAGGCAAAATTAATCTATGGTGACAAAGGTCAGAGTAGTGATTAATTTTGTAGGGGAGAGGGGAACAGCATCCAATAGGAAGGTACCAGGGAACTTGCTGAGGTACTAGATATGTTCTATATCTTATGTAGATGGTGGTTACATGGGTATATATATATGCAAAAAATTCAACAAGCTGTGCACTTAAAATTCATTTGCTTTTCTGTATGTAAATTATACCTTAATATAAAGTTTTAAAAGAATGATAGAAATAACTACTGACTGTAAAAACAAACTTACAAGAATTTTTATAGCATTTAAATAAGGGTAGTATCCAGGAACTGGAAGGTAGAGAAAGGCTGTGAAACAACTTGCCCCATTTTATGCTCCAATTCAGCTGGGTACAACGGGACATCCAGCTTTTGTTGCCCGGAAACTAAAGGCCATTGCCTCCTTCTTGTTCCTGCACCATGGCTCTAGGATCCTGACACTGCTGATGCCACTCACCTCCTTCCCCTACCTCCTGAAGAAATAATATTAATTTCCTCTTCAGTTACTCTTAAAACATCCAAAGAAGAATATTCCTGAAGGGTCCAATCTGCACAGACCCATAAAACACGCAGAGGCTCTTTTAACTACAAATTCTTAAACTCTGTGAAGCTGTTATTGAGCACCTTCTTTATGCAAAGACTCTTCTAGTTTCTTGGAATACACTGGCGAACAAAACAGGCAAAGATCTCTACCTTTGTGAGTCTTACATTCTATCGTGGGAAGTTAGCCAGTAAACATAAGTAAATTATATAGTATGCTAGAAGATGATCGGTGTTATGGATTAAATTATGTCCCCCCAAAATATGTGTTGTAATTCCTAACCTCTATGCCTATGGTTATAATCCAGTTCGGGAATTGGTTGTCTTTGTTATTTTAATGAGTCAGGATTAGTGTAGGGTATATCTTGAGTCAGTCTCCTTTAAGATATAAAAGAGATTAAACAAGTGAGCAAAGGAGAGATGGGGTAAGATAGAAACCAAAACACATGGAGATCTCCAAACAACCAGGAAGCAGAAGCTGAAAAGACAAGGACTTAACTCTAAAGCCAAGAGAGATAGAAAGACTTCCCCTAGAGCCAGCATTCTAAATTCAGACTTCTAGCCTCCTAGACTGTGAGAAAATTAGTTTGTTCAAGCCATCTACTGGTGGTATTTCTATTATAGCCAGTACTAGATAACTAAGACAGAATTTGGTACCAGAAGAGTAGGGTGTTGCACTAACGGATACCTAAAATGTAGAATCAGTTTTAGAGTTGGGTAATGGGTAGAGGCTGGAAAAGTTTTAAGGTGACTAATAGTAAAAGCCTAGATTGCTCTGAAGAGACTGTTGGTAGAATTATGGACATCGAAGGCAATCCTAGTGAGAGCTCAGAAGGAAGTGAGGAGAGCCATAGAGAAAGTCTCTATCATCTTAAAAAAAAGAATACATATTGCACCAGCAACAGACTGTTGCTAGAAATGTGAACATTATATGTGCTTCTGGTGAGGCTTTAAAAGAAAATAACAAGCACGTGATTAGACAATGGAGGAAAAGTGAATGCTTTTTATGCAGCGGCAAAGAACTTGTCTGAATTATGTTCATATGTTTGGTGGAAGGTAGGACTTGTAAGTGATCAACTTGGATATCTAGCTGAGAAGATTTCTAAGCAAGATCTTGAAGGGGCTTTGTGGTTTCTCCTTGCCGCTTACAATAAAATGTTTGAGGAAAAAGATGGACTTCAAACTGAACTGTGCAAAACGAAAACGGAACTTAAAGATTTGGAAATTCTGTTGTACAAACCAAGGACACATGTTCCAGAATATTCATCAAGGACATGGCTACCCAATCTTTTGTTAAACAGATTAAGTCTGTGACTGATGGATCTAACCAACTACCACAGCAAAAAAAAAAAAAAAAAAGCCATCAGCTTAGATTGAAGGGGGCAGAGAAAGAATGAAAGGAAAGAACACTGTCTGCCTCTTGGAATTCTACAAGCAGGAAACAGCCAAAGTAGCTACATCTGTTATCCCCCAAGAAAAGAAAAGGACCATCCTTGGAGCAGCTTGGAGATCAGCAGAACTGCTGGAAGAAGAATGGGAAGCAGGGCCTCCTTGATTTCAAAAGGTGGGGGTATGGTCTCCTGGATCTTAAATGATGGGGCCACAGCCTCCTAGGTTTCAAAAAGTCAGATCATCACAAACTCAGTTCCAGAGTGTGGGGCTGCCATTAAGGTGTGCCAGGGGAATGGGGTTGCTGCCCAAAGCTGAGGGGGTGGGGCTGCCATGCCCATGGGGCAGAAGAACGAGGCCTGCTGGGGATGATGAGGAGGTGGGGCTGCCATTCATATGGACTAGGAGGATGGGACCACCCAAAGCCAAGGGATCAGTTGCTACAGAGTTGCTATCTCAGTGGATGGAAGGCAACACTGAAGCCCAGGGCCAAGGGACCTCCACCCAGAATCCGGAGGACAAAGCCAATACCCAGAGTCTGGAGGGCGGGGCAGTTTCCCAGATGGTTCCAAAGAACAGAGGATTATTTTCAAGGCTTGTAGATTGCTTTGCTGGGTTTTAGACTTGCTTGGTACCTTTCAGGGAGCCCTGGTGGCCCAGTGGTTAAAAGCTTGGCTGCTAACCAAAAGGTCTGCGGTGCCAATTCACCAGCAACTCCTTGGAAGCCCTATGGGGCAGTTCTGCCCTGTCCTGTAAGGTTGCTATAAATTGGAATCAACTCGATGGTAACAGATTTTGTTTTGTTTTGTTTTGGTACCATTCCCTCCAATTTCTTCCATTTGTAATGGAAATGTCTACTTTGTACCTGTTCCACCACTGTGCTTTGGAAAGAGACAACTTGTATTCTAGATTTCACAGGTTAACAGATGAAAACGAATTTTGTCCCAGGATGGAATACACCTAAAGTTTCACCCATATTTGATTTACATGATTCAGAAGATGAGATTTTGGACTTGGAGTAGGTTTAAAACTTTTGGGATGATGTGAGGGAGTGAATGTGTTTTGCATGTGGCAATGACATGAATTTTTGGGGGCCAAAGGGTGGAATGTTATAGATTGAATTATGTGCCCCAAAAATATTTGTTGTAAATCCTAACCTCTACGTCTGTGGTTATAATTCCATTTGGGAATGGGTTGCCATGGATTGAATTATGTCCCCCGAAAATATCTGTCAACTTGGCTAGGTCATGATTCCCAGTATTGTATGATTGTTTGCCATTTTGTCATCTGATGTGATTTCCCTATGTGTTGTAAATTGTATCACTATGATGAGATCTATAAGATTAGATAGTGTCTTAAGCCAATCTCTTTTGAGATATAAAAGAGAGAAGCGACCAGAGAGACATGGGGACCTCATACCACTAAGAAAGTAGCGTCGGGAGCAGAGCGCATCCTTTGGACCTGAGATGCCTGCACTGAGATGATCCCAGACCATGGAAAGAGAAGTGACAAGACCTGACAGAAAGAGAAAGCCTTCCCCTGGAGCTGGTGCCCTGGATTCAGACTTATAGCCTCCTGGCCTGGGAGAGGATAAACTTCTCTTTGTTAAAGCCATCCGCTTGTATATTTCTGTCATAGCAGCACAAAGCACCAAGATAACTAAGACAATAGGTAATACAGAAAAAGGAAAATACAGAGTAGGGTAAGGATGATAGGGAATTCTGGGAGGGGAGGGGATGTGACCATTTAAAGTGTTTGAAAATTTTGAAATCATAGGTATTTAAAAATATTTATTATAGAAAATTGCAAACATATCCATAATACCCAATTCTAACTACCCATATATAAACTATTATATATAATAAGATTGATAAGATTTCAGCCAAGAGCTATCCATAAAAGAAGTAACTAATTCCTCCTGGGAGTAGAAATTTCTTACAGTCAAGGCCATCTTTGAGACTTCAAGTTTCTGTTCCTGGTGATTAACCAACTCTGAATGATGATGGGAGCAACTTGGAGAATGCAAAACCTGGTTCAAGCCAGGCAAGGTGAGCTCCCTTCAGGTCAGTTCTCATTTTCACAAAATCTACTTCGGTCCGCTGTCTGAGAACTGGACTATCTGGCGTTGGTGATTAGCCAGAGAACTGTGTGAGAATCCAGGCCCACCTAACAACAAATCATGATGATAGGCCAAGGGCAAGAGTCAAGTACACGGCAGGGCCTCTCAGAGCCCTAGGCAGGCAGCATGCACCACAGATGCAAAGTAGGCATAAATCAGGAAGGTCTCCAGTCCCAGCTACTGTGTTTGTCTAGCTACTATGGCCCATTCAAAACCCAGGACACAAACTGCAGGACTTCTAGTGACTATACCTTAGAAACCACACTCTGCATTTTATGTCTGCCAAAGGTTCAAGATAGTTTCAAGGATAAAGCCAGTAGCATGAAAGACCAGGATTTCTTCTCCCAAATCCCTTAATGCCCCAGCACAAACAACTGACAAAATAGACATAGTTATATTCCTTCTCCTCCCTGCTCCTAAGTCAGGACCAAACCTCAGGGAAAGGGTAAGTCCAAGCCTCTGCCCACTTGTTATTGACCCATCCACCCTAGAGCAGAGACTGCTACTGCTGGGCAGGGCAATGGCTCTGAACCACTTGCAGAGTCCAGGCCACGTGGGGGATCCCAAGAGGAGCTTAAGCTAAGAGGAGGCTGGAACTCTGGGGAGCTCAGCTTGGAGAGAACGTTCGTAACGAACTGGAGCCTCTTACCATCTGAAGAATGACTGTGCAGAGGTGTAGGCATCGGCGGAGCAGACGTAGAGCCTTGTGGTTCTCCTTGGCTAGAGCCCGTTGTAGCTCCAGCAGCTCGTAGCTCTGATCTGGCTCCCGGGGAAGCCAGGACACAGAGCGCAACTCCTGCAGAAGCCTGGAATCAAGGGCTGAACTAGTCAGAACCAGCAACCCAGCCCTTCTTCCTTGGATACTTTATAAAGACTGTAATATTCTCTGTGACCCTCAGTGACAGGTTCCTCTTGTGACTTCTTTGGAAGAGTTCAAGCTCGGGAAATTGCTGGCTGGGGAATTCTTTGAGAAAGGCTTGGGGTATGTGCAAATGATCAGGGTCACTCCCTTCTGCCAGGAGAGAGGATCATATATCCTCAAAGTTCTGAATTGGAAGGAGAGATTCCAAAGGTTTCTTCCTCAGAATAAAGGAAGCTGAAGGCCCCAAAAATCTAGATAGATGAGTTGAGTTTTAGAATCAAAGATGATGAGCTTGCAGCTTCCCTATGAGCTGATCATCACCCCAAGGAAGCCCACTTCTCTATCTACTTTCCCACAGAGAGCTCCACATCTCTAAACATCCTTGAAAAAGATGAAAAACCCCCAGCAAGCAGAAAGGATGATCATAACAGGTGCCACTTATTCAGTGTCTAAATAAGAGGCACTGAACATGTTGCTTTATATTCACAATCTCATTAATTCTCACTACAGCTGTGTAGAAATCATTATCTCTAGTTTACAGACCAGAAAACTGAGGCACAAAGAGTAAAGTCCCTTGCTAGCATTCAGAATATAAATTCAGTTCTGCCCAGACTCCAGGCTCTTATGCTTTTAAGTATGCCATGACAATTAGGCTAGATTAGAGGACGAGAATAGCCTAGAGCAGAGGTTGTAAATTGGTAGCCCATGGGCCAAATTCAGACCAAAAAGTTTTTCATATGTACCACAAAGAATTAGCCAGCAGAGCATATTAATAAAAATTTGAGCCAACTAGTTAAAATTAAGAAATTTCCCAACAAAATGTGGATTTCCAGGATATCCTGAAAAATAAAGTGATTGACCACACTGGGGAAACCTTGGAGGCGTAATGGTTGAGAGTTTGGCTGCTAAGCAAAAGTTCAAATCTACCAGGTACTCCTTGGAAATCCTATGAGGCAGTTCTACTCTGTCCTATAGAGTCACTATGAGTTGCAATCTGCTCTACGGCAATGGGTGTGGTTTTTGGTTTGGACCACACTGGGTCTACCATATTCCCAGACAGCAACAATCATTTAGAACTGAATAATCACTATCCTTTCTAGACGCAGTCTCCTGATTACAGTCCCACCTCCCTAAAGCCTTGCACTTATCCTCATGCATTCTTCAATACTCCTGGTTGGGCCTGGCAGACATTTCAGTTTGCAATTCCTATCAGAAAAGATAATTGGAAATGTCTGAGAAGTGGTGTAGGGAAAGCAAAGAAGTACTGAAAATAGGAATAATCAGTCTTTTCCCAAAAAAAGAACCCAAGCGATACAGTGGAAAGAGCAGAGAATTTGGAATCAAACACCTGAGTTAGACTCCCAGATTCGATACTTAATAATTGTCACTATAAGTTCTAATTGACGGTAGTGGGTTTGGGTTTTTTTGGTTTTTAATTGTGTTATCTGGAGCAAGTTGATACAGAAGAATATGTAATACCATGGAGAAGTGTTCAGCATACATTATCCAGAGAAAAAGACTGATTACTAAAAAATACATAAGGTCTGATCCCATTTTGTATGCATGATAGAAAAAAGACTAGAATGATGAGCAACAAAATGTCCATAGTGGTTATTTATGGGTGGTGCGATTAAAGGGTTTCCCCCCCACATTTTCCAAATTTTCTACAATGAACATTAAACCTTTTGTAATAATAATTTTTTAAAAATCCATTAAAGTTGTATTTTTAGGAACTCACCTGCTAATATGGAGCAGCCCAGCTCCGAAGTGGGGCACGGCCAAGAGCAGATGACTTCCTAGGAGAATTCGGCGCTGATGCAGGCCCTGTAACTTCATACTCTTCTTCCAACTACAGAGTAGAGGTCAGTGGCGACATGCCGTTGCTCCTATCCACATTAACCCAAATTCCAAACCCACCATCACCTACCGGGTCAATGCCTTGCGTACGAGGCAATTCTTAAAGAATGGAATGAACTGCAGCTGTTGCCAGAGAACAGAGTGGCGGTGCCAGGTACCCAGTGTCATTGTGTCACTGCCCTCCACAGGATGTATATGCAGGATCCCAAAGGGAGAGAAGATGTAGTGCTCAGGATTCACCTTGTTTGGTGGCACAACCATCAGGTTATAAGGCCTACGAAAAAGAGCTCTGATCAGTGGGAGCCCTGGGAACCTGTGCAGACTGCAGTCAGGGACAAGGGAAGGATGGGGAGATGAAAAAGGAGGCAGAAGAAAGTAGGAAGCAGTGAAAAGAAGTAGAATAATCTTCAAACTAGAAAGATGGAACAAATATTAAGAAGACATTGAAGCCAAAGATAGAAAAGAATAAAATAAGTACTTAGCCTGTTCCAAGAAGCTCATCTCTCCAGACCAACATGCACTATATATATCCCATCAATTTTTTAAGATGCTATCAATTATAAGATGCATCATTATTATATGAAACACTAAGAAAAAATACTGCCAATATGATACTCCATCAATTTATAAGATGCATCACAATTTCAGAGATACTGAAATATGAAAAAATGAGTTCATCTTAGAAATTACAAAAAACGTATATCCCTATGTACCGAAAGAATATGCAGATATAATCAGGGAATTGCTGCCTGGAGTAACTGAGATTGGGGAAAATCAGAGGAGAGGCTAGAAGACAAGAAACAGGCAAAGAGGAGAACTACAAACTGAAGAGCCAGACAAGTACTTCCAGAGATATGTAAAAATCCTAATAGACCTTGGGCTCTTTTGGCAAAATGCACCTACATCCCACATTAAATATAATTTATGGATCACTATATAGAGTCTCTATGAGTCAGAGTCGGCAGTGGGATATAACAGTTGTATCTAGTTGCAGTAGATTAGTTAGCATAATGCTATGTTTGAGCACATTTAACAAAACATCTATTAATTTTTATTTTGCTGTCACCTTTTCACAACTTGGAGCCAATGATATTTTTAGGCATTAAACACACTTACATAAACCCTTTTAAAGCTGTATGTCCTATAATGCTTAAGAGATAAAATGGTCCCACCCTCTCTTATTTCTCTCAACTTTCTAGAACACATTATTAAGCAAACAAATTAAGAGCACTGAGATAGATATGGAGCCCTGGTGGCACAGTAGTTAAGCGTTCAACTGCTAACCAAAAGGCTGGCAGTTTGAATCCACTGCTGCTCCTTGGAGACCCTATGGGGCAGTTGTACTCTGTCCTATACGGTCACTATGATTCGAAATTGACTTGGTGGCAGTGGGTTTGGTTTTCTTGTTTGTTTTGAGAGAGATATCAGAGTGGGTTTGTTTCTCTTCTGATAGAGTTACTAGATCTTCTCAAGAACCAAAACCAGTTGCCATGGAGTCAGTTCTGACTCATGACGACCCCATGTGTATCAGAGCAGAACTGTAATCCATAGGGTTTTCAGTAGCTGATTCCTTTTGAGGTACCTCTGGGTGGACTTGAACCACCAACCTTTCAGTTAGCAGCCAAGTGCTTTACTGTTTGCACCACTCTGAGATGCCTTTCAAGTACCCTTATCCCCAAACTGAGAAACCTGAAACAAAGAGAAGTTATGATGCAGTTAAAGGAAGAACACATGATTTAAAACCAAATTTACCTGACTCAAAGCCCCTCCCTTAACCACTGGGCCACTTAGCTTCCTACAGGATAGCAGCCTATCTCAACCGATCTCTGGCTCTCCCCAGTATATACTCCTTTCCCTAGGACATTCCTAATGGAGGCTGCTCTTTCTGGGCAGGGCTAGGAGTTAGGGAGCACTCTCCTCACTCCTAATGGCCACTGCTCCTTTGGGGTCTATTCATTCATTCCACAAATGTTTATTAAGGCCAAACACTGTGTCAGGCCCTAAAGATACAACAGTGAACAAGAAAAACCTAGTCCTTGACTTCATGAAGCTTAGTTAAACCATTTATCAAGTTCCTTCTCTGTCCAAGCACTGTGATAGGGGGCAAGGACATAAAGATCACTACTACATAGTCCTTGCTCTCAAAAGGCTGAGTCAATTAGAGTATTAAGCAATGCTAGAGAGTAAATGGGGCAAGCCAAGACCTTCTTCCTGAGTCCTAGGCCTATATTTTCAACTGCTTCCAAAACATCTTAAACTCTATGTCCTGCATGCACCCAAAATACAAGAAGTTCTATACAGACCTCATCGCCTAGCCCCTCCAAATCTGTTCTTCCTCCCGTTCATTCATTCAATATTACTGAGTTTCTGCTCTATGCCAGACTGTTCTAAGCCCTGAGGATGTATCACTAAACAAAACAAACAAAAGCCTCTGACCTGACAGAGCTCTCATTCTACTGGAGGAGAAAGATGATAAACATAATGATAAGGGGAAAGAGCAGGAAAAGGGAGATTGGCAGTGCTGGGGGAGGAGAATGTTTCAATTTCAAATAGGGTGCTAAGTGTGGAGAGGTGACAAGCAAAGACTCTAAGGTGGTGAGGGAATGAATTCTTTCCTAAGTATGAATCAAAATCTAGAACAATACAAGAAAAAATTGATCAATTCACACATTAAAAAAAAAAAAAAAAACCTGTTACATGGCAAACTAAATAAATACATAAACAAAACCAAACAACAAATGACAGGATTCTACTTCTGGTTATAGTGCTCTAGAATTCTGGAACAATTCCCACTTGGGGACAACTAGAAAAACTGAGCAAAATTATGAAGAGCACCTGTATGAAGATATCAGAGGATACATAAATTAAATCCCCCGGGCTTTTGGTTGGGACCCTCTATGGTTACAATTTAGGAGTAAAGTTGAACTGGAAATATATCTCCTTCCTTGATGTGGGCCCAGAACTGCAACTTTCGCTCACTTAGTTCTGAGTCTGTTGAAAACTCTGTCCCCTTCTTAACCTTTCATGCACGTTCAGGTAGTCCCTGACTTATGACTGGGTTCTGTTCACAGGACTACGTCATAAGTATCTAAGTCAAATACTTCTTTTTTTCCCATTATTATTGCCTTTTATTATCAGTATTTTTATAAATCCAATCTTTAAACATCTGCAAGTGAACATCTGAGAACAGTAACGTCAACAAATTATGCCCTGCAACACAATATGTAGTACACATTAGTAACGATAAGATGTACTACCAAAAAAAAAAAAACACACGCATTCATAAGTGCAGATCCTCAAAATGCAAATACTTTGTAAGTCAGGGGCTACCTGTATAATAAACTTGACACACAGCTGCCTCTAATGGAATCAATAGGAGCTTTCATTTGGAGAAAAGCAGCATCAAATGCTAAACTCACTTCGCTGGATTCTTCTTTGGCAAATCTTGACCCTGTAATTACTCACCACCTTTTTAGTTCTCTTGTTCATGGTTTCTTTTCTCTTTATGTGCCTAATTATCTTTGGTTGTGCTGCTTTTCTGATTATAACATTTTCTGTCTGTAAGCTCTCCAGTGCAGTCAGTAGCTATCCTACCCTATCTACATTACTACAATTACTACCATGTTGGTAAACTGTTAAATGAATTAGTCAGTAAATGAATGAATGATACAGATCATTAGTGCTAGCTAAGTTCAGGCGAAAGACATCAGTGTATGCAGGGAATAAGGCTCTCTGGGAGGGTATAGCAGATACTGTGTAAGAGCCTGGACTTTTGCTTTAGACTATACTGTATTAGGTTACCCTGGTTGTGTGGTGGTTAAGAATTTGGCTGCTAACCAAAAGGCTGGAAGTTCAAATCCACCAGCTGGTCCTTGAAAATGCTATGGGACAGTTCTACTCTGTCATATAGGGTCGCTATGAGTCAGAATAGACTTGACGGCAACAGATTTTATTTTTTTGGTATCAGGTTAAGTCCTGGTCCCACCACTTAGTACGTGGATTTCGACAAGTTACTTAATCTTTCTATGCACCAGTATGCTCATCTCACATGTGGGAATAATAACAGCACCCACCTGGTAAAAACAAAAAAACCAAACCCGTTGCCATCAAGTTGATTCCAACTCATAGCAATGCTATAGGACAGAGTAGAACTGCCCCATAGGGTTTCCAAGGAGTGCCTGGTGGATTTGAACTGTTGACCTTTTTGTTGGCAGCCATAGCTCTTAACCACTACACTGCCAGGGTTCCCTCCACCTTGTAGGTGAGGATTAAATGAAATAACACAGCATGTGTTTACTATTAGCACAATGTCTGGTGTATGCTTGATTAATGGTAGTTATTATTATTTTTTTATTATTATTTCTGGGAAGAAATGGGATTCAATGAGGATTTTAAAATAGGTAAGATTTGGAACCCATAGGGGAAAGTAAATGAATGCCTCTAGAGTTACATGAAGAAGAAGGAGATTTGGTTTTTATAGCCCCAGAAGATAAAACTAGGCCCAGGATGTAGAGGTTAAAAAAAAAAAAAGAAAAGCAGATTTTGGCTCAGTCTTGGGAATGGGATGTCTTGGGAAGCACATAGTTTCTCTGATACTGTAAATATTTAAACAAAGACCTAATCCTTGCATGGTAGTTGGAAGAGTTCCTTGTTAAGTCCCCTTGTAAAGCCATGACCAAATGTTTATATCACTCTAGGATAGAATAAAGAAGACAGGGCAAAAGGTGAGAGAAGGATAACTAAGGAGCTGAGAGAGAAAAAGGGGAGCAAAGAGGGTGGAGAGGAGGAGACAGAGGAGAAGAAAAGAAGGAAGAAAACCAGGAGACAGGAAAGAAGGAGTGTGGGGAGACAGGAGAGGGTACAGGAGCAGGTATGGAGAGAAAAAGGAGGGAGAAAATAGCTTGTGAAGAAACCAGAGAGTAAGAGGAGTAGGAGAAGGGGCCTGGACATAAGCTGGTACCTAAAATACCGGCTGGGAGCCACATTGAGATAGAGGAAGTGGATCTTCTTCAGGTATTTCTCCATCTGTAGAATGTTCATCACATGGCTGCCTGGGAGGGAAGTCTCCAGTAAGAAGTCAGTGCTTCTCTTTTGGAAGGGCTCCTCTCCAGGAACTTCCTGGTCAGCCTGGGACCTGTATAATAAAAAATCAGAAGGAAACAGGAGGCGGAGCAAAAAGGTACTGAGGAGGTGGGCCTTGCCACTGTTGGCAAGTGAAAGGAGGAGCTAGATCAGGTGCTTGAGGGGACCTGATATGACATTTTCAGAGCTGTCTATTGTGTACACCCACAGATGTTCACATACTAAGCAAATATGGTCCATCATGCGTGACAGGCACCTATATTCACACAGACATGTGCGTAAATGACCCCTCCCTTTCTGATGAATGAATAATCATTCTGGATTAATTTTGATTACCAGTACTATGAAGTCAGTGTTACCTAATACTGCATACAAGTAATGGGAGGACTTTATTTTCTCAACTTACCCACCCTGTAAACACACAGTTTTGGATTTCCCTTCTCTGTCAACGTTCCAACCCTCCAGATCTCAGATCTTTGCTCCCATTACACCTGTTCTCCCACCCTTCAGGATCACCATGCCTGTGACCCTTCCTTTCTCCTTCCCCATGATCACCCAACCTCTAGTTTCACATCCTTTCCTTTCAAGCCAGGATTCCATGGTGTAGCACTTCAATCTGCTCAAACCTACACCAACACTCTCATCTTCTTAATCTTCTACCACATCAGTCAACAAAATCCCAACCCCAAACCAATCCAGCCATCTGCCTTCTCCTCTCCTATATACATGTTGCTGAAGGTAGCAATAAGCATATAAGTTGAGAAGACCCTGTGGAACTTAAATATATTAGTTCAATAAGAAAATTAATTACTCAAGAAACAAAAATGCATTACCCAGACTAATAATGTTGGCTGAGGTGACCTCAGAGCACAGAAACTTCAGTTTTAAGTTCCCCCAAGAAAGGAAATTTGTACTCAGGGCACAGGGTAGCTCTTTGAGAGAGGAAGAGTCTGCTGGTGCTACTGAAAGCATAAATTGTTGGCACTGGCCACCCTCCAGAGTCCTGGAGGCAAACTGGTTAAGCACTTGGCTGCTAACTGAAAGGTTGTTGGTTTGAACCCACTAGCCATTCTGCAGGAGAAAGATGTGGCAATCTGCTCCCTTAAAGATTACAGCCTTGGTAACTCTGTGGGGTAGTTCTATTCTGTCCTTCAAGCTGCCAGGGAGCTCAGCTGGTCCCCACATTAGGCCAGGAAGAAGGCTCTGAAAGAAAGGGTTGGGATGAAACTCACATCCAATTGTGCTACCAACTCGAATCTGCCTTGGCTTAGCTCAGCTCAGAATTGACTCGATGGCAATGGTTTTTGTTTTTGTTTTTTTACTTGGTTTGGCCACCCTCTATCAGAGCCCTGAGAGTCTGCCTATTTGTCTACCATTAGTGCTTTAAGGCTTAAAGAAAAACTTGACCCTGCCATAAACTTATAGCAAAAACTAAGGAAGCCAAGCTTGATTAATGGTAAAACTAGCCTTCCTCCCCAGATAATGAATGTGTCACAGGCAAGCTGCAAAGCACCTAAAAAGTGAGACCAGAGGACAGGGAGGAATTCCAAGACTAGAGCTAGAGAACCTTCAGGATAGGGGGTCTCTGTAGGCACTCTGAAATCCTGAAGAAAGTTCTGAGAGCCAGATAGGGAAACAATTTGTCATTCAAGCTGCCAGGTGGCTCAGCTGGTACCCACGTTAAGCCAGGAAGAAGGCTCTGAAAGATAGGGTCAGGGTAAAATTCCCATCCAATGGTGCTACAAACTCGAATCTTCCTTGGCTTAGATCACATAGGCATGCGTGCGAAGGGCTCTCAGACAAGCACTCACTTAGAAGCAACTCAAGAGAAGGACCCCGTATCCAGCACACAGCGCTTAGCGCAGGTAGGCCCAGAGGCGACACTCAGTGATTATGAATGAGTGAGAAAAAAAAAAAAAAAAAAACCATCTGAGAAAGAAGTCTGGAAACTGAGGCAGAGAAGCTGTTTTCGGAAGCTTCGACTTACTTATGGTGGCTTTTGATTTTCATCGGTTTCTGCATTTCCCTATGGGGATTAGCATTAAGATCATTGGGTTTATTTTGCAGACAAAAAAGAGAAGCAACCTCAGACCAGTTTGGTTTCGGGTCAGATTAATCCTTATGATCAATAGGGAGCTAGCCCTAGACATCTAAAGGACCCTAGGGGCAGCCCTATGCCAGCTTTTTTTTACCCCTCTGCTCAAAGCCCCAGCCTGGGCCCCTCACTTACCTAGTCTCTCTTCCAGCAAGTTCCTTCTCTGCCTTGTCAGCGCCACTGCTTTCATACTGTACAGGGATGTCTGTTGCCAGTGCCAAGGGGAGGAGGCTAAGGCTATCCAGCCACTGCGTCTCTTCAAGGGCCACCTCAGCACCAACAATGCCTAGGCAGTGCTGTAGCTCTGGCAATGTCAGTGGTCGCAGCCATGTAGCCAACTCCTTCTCTACCTGCTGCCCATCCCACCGAGCCTGCACTAAAGGGCAGGCGGGGTACGGGAGCCCATGTTGGAACCTCTGCTTCTGTAGATGGCAGTCAGTATGGGAGGCACTCGCTAACAAAGAGGTGTCTGGGGGAAAGGCCTGGTCTATGGCATCTAGTAGGTCCAGCTGGAGCTGGGACTGGACCCAGGGTGCCCAGCGGTACAGCTGCTCCAGAAAAGGCAGCAAATCAAGGTGGCCACATAGCAGTGAGCGATATGGAGGCAGTAAACCCAGCACTGCGTGCAGGTAGTGCCAAGCTGCGGGGCTGCGGTCCTGCAGCACAGCTGAGAACAGAGTTCTGAGCTCAGCTAGCAGGAGCTGCAACACTGTGGGCTTCTCTGCCTCAATCATTGACTTTAGGAGCTGTTTCTGTTTCCTCTCAGAGGCCCAAGGCTGCTCTTCATTCTCTAGGACCAATACAGAGTTCCAAGATTCAAGAGCATCAGATGATGCTTCATCAGGAGATGGGCCCACCTTCTTCTCCTCAGGGACCAACAGGAGTTGAGCATTCAACTGCTGTCGCAGTGACCTTGCCCACTGCTCCGGCTCCGACTGCCAGTTCCAGGTTCTGGGCTGCAGAACCTCACCTGTTTGGCCCAACCGAAGAGGGATATAGAAGGAGAAGGGCCCTTAGGCTCTGGGTAGGAGATGGTTAAGGTCAATGGGGTGAGGCTGGGAGAAGGGAAGGGGAGGGAAGGACCTAGGGCTTGAAAATGGGTGGAGCAGCAGGGTATAGAGCCCGGCCAGCAGAAGGCCTTTCCTGAGACTCTTAAGCCCTCACTAGCTTCCCCCCAGGACTCTGGTAAGAAGCTTGCCCAGGAGGTGAGGTTCCTGCATGCACAAGAGTTCCTTCCCAAATCCCCTATCCTGTCCCTCTCACCTGGTGGATCTGGTACAGGAGGCAGGGGGAAGGCAGAGAGCCAGATCCGCTGACGAGGTATCATTGGGGAAAACCTGCTGGAGAAGTGCATGGACACAGACGTGGGTCCCAGGTAAAAGCTCACCCTAAGCCCAGCCACCCCCACACAGAAGGCCTTGCACAGACACGTGTGATCACATGAAGAGTCAAACTGACACACCGACAGGGTTCAATCAGAGAACCTCGATCACAGCAAGGAACCTACGCTCCGAGTGCAGCCTGGCGATCGCCTGAAGGGGAAGAACAGGTTGTCACTCAGAGGCCCCAAAGCCCCAGTCCCACAGTCCATCAGCCCACAGGCTAAGGGTCGTGAAGACAGAAAGTGGAGGAACCGGTACAGCAAACCACTTGGTTGGGGTCTGGCGGAAGACGACAAAAGGAGGACTCGGGTCCCAAGAGAGCGTGGTAAGATTGCTAACCAGAGACAAAAAGAGGGCGGGGCCTCCCTGGGGCATGGGGGAGAATTAAAGCGCTTCCCCGGGAGCGAAGGGAAGGGATCCGGGAATCCCAAGACCAGGATTCAACCGCAGCCCATCCCCTCCCAGCAGTTAAAACGGTTACAACAGCCCAGGAAGCTCGAGCCTCAACCCTGAGCACCACGAGAGCCAGAAAGGGGAGTGGCCAGGGCTTGATGTGGGCGGGGCCTGGGGCAGGGCCAGAGCTGGGAGGGGCGGGGCACAGGCTAAATTGCTGGCTGACTGAATTCCTGAGACAGGGGGACTGGCAGAGAACCTGGATGTACCTGAAAAAGAATGACACCGTTGAATTAGGGGAATAGCAGTCCTGAGGTCGTCGTGGGCAGGTTGTAATCCATGTGCTCGTTTATTCATTCATTGAGTGTCTGAGCTACCGCCAGGCACCACCAAATTACGCCTTTACGAACCCCGTACACCCCCCAGCCCCCAAGCCTTAATAAAAGATGTCATCTGAGCAGTCAAGAAGAAACGATTAATCCTCCTCCCCTTTTGTCTGGTTAATTCTAATTCATCCTTTGGATCTCAGTTTAAAAATCACTTCCTCAGGGAAGCGCTCTTTATTCCACAGTCAAGGTAAATTTGCATTATTATGTATTTCCGTTTGTTGTTGTTAGGTGCCGTCCAGTCGGCTCCAACTCATAGCAGTCCTATCCATGTACAACAGAAGGAGCCACTGCCAGGTGCTGTGCTGCCCTCTCAATCGTTTTGCATTGTGGCAGCCACTGTGTCAATCCATCTCCTTGAGGGTCTTCCTCTTTTTCGCTAACCCTCTACTTTACCAAGCATGATGTCCTTCTCCAGGGACTGGGACTGGGGCCACTTGATAACATGTCCAAAGCACGTGAAACAAGTCTAGCCATCCTCTTTTCTAAGGAGCATTCTGGCTGTACTTCTTCCAAGACAAATTTGTTCATTCTTCTGATCTGTGGCCGTTGAGTCTATTCTGACTCATAGTGATCCTATAGCAGTGCATGGTATATACAATGTTCTTCACCAACACCATAATTCAAAGTCATCAATTCTTCTTTGGTCTTCCTTTTTTATTCATTGTCCAGCTTTCACATGCATATGAAAATACCATGGTTAGGGTCAAGCCCACCTTAGCGTTCACACTAAGTTTAGAAAGTGACATCTTTGCTTTTTAACACTTTAAAGAGGTCTTTTGCAACAAATTTGCCTAATACACTACATAGTTTGATTTTTTTTAATAATTTTATTGTGCTTTAAGTGAAAGTTTACAAATCAAGTCAGTCTCTCACACAAAAACCCACATACACCTTGCTATACACTCCCAATTACTCCGCCTAATGAGACAGCCTGCTCTCTCCCTCCACTCTCTCTTTTCAAGTCCATTTCGCCAGTTTCTAACACCTCCACCCTCTCATCTCCCCTCCAGGCAGGAGATGCCAACATAGTCTCCTGTCCACCTGATCCAAGAAGCTCATGCCTCACCAGCATCCCTCTCCAACCCATTGTCCAGTCCAATCCATGTCTGAAGAGTTGGCTTCTGGAATGGGTTCCTGTCCTGGGGCAACAGAAGGTCTGGGGACCATGACCACCGGGGTCTTTCTAACCTCAGTCAGACCATTAGGTCTGGTCTTATGAGAATTTGGGGTCTGCATCCCACTGCTCTCCTGCTTCCTCAGGAGTTCCTGTTGTGTTCCCTGTCAGGCCAGTCATCAGTTGTACCTGGGCTCCATCTAGTTCTTGTGGTCTCAGGCTGATATAGTCTCTGGTTCATGTGGCCCTTTCTGTCTCTTGGGCTCATAATTGCCTTGTGTCCTTGGTGTTCTTCATTCTCCTTTGATCCAAGTGGGTCGAGACCAATTGATGCATCTTAGATGGCTGCTTGCTAACATTTAAGACCCCAGACGCGACTCTTCAAAGTGGGATGCAGAATGTTTTCTTAACAGATTTTTTTACGCCAATTGACTTAGATGTCCCCTGAAACCATGGTCCCCAGACCCCTGCCCCTGCTACACTGGCCTTCAAAGTATTCAGGAAACTTCTTTGCTTTTGGTTTAGTCCAGTTGTGCTGACCTCGCTGTATTGTGCGCTGTCTTTCCCTTCACCTAATGTAGTTCTTATCTACTATCTAATTAGTGAATGCCCCTCTCTCACCCTCCCTCCTCTCGTAACTGCAAAAGAATTTTTTCTTCTCAAACTATTTCTCAAGTTCTTATAAAAGTGGTCTTATATAATATTTGTCCTTTTGCAACTGACTAATTTCACTCAGCATAATGCCTTCCAGGTTCCTCCATGTTATGAAACGTTTCACAGATTCCTCACTCTTCTTTATCGATGCGTAGTATTCCATTGTGTGAATATACCATAATTTATTTATCCATTCATCCGTTGATGGACACCTTGGTTGCTTCCATGTTTTTGCTATTGTAAACAGTGCTGCAATAAACATGGGTGTGCATATATCTGTTCGTGTAAAGGCTCTTATTTCTCTAGGATATATTCCAAGGAGTAGGATTGCTGGGTTGTATGGTAGTTCTATTTCTAGCTTTTTAAGGAAGCACCAAATCGATTTCCAAAGTGGTTGTACCATTTGACTTTCCCACCAGTAGTGTATAAGTGTTCCAATCTCTCCACAGTCTCTCCAACATTTATTATTTTGTGTTTTTTTGGATTAATGCCAGCCTTGTTGGAGTGAGATGAAATCTCACTGTAGTTTTGATCTGCATTTCTCTAATGGCTAATGATCGTGAACATTTCCTCCTATATCTGTTAGCTACCTGAATGTCTTCTTTAGTGAAGTGTCTATTTATATCTTTTGCCCATTTTTTAATTGGGTTATTTGTCTTTTTGCAGTTGAGTTTTTACAGTATCATGTAGATTTTAGAGATCAGGCACTGATCAGAAAAGTCATAGCTAAAAACTTTTTCCCAATCTGTAGGTAGTCTTTTTAGTCTTTTGGTGAAGTCTTTGGATGAGCATAGGTGTTTGATTTTTAGGAGCTCCCAGTTATCTAGTTTTTCTTCTGCATTCTTAATAATGTTTTGGATACTGTTCATGCCATGTATTAGGGCTCCTAATGTTGTCCCTATTTTTTCTTCCATGATCTTTGTCGTTTTAGATTTTATATTTAGGTCTTTGATCCATTTTGAGTTAGTTTTTGTGCATGGAGTGAGGTATGGGTCTTGTTTCATTTTTTTGCAGATGGATATCCAGTTATGCCAGCACCATTTGTTAAAAAGACTGTCTTCTCCCCATTTAACTGTTTTGGGGCCCTTGTCAAATATCAACTGCTCATATGTGGATAGATTTATGTCTGGATTCTCAGTTCTGTTCCATTGGTCCACGTATCCGTTGTTGTACCAGTACCAGGCTGTTTTGGCTACTGTGGCAATATAATAGGTTCTAAAATCAGGTAAAGTAAGGCCTCCCACTTTGTTCTTTTTCAGTAATGCCTTATTTATCTGGGGCCTCTTTCCCTTCCATATGAAGTTGGTGATTTGTTTCTCCATCTCATTAAAGAATGTCGTTGGGATCTGGATCGGAATTGCATTAAATGTATAGATCGCTTTTGGTAGAATAGACACTTTTATAACGTTGAGTCTTCCTATCCACGAGCAAGGTATGTTTTTCTACTTATGTAAGTCTCTTTTGGTTTCTTGCAGAAGTGTATTGTAGTTTTCTTTGTATAAGTCTTTTACATCTCTGGTAAGATTTGTTCCTAAGTATTTTATCTTCTTGGGGGCTACTGTACATGGCATTGATTTGGTGACTTCCTGTTCGATGTTCTTTTTGTTGGTGTAGAGGAATCCAACTGATTTTTGTATGTTTATCTTGTATCCTGATGCTCTGCTGAACTCTTCTATTAGTTTCAGTAGTTTTCTGGAGGATTCCTTAGGGTTTCCTGTGTATAAAATCATGTCATCTGCAAATAGAGATACGTTTACTTCTTCCTTGCCTATCTGAATGCACTTTATTGCTCTATCCTGCCTAATTGCTCTGGCTAGGACCTCCAATACAATGTTGAATAAGAGCAGTGATAAAGGGCATCCTTGTTCGGTTCCTGATCTCAATGGGAATGCTTTCAGGCTCTCTCCATTTAGGGTGATGTCAGCTGTTGGCTTTGTATAAATGCCCTTTATTATTTGAGGAATTTTCCTTCTATTCCTATTTTGCTAAGAGTTTTTATCATGAATGAGTGTTGAACTTTGTCAAATGCCTTTTCTACATCAGTTGATAAAATCATGTGGTTCTTGTCTTTTGTTTTATTTATGTGGTGGATTACCTTGTTTTTCTAATGTTGAACCATCCCTGCATACCTGGTATGAATCTCACTTAGTCATGGTGAATTATTATTTTGATATGTTGTTGAATTCTATTGGTTAGAATTTTGCTGAGGATTTTTGCATCTACGTTCATGAGGGATATAGGTCTATAATTTTCTTTTCTTGTGGTGTCTTTACCTGGTTTTGGTATCAGGGATATGGTGGTTCCATAGAATGAGTTTGATAGTATTCCGTCCTTTTCTATGCTCTGAAATACCATTAGTAGTAGTGGTGTTAACTCTTCTCTGAAAGTTTGGTAGAACTCTGCAGTGAAGCCATCTGGACCAGGGCTTTTTTGTTGGGAGTTTTTTGATCACCTTTTCAATCTCTTCTTTTGTCATGGGTCTATTTAGTTGTTCTACCTCTGTTTGTGTTAGTTTAGGTAGGTAGTGTGTTTCTAGGAATTCATCCATTTCTTCTAGGTTTTCAGATCTGTTTGAGTATAGTTTTTCCTAGTAACCTGATATGATTCTTTTAATTTCAGTTGGGTCTGTTGTAATATCGCCCATCACATTTCTTATTTGGGTTATTTGTTTCCTCTCCTGTTTTTCTTTTGTCAGTTTGGCCAGTGGTTTATCAATTTTGTTGATTTTTTCAAAAAATCAGCTTTTGGTCTTGTTAATTCTTTCAATTGTTTTTCTGTTTTCTATTTCATTTAGTTCAGCTCTAATTTTTATTATTTGTTTTCTTCTGGTGCCTGCGGGTTTCTTTTGTTGCTCTCTTTCTATTTGTTCAAGTTGTAGGGATAATTCTTTGATTTTGGCCCTTTCTTCTTTTTGGATGTGTGCATTTGTTGATATAAATTGGCCTCTGAACACCGCTCTTGCTGTGTCCCAAAGGTTCTGATAGGAAGTGTTTTCATTCTCATTGGATTCTATGAATTTCTTTATTCCATCCTTAATGTCTTCTATAATCCAGTCTTTTTTTGAGCAGGGTATTGTTCAGTTTCCAAGTGTTTGATTTCTTTTCCCTGCTTTTCCTGTTATTGATTTCCACTTCTATGGCCCTATGGTCAGAGAAGATGCTTTGCAATATTTCAATGTTTTGGATTCTGGAAGTGCTACGGCTGCTAATCAAAGGAGGGTCGGCAGTTCAAATCCACCAGGTGCTCCTTGGAAACTCTATGGGGCAGTTATACTCTCTCCTATAGGGTCACTATGAGTTGGAATGGACTCGACGGCAGTGGGTTTGGTTTTTTTTTTTTTCTATCCTAGACAATGCTCCATGTGCAGTAGAAAAGAAAGTATACTTGGTTGCTGTTGGGTGGAGTGTTCTGTATATGTCTACGAGGTCAAGTTGGTTGATTGTGGCATTTAGATCTTCAGTGTCTTTATTGAGCTTCTTTCTGGATGTCCTGTCCTTCACCGAAAAGTGGTGTGTTGAAGTCTCCTACTATTATTGTGGAGCCGTCTATCTCACTTTTCAATGCTGATAGAGTTTGTTTTATGTATCTTGCAGCCCTCTCATTGGGTGCATAAATACTTAATATGGTTATATCTTCTTGGTGTATTGTCCATTTAATCATTATATAGTGTCCTTCCTTATCCTTTCTGATGGCTTTAACTTTAAAGTCTATTTTGTCAGAAATTAATATTGCCACTCCTGCTCTTTTTTGATTGTTGTTTGCTTGATATATTTTTTTCCATCCTTTGAGTTTTAGTTTGTGTCTCTAAGGTGTGTCTCTTGTAGGCAGCATATAGATGGATCTTGTTTTTTAATCCATTCTTCCACTCTCTGTCTCTTTATTGGTGCATTTAGTCCATTTACATTCAGGGTAATTATGGATAGGTATGAATTTAGTGCTATCATTTTGATGTCTTTTTTTGTGTGTTGACAGTTTCTTTTTCCCGCTTGATTTTATGTGCTGAGTATATTTTCTTTATATATTGTCCTTTCCTCTTATTTGTTGTTGTTGATTTTGTTTCTGCTGAGTCTGTATTTTTCCCTTGTATTTTATTTTGATGAGTTTGTCTCCTTTGTGGTTACCTTATTATTTACCCCGATTTTTCTAAATTTAAAACTAACTTTTATTTCTTTGTATTGCTGTATCTTCCTCTCCATATGGAAGGTGTATGATTAGATTTCTTAGTCCCTCTTTATTACTTTAATGTTGTCTTCTTTTATATAATAACATCGCTGTTACCCTGTTTTGAGCTTTGTTTGTTTGTTTTTATAATCTTGCTTTGTTTTTTTTGGATTTCCCTGTCTGGGTTGACTTCTGGTAGCTCTGCCCAGTGTTCTAGTCTTGGGTTGATATCTGATATCATTGATTTTCTAACCGAAGAACTCCCTTTAGTATTTCTTGTAGTTTTGGTTTGGTTTTTATGAATTCCCTAAACTTGTGTTTATCTGGAAATGTCTTAATTTCACCTTCATATTTAAGAGACAGTTTTGCTGGATATATGATTCTTGGCAGGCAATTTTTTTCCTTCACTTTTTTAAATATGTCATCCCATTGCCTTCTTGCCTGCGTGGTTTCTGCCGAGTAGTCCAGGCTTATTCTTATTAACTCTCCTTTGTAGGTGACTTTTCATTTATCCCTCGCTGCTCTTATAATTCTCTTTTTATCTTTGGTTTTGGCAAGTTTGATTATGTCTTGGTGACTTTCTTTTAACATCTACCTCATGTGGAGTTCGATGAGCAGCTTGGATAGGTATCTTCTCATCTTTCACAATATCAGGGAAGTTTTCTGCCAACAAATCTTCAACAATTCTCTCTGTATTTTCTGTTATCCCTCCCTGTTCTGGTACTCCAATCACTGGTAGGTTATTTCTCTTGATAGAGTCCCACATGATTCTTAAGGTTTCTTCATTTTTTTAAATTCTTTTATCTGATTTTTCTTCAAATATATTAGTGCCAAGTGATTTATCTTCTAGTTCCGAAATTCTAGCTTCTACTTGCTCAATTCTGCTCCTCTGACTTTCTATTGAGTTGTCTAATGCTGCAATTTTATTGTTAATCTTCTGAATTTCTGGTTGCTGTCTGTCTATGGATTTTTCCAGCTTATTAAACTTTTCATTATGTTCCTGAATAATCTTTCTATTTTCTTCAGTTGCTTTATCTGTGTGTTCCTTGGCTTGTTCTGTGTATTGCCTCATTTCCTCCTGATGTCTTAAAGGGTTCTGTATATTAAACTTTCGTATTCTGCATCTGGTAATTCCAGGAATGCACTTTCATCTAGAAGATCCCTGGATTCTTTGTTTTGAGAGCCTGTTGAGGTGATCACAATCTGTTTCTTTATGTGACTCAATATTGACTGTTTTCTCTGAGCCATCTATAAGTTATTGTATTAGTTTATGCTTGCTTACTGTGTCATAGCTGCTTGCTTTGTTTTGTTTTGGTATACCCCTGTGGGTTGCTTGAGTGAGCTAGCTTGATTGTTTTTGCCTTTGGAGCTCTGGTGTCCTGTTCCCAGATGGCTAGAGTTGTTATCAGGTATATCAGTCTAGAAGTCCATTCAGTTTTCTTGTATGAATTCAGCTCAGGTTTCCAGGTAGCCGATCATCAAGTGTGTGGTACAGGCTCTGTCCTACAGTCTTAGAGGGGCAAGGGTGATTGGTGTATGTACCCGTATCTGATTGCAGCAGGGGGTCATGCTCTGAGCAAGGCAGGGTGCTGAGAACCAACCCCTGAGTGTCTCTGAGGAAAGTGTGTCCCTGTTCCCTAGAGCATGGTGGTGGGTGGGTCCTGCAGAAGGACCATGGGCACCCAAAGTTTTTGGTTGTAAGGACTTGGAGGTACCAGTTAGCATTGGAACCCCTTTCGCAGATGGCTGGGTGACCTGAGTGGAGCTACCATTCCTTAGGTCCCTGATGTGGGTAGGTGAGGACCTTGTTTAATAGGCAAAGCAATGTCAAACTTCAAACACCCACCTCTCCACCGTACAGCTGAAATGGTTGGAGTTTTCCAACAAGGGCCTATTCTCCTGAAATAGCCCCACACAGGTCCATGCAGAAGGGAAAGGTGCTCAAGGTCCACGGATGGTTTATGCCTAGAGAGGAGCCGCTTCTGTCCTGAGCTCCTCTGGTTAATGGAGCTAGCAAATTATCTTTTCCCCCGAACTGCAAATTTTTTCCTTCCCCAAGGCTGGGAGGATTGCTCTAGGTGCTCAACAGGCCCTATCTCAGGCCCAGGGATTCAGCTGCTGAAGCTGGCTTGGGGATGGGGGGGCAGGGGGCCGTGGTAAAATACACGCAAGTACTTAGCTTTTGCTGAGAGCGCCGATTTTAGGTTCTGGAGGTGTGAGTAGGCTGTGCAGCTGGCTGCTTCTCCCTGAGAAAACTGAGGCCAAATGCTAGTACCAGCCTGCCCGCAGCCACCGCTCCAGGAATGGTGCCTGAGGGCTCCCTGCAATTCAGGTCCGGTAACTCCTCTCCACTTCTGAACGGTTTCTTCTTCCCCCTGCCCCTCAGTTCATTGTCTAAGCTTGCCTTTGATGCTCAGGGCTCCCAGCTTGTCACAAATATACTGGTTTCTCTTGTTTTTTTGGGTCTTTGTTGTAAGGAGGGCTCACCAGAAGCGTCTGTCTGCTCCGCCATCTTGGCTCTGCCTCCTCCGTCATTTGATTTCTTGATTGCTGCTTCTATGGGTGTTGATTGCGGACCAAAGTAAAATGAAATCTTTGACAACTTCAGTATTTTCTCTGTTTACTATGATGTTAGTTATTGGTCCAGTTGTGAGGGTTTTTGTTTTGTTTAGGTTGAGGTGTAATCCATACTGAAGGCTGTGATCTTTGATCTTCATCAGTAAATGCTTCAAATCCTCATCACTTTCAGCAAGCAAGGTTGTGGCATCTGCATAACACAGGTGGTTAATAAGTCTTCCTCCAATCCTGATCCTGCATTGTATTCATGTAGTCCAGCTTCTCGGATTATTTGCTCAGTGTATGGATTGAATAAATATGGTGAAAGGATACAACTCTGATACACACGTTTCATGACTTTAAAGCAGCAGTGTCTCCTTGTTCTGTTCGAATGACTGCCTCTTGGTCTATGTACAGGTTCCTTATGAGCACAGTTAAGTGTCTGGAATTCCCATTCTTTGCAATGTTGTTCATAATTTGTTATGATCCACACAGTTGATTGCCTTTGCATAATAAATAAAATACAGGTAAACATCTTTCTTGTATTCTCTGCTTTCAGCCAAGATTCACCTGACATCAGCAATGATATTCCTTGTTCCACATCCTCTTCTAAATCCAGCTTTAATTTCTAGCATTCCCGTCGGTGTACTGATGCAACCACTTTTGAATGATCTTCAGCAAAATTTTACTTGTATTACTTGTGTGTAATATTGTGTAGCAATACTAATGATAAAAAAATTTTTTTTTTAATACTAATGATAAAAATTTTTTTTTTTTTATACTGTCCGATAATTCCCACATCCTGCTGGATTAGCTTTCTTCAGAATGGGCACAAATATGGATCTCTTCCAGTCTGTTGGCCAGGTAGCTGTCTTCCAAATTTCTCGGCATAGATGAGTGAGCACCTCCAGCACTGCATCCGTTTGTTGAAACATCTCAGTTGATATTCCATTAGTTCTTGGAGCCTTGTTTTTCCACAATGCCTTCTATGCAGCTTGGTCTTCTTTCTTCAGTACCATCGGTTCTTGATTATATGCTAACTCATGAAATGGTTGAATATCGACCAATTCTTTTTGGTCCAGTGGTTGTATATTCCTTCCATCTTCTTTTGATGCTTTCTGCGTGGTTCAATATTTTGCCCATAGAATCCTTCAGTATTGCAACTTGAGGCTTAAATTTTTTATTCTATTCTTTCAGCTTGACAAATGCCAAGCATGTTCTTCCCTTTTGGTTTTCTAACTCCAACTGTTTGTACATTTTACTACAATGTACATATTCTTCATAACATTCATCACAATTGTGACTATTTGTTTTATATAGGCCTTTATATATCTACCTTAAGTTCCAAGAGAATAGGGTTGCATCTGTCTCATTTACCTCTGTCTGCAGACCTTAACACAGTTTAATAAAAGCAGTTGTTCAAATATTTGTGAAAAATGTAAATATATGGATGAATGTGAGACATAACCAAAAAAGAGAAAACAGAGTCCAGAATCAGCATGGTGTATCCAAGCAGTACAAAAAAAATGGTCCTTCTATAACCGAGGATGAGAATCAAAAACTGAGGAAAGGGGGTTGAAGATGAGGCCAGAGAGGTCAGCTGTGACCTAATGAGAGAAAGCTTTATTAGCCATGCTAAGGAGTATGCCAGAGAAAGCATTAAGTAGATGAATAATGTGGTTAAATTTGTATTTTGCGGGAATCACTCTTGGCTAGTGTGGAAAATGGATTGGGGGTACCTCCCAATAGCCATTCTCTTTTTTTTTAAATGTGCTTTTTAGGTGAAGGTTGAAACAGCAAATTAGTTTCCCATTCAATAGTTTATACACAAATTGTTCTGTGGCATTGGTTTCTACCCCCTCAATGTGTCAACACTCTCCCCATAACTATCCTGAGTTCTCCATTTTCACTTGTTCAGTTTTCCTGCCCCTTCCTGCCTTCTCATCATTGCTTTTGGGCAGATTTTGCCCTTTGGTCTTATATAGCAGCAGTTTCCTCATGGGTGTTATTGTTTATTTATAGGCCTGTCTACTATTTGGCTGAAAGATGATCTCTGGGAATGGTTTCAGTTTCATGTTAGAAGGGTATCTAAGGGCCATTGTCTTGAGGGTTCCTCCAGTCTCTCTCAGAGCAGGAAGTCCAGTCTTTTTCTTATGAATTCGAATTTTGTTCTACGTTTTTTCCCCACTGTAACCGGGACCTTCTATTGTGATTCTAGTCAGAGCTGTCAGTAATGGTAGTTGAGCACCATCTAGTTCTTCTGGTCTCGGGCTAACGGAGGCTGTGGTTCCTGTGGTCCATTTTTCCTTTGGGCTAATTGTTTCCTTGAGTCTGGTTTTCTTCACTCTCCTTTGCTCCAGACAGAGATCAATAGTTGTATCTTAGATGGCCAATCACAAGCTTTTAAGACCCCAGATCCTACTCACCAAAGTGGGATATTGTAAAAGTGGTGTGGCCGGGTGTGTGACCTCCTCTAACTTCACAAGGGAGAAGGAGAATCAAGATAAACAGCTGAAGCCCAGCAGAATGGCAAAACTGACTAATCTCATTATAGTTCCATACACCTTATTTGCATGGTCTCACCCCCACAATGGTGCCATGCACCTTATTTACTTTATTAGCAAGCTATCCAATTCCCTTGGTGGGGCACAAGCACCTAATTTGCATAGCCCCACCCAGTCTTTTGGTGGGAGTTACAAGACCATGGTGAGAAAGGCCATGTAAATGATCCATTACACCACAGATGTAGAACATTGTCTTTATCAACTACGTTAAGCCAGTTGACCTATATGTCCCCCGAGACAATGGTCCCTAGCCCTCAAGTACGGTAACTCAGTCCTGCAAAGTGTCTGGTTATGTCTAGGGTATTTCCATGACTGTGCCGTGTGCTCTTTTGTATATATGAATATAGATGCAGCACATACATATATGTAAAAATATCCATTGCCAAACCCATATATGTACTTGCATGTACTCCCATATGCCCTCTCCTATTCAGCATACATACCTACCTATGTATCTGCATAGTTATCTAGTGCTGCTATAACAGAAATACAAGTGGATGGCTCTAACAAAGAGAAGTTTACTCCCTCACAGTTTAGAAGTCCAAATTCAGGGTGCCAGCTCTAGGGGAAGGCTTTCTCTATTGGCTCTGGGGGAAGGTCCTTGTCATCAATCTTCCCCTGGTCTAGAAACTTCTCAGTGCAGGGACCTCAGGTTCAAAGGACATGCTCTGTTACTGGCTATTCTTTCTTGGTGGTATGAGGTCCCAATCCCTCTGCTTGCTTCTCTTTCCTCTTGTCTTTTAAGATAAATGGTGATGCAGGCTACACTCCCCTTACATAGGATCAGGGCTATGACCTAAGAAAGAGTGCTGCATCCCACCCTAATCCTCTTTAACATAACCTAATCTTGCCTTATATGGATATTATCTTATCACTGATAGCGTTGTATTTCAGGATAGACCTTGAATTTTTTTTTTTTTTGACAATGAATGCAACACCATTCCTCTTCAAGTTGTCATTCCCAGCATAGTAGATTATATGATTGTCTGATTCAAAATGGCCAATACCAGTCCATTTCAGCTCACTAATGCCTAGGATATTGATGTTTATGCATTCCATTTCATTTTTGATGATTTCCAATTTTCCTAGATTCATACTTCGTACATTCCAGGTTCCGATTATTAATGGATATTTGCAGCTGTTTCTTCACATTTTGAGTCATGCCACATCAGCAAATGAACATCCCGAAAGCTTTACTCCATCCACGTCATTAAGGTCAACTCTACTTTGAAGAGGCAGCTCTTCCGCAGTCATCTTTTGAGTGCCTTCCAACCTGGGGGGCTCATCTTTCAGCACTATATCAGACAATGCTCCGCTGCTATTCATGAGGTTTTCACTGGCTAATGCTTTTCAGAAGTAGACTGCTGGGTCCTTCTTCCTAGTCTGTCTTAGTCTGGAAGCTCAGCTGAAACCTGTCCTCCATGGGTGACCCTGCTGGTATCTGAATACTGGTGGCACAGCTTCCAGCATCACAGCATCACGCGAGCCCCCACAGTATGACAAACTGACAGACACATGACTGGAAGAGATCCGTATTTATGCTTATTCCCAAGAAAGGTGATCGAACTGAATGTGGAAATTATAGAACAATGTCATTAATATCACAGGCAAGCAAAATTTTGCTGAAGATCATTCAAAGTGGCTGCAGCAATATTTCGACAGGGAACTGCCAGAAATTCAGGCCAGTTTCAGAAGAGGACATGGAACCAGGGATATCATTGCTGATGTCAGATGGATCCTGGCTGAAAGCAGAGAATACCAGAAGGATGTTTACCTGTGTTTTATTGACTGTGCAAAGGCATTTTACTGTGTGGATCATAACAAATTATGGATAACATTGAGAAGAATGGGAATTCCAGAACACATAATTGTACTCATGAGGAACCTTGACATAGATCAAGAGGCAGTTGTTCAGATAGAACAAAGGGATACGGATTGGTTCAAAGTCAGGAAAGGTGTGCAGCAGGGTTGTATTCTTTCACCACACCTATTCAATCCGTATGCTGAGCAAATAATACAAGAAGCTGGACTATATGAAGAAGAATGGGGCATCAGGATTGGAGGAAGACTCATTAACAACCTGCGTTATGCAGATGACACAACTTTGCTTGCTGAAAGTGAAAAGGACTTGAAGCACTTACTAATGAAGATCAAAGACCACAACCTTCAGTATGGATTGCACCTCAACATAAAGAAAACAGAAATCCTCACAATTGGACCAATGAGCAACATCGTGATAAACTGAGAAAAGATTGAAGTTGTCAAGGATTTCATTTTACTTGAATCCACAATCAACAACCATGGAAGCAAGAGTCAAGAAATCAAAAGATCCATTGCATTGGGTAAGTCTGCTGCAAAGGACTTCTCCAAAGTGTTGAAGAGCAAAGATGTCACCTTGAAGACTAAGGTGTGCCTGACCCAAGCCATGGTATTTTCAATCGCATCACATGCATGTGAAAGCTGGACAATGAATAAGGAAGACCGAAGAAGAGTCGACACCTTTGAATTGTGGTGTTGGGAAAGAATATTGAATATACCATGGACTGCCAAAAGAACGAACAAATCTGTCTTAGAAGAAGTGCTGCCAGAATGCTCCTTAGAGGCAAGGATGGTGAAACTGTGTCTTACACACTTTGGACATGTTGTCAGGAGGGATCAGTCCCTGGAGAAGGACATTATGCTTGGCAGAGTACAGGGTCGGCAGAAAAGAGGAAGACCCTCAACAAGGTGGGTTGACACAGTGTCTGCAACAATAAGCTCAAGTATAACAACAATTGTAAGGATGGTTCAGGACCGGCCAGTGTTTCGTTCTGTTGTGCATAGGGTCGCTAGAGTCGCAACCGACTCGACAGCACCTAACGACAATAACAGCCTTGCCTCATAAACCACAGAAAGAGATTAAGGATTTACAACACATAGGATAATTACATCAGATTACAAAATGGAGGACAACCACACAATACTGGGAATCATGGCCTATCCAAGTTGACACATATCTTGGGGGGACACAATTAAATCCATGACAATGTCCATTGGCCATTTTTTAATTGGGTTGTCTTTTTGTTGTTGAGGTGTTAACGTTTTCTATAAATTTTACAGATTAGGCTCTTGTCGAGTATATCGTAGGCAATTTTTTTTTCTTTTCCAGTCTGTAGGTTCTCTTTTTACTCTTTTGATGAGTATAAGTGTTTAACTTTTAGGAGATCCCGGTTTTCTAGTTTATCTTCTGTTGTTTGTGCATTTTTATTTGTTTAGTATTCTAGTTGTGCCATATATTAGGACCCCTAGCATTGTCCCTATTTTTTCTTCCATGATGTTTATAGTTTTAGGTTTTCCATTTAGGTCTTTGATCCATTTTGAGTTAGTTTTTGTGTATGGTGTGATGTATGAATCTTGTTTCATTTTTCTGCAAATGAATACGCAGTTTTGCCAGCACCATTTGTTAAAGAGACTTTCTCTTCTCCATTTAATGGACTTGACACTTTGTCAAAGATCAGCTGTCCATATGTCGATTAATTTACTTCTCGGTTCTCAATTCTATTATATGGGTCTATGTGTCTGTCATTGTACCAGTACTAGGCTGTTCTGACTACCATGGCTGTATAGTAGCACAGTGGTTAAGCACTCGACTGCTAACTGAAAGGTCGGTGGTTTGAACCCACTAGCCACTCATCGGGAGAAATATGTGGGAGTCTGCTTCCGTAAAGATTACAGTCTTAGAGACCTTACGAGTCAGTTCTACTCTGTCCTATAGGGTCACTATGAGTCAGAATCAAATCAATGACAACAGATTTTATGTTTGTTTGTTTTTATACAAATTGAGAGCAAACTGGAAAGAATGATTTGATCCAGATGAGGGCTTTCAGGTGCTGATTGTTCTGTGAATAGTAAGGGTAGAAGATATCACTCAGTGAGATTTTGGATGAAAAACATATATAATCATTGGCAATTAAATTTATAGGCTCATTTCTGTCTCTTTTGATAGAAAGCCTTTCTCTGGTTATGTTAATAATGGTTTGAACTGGGAAAGACTGAAAGATATTCATTCAACAAATATTTAATAAAGCACATTTTATGTGTCAGTCACTATGTTAAGGACACAATGGTGACCAAGAGAAACATGGGCTTTGCCCTAATGAGGCATACAAACTGTTAGAAGTGTGACATAGCAAAAGCATGAGGAATTATGATAGCTGGAGTCTGAGAGGAAACCCTGGTTGCGTAGCGGTTAAACACTATGGCTACTAGCCCAAAGGTCGGCAGTTTGAATCCACCAGGCACTCCTTGGAAACTCTATGGGGCAGTTCTACTCTGTCCTATAGGGTGGCTATGAGTCAGAATTGACTCGATGGCAATGGGTTTTTTTTATGGAGTCTAAGAGATCTTTGAGGAAATAGTATTTGAACCAAGATCTCAGGAATGAGTTGGAGTTAAGTAGGTAAAGAGGGAAAGGTGCAGATATGCTGCAAAGGAATAGAGCAAAAAAAAAAATTTTTTTTTTTTTAGAGGAACTGAAAGGCCAGTGAAGTTGGAGCACAGAGAGGAGAGAGTTAAGTGTGACTCAATTCAGCAAACTATACTGACAGTTCACTCTTTGACAGTCACTGATAACACACAGCTGGAGGTAGGCAGGGGCTGGATTATGCAGGGCCTTATAGGTCATATTTAGTTGGTTTATATCAGAATAATGGAAGCTATTACAAGGTTTTAAGCATCAGTTTGTGTTTTCCTGGCTGATCAGTGGAAATGGATTGGCCGAGTGGAAAAGTGAATATGGGGAGAAGCAATTGCATGAGGGGTGAGAAAGAGGGATGTGCCCAGGTGGTTTCTAGCTTCTGCAACTGAATGAGTACTAGCCATAGGGGCAAAGGTTACGAGTTTGGCTTTAAACATGTTAAGTTTTGGGGGATGTTTTGAGACACCTAAGTGGAGATGAAAGGAGCTGGAGGGAGGGATCTGGGAGCTTTCAATAGATGAGGCCTGGAGTGGGGATGAAACTCTCTGAAAAATGAGGCTGAGAAAGAACAGGACCTAGACAAACTTTTAAAAGGCTGGGAGAAGTTTGAGCCTGCAAAGGGAGGCTAAAAAGCTGCAATCAAAGAGGTAGTAGTAAAGCCAAGAGAGTAGACTCACAGGCACCAAGGGAAGCAGATCAATGATGAGGAACTAGTAAATAATACCAAGTGCTACTGAGAAGCAAAGCAAGCCAAGGACTGGGAAATAATCACTGGATTCAGGGATATAAAGGTCACCGTCATGAACCAGGGTTACAGACCTCTAAGATGGAAAGGGCCAAAGTAAACAACTGTTTTGAAAAGTTTAGCTGTAAAGTGGAAGATAGCATGGTAACTGGAGGGGAAATGGAGTCCAGAATAGTCTGTTAATAGAAGACTCTTCAGCTTGCTTAAACACTGATCAGAACCTAGTACCGTGGAAGGAAGTCATAAATTCCAAAGAAAGGACTAGGACTCAGATCACAGGAATAAGCATTGACCTTAGATAAGAGGCGTGCTTCCTCTGTTTAGACAGAAGGGTAAGAGAAGAGGATAAGGCAGGTATAGATGGGTGAATAAGATTCCCATTTGATAGTTTCTACTTTTGTCTATGAACTAAGGTTACATGCAGAAAGTGAATTGAAGGGTATGTAATAAGAGGGTTATGAATACTGGTTTGAAATTGTCCTTGCAGAAAGCAGGAGAAATGACCAGAAAGATCTAGTAGGATTATAGGGGCTGAGATTCAGTCTGAAGTTGGGCACCATAGACTCACAGTGGTATAAATCTGCTCCATAGTGATTTCACTGGGCAACATTCAGCTGTCCAAAACGCAGGCATAAATGTTTCACTTTATCTGACAAAGAGATGAGAGGCAAAGAAATTTAGCCCACTGCAGAAAAATCACTAGAATTCAAGCTGGATACAAACCTGAAGACAGCAAGGTGCTAATAGAAGGTAGAAGCAGCAATGGCCTGAATGCTCCAGCGAAATCAAAGAATGGTTGTAGAAGGAATAGTTCAATAAACAAACATGGTCAGTGAATGAGATGCCAGTAATAGCATTTGAAGATAGAGCAGTTTGGGGTGATGTCAATGGCCAGGGAGTAGGTAGCTAAGACAGAGTAGAAATTATTAGCGCTTGGGTCAAGGAACTAAGAGACCAAAATACTGGACTGTCCATGTAGACATTAAAGTATCAATGGATATACAGAAAGACCATGGCCTAGATATTTAGAGGCAAGTGGCAAGAGAGTGGTAGTTACTCAGGACAAGTAATGAGAAAGGGTGGTACGGTTGAATATCCTCAAAGAAATGAGAATTTCCCAGGGAACAGGCAGTAAGTTCTGACAGGACAATGGCAGGAAAACCAACCCTATCTTGTGTGTGTGTGATGCTATAAAGCATTGTTAACATTTATTCCTGTGTTGTGCCTGAAACATCACATTGTCCTTGTTTTCACAATGGATTCCACTTTATGGCAAGACCTGAGATTTAGTGACTACAGGAGGTGCAGTAATAGGAACAAGGTTTTTCTCATATCAGACAGATCTCTGTTCCTAGCCTTTCTTCAGCAGTTACTAAACCCAGTACCCAGCGCCATCGTGTCGATTCCGACTCATAGCGACCCTATAGGACAGAGTAGAACTGCCCCATAGAGCTTCCAAGGAGCGCCTGGCGGATTTGAACTGCCGACCCTTTGGTTAGCAGCCATAGCACTTAACCACTATGCCACCAGGGTTTCCAAAGTTACTAGGTTCGTGATATGGAGAGGAAATACAGATAATTGACAATGGAAGTTTATTGCAAGGATACACACGAATGTTGCTGTGGAAGAATTCTTCCACCAGCAGCACAACATTCCGTTCTCCTGCCTCTGGAAGTTGGGAGGTCGCCCAATTGTTTCACCTGTTTATACTTTCCAAGGGGAGGATTTTATTGGGCAGACATAAAGCCTGTCAGTACGGAGTTTTCTGATCAGCAACTTTCACCTTCCTAACAAACCTTTCCACTCAAGAGATAGCAGCTAAAGAGGGTAAAACACTACTTGGAGCCAGTTTTCTCAATAAGTAATTGTGTGTAAGATGGTGCTCCAGTATACATTCTGGATTCTTGCTTTATCATCTATTAAGTGGGGATAATACCTCTTACTTGTGGTTTTGTTATAAAAATTAAGACAAAGCATGATCTATACCAACATCATAACCTATATAAAGTGGGTTCTTAATAGATATTGAGAGGCAGCCTGGTATAGTAAAAAGAACATGGACTTCGAAGTCAGATCTGTGTTTTAATTCAGGGTCTGCTACTTCCTGATCTGTAGAAGGGATGGAATGTCTGCTTTGTAGGCAGTTGTAACTTTTTTTTTTTAATTGTGGGAGCCAGTGTCTAAGAGCTTCAATTTCCTGTGAAAAATGAACCACAGTCATTTAATGAAGGATAGTTGAAGGTAAAAGGTGTAAAATAACTGCTGTGGTGATTAGGAGGAATAGATTAAGAACATAAAAAAGGAAAACAAACAAAAAAAACCCATCACCGACTAGTCAATTCTGACTCATAGAGACCCTATAGGATCGAGAACTGCCCCATAGGGTTTCCAAGGAGTGGTTGGTGGATTCAAACCGCTGACCTTTTGGTTAGCAGCCATGGCTCTTAACCACTGCACCACCAAGGAATATATAAAGGATTGCTTATTGGTTGTAAGGGCTTGACTGAGGTTGGAGACCATGAATTTTTAGTGGTGTCCATTATACAATTGTTTTTTTTCTCTAACAGCCTGAATGGAGAAATAGAAAAGATAAAACATCTGGATTGATATGAAGGGGCCAAGGACAGCAAGAAAATGGAGTGATAGAGTGATAAGCCAGACAGGTGAATACAGAAATAAATTCTACAAGGAAGGCAATAAATGAAGAAAGAATGGACAGTGGAATTAGAAATCACAGAATAGGTACAGTGGGAACAATGTAGGGTAGGACAGTGAAAGAGCTAGAGTTAGGAGTTTCCTAGTGGAGTAGTGGTTAAGAGATATGGCTCCTAACTAAAAGGTCAGCAGTTCAAATCCACCAGGCACTCCTTGGAAACCCTAAGAGGCAGTCATACTGTGTCCTATAGGCTCGCTGAGTGAGAATCGACTCGATAGCAGTGGGTTTTGGGGTTAGACAAGGGGTGAAATATTGAGGAAACATTAAAGAGGTCCCAAAGACGTGGCCTTATCTTTTTTTTTAATCCTTTATCGGCACCGTTCTTTGTTCTGTCGGTTAGTGCGTACCTGTTGGTTTCAGCCCTGGCTGCTCAGAAATTGCCTTCTACTTCTCCCTTGAGTTTCTCCCCTTGAAGTCTGGCTGTATTACAAAATATGTTTCCCCAAGTTTTCCCCTTCCTGGCTGCTCCTGAAGACAAGCACACAGACCTCCACTGTTTAAAGCTTTTATTGCTCATCCTGAGAAGACAGAAAATATTAAGAAAGTGGCCCAGGGAAATGGTAGAAGTTCCAGAACACTCCAGAATTCTTACAAGTTTCATCTCTGTTCTATGTCACTAATTTCATAGGAGGTAGCACCTAGAAGCCCTGTGGTTTCTTGGTATCTCCTGCCTTCCCTAGACTTGGCAGAATCCTTTCTTAAAAGATATAGTCCATGAAAAAACAGTTATGAACTAACATATACTTGGCTCACAAATGAGCCATTTCAGTCTCAAGGACAGCTAGACAGGGCTCATATTTTGTCATCTGGGCAGGAACCAACATCCTGTTGCTCACACCAACCTTAAAACTGTATCCACAGACCCTACTTTAACCAGGAGCCTGGGATACTGAGGTTTTCCTTCTCCACACAGAAGGCAACTTCTTGGCAGCCAGAGCTGAAGTTAATAGATATGCACTAACTGACAAAACAAATGATGGTGCCAATAAAGTGGGTTCCTCCCCTCCTCCCCCCCCCCACCCCCCAATGAAACACAGTAAAAAAGCAGGTTTATTAGCTCCAGGAAAAGGAGCAAAGGTACCCATCTCTCAGGCTACTCCTCACGTTCTCTGTACAAGCTCTACTCAGCCCAAGGGTCCGTCCAGCCCCCCCCCTTCTGGGGTGGGAAACAGCTAGGTGCCAGATGGCGAGGCTCCAGGCCGTTCAGCAGCAACACCTGGCATGGCTGAGGCAGCCTCATAGTCTGCGATGCGGCGCTGTACCAGGGCAGGCATGAGCTTCACATAAGCGGCCATGAGACGGTGGTTGGAATGGATCAGCTTCCCAGCACAGCTGTGCAAACAGGCCTCCTAAAAAGAAGATAGGGTGGAAGTAGGGGCCAAAGGGGTCCTGTCAGGCCCCATCTCCTTCCTTCCCCAACCCCAGCCTAGGGGTGAAGGCCGTGAAAAGGCCAAGGCCAGAAGTGGAAATGAGAGGTGGGGTTGGGAAGCTGACTACCGTGAACTTTGAGGATCGAGGATAACCTCCCTAACCCTACTCAGGCCCCCACCTCCTCAGCGTCCAGAGCTCGGTGGTGCAGGCTGGGCACGCAGCGCTGGAAGCAGAGTTCTGTCATCCGATTGTAGACCAACAGGAAGTCCCGCAACTGCCGGTAAAAGGGACCAGGAACTCAGCGATAAGGTGTCCCTCAATTCAGCCCAGCCTCCCGGGGTTGCCCTGGGTCGCGCACCACAGCCTGAAGTTCTCAGCCCTCGGATCCCTGGCTCTTTGGGGTACCCGCGACGTTAACAGGCATGGGAGCTGAAGGTATGGCTCTGGAGCAACTTAATCCCGACTCACGTTTCTCAGCTGCTGCTGCTGCTCCATCACGCCGCCGGCGCCCGCCTACATCTCTTCCGTTTCAGCTTGAAAACACCCCGGAAGTAATCTCTGGCCGTTCCCCAAGGACTGAGGGGTTGGCTCAAGGATCGCCCTGCCCTCGGCAGCCAACGTCACTTCCGCCCTTATAATCTGCGACGTGGCCGGCTTCTTCTGCCCGGGAGGGGACGTCACTTCCGCCGAGTCCCTGACCTGCGGCTAGGATCGCGACGGGAACTGGAGCCCGAGGTCCCCGCGCCGCCCGGGTCTGGCGCCCTGAGGGGAAGAACGGCCCGGCCCGAGGTGAGAGGGACATACTTGGGCGAGAGGGAGTTGAACGCACAAACCTGAGGGCAAGATGCTCCTGAGCACTGGGGAAGGATGAGCGCACACCTGATGCCCAGGTGAATGGGGGAGGGGCGGGGACTCACACACCTGGGAAGACATAACTGACTTTGGAAGGGATCACTTATGTCCTGGAAGGAAGAGGCTTTTACCAGAGGCGGGAAACATACACCAACTGATTCAACTAAGGCCTGGTAGGGAGGGCCTGAGAAGGAGAAAGAGGTGCGTGGGATGGAGGAAGGAGCGACCACTTGAAGGAAGGGGGAAGAAACACTAAAGGAGTGGGAAAGGACAAGCAGTGCAGCACATACCTGAATGGCGAGTGGGCACCAGAGCCCTGGGAAGGGGTTCATCTCCTGGTGGGAGGAGGGGGGAAGACACACCTGAATGGAATAAGCTCCAAGAGGGCACAGACTTTATCTCTGTTGTTTACTGCTGTATTCCCAGGGCCTCAAATCGTGCCTGACACAATGTAGGCACTCATCTAGCATCTGTTGAATGAATGAATGATTACCTGAGTCCTGGTGGGCTTGGGAGGTTATGAGAAGACACCTGAGACCTAGGTGTGCATGTATAAAAATGTGCACCTTGGAGAGGATAAATTCATATATCTAGGGAAAGGAGTGGTAGCTGAACCCAGGACATGCTTAAGTGCTGGGGATAAGCTCTAAAACCTCAGAAATGGCAAGAGAGGTCTTCCCCTTCTGGAGTGCTGGCAACTTCCCAAAACCACCTGTGTTGGGCTTTGCAGGGCCCAGGGGTGGAGACTTTGACTCCAGTCCCTGCCCCAGCCATGACGGACGGGATCTTAGGGAAGGCAGCCACAATGGAGATCCCTATTCACGGGAACGGTGAAGCTGGGCAGCTTCCTGAGGATGATGGGCTGGAGCAGGTGCTTTTCTTTGATTCTTCTCCTAATCAAATCCCAACTCAAACTCTGGGCTCTTATTCCATTCCAGTAGCCTTTCCCTTATCTAACTCCTGTCAATCTTTTTATAAATCTTCATTCTGATTCTGTGCAGATATCCCTTGCTCTCTCTGTGATGCTTCAATCCAACCTTGTTCCCACCCCCAAAATGATTCAGCTGCCCCTATGTTCCTGAAGCCTCCCTCTTCTCTGGCCTCTAGGACCTCCAGCAGGTGATGGTGTCAGGACCCAACCTTAATGAAACCAGCATTGTGTCTGGTGGCTATGGGGGCTCTGGTGATGGACTCATCCCAACAGGTATGAATGATCAGAGACAAAAAGCTTGAGTCCACAGTGGGGACAGGAATGGTTCTGGGGAGCTTAGGATATGCCTAGGGACACTTGAATTATGTCTGGTGGTCTTGGGAACTTCTGCCAGTATGAACCCCAATGTCTTCAGCCGAAGACCAGCTGCCAGCGTTGGCCTTCTGCTACCACTTGCTACTTAGCCCCTCAGATGCACCTTTTTATCCTTTTTCTACTGCCACCACCTGAGCCAGGTTAAGATGTCTAGTTCACAGGAGTTCCCTTGGTTTGGAGCTTAAGACTTATTTGGAACTTTGTGAGACTTCTGGGGGTTTTACTTCAGACTCTAAAGTTTAGAGGAACAAACAGCCCTGAACCTTACACAGACTGGGATTCCACATGGGAAAGTCACCAGGTTTCCTGTTACCAGATCCCATCATCATTGACCCCATCAGAAGATGGCCAGAGGAACTCATGGAGATGTATGCTGGGATTTAGGTCTTGGGGTGCAAGGTACTAGTTCCCCCTAGTGAGCAGGAGGATCTCATTGTGTCTGAAGCATTCAGCTGCTTCAGAGATGTCATTTTTATGTGCTGGGAGGGAAGTATGGATGGGGCCACAGAGGTGTCTGGTTGTATCTGAGAGAGGCTGGTGTCAGAGAACTTGGTCCTTTAGGGTCTGGCCGGCATCCATCTCACAGTGCCACTCCCACTGGCCCTGGAGATGAGGTGGCTCGGGGCATCGCTGGAGAGAAGTTTGACATCGTCAAGAAATGGGGCATCAACACATACAAGGTGGGACTCAAACAACTTTTCCTATCTTCCAAACTTCCTTGGGTACCCTTTTCCCTTCTCCCCAGACCCCAATGTCCCATCTATGGCTTAGACCAGGAACCTGGGGATGCTGGGGCAGGTACCTGTTGTGGGAGGGTGCTAGGGTCTCTGACCTATTCCCCTACTTCCCAATCAGTGTACAAAGCAGCTGTTATCAGAGCGATTTGGCCGAGGCTCCCGGACTGTGGACCTGGAGCTAGAGCTGCAGATTGAGTTGCTGCGTGAGACGAAGCGCAAGTATGAGAGTGTCCTGCAGCTGGGCCGGGCACTGACAGCCCACCTCTACAGCCTGCTGCAGACCCAGCATGCACTGGGTGATGCCTTTGCTGACCTCAGCCAGAAGTCCCCAGAGCTTCAGGTGCCTCAGCCAGGCCAAGGGGGATGGGTGGGGGGGACTGGGCCAGGGCCCTCCCAGGCAGTCACCCCTCAGTTTCCCTCCCTCCCTCCTGCAGCCCACAGGGAGAACCCCTCCAGGGTGGGCCCAGCCCTGTCCCCAGCAACACTCACCTGTGGAGGCAGCTTAAGGGTTTGTACAGAGGTCCAGAAGTTGGAGGGGATGGGGGAGGATGCCTCACAAGTGACCCTTCTCTGCATTGGCAAGAATGCCTGTGGTGTTCGGCCTAATTGGAGCACCCCCTGCCTGCTGCATTAGCTCTTCCTGTTCCATTTCTGTGAATTTATTTGAGAACCCCCACTCTTCATATTCCTACCCTAGGCATCCCAGGGTGGCCCCACTAACTTTTTGGCTGAGAGAGCCTTGCTGGAGGCAATCCTTGGGTGTTCCAGTGTGATTCAATGTCAGTTTCCTCCCTGGGGAGGAGGGGAGTGAAGGGCCCTATAGCTCCAGTCAGGCAGGATCTGTTACTCACGGCCTTTCTCTGCCTTCTACCCTCAGGAGGAATTTGGCTACAATGCAGAGACTCAGAAGCTGCTGTGCAAGAATGGGGAGACGCTGCTAGGGGCTGTGAACTTCTTTGTCTCTAGCATCAACACATTGGTCACCAAGACCATGGAAGACACACTTATGACTGTCAAACAGTATGAGGCTGCCAGGTGTGGGCACTGGCAGGGCCTAGGGTTTGGGGAGTTGGCTGGCATGGGTGGAAATTTGGGCAGTAGGGGCATAAGAATCCAAAGGAGAGTATGTGTGGAGGACAAATGAGTGGAGACCAGCCTGTGTCACCCTCATTCCCAGGCTGGAATATGACGCGTATCGAACAGATTTAGAGGAGCTGAGCCTAGGCCCCCGGGATGCGGGAACACGGGGCCGACTTGAGAGCGCCCAAGCCACTTTCCAGGCCCATCGGGACAAGTATGAGAAGCTGCGGGGAGATGTGGCCATCAAGCTCAAGTTCCTGGAAGAAAACAAGGTGCCAACCCCAACCCCTTGACCCTAGCCCACATTGCCATCTGTGACACTAACATTCTCGAGCCCCTCCCCGTTGTTGAATCGGAAAACCCAGCCTGGCTAAAGAGTGGGATGTTCCCTTAAAACTCCCTCAACCCCTGGGCCTTGCCTAGTTACCCTCCTTCTAGTTCCTGGCTCTTTTCTGTTAGAGGATTTGGTTGCTGGTTCTAGGATCATAACTGGGGAAAATCAACCCCTGGGCGGGAATACCAGAACCCCAGGCCCAGCAAATCAAGTCAGGTTTCTCCTATCAGGGTGCCCTTTCTGCTTTGACTGCCTTGGTGGAGTTCAGTCCCCACCCAAAAGCACCATCAGAGCAGAGTCCAAAGTGCCTCTGGTCTGGGCTCAGGCTCAGGCTCATAGCCCTTGACAGAGGGCTTATGAGTCCAGCCTTAGCTGACCCTCCTGGACCCCCAGATCAAGGTGATGCACAAGCAGCTTCTGCTTTTCCACAATGCCGTGTCCGCCTACTTTGCTGGAAACCAGAAACAGCTGGAACAGACCCTGCAGCAGTTCAACATCAAGCTGCGGCCGCCAGGAGCTGAGAAGCCCTCCTGGCTAGAGGAGCAGTGAGCTGCTCACAGTCCAACCTGGCTATCAAGAAGGACATTGGGAGGGTTAACCCCAGGGTGGGGGAGATTGGACATGGGACATCCCCTGCCACCTGCCCTCTGGCTTGGGCTCCCTCTCCCTGGCTGGTGCCTGATACCAGTTTTACCCAAGCTGCTGTGGGGAGGGGGACAGTAGGCCCTGCAGCTGCTGCCCTGTCCTAAATTCTCCTGGCCACTGGGCTCCATTTCCAGATCTTTTCCTTCCACTCCACAGCCAAAGGCTATGACAAGACCACTCCCTGGCCAATGGCATCACTCCTCAGGCCTATACCCAGCTCCTGGGGTCTGCCTGCTGACCAATGGTAGAAACTCTAAAGGCCCTCTTAGCCAGTGGTAGCTTTTCCAAGGCTCCCCTGGGCCAATGATGTTGCCTCCAGTATCCTTTGTCCCTCCTCTATGCGTGCCCATTGCAGAGAAGGGGACTGGGACCAAAGGGGTGGGGATAATGGGGAGCCCCATTTCTGGCCCTGCATCTGAATGGGTCTCCTCCCACCCACCCACCCAGTTTAATTGTGCTCAGAGCCCTGGAAGATTGGGGCCTAGCACTAGGAATAAACCTTTCATAAAAGCAGGCCCAGTGAGGTCAATTTGTGGGGGACTCCAGGAGGGTGGGCTGGGTGGAGACATGCACAGCCTAATCATACACTAAAATCCTAGCCAGAAATCAGGTCAGAAGAGCTAGGCCCCAACAGCTGAAGTCCCATCTTCCCCCAGCTCCTCAGCCCAGTTGGAGCCAAAGCTTTATTTGTCCTGCAGGCCAGCACCATGATAGCTATGAATCTTAAGAGCCCAGGTCCAGAATGGGTGGGGCTGGCTGACCTTCCTCATACGTTCATTCACACAGCAAATATTTACTGAGTGCTTTTATTTGCCAGGCACTGCGCTAGACTCTGGGGAAACATCAGTGAATAAAGCACGGTCCCTGCTCACAGTGTTTATGGCCTAGTTGGGGATTGGAACAAGTAACCAGGCAACTACAATACAATGATAAATCCTAGGACACAGGAAGTACAGGGAGCCACGGGAGCACAGAAGAGGGACATCTAGCCTAAAGTGGAGTGGAGATGGGGACAGTCAGGTTCGAAGCTGAGACCTGAAGGTTGTGTAAGCATCAGCCAGGCAGGGTAGGGGAGAACATTTTAGAGAAGCCAACATGTGTAAAGCCCCTGAGTAGGAATTAGGAAGACTTCAGTTTGCTAGGAATAGAAAGTAAAGAGGGAGTAGCTAGAGAAAGACTACAGAGTAAGGTGGCGAGAGAGTAAGGCTGGGCATTTTGACCCTGTTTAAGGACTTTTGCCCGTTGTATACAGGAGACTGTGAAGAATTTTAAGTAGAAGTTGGACTGCATGGGAGAAGTCTAGGGTTGAGGAAAGGAGTCCTTCTGAGAGTTAAAATAGTATACAGACCCCAGTCCCCTCGTCCTGGGTAGTCCAGCAGTCCTAGCCAAAAGCTCCACATCAAGCTTGAGTTCTGTATTAGGCTCATTCACAAACATTGGGACACACAGCTTGAATTCAGGTGGGTGAGTGAGAGGCTGAGGCAGTTCCCATCCGCCCTGCTGTACCCGGGTGTTGAGCCCAAATTGGAACCTTGTGTGAGGCAAGAAGCTCCCTGACAGCACTTTGATTTAGCCAGGGCAGGTGCCATCACCTCTATGCTCTTCGGGTAAGGAGAGCTCTAGAATCTTTCCACATTCTTCCCAATCTCTGGAGGGCTGAGAGAAGGAGCAACCCAGTCAGTCTCATAACACCAGGATCCACTCAGACCTGACTTTGCTTTTTGTCACGGATACTCCAGCTCCCAGGCAGGCTTCCTGGGTTTGGACAGCCTGCAGTGATCTTACTGGAGTTTAATTATTAGGTAGGGGCCCACATATAAGCCAGCACTTTATGGTCCTCTGGGAAGTTTAAACATGAAAGGTACTGAATCTCCGAGTGGCCATAAATAAGAGGGGCCTAAAAAGCAAGGTTCAGATCCTAGTTCTACCATTTTCTAGCTAAGTGATCAGGGTTAACTTAACGTCTAGGGGAGCCAAAGTCCTCAGTTCTAAAGTAAAACAGGGCTAATAAAAGAAGCTACCTATTAAAGTTATGAATATTAAATGAGATAATATATGTAAAGTGGTTAGTTCCGTGTCTGGCATACAATAAGCACTCTGTTAACTGTTATCATAGTTATTTTTATTATTTTCCACCGGGGCTGCTTTTCTTTTCCACAGTGTGATGATTCCGAGAATTGATCTCGGTCTTTGGGGTGAGGAGGAAGTCGCTAGATGGTTAGAACCATAATTTCCTCACGAAGGGGCTCCTGAGGGAAAGCCAGAAAGCTAGAGCCGAATCAAGTCCTTCACCGGTGTACCCCAACAGCCCCTTCTCCCAGAGCTCTGGGACGGCCCTTTCTCTGCCCAGACATCCGTTCCGAGGCACAGACAATCCCTTCCTCCCCCGCTCAGCAGAAACCAGACTGGCATATTCCGCGGGAGCCCCACAAGAAAGCCGGAAAGGGTGCCTCCAGGAGGCAGCCCCAACAGGCTCCCAGAGTCCCAGCTCCCTGCTGCCCAAGCTGCCTTTTCTGGACCAAGCCTTATCCCAGTCCCTGAGACCAACTACACCGCCCCTCCCTCGGAGCCCTCGGGAGCCAGAAGCAGCTGGCTGGGATCCGGGATCCGGGATCCGGGATCCGGGATCCGGCTCACCTGCTCCACAGCGCGACAGCGGAGGCAGCGCCCACAGAAGCCGCGGGCGTGGGGCGGGGGGGTGACCGACTCGATACGGGGCGGACTCGGGAGGGGAGAGCGGGCGGGGAGTGGGCGGGATCTCCGCGGCGGTGGGCGGGACGTGGGTGGGTCTTCAGCACTTGAGTCGCCCCCTCCCCCGGCCCGTCCGCAGCCCCGCCTGGGCCCCTCCCTCCGGCCTGTGCGGCGGGTCGGGCAGCGGCGCCGGCGCGGGGACAGGCAGAGGCGCGGGACGTGGGGCGGCGCCGCGGACAGGGCCGGGCGGACGGGCTCTGGCAGCGGGGGCAGCGCCGCGGGCCCCTCTGAGTGGCCGCAGTCTGGGCCTTGGCCCTCCCATCCTTCTCCGCCGCGGTGAGTGCGACGGGCGGGGCCCAGGCGTGCATTTGTATCCCTGTCTACCGGGTCCCGGTCTGGGTCCCAGCAGTGTGTCTATCCGGGTGTCTGTGGGTGGGGGCGCGGATGCTTTTCAAAAGCTGTGCCTGTCTCTATCCACGTGAGGCGTGTCCATGTCCGTGAGAGCAGCGGGGGTATTCTTCAGGCTGTGGCTGCTCAGGTGAGGTTTGTGCTTGAGGGGGGAGGCGCGGGTGGATGGGTGGTCCCTTGGAGGAGCGCGGGGCTTTGGGAGCTTGAGTGTGTTGGCGGAGGGTGCGGAGCGCTGCGGCCGAGGGTGGGGGGTGGGGTGGGGTGGGGTTGCTGAGTGGGACTCTGGAATCTTGTGGCCCAGCTTGTCTGAAGGGCTCCTTTCTCCCTGGTGCAGACACCTCCACCTCTTGCTCCTCCGCTCCATCCTCCTCCGGGCACCCAGAAGCCCACCAGGCAGGATGGAGGACACTCTTGCCTCTCCTAGCACTGCTCGCTGGACAGGAAGCCTCATCCGGAGGCTGCTTCTTGTAGGAAAGGATCCCTCAGGTTCTCTTGCAGCCTGGGCCCATCCTGGAGGACCCCAGGCCCCTCCCTCGTTCTGGCCTCCCTCCCCTCTGGATTTGGTTTCAGATCCTGGGCTTCAAACCTGCAAGGACAGATGGTTGCAGGTTGGAGGGGCAGGCTGCACTCCAGGGAGGTCAGTCCAACTGAAAGCAGGCCCTGGGCATATTCCCGGTGTGGGGGTCTGTGTGGTGTGTGAACAGCAGAAGGCCAGGATAGGTCCCAGGAAGATCAAATCTGTGAGGTCATAGCAGGTGCAAGGTCCTCTTCACAGGTCTCCCCCTGTATGTCCAGCTCGCCAGTGCCCTTTCATCTCCTAAGCGGGGCTCTGATTTGCCTGCAGAAATGAAGTCAGAGCTGCAGGCCTGACAGTTGCCCTGCCCTTCTTGGCTTGCATACCTCCAGTGACAGAGCACTTACTACCTTTTGCTGTTGGAAAGCTTAAGCAGGGGTCTGTCTCTTCTTGAGCTTTGTTCACTTGTCTTGTTATTGCTTTTGCTTATGCCTTTCTCTCTAGTGAGAGGAAACTGCAGAGATTTAAACATGGCTCTCTTGTCACCAGGATATACTGGCACTTTCTGTGTGCCAAGTACCACCTCACCCACTTAGAGGACAGTGGCATTCTTGCTGAAAGAAGAACTTGAGCAAAAGCTCAAGTTGGGAGAGTATAGCCTAGGTTCAGAAAACAGCAAAACCGTATGGCTAGAGTAGAGGGTGCCCAGAGAAAGTATCATGGGTGACTCAAACTCAGCAAACATTTACTTTAGAAGCGAGGTAGGGGCAACTGTGACCACCGTCTAACATACCTAGCCTTATGATAAAAAAAAAAAAAAAAAAAAACCATTGCCTTCGAGTCGATTCTGATTCATAGTGACCCTATAGGACAGAGTAGAACTGCCCCATTGAGTTTCCAGCGAGTGCCTGGTGGATTCGAACTGCTGACGTTTTCGTTAGCAGGTGTAGCTCTTAACCACTACACCACCAGGGTTTATGATAGAAGCTAGAAATTAAATCGTCAAGGGAGCACAAGATGGAATTTAATCAGGGGCACATTTTACAACCTGTAGGGGCACTTGGCCGGAAATGAAACTTTGGGGATCTCAGAGTTTGGGAACAAAAAGACCGCTCCTTCTAATTTACAAGTAAGGGATGGGAATGGGAAAAGAACTTGTCTGGCATCTCACTTCAAGTTGGTGGAGTTAAAATGACAGAGTCAGGACTAGAGCCTAGTTATCGTGACCTTTAAACCCAGACACAGAATCAGAATTTTAGAAGCAGAAATCAAGGTGAAAGAAGAAGAGGAACTGAGAAGATTCCTGGGGTTCTGATTCATGTGACAAGGTGGATGGTGGTGCCTTTCATTAAGATAAACACAGCAGGAAGAGTAGTTGAGGGGAAAATGAATTCAGTTTTGGACCAGTCCCTATGCATCATCCAGATAGAGATGTCCAAGATGCAGTAAGATATACAGGCCTGGGATTCAGGAAAGCCATCTGCATGGGAGATAAATCTTTAGGAGTCATTTAACAACTGGGTGCTGACTGAGTCCATGGGAAATGATGAGATTAACCAGTCAGAGTGTGAGAAGCGAGAGAAGAGTCCCTAGAACAAAACGCTGTGGAGCTAAACATTTAAGGAAAATGCACAGTGGAGGGGCAGCCAGAGTGGCAAGCAGAGAACCTGTACTGAGTAGATCATGAAAGCATCCAGTATAGCCTCTGTCCTTTTGAGTCTTGCTCTCTTGGCCAACTGGTCCATATTTCTTAATTTTTATGCTTCTGTTTCTTAGTTCATTGTTTTCCCAGTGTACCTATCAAATTTCTATTTATCCCCCAAGGCCCAACTCAAATATTCCTTCCTCTGGATGCCTCTTTATTTTCCTCTAACACCTTCAGAGTTAGGCACTTCGAACATGTTAATATCATGACATTTATCACGTGGTAGTTATGAATTTCTATGTCTGTTTCCCACATCAGTCTAAGAATATGTGAAAGACAGGGACTACATCTGATTCAGCTTTATATTTCCAGTTCCTGGTTGAGGAACCTGGCTTAGAGTGTGTACAGGGAAGTTTGATCATTTGATAGGTTGATCAGTTGATGGAATGGTTTATTCACCTTAGTCTGGCAGTGGTGGGGAAATGGTACTGTGAATTTCATCACTTCCCTTACCTCCAGTCTTACTGAAGGAGTTCCTTGGAGTTGAAGACTTTACCTTATCCAAGGTTTCATCTGTTCCAGAGAAACTCCAAAGACTATAACCTGCAGTCATTTGTCATTTTGCTGAGGCCTTAAATGATTAAATATGCTTGGAGGCTAGTGAGCAAGACTGAGTCATTTTAGTCAGTAAGCCTAGCTGACCTCACACATCCAGTTTTCAACAATGCAATGGTCGTCTGCACTCACAGCTGTGTAAATCGTGTACACTGGGAATCTTGTGAAGTTTAGGAGGAAGTTATGGGGTGAAAGTAGACGTTGTTTGAGAACGTGGAGACGCGAAAAGCCTTGGCACATGTCCCTTGCAGATGTTAAGGATCTAGTGGAATCAGCACTGATCATCTTCATTTGCTCACAGTTTACTTCCTCCTCAGTCCCCTTGACCTGGCTTCCTCTCCCCCGGCCCCTGGAAACCACACTCCCCGAGGTTACTGACAGCTTCTTTTGGGCTTTAGATACGGGGCCACTCTGCAGCATTTCACAATGAAGATCACTCCCTCATCTGTGAAACTTTGTTCTCCCTTGCTTTTTAAAACATCTCTCTTTTCTGCATCTTCTCTATTTCTGACAACACCTTCTCAATCTTCTTAGCTGGCATTGCTTCCTGGGCTTATCCCTTAAATGTCGAGGTTCTTCAGTGCTCACTCACAGGCCTCCTTTCTCGTGTGACACCCTCTCTGGCCGATGTCATCCATTTCCGTGGCTTCAAGTATTATCCTTATACCCTCGACTCTCAATTCCACATTTCCAGGCTAGACTTTTTTCCTAGACTCTATCTTATCTTTCCAACTGCCATCTGGATCTCTGGTTGAATGCGCCATAGGTACCTCAGATTCATCACATGAAACACTAAATTTGTTACCCTCTTATCAAAACTGCTCCTCTTCCAGAGTCTCCAAGCTAGAAAACTGGGAATCATCTCTGACTCCTTTTTCTTCTCCAACTCTTTACATGAAATCACCCAGTCACCGAGTTCTGTTGATTCCTCCCTATGAAATCCACTTTGACCTCCCCTCCCCTAATTAAGGCCACCATCATCTCTCCTTGGGAATATTGTACAGTCTCTTAATTTTCAACTCTTGACCCCTCTTAACTATTTTCCACATCACAGTAAAAAATTTACTCTCGTCACTCTATTCTTAAAACCCTTCTGTAGCTTCCCTTTGCTCTTTGGATAAAGCCTTAATCCCTAGCAGGAAAGAGTAAAGTGTGACCTCCTTAATAAGATCAACAAAGCATTGCATGATCTATCTCCTGCCTAACTCCCCTCTTCTTTCTTAGCCCTCCCCTGTCACAGTGTGTAATCCAGGCCACTGATGGAGAAGTCACCAAGCTCTCTGTAACTGGTACTCACCCTGTAGTGCTCAGCTTGAATGCCACTTTCTCCTGGAGAGCTCTTCTTGACCTCCAGCCTCCACACCCACCCCTGACCCAGATCTGGGTTGGGGACCTTCTCTGTGCTTCCTGGGGCAACCTGTGCTTCCCCATCATAGCCCTCACCACATTCCATCACAGGAATCTGTTTATCAGACTGTGGAATCCATGAAGGCTGACCTGTGACTATTTATCTTTGTATCCCCAGGCCTAGCAGATGTGCTGAGTGAATGCTGAATGTGGAAATAAGATGCCTTTAGAACTGAGCCTTAAAAGATGGGTAGGATAAGAGATGCGGGGATGGCCGGAGGCAGCCTGAGAAGGGAGTCCAACACCCTCCAAGTATCTGCTGTGATAAACAGTGGACTTAAATCACTGCCTGTAGGACCTTGGGGGCAGATCTCTAGAACACAGTGGGATGGGAGAGGTGGGAATAGGTGTGCAGGAGAGTAAGGGAATCTTAGACTTTCAGGCTGGGATATGGCCTCAGCGGCTGCATGCCCAGTACTTCTGGGTGGGGAACTAAAGCAGGAAGGGGAAGGGAGGGAGGAGCTGCCTGTCCTTGGATGTTGTCCAATCCCCGCCTTTGTGTGACAGGCTGGGAGAGCCCCTTGGGCTTGGAAAGAGGCAGAGCCTGACGTCCAGCTGCCCCATCAGGGCCCAGCAGACCACTCCTACTCTTCTTCCTAGTCCTCCACCTCACCAGACTGAAGTCTCGGCTCGGCTCTGGCCTGGCCTCCTGTTCCTTCAGTCTGTCCTCCCTCCTGCTATGTTGTCTTGGTATTAGGTCTCCAGATCCAGAACCCTCACATCTGGAAAGAACCTCAGGGTCCAAGTGCCCACATCAGGGGGAGGATGCTTTCAGGCATGCCCTTCCCATTCTACCTCCACCCATGCTCACACAAACATAGGCAAGGGCATATGCAGCCCAGACTCTCTCCTGCCCCTCTCCAGACCTCGAGGTTCATTGTCTTTTAGAGAGGCCCATGATGCATCTAACTAGGCACAGATAGCAATGACCTGGCCCTTGTCATTGCTTTTTTTGAAATAATCCAGTATTTTTCTGCCTCTCTTCATGGCCAAATTTGTCTCATAAATTGTCTACATCCACTGTTAAGCTCTTCATCTACCATTCATTCTTCAGTCATGCTAACCTGGCTTCTGCCCCCACCACTCTCTGTCTGGTAGATACTCTTCCATACTCATCTTACGTCACCCCTCTTTTCTTGAATCACTCTCTTCCTTTGATTTTCTTGGTCTCTTACTCCCTTGGTTTTGTTTTTGTTTTCTTCTCATCCCTCTGGGCTCTCTTCAGTCTCTTTTGCTGGCTCCCCTTCCTTGTGCTGGGCCCTTTTCTTCTCACTCTGTTCCTAAGAAGTCTCATCCATTCTCTTTGCTTTAAGTACCATTAGTATGCCAATGATCCCAAATCAATAACCAACCCAGACCTCTCTTTGGAGCTCCCATATTCTATCCCTTATTTGACATCTCTATGTTGGGTGTTATGTGGACATCACACAGGCACCTCAAACTCAGTATACCTGAAACAGAATACTCTAATCAGCCCTTCCTTAGCTTTCACTGTCTCTGTGCATGACCCATCATTTGCTCAGACAAGAAACCTGGGAATTATTCTTGACATTCCTTTTTCCCTCTCACAGCCAATCCATCACAATGTCTTTTTTATTTTATCTCATGAATATTTCTCAATCAATCCACTTTTTGCCTATAACTCTGATAGTGTGCACTATTAAGTTCTCACCTTAAGAGCTGCGATAGCTTCCTAACTGGTCTCCCTGCAGCCACTCTTGCTCATCTCCAATCCTCACAGTTGCCAGAGTAGCTTTGTATTTTTTGTAAACTATATGATTGGCCCAACTTAGAATAAAACCCAGATTCTTCACATGACCTCCAAAGGCCTTCATGATCTCATCTCTGCCTACCTTCCGAAACTACCTCTTACCTTTGCTCTAACATGGGTTCTCATTTGAGTTTTCTGCCCTAGAGCCTCCATTCATGCTGTTTCTTTAGGCTAGAATGATTTCCCTCCCTGGTTCCCCGATGCCCCTATCCTCACCCCTAGAATTTTTCTTCTATCCCTCAGAATGCTCCTTGGAGAGATCTTCCCTCATCACCCAATCAAAAATATTCTTTCTTGTATCATCCTTTTCTCCTATGTGCTTTTTGTCATAGCATTTTTTTTTCAATTTGCAATTATATTTATTTGTTTGCTTACTTTTTAAAATATCTGTCACCACCTTCCCACCAGAAGAACAGTGACCATATCTGTTTTGTACATCACTCTATCTATCTCTAGCACCTGTACAAAGTAGGCACTTAATATTTGTTGAATTACTGGATGCATTCAATAAATACAGATCAGTCCTTAGGTCATGCTCTGTGCTAAGTGCTAGGAATAAAAAAAAAAAAAAAAAAATCTAGCCCCTACCCTTAAGAAATCTCCATGCAGTGGAAGTAACAAGAAACAAGAAAACTATAGTATAATTTGATAAGGGCTAGGATGGAGGAAACACAGGGTGTGAAAGACACAGGAGCCCTGATGGGCACAGTGGTTAAGAGATAAGCTGCTAACCAAGAAGTCAGTAGTTTGAATCCACCAGCTACTCCTTGGAAACTCTATGGGGCACTTCTGCTCTGTTCTGTAGGGTCGCTATGAGTTGGATCAACTCGACAGCAATGGGTTTGGTTTTGGAAGGGACACAGAGGTGGAATACCTAGGCCCCCCCCCGAAAAAAAATAAAGACCCAAACCCATTGACATCGAGTTGATTCCAACTCTTAGCAACCTTATAGGACAGAGTAGAACTCACCCATAGGATTTTCAAGGAGCCGCTGGTGGTTTTGAACTGTTGACCTCTTGGTTAGCAGCCGAACGCTAAACCACTGTGTTCCGCAGCAGGGATCTGCACCCAATCCAGGCTTGAGGAAATCAGGGAAGGCTTTCTGGAGGAAGTGACATTTATGTGGAGACCTGAAGGATAAATAGGAGTCAGCTGGGCATGGAGGGGCAGGAAGAGAATCTCAGGCAAAGGGAACAAAATATGACAGCCTATACGCAAAAGAGAACAAGAAGCCTTCAGGAACTGAAAGGAAACCAGTGTGGCTGATCAAAGAATTGTGAGGGATGAGGTTATAGAGGAAGATAAGAGCCAGACAAAAGGAAGTCTTGTTGGCCAATTTAAGGAGTTTGGACTTTGTCCTCTGGAATGGAGAGTCACTGAAGGAATTTAAACAGGGAATTACTTTATTTTTATTTTTATTTTTATTTTTATTGTGCTTTAAGTGAAAGGTTACAAATCAAGTTAGTCTCTCATACAAAAATTTATATATACCTTACTATATATTCCTAGTTGCTGTCCCCCTAATGAGACAGCATACTCCTTCTCTCTACCCTTTATTTTCATGTCCATTCGTCCAGCTTCTGACCCCCTCTGCCCTCTCATCTCCCCTCCAGAAAGGAGCTGCCCACATAGTTTCATGTGTCTTCTTGATCCAAGAAGCTCACTTTTCACCAGTATCATTTTCTATCCCATAGTCCAGTCCAATCCCTGTCTGAAGAGTTGGCTTTTGGGGACCATGACATCCAGGGTCCTTCTAATCTCAGTCAGACCATTAAGTCTGGTCTTTTTACAAGAATTTGAGGTCCACATCCCACTGCTCTCCTGCTCCCTCAGGGGATCTCTGTTGTGTTCCCTGTCAGGGGAGTCATTGGTTGTAGCCAGGCACCATTTAGTTCTTCTGGTCTCAGGCTAATGTAGTCTCTGGCTTATGTGGCCCTTTCTGTCTCTTGGGCTCATAATTACCTCGTGTCTTGGTGTTCTTCATTCTCCTTTGATCCAGGTAGTTTGAGACCAATTGATGCATCTTAGATGGCCGCTTGCTAGCGTTTAAGACCCCAGATGCCACTCTTCAAAGTGGGATGCAGAATCAAACAGGGAGTTACTTCTAACTAAGCAGCTGGCTAGGAGTTCCTGGATGGGTGCAAAGAGTTAAGCGTTCGAGTGCTTGACTACTAACTGAAAGATTGGCACTTTGAACCCACCCAGAAGCATCTCCAAAAACAGGCCTGGCGATCTGCTTCCAAAAGGTCACAGCCTTGAAAACCCTATGGAGAGCAGGTATAATCTGCACACATGAGGTTGCCATAAGTTGGAATTGACAGCAATGGGTTTGTTTTTGGTTTAGTAACAAGATCTAGCCTGTGTTTTGTAAGACTCATTCCAGCTCCCAGGGGGATGGAGGAGAAGGCACAAGTGAAAAGACAGGGATACCAGTTCGGAGGCTACTGCTGTTTTCCAGGAAAGAATTAATGGTGACCTGAACAGTAGGTGTGGGGTTGGAGAGAAAGGGATGGATTTGAGATATTCAGGAGGCAGAATCCACAATACCTGTATACTGATTGGATGTGGAAAAGAGTGAAATTCCAGGCACGTGTGCTGAGAGATGTGCCAGGTCACAGATATCAGAGCTGCAGGTCATCAGAGGAGAGACACTCCATCAGGAAAGGTCTCCTGGAGAAGGATTTGGGAGAGGCAGAGGAGATTTGGGGGGGAGGGGGCAGGTGGCGGGGTGCGATAACAGTGAAAATGGGCATCCTTTAACGGGCACTCAACGCGTACTATTTCAAATTCTCAAAATAACCACTTGAGGAAGGGTTTACTATTCCCTTCTTACAAAGTAGGAAAGTGAGGCTCAGAGAGGTTATTTGAATTGTTCAAGGTCACGTATCTGGTAAGAGGCTGAACCAGGTTTGAAACCAAGTCTAACCTGAAGCCTGTGCTCTTAACCAGAGCACTATGCTCAAGGGTCATTCAATCCACCTACTCCACCGTGCTCCTGCCAAAGCACTGTTCTGTTCTGCCCCTGGCCATAAAGAAATGGAGGCCAGTTCTCTGCAGGGGACTGGAATGGTGGGGCTCTAGTGGGGAGTGGGAGCGTTGTCCACCCTGGTGCTGACCATCTCTCTGTACACAGGCTGGTGTGAGTGATAGGAACCATCCGTGAGCACCATGGCGAAGAGGGAGGACAGCCCCGGACCCGAGGTCCAGCCAATGGACAAGCAGTTCCTGGTTTGCAGCATCTGCCTGGATCGGTACCGGTGCCCCAAGGTTCTGCCTTGCCTGCATACCTTCTGTGAGAGGTGAGGGGGGACTGCACCAGGGTGGGATGAGGACATTTGGGGCCCCCATGAGAAGGGAGCCATGTGTGTAAACCTGTAACAGGTAAGAGAAGTATATATAAGCATGGGAAGGGAGCCGTGTGTGTAAACCTGTAACAGGTAAGAGAAGTGTGTATACGCATGGGAAGGGAGTGGGTGAACCCCACCTGCAAGAGATCCGGGTGGGAGTGCAAGAATCTGTAGAAGGCCCGGAAGCTCCTAACAGTGGGCCATGGTCTCTGCTCAGAATGGTGCCTTCTGTGCCAGTTCTCAAACCCCAGGGCAACCTTGATACTGTTAGAGCAGCCAGAGCTGCTGGGACCCCCAGTCAGCTCTGGCACCAGAAGAGTTTGTGACCAGTGGGAGGATATTTGAAGCTAAGCCTGTCACTCCCTGTCTATCCTCATTTTATCCTCTGGCACTATGTAAAAGTCAACCCCTCCCACCCTCTAGTTTTTGTTTTGTTTTTTTTTTTTAAATCTATAATTCAGCCTTTCATTCAACAAATATTTATTGAGCAACTACTAAGTGCTAGACCCTCTCCCACGTACTGGGTATGCAGTGATGAACAAAACAAATCTGATGCTTGCTTCTAAGGAGCTTACAGTATATGAAGGAAAAAGATAATACAGGCAGTCCCCAGGTTATGAAGTCTGACTTACATATATTCCATAGAACCAACCCCCTAAAAGTTCGAGGTACATATAATGGTTCGAAATAACAAACGGGCACTACTTTCAGACGCACATCAAAACATTATTATTATTATTACTGTATTATTATGTTAAAAATGTTCTAGTGTATGTGGAAGTATTTCTTTAATGCTTTTATGCATAGAAAGGTGCACTATATACTAAGACGAACTTTTTTTTTTAAGACAAACTTTCGACTGACGTCAGATACAAACTGTACCTAACTATTCTGACTTACGTACAAATTCAACTTAAAGACAGACTTAGGAATGGAACTCGTTTGTAATCCGGGGAGTGCCTGTAATCAAATAATCATACAGACAAATGTAATATTTCACGCTTAGTAAGTGCCTCAAATAAAGGCTTACAGTGCTATGAGGGCTTAGCATCTAGTATGAGAATCAGGGAAGGATTCCTTGAGGAAGTGGCCCTTGAGGTGAGATCCGGAGGGTGAATAGGAGTTAACAGGTGAAGGGGACAGAAAGAGCATTCAAAAAGGCCATGTGGTATGAGGGAATATGTCAGGTAAGAGGGCCTAGAAGAAGCCCGGTGAAGCTGGAGCAGAGCAAGTGTGACTGGGTGTCACGGGATGAAGCTAGAAATGCAGGTGGAGGCCAGACCACACGGGGCTTTGTAGACCTGTTGGGGAATTTTATCTTCACCCTGAGAGCCACACGAAGCCTTAACAGGGTTTTATGCACAATCACATTGGTGTTTTGACAGTATTCTCTCTCAGGCTCTCATCCCTCATCACTCTGTCTTAGGTGCCCTGGTCCCTGGCTCTTCTCACCATTATCTCCACCTACGCCTTCCCTCTGCCTCCTGCCTTCACAGAAACCTGGCTTTGCCCCAGGGATGCTATTTCTGGCTTTGCTCTTTGAGATTAAGGCTGTACCTCCCTCTTCCCTTCATTGTTGCTATTGGTCTAGCAACTTTTTATCACTCCGCCTCTTTTACTGTAGACTTTGGAAAGAGTCTCAGCCTTCCTGCCCATTCCAAGTTCTTCCACCATCCTGGGTGACTTCACTACCTACTTATGCCTCTTGTCCATTTCATCTCCAGTAACCTCCTCCTCTCTGCCTCAGTCACACTTTCCTAGCCACACCCTGGATTTTGTCATCACCCAAAATAATACCACTTCTGTGGTCATAAACTCCAATACCATATCCCTTACTCTAATACCCCGTTCTTACCTTCCATTACCCATTCCATCTTCTCCTCAAAGCTACCAACCCCATCCAGCCTCCCTTTCTTTCTTACCTACATGAATCCTATGGTTAACCATAATTCCCTCCCAGCTTTGCCCTTTGCTAAACCCACCCAGCAGAACCTCAGTCCTGGATCAGAGCTACAGTTGGATGTCTCTGCAACTTCTCCTACACCCAGATCACTGAGCACTCCTAAAGAAAATGAGCACCTGGGAAATTATGACAGTATCTCCCATTTATTGATTGCTTACTATTTACCGGAAACCCTGGTTGGCTTAGTGGTTAGGAGCTACGGCTGCTAACAAAAAGGTCAGCAGTTCCAATCCACCAGGTGCTCCTTGGAAACTCTATGGGGCAGTTCTAATCTGTCCTATAGGGTCACTATGAGTTGGAATTGGCTTCACGGCAATGGGTTTGGTTTTTAGGTTTACTATTTACCTAACTTACTTAATCCTCACAATACTTTATTATCCCCATTTGGAGGCAGAAACTAAGGTTCAGAGTAATTAAGCAATTAAGGAATGTTTCCAAGGTTACACAGGAAGTACGTACGTAGCAGAGGTAGGAATCCAGGTTTGACTGCAGAGCCTTCACATTTAACTACCACTTATTCATTTATTCATTGGTCCTTGCTGTCAAAGAGCTTATCCTGTAGTGGGCAGTAACAATAAGCAAACAAACAAGAGAGTTACATCTTATGCTACGTGTTTTACAGGAAATAAACAGGAGTAGGTCGGCAAGGGTAGACCAGGAGAGACTACTCTATCAGCATGGGTAGACCAGGAGAGACTACTCTATGTAGAAAGGAAGGCTCCCTGAGGAGGTGACACTTGACCTGAGACCTGAGGTTGAGAAGGAGACAGATATGTGAAGATTGTTCCAGGCAACAGGAAAAACCTGTGGAAAGGCCTTAAGGAAGAAAAAAGTGTGGCATGTCCAGAGACTAGAAAAAAAGCTAGTGTGGCTGGAGAGTAGTGCATGAGGAGAAAAGTGGAATGAGGTGAGGTCCAAGAGAATCAGGGTAGTTCGTAAGGGAGCTTATAGGTTTTGGGAAAGTGTTTGGATTTTATTCTAAGTACAATGGGAAACCATCAGAGGATTAAACAAACGTTTTCCAATTAAAATTATTTTTATGGTAACAGTTTTATTGCAGCAAAAAGGATACAAATGAAGAGACCCATAGGGTGAGGTCTGGGAGGGTTCCCAATGCAGAGCTTACATGTCCCAAAAAGAGACATGCTATCCTCCCATGTGCATCGATGTCTTTCACCAACCAGGAAGCCCCTGGAGGGTTTTTTGAAGCAGGGAAATAATGTGATATAAATTAGATTTTTTAAAAGATCATTCTGACTGCTTTGTGGAGAATGGAATGTAGAGGAGCAATAGTGGACACAGGAGACCAGTTGGGAAGCTATTGTAGTAAGGCAGGTATGATTAATGAATAGGAGGTCTTGATAAGCTCGAAGATGTTTTGCAGAGGAAACACTAGATTCACTGAGCTGGGAAGAGAGCTGCCAGAAACAGAGTGGAATGGTCAAAATGCAGATTTCAGAGTAGATGCATGACTATTGATGAGATGTGGGTGGTGGTGGACAGCTGAGGTGAAGTGGATGAAAGATCACTGAGGGTGAGAAGGTCAAGGAATTAAGAAGTTATGGGTGTGTAGGTCACCTTGTGAATGTCAGAGCCACTGAGAATGAAGGCAGAAGTGTGTGTGTGTGCATGTGTGTATGCTGGGGTATGGGGAGTGGCTAATAAAGAGAATGAGCCAGAAGAAAGATTTCAGTGAATGGAGCGACTGTTAGGTTAGTGGAGACAATAACAAGGAAGGTGGTATAGACAGAAGGCATGAGCTTCAAAAATGCTGAAGAATAGTTTAGAAATGTTCCAGTTAGGAGCAAGGAGGATCAACCCCACCTCCAGGCCCTAAGGAATGTGGAGTATGAGAGAAAAACCACTCTCTACTTGAGAGAGCTGCAGGGAAAACTAGGTAACAATTAAATAAATTAATGTTTGTGAAGCACTTCGGACAGTACTCCTCAAAAGGAGCAGGGACGTTCAGAGAAGAGATTGAGGATATGGGAGAGTTTATACAATTCAGATCTTCCCTCCATAAATTTATGGTTTCCACACACACAGCTGCCCTCAGTCCTAATTCTCTGTTTCTGGTTAGCTTCCTCTCCTCCCCTGAGTGACTAATCCTAACAGTCACCATTATCCTTAGATTCTCCCTCCTTTATGTTCAGCAGCTGATCTTGTCTGAGGCAATGTTAGGAATTCTCTCTCTCTCTTTCATCTCCCCAGCCCCTTGCTTATCTACACCCACCTTCACCCCTTCCCCCTTCCTTTCATTTAGAGGATGGGGTCCTCTCCTCTTCAGGCCAACCTGAGCCAACTCTTGTCCCCATCCTAAAGACCTGTCCCATCAGTCTTCTAGTCTCCTCCACCTCTCCCTCTGTACTGGTTCCTTCTCAATTTATGAACACATGCAAGATTTCCATTTAAAACACACAAAGAAAAACTCTCTTTTGTTCTCCCCCTCTAGTTGTCATCCAATCCCTCAACCCGCTTCTCATTCATACTTCTAAGCTACCATTTACTCTAACTTCTTTACCCCACCACTCTACTGACACTGTTTCCCTTACAAAGTGCCCTCACATTTGCCAAATTCAGTGGACATTTCCAGTCCTTACCTTACCTGACTCCTCATCTTCTTTTGACGTTGATGACTATTCTTCACTCCTTCCGGAAATACACTATTCACTTTCTTCCCTGCTGCTGTCTCTCCTCCTTCCTCTCTGCCTGTTCCTCTTTGCTCTCCTCATTCAGAATTGGCTGAGTGCTCTGTCCTGCTCTCTTCTCACTCTGTATCCCTCCTTGGCTGACCTTATCCTCCCCCATGACTACAGAAACCATCTAAATGCCTACAGAACCCCCATCTCTATCTCTAGCCTGCCTTCTCTCCAACTGTCTGCTGGTCTCCTCCACCTGATGTCACACTGGTATGGTAAACTCAGCGAGGACAAGACTGAACTCATCTTACCCAAAAAGCTACTTACGTTTCTATGTTTCTTATGTTAGTGAGTGTCACCACCATCCACTCAGTCACCTAAACTAGTAATCTGGGAGTCAACGAAGACCCATCTGTCTCACTCCCTATGTGTAACCAGACAACACCTCCTACTGGCTTTACCTCTTAAATATTTCTCAAATCTGTACCTACCTTGTAGTCTTTGTTGCTACTGCCCAAATGCAGGTCCTCCCCACCTCTTGCCAATACTATTGCACGACTTTGCCTGGGATTTGAATCCAGGCTCCAGTGCTTCCTAGTTCTGTTACCTTGGACAGCTCACCCTTTCAGAGCCCATTTCCTTTTCTAGAAAAAGGAGATAGATTTCACTACCTTAGAGAATTGTTAAGAATAAATGTAAACTCAGAGTAGGCAGTTAATAGAACAAATCCAGCTAGCTTATGTGTGTATGACAAAATGCTCAACCTCCCTAATATTCAGGCTAATACAAATTAAAGTAAAAATGAGAAAAATCACTTTACACAAATCAGAATTTCAAAAAATATTTAAAGATAGTAACGTCTACTATTGTGGAAAAATGAATATTTACAGTAGCATTAGAAGTGATTGGGTGAGATATAGAGATACTGGTTTATATAAACGAATTTTAAAAAAGAATATTGTTTAATAAGAAAATAAGATGCAGGAAGTTATTTAATCATATTTGTGTAAAATAAATAATAACATACAGTAAAGCACAAAGCACAGCACCTGGCACCTAAATATTTAATAAATGGGAACTGGATGATGACAATGATGATTCCACTGTCCCCTGTCTGCTTTATAAAATGTCAGCCTGGCATGCCACTCTCCTGTGGCTCCCTATTGCTGTTGGGATAATTTCTAAACTCTTTGGAGTGGCCCATGAGACCCCGTGAGCTGGCTTCTGCTTCCCTCTCCAGAATTTTTTACATTTCTTGCCTTGGACTTCGTCTTCAGCATACTATGCTGCTTCTTGCCACCTCTTATATCTGGAACACCTTTCCCCCTTTCCCTGTGCTTTTCCGTAGTCAGGCTAACAATCAGTTATCTATGAAAATTTGGCTACGTCACCTCCATGTGAAGCCTTTCCTGGCCACCCTCTCCACCCATGGTGGCCTAGATACCACTTCTATGCATTTCTTTGTCACTGCATCAAGTGTATTCCTTATATCAATAATAAATAATATTAAAAGCCTACATTATATACTGCTTTCTGTGAGTCAGGCTTGCTTCTTTTTTAAAAAAATTTTATTGTACTTTAGATGAAAGTTTACAGAGCAAATTAATTTCTCATTAAACCAGGCTTGGTTCTACGTACTTTACATTTAATCCTCCAATACCCTGTGAGGTTTATATGGTCTCCATCTTACAAAGGAAGAATCCTTACCTCATAAAAGTTAAGTAACTGGTCCAGGATCACAGTGTAGTAAATGGCCGACCTGGGAGTTGAACCCAAGCAGCCTAGCCCCAGGACACATGGCCTTAATCATTACACTATTCACACTCTAAATTCTCTATTTCTGTGACTTTTTTGACTCTGTAGACTGGAAGTATTTTAAGGGCAGGCACTGTGCCTTATTGTTGTATCCCCAAAGCTTGGCACAAATTTGGCAAGTATAGTCAGCTGGTAAATGTTTAATGAATCAATGAAAGGGGAGCTAGTTGAATATTCTCTGTGAGAAGGCTTTATAAACACCTGTGAAAGGTGAACCTGTGTTTGTGCCACTGAGGAATGCAGATATGTTTGCTCTTCTGAGAGTGGTCAGGGATGTGTTTCTACTCAGGGATGAGGCTTTTTACACGTACTGGCAGAAAGGATCGTGTATCAACTAGAGAGGTTTCAAAATAAAGTGTAAAGGCATGCCTGTGAAGAGAGGGGTGTACCACATAGGAGGTGTGAGGTGGGGTATGCTGGCCCATCCCATCCCCTCTCCCAGCTCTAACTCCCCCTCGTCCTGGGACAGATGCCTCCAGAACTACATCCCTGCCCAGAGCCTGACGCTGTCCTGTCCGGTGTGCCGGCAGACGTCTATCCTCCCTGAGCAGGGCGTCTCGGCACTGCAGAACAACTTCTTCATCAGCAGCCTCATGGAGGCCATGCAGCAGGCACCTGATGGGGCCCACAACCCCGAGGACCCCCACCCCCTCAGTGCTGTGGCTGGCCGCCCCCTCTCCTGCCCCAACCATGAAGGCAAGGTGGGCCCAAGCAGGCCCAGTGAGGCCAGGACTTGGGGTGGGTGGGGGAGGAGAGGCGTGGGGGGGCCAAATGGCTGTGGGTGAGAGGGTGTTACTCCAGATTACCGTTCCAGGTAGGGGGCACACCTGGAAGATGACGGGCAGGGAGGGCAGATGGGGTGGGAAGAGGCAGAGAAGTTGGGTGCGCAGCTGTCACCTGACTGGCGTCCTTGCTCCCCCAGACGATGGAGTTTTACTGTGAAGCCTGTGAGACAGCCATGTGTGGCGAGTGCCGCGCAGGGGAGCATCGGGAGCACGGCACGGTGTTGCTGCGGGACGTGGTGGAGCAGCACAAGGCAGCCCTGCAGCGCCAGCTTGAAGCAGTGCGCGGCAGGTAGGCAGCAGGTGGGGGCCTTGGGATGGTGCCTCAGTGGGGCAGGAGAGAGACCCTGGTTGCGAGGAGGAAGGCCTGAGGAGGGCAGGGAGGTCCTGGCCAAGGACTCTCCAGGAGAGCACCATTTGGGTTCCCAGGGAGAAGGGATGGTTTGGTGAGGGTGCCCTGCAGCAACCCCTGTGTGAGATGCTTCCCCTTCCCAGACTGCCACAGCTGTCTGCAGCTATTGCCTTAGTCGGGGGCATCAGCCAGCAGCTGCAAGAGCGCAAGGCAGAGGCCCTGGCACAGATAAGCGCAGCCTTTGAGGACCTGGAACAAGTGCTCCAGCAGCGCAAGCAGGCTCTGGTCAGCGACCTGGAGGCCATTTTTGGAGCCAAGCAGAAGGTGTGTGTGTCCACCCCTCCCTGCAGCTGTTCCTTATGGGATGGCCTTATTGCCTCCATTGCTCCCTCTGCTTCCCACACCTGTGTGCCTCTTTCCCCAGGCTATACTTTCGGCCTCTAGACATGGGCCCACAGGTGCTGCGGGAGTCCGTGTTTCTTGTCATCTGTGTTCCTTGTCCGCTCCCACCCTCTGCCATGCCACAGCACTGCAGCTCACCAGGAATCCCAGAGATCCCGTCTGTGCCAGTCCCCACCCAGCCCTCCCATCTCCCTCCTCAGGTGTTGCAGTCCCAGTTAGACACACTGCGCCAGGGTCAGGAGCACATCGGCAGTAGCTGCAGCTTCGCAGAGCAGGCCTTGCGCCTAGGTTCCGCCCCGGAGGTGCTGCTTGTGCGCAAACACATGCGAGAGCGCCTGGCAGCTTTGGCTGCGCAGGCTTTCCCAGAGCGGCCGCATGAGAACTCGCAGCTGGAACTGGTCCTTGAGGTCGATGGGCTGCGGCGATCAGTGCTCAATGTGGGTGCGCTGCTCACCACGAGCGCCACTGCACACGAGACGGTGGCCACGGGTGAGGGCCTGCGTCAGGCGCTAGTGGGCCAACCTGCCTCGCTCACCGTCACTACCAAAGACAAGGACGGACGGCTGGTGCGCACTGGCAGTGCGGAGCTGCACGCAGAGATCACGGGACCTGACGGCTCACGCCTTCCTGTGCCCGTGGTGGACCACAACAATGGCACGTACGAGCTAGTGTACACCGCACGCACCGAGGGTGAGCTGCTCCTCTCTGTGCTGCTCTACGGACAGCCAGTGCGTGGCAGCCCCTTCCGCGTGCGTGCCCTGCGCCCTGGGGACCTGCCACCTTCCCCGGACGATGTCAAGCGCCGAGTCAAGTCACCCGGCGGCCCGGGCAGCCACGTGCGGCAGAAGGCGGTGCGTAGGCCCAGCTCCATGTACAGCACAGGCGGCAAACGGAAGGACAACCCTATTGAGGACGAGCTCGTCTTCCGCGTTGGTACAGCTGGCCGGGGGTGGAGACAGAATGGGGTTGGCTCAGGCAAGGGTCAATTGGGAAGTGAGGCTCAGAATGACCTCTTGAGTGAATTTTTTTGTTTCCCTTGCTCTCCCATCCTTATAGGCAGCCGCGGACGGGAGAAAGGTGAATTCACCAATTTACAGGGTGTATCAGCAGCCAGTAGTGGCCGCATAGTGGTAGCAGACAGCAACAACCAATGTATCCAGGTAAGTGCCCTTCCCATCCTCCCCAACATCAAAATAAGGGTTCTCAAGCTACAGCCTCTTGAAAAACAGGGTGTACAGGTCATCTCCTGAAAGATGAAACCCTACAGATAGTACCATTCCATAAAGAGCCACCCTTACTCTACCCATTTCCCACCCCACCCCCACCCGCAGTAACAGTAACCAGCACCTTCACGTGACTTACTGTGCTTATAACCTCTACCTCGGAGTCCTTGGCTCAGGCCAGATCAGCTTCTGGTCTCCAGACTCTGGCACATACCTTTTTCCTCCTCTGCCTCCACTTGAGCCTACACTGGCTGGCTTACTTGCTTCCTTTTCTCCTAATGGGCAGGATGCAGGCTCTGCCTTTCCCTGCTGTCTTCCACCATAACTGTCTGGTTCCCGACTGTATGTTGTCTGCAGCTGGTCTCTGGAAACATTTGGTTGGCTAGACAGTCAAATCGGGGTAACTTGTAAAAGGGGGGTGCCTTTCAGTGGCTGGAGTCCCTAGTGGCACAAATGGTTAAGTATGCAGCTACTAACTGAAAGGTGGCTTGGAAGAAAGACCTAGTGATCTACTTCGAAAAAATCACAGCCACCGAAAACCGTATGGAGCATAGTTCTACTCTGACACACTTCAGGTTGCCGTGAGTCAGAGTCTGTTCCACTGCAGTAGGGTTTTTTTGTTTGTTTTCAGTGGCTAGAAGTTGTAGTGCTGCCGCACAGGTAGTCCTGCCCCTGCCTTCCCAGTATCTCATAACATATGATTAAAGCTTCAGACGCTGAATGGGCATGGTCTCTGCTGTACTCAGAGCTCCTTAAAGCCAAGAAAGGTGGCTTTCTCTCTCTTTATTCCTGGAGGAGAGCCCAGCAGGCACCAGTGTGGTAGACACAGTGTTGTGCTTGGAAGTTCAGGCCCTGAAACCAGACACCTGGGCATGAATCCTAGCTGTGCCCCTTACAAACAAGTCATGTGACCTTTCTGAGCTTCAGTTAACTCGTGTAAAATTAGCAGAATAATACTTCATAGTGTTGCTGGGAGCATTAAATGATGCAATGTACCTTGTTGGACACAGAGTGAACTTTTTAATGTTGGCTATTGTTAAGAATGTCTTATCCAGTTGGAGGCTGTAAACAAAGGCAGGGAGGTGGAAAAGTGCTGGAGCGGGGTTGTTCAGGGAACTGGAAGGATCCCAGTGGGTCTGGAGATAGATGACTGTTGGGGGTGGGGTAGCTGAGGTCGGATTGTAAACAGTTTTGGAATTTTCAGTTTATCATGTAGGAGATTGTTTCCAACTACCATACGCTTCGGTTCTTGGAAATATTTTATCAGTTAGCAAAACTTTTCCCTGAAGATCCTTACTTCACAACACCTATAAATTTAAACTTCATAAATGGAAATCTTTACCCTGCCTGAGTGCTGTCGAAGCTCCAGCTCTGCCAAAGGTCTGTCACCTCAGTGCTCAGGAAAACTCACGTCAGCGCTTCCCTGGCCCCTGCTTTCCACCTAGCAAGTGGTGGCCACCCAGACTTGTCTAGCTCACCTTGATTCTTACCCAATTCCCAAGAGCAGAGAGATGGAGAGGCCCAGGTCAGCACAGGGAGGCTTGTGGGCCTAGCCTGGATGGTGGGGAGGGTATGGGGAGGAGTGTGTTGAGACTCTACTGGGTCACATCCTCCACCTTCCTCCACTTCCTTTTCTACCCCAACTGCCAGGAACGCTTCCTGGCACAAAGGCTGAGATTTGAAACATCTTCCCTGGTATGTGCACATATGGGTGCCCACATGCGCAGCAAGACCTGTGCCACTTTGTCTGCTCCAGTGAGGGGCTGTGCTGTCAGTTCTTCCAGGGTGGAGAGTTGAGAGGTAGGGCTTGGTGCAGCCCCCTCTCTCTTCCAAATATCTGCTAGTCCTATAGCCATCCTCTTTGCTTCTACTTCCACTCGCATCTCAACTTCATAGCTGCTGGGAGTCTGGCTTTCGGATTCCAAAACTGAGTGTCTGCTTCTCTTCCTCTGAGGTCCTCAGAACTGGTGTGGACCAAACTCCCAGATCTGCTGTCACCTCCCTCCCCTTAGTCAATGAAGGTTGGGGTCTGTTTTAGTTTCTTAGTGCTGCTGGTACAGAAATATCACAAGTGGGTAGTTTAACAAGTTTATTTTCTCCCAGGTTAAACCAAAAAACCAAACCCATTGCCATCGAGTTGACTCCGACTCATAGTGACCCTATAGGACAGAGTAGAACTGCCCATAGGATTTCCAAGGCTGTAAAGCTTTGGAAGTAGACTGCCACATCTTCCTCCCTCTCACATTTTAGGAGACTACCAAAACCCCAGTGCCTTCGAGTCGATTCCGACTCATAGCGACATTATAGGCCAGAGTAGAACTGCCCCATAGAGTTTCCAAGGAGCGCCTGGCAGACTTGAACTGCCCGCCCTTTGGTTAGCAGCTGTAGCACTTAACCACTACGCCACCAGGGTTTCCTTTAGGAGACTAGAAGTCTGAATTTAGGGCACTGGCCCTAGGGGAAGGCTCTCTCTCTGCCTGCTCTGAGGGCAAATCCTTGTCTCAGCTTCTCTAGCCCAGTGTTCCTCAGATCTTTGGACACATGGCATCAGTCTTTCCCCCCACGTGTGTTTGCTTGGCTCTGTGCCTAATCTGCTCTTTTTAGATCTTGGAAGTCATTAGTTTCAAGCACACCCTACACGGATATGACCTCATTAACATAACAAAAAACCCTATTTCCAAATGGGATTAAATCTACAGGTATAGAAGTTAGGGCTCCACTACAATTACAAGGGAACACCATTCAATTCATAGCAGGGTCCTTGTGAACTTTTTCCCTTTGGTGCCTTCCATGTGGATGGTGAGGCAGATCCCCTCAGTGGGCTGGACCAGCATCAACTGACAGGGAAAAAACATTTTGTGATTTTACAGGAAGAATTTGAATTGTGTATATTATATCCTTCTGTAAATTGTCTTAGTCCAGAGATTTTATCAGTTCTTCCATGAAGCTTCATCATCTGCTTCAGGCAGAGAATTCATCACATCGTTCTCAGAGTTCCTCCAGCCTTTTGCTGTAGCAGTTTCATTCTTTCCTGGAATCACTGGTTGGTTTTGTTGTTGTTTTGCTTTTTGTTTTTGCCTGGTTTTGTTTTATTTTGTTTTAATCTCTTTCTTCCACTAGACTCTGAGATCTCTGAAGCCAGGGATCTATTTATTGCTGTCATGGTATGTTACCATCGTTGTTAGGTGCCATCAAGTTGGTTCTGACTCATAGTGACCCTGCGTACAACAGAATGAAACACTGCCTGGTCCTGTACCATCCTTACAGTCGTTGCTATGCTTGAACTCATCATTGCAGCCACTGTGTCAATCCATCCCTCTGAGGGTCTTCCTCTCTTATGCTGACCCTTTGCTTTACCAAGCATGGTGTCCATCTCTAGGGACTAGTCCTTCCTGATAACACGTCCAAAGTACATAAGACAAAGTCTCGACATCCTCACTTCTAAGGAGCATTCTGTCTATACTATAGGAAAGAAATGTTAAGGACCAAACTGGTGCACCAGCAGATTCTAGAGATATTACGAAAGCAAATACAGTAGGTTTTGCTGAGCCATCTCTTAGAGAGATCAAGAAGTGGCAGGACTTGGTGGGTTAGGTGGGTGGTGTTACCATTCACTATGATGGGGCACAGGAGGAGGAGGAGCAGGCCTGGGGATAAGCTGATGAATTCACTTTTCCAAATGCTGCGTTTGAGGTAACTGTGCAGCATCCAAGTGGAGATGTCCAGTGTGCTCTGGGTGAGCTGAGGAATTCATTCATGTGTTGAATGTCTACTATGTGCCAGTTGCTGTATTAGTAATGGAAATGCAGCAGCAAACAAAACAGACATGGTCTCTGCCCATGCGGAGCCTATATCCTTATAAGTTGTTGTTGTTAGGTGCCGTCGAGTCAGTTCTGACTCATAGGGACCCTATAGGATAGAGTAGAACTGCCCTATAGGGTTTCCAAGGAGTGGCTGGTGGATTTGAAATGCCGACCTTTTGGTTAGCAGCCAGGCTCTTAACCACTACGCCACCAGGGCTTCCTACAAGCGGATACAGGTATTTAACAGTTACTTAGTTCCAGAGGTGATCGTTATTGTGACAAGAGCTATCAAGTATACATCATGGAGACCTAACTTTCTGTGTGAGTATCGATTCAGAGGTGGGGGTTGGTCAATAAAGCCTTCTGTGAAAAGTGACCTGGAAATCCTGAGACTCAAAGATGAGGAGGAGTTGCGCAGGTTTAAGGGGTAAGATAGGATAGGATGGGAAGAGTAGGACCCCCTCCCCCCCCCGCCTCCATCAGGGCTGAATCTCAAGCTGAGCTGCTCAGACTGGAGGAGGCAGATGCACTACCTCACTGCTGGTCTGGTGGTACCTTTTCGTCTCTCTCATATTAACTCTTCAGGCCTGTGGTATCTCCCTCTGGTCCTGGCAAACACTGTCCCACCATGGTGACAAGGGCAGAACCCGGGGACTGCGTTGTTTAGCCTGGTGGAAGTGAGCATCAGGAGGGAATGATGTCTGTTGGTGGGACCAGTTCAGATAGCCCTGCAGGCCTAAGAGGTGGGGGGAGGGAGGGAGAGCCCAGCCCACTAAGGATGGAGCAGGTCTAGATCAGAGAGCAAGGCCCAAGGCCAGAACTTGAATTCTCCAAGGCTGATCCTGGCTCTGATTCATCTTGTGTCCCCAGAGCCTATAACAAAGGAGAGTGTGTGAGACTATTGCATGAGTAATGTTTTGACTGTGAAGGAAAAGTAAGAAGGCTTAGCTTAAGAAGGAAAGAGGCTTAGCTTAAGGTAGGTGATTCTAGTTTGGAGAGATCTGAGCATGTTGGTTGGCTAAGGAAAAGGAGCCCCAGGGGAAGGGGAGAGGTAGAAAGATTCACTCTGTCCAAGAGGAAGGTTACCTTGTCAGCCTATACCCCGAATGACTTGCTGACCCACCAAACTAACCCTGGTATACTTTCTTTTCCCCTTTCTGTTCTGACCCTAAGTCCTATTGAGTCACCCCCAATATATTGCCTGAGTCCATCTACTTCTCTCCAGCCAATTACCCTGGGGCAAGCCATCATGATTCTCACCTGGATTACTGCAACAGCCCCTGACTGGTGGCTGGCTTGCAGCTAGAGTGTTCTTTCTTAAAAGCAAATCTGATATTGTCCCTCCCCAGCCCAAGAGTTTTCAGTGAATCGCCATTATACCCAGGATAAAACATCACTGCTCTTATTCACCTGAGTGCTTCCTGCTGTCCAGCTCCCCTGCACAGGTCCTAGAGCACTGCCCATACTGGGCTCAGTGCCTTTTACATTCTGTTCACTCTGCCTAAATGCCTTTCCTCCTCTTCCTTTACTGGCAGGCTTTGGTTCCTCTCTTGGCATCCTTATTAAGCTGTTAGCTCATATATCCCCTTCTCTGTGGAGCCTTTCCTGACCACTTTGCCTCTCACCCCTTTCATATTTTCACAACCCATTTACCCCTCTGCTGCATGTCCCCTGAGGTCGGATTCCTCCCTGTATCCCCAGCATGGTGTCAGTAAGTGCTTGCTGAATGACTGAATGGATGGGGGCTGGGGTGGTCTCCTTCTTCAGGACCCTGCTTCCTTCCCTCTGTGCCCACAGTCTCTCCCCTCCTTCCCGCTCCCTCCCTCAATCCTCTGCTCCAGGTTTTCTCCAATGAAGGCCAGTTCAAATTCCGTTTTGGAGTCCGAGGACGCTCACCTGGGCAGCTGCAGCGCCCTACAGGTGTGGCGGTGGACACCAATGGAGACATTATTGTGGCAGACTACGACAACCGTTGGGTCAGCATCTTCTCCCCTGAGGGCAAGTTCAAGGTGAGAGGCCTGCTGTCCCTGTACTGTCTGTACTCCTAGTAGCCAGCTGAGCTGACCATTCTAGTGTTTCCTGATGGCCAGGGCCTAGACTAGTCCATTCCTGCCTCCTCCTGCTTTCTGGTCCATCCCTAGCCCAAAGTTCTGTTTTGGAGCCAGGTTGAGACTATTTCCCCTAGCAGTCAAGATAAAGTGACTTATGGGTATCCCCTCCCTCCAGACCAAGATTGGAGCTGGCCGCCTCATGGGCCCCAAGGGAGTGGCCGTAGACCGGAACGGACATATCATTGTGGTGGACAACAAGTCTTGCTGCGTCTTCACCTTCCAGCCCAATGGCAAACTGGTTGGCCGTTTTGGGGGCCGTGGGGCCACTGACCGCCACTTTGCAGGTATTGGAGGACAATTGAGAGATCTGTTCTGATATCCTAGCCCCAGAGAACTGCCCTGATATCCCATTTCTAGACACCCTTCTATATCTTGGCCCTAGAGACCCTCTTTTTCCTATACCCTACACCCATTATTCCAGAGACCTCCTCCTACTTGCCCTAGCCCTAGACACCCTACCCATTTCCTAACACCTCAGCTTTATCATCCCAGATACTCTTCCCATCTCACTCAGTATCCCAGCTTACTACCCTAGAGACCGCTTTATATTTTCAGGGCCCCATTTTGTAGCTGTGAACAACAAGAATGAGATTGTGGTGACGGATTTCCATAATCATTCAGTGAAGGTTAGTATCCTCCCACCTCCATGACCACTGCCCCAACTTCCTTTCTTCTTCTACAAGACTCTTCTCTCCCTCACTTTCTTTTTTCCCCCTTTGAGATTAGTAATTCAAATAATAAGCATTTATAGCCTGGCTACTTTGTCACAGATACTATGCCAGAAGCTGGGGATACAGTAATGTACAAAGCAGACACATTCCCCATCTTGGTTATAGTCTAGTAGGGAAGAGAAAAGGGTAACCAGGAAGTTACAAGATGATGTGATAGGGAAGTGTAGGAACTGGAAGGGCACAGGGGACACATTTGATTCAAGTGAGACTATTTGAGAAAGACCTAAAGCAAGCAACCAACCAACCCACTGCTGTCGAGTCGATTATGACTCACAGCAACCCTATAGGACAGAATAGAACTGCCCCGTAGAGTTGTCAAGGAGCGCCTGGCGGATTTGAACTGCTGACCTTTTGGCTAGCAGCCCTAGCACTTAACCACTACGCCACCAGGGTTTCCAACCTAAAGCACAAGTGGGAATTAACCAGATGGTAGAGTATTTTTTTTTTAGAGAAGGGGACAGTATTTGAGTCAAGACCTAGAGGTGGAAACCCTTACGGTGTGTTCAGGAAACCCCCAAGAAGTTCATACTGGGTTTGCAGAGGAGTGTGGTGCAAGGGAAAGATGAGGTTTATATGCCCCATTAAGGAGCTTGCTCTCTTCCTAAGACCTATGGGGAGCCATTAAGGATTGCAGGCAGGGGAGTGATACAGTCCTGTGTGTCTTAGAAAGATCACTCCAGCTGCTGCATTGGAGGGAGAAAAATTAGAGACAGGTTTTGCCTTTACAATAATCTTACAGTAATCCAGATGAGAAATGATGAGGACCTGGACCATGGTAAAAGGCAGTTGCAACATATAGATAGGGTACAGCTTTGAGAGAGGTATTAGAGATAGAATCAATGAAATGTGTTAATTCATTGTCTGTGAACCAGTGGAGAAGGTGGAGTCAAGAATGACTCATGGCCAACTGGGTGGTGCTAGTCACTGAGATAGAGAACTCAGAAGAACTGCTTTCTCAGGGATAATGGGCTGTTGGATTTGACATCTGCTGGAGATGGTCAGTAGGCAATATGGTACATGGATGTGAAGCCTAGGAAGAAGGTCTGGGCTGTAGCTGCAGATCTGGGGGTCCTCATCCCTGGGGCTTCACGCCATCCTCCTCTAGTCCCTATCCTTTCTTGAGGCCTGGTCCCTAGTCCCCAGCACCTTCCCCTGCTAGGTATACAGTGCCGATGGCGAGTTCCTCTTCAAGTTTGGCTCCCACGGTGAGGGCAATGGGCAATTCAATGCCCCCACGGGAGTAGCTGTGGACTCCAACGGAAACATCATTGTAGCCGACTGGGGCAACAGCCGCATCCAGGTGAGTAAGGCCCAGGGATGCCATGGGGGTAAGGCTTCCTGTTTTGCCCTGTACACACTGCCCTCCACTGCCCCTCATCTGCCTGATCTTGCCTCTCTCCCCAAATCTCCACTCTCTACCCAGGTATTTGACAGCTCTGGCTCCTTCCTGTCCTATATCAACACATCTGCAGAGCCACTGTACGGCCCACAGGGCCTGGCACTGACCTCGGATGGCCACGTGGTGGTGGCTGATGCTGGCAACCACTGCTTTAAGGCCTATCGCTACCTCCAGTAGCTGCACAGGGGCCCCACCTGGCTCATGGAGGGACGGACATAGGGGTGATTGGACAAGAGGGTCTGGCAGGAGGTGGGCCAGACCTGGCAGCACTGAATGTGGGCTGTGGGCGTGGGCGCGCCCGGTGCCCTCCCTCTTCCCCTTCCCCAACCCCACGGTTGCACTTTATTTATTCGGTTCTTGCTTTGGTGACTGGGTGGGCCTGGACTCTGGTCCCCAGGATGTGTGCAGAGCTTCACCCTAACCCCTTACACACCTCCCCTGCCCCCTCAGTCTGCTCCCCACCCTCCAGCCTGGGGCCGGAACAGCCTGTTACTCCAGGGCACAAATCCCTCTGGTTGTCTCCCTACCATCCCCATACACACTGACAGAGACAGCAATACCCCACCCCTCCATATTAAATAAATGTCTTCACCACGATGGTTTTGCTGGTTTCTTGTGGGGTGGGGCTGTGGGGGGATGGGGTGGTGGGACTAGCTCTACAATAAATGGTGGGCAGGCAGGCAAGCATTGTTAGGGGCAAGGGGCCTAGTTCCCTAAGCTGGGTCCTGATGTTTTGAAGCTTCAGGAGAGGAGAGTAAGAAAGAGTGAACACCTGGTACACTGAGTCACCTGCCAAATCCCCATCTGGGGCCCTGCGTCTCCTGCAGAAATAGGCAAGTCCTTTGCCTATTTGCCAAGAGCCACAAGCCTGCACTAGGGACCTGATGGAGGATCAGAGACTATGGTGTGATTACACTGCACCCCCCACTCCCTGTGTACTCTTGTGCAAGTACACCCAGCAAGGCCCTCAGAAATATCTGCAAAAGCATGTAGAGAGTCTGCGTGTTTCCCTTGCTTTTGCCTTTTACCTTCCTGTCCAAGGTCACCCCCTGTTGGGCCAGCCTAGGCAGAAACGGGTGCGGGAGCCCCCATGCCAAATTTTAGAGCTCATTGCTGAAGCCCTTGCTGTCTAACTCTGCCAAGATTGCTGCCCTTTGCCCACAGTGGGACTGGAGTCCTGGCACCCCCTTCTGAGTTCTAATCTGTCAGGGTTTGGTTGCCAATTCCAGAGATGACTCAAACCCAATGCTCCATTATCTGAGTGCACTGTGAGGTAGGGACTATGCTTTCTCCCATTCCACAAAAGCCTGAAGCTTAGAGAAATATAGTTCCTATTGCTGATGAAGAGCAGAGCCAAGACTTGAAACTATAGCTGTCCAACTCCTAACTGGTAAGTTATAGCACCTTACTCTTCGTCATGCCTCTGGTGCTTAGCATGGGCACTGACAGAGCAAGCACTCAACAAAATTTAGGGAATGATGAACCTGGGAAGATGGGTCATCTGAGGTCATGGAAAAGATGAAGACATTGTCCTGGTATGATTCCTGGGCCAAGGATAGGAGGAGTATTCATGACCTGTGAAGATCTGGGGTCTTTGCAGAGATCAAGGGGGCACCACTGGACCATATGGAAGTCTTGGTGAAGACGGAGAAAAGTGGACAGATTTTAGGTACTATTAGGAAGTAGGAACAACAGGCTTCAATATTTATTGAATCTATACAGTGGCAGGCGTGTAGTAGGTGCTAAAGTTATAGCAGTAAACAAGCAGATGAAGTCCTGTTCATTAGGGCAGGGTGGAGAGTGGAGTACTGGAGCTACTACTTACTGGCTTGAGAGAGTTGATTGTCAAATTTTCAGGAGGTTTGAAAGCTGATTGTTGAACTCAGCTGTTAACTAAAAATTAAGTTATATAAATTTAAATGCATTTTATTAAAAACAAAGATAATACTCAAAACTTGTTATCTCCTAATTATTTTATTACATCTTACTGTGTTCTTGAAGTTATTTACATCTGTAGTATCCGTGTGGTGGAGATATATAATGGGGTGCTACTGTGCCTAACCCTGTGTTTGGTAACATTTTGTTGGTTGCTTGAAGTTGACCATGGTGGGAGTATTTACACTACAGAAATTGGCAAGCCCTGACTGTTAACATTTACCATCACTCCCCTTGAAAGCATTAGGAGCACACCCTAAGAAGTCAGGCAGCCCACATCAGCCAGAGTTTAAATCATAAAACTACCACTGGCTAATGGTATGACTTGGGTAAAATGGCTAATTCTTGTTTCCTTATTTGTAAAATCAGCCTGATAATAGTACCTCTAGGTCTCTATGAGTCAGAGTTGACTAGATGGCCACAGGGTTTTTATCATATGTATGGAGTCCTTGGGTGGTGCAAACAGTTAACATGCTTGGCTGCTAACTAAAAGATTGGAGGGTCAAGGCCATCCAGAGGCACCTCAGTAGAAAGGCCTGGCAGTCTAGTGAAAAATCAGCCATTAAAAACCCTATGGAGCACAGTTCTCTTCTGATGCACATGGGGTCGCCATGAGTTGGAGTCAACTTGATGGGAACTAGTGGTGGTACTGGTATATATATATTGCTTATATGTTCTTTTTTGTTGTTGTTGGTACCAAAACCAAACCAAACCCAGTGCCATCGAGTCGATTCCGACTCATAGCGACCCTGTAGGACAGAGTAGAACTGCCCAATAGAGTTTCCAAGGAGCGCCTGGTGGATTCGAACTGCCGACCCTTTGGTTAGCAGCCATAGCACTTAACCACTACACCACCAGGGGTGTTGTCAAGTTGGTTCTGACTCATAGTGACCTCATGTATAACAGAATGAAATGCTGCCCGGTCCTACACACACACACACACACACACACACACACACACACACACATTTAATGCAATGATCCATGTCAAGTGTTTAGCCCAGTGCCTGACACATGCATGTATCCAATAGATATGAGCTAATAAATTATTTATTCATAGAGAAGCAAGAACGGGCTATGCAGGAAGCCCGATTTTAGAGCAAGAGAAAATGTGCATGCTGCAGAGATTGATTGGGAGCGCAATGCTCTTTTTGGCTGCCCAGAGCTTTGTCACTAAACCATGGAAGCCTGGGGAATAGGAACCCTGCCTCATCTCCTTAAAGCATATAGCCACAGACAACAGGACCAGCACAGACAGCCACCTTTAGCAGGCCCAGGGAAAATGGTCAAGGTCCAAGAGCTCAGGTCTGGGCACAGTCATTCCGAAAGGCAGTGGGTCAGTGTCTGGCCTAAATCTGACCCCTGGCAATGCAGGAAGAAGCTCTGTCCATGAAGACATACACAGGCGCACATTGAGACCCCACCTGGAGGAAATCAGAAAGCTGCTGGTTAGGAGGATTGAGAAGTGCCAGATTATATAAAAAAGAAGATAGTTAAACTTCCCTGGGGTTGAATTTCCCAGGAAATCAAGCAAGAGATTGAGGTCCTCAAACACACTTTGGGCAGCAGAGGTTTGCAGAGGAAGGGGAAGGAGCATCTGAGGGTGTCAGCTACTGAGCCCCACAGCCAGGGCTGAGGGGGTGAGGGAGGAAGGCTATGAAGGTTGTTTAAGAAAAACTCAGGCTCTGGCTTCAGGTTGAAGGGTGGGAGCTCATTGATTCTTGTGGCCTCCAGGGGGCACTCAGGTCCAAGTATGGACACACAGTCTCTCTTCAGACCAGTCAGAGTGTTGGGCTCAGGACAAGTGGCCTCAAATGAAGGGAAAAGAAGCAAGCCCAGTCTGAAAAGGGTTGCCTTGTACCCTGTGACCAGCACCAGAATGACCGATGTATCCAGAGCCTGGGTTCCCAAATGGACATAGTCCTCTGCCTGTCAGTAATTGCTCAGAACTTGAGCTTCAGCATGGGTCACCTGCAATGAAGAAGACCCTGCTGGCCTAGTCTGTGGGGAGGAGGGATGCTCTGATAATGGCATTTAAGCCACACTGGGGTGGAAAAGGAAATTAGGAAACGATATTGAAAAGGGTCTGTTTTAGGCTGGGTTCTCTACAGAAGCAAAACCAGTAAAGCATATAAATATATATTTATATATAGAGAGAGGAATTTATATCAAGGAATTGGCTCACACGGTTTGTACAGTCTGGAATGTCCCAATTCTGTGGGTCAGAATAGAGGCTTCTCCTGATTCATGCAGCAGGAGGGGCTGGTGAACCCAGGATCGGCAGGTGAGAGAGTAGAGCTCTTGCTCACAGGCTGCAAAGACTGATGAATCCCAAGATTGGCAGGCAAGACTGCAGGTAAGCTGCTAGCTCAGGTCCCAAGACCTAGAGGTCAGATAAACAAGAACCAGCTGCAGGGTCCAGAACGAGCAAAAAAGCCCCCAAGCCTTGCTGGAATGTCCGCTTATATTTGATGCAGGCCACACGCCCAAGGAAATTCCCTTTCAACTGATTGGATACTCACAGCAGAGCCCATCAAGGGGGTGATTGCATATCACATCTCAACATGGAATTAATCACAACATTATAGGACTGCCAAAACACTGAGAATCATGGCCCAGCCAAGTTGACACACAATCTTTATTTCATTTATTTATTTATTTATTATTGTACTTTGGAAACCCTGGTGGCACAGTGCTGTGGCTGCTAATCAAAAGGTCAGCGGCTCGAATCCGCCAGATGCTCCTTGCAAACTCTATGGGGCAGTTCTACTCTGCCCTATAGGGTCGCTATGAGTCGGAATCGACTCAATGACAACAGGTTAGGTTATTGTACTTTAGCTGAAAGTTTACAGAACAAACTAGCTTCTCATTAAACAGTACACATACTGTTTTACGACGTTGGCTAACAACCCCACAATATGTCAACACTCTCCCTTCTCAAACTTGTCCCCTCCTGCCATCTAGTCCTTGCTCCTGGGCTGGTGTGCCCTTTTAGTCTCGTTTTGTTCTATGGGCCTGTCTAATCTTTGGATGAGGGGTGAACCTCAGGAGTGACTTCATTACTGAGCTAAAAGGGTGCCCGGGGGCCATACTCTCAGGATTTCTCCAGTCTCTGTAAGGCCAGTAAGTCTGGTCTTTTTTTATAAATTAGAATTTTGTTCTACATCACAAGGTACCCCCAATTCCTAATATTCCTCTCACCCCAGGAGGAGGAAAATTGTCAGAAATTTTACTGCAACACTAACAACTCTAGTTCTATTTGAAATCTATTTTTTTTTATTCAGCAAATACTTATTGAACATCTGTTATATACCAGGCACTGTTTTAGGTGGTGGGAATATAATGGCAAACAAGACAGGCAAAACAAAACAAGTGGACAGGTGAAATAATTTCAAGTTTTAATAAGTGACATAAAGGAAGCAAGGGCCTGAAATGGCTAGATAAGGTGGTCAACAAAGGCTTCTTCCAGAAGATAGCATTTAAGCAGGAATTAGCTGCAAATATAATGAAACCTCAGTAACATTTCTATTTACTCTGTGGTAAGTAAATAAAGCACTTTTTCCCTAAGGTAGAAACTACCCAGAAAGACTAATTACGGTAGTGCTCTCTGGAAGAGTGACACCTCCTCTTCCAGGGCCCATTACTGTCAGAGCTTCCCTGGGCCGGGACAGGGCAGGGGGTGGATTTTTCCAAAGCACTTTGTCAGTGAGGGTGGGGGTGAGGGTGGAGGTGGAGCTTGGGCATTTGGCAACGGTGAGACATTATTGACCCCAAAATCGCTAGTCCAAGGGCAAAGTTGAAGAGACCTGGGGATGACCCAGAAAGGCCCTGGATGGTGCTTAGAAAAAAGCTGTTCTCGGAGTATTTCTAAGTAGTATGTTTATCTGTACGTGTGGCTGCTGAGTGTATATAAGAATCTGTGTCTCTGGCTGTAACTGTTCTACAGCAGGGCTTGGCACTTCGTACACAAAAATGTTAGTTCCAGCAAAAAGACAAATAGCTCAATGAAAAAGTGGGCAAAGGTCTTGGATAGAAATTTCACCAAAGAAGATATACAAATGGCCAGCAGCTCATGCAATGATGCTCAACAAATTAGTCATTCCAAACCAGTTGCCGTGGGGTCTGTTTCGACTCACGGTGATCCCATGTGTGTCAGGGTAGAACTGTGCTCCACAGGGTTTTCAAGAGCTGATTTTGGGGAAGTAGCTCATCAAGACTTTCTTCTGAGGCATCTCTGGGTGGACTGAAACCTCCAACCTTTCTGTTAGTAGCCAAGCGCTTTAACCCCTTTGCACACCCAGGGACTCCAATTAATCAATAGGGAAATGCAAATCAAAACCACAATAAGGTAACACTTCGCCACCACTAGGATGGCTTATGATCAGAAAACAGCAAGTGTTGGTGACGATGTGGAGAAATTGGAAATCTCATTCATTCTGGTGAGATTGTAAAATGATGTGGACACTGTGGAAAACAATTTGGTGGTTCCTCGAAAAGCTAAACATAGAATTACCGTGCAATTCAGCAATTCCCGAAAGACTTGAAAGCAGGGACACAAACAGATACTTGTTTCACTAGTATTCATTGCAGCGCTATTCATGATAGCCAAAAAGGTGGAAACAACGCAAGTGTCCATCAACAGATGAATGAATAAACAAAATGTATTTATATAATACAACGGAATATTACTCAGCTATAAAGAGTGCATGTAAAGAGTGCATAGGGTCGCTAAAAGTTGGAACCAACTCGACGGCACCTAAAAACAACGACGACAGTAAAGAGAAAGGAAGTTCTGATACATATAACATGGATGAACCTTGAAAACATGTTGAGTAAAGTAAGTCAGACACGAAAGGACAAATATTGTATGAAATACTTAGGACAGGCAAGTGTATAAAGACCACATTTTATCATTGTTTAACAGGGAGCGGATAGGAGGTGGAAAAGGCGAGTTACTGCTTAAAGGGCACTGAGTTTCTGTTAAGGATGATGAGAACATTTGGGAACAGAGCAATTACAGTTGCACAACATAGTGAATGTAAAGTCAGTGAATTGGACATGTAAAAAAAGTTGAAACGGCAAATGTTTTATTATATATGTATGTATTATCACAATAAAAAAGAAAAAATTAAAACTAGAAATAAAGTTTTGTTTGTTTTTTAAAAAAGCTAGTTTCCTCCTTTTCTCCCTTTCTGCATTGTAGAGGTAAATTAAACCACAGAAAGGTGAACCTCAATCAATCTACCCCCTTCTCTGTCTTTATAGGCACCAGACCCATCTCCAAGATGATGGGAGTCACAGCTGCACATCAATGTTATGGGCTAGTCACTGCTTGAAAGTTGAAAAAGGGGGATGGGGAACCTATGCCGGGAAGAGGGAGTCCTGGACTCAGGCTTTTGTCCAGACTCTGACCTTATTTGCAATGATGTAATCAGCCAATATTGGCATAGTCCTGGGAGGCAGCTCATTTCCACTAGGGCTGGAGGTGGGGGTGGCGCTGCTGCCATCACTATATAGGGGGTTCAACCAGGGGCCTAGAGCTGTCCTGTGACCTCTCAGACTCAGTATGGCTGGGGGAACGGGAGCACCTGTTGTGCTGGGGTTGTTGGGCCTGTGCTGGTCCCTGGCCATCGCCTACCCTCTTGCTTCGTGAGTAAAGTTGGGACTAGGGCTGGAGGACTGGGGTCTGGGCTAAGGTGGGATGAGGTCAGTTTTTTTAGGCCTGGGGTAAATTTGGGGTAGGAGTCCCTGGTGGTACAAACAGTCAACGTGCTAGCTGCTAACCAAAAAGTTGGAAGTTCAAGTCCACCTAGACATGCCTGGAAAGACAGGCTTGATGACCTGCTTCTGAAAAATCAGCCACTGAAAACCCAGTGAAGCACAGTTCTATTCTGACACACATGGGGTTGCCATGAGTTGGAATCCACTTGATGGCAACTGGTCTGTTTTAGGTTTGGAGTCAAGAGCTTAGGGAGAAGCATTGGTCACAGTAGACCCAGGCATCTGTTTTATCTCCAGGACTAGTGCCCCTGTGAATGAAGCTGAAGGTGGGAACGGGACCAAGCCAGACCCAGACATCCTAGGTAAGGCCCAGACTCCCTGAGTCCGTCTTTCTGTCTGGCTGTGTCTCTGTCTTTTATCACTGGTTTTTTACTTTGCCATGCCCCTTCCCACCCTCAGAACAATGCTCGGATGGCTGGGGCTTTGATGCTGCCACCCTGGATGACAGTGGGACCATGCTGTTTTTTAAAGGTAGGAGGGGCTGTCTTGGGGCACTTGGAGGCCCCAGACTTGGTCCCCTTCACAGAGGGGCTCTCCATCCGTGTGCAGTCTTAGGAATTAACTGAGGGCATCACTCGCAGCTTCTCTGTAACTATCTCTTAGGCCAAATGTTTGTTCTGGGTCCCTGAACGACCGTGGGTTTTTCAGGGGACTTCGTGTGGAAGGGTCACGAATGGGCCCGAGAGTCAATCTCAGAACACTGGAAGAATTTCACTGGCCATGTGGATGCTGCATTCCGCCGTGGTCATGACAGCGTCTTCCTGATCAAGGTACTGCTGGGCCAAGGTCAGGGTTGAACCAGGAAGGGCTGGCATCTACCCAAGAGGCCTTCCCCCAAGTGGTCCTAACACTGAGCCCAGACCAATAGGTACCAAGTTTCCTCTATCTGTGCCTTCCTTTCCCGCAGATGATCTGGCAAAGGGAGTGTGCCTGTGTGTGTGCAGGGCAGGTACCACACATCTAGTGGCTGTTCTTCATTCCTAATCTTAGTTCTTGACCTCTCTGCTATACCTCATGCTGTTGGCCATTCTTTCCTTCTTGACAATTTCCTTCCTTGGTTTCATGCCTCTGCATTCAGGTCCTCTTCATATGGCTGGTCAGGTTGTTCACACCACAATGGCACCTGGCCAAGGGACAAGTGGAGGATAAAGCCCAGCCCACTCTGTGCACCAAGCCATGAGCCCTGACCCAGCGCTCAGAGGAAGGGGTGCCTTCTTCTCACTTGTACAAGTGTGCTTATGGTTTGGGGCAGCCCTGACTACAAACTCTGCTTTCCCTCCTGCCTCTCTCCCTGCTCTTCTCAGGCTTCTTATCCTCTGCCAATCCCCGAATCTTCCTCCGGGATCTGTCCTAGCCTCTCAATACCCTCATAGGGTGATCTCAATCATTGCCACGGCTATGAGGACTCTATGCTGTAAGTACCAGATCTAGATCTCTCTCCTGAGCTCCAGACGTCTCTTTCCAATTTCCTAGCAGACATCTCTAACTTAGATGTTCCAAAAAAACAAAACCAAACTCATTGCCATCGAATTGATTCTGACTCACGGCAATCCCATGTGTTACACAGTAAAACTGCTCCATAAACCTGGCCACTCCAAGCCAGGTATGCATGAGGTCTCATGATCTGGCCATTGGTTATCTTTTCAGTTTTATCTCCTCCCCGGCCAGATTAACTGTGTGCCAGCCACATGAGATTATATAAACTCTCTGAGCACGCTGTGATTCCTTGTGTCTGGGCTCCCTTTTACACTGCTCCCCCTGCTGGTAACACCCTTTTCTCACTTGTCCATCTGGAAAATTGTTGCTCACTTAACTCATGGAGCCCTGGTGGTGCAGCGCTTAAGAACTGCTGCTGTGTCTTAGTTACCTAGTGCTGCTATGACACAAGTACCACAGGTGGATGGCTTCAACAAGCAATAAACAAGTTTATTCTCTCCCAGTCTAGTAGGCTGTTGCTGTTATTGTTAGATGCCGTTGAGTTGGTTCTGACCCGCAGCAACCCTATGCACAACAGAATGAAACACTGCCAGGCCCCACACCATCCTCACAACTGTTTTTGTGCTTGAGTCCATTGTTGCAGCCACTGTGTCAATTCATCTCATTGAGGGTCTTCCTCTTTTTCACTGACCCTCTTGTTTACCAAGCATGATGTTCTTCTCCAGGGACTGATCCCTCCTGATAACAAGTCCAAAGTATGTGAGACTGAGTCTCTCCATCCTTGCTTCTAAGGAACATTCTGATTGTGCTTCTTCCAAGATAGTCTTGTTCCTTCTTTTGGCAGGCCATGGCATATTCAATATTCTTCACCAGCGCCACAATTCAAAGCCATCAATTCTTCCATCTTCCTTATTCATTGCCCACCTTTCGCATGCATATGAGGCAATTGAAAACACCATTGCTTTGGTCAGGAGCACCTTAGTCTTCAAGGCGATGTCTTTGCTTTCGAACACTTTAAAGAGGTCTTTTGCAGCTGATTTGCCCAGTGCAACACGTCTTTTGATTTCTTGACTGCTGCTTCCATGGATGCAAGTAAAATGAAACCCTTGACAACTTCAATCTTTCCTCCATTCATCATGATGTTGCTTATTGGTCCAGTTGTGGGGATTTTTGTTTTCTTTATGTTGAGGTGTAATCCATACTGCAGGCTGTGGTCTTTGATCTTCATCAATAAGTGCTTCAAGTCCTTTTCCCTTTCAGCAAGCAAGGTTGTGTCATCTGCATAACACAGGTCATTCAAGAGTCTTGCTCCAATCCTGATGCCCTGTTCTTCTTCATGTAGTCCATCTTCTCAGATTATTTGCTCACCATACAGACTGAATAAGTATGGTGAAAGGATACAACCCTGACACACACCTTTCCTAACTTCAAACTGCCTCTTGATCTAAGTACAAGTTCCTCATGAGTGCAATTAAGTGTTCTGGAATTCCCATTCTTCTCAATGTTACCCATAATTTGTTATGATCCACACAGTTGGATGCCTTTGAATAGTCAATAAAACACAGGTAAACATCTGTCTGGTATTCTCTGCTTTCACTCAGGATCCATCAGACATCAGCAGTGATATCCCTGGTTCCACGTTCTCTCCTTTGAATTTGGCCTGAATTTCTAGCAATTTCAGCTCCTGTTGATATACTGCTACAGCCGCTTTTGAACGATCTTCAGCAAAATGTTACTTGCTTGTAATATTAATGATATTGTTTGATAATTTCCACATTTGGTCGTATCACCTTTCTTGGGAATAGGCATAAATAAGGATCTCTTTCAGTCAGTTGGCCAGGAGCTGTCTTCCAAATTTCTTGGCATAGACAAGTAAACACTTCCAGCGCTACATCTGTTTGTCGAAACATCTCAATTGATATTCCATCAATTCCTGGAGGCCTGTTTTTCACCCTTGCCTTCATTGCAGCTTGGACTTCTTCCTTCAGTACCATCGGTTCCGGATCATATGCTTCCTCTTGAAATGATTGAACTTTGACCAATTCTTTTTGGTATAGTGACTCTGTGTATACCTTCCATCTTTTGATGCTTCCTGCATCGTTTAATATTTTCCCCCATAGAATCCTGCACTATTGCAACTCGAGGCTTGCATTTTTTCTTCAGTTCTTTCAGCTTGAGAAATGCCAAGCATGTTCTTCCCTTTTGGTTTTCCATCTCCAGCTCTTTGCACATGTCATTATAATACTTCACTTTGTCTTCTCTAGCCACCCTTTGAAATCTTCTGTTCAGTTCTTTTACTTCATCATTTCTTTCTTTTGCTTTAGCTGCCAGACATTCAAGAGCAAGTTTCAGAGTCTCTTCTGACAGCTATTTTGGTCTTTTCTTCCTTTCCTGTCTTTTTAATGACTTTCGCTTTCTTCATATATGATGTGCTTGATGTCATTCTACAACCCGTCTGGTCTTTGGTCATTAGTGTTCAACCCATCAAATCTATTCTTGAGAGGGTCTCTAAATTCAGGTGGGATATACTCAAGGTCGTATTTTGGCTCTTGTGGACTTATTCTAATTTTCTTCTGTTTCAACATGAACTTGCATAGGAACAATTGATGTTCAGCATTTGGCCCTGGCCTTGGTCTGACTGATGATATTGAGCTTTCCATTGTCTCTTTCCACAGATGTAGTCTATTTGATTCCTGTGTGTTCCACCTGGCAAGGTCCATATGTATAGTCACTAGTTTACGTTGGTGAAAAAAGGTATTTGCAATGAAGAAGTTGTTGGTCTTGCAAAATTCTATCATATGATCCCTGGCATCATCTCTATCACCAAGGTCATATTTTCTAACTACCATTTCTTCTTTGTTTCCAACTTTTACATTCCAATCCCCAGTAATTATCAATGCATCCTGATTGCATGTTCAGTCATTTCAGACTGAAAAAGCTGGTAAAAAAAATCATCAATCTCTTCAACTTTGGCCTTAGTGGTTGGTCCATAAATTTGAATAATAGTCGTATTAACTCGTCTTCCTTGTAGGCTTATGGATATATTTCTATCACTGACAGCGTTGTACTTCAGGATAGATCTTGAAATGTTCTTTTTGACGATGAATGCAATTCCATTCCTCTTCAAGTTGTCATTCCCGTCGTGGTAGACCATATTATTATCCGATTCAAAATGGCCAATACCAGTCCATTTCAGCTCACTAATACCTAGGACATCAATGTTTATAAGTTCCATTTCATTTTTGACTATTCCCAATTTTCCTAGATTCGTACTTTGTACATTCCACATTCCGATTATTAATGGATGTTTGCGGCTGTTTCTTCTTCTCATTTTGAGTCATGCCACATCAGCAAATGAAGGTCCTGAAAGCTTGACTCCATTCACATCATTAAGAACGACTCAACTTTGAGGAGGCAACTCTTTCCCAGTCGTCTTTTGAGTGCCTTCCAACCTGAGGAGCTCATCTTCTAGCACTATATAGACAATGTTCTGCTGCTATTCATAAGGCTTTCACTGGCTAATTCTTTTCAGAAGTAGTCCACCGAGTCCTTCTTCCTAGTGTGTCTTAGCCTGGAAGCTCAGCTGAAACCTATCTGCTGTGGGTGACCCTGCTGGTGTTTGAATACCGGTGGCATAGCTTCTAGCATCACAGCAACACGCAAGCCCCCACAGTATGAAAAACTGACAGACGCATGGGGGTAGTAGGCTAGAAGTCCAAATTCAGGGCATCAGCTCCAGGGGAAGGCTTTCTCTCTCTGTCACTTCTGTAGGAAGGTCCTTGTCATCAGTCTTCCCCTTGTCTAGGAGCTTCTGAGCACAGGGACTCCAGGTCCAAAGGACACTCTCTTCTCCTGGTGCTGCTTTCTTGGTGGTATAAGGTCCCCATGTGTCTCTGCTTACTTCTTTTATATCCCAAAAGAGATTGGTTTACAATACAATCTAATCTTGTAGATTGAGTCCTGCCTCGATAACATTACTGCCAATAATCCTGCCTCATTAATATGATAGAGGTAGGATTTATAATGCATAGGAAAATCACAGCAGATGACAAAATGGTGGGCAATCACACAATACTGGGGATCATGGCTTAGCCAAGTTGACACACATTTTGGGGGGACACAATTCAATCCATAACAAGCTGCTAACCAAAAGGTCAGTAGGTTCAATCCACCAGCTGCTCCTTGGAAACCCTACTGGGGCACTTCTACTCTCTCCTATAGGGTTACTATGAGTCGGAATTGACCAGATGGCAACAGATTGGTTTTTTTGTTTGTTTGTTTCAACTCTTGGCCAAAATGCTTCCTCCTCTGTAAAGCCTTGCAGGACTTCTCTAGGCAGATTTAGGCACTCCCCCATACTCCCAATGCAGTTTGCATGCTCACCACCTTAGAGTTCCACTGCTGGGATTGTATGGATTCTTCTTGCTTTTGTATGGTGAATTCCTCGAAGGCAGAGACAGGGTCTTGTCATCCCTTTATCCAGTGCCTAGCACAGCACCTGGCATATAGCATGCATTCAGCGACTGTGTCTTGAATGAATAACAAGATAAATGAATGTATGAATGGATGGATGATTTGGGGATGAATATTTGTGGATGTTGTTTGCCAAGACTGATGGTGTTACAGATGAGTGTGACTCCAGAGTGCCTGATTGTGCACAATCAGATGTGTGCATGCGTTATGGTAATAGTGCCTGGGTTTTCACAAACTGAATGTATGTATTTATGCAAGGAGACAACATGTTGCTGTCCACAGATGGACTGAGAATGTGTAGGGCAGTAGAAGGATATTGTGTAAGTATTCATTGTGAATGCAGAGTAGCAGTATCTGGGAGTGCAGAGTTAAAAAGAGAGTGCTTTTGTTTGCAGGGAGACAAAGTCTGGGTGTATCCTCCTGGGAAGAAGGAGAAAGGATATCCAAAGTTGCTCCAAGATGAATTTCCTGGAATCCCATCCCCACTGGATGCAGCTGTGGAATGTCCCCGTGGAGAATGCCAACAAGAAGGTGTCCTCTTCTTCCAAGGTCAGTTCAGACTGAAATCCAAGATGCTGGGCTGGTTGGGGATGCTGGTGGTAGTGGTGTCAATAATAATGGTGATAGTTGTAGTGATAATGGTGCTGGTGGAACAACTAAATGGCTTTCTAAGGAAGAGAAGAACTAGAGAAACCGGTTACAGTCTACAGGTCAAGTACTGGGCGGAGAGGATGACTGGAAGACATGTTGGGCAAGGTAACTGAGTGGCACAAACAGTTAAGTGCTTGACTACTAACTGAGAGATTGGTGGTTCAAATCCATCTAGAGGTACTTTGGAAGAAGGGCCTGACAATCTGCTTTTGAAAGATCAACAGCCTTGAAAATCCTATGGAGTGCAGTTCTACTCTGCAACACGTGGGGTCACCATGAGTTGGAATCAACACTATGACAACTTTTTTTTTAAACTGGGTATGATTTTGCTAAAAGTTTCTCATTGTTCCCTATGACCCTCGGGACACATCTACGTTCCTTAGTCTGGTATACAAATCTCCCCATGACCAAGCCCCTATTGACCCTCCAGCCTCTTCTCTTATTGTGCCCTTATCTTGAATACTAAGCTCTAGAAACTCTGTGCTGTTCTCTGCACACACAATTTGCTTCATGCTTTGGGATCTTTCTTCTCTCTGGAGTTCTATCTTCCCCCTCTTTAGTTTTGTTTGTTTCACTTTCTCTGGAAGTCTTCCCTGACTCTTACCCCTGCCCTTGTTAATTTGCTTCATGCTTTGGGATCTTTCTTCTCTCTGGAGTTCTATCTTCCCCCTCTTTAGTTTTGTTTGTTTCACTTTCTCTGGAAGTTTTCCCTGACTCTTACCCCTGCCCTTGTTGAGGTGATGATGTGCACTTTTGCTGCCTCATTTTATGGGATTTTCACTCTCCTCAATTGTCTCCCTGCTGGTTGGTGAGCTCCATGTGGCCAGGACCATATTGGGTGTGTCTTGGGGCCCAGTGCAAGCACAGGCTGAGCATAACCTGACCTCACTGAATGCTTGTTGCTTGATTGGACAAAGGTAACCACAAGTGGTTCTGGGACTTTGCTACGGGAGCCAAAAAGGAGCGTTCCTGGCCAGCTGTGGGGAACTGCTCCTCTGCCTTGCGATGGATCGGCCGCTACTACTGCTTCCAGGGTAACAAATTCCTGCGTTTCAATCCTATCACGGGAGAGGTGCCTCCCAAGTACCCTCGGGATGCCCGAGACTACTTCATGTCCTGCCCTGGCAGAGGTGAGAAAGCCCTTGCCCCTGGGGCCCACTGGAATTTGTCCAGCTCCCCTACCTAACCTTGTGAACCCACGTACCCCAGCTCCCATCTTAACTCTATATTACAACACCTTGGCCCTTCCCCCCAGCGCCATTTTCATCCTGCCCCTTCCCTCTTGTCCTCATATGAAGCTCTACTCCCACTAATTCCAGGCTTCTCTTCTACCTCAGATCTCGTTCTGACCTCTGGCCTCCCTCTGTGTTCCGCTCACCTATTTCTTCACCCCCGCAGGCCATGGCCCTGGACATAGTAATCGGACTGACCATGGGAGTGGTACCTACCCTGGCATGGGGAACAGACCTGGGCGCTGTAGCCCAGATCTCGTCTTGTCTGCACTGCTGTCTGACATCCATGGTGCCACCTATGCCTTCGCTGGTAACAGATCCCCCCAGTTCTCTATTCTCTATTTTCTGTCTCCATACCTTGCATCTCTTCCACTGGGTCTTCCATTCCTGACCTATTTCTGCCATTCTCATCACTGTGTCCCTATCTTGCCCCATCTGTCCCTCATCCTTAACACGCACTTTCATGTCTCTAGTCTCTTCTGCTGCATATTTTTCAACATTTTTTCTCATTGTCCAAGTCTAACTTCATCCATCTGTCTACCTCTCAGTACCATCTATGGTTCTTTTCTCATATCCCCCTTGCTCCAGGTCTTCTGGCTCCCCTTCAAGTGGTACTCAGAGGCTTTGACTTTTCCCAGGTGCCTTGGTACAGCATTCCCTGGGGATGAGGTATTCCCATTGCTGAGAATCCACCCAGAAGTGTTGAGTACCCTAGGACCTTTGTGGTTGTTGTTAGGTGCTGTCGAGTCAGATCTGACTCACAGCGATCCTATGTACCACAAAACGAAACACTGCCCGATCCTGCACCAACCTTACAATCGTTGTTATGCTTGAGCCCATTGTTGCAGCCACTGTGTCAATTCATCTCATTGAGGGTCTCCTTTTTCACTGACCCTCTGCTTTACCAACCATGACGTCCTTCTCCAGGGACTGATCCCTCCTGACGACATGTCCAAAGTATGTAAGATATAGTTTCACCATCGTTGCTTCTAAGGAGCATTCTTGTTGTACTTCTTCCGAGACAGATTTGTTTGTTCTTTTGGCAGTACATAGTATATTCAATATTTGGCTTTCTAGCCTTAGGTTTCCCCTCTAAGTGGCCAGTGGAGACACTTGTCTCCAGATCTGTGATATCAACTGGTACATGCCATCTAATAATACCTAGAGATATTCTGGGATTAAGCAGACAGGTAGTTATGAGTCTTCTCCAAACTTGAGAACAGCTCCAAGAGGCGGAGTGAATAACCTTGTTATAGCCACCATATGATGTATATATAATCAGATACAAATACAAGGTAGTGGTGAGAATATAGACTAGTGAAAATACATTTTTTTTGCTCCATCACCCTGGATGAGCCTGGACAGCTATGACTGCCCAGTTTAATGAAAAATACTCAGCCACAAAGAGATCATATCCCCACATCAGGAATGCACACCATAATGAGAACATAAAGCGGCGATGAAAACATATACCTGTGGTGCAAATACGGAACTATACTGAGAACAAATGCCCTAGTAAGAACATGAGAGTACCGGGAGACTATACATCTTTTTGCCTATGATGAGAGCACATAGGCAAAATCAGATCCAGAGGTAGGTTGAGAAAACAGGCCTCCAGTGACCACTCAGAGATGTAGAGGGAACACCTAGCCATGGGAAGATCACAGAGCTGTAGGAAGACCATGTGGCTACGATGAAAATCCAGCTGAAGCTAATGATTGCTTCTTTATTCCCAAATCAGAAGTATTAGCTATGTTCCATAGCTGCTGAGAGAGCATGTAGGCATGGAGAGAACACCATTATGTTTAAAAACACCCAGCTGAGGTGAGGACATACTATCTTGGTGAAAGCACAAATGTGACCCAGCTACTCAGGGTGGGGCTGGTCCTCTCCTCTCTCTGGTCTTTCTCTTTTCTCTGTCTCATAGTTTCTTATTTTTTCTTTCTGCTTCTTCACAACTTTTACTTGCACATGTGCCATCCTGTCCTCTTCACTTCTCTTTGTTTCATGAACTTTCAGCTTCAGCTCCAAATGATAACTGCCTCAGTTGCTCTGCTTTCTCTAGTCAGAATTCCAGAGGGAGAATCTAATCGTCCCAGGCCATATTTTCATACCAGATTATATTAAAGTGGCTGATGGCCAGCCTATGTCTTGGCTACTGTGAGATTAGGAGCTCATTAGTTAATCCCTCTGCAGCATAGCACTGGTTCTCAAACTAGAGGACAATGAGCAGGGTAGTTTCAGCAGAAGGAGAAGATGTGTATGTCAGTCACCATGACATGCCCAGTACACATCTATAAAGAGAATTCGTGACTGTGGCAAGAACACCACCCCTTTAATTCAGCAAGTATTTATTAAGCACCTGATCAGTTCTGGACATTCTTCTAGGTACTCTGTTACAGTAGTCAAGATAACAGACAAGGTGCCTATTCTCATAGAGCCTGCTAGATGGAGAGAGGGCATAATGAAGAGAAAGAAGGAAAGAATACCCTTAGAGAGTATTAAGAGCTGTGACAGAAATAAGACAGGATAATGGGATAGAGCTGAGCGGAATGAGCGGGTCCTTTTTCTGAGGAGATGATATTTGAGCTGAGATTTCAGTGATGAAAATGAATTAGCCATGCAAAGCACAGGAGGAAGGTCCCTAGGTGGTACAAATGGTTTGCACTTGACTGCTAACCTAAAGGATGGCAGTTTGAACCCAGCCAGCAGTAATGAGAAAGAAAAGGAAGAAAAGGCCTAGTGATCTGCTTCCATTATGATTACAGCCAAGAAAACCCTATAGAGCTCTGTTAGCACATAGGGTCATCATGAGTCAGAATTGACAGGAGAAAATGTATTTTAGGTAGGATTAACAGCAAATACTTTGAGGAATCAGGAAAGAAAACCAGTGTGGCTGGAAAAGAGTGAAGGAGCAAGAAGGTAGCTTGAAAGAGGTTAGAGAGGGAGGCAGAGTCCAGATTACACACAACTGCTACGGATTTTCAACTGTGAAAGGAAACCATGAGAAGGTCTTGAGCAGAGACATGATACGTTCTGATTTATTTCAGAAAGATCATCCTGGCTTTTTGTGGAGAGTAAGTTATAGAGGTTCAATTATGTAAGCAGGGAATCTAGCTGGTAGTTTCTATAGTAGACCAAATAAAAGGTGTGGATGGCTTGGATAGGATGACAGCAGTGAGGGTGGTGCAGTGTATTCATGATATATTTTGTAGGTGAATTTGACAGATCAATGATAGATTGGATATTGTTTGCAGTGAAGAAGGGAAAAGAGAGTTTTAAAGAATAACTCAACTTTTTGGGACTGGGTAGATGGTGGTTTTATTTTCTTAAATTGAGAAAGACTGGGGGAGGACTAGAGGAGTATGTGTGTGTGTGTATTTCTGTGTACTTAGAGGAGGCAGTAATCAGTCTGGACATGTTAGGTTTGAGGTGCCTAATGAGACAGCCAAATGACTATATCAGGTAGGCAATTGAGTTTGAGCCTGAAGCTCAAGGGAATGGTCAGAGCTGAAGAGAACAGATTGAGAGTCATTAAATCACCAAGGGTGTGGGTATAGACAGAAAAGAGAAGAGGCCCAAACTAAGCCCTAGGGGATTCCGATATTTAGATATCAGGCTGGTATCACAGAATTCAAGATCAATAAAAAATACTTAAAGAAGAAGTAGTGAGTGGTTAAATGCTGCTGAGAGTTAGACTAAGATGAAGACAGAATAGACCATTGGATTTGGCAAAATGGAAGATACTGGTGGCTTGATAAGATCAATTTCAGTGGAAAAGGAAAACAAAAGTATAATTGGAGTGGATTGAGTAAGAAAGGTTAAAAGGCAGCCTAGACAATTCCTTTGATAAGTTGCTATGTGAAGGGAAGAAGGAAAACGGGATGCTAACCTAGCTACTCCCTCACTTTCCTGCCCAGAGTAAGAAGACTCAGTAGAAACTTCTTATGGTACTTCCTTCTAACTTCTGGCCATTATACCTCTTTGTCTGTGACCACATCATTGCACATAGACACCTGCAAGGCATAGGGAGCCCCTCACCAAACCCAGTGATATTGGCCTTGTCTGGCAACTTGACAACTGTTTTCCGTGCCTGTCTTTCTGTCAGCCCCTACTGACTCCAGTTCGAAACGAGTCACAACGCCCAACATTACTGCCCAAGTCCTGATCTACTCCTCCCTCTCACACTGGTCTCCTCTCTCTTGGCCTCTGGATGCATTCTCTCCTCCCTCTCAGAATTCACCCCTGCATCTGTCACTAGCCTCTTCCTTGCTCGGCCGTTTACCGACAGCACTAGAGCAACTCTGTTGCCCCACAGGGTCCCACTACTGGCGTCTGGACACGAGCCGGGATGGGTGGCATAGCTGGCCTGTTGCTCACCAGTGGCCACAGGGCCCTTCCGCGGTGGATGCTGCCTTCTCCTGGGATGACAAGCTCTATCTGATCCAGGTGTGTGCTAGCCCAAGGAAAGGCCTGAGGTAGAGACTGAGGCAAGAATATTCAACTCTATGTTGATTAATGTCCTTTGTTCTTCAGGGCACCCAGGTGTATATCTTCTTGACAAAGGCAGGCTATAACCTAGTAAGTGGTTATCCAAAGCGGCTAGAGAAGGAACTTGGGAGTCCTCATGGGTTGAGCCTTGATGCTGTGGATGCAGCCTTTACTTGCCCTGGGTCTTCTCGGCTCCACATCATGGCAGGTAAGCGGCTTCTGGGTGCTAGGGGGTGTCATATTCTGCTGACATGGCACAAATCCCTGCTAGGGCATGCAAAGGGCTGGGTCAGGATCCCGCTGACATGGAAGCCATATTATGTTTGGTGCTTTCTTCCCAGGACAGCGGCTGTGGTGGCTGGACCTGCAGTTAGGCGCTCAAGCCGTATGGACTGCACTCCCTTGGCCCCACAATAAGGTTGATGCGGCCCTGTGTGTGGAAAAGTCCCTTGGCCCCAACTCATGTTCTGCCGATGGTCCCAGCCTGTACCTCATCCATGGCCCCAGTGTTTACTGCTACAGTGACGTGGACAAACTAAATGCAGCCAAGGCCCTCCCCCAGCCCCAGAAAGTGGCCGACCTCCTAGGCTGCAGTCACTCAGGGGCCCCCTGAAGCAAATCTGGCCCCACCTATATCCCCAGTTTCTTTACAATAAAGCCAGAATGCTTCTTCACTTGCGTCTGTGGTTGTGGACCAATCTTACTTCTTTCCCTGAATTGGGATCTTAGCAATTTCTCTTTTGAGGTTCTAAAGCTCAAATGAAGCTGTGGGAATCAAGGGAAGGGAAGGCTGAGGACAAGCTTCATTTCTGCACAGATGATTCCTAAATCCAGATCATAAACTGAATTCTTCCAGACTACCTACACACAGTGTGAAACAGAGGACCAGAGTAGGAAGAGGAATGCTGAGTTTACACAGCAAGTAAGAGGCAGAGCTAGGACTTTGACTGAACTCACAAATAACTGAGTACAGCTTGGCCCCAAGGTGTGAGGAACAATCGGGCCTGGGGCATCTATGCCTGTGCAAAGTTGACTGGGTCAGGATTGCCATCTGAGGGACTTCTCTTTGCCAGCCCTCAAATTGAGACTTCAGGTGGTTCAGGCAGCACCATACCAGAAGACAAGGCTTTGATTCCCATGAACTTGGCATAACAAATGGAATGAGATTGAGGGTAGGGAAGCTGAGCGATGCCCGCTGGGTATCAGAGGCAAGTTGGAAAGAGGAAAGAGGACAGAGGGACCTGGCACCATGGAACATATTTACAGAATACAGCCCCTAGGGGGTCCAGCTGGAGCCTTAGGAGCCGTGCTGGCAGAGAGAATCTGACACCTCCTGCCCAGTCCCCTGGTGTCCATAGCATCTAGGGCAGCAAGTGTCACCTTGGTCAAGGCTACAGCGCTTGGTTCTTTCCTGGTCACAAACTGACCAAGTTTTTAGGCTCCAAACTGCCTGACAACTATTTGACTAGGGATCAGAAAAGGCTTCACCTATAATATAGTACTTGAACTGATTTCTAAAGATGAGTAGAACTTATACAATTCCTTTGGCAAATTTATATTAACTGCCTACTGTGTGCTACCATAAGGAGCCCTCGTGGCACAGTGGCTAAGCATTTGGCTGCTAACTGAAAGGTCAGTGGTTCGAACCTATCAGCTGCACCATGGGAGAAAGATGCGGCAATCTGCTTCTGTAAATATTACAGCATTGGAAACCCTTTGGGGCAGTTCTACTGTGTCCTATAAGGTCGCTATGAGTCGGAATTGACTTGATGGCAACGGATTTGGTTTGGTTGGGTGTACAACCATGTCAGGAAGGATTACAGGCAGAAGAGACAATGTGAGCAGAGAAAAGCAAGTGGAGAAGACACAGCCAGAAGTGGGAACTGCAACCAGCTCAGCAAGGCTGAGTACAGGGAATGAGTAGGGGGCTGGTGAAAGACGAGGCTGGAGAAGGAGACTGGGGCTTCTAAGTCCATGGGAGTTGGGTGCATCCCTGTCAGACTAGGAAGCATTAGTTTTGTCTATCCTTTGGGCAATAGAGACCTGGTCAGGGATTTTAGACAAGGAAGTGACATGATGAGATTTCTCTTTTAGACAGACTACTCTGGCTGTTACGGGGTGGACAGTGGGTGAAAGGAGGGCACAATGGATGTGGGGAGACCATTGAGGAGGTTGTTGCTATGGTCCAGGTGGTAGATCCTGGAGGCCTGGACTGGATGGAGAATGTGTGCAGATTAAAAGATATTCAGAAGGTATAGTCTATAGGACTTGCTAATAGAGTGGAGGTGGGGTGAGGGAGAGTGAAGAATCTCACCTCCAAACTGCTCTAATGCCCCTCCTTGTACCTCTCCATCTCAAGCATTCCATGGTGCCCTCTTGAGCTCACACGCCATGGTTAATATGCTTCTCTACATTCCACAACTTGTCTGTCTGTTTGTTGTACTGTGGTGACTTGTGTGTAGTTATGATGCTGAAAGCTATGCCACTAGTATTTCAAATGTGAGCAGGGTCACCTGTGGTGGACAGGTTTCAGTGGAGTTTCCAGACTAAGACAGAATAGGAAGAAGGACCTGGCAATCTACTTCTAAAAAAATATTGACCAGTGAAAACCTTATGAATAGCATCGTAACACTGTCTGATATAGTGCCAGAAGATGAGCTCCTCAGATTAGAAGACACTCAAAACACAACTGGGGAAGAGCTGCCAGCTCAAAGTAGAGTCGTCCTTAATGATGTGAATGGAGTAAAGCTTCCAGGGCCTTCATTTGCTGATGTGGCATGACTCAAAATGAGAAGAAACAGCTGCAAATATCCATTAATAATTGGAACGTGGAAGGTACGAAGTGTGCATCTAGAAAATTGGAAGTCAACAAAAATGAAACAAAATGGATAAAGACTGATATCCTTGGAATTAGTGAGCTGAAATGGACTGGTATTGGCCATTTTGAATCAAACAATCACACAGTCTACTATGCTGGGAATGACAAATTGAAGAGGAATGGCGTTACATTCATAATCAAAAAGAACATTTCGTGGCCATCTAAGATGCATCAATTGGTCTCAACCCACCTGGAGCAAAGGAGAATGAAGAACACCAAGGACACAAGGTAATTATGAGCCCAAGAGACAGAAAAGGCCACGTGAATCAGAGACTATATCAGCCTGAGACCAGAAGAACTAGATGGTGCCCAGCTCCAACTGATGACTGCCCTGACAGGGAATACAACAGAGAAACCCAGAAGGAACAGGAGAGCAGTGGGCTGCAGACCTCAAATTCTCGTAAAAAGACCAGACTTAATAGTCTCACTGAGACTAAAAGGACCCCAGAGGTCATGGTCCCCAGACCTTCTGTTAGCGCAAGACAGGAACCATTCCCAAAGCCAACTCTTCAGACAGGGATTGGATTGGACTATAAGATAGAAAATGATATTGGTGAAGAGTGGGCTTCTTGGATCAAGCAGACACATGAGACTATGTGGGCAGTTCCTGTCTCGAGGGGAGATGAGAAGGCAGAAGGGGACAGAAGCTGGCTGAATGGATGTGGAAATAGAGGATGGAGAGAAGGAGTGTGCTCTCTCATAGGGGCAGAGCAACTAGGAGTATATAGCAAGGTGTATATAAATTTTTGTATGAGAGACTGACTTGATTTGTAAACTTTCACTTAAAGCACACACACACACACACAAAAAGAATATTTCAAGATTTATTCTGAAGTACAAGACTGTCAGTGATAGGATAACATCCATACATCTACAAGGAAGATCAGTTAACATGACCGTTATTCAACTTTATGCACCAACCACCAAAGCCAAAGATGAAGAAGTCGAAGATTTTTACCAACTTCTGCAGTCTGAAATTGATCGAACGTGCAATCAGGCTGTATTGATAATTGCTGGAGATTGGAACGTGAAAGTTGGAAACAAAGAAGAAGAAGGATAAATAGTTGGAAAACATGGCCTTGGTGATAAAAATGATGCTGGATATCCTATGACAGAATTTTGCAAGATCAACAACTTATTTATTGCAAATATCTTTTTTCAACAACACAAATGGTGACTACTCACATGGACCTCACCAGATGGAATACACAGGAATCAAATAGACTATATCTGTGGAAAGAGACGATGGAAAAGTTCAATATTATCAGTCAGAATACGGCCAGGGGCCAGCTGTGGACTAAGCCATCAATTGCTCATATGCAAGTGCAAACTGAAGCTGAAGAAAATTAAAACAATTCCACGAGAGCCAAAATATGACCTTGAATATGTCCTACCAGAATTTAGAGACTATCTCAGGAATAAATTTGACACATTGAACACCAATGACCAAAGACCATGTGAATTCTGGGATGACATCAAGGACATCAGACATGAAAAAAGCTAAAGGTCATTAAAAAGACAGGAAAGAAAGAAAAGACCAAAATGGTTGTCAGAAGAGACTCTGAAAATTGCTCTTGAATGTAGAGTAGCTAAGGTGAATGGAAGAAATGAAGCAAGGAGCAAACAGAAGATTTCAAAGGGCAGCTTGAGAAGACAAAGTAAAGTATTATAATGAAATGTGCAAAGACCTGGAGCTAGAAAACCAGTGGAAAGAACACTCAGCATTTCTCAAGCTGAAAGAACTGAAGAAAAAATTCAAGCCTTGAGTTGCAATATTGAAAGATTCTATGGGTAAAGTACTGAACAATGCAGGAAGCATCCAAAGTAGTTGGAAGGAATACACAGAGTCACTATACCAAAAAGAATTGGCCTATGTTCAATCATTTCAGAAGGTAGCACATGGTCAAGAACCGATGGTATTGAAGGAAGAAATCCAAGCTACACTGAAGGCATTGGCGAAAACCAAGGCTCCAGGAATTGATGGAATACCAATTGAGATGTTCCAACAAACAAATGCAATGCTGGAAGTGCTCATTCTTCTATGCCAAGAAATTTGGAAGACAGCTACCTGGCCAAGTGACTGGAAGAGATCCATATTTATGCCCGTTCCAAAGAAAGGTGATCCAACCAAATGCGGAAATTTATCATAATTGTCACACGCAAGTAAGAGTTTGCTGAAGATAATTTAAAAATGGTTGCAGCAGTGTGTTGACAGGGGACTTCCACAAATTCAAGATGGATTCAGAAGAGGATGTGGAACGAAGGATGTCATTGCTGATGTTAGTGGATTGTGGCTGAAGGCAGAGGATACCAGAAAGATTTTTACCTATGTTTTATTGACTATGCAAAGGCGTTCAACTGTTTGGATCATAACAAATTATGGATATCATTGAGAAGAATGAGAATTCCAGAACATTTAATTATGCTCATAGGGAACCTGTACTTAGACCAATGGGTGGTCATTTGAACAGAACAAGGGGATACTGCATGGTTTAAAATCAGGGACAGTGTATGTCAGAGTTGTATCCTTTACCTATACTTACTCAATTTCTATGCTGAACAAATAATCAAAGAAGCTGGAGTATATGAAGAAGAACAGGGCATCAGGATTGGAGGAAGACTCATTAACAACCTGCAATATGCGGATGACACAACTTTGCTTGCTGAAAATGAAGAGGACCTGAAGCACTTACTGATGAAGATCAAAGGTTACAGCCTTCAGTGTGGATTACACTTCAACATAAAGAAAACAAAAATCCTTACAATTGGACCAATAAGAAACATCATGATAAACAGAGAAAATATTGACATTGTCAAGGATTTCATTGTACTTGGATCTGCAATCAACATCCATGCAAGCAGCAGTCAAGAAATCAAATGACATATTGCATTGGGCAAAGCTGCTGCAAAAGAGCTATGTAAAGCATTAAAAGGCAAAGATGTCTTCTCGAGGACTAAGGTGCTCCTGACCCAAGCATGATATTTTTAATCGCCTCATATGCATGCAAAAGCTGGACAATGAGTAAGGAAGACCGAAGAATTGACACCTTTGAATTATGGTGTTGGTGAAGAACATTGAATATACCATGAACTACAAAAAAAAATCTGTCTTGGGAGAAGTACAGCCAGAGTACCCCTTAGAAGTGAGGATGGCAAGACTTCATCTCATGTACTTTGGACATGTTATCGGAGAGACCAGTCCCTAGAGAAGAACATCATGCTTGGTAAAGTAGGTGGTCAGTGAAAAAGAAGAAGACCCTCAACGAGATGGATTGAAACAATGGTTGCAACAATGGGCTCAAGCATAGCAATGATTGTGAGGATGGCGCAGGACCAGGCTGTGTTTTGTTCTGTTGTACATAGGGTCCTGTAGCTTTCCTAATAGATGGGAAGCAGGCCAGCATTGGCATGACTCCGACAAATATATGTACCATTTCTCTTCCTCTTTCTATGCAGGTTAAGTTTCTCCTCCTTTGGCATCATGCCAGTCAGCCATAGCATTCTCTCTACCATTCTCGTTGCCATCATCTACAACTTCTTGAATATACCCTTGCAATTGTTGAAGACGTTGCTGATTGAAATCCCCACTTCAGTCACCAAATCACTATGACCAAACCCTGAACCTGGTCATCACTCAGAATTGCTCCATCTGTATAGGAATTCCTTAAATTCCAGCATCCTACTCCGTGACCACAATCTCTTATCCTTATCTTTCCACCTCCCTCACAACTTCATTCCCACCCTCCTGCTCTTTGATTTTATAGAGAGGTTTGTTCCTTTGATTACTATCCCAGCCATCTGCTCCATAATGGCCATTTTTGGTTTTTCCCTACCCAAAGAGAACGTCAAGTTTGGTCACCCGAGCAACTCTCTTAAGAATACTTCTATTTCATTTAGCTATGAAAAAAACAATACAAAACACCAACAACAAAAACCATCTGTAGATCAGGGAAAGAATAAGAACTTCAGAGTCAGACATGTTTAAATTCCAATCCCAGTTAGGCCACTAACTGTGGCTTTGAGAAACTTACTCAACCTCTCTGAACCTCATTTGTGTGTGTGTGTGGTGTGTACGCACAAAAAACTGGTTGTATATTGTATCAAGCAGTGTTCAATAAGGAAACAGAAATCATTATATATGTATTCCAAGTAGAGAAGAATTTAATGCAAGGAATTCATTACAGAGCTGTGGGGAGGCCTGGAGAAGCACAAGAGCAAAAGTTGGTTTATGCAGAAATCAGGAAGCTACTATAATGTTGGTTTAGAGGAGTAGAAAGGAGAAAAGATATTACCCAAGGATCAAGGAGCTGAAGCCCCCAAATTTGCACTCACTGTTGATGCTGTTGGGGCTTTTATTGCTGATGCTGCTGGAACAGCCTCCACTTTCACTAGGCAGGAACCACTACCACTGATGTTGTCAGAGGCACTGCCAGAAGGAGAAGGGCTTCTCCCTTCCTCCCATCTTCAAACTTCACGTGAGAGTTCCCAGTGGCAAAACCTAACTAGAACCAAGCTGACAAGGGAGTCTGAGAAATGTGGTTTTCAAGTATCCTTCAAGCCCTGGTTGTACAGGGGAGATTATACAAGAATGGATATGGGGATGAGTACCAGCAGGCAATATCTGCCACACATATTCATAACTCTTGGTTGCGAGTGATAAAACCCAACTCAAACTGGCATAAGCAAAAAAGGAATTTATTGATTTGTATAAATAAAAATTTTGGGGGTGGATTTTGACTTCAGGCAGAGCTTAATATAGTTGTTAAATAGATGTTATCAGGAATTTGTCTCTCTCCATCCCTCAGCTTTGCCTTCTTTTAGTTGGTAGTCCCCACCCAGGGACTGCCGTTACTCTCCAGCTACTACCTATTCTGTTTTCCAATTTTCTCAAAAGAGGTTCTGCACTTATTTATTCTACTTCATCATTTTCCATTTATTTGTTTCATTGCATTGTGGCCTCTGCCTCCATTTTCTGCTTATACAGATTGTATCTTGGGGATTCAGGACATCCATGTTGCCAAATTCAACATACCCTTTTCAGCACTGACCTTATTGGAAATCTTCACTACATTTGATGCTGTTGATCACTTCTCCTCCTTGAAAGTCTTTCTTCCTTTGGATTCCTTCCATGACATTACTTTCTCTTGATTCTTCTCTTACCCTTATTTTCCTTCTCAACTTTCTTCTTGACCTTCCCTTCCTCTGCTGGTTCCCCAAATGCTGGCATTTCCAAAATTCAGTCCTCAGCCCTCTTCTCACCCTGGTGCTCTGAGTATGTTTTAGAACAGCCCTGTTGAAGGAGGGCATCGAGGAAGCCTTTGCTAGGCCCAGCATCTGACTTATGAATTTCATTGCGTATAATATGTGGGGAAATTTACTTCTCATAGATTTTCCAAATGAAAACAACCACCCAGAAGAAAGGGGGTTTATTGGATCAACTACAAGAAAAATTACAGTATCAAAGCAATACTTACGTGTGGCAGTGGTTATGGCAGTGGTTAAGGCTGACTTTGCTTCAAAAGTGTCTTTGCTGTTAATATAGATGAAAGATCCATCTTTCCATATAGGAGACTTGAGTCTCACCTACCTAGTAATGCTACCCTAGTTGGCTACTCTACCAAACCATACAGCATAAAGCCATTACTCTTAGTAACAGTGACTCTGGATGAGCGTTTCCAGTTTTTTTTTTTTTTTTAAACAGGTCTACGAGGTAGTAGTTTTAAAAAGGCTGCTCCCTCAGAGGGGCCCACAATTTGTCAGAACCACAGAGTCCAAGACAGCTCATAGATTACTGGTTGCTCCTACACCGTGGAGAGTATGGGGGAGGGGGAGAGAAATAACAGTAGAAAAAGGATGGGTGAAGGCACAGGTGTGAGTTCCTATTGGTCAGGAGGCTTTGCAGACCCAAGAGGAGATCAGGAATTCAAGAAGACTGTATGTGTATCAAATACATCCAGAGGTAAGTGTACAAGTGAACTGCAGATCTTCCTTTTTGCATCCTAGCTAATTAGACCTCCATGCCCCCATGTCTTACTGCCTGTCTCTGGCTACCCAAAGAGATTTTACCAGACATTGTAGCCTTTTTGCTCAGTGGGGTTGAGAAGACAAGCATTCAGTTGGGCTATAGTAAATGGGTGGTATTTCTGGGTATTTTTTTCATTTGCTCAAGCAGAAACCTGAAGGTTATCCTTTTCTTTCGCTTCCATGGCCAATCACTCAATTGATCACTAATTTCTGTAAATTATCACCTCCTAAATATTTATTAAAACTAAGCACACTTCTCTCCATCCCACTCCTACCACTCTAGTCCAAGCCATAGCTATCTACCACCTAGAATACCTCAACTACTCTGTAACTGGCCTCCATACTTCCAATTTTGCTTTCTTCCTATCTATTCCCCACTCAGTAGCCAAAGGTGATCCTGTTAAATGCAAGAGCAAACATGCCACTACTCTGCTTAAAAGCCTTCAGTGGTTTTCCATTGGCCTTAAAACGAAAGTCCCTTTATTTAAAAAAAAAAAAAAAAAAAAACCTTAGCCTGAAAGACAAGGCCCTCCTGGATTTGCACTTACCCACCTTACCAGCTCATCTTGTATCATTCTTTTTCACCATTACACCCACACTGATCTTCTCGTACTATTCTTTACCCCTGGAATAATTTTCTCTTCTCCTGGCTGACCTCTACCATCTTTCACCCCCCTCCCCTTAAGTATCACTTCCTAGTGAAAGCCTACCCAGATATCCCCAGGCCAAATTAAGCCCACTCACATAGTGCCCTGTACATCTCCTTCAAGATACTCATCACATTTCTAATTACATGTTTAACTTCTCTTTCCCCTGTTGAATCTCAAGCTTCGTGAGGGCAGGAACACTATCTTGTTTCCTGATGTGTTCCTAGCACCAAGGACAGTGCCTCACACATTAATAATTATTTGTTGCAAGAGAGCCAATGAATGAAGGAATAGGGCCACCTTTTTTCTTCTGAGTAACTCCCACTGGGTAACTTCTTCAGGACCCAGATCAGATACTATCTCCTCCAGACTGGGTAACAAGCAGACCTGGTTCATTTTTGGATTCCTGGGCGCTAGCTTGGGATGTAGTACATGGTTTATACATCATAGATGTTTATGAAATTACAATAAACTCTTTGCCATGAGTGGACAATTGTTGAAACTGAGTGACTGGCATACGTGAGTTCATTATTCTGCTCTGTCTACTTTTGTATGTATTTGAAATTTTCCATACTAAAAAGTTAGAACATTAATAATCATCTTAAGTCAAGTGAAAGTATAGTCAAAGATGATCTTGAGGTTTCTGGCTTGGACAAGTGGTAGATGGTGGTGCCATTCACTGGGATGGATGAAGTAACTGCAGCCGCATCCAGTCTGGAGTGTATGCATGTTGGGGAGGGCTGTCCTTAGAAGACCAATAAAGGAAGATGAAATAATGGATTCGGATTTGGATACCTTTAGTTTTAGATGCCCTAAGGACATCTCTAGTCAGTTGCTTGATATGTTAGCAGGTCCAATAAATTAAAACCTGCCTTAGGATCACTACGAGTTGGAATCAACTTGACAGCAACAGGTTTTTTTTTATTATTATTATTATTTTAGACACAACAGTTGATCTCTATTCACCTGGAGCAACAGAGAAAGGAGAGTCAGGAATAGGAGGAGGGTATGGAATGTGTGGCTAGTTGCCTCCATAAATAACTGCTTCCTTTGCCATGAGACCAGAACTGGATGGTGCCTGGCTACCATTACTGAATATTTTGATCAAAGATTACATAGAAGAATCCTGATCAAAAGGGGGAAAATGCAGAACAGAATATAAAATTCTCATAGACTCCAGACTTTCCTGAGCCATGGGGAGTGGATGAACCCCTGCAACTATTGCCCTGAGATTATCTTTAAACCTTAAACCAAAAATATTCCTTGAAGAGTTCTTAAAACCAAATAATAATTTAGCTTAACTAGTAAAAAATGTCTTCCTTGAGTGTTATGCTTTTTTAAGAATTATCCATATGGGATCAAACTGACAACTGCAGTTAGGGGCCAGGGAATTTATGTTAATGAGGAAGGATCAACTCAGAAAAGGAGGGTGAGAATGGTTGCACAACTCAAGGAATATAATTAATGTCACCAAATTGTAAATGTGGAAACTTGAATTGGTATATGTTTTGCTGTGTATATTCGCAACACGAACAAAATAAATAAAATTTAAGAAAATAACCCCCAAAAAATCCTGCCTTAGAGCAATGAGTCTTTAAAGGGTGTCTGGATGGTAACACTTTCCCTCATTATTCTTGATGGCCTCTGGGATCTATCTATTCCATCATCCAGAGGTCTGCAACATATATTGTGCCAGACCGTTCTTCCTTCATGCCTTTTACCCTCTCTCTCTCTTTGGCTTTCTTCCCTCTTGTGGATTTGTACCAGAGAGCAATTTATTCTTGACATTTGTGAGGCCTGGGTACCACAGTCTTATGTGAGCAAGAGCAAGGATAGTTAAGAAACAGCTGGGTTCCAGTCTGATCTCACCGATTATTGTGACTGCGGGCAAGTACTTTTACCTTTCTGAAGCTCAGCATCTGCCTCTGAAAAAATGAGGATAATAATAGCAACGACTTCATAGGGTTGCTGTGAGGATTAATGCATGTAAAGGGTTTAACACAAAGACTGGCAGAGTGAAGTGGTCAATAAATATGAGCTATAAAACAAAAATAACATAACAAAAATTTATTTATTTTTATTTTTTTTTATTATTATCACTAACACTGTGTCCTCATTGCCTCCGCACCAGGACGTCAAGGTGTGTTTCTGCAAGAGCAGAGCAGGCTGCCTCCTCCGAGACCCTCCTGGCTCGGCCCCGGCCCCGACTCGACCACCGCAGCTCCCGCTGCAGCCTTGCCGGTCCGTGGCTCCGTGGGGTCGGGCCCTGCGGGGCGCGCGCGGTGAGTCTGTGGCATCGTCGCGAAAGGCGGTGCCAGGCTGGGCAGGGGTCGGGAATGCTAGGCAGAGCTCTGGGCCCCGGGGAGCGGGTTGGAAGGATGTCGGCTGGCGAGGGGGGCTGGGCCTAAGGGGACCACTGGGAGTCGAGGGCCCTAAAAGGGGCGAAGCGGGGCGCATCCGCCCTCCCGCAAGCTGCAGCAAGAGCCGCCCGGGCAGGGTTTGCGCTGGTGGTCCCGCGCCCGGCCCAAGATGGCGCCCCTCCCCCCGCGCGCGCCTCCGCCGCTCGGGGCGCGGCCCCGCGGCCCGCGCGCTCCTGGGCGGGGGATGTTGTGATGGAGAAACCGCGGCGGAGCCGGAGCCCCGCAGCCTGAGCCGCCTCTGCCACCTGGGCCTGGGGCCTCGCTGCGCAGGTAGGAGCTGCCCCTGCCCGGTCCCAGCCCCGGCGGCCAGATCCCGATCCCCAGCAGCAGGCAGGCCCCGCAACTCCTTCCCCGTGGCGGCCCGGGCTCCGTGGCCAGGCCCCATACCCGCAGGCGGCCCTCCCACCGCGTGCCTGCAGACCGCCCTCCTGTCCCCCCTCGCAGACGCCACCTTGGTCCTCACACCGCCCCCTCCCCTGACCTTTATCTTTTGCCCCTCTGGGATGAATAGGGGGCGAGAATAGGGGACGCGAATAGGGGACGCGAAGGGAGGGGCGGTGGGTGGGGGAGGGGAGGTCAAGGGCCGGGAAGGGGATGTGGAGTGAGGTGGGGAGGAGGCCGCACGAATTCCAGCTAGAGTCCCAGGCCCGGGAGCTGTCAAGCCGCATTTTGTCGCCCTCAGCGACCGAGGGGTGGGCCCTGGGGGGCCGGCTGTGTCTCAGCTCAGCCGGAGGCCTAGCACTGACGGGAGCACTCTTGAGGAGCGGATTTTCCCCTCGCCAATACGGAGGCTATTCCAAACCTATTTTGAATATGCCTGTGTGTCTCTTGTATTCCAAACCCCTCAGGCTATAGTCCTAGCTCACGCCGCCCTTCAAAGCCAAAACCCTGTCTACACTTGCTACCTTTATTTCCTCACTTCTCATTCATTCTTAAAACCACTCTACTCAGTCTTCTGTCCCTGACACCCACTGAAACTGCACATACCAAGGTCACAGGAGACCTCAGTGTGGCTAAATCCAATGGATACTTTCTTATCATCCCGTTTTACCTTTTAGTAGTATTCAGCGGTGTCTGCTAACCCACTCTTCTTGAATCATTTTCCTGGTTTCTTTCCTACCGCATTGTCTGCTCCTTCTCCATCTCATTTGATACCTCCTTCTCCCTTTAGATGCTGGTGAGGCTCTTGGTGAGCTGTCTTCTCTCATTATGCACTTTCCAGGGTATTTTATTCATCCCCAAGGCTTCAAATTCCATATATATGTTGATGATTCCCAGCTTTATATATCTGACACAGCCCTCTTTCCTGAATGCCATGCTCATATATCTCTAACTGTCCTCTTGGTATCCCCTTGGAAGTCCAACAGGAATTCCAAACCTACAGATCCCAAACTGAATCAATTATCTTTCCTATTCCATCTCTACCCTACTTTTGTATCGGCTTTTCCTTCAGATCTCAGAAATGGACACTTTCCAATCAGTTGCCCAGGCTGGCATCCTGGGGCAACATTCTAGATTAACCTCTCTTCCTCACTCTCCACATCTGATGTCCCCAAGTTCTGTTGTGTTCACTACCTAAATATTTCTCAAATCCATTTATTTCACCTCATTCGCACTGCTACCAAACTTATTCTGGGCCACCATCCTTTTTTTCCTTTACTGCTCTAAGTATACCCTCTTGCCTACTGTCCCCTAACTATTCTCAACACAGGACCCAGAGTGATCCTTTAAGAAAATGCATCTGAGCATTTATTCATTCAACAAATATGCTTTGAGGACCTAATATGTGCCAAGCAATGTGCTAGACACTGAAGATATAATTATGAGCAAAATAGACCAGGTCTGTATCCCTGTGGAATTGACAGTCTGCAGGTGGCGGTGATGGTAATCAAATAAGAACGTAGTACAAATACCAATGTAGTAAATGCCATGAAGGAAAGGTGTATGGCTCTTTGAGAATACACAAGAGGAGAATCTAAATTTGGTCTGGGGTTAGGGGAAGAGGGTGCAGGAAGTCTTCTCTGAGAACATGACATTTGAACTAAGATGTAAAGGATGAGTAGAAGTTAAATAGCCCTAGAGGGTAGGGGAAGAAGGTCTCAGAAGGAAAACCATGTGCAAACACCCTGTGGAAGGAAAGAGCATGATGGCTTCGAGGAATTGAAAGAAGGGCAGTGAGACTGGAGAGCAGAGTGACCAAAGTGTAGAGGAACGCAAGGGCCAGACTAGCAGGACGACTTAGGCATGTTAAGGATTTGTGTCTTAAGGTATTTGTCCTTGGTGTAGAATGTTGATGGTAGTAGATGTGAAGCATAGATGAAGTCCGGAAATTTTTCTCAGAAAATTGCCAGTGCTTGGGGATGGATTGAATATGGGGAATGAGGGAAAGGGAAGTGTCAAGGGTGGTACCTCTACTTCTGATTTGCACAACATGATACGTGGTCATAACATTTCATGAAGGTCATGGAAGAGAACCAGTTGGGGGTGGGAATGAGAAACATGAGTGTGGCTTTGAGTATAGTGGCTCCAGGGGTCTTTGAGACCTCCACGTGGAGATGCTGAGTAGAAAATTGAATATATGTGTCTGGAGCCAGATGAGGGGTTAAAATGGAGGCATGAATTTGCAAATCATCAGTGTATAGATGGTAACTGAAGTTGTGGGCATGAATGAATACCTATTAAATATAGGATAAGGAAAAGAAAAGGGCATAAGAACACACCATGACAGACTACAGCATGCAATGGCTCATAGAGGAAGATGAGCAGGCAAAGGAGTCTAACCAGAAATATGGAAAGAAAACCAGGAGATGTAGTGTGTAGAAGCCACGGGGGAGTGATGGGAATGGTCTACAGCATCAAATGCTGCAGATAGTACAACCAGTATAAGGACTTCAAGTGTCCATTGGATTACATGACACAGGGGCCATGTCAACCTTAGTAGTGGCTGTTACAGAGCAGTGTTGGGAGTGGAAGCTGGATTGGAAAGGGTTGAGGAGTCAGTGGGAGGTGCGGAAATGAGAACAGTGAGTAGAGACAACTCTTTCAAGAAGTTTGCCTGTGTAGAGAAAAGAAAGCAGAGAGTAGCTCTGGAGGGCTGTGGGGTCACGAAAGATTTTGTTTTTAAACTGGGAGATAGTGAATCCCATTGAGAAGTTGATTATATAAAAGAGAAAATCAATAAATAAACAACAACAAAAAGAAAAACAAACAACCAGTTGCCGTCGGGTCAATTCCAACTCATGGCAACCTCACGTGTATCAGAGTAGAACTGTGCTCCCTAGGGCTTTCAGTGCTGATTTTTTGGAAGTGGATCACCACGCATTTCTTCCAAGGTGCCGCTGGGTGGACTTGAACCCCCAATCTTTGGGTTAGCAGTGAAGCGCATCAACCATTTGCACCATCCAGGGATTCCAAATAAATAATGATATAAAATTCCTGGAAAAGCAGGAAAGGAAGGATTCAAATTGTAGGTGAAGTGGTTGGTTTTAGGAAGTAGGGAAGAAAAGGATAGGTTCTGAAGTAGTTTGTTTGTCTGAGGATGTTTCCTACTGATGGTTTCCATTTCCTCTGTGAATTGGGAGGTTGTCCTGTCTGAGAGGGAGGAGGTGAAGGAGCTGTCCATGGAGAGTTGTGTTCTAGTTTCAGCTTAAACCTTGCTTCCTCAGGCAGGACTTGGCTAAGTCTCAGGTGTCTGTAGAGCCTGTTGTTCCCCATTACAATATCCAATCATTTATTAAACCAATAAGGAGCATTTACTAGGTGCCAGGCTCATGACGCTGCACTGTAATGGCTTGATCAGTGATGGTTTCCCCACTATATTGGGAGTTCCAGCAGGGGAGGAGCCATTTCTTTGTCATTCATCACTCTCCCCCATGCACAGCACAGTGCCTGGCATAGCATGAACAGTCGGAATAGAAGCCCCTCACTGTCTCCCTGACTTTGAGCAGGACTCACCCCTTAGCCCTGTGTTTGCTCTCAGCTCCTTCATGCTTTGTTACCACTCCTTCTAGCCCTGGCCCTAGGGGTAGCCCTGCCCAGCTCCCTGTCTTGAGCCAGAACCCTTTGGCTTTTTCCATTCCTTTGAAATACTCCAGGTATGGATACTTACAGTGAGAGGAGAAACTTTGAGTTATGCCCTTTCTTGAAGAAGTTGGGTATCTGGTCATGTTTTCGACCTCAGAAAGTGAGCGAATATTGACCACTCAGCTTTGGGCTAGCTGCTCAGTCTTCTACACTTACCACAGCTGAATTTCCCCATTCCTCCCCTAATACTTTCTTGCCTTGAACCAGGTAGGCAAAGCTGCCCTAAAGTCTACCTGGCCCTCCATGGTCCCAGTCACACAGTGCATGTTCCCTTTTGAGGTCGTATCTCAAGAAGGTTGGACCCAGTCTGACTTCTGAGAAACTTGGCTCCATGCACCATTGCTTCAGAGATGGGCTCATCATCCCTATGATTCCCTGAGCCTGGCAGAGTCACGGGGTCCTCTGTGTCCTCCAACTCATGGAGATAGCACTGCTGAACATACTTTGAGCCAGAATGTCAGTTTAAGCTAAGGCACTCCTTCTTCTCATCCAGGATCTCAGTCCTCACCTGTCCAAATGCCTGTCCTGTCTTACTTCCCTCTCAAGACCCTTTGTCATTCTCCAACATCCTCCCTAACATTCTCAGTACCCATCCCCAGCCCATGGGGCCACACAAGCCTTTCTTAGTGTCTATTCCAGGCCACTTCCAAGCCTCCTAATTCCTGCTTCCTCCTACCCCTTCCTCTGTCCCTGTCGTCTCTTCCTCCCTTCAACACCAAGGATCAACTACATGGCAAATACACAACACACTTACCTTAGTACTGGGGATGCAAAGTTGAATAAGCCATGGTTCCACATGTTTTGATAGCATTCAGTACTGGGTATTGTGAGATGCAAAGGAGGGCATAGTCCATTGAGGGTAGGGAGAGAAGACTGGGCAGGAAAGACTTACTGCTGAGGAGCTGTGATTGTTGAGCTGAGTTCTGAAACATGAGCAGAAGTTTTCACAAGAAGAGACAGGATTTCAGGCTGAGGGAGCAGTGTAAACAAAGATCCAGAGCTGTGAGAGTGTGACATGTTCCAGAATCCGCCACACTTCCTGTGGCTGGAGTATAAGGTGTGAAGGAGGTAGGGAGTGGGAGGAGGTTTGAGCAGTCATAGGGGATGGCTCAAGGAGACTCTTGGGTGTCCTGCTAATGAGCTTAGACGTATCCTAAAGGCGGTGGTGAGCCATCTAATTTTTGAACCAGAGAGTGATACAATCTGGTTTCTATTTTTGGAGGATTACTGTGGTTCTGTTAGAGGCAGAGTCATCTTTTTTTTCTTTATTTATTCCAGTGACCACGAATTTTCTCACTGCCCAGGTGGAGCCACACTGAGCAGAATAACAGTTAAACGTAGGGTAGACGCATGGACAGAAACTTTTTTTTTCATTTATTCCACAGATGCATGCCTAACACTGTGGTAGGGTCTGAGGAGCTAGAAACAACAGAAAGGCAAGCTGTGGCTTCTGTTTTGGGATCATACACTGAAAAGTTGACAAAGTTGTGCTTAGGGCAGCCTAAAACACCTTGCTGGCAGCCTGTGCTTGGTACAGGAGCTACACTGAGGAAGCAGAGAGAACTGGGGCAGGGGGGGAGTCACGGAAAGAAAGTGGAGGGACAGGGAGCTAGGGAATTCTGAGAGAAGAAATTGAGGAGAAAGAACTATACAGTGGTAGTCAGAAAGAAAAAAAAATGAAGGAAGATTGTATGTGTATATGTGTGGAGGGGGGGTCAAGTAGGAAGAGAACTGGAGTGGAGTATCAGAGAAGGAGGGAATAATATGGTAGGGGTTATCTGAAGGAGAGGAGCCTCTGGGTGACTCAGATGGTTAAGTGCTCATCTACTAACCAAAAGGTTAGTGGTTTGAACCCATCCAGAGGCACTTTGGAAGAAAGGCCTGGTGATCTGCTTCTGAAAGGTCACAACGTTGAAAACACTAGGGAGTGCAGTTCTACTGTGCAACACACAGGGTTGCCATGAGTTGGGACTGAGTTGATGGCAACTGTTTGGTTTTTTTGGTTGGCCTGAAGAAGGGATCTGCAGAGAGGGGTCAGGATGAGAGAGAATCGGGTAGTGGTTGGTCAGGGAGAAATAACTGTATGATGGGGCCAGTGGGGATCAGGAAAGGACATTGAGCAGAGCAGTGGAAGCTCAGAGAGGGTAGACAGTATGGAATGAGGTCTTGGGAGGGGGACCCCTGGAGCAGTGGGACTAGAAGAAGAGGTAGGATTCAAATCATTGTGAAGAAGGCACTCAGTGAAGGCCTTGTAATGAGGGAGTCCTGGGGGATAGAAGAGGTGGGGTGCAGTTGTAGAGCAGGAGACCCCTCACCTGACAGACAGGTGGAGTTTGGTTGGAGCACCATGACCAGTGGTTGAGATACAGTAACATGACCGAAGTGTGATTTCTGAAGCTTGCAGAGGAGATGCTGAAAGGGGGCCTGGAGAAGATGAGAGGGTCAGTTCACACATTAATTCAACAAATATTTATTGAGTCCCTGCTTTGTGTCAGGATGGTGCTAGGCACTGGATATACTGCACTGAGCTGGGGAAAAAGACAAAATCTTCACCACCGTGGAACTTAAATTATAGTGAGGAGACAATCATTAAGCAAAACAAATAATAAATTAGCTTGTCAGATTATGATAAGGAGATGTTGAAGGGTTGGGGATTGCTGAGAATGGAGTATGGTGGCCTGCAATTTTTTAAAGGGTGTTCAGGGAAGCCCTTACTGAGAAAGTGACATTTGGACAAAGGCCTGAAAGACTGGAGAGTCCAGATCAAAGGCTCTGGCAGTGACCTAGGTGGGGGATGTTGAAGGGGCTGGCAGAGGAATTGATCCCAAGGTGAGACACTTCATAGAAGCAGCCACCAAAGCATAGCTTCCACTGGCCAAAGGAGCCATGGATTGGAGCTGGAGGCTCTCATCTGTGACCTGCCTTCCCAATGCCATGCCCTTGAGGGCTAGGTCTGCAGCTCATTCTTCTCTGTCCTTACAGTCCCTAGTATGCAGTGGGCTAGGGGGCTGGTGGAACATAGCAATTATGATGACTGGAACACAGCCTGGGGCACTCATAGTGGTAGGGCTCGGGATAGCAGTGTGGCAAGAGGAAGGGGGCAGTCAGTGTCCAGTGTCCTGAACCCATCAGCCAGTCCCACAGCAGCTGTGTCCCTGGCACAGTAGGCTCGGGCCAGATGAGCTGGGGGTGTGGTGCACAGAGAGCCATTGTGTGGAGGCTCTGCTGGTGGGAGTGAGGGCAGAGTACGGACAGGCTGTGCTACCCCGGGATGCTCCAAATCAAAAAACCAAACCCATTGCTGTTGAGTCGATTCCAACTCATAGTGACCGTACAGGACAGAGTAGAACTGCCCCATAGGGTTTCCAAGGAGCACCTGGTGAATTTGAACTGCCAGCACTTAACCACTATACCACCAGGGTCAGGACCAGGAATGAGGATGGGGTGGGCTGTGGACCTGGGGCTGGCCTGTGATGGGGTGCTGGTGCTAGGACAGAAGTTGAGCTCAGTCATTCTTATGAGAGATTAGCTGGTGGGATAAGAGCAGTGTCTGCTGGCCTGCTGAGTGTGGCAATATGAGAAGGTACAGGACGGAGACCTGGGACAGAAGCAAGGGTGCTGCTGTTCTGACCTAGAGGCTCAACGTGGTCTCCCCTCCCCACCCTACAGGATCTTCCAAGGCCATGTCTGTTCCATCGTCACTGAGCCAGTCGGCCATTAACGCCAACAGCCATGGAGGCCCTGCACTGAGCCTACCCCTGCCACTGCATGCTGCCCACAACCAGCTGCTCAACGCCAAGCTGCATGCCACAGCTGTGGGACCCAAGGACCTGCGCAGCGCCATGGGGGAGGGTAGTGGGCCTGAGCCAGGCCCTGCCAATGCCAAGTGGCTAAAGGAGGGCCAGAACCAGCTCCGGCGGGCTGCCACAGCCCACCGCGACCAGAATCGTAACGTGACCTTGACCCTGGCGGAAGAGCCCAGCCAGGAGCCTGAGACAGCACCCTTGGGCCCCAAAGGTCTAATGCACCTGTATTCTGAGCTGGAGCTCTCAGCCCACAACGCAGCCAACAGAGGGCTCCGAGGACCTGGCCTGATCATCAGCACCCAAGAGCATGGGCCAGATGAGGGAGAGGAGAAGGCAGCAGGGGAGGCTGAGGAGGATGATGAGGAAGAGGATGATGATGAGGAGGAGGACTTGTCTTCTCCCCCAGGGCTGCCTGAGCCCCTGCAGAGTGTGGAGGTTCCCCCTGGGCCCCAGGCCCTTGCAGACGGCCCCCGGGAGCACAGCAAGAGTGCCAGCCTCCTGTTTGGCATGCGGAATAGTGCAGCCAGTGACGAGGACTCAAGCTGGGCTACCTTATCCCAGGGCAGCCCCTCCTATGGCTCCCCGGAGGACACAGGTACCTTGTGGACCTTGACGGGGCAATGTGGGAGGGCTTGAAGGCAAGGTCAGGCCTCTCTAGACAGAGGCCACGACCAGCCTGGCCATGAGTCACTGAGCCTGTGTCCTCAGTCCACAGCAGGGTAGGCCCAGGTTTTCCTGACATTTCCACATTCAGGGAGTGCTTGAACAAGCTGATAGATCCATCCATAATGAACACCCAGATGGATGGTGGAGTAGTTCTGTTTATGGGGCACTTACCAGGTAACTGGCCCTGTGCTCAGGATTATCATATTTATCTTTACAATAATGCTGTGAGGTTGAATACTATTATTATGCCCACATTACAGATGAAGAAAGAGACCCAGAGAGATTTAGTAGCTTTCCCAAGGTCACTTACAGTCAGTAAACAGTAGAACTGAGATTTAAACCAGATCCGAGTCCAGAGCCTGAGCTCTTGAGCCCACATTTCGCTGCCACCAGTGCATACAGCATGATGAACTAAGATGCACTTGGGGCAATCTCTGTCCTGTTCTAACAGGCCAGGTCTGCAGGGAGCAGCCGGCGTCTCCCCACTGTGAGCCCTGTTTAGAAAGACCGGGGTTGTTGTATACCACGGCTGTGGGACCCAAGGACCACATATGATCTGCATACCCAGGACAGAGCATTGTGCTGGGCATTGCAAGGATACTGTTTTGTCAGGAATAACTAAAAGTTAGGAAACAAGGGAAGAATAAACATATGCTTCTTTGGGATTAAAAAAAAAGGTATTAAGATCCAAGGTTTGATCATTAAACTTACCCCATTTAAATAAATCGGTTCTCCACATTTGCTGATATCACCTAGAGATGCAGACAGAGCTAACGGAAGAGATAGTGGGCTGTAGCCACAACGCTGGAGTTTTGTGGAATGGGAGTGTAAGTAAAGATTAGGGAAAGAATTTTATTGGCACTGGGCAGCAGGTGCCACACCCAGACCCCAAACTGGAAGCTTTGTAAGGAGCATGCAGTTCAGATGAGCCTAGGGTAGCACACCATTCCCTTTAGAAAAACTCAGAAATTGTCACACATCAACAAAAGTGGAGAGAATAGAATAATGAACCTGATTTACCCATCACTCAGTTTCAACAATTATCAATACACGGTTAATCTTGCGGCATCTATACACTCACCCATTCCTTGGGCCCCAACTGAGGTTATTTAGAAGCAAATACGTTCATCTGTAAATACTTACACATGCATTTCTAAAAGGTTTCTTTTCCCCTCTTTAAAAAGAGTTTGGATTGTTTGAATCGGGATACAAATAAGTCCTAACCCATAAATAGGTCCAGACATTCCCCATGGTTAAGTCTTTTAAAGTTTCTTTTGATCTGTCAGTTCTCCCTCCATCTCTATGTTTTTGCCTGCAGTTTGTGTGTGTGTGTGTGTGTGTGTGTGTGTTTTAACTGAAGAAACCGTGTTGTTTGTCCTGAGTGTTTCATAGTCTAGCTTTTGCAGACTCTCCCTGTGGTGATGTTTAACATGTTCCTCTTCCCCTGGATTTCCTATAAATTGGTGGCTAGTTCTAGAGATTTGATCAAATTCAGATTTGAGGTTTTGTTTCCTTTTGTTTTGTTTTTACAAGAACACTTCATAGTGTCTGATTGCCTCTCTTTTTGTGATGTTAGCAGCCTTTGGTGGGCATTGCCTTGACCCCTTGTAAAGGGCACAGTCCCTACTCCACTGCATCTGGTTGTTTATAGGGTTGGGGCAAATGTAGTCTCAGTGGAGCCAATTCATACAACTTGTCAAAGAAAACTGAAAACTAGATATTGATGTAAAATATCCCAATTTTTAAATGTTGGCAATTCACTTTTTTTTTTTTTTTAGCACTGTGCAGGCCATACAAAATTTGTCTGAGGCTTGCATCAGTCTGCATGTTGCCAGTTTGCAACCTCTGTGCTAGGGGATGTGACCCAGAGGCCAAAATACAGAGAGCCTCAGTGGCTCCTGGGCCAGTCACTGTAGTGGCCGCACCCATGAGCCTTCTGGAGTTGAAGGATAAAAGTGTGAAGAACCAGAAAGGCATGCTAGGCATGGGCAGCGGCCTCAGCAAAGGCAAGAGGATGGTCGAAGTTCATGCTCTAGCGGACGTGATGAAAACAGGATAGAGTCGTGGGGCCGGCCCAGGGAAGAGGTTGGGTCACTGCTTATTCTTTTGCGATTGTGTTTCTATGTCCATGAAAGCCACAGAGCATGCCTGGGCTTCTGTAGGAATGGGGCTAGAAATGAGCAAAAAATTATTTTCTCTTCCCCACCCTGGGATCTCTACAGTGTTATTGATTGAATATGTAAATGCATGAACACATGAATGAATGATGAATGAATAAATGATTGAATGAATAAATTTTACTATCTCTGTTGGGTACATACTCAGTGCCAAGCCTTGTCCTAGATGCTGAGGATACATTCTGCAGGAGACATGTGCTCCTACTCATGGCGCTCACAGTCTAACGGGGAGGCGGAAATAAGCAGATGGTTATAATCAGTATGATGAGCACCTGAGTATGGGAGGCATCAGAGGGACACCTAACCCTGCCTGTGTGTGCGGAGAGGGGAGGAGTTTGGAGAAGTGATCTTTCCACTGATGCCTGAAGAAGGCATGGGAAATAGCTGGCAAAGACGGAGAGAAGGAGGCTGGACTGAGAGAGGAGGAGGTGCATATCCCAGGCAGAGAGAGAGGGAGAGAGAAAGGGAGTGGAGTGGTCAGAAATAAAGGCTGTCAGGCTGATAGTTAGGGGCCCCTAACAGCACATAAACCCTGTGGAGCAATTTGGACTTTATCCTAACGACAATGAGAAAACAATTAAGAGTATTAAACTGGAGAGTAACTTGGTCAGCTCAGCATTTTGGAAGAATCATTCAGGCTGCAGTATGCAGCCCAGATTGGAAGACACTAGACAGGAAGCAAGGAGATCAGTTAGGAGGCTGTTTGAGTGATCCAGGTAAAAAATAATAGTAGCCTGGATGACATGGGGGTGGAGAGAAGGGGAGAGCGTTAAGTGAATCACTGATTCCTGAGCACATGAGTCCACCTGGCCTAGCTATTAAGGCATGCTTGGGTGGATGGGTGAATGAATGAATGATAAATGAAGGTTTGAATTCATACGTGAGTGCCCAAATGAATCCATGCAAGAGTGAATTTGTGCATTCCTGAATAAATGCATGTATGTGGAAGCAAAGGCCCCTGGGGCCATGCTTGGAGGGAGATGTGCCAGGCTCCAGAAGGGCCTCCCATATGGTCAAGGGGGAGAAGCTGCCCCTCCAGGACAGATCCGAAGGATGAAGCTCTTTGAAACAGGAAGGTACAGGCTGGCAGGGATGGCAGATGGGATTGGTGTGCGTGACTCAGTTCAGAGACGGTGAGTTGGTCCCCAGATTCCAGAAATGGGAACTCAGGGATTGCTGAAGTATACATCCGCTCAAGAGGACGGGTGTGGCTGTGGAGGACATGGAGGCCCTGGCTGGCGGTGTTCCTGGAAGGTTTTAGAAGGAAAGCCCTGAAGGAGATAAAGGGTCTCTGGAGACAGCAGGTATTCTCTGAGGCTCCATCAAGTGTCAGGTGCCCACCGGGCACCCTATTCCCTAGGGCCTGAAGTTAGGGGTGGGAGAGAGGTGAGGATGGCTGTCTAGGAGGCCAGATGTGCAAGAAGAGCCCCTCCCTCACTGACTGTCTGTGGGCCCACCCTCACTTCGAAGCTGAGCATAGTGAGGCACCTTGCTGGAATAACTCTCACACCTGGTGTGCAGTCACCTCAGTGTAACCACGCCCACCCTAGCCTTCCCCTGCTGTGCCTGGTTGCCCGGCAGCTTGGATCTTGGGACTGCCTGTCCCTCAGTGCTGCCTCTTGGACCAGTCAGGATTCCTGGTTTCCCTGGTAACGGGAAGCACGTCAGCAGTCTGGGCGCTCCCAGCCAGTCCTGGTGCTGCGGTTGCCGAGGAGACGCTGCAGCCTAGCTGGGCCTGGCAGGTGAGCGGGGCTGGTGGGGTGGAACCCCAAGCCCAGCCTCAGGCTTCCTGGGACCTAGGCCCTCAAGGCCACCCTTAGGCTCCAACTGCTGGGCAGGTTCTGGGCAGGAGAGACATCCCTAGGGGATTTGAAGCCACACCCTGTTTATGCTGAGAGCTATAAGCTCTGCAGGGCCCCATGTGGCTGGGGTGTTCCTAAGGGACTGAGCCTCCAGGTGTCTGTGAGACTGGGCTTGACTAAGGCACTGAGGTGACCACTGGGGGGTGGGATGGGGATTCAGGATGGGGGGGCAGGGTTAGGAAGAAGGGATGTGAGCAGAAAGGGCCAGGGCCTCATGAGCCCCCTTCTCCCCACCATCCTGACCCCATGGAGGCCCCCTAGCACGGTGGTCCTGGCCCCTCCCTATGAGCTCTAGGCGGGGGAGGATCTTGCCTGGCAGACGCTCTGCCCTGGTGAGAAGGGGGTGGGATGAGCTTTTCCCTGCAGCCCAGCACCAGGCTGTGAGCCCAGCTGGCTGGGCTGGAGGGGCTCTGAGGAGGGAGGGTAGAGGCAGGAGGGGCCGGGAATGAGCACCATGTTCTCCCAGGACTTTTTCCTGGCTATCATCCTTCAGGACAGCAGCCCAGGTGAGGGGCAGCATGGGGCTGGGCATGTGGGGCGGGGCTGACTGGGAGAGCAAGGAGGTGGGAGGAGGCATCCACTGAGGGATGGAATGGTGTGGCTCTGCCGAGGAGGAGGGGCGTATGCCACAGGTGTGTGGTACGCATGTATGCACATGAAATGTTTGCCTGCATCTGTGTGTGGCAAGGTTTTGAAGTGAGTATCTATGGTGTCTGCACACGTGGGGCAGGGATTGGTGTATATTGTGTGTCAGAATGTGTGTCACATGTATCCACACATGTGTTGGGGGTCATTGGGGGTGTGGCACCTACACACAAGTGTGGCAGGGTTGTAGTATATAGCTGTGTGTGTGCACACCTCTGAGTACAAGGTTTGCATTAATATGTGACTGGAGTTGATGTTTATGTGTCTATGTACACAGGTGTGCACCTGTATGTGGTATCTGTCATCTGTGCTGGCATTGTCTGTGTGGTGTTTGCACAGGTGTGTGGCAGTGCCTTGTATACATTGTATGTCTGTGTGCACATGTATGTGTGCAGGAGCTGATGAGTGTGTGCCCCTTCATGTACCCTGGAATATGGATATGTATGAGAGGAGGTTAATTGGGGTTATCCAGCTTCCCTCTCTCCCTTCATACTTTACTTCCTTCCCTCCATATGGCTGTACTAGCCAGGGGCAGGGCCCAGGAGGAGACTGGAGCCATGTCCTCTGCTGGTAGCCCCCTATGTTGTGACTTCAGAATGTAGGCTCTAGGAGAAAGCAGGAACCGTATTGCGCGGTAGCCCTTCTGCCACCCCTTCTTCTCAGCCGTGGGTTTCAAGGGAGGGACTGTGTATAAGTGCCGCACTGCCTCTGCTTGTTGGGTAGGCGGACCCTCACCAAGCCCTCCACCTGGCAGATTCCTTCTGGAACCCCAACGCCTTCGAGACGGATTCCGACCTGCCAGCTGGATGGATGAGGGTCCAGGACACCTCAGGGACCTACTACTGGCACATCCCAACAGGGACCACCCAGTGGGAGCCCCCAGGCCGGGCCTCCCCATCACAGGGGAGCAGCCCCCGAGAGGAGTCCCAGGTGAGGCTCATGGGCGTGTTGGCTTTGGACCAGGGCAGAGAGGGGATGCGTGCTGCTGGAGCAGGATGAGCCACCCGCTGACTGCTCCCTTTTCTCCTCCTAGCTCACCTGGACAGGCTTTGCCCATGGAGAAGGGTTTGAGGATGGAGAGTTTTGGAAGGTGGGTGAGGGTCCTGCTTCATGATGGGGGGAGCTGGAGAGAGGGCATCAGTTTGGTCCTGATTCCTCACTCCCCTTCCCAAGGATGAACCCAGTGAAGAGGCCCCTATGGAGTTAGGACTGAAGGACCCTGAGGAGGGGACATTGGCCTTCCCGGCTCAGAGCCTCAGGTGAGTGGAAAGGCACCGGATGCAGTGGGCTGGCAGTGGAAAAGATCTATCCAGAAGGGACCCTGTGGGACAGCTCCATGTTTGAGGACCCTGTGCCAAGTGTTACCATCTGCCTGCAGCCCAGAGCCGTTGCCCCAAGAAGAGGAGAAGCTGCTCCCACGGAATGCCAACCCAGGGATCAAGGTTTGTTCAAGATTAGCCCCCATTTCCCAGGCTGGGGCTGGCTTCTTCATGTGGAGGAAAGCCCCTCATGTCGTATTGTGTTCTGGGGGCATTTCTGGTCTCAGTACAGCTCCTAGCTCCTGAGTTAAGGGCTCCTCCAGTCTCAGAACAGACTCCTGTGTCCCAGCTGGAGACACCAGCCCGGTGGCCTTCCAGGCTTGCCTCAGATCGCCCTTTGAACTAGTAGGGGTTTCCTTTCAGACCACCCTACCCTCCTCCCCAACCCCAGCAACTATGTCCTGCTTTGGAGCTCTTCAGTCTTAGCTCAGACTCCCACCCCCCACCACATTCTGAGTCAGAACTCCTCTGCTCTCAGCACAAACCAGAGGCCTCTGCTCAAGGCTCCTGCAGTCTTAGCTTAGCCCCTTGACCTCAGCCCCCTCTTCTGTGTTTGGCAGTGTTTTGCTGTGCGCTCCCTGGGCTGGGTGGAGATGACTGAGGAGGAGCTGGCCCCTGGACGCAGCAGTGTGGCAGTCAACAATTGTATCCGTCAGCTCTCCTACCACAAAAACAATCTGCACGACCCCATGTCTGGGGGCTGGGGGGAGGTGAGAACCTGAGGCCAGTGGGGGGTGGGGGTGCAGTGAGAGAAGTGAAGGGAATGTGAGAGGTGGGAGATCTGATCTGACCTGCCCAGGAGTGAGAACTGGGGGTGGGGAGGGGGGGTCTGACCCATCCCAAGTGACAGCCCTGTGAAATGGTGTGTGTCTCCCAGTGGGGGTCCTGGAGATGGTTGCCTAACGGCAATAGGGATGTTGAAAGGAGCCATTTGAAAAATGGCAGGTGTGACTTCATCCAGAGCAAGGCCTGAAGGGTGGGTGGTCTGCCACCAAACCAAGGGCTCCAGAGCTATGGCTAACTGACCCTGAGCTGGAGGTGGCAGGAAGCAGCCACCTTCACAGCTAGGGCACCACTGAGTGCCTGCTTCCTGGGCCTGTAGGGAAAGGATCTCCTACTGCAGCTGGAGGATGAGACGCTAAAGCTGGTGGAGCCACAGAGCCAGGCACTGCTGCACACCCAGCCCATCGTCAGCATCCGCGTGTGGGGCGTCGGGCGGGACAGCGGAAGGTGGGAGCTGGGCCTGGGAGCTGAGGGTGGGGGCTCAGCTAGCAGTCAGAGCGGGGCCTCCTTTCTAACTCTGTTCTCTGCCTCTCTTGTGCTGCCGGACCCAGAGAGAGGTACTATGCCTATTTGCTTTGACCTTGCCTCCTCCCACACCTGGACCAGAAGCCGCCAACCCCCCAAGTTCCCCTGTTCTGCCCCTTTCTGCCCGCTGTGCTCGCCCATTCCCCTCTCCCTTGCATACTTGCCTGTCTACCCTCCAGCAAGAAGCCAGCACCCACAGAGCACCCCCAAGGGCGGGAGCCCTGGAGGAGCTGTGATGGACAGGGAGGATGCAGGCAGCTTCGGACAGGACTCAGCACCGAATGGTGCTGGGAGACACTGAGGCTACCTTCCCCTCAACAGGGACTTTGCCTACGTAGCTCGGGATAAGCTGACCCAGATGCTCAAGTGCCACGTGTTTCGCTGTGAGGCCCCTGCCAAGAACATCGCCACCAGCCTGCATGAAATCTGCTCTAAGGCACGGCCCCCTCCTCTCCCTGGAATCTCTGCCCCCTATGCTCTACAAGGGTGTGGGCGGAGTCACTGAGGGGGAATGGGGGCCACCAAGGCTATGAAGCTCTAACAGACCCTCCCTTGCTCCTTCCCTTCATACCTTCCTTCCTCAGATTATGGCTGAACGGCGCAATGCCCGCTGCTTGGTCAATGGACTCTCCCTGGATCATTCTAAACTGGTGGACGTCCCTTTCCAAGGTTAGTGTGTCAGCCCCACCAGGTCCAGTTCAGGTGGCAAAGGTGGGGGAGGGGGCAAGAGGAAGCAGGAGCTACTGGACAGACATGATAGAAAAATAAACATATGGAGAGAGAATACTCTATCAAATAAGTGGAGGGACTTCAGTTAAAGGGAGGCAGGGTGGAGGGATGGAGGTAGGGCTTTGGCTGGGAGAATGTCTGGCTTACGGGCTCATGCCCTGGTGGTGGGGACTAGAAGTGAGCAAGCTCTGCCACCACAATTGACCCTTCTCTTCTTTCCCACAGTGGAATTCCCAGCACCTAAGAGTGAGCTGGTACAAAAGTTCCAAGTCTATTACCTGGGAAATGTGCCAGTTGCTAAACCTGTTGGTATGTGTGCCTGTCACCTTGCTTCCAAAGCTCTATCCTTACCCTCTGCCCTCCAGTGCCTCTCCTAGCAGACTTTCCTCATGCTTGGTGTCTCCAGGCACTTCAAAGTAAAAGTACATTCCCCCACTCTGGACCTCTGCCCCAGCTGCACTCTATGTCCTACCTATAGCATGGGCGGGTGGGGGCGGGAGGGAGCCAGGGAGCCTTCACAGAGTGTTTACCATGTGGCTGGTGCTGAACTGGGCACATGGGGAGACCCCACTCTTGCATCCACCAGTAAAGCTTTGGGCAGGTTGGAAGGCAGGTCTTAGATAATTGGAAACACCAGAGCTGCTTGGAGCTGGGTTCTGTATTACAGCACCAACTGTGGGCTTTGAGCATCTAGAGAGAGAAGCAATGAAAGTAATTGCCATGTACTTTATTGTTTGTAAAGTACTGACTTATATATAATTTAATTTCTTGATGATCCTATGAGTGTGGGCTTATGATAATACCTGTTTTATAGATAATGAAGTAAGGGCAGAGACTATCTTGTTCACTTTTACATTTCCAGTGCTATCGTAGTAAAGTACCTGTTGTTTATTTGTTCATTCACTTAACAAATGTCTCTGAATGTGTCAGGCTCTGTACTAGGCACTGGGGGAACAATGGCCACAGTCTTGCTTTCACCGAAGTTATAGGCTAGTAGAAAAAACAGGCATTAATTAAATAATCACAGAAATAAGTGTGATTATAAATTGAATTATTCATCGAAAGAAAGTAGCAAGATGCTATGAAACTCTGTAACAGATAAGCTTCATCTAGAATGGCGATCTGAAAAGGCTTCCCTGAGAAAGTGACATTGAACTAAGCTCAGTCAACAAGTAGGAGCTAATGCAGCAAAGTGGGATGGAGGTAGGGGGAGGGGAGGGAAAAAGCGTTCCAGGCAGAGCGAATAGTATGTGTGAGAGCCTGTAGTGGGAGACTTGGAGCTGGAGATGAGAACAGCATGCTCAGGAGATTTAGCTGACCCCTCATCTTTACTCCTGTTTCCTCCTCTTTCCTACCCTCAACTCCTAACCCCCAACTCTCATATCTGCTCCTTTTCATCTGCCACCTTACACAGGCTAAATCAACTGTGACCTTCGGTTGCCCCTCTGCTGCCCAGCAGCTCTCTGGGTCTGCTTTGTTTAAGGCAGAGCTTTCAGACTAGTGGCCTCTAAACTCACTTTGGGAGGTACTTTGGTACTTTGGAGGCATTGAGACAAAGCCAGGGGTGCAAGGTGAGGCTGAGAGCTGGGCAGACCATGCAGGACCTCGTAGGCCACGTTAATGAATTTGGTCTTCATTCTGAGAGAAGCGAGGGGTTATCTAAGGGTTTTGAGCAGTGGGCTTGACACAGTCAGATTTGCGTTTTGTAAAGCACATTCTGACTATAGTGTGGAGAAAGATGTTACGCGGGCAGAGGCGGATATGAGGAGCTCTGTTAGGAGAGTCTTGCAGTAGTCATGGCCAATAATGAGAATATCTTGGACTGCAGTGGAGCTGAAGAGGAGTGTGGATTCAGGAGATGTTTAGGGGATTAAAGTGAACAGGCCTCAGTGATTGAGCGTGGGTTGCAGGACAGAGTCCTTAAGGATGATTTCTCGGTTCCTAGCTTTCGGAACTTACTGGTTAGTAACTATTAAAAAACAAACAAACAAAAAAAAAACTATTAGTCACTAACAAAGTGACTGTTTGTCAGTAACTATTAGTCACTGTTAGTGGTGCTGTTCTCTAAAGGTAGCAAACACTGGAAGAAGCCAGTTTTGGTGTGGAGTTTAGGAGCTCAATTTTGGACATGCTGAGTTTGAGGTGCCTTTGGGATCACTGAGTGATGAAGTCAAGTTGGTAGCTGTATTCACAGGTCTGAAGCTGAGAGGAGAGGTCTGAGCTGGAGATACAAATGTGGACATCATTGGATTATAGAGGTAATCAAAGCGAGGAGCATGGAGTAGATTGACCTGGAAAAGTGTGCAGCCTGAAGCGAGAAGGGAAATAAGGCTAAGCCTAGCCTTGAGGCTCTCCAACATTTAATGGATGAGTGAAAGAGGATAAAACCACAAAGAATAGTGGGAACAGCTGCAAAGAGGTCAGAGGAAGGAAAGAGTGCTTCAAGAAGTGGCCCGGCATCATGTCAAAAGACACTTAGGAAGACCTCAGTAAATGTTTGGTGAATGACAAGCAAATGAACGAATGAGACTTGCCTCAAATTACACAGACTTGCCTCAAACCCTGCTGTCTTTAATGACCAACACATTCATTGAGGGAACCCTTTTTAGGAAAGGTAGGGATTGAACTGGAATTTTGAAGGAAGACTTAGATTTGCAGAGGAGTGGGTATTCCGGTTAGATTCAATGTCGTTGCCAAAGACTTGGAGCTGGAGATGAGAACAGCATGCTCAGGAGATTTAGCTGACCCCTCATCTTTGCTCCCTGTTTCCTCCTCTTTCCTACCCTCAACTCCTAACCCCCACTCTCATATCTGCTCCTTTTCATCTGCCACCTTACACAGGTCCTTACTGTGCTTAATCAACTGTCTGTGACCTTCGGTTGCCCTCTGCTGCCCATCAGCTCTCTGGGTCTGCTTTGTTTAAGGCAGAGCTTTCAGACTAGTGGCCTCTAAACTCGCTTTTTGTTTTCTCTTATGCTCCCTCTTTTACCTCCAGGAGTTTAACATCGGCCCCTCCTGAAGCTGCTGTCAAAAAACAATATCCATGATTAAATGAATAAATGATGGTTGGGTACCTGATTTGTGCCAGGCACTGTCCTAGGTTCTTGGGATACATTAATGAACAAAACTGACAAAGACCCCCTGCCTTCAAGGAGCTTACACTCTACCAATAAAATAAACAAGCTGCACAGTATGTTTGAAGGCAACAACCAGTTGCTGTCAAGTTGGTTCCGACTCATGGCTACCACATATATGCCAGAGTAGAACTGCACTCCATAGGGTTTTCTTTTTTAAATTTATTTAATTTTATTTTTGGTGAAAATATACACAACCAAACCAATACCAACTCTTATTCCAAAGTTTCTAGACATAATGATCAGTATATTGGTTACAGCCTTTACATCATGTCATCATTCTTGTTATTTCTGTTCTAGTTGTTTCACTTCCATTTACTTATTCTCCCTGCCCCTCAGTCTTCTCATCTATGCTTTAAAATAGTTGTTGACGTTTTGATCTTACATAGTAAAATAAAACAAGAAAAACTAAACCCATTGCCGTCGAGTTGATTCCGACTCATAGTGACCTTATAGGACAGAGTAGAACTGGCCTATAGAGTTTCCAAGGAGTGCCTGGTGGATTCGAACTGCCGACCTTTTGATTAGCAGCTGTAGCTGTTAACTACTATGCCACCAGGGTTTCCTGGTCTTATAGAGATAACTTTTTTTTTTTTTAAACACAGGACTCAACAGTGACAATCTTTACTCTTTGGCTAAAATGTTACTTAGTTTAAAGGTGACTTCAGGGCATAGTTCCAGTTCAAGGTTTGAAGAGAACTCAGGGCCATAGTCTCGGGTACTCCTCCAGCCTCAATAGGTACGGTAAATCTGGATTCTTTAAGAATTTGAAGTTCTCTTCTACATTTTTCTCCCTTTTTACCAGGATTCATCTACTGTGTTCCCGATCAGAACGTTCTATAGTGTTAGCCAGGCACCATCTAGTTCTTCTGATCTCAAGGTGGAGGAGGCAGTGGTTCATGTAGATAATTTGTTTTGTAGTCCAGTTCTTTCTCTGATTCTTGGGTTTCCTTCTTTTTCTTTTGTTCCAGATGATTGAAGACAAATAATTGTATCTTAGGTGGCCACTCATAAGCTTTTAAGACCTCAGACACAACTCACCATACTGGGAGGTAGAACATAAACTTTAAAAACTATATTATGACAGCTGACTGGATTGTCCCATGAGACCATGGTCTAAACCTCAAACCAAGAGCACTAATCCCATGAGGTGATTGGTGATGTCTAATTAGTATCAGAATTTGTGCCCCCCTCTTTTTTTGGTTGTTGTTATTGTTGCAAAACTATACACAACCTAGCATTTACCTGTTCATCCTTTTTCCCTGTGTACAGCTTATTGACATCATTTACATCAGTTATGCTGTGTAAACTTCACCCATATTCAGTGCCATCTTCCCATTTCTATGAACAAAAAGTAACTACTACCTTGGAAGTACTTCTCCCTCCCCTCTGCCTTACCCTACCCCTGGTAACTGCTAATGAATATTAGTTTCTGTATATTTACCTATTCATGTAAGTTCATAAAAGTGATCCATAGGGTTTTAAATGATTGATTTTTCAGAAATAGATCACCAAGCCTTTCTTCTGAGGTACCTTTCAGTTAGTGGCTGAGCACATTAACAGTTTGCACAAACCAAGGACTGCTTGAAGGCAACAAGTGCTATGAAAAAACTATGTTGTCTTAGTTATCTTGTGCTGCTATAACAGAAATACCACAAGTGGTTGCCTTTAACAAAGAGAAATTTATTTCCTCACAGTAAAGTAGGCTAAAAGTCCAAATTCAGGGTGTCAGCTCCAGGGGAAGTCTTTCTCTCTCTGTGGACTCTGGAGGAAGGTCCTTGTCCTCACTCTTCCCTGGTCGAGGAACTTCTCGGGCACAGGGGCCCTGGGTCCAAAGGACACACTCTGCTCTAGGTGCTGCTTTCTTGATGGTGTGAGGTCCCCAGCTCTCTGCTTGCTTCCCTTTCCTTTTTATCTCTTGAGAGATAAAAGGTGGTACAGGCCCCACCCCAGGGAAACTCCCTTTACTGTTGGTTCAGGAATGTGACTGGGTAAGGGTGTTACAATCCCACCCTAATCCTCTTTAACATAAAATTACAATCATAAAATGGAGGACAACCACACAATACTATGGGGAATCATAGCCTAGTCAAATTGATACGCATTTTTGGGGGGACATAATTCAATCCATGACAAATGCACAGTAGGATAAAGGGAGTGTGGAGCTGAGGGTCAGGGATTAGGTTGCATCCTGAGTTGTTACCAAATCTGATAACCTCCCCACCCCCCCCCACCCCCCCCCGCCCCCCCGCCGCCGGCTGCTTTCTTCCAGAGTCAGATGTGTGCATTGCTTCTCTCCTCTTCCCCACCCCCTCTCCCCCAAGCAGATCCTCCAAGACTCCAAGGCCAGGCTCCAGGCCCATATCCCTCTCTGTGATTACGCAGTTTGACTTTGATGTCCCTCCCATACTCATGAACTTTGAGATTCCCCATTGCCCTGGCCTAAATGCCCTAAATCTCACACCTGTCCACCTGGCTTTTGTGGCCCTGTGCAGTCTGACCTGTCCCACCCACTTCTGTCTGCATCATCACCCTTCTGGGGACTTATGTGTTACTTGGTTCTACCAGTTTGGGTGCATCTGCCCATGCTGCCTTGAGGGTGATTTGCTTATGCCTATGGAATTCCTTCAGCAGGTAAACCCTGTGCTAGGATAGAGGAAAGAGAAGAATTCAACTTGCCCTCTGTCTGTCTGAGTTTCCTAGTTAGTGCTGCTGTAACAGAAATACCACAAGTGGTTGCTGTTAAGAACAGAAATTTATTTTCTCACAGTTTAGGTGGCTAGAAGCCTGCATTCAGAGCATTGGCTGTAGTGGAAGGCTCACTCTTTCCACTCTCGGGGAAAATCCTTGTTTCAGCTTCTTAGCCCCAACATCCCTCAGTTCCTTGGTGATCTCCACGTGGCATCTATCTTTCTCCCATCTGTGCTTCCTTCTCTGTGTCTAATCTGTTCTTTTTATATCTCAAAAGTCATTAGGTTTAAGACAAACCCTGTACTGACATGGCCTTTATACTGACATAACAAAGAAACTCTGTTCCCAAATGGGATTACATCCACAGGTATAGGGGTTAGGATTTCAACCCATATTTTGAGGGGACACATGTGCATTCATAATACTGTCATTGAGATTGCCATAGCCCGCTGTGGCAGAAGATTTTCCAGCAGTGACAAGTTGTTGCAATGAAAGTTGTCCCAGAGGTTGTTGTCCTCCCTTACTCTGCAGCAGGGAAAGCCTCCCAGGTGGGGCTTAGATGGAGTCCTGAAGGCTAAGAATGGGGAGTTTCTCAGGCAGTCAAAAGGGAAAGGGCACCCCAGACATAGGCTTTCCCCTCAGTTACAGTCTGTCCCCTGAGGGCATCTCTTCTGTTGCTTTGTATTCCCCATCTGCCTCACAGAGTATTTGCCAAGATTAAATGCTAATCAATGCTACATAAATCATCTGAAGCACATGGAGCAGTAAAATATGAGGCCTGACAGCTCAGATGAGGCCACCTTTTGGAGGACTTGCATGCTTAGGAGAGGAGTTTGGCCTTGATCCAGCCAGAGATAAGATGAGCAAGGCCAAGACAGAGGACTTTCGAGGAAGACGTTGGTCCTCTGCTTTGTCTCTTGCCCATGGAGGGTCCACCCTGGTCTGCTCCTAGTGGAGCTCAAAGGCACTCAAAGGGGCAGAGGGCCTGGGACTGGCCCAGAGAGATGTGCGCTTTTCGCACTGGCATTGTTCACTCTAACCCCTTTGTCTCAAAGTGGAAGAAGCCGTAGATCACACAGCCAGCTCATGAGTAGAGCAGGGACTAGAATCCAGGCCTCTGCCACCTGTGCCTTTGTTCTCTGCTGCATATAGAATGAAACTGGGATATACAAGTGCAAATGTTTAACAACAGTTTGAGGTAGAGGGGGCTTTGTGTGATAAGAGAAAGTTGGTTGACCTACAAGTTACGAAACTTGGGTTCTTTAGCCTTTGAAATTCTTGAGTGGAACTACGATTTTGACAGTACTTTTAGTTTTGTGTCTTAGTCATCTAGTGCTGCTATAACAGAAATACCACAAGTGGATGGCTTTAACAAAGAGAAATTTATTCTCTCACAGTCTAGGAGGCTAGAAGTCCAAATTCAGGGTGCTAGCTCCAGGGGAAGGCTCTCTCTTTCTTTTGGTTCTGAGGGAACTTCCTTGTCATCAATCTTCCCCTGGTGTAGGAGCTTCTCAGTGCAGGTACCCTGTCCAAAGGATGTGGTCTGCTCCTGGCACTACTTTCTTGGTGGTATGAGGTCCCCATGTCTCTCTGCTCCTTTTATATCTCAAAAGGGATTGGTTTTGAGACTCAGTTTAATCCTTTAGATTAAGTCCTGCCTTATTAACATAACTGCTTCTGATCTTGCCTCATTAACATCATAAAAAGAGGTAGGATTTATAATACATAGGAAAAATCACATCAGATGACAAAATGTTGGACAGTCACACAATTCTGGGATTCATGGCCTAGTCAAAGTGACACATATTTTGGAGGGGGACACAATTCAATTCTGCAAACTAGGAATATAGAGAAGGCAGAACTAAGAACACAGACTCTGGGATCAGACTGCCTGAGTTCAGATCCCCATTCCTTGGTGTGACCTAGTTTCTTTATCTGTAAAATGGTTATGAAAGAATCTATTGTGAAATTGTTGTGAGGTGTGAATGATATAATACATTTAAATGACAGTACATTGTGACATAGAACAAATACTTATTAAATGTATCTTAAAAAAAAAAAAAGACTGGGTCTTGGGAGAGGACTGGCCTGTGAAGGCTGACCTGGGAGTCAGTGCTGTGGAGGCGAAGCAGTAAAATGTCTGAATGTGGATAACTGCTGAGAGAGCAGACATGGGGAGGTCAGAGCTTTGGGAGTCAGTCAGTTTAGGAGGAAGAGGCAGAGCCAGCGAAGAAAACCAAACATAGGATTCAAGATGGAAGAAACCAGGAGAGTTCCAAGTCACTGAAGCCAAGGAGAGCTCCAAGGAAGGGACACGGAGACGGTATCATCCTCAGGGCCATAGGCTGGTAAAGTGGAGATGGTGTAAGGCCTTGGGCTTGACTGAGCAAAGCTAGAAGGTCTAGGATAGAGCTGGGGTGTCCTCTCCCTACCCCCAGTGGTACCATGTTTGTTGTACATATCTTCTAGGGGTAGACGTGATTAATGGGGCCCTGGAGTCAGTTCTGTCTTCCAGTAGCCGTGAGCAGTGGACACCAAGTCATGTCAGTGTGGCCCCTGCTACCCTCACCATCTTGCACCAGCAGGTAAAGAGCTGGGGTAGAAGACATGACTATGCCCTGCTGTGGAGGGGTGACAAGGGATGGGGAGGAGCTTCAGGTAAGATGGGCATGCCCCAGTAGAACACAGAGGGTTGGGGCACCCCATTCTAACTGGGCTCCCTCTCTCCAGACGGAGGCAGTGCTGGGGGAGTGTCGTGTGCGTTTTCTCTCCTTCCTGGCTGTGGGCAGAGATGTCCACACATTTGCATTCATCATGGCTGCTGGCCCAGCCTCCTTCTGCTGCCACATGTTCTGGTGCGAGCCCAATGCTGCCAGTCTCTCAGAGGCGGTGCAGGCTGCATGCATGGTAAGTGAGTAGGGTGGTGGGGTGGCACCCATCCCACGTGGGGCAGGCCAGAGAGTGACTGCCCCACCTGCCTCTCTGCAGCTCCGCTACCAGAAGTGTCTGGATGCCCGCTCCCAGGCCTCCACCTCCTGCCTCCCAGCACCCCCAGCTGAGTCTGTTGCCAGGCGTGTAGGGTGGACTGTCCGCAGGGGCGTTCAGTCGCTCTGGGGCTCCCTCAAGCCCAAACGGCTGGGGGCCCATACCCCCTGAAGAAACCCCCTTGTCCTCCTACCTGCTTGCATCGGGCTCCAGGGAACTCAAGGTATGGGGCAGGGAGGGGCTCTAGAGGCCATTCCCAGGTTTCAGGGCCTCCAAAGCTGCCCCTCCTCAGTAGCTGGGGTTCCCTGCCTAGGAGCTGGGGAGGGAGTGATCTAATGCCTGTGAGGAACTGGCAACACTGGATTGACAAGAGAAGCAGGAAGCAAGGCCAGCCCCAGGCTCTCCATCTCCACGTGCTTCAGGTGGAGCAGGAGGGACTGGTCCAGGCCATGCCCCATCTTCATAGGGTCTAGCAGGGGCAGGAGGAGGAGGGGACTGGACCAGCATGGGTCTCCTCCCCCCTGCCCTGTGGGCACCTCCCCTGTACTGGTATCACTAATAAAGTCTGTCTGCCCTGCTGAGCTGTGTGCATTCCTGTGCTTGCACCACATCATCACCCTGATCCTCAGGTATGGCCTTGGTCCCAACGCCCCCTTGCCCTGCTTGTCTGGAAAGAAGAAATTAAGACAGCCACAGAGGGCTAGAGTCCAAGTCTCTTTATTGTAACAGCCTGGTAACAGCAGCACAGAGTTCCTGGCTGGGCAGCACCGGGCCCTCAGCGACAGCTCCTGTCTAGTCAGCCCAGGGCAGTGTCACCTTAGGCCTCAGCTCTATAGCCATGAAAGGACAGCAGCCCCAGGGCAGCCCAAACCCCACTCATATTCTGCTAAACCAGCTCCAGGAAAGGAGAAGGACCTGTTTCCTTTGCTTACTTGGGGCCTCAGGGTGGGCACTTCCACCAGATATTCTTCCTAAGTTGAACCACAGCAGTCCTTAGCGTCCTGGGCCTTTTGCTCACTCCCCAAGATCGGAACTTTACCAACGCTGGGCCCTAGGGGCGCTAGCAGAACAGCGGCTTTGGCCGCAGGCTGTGGATGTCCAGGAGGCTCTCCTCCGGCACCAGGTGGCGGCACAGAGCAGGGCTGTCAGCACGGGCAGACAGCTGAGCGCACAGAGTAGTGAGGCGGCAGGACGGGCCGCAGGGCTCCGAGGGCGGGTGGCCCTTATGATAGAGGAACCAGAAGGTCTGGAATAGTTGCGTGTCGCTCCGCATGCGGTATACCAGGTCGTGCCAGGCCGCAGGCAGCGCGTTGGGCAGCCCGTAGGTTTCTCGAGCCCTGTAGAGGCGCTGCCAGTGTGGTGTGGCCCCAGGCGCGTTTGCCTGTGTCAGGTTTAGGATGAAGGTCTCGTGGTCCAGGACCACGTGAGAGCTTCCGGGGTAGTCGCCGTCTATTTGGTAGACGCGGTAACCTATGAGGAGGGAGGGGAGGAGGGAGGGCTGGCTGGAGAGGGAAGGCGTGAAGCCACCGCCCCAGGGAGGGGCCACATGCTCCACCCACCCGTTGCAGGTTTTAGCTGTGGCCCTGACTCTGTCCCTCTTTCCTCCCTGCCATTAACTTCAGGATTACCACTTCCCCATCCCACCACTCACCAGGATTAAGACCAATGTAGGTGGTGGCACTGGGGGCCAGGAAGGCCACAGCAAGCGGCCGGCTCAGGGTCTCCTCGTCATAGAAGACCTCAAATTCATCCACATGGGTGTGGCCAAAGAATTGACCAGCCAGGGTGTTCTCATACCTGGTCAGAAGACACCGATTTTATTCAGAAGATTCTAGGGAGGGGAAGGAGGAGATTTAGGGGATCTTTCTCCGTTCTGTTCAAGTAAGTAGCTTCCCCACCCCAATGGGGCAGCAGCGATGGTGATATGCTCAGGGCAATTTCTAACAGTAGACTACTCTTCATCCCACCCCGCCCCCGCACACCACCCAATCCCAACCCACCTGCCTCCTACCTGGCTACAATTCGGTAATAATTCCAGCTCCAGCTTTTCAGGCAGTGTCCTGGGGGAATGTGGCCAATTATATGCACCTGGGGGAAAGGTGAAGCCTGATTAGCAGGGCACCAAGGGGTCCAGGCAGCCTGCCAGGGTAGTTGGTACTCATCTCAGTGGCTGGCATTCCTGGCCAGAGGGAGGAGGAGTAATGGAAGGGCTTTCAAAGAAGAGCCTGAGTTCAACTCCCAGGAAACACTGTTGCTGGGAGTGCTGGAAAATCCAGCTTTTTGCTCGCAGGTGTTCCACCTTCAGACAAGCACCTGCTGGTGAAGGGCCTGCTTCTTGTCCCGCCCCCATCGGCGGCTACTCCACCTTGCCCCCAGCACCCTCCCTCACTTTGTCTCCTTGGTCCTCAGCAGCCTGGAGCTCCCCGATCAGCCACTGGAGCTGCCCAGCAGGATCTGTGGAGTTGATCAAGAGCCAGAAGTTCTCCCGGGAACAAAAATTCATATTGAGAGAGATGAGGCGGAGGCCAGGGCGTGGGGACAGGGCATAGAACCCACCGATTCTGAAACAAAGTGAACATGAGGCGTCCGCGTTCATTCATAATCCTGGCCCTGCAGGCCCAGCCCTGTACTAGGCATTTGGGTGGAGGGCAGATGCTTACATGACATCGTCCCTACCTTGAAGGAGCTTATGTTCTAGCTGAAGACCAAATGGTAGTAATTATAGGGCCTGTGTGACTGAAAATGGTTTAGAGGGCTAGGGTTCTGGGAGTTCAGGGAGAGATCAAAGTGCGCAAGCATGGGAAGCAAGGATCATTCAGGGGGAAGATGAGCTGGGCCTTGGTTGATTGGGGACAGTTGGTGACATTAAAGAGGGCAAGGCATTTTAGAGAGGGTCAGCATGAGCAAAGAGCCAGATAGGTACATGGAGAGAGAGTGCTGTTAGCCCTTTGAAGGAGGGTAGCTGGAGATAGGGTGTAAAGGGAAGGCAGGGCCAGGTTAGGGAGGCCCAGTGTGGAGTGCTGAGGACTCATGCAAGAGCAGACAGAGATAATGCCCAGGTTCCCTGCTCCCTTCCTGGGTTTTCATGGGCCTCAAGTACCTGAGAGTGTGAAGGGCTTCTGCAGTCAGCCAGGGCTCCCACACCTTGGCCATGGCCTCATAGAGCCAGCGGGAGGAGTGGTTGCCCTCAATGAAGGGGGGAGGGAAGCCGTTGACGGGTGTGCTCTCGTGGTTGCCCACGGCAGGGTATACTGGCACTGGCCCCAAAAACTTCCTCACAAGAGCTGTGATGGTGGTCAGGGCCCGCAGCTGGTCCTGGCGAGACTGTTGCCAGACATCATGGGCAGGGATGTCTCCTGTCCAGTACACCATGTCAAAAGGGCCAGCTGGGCCCAGCTCACTCAACAGGCTCTCCAAGGTCCGCAAGGGCAGGTCACATTTGCTGTACTCGCCCCAGTATCCAGCACCTGGCCGGGAGGTGGGCGGAAAGCCAGAGCCCTGGCGGCAACACAGCGGGTTCACACAGTCAGGATCTGTGCCCTCCAAATAGTCATGATCCCAGTGCAGATCAGTGAGGAAGAGGATGCGGCTGACAGGGGCACCTGGGGCTGGGGGGCTGGGAGGCCGGGGGGGTGGCTTGGGTACCGCTGGCAAAGAGATATTCCAAGATGAGAAAACATCCCAGTGCCCACAGGTGGAGCCCAGGAGCAGGCCACAGGCCTCAGATGGGCTCAGCACTGAGCGCGTCCACACCTCCACCATGTCACCCTGAAAGAGCTGGACAGCTGACTGACACACTGCAGGTGGTGCTATCTTCAGCATATTGCACAGCTTGATGGCCATGGAGCCCACCCGGGCCACATTGGGCTCTTGCTGTGATGGGAGCAAGTGACAACAGGTCAGATACAATGTAGGGGAACCAGACCAACCCCTGACCACCACTCCTTGGACCACCATGTCAAAACTTGGCTGGTCTCAGTGCCCCATGGTGAAGTGACCTCAGTGAACCCACTGCCTTCCACAGATACTGTCCTGTGACTCAGGCAGTACATGGTCAGTACTTCCTCTCTGGCTCAGGGGTCAATGGCATTTCAAATTTCTGTTTGACCAGCTGGCTTCTCATGGGACTGTCATCTTAAATCACACAATGGTGACTCTTAAAACTTTCTTAGTTATTGTCTGCAGGTGGCCCTGAGCCTCGGGTTGGGTAGAGTGACAGGCTGTCCAGGGTTTGGGGACATACACAACCTTGACCTTGTTACCCCGGGGAGCCCTGCAGAGCTCACTGGCCAACTAGCACTCATATATCTCCACTAGGGTCACAGCAGCCCCATCTAGTCCTCGCCTCAGGATCGTTCCTAATCCAAGTCCTTTTTGAGTATCCAGTATCAGGCATGATGCTCAGGGCTGGAGATGCCAAGGAATGTAAAGCACAGTGGATCAGGAGTCAGGCACACCAGGATGGGTGTTCCAGCACCCACCCCACCAGCTATGTGCCCTTGGGCAAGTGACTTCTCTGGGACTCTGTACTCATTTATAAAATGGAGATCACAGCTGTGCTCTAAAGCTTCACTGGCTTGATTTAATTTGTATGAAATGGCTAGCACAGTGCCCAGCGTATAATTTGCACACTTTGTCATTTACAAGGGTCACAGTGGAGTGGCGGTGTATAGCCACCGTGTCCCTAAGAGAAAGCAAACTCAGTGAAGGCTTGTAGACAACACTCTCTCCAGTTGGGACTGCTCTGGGGGCGCCCCCGCTCCAGCATTAGCCCTCACCTCCACCCACAGCGCTTCCCTGTGGCCCGCTCCACCGCAGCCCCTTTGGCGCTCACCTTCAGTCCGATGTCAATGACCGTGAACAGGACTTTGCAGACCGGGCAGGTGAGGTTCCACCACCCAAATGTGGCCCGGAGCTGGGGCGCCATGCGATTGAGCCTGGCAGGATGGCCTTGGGCCGGCAGAGGATGGGCCTCCGCCGGGACCCAGAGAACCAGGGAGTCGGGCAGGGCAAGCGCCAGCGCCAAGCCCAGGGCCATCCAGAGGAGTCCCAGTCTGGAGGCCTCCGAGGACCTATCCGGACCCTGCTCCGGGTCGGACCTGGGATGGCCCTGAGCAAGAGACAGTCCGCGGCGGGGCATTGTCAGGCCTCTTGGACAGGGCTAGTTCGCCCTTCGGCCCGTCCGGACTCTGCTGGCCTCGGCCCTACCGGCCCTCCGGGCCCCGGGCGCCGCCGGGGAAGCACGTCCACCCTTCGCTGCTGTCGGCTGATTCCTCCTCTGGGAGCCGCAAGCAGCTCCGCCCTTTCCTCTTCCTCGGCTGCCCAGCTGCTGATCGCTGTGGCTGAGGCTGAGGCAGGGAGCCCCAGCGACCCAGGAGCGAAACGGGCGGGGCGCGCCGTGACCCGCCCAGGATCCAGCCCTGGTTCCTCCCCTTTACCCCCCACCCCCCACCCCGCCCTGCACGAGACCGCGCGGGCCGCGGGGTGGACAGACTCAGCTTGTGGTTACCTCTGGCACCGCCTGGCGGCCCGAGCGCAGGAGGCCGCTCCAGCCACCTCACCAAGACTTGCTTTGGGGAAGATGAAATGCTGCTGGTGGAAGATTCATCGGCGACTCCTAGCCTCCTCCTCTCTCCACACCTGCACTCAAATTCCTGGAATAGCTGCCAGACCGAGCCTGCGTTTAACTGGGGAATGGAGGCTGAAGGAGAGCAGGGCTGGGCAGAAATTCTCTTACTGGATGTATTACCACCCTTAAGGGGGCGCCTACCTGGATTTCCCACACGCTGCCAATGGTACCAGCACTCTTCAGTCACCCTGACTGAGAGCCTCTGAGTCACCTTGGATTCAGAATTCTGAGGTTGGAAGGGATCCTGGGCACATGTGGGGACACCAGTAAAAAAAAAAAAAACCTTCTCTTTATTGATAAGGAAACTGAGGAGCAGAGATGGCGAAGTGACTAAGAAGAGGTAAAGATTATACAGCCATGAGGGCCCAGGAACATGGACTAGAACTTGGGTCTCCCACCTCTGTGTATCCGGAATGGTAAAAGCTAGCATTTATTGGGCTCTGTACTACGTACTACATGCAGAGCCCTGCTGGAGCAGTGGTTAAGAGCTCAGGCTGCTAACCAAAAGGTCAGCAGTTTGAATCCACCAGGCGCTCCTTGGAAACCCTGTGGGGCAGTTCTACTCTTCCCCATAGGGTCACTATAGTCAGAATTGACTAGATCGCAATGGGTTTTATACTATGTGTGGGGGCATTGATCCAGGCACTTCGTGATCACTAATCTTCAATTCTCACAACGGCCCTTAGAAGTGAGTATACTACTATTATTACCCCATTTTACAGATCTGGAAATTGAGGCACAGGGCAGTTAAGTGTTTGAACAGCAATTAATACCTAAGCTGTGTGTCTCCTAGAGTGCTCCTCTAAGATTCACTGAGTTTCCAAGTCCTGTTAGCTTTCCGTTGACTTTGTTACAACGGCGTCTTTTTCCTCAGTTCCATGGGCACCATCTCAGACAGAGTAATAAAGATAATAATTAACACGCACTTTTTCAGATTATGTGCAAGGTATTTTCCAAAGGCTCTCCCTGTATTAACTCAATCCTCACGACAGATTTAGGAGGTAGATGTTTTCCGCATCCTACAGAGAAGGAAAGTAAGGATTAAGAAACTGGCTCAAGATCACACAGCCTGCTAGTAAATGCTAGAACCGGGGTTTGAATCCAGCCTTCTGGCTTTATGCTTTGGCGCTCCTTCGTCATCACTTTACGCTTGTATCTATAATGTCTGGGTCTTCAAGGGTGAGGATTTTGCTGGAAGGAAAAGAAGGGGAAGGTATGTCTGAACATAGGGACAAGCATGGACAAAGTACAGAGGCATGAAAGGACGTGGTGCGTTTGCTATGAGGCATAATACCCTCTTACTCCATTTCTCCTACTCCTAGTAGGGATTTCAAGCAGTCCTATTTCTCCTCAACTGTTACTGCTCTGAGTGTCCTTCCTTATGTAGGAGGACAGTGATGACCCTCAGGGCATATATCCTTTCTGTTCTCCAAGACTAGTTCATATCCCATCTCCTTAATAACATTTTTTTATAGATTACTCCCTCCTTTTTTTGTCCAGTCCTCACAGTGTTTTCATATAGATTGTTGTTGATCAAACCATCACTTGCCGCATAGCACACACTCTTATCCTTCTGGATAGGTGGTCAAAAGCTCCTCTTCCCCTGACATGGATGATATTGTCACATGGTTCTCCAGGAATCAAATTCTGAGACAGAGATGGTGTGTCAGAGATTTATTAAAAGGGCTCTTGGAACCAACACTTACGGAAGGGAAGGGAAGAAAGCAGGATTGGGCAGAAGGACAAGCTGATCTGTGATGCTGTCTCAATAGAGGCCTCAGCAGATGGAAACTGGGCTGATACTTCAGAGTTGTCCTGAAACTGGGTAAGGGGACTTGCTTCAGCTGGGGCAATTCCTGTAGGGGGCCGAGAGCTGAGGACTTTCTGCCAAGAACACTCCTAGCAGCTGGGGGAATAAGTCCTTTATTCCTGGAGGGGGATCCAGGTAGCACATCACAGCATCCACCGCAGTCTACCCCTTGTGGTGCTCGAGTCCACTCTGTATAAGTTCTGGGAGCAGCTCCTCCAAAATTCTAGTGAATCTCTCTTCATGGTGGAAACTTAGAAGAGGATAGATCATGGGAAGAATTACAACTCACTGCAGCTGAGCTCAGGACAGCAACTGATTCTCATCATTTTGCTCCTCTACTATCCATTCCTTCGCCCTCAGTTCATAGCTCTGATGATCTCAGGGACTTGCCTGGTGGCTTTATCCTGAGGGCTCTGAGCCCTGGTATTCACGTCTTCCTCAAGATGCTGCACTTCCCCTTTTACTATCTAAATAGGGCAGGGGAGTTCAAAGAAGTACCCAAGTGGACCAGCTGGATGCTAGACATACTCTTCTGTGTCTCCATTGTGTAACAGCTGCCCTTATTCCTCCTGATAATGAGGATCGGATTCGTAGCCAAGATGATAAGACCTCTTCTTGCCTGCTGGTCCCTTTACACAAGGGTCCCAAAGTTCCCAGGCAGCAGCTGGGACTCATGCTGTTTCCCTTGTTGAACACATTTTCCCTATTGGAAACAGGACTTCTAAACCCACAGAGCCTGGAGTTGTGGAGCAAGAAGCACAATTCCCCCAAGTAGGTCACTGGTAAGCAGGGCCATTCCTGCTTCCACTCCTTGGTTCTGGACTCAGGTGCTCTATCTATCCATTGAGGACGCAACACCATATAAAGGTTATAGGTTTAAAGTATATACTGCTTCCCAGAGGATGGCACCGCATCCTCTCTAGGTATCACTTCCAAGCTTGTCTTCCAGCTGTGCCATCACTGTATCAGACTGGCAGTTTCTGGGTAGTAGGATATGTAATATGACCAGTGAGTTCCATAATCATGTGACCACCCCTGCACCAAATTTTCTGGTGCAATGTCTTGGGATCCCATGCCTGTTGTTCAAACACTCTGTGAACCCTCTAATAGTGGTGATGGTTGAGGCCTAGTGGGCAGGAAAGGCAGACTCACACTTGAAATAGATGTCTATTTTGGCCACAACAAATTGCTTCACCTTCTAAGGTGGAAGAAGTCCCATGTAATCAATGCCACCAGGAGGCTGGTTGGTCTACTCAAGGTATAGTACCATGTTGGGGGAACTTGGCTATTGTTTTTGCTGCTGAAAGTTTGGATATTTGGCAGAAGCAGTAGCTAGATCAGCCTTGGTAAGTGGGAGTCCATGTCTTTGGGCTTATGCTTTTGGGTTTCTGATGGTTATGTGCTGCCCCCTGGGCTATATATATATATATATATATATATATAGGTCAGCAGTGGCATTTCCTGCCACCAGCCTTAACCTACAAAGGAGAAATGCCCTGGTACTTCTTAGTGATACCAGTGCTCCTCGCGTCACACATTCCTTATTGCGTTGGTAAATGCTGTGTCTTCCAGGCCTTCCTATGGAACATAGCTATTTAGTGGGTTTTCTGGCCTTATATAGTATATATCTACTCCCAGTACCCACTTCTCTGAGCCTTTTAATCTTTTCCGCCAATTATGGCGTGTCTACTCACTTTTTTTTTTTTTTTACTCAGTTTGGGCCATCACTTTTTCCATGCTTTTAAAATTGCTGATTTATTACTTCCAACTTTTCACTATTTTTTCCAGAGTGTTGATTGAGCTTAGCAATACCACCTGTCATGGATTGAAGTGTGTCCCCCCAAAATATGTGTCAACTTGGCCAGGCCACAATTCCCAGTATTGTGTGATTGTCCACCATTTTGTCATCTGATGTGATTTTTCTATGTGTTGTAAGTCCTACCTCTACAATGTTAATGAGGCAGGATTAGAGGCAGTTATGTTAATGAGGCAGGACTCAATCTACAGGATTAGGTTGTGTTTTAAGTAAATCTCTTTTGAGATATAAAAGAGAGAAGGGAGCTGAGAGACAGGGGGACCTCATACAACCAAGAAAGCAGTGCTGGGAGCAGAGCAAGTCTTTGGACCCAGGGTTCCTGCACAGAGAAGCTCCTAGACCAGGGGAAGATTGATGACAATACCTTCCCCCAGAACCAACAGAAAGAGAAACCCTTCCGTTATAGCTGGCGTCCTGAATTTGGACTTCTGGCCTCTCAGACTATGAGAGAATAAATTTCTGTTTGTTAAGCCATCCATTTGTGGTATTTTTGTTATAGCACCACTACATAACTAAGACACCCAATTCCTTTGTCCCTTGTTGTTAGGTGCCATTAACTCAGTGCAACTCATAGTGACCCTGTGTATAACAGAACAAAATGTTGCCCGGTTCTGCACCATCTTCACAATTGTTTGAGCCCATTGTTGCAGCCACTGTGTCAAACCATCTTGTTGACGGTCTTCCTTTTTTTCACTGACCCTCTACTACTCTTTTACTTGACCACGTTGTCTATTTTCAGGGACTCAGCCCTCCTGATAACATGCCCAAAGTAAAAAAGATGAAGCCTCACCCTCCTCGCTTCTAAGGAGCATCCTGGCTGTACTTTTTCCAAGACAGATTTGATTGTTCTTCTGGCAGTCCATGGTATATGCAGTATTCTTCACCAACAATGTAATTCAAATGCATCAATTCTTCTCTGGTCTTCCTTATTCATTGTCCAGCTTTCACATGCATATGAGGTGATAGAAAATACCATGGGTTGGGTCAGGTGCATCTTAGTCTTTGTGATGGTTAAGGTTGTGTGTCAGCTTGGCTGGGCCATGATTCTCAGTGGCTTGACAGTTTTGATGTAGTCTGGCAGTTGTATAATGATGTGATCACTCCCATGATGAGATCTGATATAATAGGATCACCTCCATGATGGAATCTGCTGTGAGCAGCGAATCAGAGAATCAGAGAAAGGGAGTTTCCCTGGGGGTCAAGCCTACATCCAATATAGGTGCACTTTCTGGCAAGGCTCACTGGCTTTTGCTTGCTCTGGATCCTGCAGCTGGCTCCCATTCATCTGACCTCTAGTTCTTGGGACTTGAGCTAGCAGCTAACCTGCGGTCTGAATCTTGGGTTCACCAGCCCCTGCAGCTACATGCTTAGGGAGAAACTTCGAGCCTGATCCACGGATTTGAGACTTTCCAGCCTGTACAACCATGTGATCCATTTCCTTGATCTCTCTCTCTGCCTCTCTGTATCTATAGATGCTTCACTGGTTTTGCTTCTCTAGAGAACTGAGCTAAGATAGTTTTCAGAGTGACACCTTTGCTTTTCAACACTTTAAAGAAGTCTTTTGTGCAGAGTTACCCAATGTAATACATCATTTTATTTCTTGACTTCTGCTTCCATGGGTCCCAATTGTGGATCCAAGCAAAATGAAATCCTTGACAACTTCAATATTTTCTATATTTATCATGATGTTGTTTATTGGTCCAGTTGTGAGGATTTTTGTTTTCTTTTTGTTAAGGTGTAATCCATACTGAAGGCCATAGTCCTTTGATTTTAGAGTTACTCTTTCCCCTGTAGTTCTCAGAAGCCCAATGCATCGAACCAGCTAATGCGTTCCTTTTCACAGGTATACCATTCCGGTTCACCAGGGGCTATCTGAGCACCACCTAACCGAGGGGCTCTTCTTATCGTCAGCTGAGTGGTGAGTGATTCAGCTACCAAGTCCCATCCTAGTCTTTGCTTTCTCAGAGCACTCTTGGCACCAACTGTTGCAGGTTGGGTTACTGTTATGAACTGAATTGTGTACCCCTAAAATATGTGCTGGAATCTTAACCTCTCTACCTGTGGAGGAAACCCTGGCGGCGTAGTTGTAAAGTGCTACGGCTGTTAACCAAAAGGTCGGCAGTTCAAATCCCCACGAGATGCTCCTTGGAAACTCTATGGGGCAGTTCTACTCTGTCCTATAGGGTCGCTATGAGTCGGAATTGACTCAGCAGCACTGGGTCTGGGTTATACCTGTGGATGTAATCCTGCTTGGAAATAGGATTTTCCTTGCTATGTTAATGAGGCCACATCAGTGTAGGGTGTGTTCTAAACCTAATCACTTCTGGGTTATAAAAAGAGCAGATTAGACACAGATGCAAGAATAAACTGGGAAAGGCAGATGCCATGTGAGAATCGCCAAGGGACACCTAGGGCTACTGACAAGGAAGGAATTAACACAGCCAAGACCGTGTCAGACATTTAGTCTCCAGAACTGAGAAAATAAATTTCTGTTCTTTAAAGCCACTCATTTGTAGTATTTGAGTTACAGCTGCACTAGGAAATTAAGACAATTACCCGGAAAGCAGACCTTAAGATGGAGGTGAACTTGCAAAAGCTTAATTAGGCAGTGCTCTCAATAAAAGGAGCCCTGGTGGTGCAGTGGCTGAGTGCTCAGCTGCTAACCGAAAGGTTGGTGGTTTGAACCCACCAGCTGCTCTGTGGGAGAAAGATGTAGCAGTCTGCTTCCATAACTATTTACAGCCTTGGAAACCCTATGGGGCAGTTCTACTCTGTCCTACAGGGCCACTATTAATTAGAATTGACTCCACAGCAACGGGTGTGGTTTTTTTGTTTTTGTTTGCTCTTAGGATCACCCCCTGTGAAGGAAAGGAAAAAGTAGGATTGAGCAGAGGGAGAGAATGAGCTGCAACGGATTCTCTACAGAGGCTGACTCTATAGGGAGTTCTGAAGTTGGGAGGACCCTTGAAAATTGCTCCAAGCTGAGGCAAGGGGGCTGGCCCTGACCTCCTAAGTTGACCAGTCATTGGACTGGGCTGCCCCACAAAGGGTGCCAGACCTTGGGGGAGGGGCTGTCCTTGGTGGAGGCAATTCCTGCAGTGGCTGAAAGTTGAGGGCTGTCCTTCCAGCAGGTGGGGGCTAAGTCCTTCATGCCTAAAGGGGAATCTGAGTGACATATCACAGTGTCTACCACACTCTTATTCCCAGTATCTGTCATAGGAAAGGACAAAATAAAACTTGTATCCTGTGACCTATGAGTCATGATGAGGAGGACTCTGAGAGGATTGATAGAGTGGTGAGGACAACTTTATTTTTTATTTACTCTGAGTTTTATAACCTCTGAAACCTAGTTTGGAGACTTCCTGTCTACTCAACAATGAGTAGAACTTAGGGAAGAGGAGGTGAGGCTGGTTAAAGATCTAAGGCTTCCAAAAACCCCTGCCACCATGATCAAATTGGTGCTAGGCTTGGAGAGTGTCATGAATTGAATTGTGTCCCCCCTCCTCCGACACAAAATATGTGTCAACTTGGTTAGGCCATGTGTGCTTGTCCTCCATTTTGTGATTTTCCTATGTATTGTAAATCATAATATCTGGCTGTGGTTAAAGAAGATTAGGGTGGGATGTAACACTCTTGTTCAGGCCATATTCCTGATCCAACATAAAAGGATTTTCCCTGGGGTGTGGCCTACACCACCTTTTATCTCTCAAGAGATAAAAGGAAAGGGAAGTAAACAGACAGTTGGGGACCTCATACCACCAAGAAAGCAGCACCAGGAGCGGAGCGTGTCCTTTGGACACTGGAGCCCCTGAGAAGCTCCTCGGCTATGGGAAGATTGAGGACAAGGACTTTCCTCCAGAGCCAACAGAGAGAGAAAGCCCTCCCCTAGAGCCGATGCCCTGAATTTGGACTTGAAACGTACTAGACTGTGAGAAAATAAATTTCTCTTTGTTAAGGCCATCCATTCGTGGTATTTCTGTTATGGTAGCACTAGATAACTAAGACAGGGCTGCCTGACTGGAATGGAGAATTTCCTAGTTAAAAACCTACTGAGCTAATTTGATCATTCCCACTTAGGGTAGCCATGCTCCACTGTTTCAGGAAACATGTGTAAACTCTATACGGGTAACCAGCCAACTCTTGAGTTGCCTGTGAAAAAAAAAACCGAAAATTAAATCCATAATCCCAAAGTCAGCAGTCTAGAAATGTTGGAGAAAGCTCCCCCTCTTGTGGAACTTTTGAGGAGTACCAGAGAACGAGGCGTCTATAAGTTTTAAGGGCACAGAACCAGAAGACATTGCCTATTCTGATGAGCAATTCCAACACATTTATGTATAGAACTTCCAATATTAGGGACAGTGGTTAAGGGACTAGGATTTAGTTTCAAGCTGCCTGGGTTAGAATCCTGCTTCTGCCACTCACTAGCTGTGTGACCCTGGACTGAGTACGTCACTTTCTGATCTTCAGTTTCTTCCTGTGCGACATGGAGATCACGAGAGTACAAGGCAGTTGTGAGGATACAATGCGATGAAGGGGGCAAAATGCTTAGCACAGTAGTTGTTGCTATGTGCTGTGGAATCGATCCTGACTAATAACGACCCTATAGGACAGAGTAGAGCTACCCGATAGGGTTTCCTAGGCTGTAATCTTTACAAGCCCTGGTGGCACAGGGTTAAGAACTTGATTGATAACCAAAAAGTCAGTAGTTCGAACTCACCAGTTGCTTCTCGGGAGAAGGATATGGCAGTCTGCTTCCTTAAAGACTAAGACACCATCACTTCCCCCTGACAGCTCACAGACCAATGGGAAGAAACGGACATGAAAGCACGTACCGGTACTAAAGGTCTTTTGACAAAGTGCTTACTGTAGCACTCAAAGGAAGAAGCAGCTGATTCCAGCTGATTGGGGAGCAAGTGTTGGTGAGAGTGAAAAATTTCCTGGAGGGTACTAATCTTGAAAAAATGAGTTAGTATTTGCCAAGAGGACAAGATTGGGAAGAGCTTGCCCCTTTTTGATCCTTGAGATGCCCTAACCTTTTAGAACCAGCTACCTAACATGCTCCCGGCTCCCTTAGGGCCTTTGCACCTGCTGTTCCTTCTGCCTAAAAACATCTTCCCAGTCTTCACACTTAATTAACTTCTACTTGTTCTTCAGCTCAATGGTGATTTTCCCAGGGATGCTTTCCCTGACCTCTCTGACTAAGAAACTGACTTACTGCATTCTTCATCACAGTGCCTCATTTTTACATTTATGTGCTATTTGATTAATGTCTGCCTTCTCCAGCAGCCTGTAACCTTCATCACAAGGACCATGTCTGGCTTTGCTTCCCATCATATCCCCAGCACCTACCACAATGTCTGGTGCAATGTCTCAGTAAACATTGTTGTTTGAATGACTTAGAAGAATACAAGCAAATGCCCAGAGGCGTGAAATGCTATGCAACAATGGGAGACTTTCAAAAGTCCAGAAGAAGAGTAGTGGCAAAAGGAGATGCTGGAGAGGTAGGCAGGGACCAGATCTTGGAGGGTTCAGTTACAATCTAGTCAACTGAGAATCACTGACGGCTTTTAATCAGGTAAGATTTAGGTCAGGCCTTGTTCTATGCTGCCTCCACGCCCTCCTGACTGACTTCCCTTTGTCTAGTTTAGCCACTTCAACACACACAAGGGGCCCTCCCCAGTCAGTGCTCCCACCCACAACATACCCATCAATCACCAACATTTGGTGGCATAAGTACACCTTACCCGTTCGTTTGTCTGCCTTCTCCACTACTACTTGAGTAACAGAACTGCCAAGACCTTCAGTTTCACCACTTTATCCCCACAGGGCCTGGGGGCCAGAGCAAAGGCTCAATGTTTATTTGTGGGGCTGAGGTAGGTACAGGCTGTAGGAGAATGTTGAGTCTAGAGATAAGGAAAATTGGAAAGAATTTAAGCAGAAATCACCAAAGTTATTACCAAGTAAGACTGAGAACCTAGTTGAGGTTAGAAACTGAGGGAAAAAAGTATCTCACACCCAAAAATGGTGAAATCACATATTATTACATTGGTAATAACATAGAACAATCCTAATGGATGGTGTCTTAGTTTCCTAGTGCTGTTATAACAAAAATACCACAAGTGGATGGCTTTAACAAACAAATTTATTCTCTCACAGTTTAGGAGGCTGGAAGTCCAAATTCAGGGCACCAGCTCCCAGGTAATGCTTTCTCTCTCTGTTGATTCTAGGGGGAAGTCCTTATCATCAATCCCCTGGTCTAGGAGCTTCTCAGAGCAGAGACGTCAGAGCCAAAGGACACACTCTGCTCCCAGCTGTTCACTCTTGGTGGTATGAGGTCCCTCTTTTCTATGCTGGCTCTTCTCTTTTGTATCTCAAAAGAGATTGACTAAAGATACAACCTAATCCTACAGATTGAGTCGTGTCTCGTTAACATAACTGCCTCTGATCGTGTTTCATTAACTTCCTAGAGTTTAGGATTTATAACACAAAGTCAGTTACATCAGATGACAAAATGGTGGGCAACCACACAATACCGGGAATCATGGCCAAGCCAAGTTGACGTACATTTTTTGGGGACACAATTCAATCCAGAACAGAGGGAATGAAAAATAATTTTGTTGTTCCATCTAACAACCCCTTTGGGAAGTTAGACATTAACCTTCTCATCTGACCATTATTCACATGATGAGTCTACTAACCTTTAACCAAACATTTTTCTTGCTTTAACAAGTATAGGGACTGCACCCCACTGAAGTGTTTCAGAGAGAAAGAATAGCAAATAGAAAAGCTGTCATTTTTTTAAAACCAGTTTTCTTCAAATCAAAAAAGTAATACATACACATGTTAAAAAATTTTCAGGTAACTTAAAGGGTTATTACCTTTTAAACATAATGAATGTTTTCTTCCTACCCCAAGCTCCTTTTCCTGCAGATAATGATGACTAGCAGTTTCTTGTGTATTCTTCTGGGATGTTTCTACTGTGTGTGTGTGTGTGTGTGTGTGTGTGTGTGTGTGTATGACAGAATGTTGAATGGGACTTCTTATGTTTTGATATTTTGACAAAAGCCCAAGGCATACATACCCAAAGGATTAAATAAAATTTGGTCAAACAGGTCCTTTGTTCATTACCCTATCACCCACTTCTTCACCTCCTCTCCTCTGAAGTACATTCCATAGCAGGCATCCCCTTCGACAAAGTTCCTTCCAGTTTAGCTCTTTTCCTGTGGCATCCATTTGGCTTTGCCACTCCAAGTTACGAGCATGCAGGCTACCCCACCTCTGCTTTCTTTCCTTGCTCAAATTCTGAGGGCTGCTCCAGCCAGCCTGCCCCTTTTAAAATTCTCTAGGTGAAAAGTAGGCAGAAGTCTTTATGTTCATGTATCAAGCTATCACAAGGAGATGGGGGGCTCAGAAGATCAGCTGGAGGGTGCATCCTTCTTCCTGCCTTCCCTTGCTAGCCCCCCTCCCAGCCCCATTAGGGAACTGTGCAGTATAGAGAAATCTATTAGCCTCTGAAATCCACAGATGACTTTGGAGAGAGCCAAACTCAGAAATCTGCCACATAGAGGGTGTCACAGTTTTATGTGTCAATTTGGCTAGGATATGGTGTCCACTTGTTTAATCAAACACTAGTTGAGATGTTTCTGTAAAGGTATTTTGTAGATGTGATTAACATTCGCAAATCAACGACATTAAGTAAAGGAGATTATCCCTGGATAATGTGGGTGGGTGTCATCCAATCAGGTGAAGCCCTTAAGGGCAAAAACTGAGGCTTCTCAGAGAAGAAGAAATTCAGCTTCAAGGTTTTATCATAGAAATCCTGCCTGAGTTTTCAGTTTGCCATCCTGCCCTATAAACCCATCAACTCTTGCTTCAGCTTCCAGCCTGCTTCCTGCTGTACAGATTTCAGACTTGCCAGCTGCCAAAATTGCATGAGCCAAGTTCTCAAAATATGCGTAACCTCTTACTGATTCTGTTCCTCCAGAGGACCCTGAATGATACAGAGGGTATCAAGAGCTCACTTACGACAGGCTAGTACCACACACACAAACTCACACCCAAACATCTGTGGGTACTCTGAGGAAGCCAGTTGCATGCAGGAGGTTGAGGAGGTGGATGGAAAATAGAGTAGTTCACACCTCCTTTTACAGATCCCAGAGCCACAGACCAGGCCGAAACTGGAGGTACAGGGTTGGTAGGGAGGAGTTTAAATTGGAAATGAGTTTTACATTTTAAGACAGGACTGAATCTTTTAAATACATAAAAGTGAGTTTTCATCCTGAGACCAGAAGAACTAGGTGATGCCCGGCTACAACCGATGACTGTCCTGATAGGGAACACAACAGAGAACCCCTGAGGGAACAGGAGAGCAGTGGGATGCAGACCCTAAATTCTCATAAGACCAGACTTAATGATCTGACTGAGACTGGAAGGACCCCACTGGTCATGGCCCCAGACCTTCTATTGCCCCAGGACAGGAACCATTCCTGAAGCCAACTCTCAGACATGGATTGGACTGGACAATGGGTTGGAGAGGGTTGCTTGTGAGGAGTGAGCTTCTTGGGTCAGGTAGACACTTGAGACTATGTTGGCATCTCCTGCCTGGAGAGGAGATGAGAGGGTGGAGGGGTTAGAAGCTGGGGAAAAGGACACAAAAAGAGAGAGTGGCGGGAGAGAGCAGGCTGTCTCATTAGGGGGAGTAATTGGGAGTGTGAAGCAAGGTGTATATGGGTTTTTGTATGAGAGACTGACTTGATTTGTAAACTTTCACTTAAAGCACAATAAAAATTATTAAAAAAAAAAAAAAAGTGAGTTTTCAACGTCGAAATGAGACTATGCTTCCATCTGAAAGTGACCAGAAATGATGGCGCCTGCTTGATATATTATGGGAGGAGTGATGTGAAACAGGCATTTTATTTAGCATGTGTGAAGGCTGTGGTTAGAAAAAATACAACCCAGGCCTGTTTGTCCTCAGCTCAGTTCAGTTTATTCAATAAAGTTGTTACATGTATATTTATATGTAACAATACAAAATTTAAAAATGGCATGTTTCTTTCACTTAACAAAGTGTCTTTTCATAGCAACATGCAGAGAGCCACTTCCTGGAAACCAGTTAATCACATAGTTTAGTTTTCTAGTGTGGCTGTAATACAAATACCACAAGTAGGTGGCTTTAAAGAACAGAAATTTATTTTCTCACAGTTCTGAAGGCTAGAAATCCAAACTCAGGGTGAGGCTTTAGGGGGGAAGCCCTTCATTGTTTATTTCAGCTCCCAGGCACTGGGTTTTTTTTTTTTTTTTTGGGTAGTAGCTGCCAGCGGTCCTTGGAGTTTCTGGGCTTGTAGATGCATCTGTCTCCTGTGGTCTGTCTTCTTCTGTATGTGCTTGCCTCTGTGTCTAATCCACTCCTTTTAGAACTCAGAAGTGATTAGGTTTAGGGCATACCCTTCCCTGGTACGGCCTCATTAACAGAACATTAGATTGCGTTATGGAAAAGTGATTACATTACATTATATCCACAGGTATGGGGTTAGGATTCTAACACATATTTTGGGGGGATGCAATTCAATCTGTAATAGCACACCTCTCCTTCTGACTGGATTCTGAATTGAGGATAAAGGCATGTGCAAACGCAGTTGAGGATGAAAAAGCACCCTCTGCTTCAACCTGGGACTTTACTGGAAGAGAATGCTGGGGGCTGAGGCCAAAGTGAGATTTCCCATGAATCTTCTCCCCCATCTGTTCCTCAGCCTGACTTAGACTTCCAGACTCACCAGTGGGGAGAACGGGGGCCATAGAATAGGCCCTCCCCCAGCTGGTGGCAGAGAGGATCACATCCTGCCACACACCCACCTACTGGAAGAGAGTAACACGCTTTCCAGACTGTCCCTAGAATAATAATCTTTAAACTTTTACTTGCGTATCCCTATGAATAAATTATTTTTGATCATTCATCCACAGTATGAAATTTCCTTTGGCAAGGGGTATTTACCACTTTGGAAGAGGGGTGGAGAAAGCATAGGCTCCATGTGGGCATGCAAGCCCAGGAGAGACCTAAAGAGCTGGGACCTGGCTTTGGCAGCCACTTTGCCCATCTCAGCAATTGAGAGAGAAGAAAGGGACCAGAAGTATTCTCCCAGCAGAGTTTTCTCTTGGAGGACAGAGTAAAAGTTTTTCCCTTCCATGAAAACAGTAATGGACAGCTCCTCCAACATGCTTTAAGATCTAAAAGCTGTGTAAGTATTCCACTATAAATCATCATGAGGTATCTTGGAATGTTTATATTTGTGTTTTTTCTTTCCTGCATGTTCCTCCTCTAGACTTCTTGTTGTGTGCCACTGAGTCAATTCTGACTCATAGTGACCCTATAGGACAGAGTAGAATGTGCCATAACGTTTCCTGGGCTGTAACTTCTATGAGAGCAGACCTCAAGGTCTTTTCTCCTGCAGAGCTGCTGGTGGGTTTGAACCACTGACATTTTGGTTAGCAGTTTAGCATTTAACCATTGCACCACCAGAGTGCCCTCCATCTAGACTAAAAAAAAAGACTAGGGGTCAGCAAACTACTGCCTATGAGCCAAATCTGGTATACCACCATTTTGTTTTCGTACAGCCTTCAAGCTAAGAACAGCTTTTTATATTTCCAAATGGTTAAAAAAAAGATTAATATATCATGGCACATGAAAATTATATGAGATTCAGCTTTCAGTGTCCATAAATAAACATTTATTGGAGCACAATTGCCTATATTTATATATTATTTGTGGCTACTTTCTCACAGAAAGGCAGAGTTGAGTGGTTGCAATAGAGACCATATGACCCTCAAAGCCTAAAGTATTTGCTCTTTACAGGAAAAGTTTGCTGACCCTGGAGAAACTAGATAAGGATCACCCAGGTCTTCTGACCACAGGGAGTTGGTGGTGGTGAGGTGAGTTGGGGATGGTGTGAGATCAAATCAGGATGGACTCTTCTATGTCCTATTTGTAGGATCCTGGACAAGCAGAATACCTGAAAAGATGCAGTGGCCATAAGAAATTCATGGCCCCAGTAGGAAACTTTCTGGTTTTAGCATTTATACAGAACAATGTCAAGATGGCTGAGCATCCTGCCTCACCCCCATTAGCCAGCATCTGGAAGCACGCAGAAGCTGTCCCCTGCATACCTCCTGTCAACAGTTAAACGGGCACTGCCCAGCGTTAACAGCTGACCTTCCAGTCATCATTGAGAGGAGGCTCTTCATCATCACCTGCCTACATCCTTCCTGTGATGAAGGGTGCCTGTGTCCTGAGACACTGCTGTGCCCCAACCCACGTGGATTTTTGAAAACCCAGGATTGATGCAGATGGCCAGGCCTTTGAAACCCAGCAGGGAGTGCAATGTGGAAGGAACCCCTCAGCCCTGTGCTCGGCTGGGGCTGAACAAGGGTGAAGTCCAGTACGGCAATCTCTGGAATTCTCATTTCCTACCATTTCTATTCTCTGAAGAAGCTAAGCCTTAGAGGCACTTTTGAGCTGGAAAACAGGAATTCAACTAGAAAGCCAATAAGTGCATGTGTGTGTGGACATTTGTGTGCACATGCATGTGTGGGTGGTATGCGTGCATGCGTGTACCCCCATAATATCCCCTCTGTTGTGATAGCTTTCTGACCTCATCAGTACCTTTGAACTGTTGTCCCTCCCTTTTCTCTCTCTTTATCCAATGCCCCCCACCCCCCAATTTCACATCCTTTCTAAATCGTATTCTATGTTATTGTTGTTAGGTGCTGTTGAATCATTTCCACCTCATAGTGACCTTATGTATAACAGAACAAAACACTGCCCAGTTCTGCGCCATCCTCACTAGCATTGCTATGTTTGAGCCACAATGTCAGTCTACCTCATTGAGGGTCTTTCTCTTTTTCACTGACCCTCTACCTTACCAAGCATGGTGTCCTTCTTCAGGGACTAGTCCCTCCTGATGTCACATCCAAGGTACACGAGATGAAGGCTCACCATCCTTGCTTCTAAGGAGCATTCTGGCTGTACTTCTTCCAAGACAGATTTGTTTGTTCTTCTAGCAGTCCATGGTATATTCAACATTCTTTGTCAGCACCATAACCCAAAGCATCAATTCTTCTTCAGCCTTCCTTATTCATTAACTAGCTTTCTCATGTGTATGAGGCAATTGAAAATACCAAGGCTTGGGCCAAGCACACCTTAGACATCAAAGTGATAATCACTTCCATTTTCTATCCCTGAACTCAGGTAACTGAAATTGTTAGAGAAAATTCTACAGCTGGGAAAATGGACATCATGATAAATTCATAATCTCCAGCCTCACATGTGTATCAGCGCTGCCTGGCAATCTTTCCATATTTCTCTAATCAGCTTTCTCTTTCCTTTTCTACAACTGCTCCATAACTCGAAAATTTTCTTGTATTTCTGATTTCTCTGTCTGCACACTCACTCTCATTTAATGACTTTGCCTTCTATTTCACAGATAGTTTAGGAGCCACCAGGCAGAAACTCTGTTGCCTTTTGTATAACAAATTTAAAAACCTTCTTGTGTCGGTAACATTTTCTCTTTCGCTTTTCCCTTCTGGGGTATCCTAACAGCAGTTGCAGATATTTAAATGGCACTGTACTGTGCGTAGAGCCCTGGTGGTGCAGTGGGTAAGAGCTATGGCTGCCAAAAATGTCGGTAGTTTGAATCCACCAGCCGCTCCTTAGAAGCTCTATGGAGCAGTTCTACTCTGTCCTATAGGGTCGCTATGAGCCAGAACAGACTCAACAGCAGTGGGCTTGGGTTTTTTTTTTTGAGGGGGGGAGTACTGTGCACATCTACTTTACCCCCATTTTACCAGTAAAAATAACTGAGCCAATTCCAACTCATGGTGACCCCATGTGTGTCAGAATATAACTGTGTCATCTATTCCTAGACTTAAAAGTCCACCTCTATGTCTATGGCACACTACTTATTATGTCTCTAGCCCTGACTTGCCTTCTGAGCCCAGTCCTGTGTACACATTACTCCGAAGCCTGGAACATTCCTCTTCCTCACTCCTTGCCTGGATAACACCTACTCATGGTTTCAGCTTAAATGTCACTTCCTCAGGAGGCCTTTTCTGATCCTCATATCTAAGTTAGGTTCCCTCTTATACTGTCTCATAGCATTTAACATGTTTTGTGATTTGATGATTATTTGAGTGGTTATTTGTTTAATGTCTCTCTTCCAACCTTACTTTAAATTCCCTAGGACAGGAATCATGGCAGGTTTGATCACCATTAAATGCCTAGGACAGCTCCTGGTACTTAGTAGGCATATGATAATATTCTGTATGTTTCTGAAGTGATCTCAAATCCCATAAGATATAAGTCACTGTCCTGCTTTTAAACTACATATATATAAGCACTCATAATATGAACTTAGAAATATGTCAACCTTTGTGAGAATCTTCTAACACTAGCTATAAGTCATTAGAAACCTGTAAGTCATAAGAAAGTTACTTAAAAATTTTTTGAACTTAGACATAGAAGCATGTGAAGTATGTAAAGAATGTAAACAACCTTAAAGTTCACTTTGACCAGGCATGCTGTGACCCAAGAAAACATAACACAGTTAATCTCTAAACAACCTCCCTAATCTCTAACCTTGAAGAAAAGATGTGTTATTTGGCTGGTCTCTAACCTGGAGAAAAGATATAACATACTAGTCTTTGATGTCACAGTGGCCCTGGTCATGTGGAGCCAAGGTAACAAATTCACATTTAAACCCTAAAACTCTGCTCACTCCCTGAGAGAAGGCAGAGGTGGTATTGAGATTCTGTCTGCCGCTGCTGACCTTGGATCCTAGCGATGAGGAACCTCTGACGAGTTTGAGCCGTGGTTAAGCCTTCTTTCTGAGACCTCTCCTTAAAGGTAAAAGCCTGAAGTCTAAAGGTTTGACCTCTAACCATTGAGCTAGCATTGCAATTGTTGTAAATGTTAATTCTGATTCTCTGGTTCAAATGAATGTTGTGAGGTTTTACGTGCATGCCTTGCCATGACTACCGTGCAATAAATGAGTTTATGCATGATAAACCTGGGTATCTCTTTATTAATTCTCTAAGATAAAATCCTACACAACAGATAAATACTTATTGAATGAATAAATGAAGTCGATATAGGGTAGAGTGGAGGTAACAGTCAGCTCTTGGGCCCTCCACTTCCTCTTCTGAAAAATAAGGAGGCTGGGCCGATGTGCTTTCTGATATTCTAGCAGTGTATATTTTTGAACACTTTCCATATGAAAGAGACTATGGTAAGTACTGTGGGGATTCTACATACATCTAAGGCAAGGCTCCTACCCTCCAGGGAAACTTACAATCTAGTAGAGAAAACCAAATGGGCACAAATAGCCATAGTTCAAAGCAGAACATGCTGGTGTTCCATGAGGGGTCCAGCTCAGAACTTTAAGACTCATTGGTGGTTTGTGAAATCATTTTAGTAGGTCATAACCACAATTTTTAACAGTGGACAGAATAGATTAGAAAATGGCAGAGTGCATCACATGTAGCGAAGGCAAGAAAATTTTATTTCAATTAAGTGTGTGTCTGACTGTGTTTTCCTTCCTGTGAGTCTAAGTCAAAAAACATTGGAAGTCTCTGATCTAGATTCTTGAAGGTCAGAAACTGAGAATGGTGGATTTGGGAAGTTAACAGGGTACCCAGTGTTGATGCAAACTCTTGCTTAGTTTCCTGCCTCGTCCTTCCTTAAGAACTGGTGTGACCCAGAGAGGCCCCACATCTCTGTGCCCTCAGGCTTGCCAGATCTTCACAACTGACTTCCTGTCCCTGCTCTGAAGGAAGCCACACTGAGCTGCAGGTGCGGCAGACACAAAGTGTTCTTCACTGCATTGTTTATTTCACCCGAGAGTCTTACTTCCTGGGTAGAAGGACACTGGTATTTTTACAAGCTGTTTGCTAACCCCAGTCTAGCATCGCCAGAGCGTTCAGGGTGTAAGGAATGAAATCTGGACTGAAAAGTAAAACTGTGGTTCGGCTCTCAGCTTCAAATAGCACCAGAAGCTCTGGATCTCACTTCTGACAATCACCAGTCTTGCTCTCCTTTAGACTGGACTTCCTGGTTTTATGCTATTTCTCCTTTATACCACCCAACTCTGACATAACCAACTTGTAATACATTTGCTTGGGGTGTTGGGGGCACGGGAGATTGCCTTCTATCCAGGGCTGCTGATTTCAGCGTCCGTTAAAAAAAAAAAAAAAAAAATTTTTTTTTTTTTTTTACTAGAAAGTATTATGAAGCTGACTAAAATAAGGAAGTATCCCATAACCAGGCTTTCTACCTGCCTGGCTCAGAAACTTGTTATGTGCCAGAGAGTCTATTCTGACTCATAGTGACCCTATAGGACAGAGTAGAGCTGCCTCATAGGGTTTCCTAGGCTGTAATGTTTACAGGAGCCGGTTGCTGCGTCTTTTCTCCGGTGGAGCCATTGGTGGATTCCGACTGCTGACCTCTCAGTTAGCAGCAGAGCGTTTAACTATTGCACCACCAGGGCTCCCTCAGAACCTTACCTCCTTTGTCTTTGGTTTGCCTATCTTGTATCTAAACCAAGAAGAAAGTATATTACTTTCTGCAACTCTTTTTTCTTCCTCTCTTTTTAAAGATGCCTTTTATCTATTTCTCACTTACGGCACTGTCTGTGGTTTTACCAGTAGCCAGCAATGAATTTTCCTTGGCTTTTTACTTGCTTCAGAGCTCCAGCCAAAAGCAGACTTCAACATCTCATACCTTTAAGAAGCTTTAACACATGAACCACTTGGGTGGGAGTTGCTGGGGCCAAGGCCTAAAGGTCCTGCCTCAATGGGGACAGGCTACTTTCCAAGTCCTGGACAGCTGCACAGCGTGGGCAAGGCAGGGGACCATCCAAAACTTGCCAGACCTTTCATAACCTTCCTGTTGAAATCCAGTTTGTCCCTCTGACCATTTCTTTTGCAGCAAAATGGTAGAGTTCTTATTTTCTTATAGTCAGAGATTTAATTCACATAGTTTCTAGAGCTGAGACCTAATATCTTCTCAGTTAAGAGTATGGGGAAAAAGCCTGGTAGGACTGGGAAATTGAATCAAATTATCACAATAAACTTCCAGGATAGGTATTATTATCACCCCCAGTTTTCAGGAGACTGAGGCTTAGAGAGATTCAATGATTTGGCCAAAGCCATGCAGGTAGCAAGTGGTGGAATCAAGGTTTGGAATGTGATTCCAGGTTGTCCAAACTCCAGCCGTGTTCTCAGTCATTCTATTCCACTATGAAAATCTTGCCAGTCAGCAAAAGGCCTGTAAGATCTCAAGATATTTTCTTTAATTTAGGAAATAGTTGTACACATCAAGATGCCATACAAACCTCTCAGGTAGTGTGCTTCAGGGATTAGGCATTATTGCAAAGGTGAGAAATGCGTAGCACAACAATGTCTACCAATAGCACAATGAGTAAAAACATATGAACAAAAAGATCTCTTCTCGGCTCATTACAGCTGGAGATATAAAAAATGACTAAGGATGCTGTCCAGTTCTTAAGCTTAAAGGAGTAGTGATGAGGTTTTGGTCTTCTGTCCCTAGATGGGCAGATCTCTATCACCTTAGTATGAGAACAATAAGTGAAGAGGGGCCAACGAGAAGTTGGGGATTTGAGGAAAGACATAAAACAGTGCTTGGAACAGTGAAAAAGCCAATTGATTAGGGTATGTCATGGATTGAATTGTGTCCCCCCAAAATATCTGTCAACTTGACTAGCTCATGGTTCCCAGTATTGTGTGATTGTCCACAACTTGTCATCTGATGTGAGCCCCCTATGTGTTGTAAATCCTATCACCATGATGTAATGAGATGGATTAGTGGCTGTTACGTTGATGAGGTCTACAAGATTAGATAGTGTCTTAAGCCAATCTCTTTTTGAAATATAAAAGAAGCGAGCAGAGAGACATGGGGACCTCATACCACCAAGAAAGCAGGGCCGGGAGCAGAGCACTTCCTTTTGACCTGAGGTTCCTGTGCTGAGATGCTACCAGACCAAGGGAAGACTGATGCATCACAAAGACATTCCTCCAGAGCAGACAGAGAGAAAAAACCTTTCCCTGGAGCCGGCGCCCTGAATTCTGATGTCTAGCCTACTGGACAGTGAGAGAATAAACTCTTCTTAGTTAAAGCCATCCACTTGTGGTATTTCTGTTACAGAGGCACTAGATGACCAAGACAGGGTATATACATGCCAAAAAAAACAAAAACAAAAACAAAATCAAACCCATTGCCATCAAGTCAATTCTGACTCATAGCAACCTTATGGGACAGAGTAGAACTGCCCCATAGGGTTTTCAAGGAGCAGCTGGTGGATTTGAACTGCTGAGCTTTTGGTTAGTAGCCGAGCTTGTAACCACTGCATCATCAGGGCTCCATATATACACACAATGGAATATTATTCAGCCATAAAAAGAAATGATACATGGATGAACCTTGAAAACACTACGCTAAGTGAACTAAGCCAAACAGAAAAGGACAAACATTATACAATTCCACTTACGTGACAATATCTAGAATAGACAAATTCACAGAGACAGAAAGTGGAATAAAGTTCCCAGAGGCTGGAGGCAGGTAGAAGAGGGAAGTTATTGTTTAATGGCTACAGAGTTTGGAGGACAAAAATTTTGGAAATAAATAGTGACGATGGTTGCTCAACATTGTGAATGACATTAAAATTGTCCCTCAGTACCCGCAGATACCAAAATCCAAGACGCTCAAGTCCCTTACATAAAATGGCATAGTATTTGCATATAACCTGTGTACATCCTCCGCTGTGCTTTAAATCATCTCTAGGTTATTTATAATAGCTCTTTTTTCAATACAAAGTAAATGCTGTGTAAATAGTTGCTATTTGTTTAGAGAATAATGACAAGGAAAAGAAAGTCTGTACATGTTCAGTACAGAAGAACCATCACAGGCCTAACTACATAGTACATGTCAGCAACAATGTAACAATTCTCCACCCCTAGCATTTTCAATTTCGGATTGGTTGAATTCACAGTTGCGGAATCCATGGATACATAGGGCCGAGTGTAATGCCATTGAAATGTACAATTAAAAATGGGTAAAGTGGAAGATTTTAGGTTATCTGTATTCAGTTCAACACAAAGAAAACAAAAATGCTCACAACTGGACCAATAAGCAACTTCATGATAAACTGAGAAAATATTGAAGTCAAGGATTTCATTTTACTTGGATCCAAAATCAACGCCCAATGGAAGCCAGTTACCTGTTGCCATCAAGTCAACTGCTACTCATAGTGACCCTATAGGACAAGCAGAACTGCCCCATAGGGTTTCCAAGAAATGGCTGGTGGATTCGAACTGTTGACCTTTTGGTTAGGAGCCAACCACTTAACCACTGCACCACCAATGGAAGCAGCAGTCAAAAAATCAAACTACGTGTCACATTTGGCAAATCTGCTACAAAAGACCTCTTTAAAGTGTTCAAAAGCGAAGATGTTACTTTGAGGACTGAGGTGCTCCTGAACCAAGACATGGTGTTTTCAATCATCTCATATGTACGCAAAAGCTGAACAATGAATAAGGAAGACCGAAGAAGAATTGATGCCTTTGAATTATGCTGCTGGCGAAGAATACTGAATATACTGTGGACTACCAGAAGAACGAACAAATCTGTCTTGGAAGAAGTGTAGCCAGAATACTTCTTAGAAGTGATGATGGCAAGATTTCATCTCGCATAATTTGGGCATGTTATCAGGAGGAATCAGTCTCTGGAGAAGGACTTCATGCTTGGTAGAGGATCAGTGAAAAGGAAGAAGACCCTCAACAAGATGGATTGACACAGTGGCTGCAACAATGGGCTCAAACATAGCAACGATTGTGAGGATAGCACAGGACTGGGCAGTGTTTTATACTGTTGTACGTAGGGTCACTCTGAGTTGGAATTGACAGCACCTAATGACAACAACATATTTTACTACAATAAAAAATAGTGGGAAATAACCTCAATTGATTAGGGAAACAATATTGCTAGGAAGTTTTTGGTTTATATGGTTATTAATCTATTTTTGTACTTTTTTATTAGTCAGAATAAAGGAACCCTGATGCTGCAAACAGATTAGTGTTCTTCTGTTACCAAAAGGTCAGTGGTTCAAAACTACCCAGCAGCTCTGAGGGAGAAAGATCTGGTGATTAGCTCCCATAAAGATTATAGCCTAGAAAACCCTACGCTATCATTATGGGGTCATATGAGTTGAAATTGACTCAAAGGGACATAACTACAACAACAACGATTAGTCAGGGCAAGCAACATAGCTGCTGTAAGAAACAATCCCAAAATATCAGTGATTTAACACAATAAAGGTTTATTTTTGACTATGGTCACCGTCCAATGTGAGTCTGTGGTGAAAGTGAGACAAGCGAGGTAGAAAGTACAGAGTTCCCCTACCCTGCAAACTGTGTTTCCGATAAGTAGCATCTTGCAATAGTGTCGTACACTTGTTACAACTGATCAACCATTATGACTAATAAATACATTATTATTGTTAACTAAAGTCCGAGGTTTACATTAGGGTGAGAGTTGTTTTAATTTGTACATTTTCTTTTTATGAGTGAAAATGAACATTTTTTCATATTTAAAGCCAACTGTATATTCTTTGGAGTCCCTGGGTGGTACCAATGGTTAACATGCTCAGCTGCTAAACAAAAGGTTGGTGGTTGAAGTTTACCTAGTGGCACTTCGGAAAAAAAGTCCTGGTGATTTCCTCCAGAAAAAATCAGCCATTGAAAACTTTATGAAGCACAATTCTACTCTGACACACGTGGGGTCACCACGAGGCAGAGGTGATTTGATGTCAACTGGTCCCCCTCCCTCCCTTGGTATAGTCCTTTATCTGAACTCTTTGTCCATTTTTATACTGTATTGTTGGGATTATTCTTATTAATTTTTAGAAGGTTTTTTTTTCTGTATTAGAGAAATTAGCCCTTTGTTGCTAATATGAGTTTCTATTTTTTCTTTTCTTTTTTTTTTTTTTTAGTGTTTTGTCTTTGCTTATGGCGGTTTTGCCATGTAGAATTTTATTTTACATTATCAAAATTTTGATCTTTTCTTTTATGGGTTATAGATTTTGTGTCATACCTAGAAAACTCTTCCATACTCCACAGTAGTATAAATCTATGCTTTACACTATTGAAGAAGAAGAATAAACTAGGGGGACTCGCACTACTTGACCTCGGAACCTACTATAAAGCTTTAGTAGTCAAAACAGCCTGGTACTGGTACAATGACAGATACGTTGACCAATGGAACAGAATTGAGAACCCAGACGTAAACCTATCCACCTATGGTCACCTGATCTTCAACAAGGGCCCAAAGTCTATCAAATGGGTAAAAGATAGTCTTTCTAACAAATGGTGCTGGCAAAACTGGATGTTCATCTGCAAAAAATGAAACAAGAACCATACCTCACACCATACACAAAAATGAATTCAAAATGGATCAAAGACCTAAATATAAAACCCAAAACTATAAAGATCACAGAATAAAAAATAGGATCATTACTAAAGGCCCTAATATACAGCATTAACAGGGTACAAACCATAACTAACAATACATAACCTCCAGAAGATAAGCTAGATAACTGGGATCTTCTAAAAATTAAACACTCATGCTCATCAAAAGACTTCAACAAAAGAGTAAAGGGAAAAATTTTTGGCGATGACAAATCTAACAAAGCCCTAATCTCTAAAATCTACAGGAAAATCCAACACCTCTACAACAGAAGATAAATAATCCAATTAAAAAATGGGCAAAGGAAATGAACAGACACTTCACCAAAGAAGTCATTCAAGGGGCTAACAGGCATATGAGGAAATGCCCAAGATCACTAGCTATTAGAAAAATACAAATCCAAACCACAATGAGGTATCATCTCACCCCAGCATTACCGGCACGAATCAAAAAAATAGTAAATAAATGTTGGAGAGGCTGCAGGAAGATTGGAACTCTTATGCACTGCTGGTGGGAATGCAAAATTATACAACAATTTTGGAAAATTACATGGCACTTCTTTAGAAAGCTAGAACAGCAATACCATATAATCTAGCAATTCCACTCCTCGGAATATATCCTAGAGAAATAAGAGCCGTCACATGAATAGACATATGCGCACCATGTTCATTACAGCATTGTTCACTATAGCAAAAATGTGGAAACAACCTAGATGCCCATCAACAGATGAATGGATAAACAAACTATGGTACATACACACAATGGAATACTATGCAACAGTAAAGAACAATGACGAATCTGTGAAGCATCTCTCAACATGGAGGAATCTGGAGGGCATTATGCTGAACGAGATAAGTCAATCACAAAAGGATGAATATTGTATGAGACCACTACTATAAAAACTCATGAAAAGAAACGATCTTTGATGGTTATGAGGAGGGGAGGGCTGGGGATGGAAAAACACTAAATAGACAATTGGTAAGTGGTAGCTTTGGTGAAGGGTAAGACAGTACACAACACAGGGGAAGCCAGCACAACTTGTCCTAAGCAAGTTCACGGAAGTTCCATAGACATTCCAAACTCCTTGAGGGAACAAATTGCTTGGCTGAGGGCTTTGGGAACCATGGTCTTGGGGAACATCTAGCTCAAATGGCATAAAATATTTTATAAAGATAATGTTCTACTTTCTACTTTGGTGAGTAGTGTCTGGGGTCTTAAAAATCCTGTGAGCGGCCACCTAAGATACTCCACTAGTCTCAGCCAATCTGGAGCAAGGGAGAATGAAGAAAACCAAAAACACAAGGGAAAGATTAACTCAAATGACTGAACCTGACGGACCGCAAATACTGAGGCCAGTCCAACTATATGGTGCCCAGCTACCTCCACTGACTGCTCTGACAGGGATCACAATAGCGGGTCCTGGACAGAGCTGGGGGAAAATGTAGAACAAAATTCTAACTCACACACACACAAAAAAGACCAGACTTACAGAGACTGGAGAAACCCTGAAAGTATGGCCCCCGGACACCCTTTTAGCTCAGTAATGATGTCACTCCTGAGGTTCACTCTTCAGCCAAAGATCAGACAGGCCCATAAAACAAAACAGGACTAAAGGAGCACACCAGCCCAGGGGCAATGATGAGAAGGCAGGAGAGGACAGGAAAGCTGGCAGTAGGGAACTCAAGGTTGAGAAGGGGAGAGTGTTGACATGCTGTGGGCTTGATAACCAATGTTACAAAACAATATGTGTACTAACTATTTAAGGAAAAGTAGTTTGTTCCATAAACCTTCAACTAAAGTACCATAAAGAAAAAAAAAAAAAAATCTATGCTTTATTCTTCTGAAGAAAGAAATAGGAACTGTGGCTCGCATGGATCCCAGTTCAGGCTTGGAATGATTCACCCAGGAGCCCTCTAGCCCCAGCTGGTTTCAGGAGCCAGAGAAAATTTACAAAATTTCAAGGAAGGCATTCAAAACTGAGCCCCCTGCGGCATGGGTTAGGCCAGGGCCCTGCATCAGAGCCTAAGGGTAGTACTGGAATGCAGTGATTCACTCCTGACCAAAAAAAAACAAAAAATTACAATAAGGGAAATCTAGCTGTCCACAGGAAACCCTGGTGGTGTAGTGGTTAAGAGCTATGTCTGCTACCCAAAAGGTCGGCAGTTCCACAATGTGATAAGGAAGATCTGCTGCCTATTTGGAACCCTTCTTTGGCTAACTTGACCCAGAATCTGCATCCCCGTATCCCCTAAGTGTTCGGTGAATTCAGCTAGTCCATTTTTTATATGCTGATGAGTCCCAGATTTGTATCTTTAGTCTCCACCTCTCTTCTGAGCTTACACATCTCTAACTTAACTATGTCCAAAATGGAACTTTTGATCTTTCTTCCTGAATTTGGAACTACTCCAGTCTTCCTTCTCTGAGGATAAGGTACCTTAATATACGTAATTTTTGTTATCAGAAACCTAGAGTCATCTTCATGACCCTTTACCCCTCCTTTTTTTTCACCATCAAATCATGTCTATTCTTCCTCCAAAATCTATCCTAAATCCTACTATTGCTAACCACTTCTGCAACTATTGTCTTACCCTAAACTACTATCATCTCTTGCTTAGCTTGCATCGAATTATCTTCACTGGTTTCCCTGCTTCCTTTCTTGTCCCCATTTCCACAGTCCATTTTCCATAGCCTACTCTTCTCTTCTGAAATTGCATGTCAGGTCACTTCACCAGGGCCTTCACACTGGTGCTTCCCTCTGCCTGGAATGTTCTTTCCCCAGATCTTTTTTCCCATGGCTGTCCCATTCGTGTCCTTTAGGTCTCTGCCCAGTTGGTCTTCTCTGACCACCAATTGAAAATAGCATCCCACCTTTCCTATAACAATTAGGGTCCCCCCAGAAAAACAGGAACCACATTACGTAATTTTAATAAGATGACACTTAATGTAGGGAACTGGTTGTATGGGTGATTGAAGAGACTGAAATTCCAACCAGGAGAGTGAAGTGATCCCAAAATTGGCAAGGGGGGGAAGATGCTACCATCTCTAGGCTTGAGGGATGAAGAAAGGAGGTTTTTTCCCAGGGACAAAGTCAGTCTTCAGAAGGTAGAACCATTGTGGGCCTGTTCAGCAATGAAGCCTTGAAAGTTGATACAGTCAGAGCAGAGGCAAAGAGGAAGGTGGGGAAAGATCCTGCCTGCCTCTTTCATCTAGACCACAATCTCCCATCAGTTCCTCCCATTGGCCAAAGTCAGCTGGAAGCTAGCTAATGGAGGGTCCTGAGGAATGCAGCCTACAGAGATCAGCTCCGCTGTAATTCAGAGTTGAGCAGGGAGGATCCAAAAATGGGCCTGAGGACCAGCACGCCCCTTACTCTAGTTCTCTTAACTCAGCGCTATTCTTCTACGGAGCACTTATCCCTGTTTCTCCTCTTTCTGTTCTGTCCTATGCTGTTTTATTCTGTTCTACTCTTTCTATTCTAGTCTATCCTATTCTTTACTTGTTTATTGTCTGTCTCTCTAGGAATGAACTCCACGAAGCTAGAGACTTTGTTCACTGATGTATTCCTAGTACGTAGAACAGTGTTGACATATAAACCAAAAAAAACCCAAAACAAACCCATACTCCTTGCTGTTGAGTCAATTCCAACTCATGGCTACCCCATGTGCTAAAAGGTAGAACAGCCCCACAGGGTTTTCTCGGCTGTAATGTTTATAGAAGCAGATCACCAGTCCTTTCTTCCTCAGTGCCTCTGGGTAGGTGCAAGCTGCCAAGCTTTAGGTTAGCAGCCAAACGCAAGGTGTGCCACCCAGGGACCTGGTTGGCATATGTTGTTGTTGTGTGCCCTTCAGTCATTTCCAACTCGTAGTGACCGTATAAGTAGGACAGAGTAGAACTGCCCCATAGGGTTTCCAAGGCTGTAATATTTACAGAAGCAAACTGGCACATCTTTCTCCCAAGAAGCGACTGGTGGGTTCCAACTGCCGACATTTCACTTGGCAGCCAAGCACTTAACCACCGTGCCACCAGAGCTCCTTGGTTGGCACATATTAAAAAAAAAAAAAATCTTGCCCATTGCCATCAATTTGATTCTGGCTCATAGTGACCCTATAGGACAGAGTAGAACTGCCCCATGGAGTTTCCAAGGAGCGCCTGGTGGATTTGAACTGCTGACCTTTTGATTAGCAGATGTAGCTCTTAACCACTACACCACCAGGGTTTCCTGGTTGGCATATAACAGGTGTTAGATAAATATTTGTTGATTAAGTGAATGAATGAGTGTTCAGATATTAATGTCAATGCCACTAGCCTGATCTTTCTAATGAGGAAAAAATATATATATATTTTCTCATATTACTTCCTACTTCGGAGTTCTTCACTTGTTTTCCATGATAGGAAGAAAACATCCAAACTCCTTAGCTCAGCTATAAGGCCTTCTGTGCTTTGGTGCCTGACTCCCTGTCCAAGTCTCATCTCTTTCCTCCCCCTTTCACTTTGTGCTCTAGGCACAGGGTTGTGTAGTTTCCTGAATACCCTGGTTCTGTGCCTTTGCATACACAGTTTCTTCTTTTTCAAATACTTTCCTATCCTTTGACTTTTTGGCAAACTCCTACTCATTCTCCAAATCTCAGCCAAATGCCTCTTGAGTGCCACTGTCCCCCCAAATCCCTGCCCCCTATTTAGGTGATTCCTAACACATGTAGATGCTCATTTAATGTTTGTTGGGATCAGTAAATAAGCCTGAGTGGGGTGGGTCCTGAGGTGTGTCGGGCCTGAATCATGCTGCGGGCTGAGGGAAAGGGAGAACAGGAAGAGAGAGGGCCTGGGGGATCAGCACTAAGGTCAGGTCTTGGTGGGATCCTGGATCTGAAATGAATTTGGGCTTTGTGTCAAGGGACTTGTGATGGGATGGGAGGTCTGTCTATGAAGGAGAGGTGCTGAGATGGTACAAGGCTGTGTGACTTGGTGTTGGAGGGTCCAAGGATGTTGTCCTCAGGAGGCGGTGGGTGGGTTGGCATGTTACAGAATCTGGTCTTCTCAGGCCAGAGTCCCTGGGATGGGATTAATTACCCCAGCAAAGCCCATCTTCCTCATAAGACCCAAGAGCACAGGCAAAACAAGATGGAAAAGTCCTGGTGACTGGAGGCCTCTGTCTCAGCCTCTCAGGAGACCAGGGGGAGGAGGAAGACAGATGGAGACTCAAACAGGACTCGCCCAGCTCTCCCTATGTCCACTGGGCTCTGAGGAGCAGATGGTCCTAAGTGAGTGGCTCCAAGTCACTGAGAGTCCCTGGTCACTGGGCCCTGATTAAAGGGACCTGGTCTCTGGGAGATGTGAGCTATAGGTCCTGGTCATTGAGTGGCCTGAGTGTGAAGCCAGGTCAATGAAGGCCTGAAGGAAGAGCCTGGTTGCTGTGGGGCTTGAGTGAGGGATCCTAGTCACTGAGACCCAAGTGAAGTGCTCTGGCCATTAGGCCTGAGTAAGAGAGGCCCTGGTCACTGGGGGTGGAGGGGTGGGGGGTGGTAAGTGAGGCACCCTGATCTTTGAGGAATCTGACCTAGAGGCCCTGGTCACTGAGGAACCTGAGAGGCCTTGGTCACTGGAGGGTAGGTTGAAGGGTGAGTGAGGGACCTGTTCGTTGAATAATATGACCTAGTGGCATGGTCACTAAAGGATTTGTGTAGGGGGTTCTGATCACTGAAGCCTCAGTGAGGGACCCTGTTCACTGGAAAACTTATGTGACAGCCATTGGTCACTGAGCCCTGAGTAAGGGGCCCTGGTCACTTGGGGGCCTAAGGAAGAGACCACCTCGATTAATCCCTGGTGGGAGTATATGGGGAAGGCTTCCTATTGCTTCCAATTAATCCATCATGCCTCTGTATGCTCCAGGCCCAACTAGCGTGCCCCACAACAGCCAGCAGATGGCACTGTGGACTCACAGGAGGTCCAGGCTTAGTGAAGGGGCAGCTGGCAGGTAGTCATTGTGGGTGGAAAAGTTCAACTGAGACAGGCTCAGGTGCAGGCTTCACCAGCTTTGGGAGCTGCAGGGTGGAGGAAGGGGATTGGTGGCCCCTGACCATACTCCCTGGGGTGATAGCCAAGCCAGATGCCCTGGAAGCAGGGAATTCTGTGCTGTGAGTTGGGAATAATCCTGGGACTGTTTCCTACCGTAGGAGCCAGGACAGGCTTGATCAATATCCCTAGGGCTTGGAACAAACACTTCCAAATCTGCCCTAACACACTCAGAAAGGCTTTCAGTTCTAGATGGTTCAGCTGTACCTGTCACAGGCCCAAGACAAACTAGGAGCTACCCTGGACCCTAGAGCTGTTGTTTCCCAGGGTTTTTAGTGTCCTGGCCCTGTGAAGCCCAGACACAACTAGAGTCTGGACTCTGTCACAGTCAGCACTTGTTATAGTCCAGAATGTGTTAACATCTCACATCCCTGGGCCTAGCCCCATTCCAGAGCCATGCCACCTTCCCGCACCTTGTCACACCCCAGATACAGTCACAGAGTAGGGCTCTGTCATTCCTCAAGTAATGGGACACCCTGGGGCCCTATCATCTTCATATACAGGACAACCCAGGGCCCTGTCACCTTCATAAACAGGGCAATGCAGGGCCCTATCCTGTCATTCTTTAGATACTGGCACTTCCCAGGGTCCTGTTGTACTGCATGCTAGTCCCTGTACTGTGACAGTATCTGATATCTGACAGCTGGTATGTGACAAGCTCTGGGCTGTGTCAGTTTTAGGTATGTGGCAGAGTCCTGAAATGTGCCTGTACTTGAGGTATGACAGAGCCCTGACTGTGACTTTATCAACAGTGTGCAGCAACTGGTCCCTAAAACTTGTACCTGTGGGCGTGGTCACCATCAACAAGTACTAACGATTAGCATTTATCTTAGTTATCTAGTGCTACTATAACAGAAATACCACAAGCAGATGGCTTTAACAAAGAAATTTATTCTCTCTCAGTTTAGGAGTCTCGAAGTCCAAATTCACAGTGTCAGCTTCAGGGGAAGACTTTCTCTCAGTCAGCTCTGGGGGAAGGTCCTTGTCATCAATCTTCATCTGTTCTAGGGGCTTCTCAATGCAGGGACCCTGGGTACAAAGGACATGCTCCCCTCCTGGTTCAGCCTTCTTGGTGGTAGGAGGTCCTCCTGTCTCTCTGCTCACTTCTCTCTTTTGTATCTTAAAAGAGATTGACTTAAAACACAGCCTAATCTTGTAGGTTGAGTCCCGCCTCATTAATATAACTGCCTGTAATTCTGCCTCATTAACATCATAGAGGTAGGATTTATAACATACAGGAAAATCACATCAGAGGACAAAATGGTGGACAATCACACAATACTGGGAATCATGGCTTAGATAAGTTGACACACATCTTGCAGGGACACCGTTCAATCCAAGACAGCACCCACAATGGCCACAGTGGCAAGTGCTGTGGAGGATACAGACTGTATACAAAAGGGCTTCTCAAACTAACTGTGATGAAAGAGCAGTTTTGATTTTTAAAAAATTTTCCAAACCACTGCAAGCTGATACTTTTGTAAAATGTGGTTAAAACAAATTACTAGGAAAAAAAAGACATTGAACTATAAGCAGACATTGAAAAAATCTTTCTATTTTGGACTAATTTCCGATTTAGAGACAAGTTGCAAAAAGAGTGGAGAGATTTGCTGTATACCCTTCAGCCAGCTTCCCCTCATGTTAACATCTTATACAACCATGGCACATTTGTCAAAACTAACAAATTAACATTGTTGTTAGGTGCCATCAAGTCCTACTCATAGTGGCCCTATAGGACACAGTAGAACTGCCCCATAGGGTTTCCAAGGAGCAGCTGGTAGATCCAAACTGCTGACATTTTTTGGTTAGCAGCCTAGCTCTTAACCACTGCACCACCAGGGCTCCAACAAATTCACATTAGTCCAGTACTATTAAGGCGTCCCTGAGTGGCGCAAATGGCTAAGCACTTGACTACTAGCCAAAAGGCTGTCAGCTGGAGCCTCTCCAGAGGTACTTCAGAAGACAGTCCTTGAAAACCCTATGAGTGCAGTTCTAATCCGCACACACAGGGTCACCGTGAGTCAGAACTGACGTGACAGCAACTGGTTTGATTTTTTTAGTTTGGATTTCACATAATGTCCTTTTTCTGTCCTAGGATCCAATCCCAAATACCACAGTGCATTTAGTGTTTTTTAAAATTATTAGATTCAAATACATGTGAATATATTCTGCCAAATTGCTTTAAAAGTTTCTAAGCACTTACTGTCAGTTTCTGAAGTTATCTCATCATGGCTTCCCTTCATCTTGCCCATGGGATGACCGGAGCCCCCAGCAAATAGGTGATGTAAACACTCTGAGCCTTAGTCTCCCCAGCTGTGCAGTGGAGTAAATAATGCAACCTGAAGGAGGATTCTGAGAATGAGATGAGAATCATCCAAACATTTTGGTATGATGTCTGGCATGGAGCACAGGACAGCCCAGCTGGGGTCCTCAGGTCCTGCCTTCATCTGCTCTGTTTCCTCTGAGCCACGTTAGTCCCACGGAGCTGGAATCAAGGTTCTAGCAGGTTGCCCGGCTCAGGTTCCATTCCATCAGGCACTTGCATTAGTGCCTAGTCACCCTTCAGGTGTCAGGAGGAAGCCCCCTGGGGGCCTTCCCTCCCATCGCCTCTAAAATGTACAGATTACTGCTAAACACTTTCCACATTTTATCATTCTTTAGTTATAAGTTCAGTAATATCAGGAACTGTGCCTGATTTTCTATTTCCAGCATCCAGCAAGTGCCTAGTCTACCAAAAAAAAAAAAAAACCAAAACCCAAAAATCATTGGCATCAAGTCCACTGCTACTCATATGGACTCTCTAGGACAGGGTAGAATTGCCCCGTGGGGTTTCCACGGCCTAGGTGATGGATTCAAACTGCCGACCTTTTGCTTAGCAGGTGAGCTCTTAACCAATCTGTCACCAGGCTCCAAGCCTGGCCCATGGCCCATAGTCAACGTTTAAGAAATATTTGTTGAATTAGTACTTGGGGGGAAGATATGTGCTTTCTTCCTTCAAATAATTTAGGGTCCAAATGAACAGAGAGTAATACAATGTACAAGTCGAGTGTCAAAACAATATTTGGAAAAATATTGTCCCTGTTATATATGGGAGTCCCTGAGTAGCACATACTGTTAAGAGCTTGGCTACTAACCTAAAGGTTGATGGCTCGAATTCACCCAGAGGGACCTTGGAAGGAAGGCCTGGTGATCTACTTATGAAAGGTCACAACCATGAGAACCCTTTGGAGCACAGTTTTATTCTGAAACACATGGGGTTGCCATGAGTTGCAATCCACTCAACAGTGACTGTTTTTTTGTTGTTGTTGTTATTGTTGTTCAGTATGAGTTCAATATACCATAAAGGTGGAACCAGAAATCATTGGGGAAGGAAGAAGTATATTCCATACATGACCCTGGGGAAACTGGTTAGTATCAAAGAAAAAATAATCTAGATCCTCTCCTCACACTGCATACCAAGTATTTTCCAGATGGACTGAAGAGCTTAAAAAAAAAAAACAAACCTTAGAAACACTAAAATATTTATCAAATCTCTGGAAGGAAGTAATGTTTCCATCTTAGAAGTAATAGAAGAAATCACAAAACAAAAGATTAACTGAGTTGACCATAGAAGTCTTTAACATTTTTACTTGTCAAAAAGTGAAAGGTAACCAAAACAAAAAGGCAAACAAACTAGGGAAATATTTGCAGTGAGTTGCAGCAAGAACTTCCACAAATTGATTGAAAAGGAAACACTGAAGCCCTGATAAATAAACAGGCAGAGTATATGATCAGATGGTTTCCAAAAGAGGAAAGACATAGAATCCCTCTTAATAATCAAAGATAAATTCCAGGAAAAAGTCAGTGGTGGCCAAGAGAGTCAGGGAAAATTTCACAGGCAAGGCGGAATGTGGGCTCATTCTCGAAGATACAGGCTTTGAAGGGACGGAGGAAAGAGGGGCCCCAACTTTTTTTTTATTACCATTTAAAAAATTTTTTACTGTGTTTTAAGTGAAAGTTTACAAATCAAGCCAGCCTCTCATGCAAAAATTTATATACACCTTGCTGTACACTCCTAATTGCTCCCCCCGTACTGAGACAGCATACTCCTTCCCTCCACTCTGTATTTTCGTGTCCATTTGGCCAGCTTCTGACCCCCTCTGCTCTCTCGTCTCTCCAGACAGGAGATGCCAACATAGTTTCATGTGTCTACTTGATCCAAGAAGCTCATTCTTACCCAGTATCATTTTCTATCCCATAGTCCAGTCCAATCCCTGTCTGAAGAGTTGGCTTGGGAATGGTTCCTGTCTTGGGCCAACAGAAGGTCTGGAGACCATGACCTCTGGGGTCCTTCTAGTCTCAGTCAGACCATTAAGTCTGGTCTTTTTATGAGAATTTGGAGTCTGCACGCCCTGGTGCCTCAGGGGTTTTCTGTTGTGTTCACCGTCAGGGCAGTCGTTGGTTGTAGCTGGGCACCATCTAGTTCTTCTGGTCTCAGGCTGCTGTAGTCTCTGGTTTATGTGGCCCTTTCTGTCTCTTGGGCTCATAAGTACCTTGTGTCCTTGGTGTCCTTCATTCTCCTTTGCTCCAGGTGGGTTGAGACCCATTGATGCATCTTAGATGGCCACTTGCTAGGGTTTAAGACCCCAGAAGCCACTCTCCAAAGTGGGATGCAGAATGTTTTCTTAATAGATTTTATTATGCCAATTGACTTAGATGTCCCCTGAAAGCATGGTCCCCAAACCCCTGCCCTTGTGGGGCCCATCTTTATGGGGCATTTCCCTGCTCACTGGCCTCTCTTGGCTCCCTTCTGACTTTGCCAAGCTTTTGAGACCCAAAGCGTGATTTTCTTCTTAGTGTCTCCCTGGACAGCCTTTATCCATCTGTGATGGAAACAACCCTATTCATGGAGACAAAAGCACTATGGAACTTTGGGGAAGTCTAGCAGAAAGGTGTCATAGAAAGAGAATTCTCTGGTTGTGGGATGGGGCCAAAGAGTCCCTGGGTAGCACAAATGGTTAAGCACATGACTGCTAACCTAAAGGATGGTGGGTCAAACCGAGAGGTGCCTCAGAAACAAGGCCTGGGATATGCTTCCAAGAGGTCACAGCCAAGAAAATACTATGGAGCACAATTCTACTCTGAAACACATGGGGGTCACCATGAGTCGGTATTGACTTGATGGCAACTGGTTTGGTTTGGTTTTTGGTTTTGGGGATGGGGCCAGTGCCAAGGGTCCTGACTCTTGCCCGATGAAAAGCAGCCTTAGAGTTTTCCGACTTAAAAACCTGGCTGAATGTCCACTCCTGCCCCCAACTCCTAACGAGGGTTGGGCTGCTCCTCTTTAACAACTCCCACAGGAATGTGGGCAAAATCCTCTTTAATTCCTCTGAACACAGCTCAGACTGGTATTTTCATTTTAGGATCTTTTGTTTATATTATTTTAAATGTCTTTTAAAAATTAAACAAGCGATACATACTCATTGGTGAAAATATAGCTGGCATCTTCTGAAGTCTTTCTCAAGAGCAGAGAGGAACAGAAAACATAAATAATTCACTAACAGTCAAATTTCCAATGCATTGAATCCCAAGATAAGAAGACACTTTCCCTCCAGTGGGAGTCCCTGGGTGGTATAAACACACTTAGCTGCTAAGTAAATGGTTGTTGGTTCGAGTCTACCCAGAAACACCTTGAAAGAAAGGCTTGGTGATCTACTCCTGAAAAATCAGCCGTTGAAAACCCTATGGTGCACAGTTCAACTCTGACCCACATGGGGCCGCCATGCATTGGAATTGACTCCATGGCAAGTGGTATGGCCCTGACAATATATACTTGGGCTGGCTTCCTCTCCTCCAGGCCTGACTAGATCTGGGCATCCTAATTCCTCCTACTTTGGAAAGGCATTCTGGACGTTAGTATTGCCTCCAGGCCACAAAACCCCGATTCATATTTGCAGTTCCTTCTCCATGGGCCCTCCCACTCAGCTCCCTTTCTGATTCTAAGGAAATTGACTCATCCTCAGCCATGTTGGGCAGCCGCTCTCAATCTTTTCTCTACACCCACATGCATGGTGAATGGCATCCATATTCATACATACTCTCAAAGGTTAGATCCAATTTTATCTAAACACAGGAAGAATTTTTGCAGGAAATCAAAGCTGATTGTAAAAATAACTCTACATCTCAATGCAATTGGATAATTTGAAGTTGGCATGACCATTAGTATACTAGCAGTCTGCCCACTCCTGGCTGCTACGCATGTAACACAGGCTTTGGAGAAGCAATTCCTGAGTGCTGGCTGTGATGGCACCCCTTCTTTTCCCAAATTAGCGAGGGTGACATTATTATAGGGATAACCTTAGTAATGGGGCCCCACTAAGCCCCAGGCATATACTTTTTATAGCAATTATCATGTTTTATTTTATGTATTTGTTCTTTTGTCCAAATTTCTGATTTCTTGGGAGTTGCCTACATATAAGCGTTATTGTTATTGTGTGCCTTTGAGTCAATTTAGACTTTGAAGTTGTTAGGTGCCTTTGATAGCGACCCCATGGGACAGAGTATAACTACCCCATAGGGTTTTCTAGGCTGTAATCTTTATGGGAGCAGATCTCCAGGCTCTTTCTCCTGTGGAGCTGCTGGGTGGGTTCGAACCACCAACTTTTGATTAGTAGCCGAGCACTTAGCCATTGCTCCACCAGGGCTCCTTCATATTTTATTTTAAGCATCAGTTTATATGTCTGTTTGCCCAATTAAATTTTTGTTACTGTTTTTCTAGTGCCCAGCACAGTGCCTGACATCAATCAATGGACAATAGTTGAACAAATGAGTGAAGGAACCCATTTTGCCGTGAAGCCGGTATGCCCTTTGCTCTGACTCCAGGAAATTCTACCTTCTCTCAATTTCTCTTTCCCTGGCCTGTGTCACTGACAGCCCTCTGCTACTACATTTTCTAAACTCAGTTTGCTTTCTTCTTTAGCCTGTTTGAGCTCATCCAGCCCTGACACCTGGCCCTGTTTTCTGGGCCTCTATACCCAGGACTTTTCTTCTTTTTTAGTCATCAGGAGTCTTTGAGATATTCTCAAGAACTTTATTTAGATTGAGAGATTTCTCCAGCTTTCTCCCCTCTTCCCCACCTCCCTAGCAGGAGTTCTAACAACTTAGAACTCTTCACCTGAATTTTGACAGTAAACTTATGGCTTACTCACTTTTATATCACCTAGAGCACATTGCACAGGGTAGGTTCATCTCTTTTGTGGCATTTATCACACGATTTATTAAATAATCCTGTGGTTTATCTAACTTACATCTGGGTCTCCCATTGGAGGTGAGTTCCACTAGGGCAGGGACTTTATTTTTATTTATTTTTTAACAAGATAGACTTTTGCTTCTCTTTCACGTAGACATAGCAGTCCAGGGACCATACGGAGGCTCTACGTCACGAAGGATTCGATCTTCTATCTAGTTGCTTCACCATCTTCAATTCTTTTTTTTTTTTTTAATTGTATTTTATGCGAAGTTTTACAGAGCTAACTAGTGTCTCATTAAACAATTAATACACATATTATTTTGTGACATCGGTTGCCAACCCCACCACATGTCAACACTCTCCCCTTCGGTTCTGCAAGGACTTAATTTTGCTCACTTCTGTATTCTCAACACCTAGGACATGCCTTGATACACAGTTGTTGTTGTTAGCTGCTGTCAAGTCAGCTCCCGACTCATGGCGACCCCATGCACAACAGGATTGAACTGTTGTGATCCACAGTGTTTTCATTGGCTGATTTTTCAGAAGTAGATTGCCAGGTCTTTCTTCCTAGTCTGTCTTAGTCTGGAAACTCTGCTGAACCTGTTCAGCTTCATAGCAACAGGCAAGCCTCCCGTGACAGAAGGGCTGTGGCTGCACGTGAGGTGCATTGGCCAGGAATTAAATCCAAGTCTCCCGCATCGAAAGAGAGGCTTCTACCACGGAACCACAACTTCCCCCAATACAGAGTCGGTGCTTAATAAGAATTAGAATAATAATAAGAAGAAATGAATGAATGAATGAATAGACTGAATGGTTGAGTGATTATGACTTCAATAAACAGGAGATGGTTTTGGTTCTCTGAAAGGAGGCGTTCGTGCTGAAGGTTTTGTTTGTTAAAGGGAAAAACAGGCCTTGGAGAAGTTGGTGACAAGTGCAGTGGTTAATGGTTAAAAGGACTTCTTGGGCAGCCTGGCCAAGTGCAGGTGAGCCCAGTTTGGGCCAAAATAGAGAAAACAAATGGCTCTGGGAGGGCTGGGGGTGGGAGGGAGATGGTGAGTCATAATTTCCTACACCTGACCCACTAAATGCTCCTATGAATCATGTTTACTTTCAACCCTGCTTTATGTTCCTAGGAAACCATGGTGGCGTAGTGGTTAAGTGCTACAGCTGCTAACCAAAAGGTCAGCAGTTCGAATCCTCCAGGCGCTCCTTGGAAACTCTTATCGGGCAGTTCTACTCTGTCCTATAGTGTCACTATGAGTCGGAATCGACTCGACTGCAGTGGGTTTGGGTTATGTTTCTAGAGGATTTGGGGTGAAAGGGAAAGTTGGTTTATTTATCAGTTACAGTGGTGACATGGACCAGTGGCAACAGGAACACTTCAAACAGGATCATTGTTAATCATTCCTGATGCTGGCCGGAGGCCGGGGGGACAAAGCCTGCCCTTTGAGGGACAACCTCTGGGATTACATCAAGTAGCCCAGCAGGGCCCCCACCCCCTCACAAGACCAAGGCACAGCTGTGGCCCCTGCCTGGATAAGGGGTCCAGGGACAAAGCTGGGGGCAGAAGCCCTGGAGGCAAGAGGTCCTGGCAGCGTCTCTAGGGACGGAAGGGAAGAAGGCAGCCAAGGGATCTTGTTATGCTCGCTAGACCTTAATTAGGGACCTTCAATCACTGAGCCCTGAGTGACGGGCTCCAGGTCCCTGTGGGATGGGCCAGAACAAGACCATTAAAGGTCTAGATATTTTAAAGATTATGCTTGACCTCCATATGCCATTCAAAATAAAACAGTATAAACCATGAAATAAGTGCAAAGTTCAATAAGTTCAGGTTTATCCCATGATGGTCACGTTGACACTTTTTGGCAAATATTAAATTCTTTTAAAAAAACTTTTTTTTTTTTTTTCCTGTTGCCTGCTCTGTTGGCCTACTGAGGAGTCCATCCCTGATGAGGGGTCTGAGTCAGGGGCCCTGTCACTGAGACCTGAGTGACGACTGGAGAGATCTGAGCAAGGGGCCCTGGCTATTAAGGGAGTGGCTTGAGGGGTGCTAATAACTGAGGGGTTTATGTGCGGGTCCTTGGCACTGAAGGGCCTGAAGGAGTGTTTCTGGTCCTCAAGGCCTGAAGGAGGGGCCCATGCTTACTGAGGGGGCCTAGCTGGGAGGGGGACAATTCCACTGAGATGTTTGAGTGAGGGTCCTTAGTCACTAATGGTGCTGAGGGTGGGGCCCTGGCCAGTGAGGGGCCTAAACAAGATGCCCTGGTCATTGACGATGTGAGGAAAGGCTCCTGATCACTGCAGCCTGTGTTAGAGGCCCTGCCTAGGACATATCTGGGGCTCTAGGAGGTATCCGGTCATCAAGGTTGGGGGAGGGAGGGCTCTAATCACAAACCCTCTAGTGAGGCACTGTGGTCAGTGGGTCCTGAGTGGGAGGCTCTCATCACTGAGGGGACTGAGAAGGAACTTGGGTCACTAAGTTAGGGTCACTAACTTGTGAGGGGGCTGGAAGTGTGTCCCTGGCTCTGAGAGGTTTCAAGAAAGGGCTCTGGACCTGAGATGTGACTGAGAGGTTTTGGTCAATGGAAAGTCTCAATAAGGGGCTCCCTCCACCAAGTTTGAGTTCAGATAAGTGGGGGGAAATTTTTCACTGTGGGGTCCAATAACTGAAATTCCACAGCTGGATTAAATCACAGGGCCCCTTGATGCCTGTTGTTCCTCCCTTCTTCAGCCTGACTTGTAGGTCTCCTAGCCACCAGTAGATGGCACTGCAGCTTCACGTGAGGAGGGGACAGCGGGCTTTGGTCCCAAGGCAGGGCCCAGGTGCAAGCAGGTGAGAAAAGGGAGGGGGAATTAGGTGGCCTCCTGACTGGATTCCCTGGTGGCAGGGAGGAACCCAGCTGTGATGGCCCAAGGCAGATCCCCTAAGCACAGGCCACCAAGAAGCCAGGTCCCGTTATCATCAAACCGACTAGTTCTAAATTCAGTGTAACTTTTTATTTTTGATTCACTGATATATTCATTTGTTCAGCAAATGTACATTCAACACAAGCTAGAATTTACAATAGGCATGAGGATAAAAGGGTGATTAAACAAGGTCACTATGACTGAGAAGTCCATAACCTTAGGGGGGAAAAGATCAAAAAAAAAAAAAAAAAAAAACGCAACAAGTGTGATAAGGGCTGAAATGCAGGGACGTGCACAATGCTGTAGCAGTTCAGGGAAGGAAGGAATATACAATTTGGGGAGGCTGTGAACTTGAGAGAAGAAAGAGGCATCATTGAAACAGGGTCTTAAAGTGTGAATAGGGGTTTTGTTTGTGAGGCACAAAAGAGGGAAGGTATTTGGGAGCAGGGGCAACAGTATGAGTAAGAATGTGGGGTGTGTGGAAGCCTAGGGTGTAGAGGGGTCTTCACACAGTCCAGAATGTCTAGGTTATAGAGAAGAAGGGACAGATTGGAGAGATGGTGAGGAGGTAAAAATGACAGATACATACGGGGAAAAATCACTAAGAACCTTACAACCTATATTTAGGGGTTTGTTTGATCAAGGTCCTCTTTTTCTTTTTTTCCTTGTGGTAAATATATACTTAAGAAATCATTTTCCATTTCAATGATCTTCACAAGTACAACTCAGTGACATTATGTCCATCATGTTGTTCAACCATCACCCTAAACTGTTCCCAAATTTTTCCATTATGGATCAAGCTCTTTAACTGATGAAGAATCAGGAGAGTTTTCAAGTAGGTGGATGAAATACTCAGGTTTCTGTTAGCCAAGTTGTGGGGTGAATTACAGGATGGCCAGAATGCAGGCAGGAACGTGATAGGCAACCAAGTCAGAATTTATGATTTAAGTAAAGTAGGAGTATGGTTATTGTTAGTGCCATAGAGCTGATTCCAACTCATAGTGAACCCCTGTGACAGAGTACAGCTGCCCCACAGGGTTTTCTTGGCTGTAATCTTTTATGGAAGCAAATTGCCAGGTTTTTCTCCTGTGCAGCAACTGACGGGTTTGAACCACCTATCTTTCAGTTAGCAGTCAGGCGCTTAACAATTGTGTCACTAGGGCTCCTTAAAGTAGGAATATAAAAACCAAAAAAACCAAACCCACTGCAGTCTGGTTGATTCTGACATATAGCAACCCTATAGGACAGAAAAGAACTGCCCCATAGAATTTCCAAGGAGAGCCTGGTGAATTCGAACTGCTGACCTTCTGGTTCTGACCTTCTGGTTAGCAGCCATCACACTTAACCACTACACCACCAGGGTTTCCAAAGTAGGAATATAGGGGAAAGAAAATAGACTTGAGGGATATTTAAGGAAGAATATGAATAAGATTTTGTACTGAAGTAGATGTAAAAGGTAAGAGAGAGTGAGGAATTTAGGAAAATAATGAATGTTACCGTTCACTAAGAATTCAATGTTTGTAATACTTTATATCGCCAATCATTGACAACTCTATACAGTAGGAATTATTACCCCCATTTTCAGATAAGGAAATTGGAGCTCAGAGAGGCTTTGTTACCTACCCAAGGCAACACAGTTAGAATTGTCCCCCATCTGGTTTTCCTGACTTCAGTCTCATCCCTCTCCAGGCCGCTGTCCACATTGCCACCAGAGTGAGCTTTGGAAAACTGTTCCTTAAAATCCTCCAGTGGCTCTGGCTCACTGCTACGTGTGTACAGGATAAAATAAAGGCTAAATAATTTACAACTGTATACAAAGTCCTTGGGCTTTCCTCAGCCTTTCCCTACTCCATTCTAAAGATCCGGCAGACAGAGCTGCTGGTGACTCCCTGAAGGGCCAACTTTTACGCCTGTATAAACTTGTATATGTGCTGGGCTGATGATGCACATCCATCTAGAAGGTTCAGTCTTACTGACCCTTGAAGTTATCATCTGTGCAGCACTATCCTGAAACCGTAGACATTTTCCTTGTGCTCCCACTGTGGCCTGTCACCACCAGGAGCTCTACGTTATAGTACGGTTAAGAAGCTGATATGTCTCTCTCCAGTGAAGCAAAGGAGGAGATTGGTTTGAGCAGTGCTTTCTTTCCTTTCTAGCTCTCTCCTGAGCTCCAGAATTTCCAAGATTACCAACACCCTAAGGCATTATATGCAGATTTCTTTACTGGAGGCTTGAGGCAACTTCAGAAGGGAGATTCTGCGTCAAAGAGGGAAAGATAAAGCACCCTAACTTAGACTTTCTCTATACTTCTCAAAAGGGTGGTACTTACAGACCTATGTCCTTTACAAGGTCTCTGGCTTTCAGATCCATATATTTTCCTTCTTGCAAGGACCTCTTTTTTTCATTTACTTCATTTGAAACTCAAGTAATTAATCCCTATCCATAGAAAGAGATCTTATTCCTTGACTCCTCTCCAAATTCATCAGTCTCGCCTGGCCCCAATGTCCCAAATCTGAGTGTGTCAGACTGAGACAGAGTCCCTGGGACTCTAACGGAAAACAAAGCTGGTTGCAATTGAGTTGATTCTGACTCGTGCTGATTCTGGATGTACCAGAGTAAAAAGGTGCTTCATAGGGTTTTTGCCAGGTCTTTCTCTTGAGGTGCCTCTGGGTGGATTTGAACTGTCAAACTTTCAATAGTAGCTGAGTGCCTAACTGTTTGCATCATCCAGGGACGCCCAGGACTCCAGCAAGTTGAAAATGATGCTTAATGCCACCCAAGTCTTGCAGAATTATGTGTACGAGGGCAGGCAGAGGGAGAAGAAGAATCTCCTTGTCTGTAGTTAATGGGGAATTTAAATCTTGCTGCCTGGATTTCCTTTTCAATAGTTCTACATGTGTGAACAGGAATGATGTCAGTTGATTTAATTAATAAAATTGTTATATTAGCTCATGTACTGCTCCCAGGAACAAACACTAATTTTTAGCAAGTACACTCTAAGCCCATATTGCGAAAGGATGTATTTCCTCAATTAGAAGCACATCTCGCCTTTTCCCCAGAGTTAGTGGGCCCCATTATTGTGCAGAAAAGAGGTCTGGTTTCTTTCCTGCTCTGCCTGAGAAGCTATTGAAATAATAAATAAGCTATATTATCCTTTAATTGCTCCTCCCTATGTTAATTCAGGAAAGCCTCCAGACTCAATAAATTCTGTTTCAGCAGTGTGCGTTGGGAGCTGGGGTGGCCGCCAGTTGTTTTATGCCTACAATAAACCAGTCTTCACTGAAGTTAACTGAGTCAGGGTTTGTGTATTGCAACCAGCTGATCCCTATCTAGAAGAGAAATGGATCCTGGGAAGTCGGTTTGTAAGCAATAAATATAAAAAAATAGTAAGCAATAGAGCTTCAAAATAATGTGGATTCTGTGCCCAACACTGTAGTGTTGTATGGAGCAGTGAAGACCCTTTCATCCAGGGAAAAGTCTCATCCAGGGAGAGTAGTCTGGTGAGGCCTAGCTAACTTGAGTGGACTTCTGTTCCAAAAGAGTAATGTGTGGCTGGAATCCACTATAATACAGGTTTGGGGGAATATGCGTAGAATGAGAGAGACCCCCTCGGGTGACTTCTTACACTGCCATGTCTGGTGGTAAGGGTTAATGAAAACATTAGCCTAAGTCTAGGCTAATTCACTAAGAGTTTAGACTTCAGGTATGAAGGTTTCGGTCAGTCTACCTGTTAAAGAACCCTAACCAGTCTAAAACCAAACAACCAGTTGTCATTAGGTTGATTGTAATTCATGGTAGCCTCGTGTGTGTCAGACTAGAACTGTGTTCTATAAGGTTTCAATTGCTGATTTTTGGGACTTTCTTCCCAGGTGCCTCAGGGTGGACTTGAACCACTAACTTTTTTTTAGCGGTGAGTGTGTTAACTGTTTGCACCAGCCAGGAATTCCCTAACCAGTTTAAATACTGGTCAAAAGCATGGGCAACTTGTAGTTGTTGTTAGGTTCTGTCAGGTTGACTTCGACTCACAGCAACCCCATGTGACAGAGTAGAACTGAGTAGAACAGGTTTTCTAGGCTGTAATCTTTATGGGAGAAGATCACCAGGTCTTTTTCCCACTGAGCCTCCAGGTGGGTAGAGGACAGACAAAACAAAGACCAGCTTTACTTCTGAAACTCAGTCGTCAATTCTTATCCAATTGGCATTGGATTTTTATTTGAATTTAAATTTAGTTTATTTTTGTTTTTTAATTTTATATGCACTTAGCCCAATCTGTTTTCCGAGACTTTAACTCTAGTCTGAATCTTCCTCTCTCTCCCTTCCTCATTCTTTCTTTTTCATAATATTTGACATTTAAAATCTTCTTTTTAATTTTTTTCTCCTTCATTCTAACGGTCCCAAATTGACTAAAAGAATGAGAGAGGGAGTCCCTGGCTTGGAGAACACACGATTCAATCAGACTAGACAGCACAGGCTATTTTCTGAGGGGACAGATCACATGAGACAGTCAGGAGATCTGCCTGCATGTTCCCTCCCCAAGATCCAGGTCCAGCAAGGTTTGTGCACTACATGGATGAGTTGTAAGGTTCTCCTATGGTAACTGCTTTCTGTTTCACCCAAGACACGATGACCTTGTCCTCCTGGGACATCTGATAGTAGCTTGATCTAGCTTGGGCTTATGGATGGGATTAACCGTTTCAATCATAGAAAAATCTTACTTTTACCTCTCTCTAATTCACTCGTGTCTATAAAGACAAACTATAGCCTTTGAGGAGCCTGAAGTAGAGGGCTATTTACAGGGGATGAATCAGATACAGAGCAAAGCAATGCATTCATTCCTCTCATTTCTCAACCTTTGTTGCCAGGACTTTCCTCCCATGGTCTGAAGACCCTTGAGGTGGGGTACGTTTGGCAACACATATGATGGTGACTTTTCTTAGACTGGTTGTTATTCAGGTTCTTTCAAGGGTTCTGGTTTCAGGGAAAACCATGGAGTATGATCTAAACAAGCAAGGTTCAATACTCCACACACTGTTGTCCCAGCTTGGGAGCAGGCTCAGTATACTGACTGTGTTTCCCCCACTCCTAACATTGATTCTCACTTGTCTTTCTCTCAAGGTTGCTACATCAGAAGCAGAGAGGCTTAACTCTTATTAACATGTTCACATCTAAGGCTGTCATTGCAAGCATGACCCAATTTTTTTTTTTTTTTTTTTGGTGCTTTGCCTTAACAAAGCAAACGTTAAGATCTTTCACTAAACATATTTATATTGGGCCATATTTATATTCTAGGTTCTCCTGTGCCAGACTCTTGTTAGTAAAACTAAGAAGTAAAATATCTTGTGGTAGCCACTTGCAGACAAGAGCAAGTTTATATTTACTTTTTTTTTTTTACTCAAAATTGTGTGCTCCGAACTAAACATTCTCATCTTTCTCATAATTCTTTCCTAGGGTGAGACAGTCTTATAGTGTCCCCTGGGTGGTGCAAATCGTTAATATGCATGGCTGCTAACTGAAAGGTTGGAGTTTTGAGTCCACTCAGATGCATTCAGAAGAAAGGCCTGGCAATCTACTTCTGAAAAATCAGCCATTGAAAACCTTATGGGGCACAGTTCTACTCTGACACACGTGCGGTTGCCATGAATCAGAGTTGACTCAATGGCAACTGTTTTTTTTTTTTTTTTAACATACTCCTAACAAATGTCCTGATCATTTTTGCCATGTAGAGTGAAAGCAATTTTATTACTTCAGTAAACATGATTTTTATAATACTTCCCCAAAGAGGGTAAAATCAATAGCCAATAATATTCCCATCGTCAAAGTAATTCGTGTTAGAATATATACACTTTTGAGGGTGTTGATCAATTCCTTAATGAGTGGGCCCTGAAACATGGGACCTTTTTGGAAACTGCTGTCCTATATCCTTTCCTACTGATTTTAAATGGTCCCAATGCTGAGGGAGGAAATCACCTCTCCATTAACTGCTCTGTAATTTCATTCATAGCCACCATTTCCTGTCAAGAAGAGGCTTTCAGGCTAAATGGAAGATTTCTCTGTATCATATCTGAGAGAAATCTATGGTGTTGTTATTGGTAGCTTGGACATTTGGAACACCATACTTATCCCATAGGGAAGTATTAACTAGAACTGTGGGGTCCCAGGACAGTAGTCACTAGCCATAAAAAATACGTGGGTGTAAAACACTTGAAATGTGGGTAGTGTGCCTGAGGATGAAATTTTAATTTAATTTAAATAAATTTTAATTTAAATAGCCACATGTGACTAGGGGCTATCATATTGGACAGCACAGAGCTAGACAAGCCATAAGACAAGTTAAGGAAAATGGGTTTTGGATCACTTTGCTTTTCTCAGGTGACTGAACTGTGTTTGTTCACATAATTATGTAAGATACACATGCTTGTCTGAGGGGCTGTAGGTGATTGGGCCGGGAGCTCATGCATTACACTTTCCTCTTACCTCTGGTGACACAAATTCCAGAAAGGTGCTGTGATTGAGCTGAGACTAGAGGAGAAAGTCACTATCTTAGTGAAAGGCTGTGAGGCATCCTGACCACATGGAGACAGTTATGGGGAATATTTTCAATTGCTGCTCAACAAATCTAATTTTACTGGATTCAGACTGTTTTTTTCAGTCTGCCATGATGTTTTTTATAGCACAGTTTATTTGTCTTAGGAATGTGGCTCTGGAGCAGATGCCTGGATTGGATCCTGGCTCGGTTGTTTACCAGCAGTATGATTTTGGTGAGTGACATAACCTCCATGTTCCCCAGCTCCCTCACTATGAAAGAGAATAGTGATAGTGTCCATCAGAGGATCCAAGACCAGGCATGTAAGCTCTTTATTCCCAGATACTGGGCCACATAAGTAGAGATTCAATTCTCAGACTTTGCATATTTCTTTTTCTAGTATTTGCTATCCTTTTGTCTTACATGCCTTCAAGGTCTGTGGTCTAATAACTTTCCCTTAGTGAATGAATGTTATTGAAATTACTGCTTTGTGCCTAACTCTCATTTTTTTAAAAATAGTTTTGTTCTATCAATTAGATTTTATTAATTGATAAGGCAGATTTATATAGGTAAACCTTTCCATGTGTTTTAATGTAAAAACTTTTCTATTTTTCTTATTAGTATTTTAATAATCATTAAGTTATTTGCCACACTCGTTCTTATTTGCATATGTTGTTGTTGTTAGGTGCCGTCCAGCCAGTTCTGGCTCATAGTGACCGTATGTACAACAGAACAAAACACTGCCCAGTCGTGCGCCATTCTCACAATCATTGCTATGCTTGAGCCCATTGTTGCAGCCACTGTGTCAACCCATCTCATTGAAGGTCTTCTTTTACACTGACCCTTTACTATACCAAGCGTGATGTCCTTCTCCAGGGACCGGTCCCTCCTGATAACATGTCCAAAGTGCTTGAGGTGAGATCTCACCATCCTCACTTCTAATGGCCATTGTAGCTGTACTTCTTCCAGGACAGATTTGTTTGTTCTTCTGGCAATCCATGGTATATTCAATATTCTTCAGTAATAGCACAATTCAAAGGCATCAATTCTTCTTTTGTCTTCCTTATTCATTGTTTAGCTTTCACATGCATATGATGTGATTGAAAATACCATGGCTTGGGTCAGGCTCACGTTAGTCCTCAGAGTGACATCTTTGCTTTTTAACACTTGATAGAGGTGTTTTGCAGCATATTTGCCCAATGCAATATGTAGTTTCTTAACTGCTACTTCCATGGGCATTCATTGTGGATCCAAGTAAAATGAAATCCTTGACAGCTTCAAAGTTTTCCCCATTTGTCATGATGTTGCTTATTATCCCAGTTGTGAGGATTTTGGTTTTCTTTATGTTGAGATGTAATCCATACTGAAGGCTGTAGTCTTTGATCTTCATCAGTAAGTGCTTCAATTCTTCTTCACTTTCAGCAGACAAAGTTTTGTCACCTGCATATCACAGGTTGTTAATGAGTCTTCCTCCAATCCTGATGCCACATTCTTCTTCATATAATCCAGCTTCTCAGATTATTTGCTCAGCAGACAGATTGAATAAGTATGGTGTTTACTCACATATGCCCTTGTTTAAGGGGCCCTGTTTTAGTTTCTCAGTCATTTGTAAACTAATTGCTCTTGTTTATTTTCTTCTGGACAAATTGCCTCTATTACGAAGCTTTTCTTAAGTTGTTTGTTACTATGCCTCATAATAACCACTGAGGCCTAATAAAATAATACTTTTGTCACATTGGCTCAATCAATAGCAAACACCTCCTATTGCCCTTGGGTTAGCATCACTGGAGAAATGAAAGAAGACATTCGTAAAATACATCAACAAGTGGTTTGACTTAAGTCCATTCCTCCTATGACTGTACCTTATTTTTCTGATATTCAATTAGTTACCACAAGGAATAGAGTCATAGTTAAGAACGTTATTATGAACTGGGTCGATTATCCTAATACTGATTGTGATTGTTATTAGAGTTGTTAAATGTGTTTTAAAGTGCATATGTAAATTAAGAAGTTCAACACCACTGAAACAACTTATGTACGTTGACTCCAGTTACTTGTAACACAGTGGATGGATCCCATACCCTATATCAGCCTCGATGAAAAGTTTAGGTATTCCTCCAATTTGGCCTAGGTCTCCAAGCCATTACTCTCCTAGATAACAACACCAAGACAAGACACACAATGAAGAACCAGATGGTATCTGACTAAGTAACTAAGTCATGAGTTTAAATGCCCAAAGCAGGACAGTCCACCATATAAGATATAAGGACTGTAATAAGGACATCTCATATTACAATCACTGAAGACAGCTGCTCAATCATAGCATGGTAAAGATACCCAGAGCTGCCTCACAACTAAAGTACAAGTGGTCTCTGACTATGGGAAAAAAAAAAAAAAGACTCAACACCAAAAATGAAGACAAGCCAAAACCATAAATGTTGAGACAGAGCCTAGGAGCAGCATATCAACAAGCCATGCCAAATAAATAAATAAAAGTAACCCCATAAGTGTGATCAAAGGGTGTTCTTTGAAATCCTTGATCAAAAAAAGGGAATGACATAGAGATCCTAAAATCCTAGATCCTAAGATCCTAGAATCCATTTTATGTGAGAATTTGTTTAAGGTTATAGTTAATGCTAGAATCCATTTTGTGTGAGCATTTGTTAAAAGTTATAGTTAATCATTATAAAAAATTCCAGGAAGAAATGAGAGTATAAGCTGAAACTCATTGTTTTATTATTTCCCCTACCTAGCATTTTTTTTTAGGGGAGGAATTTCCATGAAGGGTGCTTTATCTTAACCAACAAAGAGGCTATGCTACAGGGAAGTCACACTCTCACAAAGGAGTGTATTGTAATTTCCTTGTGACTGATCTGAGCACTTATTGCAAGTCACTAAGCCAAGAACAAATGTTAACTGTTATTTCAAAGGAAATTTCCCCATAGTAACTAAATGGATCTAGCTAACAAAGTCTCTTTAAACCAATTATGTATTCCCATTTGTTATGTTTCCTGTCATTCACAATGATGTTTTAAAGAATAACCAGTCAGAATTTTTAAAACTTCACTTCCTTCTGTGACAGTATATTAGAGACTACCTGATTATGATTCAGTGGGTTCTGATAGTCTTTTGTGCCTAGTGCATGCTGGCAGATATCTCCTTGCAATGGTTGTCTTTGTCTTGGCTTAATAAAAATTTCCTTTGATTAAATTTGATTTCTTTTGATTAAATTTTGACATTTCCAGCCTTGAGAGCTAATGTAAATTGTTCTGCTGGGTTTTGGACTTCCTTGGTGTCCATTATCCCTTCTTTCCCTCCAGTTTCTTCCGTTTGTAATGGATGTGTCTACCTTGTGTCTGTTCCACCATTGTACTTTGGAAACAGGTAACTTGTAGTCTAGGTTTCACAGGTTCACAGAGGAAGAGGAATTTTTCTCTAGGACTAAATACACCTGTATTTAATTTAGATGATTCAGAAGATGAGATTTTGGACTTGGAGTCAATTTAAGACTTTTAGGATGATATGATGGGGTGAATGTGTTTTACATTTGGCAAGGATGTGGATATTTGGGTTCCAAAGGGTAGGATGTCATGGATTGAATTGTGTCCCCCCAAAAATATGTGTCAATTTGGCTAGTCTATGTTTCCCAGTAGTATACAATTATCCTCCATTTTATGATCTGCATCACCTTACACAAGTCATGCCCTTACTCAAGTCACACCCTTGCTTGAGTCACACCTTTTATCTTACAAGAAATAAAAGGAGAGAGAAGTAAGCAGAGAAGGGAAGGATCTCACTACCACCAAGAAAGAAAAACTGGGAGCAGAGCATGTCCTTTGGACCTAGGGTCCCTGTGCTAAGAACCTCCTAGGCCCAGGGGAAGACTGATACCAAGACATGTGGAGATCTTCAAGGAACGCTGGACACACAGATGTTGAAAGGAGACAAGGACTTTCCCCTAGAGCTGACACAGAAAGAAAGCCTTCCCCTGGATCAGGTGTCCTAAATTCAGACTTCTGGCCTCCTTAACTGTGGAAGAATAAACTTCCATTTGTTAAAGCCATCTGCTTGTGGTATTTCTGTTATAGCAGCTGTCTTAGTCATCTAGTGCTGTTTTAACAGAGATTTATTCTCTCACAGTCCAGGAGGATAGAAGCCTGAATTGAAGGTGCCAACTCCAGGGGAAGGTTTTTCTCCCTGTTGGCTCTGGGAGAAGGTCTTGTCATCAGTCTTCCACAGCTGAGAAGCTTCTCAGTGCAGAGACCCCAGGTCCAAAGGATGTGCTATTCTCCTGGTTCTTGCTTCTTGGTGGTATGAGGTCCCATGTCTCTCTGCTCACTTCTGTCTTTTATATCTTAAAAGAGATTGATTTAAGACACAACCTAATTTATAGATTGAGTCCTGTATCATTAACATAACTGCCTCTAATCCCACTTCATTAACATCATAGTGGTAGGATTTATGACACATAGGAAAATGGCACCAGATCACAAAATGGTGGACAATCTCACAATACTGGAAACTATGGCCTAGCCAAGTTGACACACATTTTGGAAGGACATAATTCAATCCATAACAGCAGCACTAGACAACTAAGACTATTTTCTCAGCTCTAATCCTTATGGAAGCAGATTGCCAGGCCTTTCTTCAGAGGTGCTGCTGGGTAGGTTCAAATCAACAAATTTTCAGTTAGAGTAAACCATTCATGCTACCCAGAGATGTTATATCTGGATTATAGGTGCAATAAATAAAAAATTGCACTGAAGAAAAAATATTTGGATGAAGTTGGCAAATAGGAGGATCCAGAGGTGAGTGGAGGGATCTAGAGGCCCAGAAGGAATGGTTGGATTTGCTTGGTCAGATGGGAGGGGGAGAAGTGGGTTCACCTCTTTTTTTTTGTTCCTCCCCCACCTTCAAGAAAGCTTTACTACTGGTCCAAAGCTCTGTGATACAGGTCTGGAACTCTAGACCAGAGAACACATTCTCAGTGCCCAACTGCCTGAAGCAGCAATGTGCTTCAGTTAATGGAGAGCTATTTCTTTTTTGTAAAGAAATTTGATGAGCTATGGGACATTGTCTTAGTTATCTAGTGCTCCTATAACAGAAATACCCCAAGTGGGTGATTTTAACAAAGAGAAGTTTATTCTCTCACAGTCCAGTGGGTTAGAAGTCTGAATTCAAGGTGCTGGAGAATGCTTTCTCTCTCAGTTCTGGAAGAAAGTCCTTGCCATCAGTCTTCACTTGGTCTGGGAGGATCTCAGTGCAGGAACCTCAGGTCCAAAGGACATGCTCTGCTCCAGGTGCTGCTTTCTTGGTGGTATGAGGTCCCCAACTCTTTTCTTACTTCCCATTCCTTTTATCTCTTGAGAGATAAAAGGCAGTTCAGGCCACACCCCAGGGTAACTCCCTTTACATTGGATCGGGGATATGACCTGGTAGGGGTATTACCATCCCACTCCACTCTAATCGTATTTAACATAAAATACAATCTCAAAATGTAAGACAACCACACGATACGGGGAATCATGGCCCAGCCAAATTGATAAACACATTTTTTGGGGGTACATAATTCAGTCTATGACAGTCATTGATTCCATTTTTTATGTTAGAATTAGGATCCTCATTCTGTCACACTACTATCTACGCAGGAATCAATTTTTACCAAAATCTGAGAAAAATAGAGGTAAAGGAACCCTAGGCTTAGTTCCCTGAAGAGATTGGCTTTTGTTTTCCCTCTTCCTCTTCATTTAATTTTAATTAAAGTTAAATTTAAAAACTGATATGTGATTCAGTTATTGGAAAGTTTTCAGTGAATATTGAAACAACATGGGTGTGTGAAGCTACATTTTCAACTGTAAATTTCATGAAATCTAAACACAGATAAATTATTCCCAATGAAAATTTAGAGTCTGTTGTGAGATATCCTGTAAAAGTAAAATATATGCTGGATTTCAAAGATTTAGTATATAAAAAAGAAAATTAAAATATCTAATAATTTTTATATAATTACATATTAAATATTATTAATATATTGAGTTAAATAATATATAGTACAAAAATTAATTTTACTTGTTTCTTTTTCTTTAAGGTGGCTACTAGAAAATTTTAAATTATATAAGTGACTCATGTCATAGGTATATTGAGCAGTGCTGAACTAGAACCTTATTTGTTCCTTGTCATGGTATCTGTGATTATGGCACCTGGCAGTAGTAACACTTGGTGTGTCTACCCTTGCATTGTATTTTCTGGCCTACAGCAACTCCATGGGCCTTTTCTAGTGGTCTTAGCCAAAAACGTCCAATTTTTCTCCTGAATCCCAACTCCTCCTTTCAACCTTGCTGGCATTCGTTTCCTTTTCTTGGTAGATCCACTAGCCTCCACCAGATGGCAATCTCATCTGATTTCCTCAAAGATTTCCTCAGGCTGCTCAAACTCCTAATTAAAGAGCAAAGAGCAGTTTCCATTCTTCCCTGGAGGATTCACATTCCAATTTTACAAACTTCGTAAGTACAGCAGCAGCATCTGACCCTCACATTTTCCTGCCCCCCATAAACTTTCCTTTTCTACATGTAGTGTTGTATGTACGTGGCCTCCTCGATATCTTGTATACATTTTCCAATTGTGAAAGTAAAAAGCATAATTTTTTTTTGTTTTTTTAAGCTAAGATCTTAGCCCACATCCATAGGATAGCTCCAGTCCCTTAGGCAGCATTCTTCCCTTCTACATTAGCTTCCCGAACAATTCAACCTTTGATCGAGTCGACTTTGCTGGGGACACGATTCAAAGACCAGTTCCTCTTTCTATTCTCTGGTTTGGTCCAGGCCCTCTCCATTCTTATGGGGGCAGGAGTGCCTGGCTTATTGCTCTCTAGCCTACTGTGTGCCTTGGATGCAACTCAGTAATTTAAAAGTATGCCCCGCCTATGTCACTTAATATTTCCTTCATTCAATTCCCCACAATATTGAGGAGTGATGATTAATCTACAGACCCCACAAATAGGCAGGTCATATAGTGGGCGGTAGATTGATTTGCACAGTTAATTATCTTTATAGGCCTTGGTGGACTACTGTAATACCATCGTATTTAACTGGATGGGGTCCTGATACCAAATAGTTGGGGTACCAACCTCAGGGATCATTCTCATTGTTGGGTTAAATAAGAAAACTTGCAGACCTATTAAAACATTTTTACTCTTTCAAAGCCCCTCCACTGCCATCCTTGTACATATATACAATATGGGATTGTACATATGATCTGGTTCTGTACAAATTTCTGCTTTAAAAATCCAGTAAATCCACCTAGAAGAAATGGATGAATTCCTGGAAAAAAACTACCTACCTAAACTAACACGTTCAGAAGTAGAACAACTAAATAGACCCATAACAAAAAAAAGAGATTGAAACGGTAATCAAAAAACTCCCAACAAAAAAAAGCCCTGGCCCGGACAGCTTCACTGCAGAGTTCTACCAAACTTTCAGAGAAGAGTTAACACCACTACTACTGAAGGTATTTCAAAGCATAGAAAATGACGGAATTCTACCCAACTCATTCTATGAAGCCACCATCTCCCTGATACCAAAACCAGGTAAAGACATTACAAAAAAAGAAAATTATAGACGTATATCCCTCATGAACATAGATGCAAAAATCCTCAACAAAATTCTAGCCGATAGAATTCAACAACATATCAAAAAAATAATTCACCACGACCAAGTGGGATTTATACCAGGTATGCAAGGCTGGTTTAATATCAGAAAAACCATTAATGTAATCCACCACATAAATAAAACAAAAGACAAAAACCACATGATCTTATCAATTGATGCAGAAAAGGCATTTGACAAAGTCCAAAACCCTTTTATGATAAAAACTCTCACCAAAATAGGAATTGAAGGAAAATTCCTCAACATAATAAAGGGCATCTATGCAAAGCCAACAGCCAATATCACTCTAAATGGAGAGAACCTGAAAGCATTTCCCTTGAGAAGAGAAACCAGACAAGGATGGCCTTTATCACCGCTCTTATTCAACATCGTGCTAGAAGTCCTAGCCAGGGCAATTAGGCTAGACAAAGAAATAAAGGGCATCCGGATTGGCAAGGAGGAAGTAAAACTATCTCTATTTGCAGATGACGTGATCTTATACACAGAAAACCCTAAGGAATCCTCCAGAAAACTACTGAAACTAATAGATGACTTTGGCAGAGTCTCAGGTTATAAGCTAAACATACAAAAATCACTTGGATTCCTCTACATCAACAAAAAGAACATCGAAGAGGAAATCGCCAAATCAATACCATTCACAGTAGCCCCCAAGAAGATAAAATACTTAGGAATAAATCTTACCAAGGATGTAAAAGACCTATACAAAGAAAACTACAAAGCTCTACTACAAGAAATTCAAAAGGACATACTTAAGTGGAAAAACATACCTTGCTCATGGATAGGAAGACTGAACATAGTAAAAGTGTCTATTCTACCAAAAGCCATCTATACATACAATGCACTTCCAATCCAAATTCCAATGTCATTTTTTAAGGTGATAGAGAAACAAATCACCAACTTCATATGGAAGGGAAAGAAGCCTCGGATAAGCAAAGCATTACTGAAAAAGAAGAAGAAAGTGGGAGGCCTCACTTTACCTGACTTCAGAACCTATTATACAGCCACAGTAGTCAAAACAGCCTGGTATTGGTACAACAACAGGCACATAGACCAGTGGAACAGAATTGAGAACCCAGATATAAATCCATCCACATATGAGCAGCTGATATTTGACAAAGGCCCAGTGTCAGTTAATTGGGGAAAAGATAGCCTTTTTAACAAATGGTGCTGGCATAACTGGATATCCAATTGCAAAAAAATGAAACAGGACGCATACCTCACACCAAGCACAAAAACTAACTCCAAGTGGATCAAAGACCTAAACATAAAGACTAAAACTATAAAGATAATGGAAGAAAAAATAGGGACAACCCTAGGAGCCCTAATACAAGGCATAAACAGAATACAAAACATTACCAAAAATGACGAAGAGAAACCAGATAACTGGGAGCTCCTAAAAATCAAACACCTATGCTCATCTAAAGACTTCACCAAAAGAGTAAAAAGACCACCTACAGACCGGGAAAGAATTTTCAGCTATGACATCTCCGACCAGCGCCTGATCTCTAAAATCTACATGATTCTGTCAAAACTCAACCACAAAAAGACAAACAACCCAATCAAGAAGTGGGCAAAGGATATGAACACACACTTCACTAAAGAAGATATTCAGGCAGCTAACAGATACATGAGAAAATGCTCTCGATTATTAGCCATTAGAGAAATGCAAATTAAAACTACAATGAGATTCCATCTCACTCCAACAAGGCTGGCATTAATCCAAAAAACACAAAATAATAAATGTTGGAGAGATTGGAACTCTTATACACTGCTGGTGGGAATGTCAAATGATACAACCACTTTGGAAATCTATCTGGCGCTACCTTAAACAGTTAGAAATGGAACTACCATACAACCCAGAAATCCCACTCCTCGGAATATACCCTAGAGAAACAAGAGCCTTGACACAAACAGATATATGCACACCCATGTTTATTGCAGCTCTGTGTACAATAGCAAAAAGCTGGAAGCAACCAAGGTGTCCATCAATGGATGAATGGTTAAATAAATTGTGGTATATTCACACAATGGAATACTACGCATCGATAAAGAACCGTGACGAATCTGTGAAACATTTCATAACATGGAGGAACCTGGAAGGCATTATGCTGAGTGAAATGAGTCAGAGGCAAAAGGACAAATATTGTATAAGACCACTATTATAAGATCTTGAGAAATAGTATAAACTGAGAAGAACACATACTTTTGTGGTTACGAGGGGAGGAGGGAGGGAGGGAGAGGGTTTTTTACTGATCAATTAGTAGATAAGAACTGCTTTAGGTGAAGGGAACGACAACATCAATACATGGAAAGTCAGCTCAATTGGACTGGACCAAAGGCAAAGAAGTTTCCGGGATAAAATGAATGCTTCAAAGGTCAGCGGAGCAAGGGCGTGGGTTTGGGAACCATGGTTTAAGGGGACTTCTAAGTCAATTGGCAAAATAATTCTATTATGAAAACATTCTGCATCCCACTTTGAAATGTGGCGTCTGGGGTCTTAAATGCTAACAAGCTGCCATCTAAAATGCATCAATTGGTCTCAACCCACCTGGAGCAAAGGAGAATGAAGAACACCAAGGTCACACGACAACTAAGAGCCCAAGAGACAGAAAGGGCCACATGAACCAGAGACCTACATCATCCTGAGACCAGAAGAACTAGTTGGTGCCCGGCCACAATTGATGACTGCCCTGACAGGGAGCACAACAGAGAACCCCTGAGGGAGCAGGAGATCAGTGGGATGCAGACCCCAAATTCTCATAAAAAGACCAGACTTCATGGTCTGACTGAGACTAGAGGAATCCCGGCGGTCATGGTCCCCAAACCTTCTGTTGGCACAGGACAGGAACCATCCGCGAAGACAACTCATCAGACATGAAGGGGACTGGACAGAGGGTAGGAGACAGATGCTGATGAAGAGTGAGCTAATTATATCAGGTGGACACTTGAGACTGTGTTGGCATCTCCTGTCTGGAGGGGGGATGGGAGGATAGAGAGAGTTGGAAGCTGGCAAAATTGTCATGAAAGGAGAGACTGGAAGGGCTGACTCATTAGGGGGAGAGCAAGTGGGAGTAAGTAGTAAGATGTATACAAACTTATATGTGACAGACCGACTTGATTTGTAAATGTTCACTTGAAGCTCAATAAAAGTTAATAAAAAAAAAATCCAGTAAATCCAAATAGGATAAGAAATATTTCGTAGGATAATTTTGTGTTGTGCAATATTGCTAAAACATGTCAGTTGCCCCAAAACAGAATGGGGTTGGAAAAGTCAATGCTATTTTTTACCCAGAGTAGGCTCACTTCCCCTACTTTCATAGCTGAATTGATGAGCAGCCTTCTCTTATTTAAACACCAAACAAATGAGAGTTAACTTTCAAACAAAACTTCATAACCAAACACTATTCAACCAATGTAATGCTAAATCTTATAAATCAAATTATTTCCCAGTTGTGGTAGACCCTGGGTAGCTCATAATGATTTCTTCTTCCCTGGGGCCAGCCTCAGATACACACGGGGAAGCTTGTGCTAAGAAAAAAGTAATCCTAGGTCTCTAGAAGTTGGAAACCCTGGTGGTGTAGTGGTTAAGTGCTACGGCTGCTAACCAAGAGGTTGGTAGTTCAAATCCACCAGGCTCTCCTTGGAAACCCTGTGGGGTAGTTCTACCCCGTCCTGTAGGGTCTCTATGACTATGAGTCAGACTCGACGTCAATGGGTCTTTTTTTTTTTGGTATAAGGTAAGTTACCAACTATCCAGGATTGCTTCCACGGCATCTTGTTCATATCCATCTTCAGTGCCCCATTCTCTCTCAGGCCAGAAGACTGCCTGAGAAAGGTAGGGCACAGTGTCCTTCACTGATCTGCCCTGTCCTTTACTACCTGAGTAGTAAAATAGGTCCAAGGATCAGAGGCCATATCTGAGAAATGCCATATTAGCTCAGGGTAGAGGGCTGCAGTGCTTTGGTCCGATTTGTCTTACTATAAGTAATTTGTCTTACTGTTACAGGGCAGGCCTTCCCAGCTCTGGACTAAGCCCTGCTTCAGTTCTTACCTCCTCCTGACCAAGGATGACCAGAAGACGCTCAGAGGTTCCACACAAACAAAAGTTTATTAGGGACAAAGTAAAAGGCTCGTGAGGGGAAGAGGGAGAGGGGTTTCCACCTACGCTAGCCTCCAGTCTCTCACTGGACAAAGGATTCCCTAGGGCTTATAAAAGTTTTTAGGTGGGGGCAGGGAAGCATCATCTTTATTCATTAGATGGGTGGAGATTTCCAGGAGAAGGGGAGGGATTATGAAAATCAAATGCGTACTCAGAATTCAAGATGGACTTCCTCACGGAGGTTGCTGGAACCAAGATGGAGTCTGTCACAAATGCTGCTGGGATGTCGAACAGGACTTATTCTGGGATGCAGTGCATGCGTGATGTCTCCGGATCTTGGTTCGAGCCCCAGGGAGGGGTCCCTGTTCATGTTTGTCTCATGTGGATGGTCATTCATAGTCCACGTTGATCTTTACTTTGCATGCTCTTCACCTGATGAGGCCTTGAAAAACACCTCAGGAGGATTATCAGTAATTTATAGCTGGTCAAGTGCACAGGGCTTCGAAATGAAGCCCCTTATCTTATCTAAGCACCTAGTTTGTTAATCACAAGTAGTTTTCGGGTGCCAGCAGCAAAAGTTCTATGGTGGTCTGCACTTAAGTTTAGATTCAGAGACTATATAATTATAGCTGATCAAGTACACAGGGCCTTGAAATGTAGCCTTTATTTAATTCAGCCAGCCTGATCTCTTCCCTGTCTCATTACTAAGAATGCAAACCCAAACCCAGGCGAGGCCTCCCCGCCGGTCAGAGCCCAGTGAATTCCTTAGATTTGAGAAAGAGGTTCAGTAGAGTCTTTTCAGTAACTACTTCCACGCTTTTTCCCGTTTGGAATGTCCCAGAACATTTTTGTAGGAGGAGCTTCACTCTCACATTTGACAATTGACTCCAGCAGCAATTATATCCTCCAAAGCTCTGGGCTCCTGCCAACCTGGCTCTCATCTCAGGTGCCTGGGGCTCTGAAACACCCAGTTTGCCTCAGCCAAATCATGCAAGCCAGTACATACCGACTGACTTACTTGCTTATTAAATTGTTCTTTCTTCCCCTAATCCTTTTTAAAAGTGTCTATAAGTGCTTGGGTGCTAACCAAAACGTCAGCAGTTCAAATCCACTAGCTGCTCCTTGGAAACCCTATGGGACAGTTCTACTCTTGCCTATAGGGTCGCTATGAGTCAGAATCGACTCCATGGCAACAGGTTTTATATGATATATCTGGTCCTTGGGTGGCATAAATGGTTTGTTTTCTACTACTAACCTAAAAGTTGGTGGTTTAAACTCACCCAGCAGTGTCATGGAAGAAAGGTCTGGCAATCTGCTTCCATAAAGAATACAGCCAAGAAAATCCTATGGAGCAGTTCTACTCTGTAACGTGGGGTTACCATCAGCCAGACGCAACTTGATGACAACAGGTTTTTTTGTTTGTTTGTTTGCTTATACGTGTTTTAGTTATTCAGTGCTGTTATAACAGAAATACCACAAGCAGATGGCTTCAACAAACAGGAGTTTATTCTCTCACAGTCTAGTAGGCTAGAAGTCCAAATTTAGGGCGTCAGCTCCAGGGCAAGGCTTTCTCTCTCTCTTGGTTCTGGAGGAAGGTCCTGGTCATCAATCTTCCCCCAAACTAGGAGCTTCTCAGCACAGGGACACCGGGTCCAAAGGAAGTGCTCTACTCATGGCACTACTTTCTTGGTGGTATGAGGTCTCCATATCTCTCTGCTTGCTTCTCTCTTTTATATCTCAAAAGAGATCGACTTAAAACACAACCTAATCTTGTAGATTGAGTCCTGCCTCATTAACATAACTGCTGCTAATCCCACCTCATCAACATCATAGAGGTAGGATTTACAACATTTAAGAAAATTATATCAGATGAGTAAATGGTGGACAACCACACAATACTGGGAATCATGGATTAGGCAAGCTGACACACATTTCTGGAGGACACAATTCAATCCATAACAATATGATACAAAAATAGTGGTTTGAGTGAATAATATGCTTGATTCTTGCTATAGAAAGCACCCCAAACATCATGGTCACAATACACCATTCTTGCATCTTTCCTCCATTTGGTTGTTTTGATTTCTGGAGTCAGTACGGATACTCACTTCCTGATGCCCCCAATTTATAGCTATTTTAATTGCCAGTGGCACAGAGCTCCATCATTGTGAGGAACAGCCTTTTCCCTTCTGGAGACAGGATGTTTATGACAAAGGGTGGAAGGCAGTGCTGGTCCACTGAGGCTCATTCCCTGTTAAATGGGTGGTTCTGCCTGTGCTGCACGCTGATGCTTTTGACTCAAAGCTCAAGTCCCTGGCGAATGCCCTCCCTACTTTGGGCAGCTGAAAGTGAGGTTCAGGGTCAGGGATGTTTCTTGTGCAATTAACTCATATAATCACCTCTCATTCTTTCATAGGTGTTTCTTTTTCATTTAATAATAAAGAACTATTGAGCTGTAGTGCTCTGGGCGATAAAGTGTCCCAATTCACAAAACAATCTGACAGCCTCTGGTGAATCTCCCACTAGATTCAGTAGTAAAACAGAAATCATCTTTCAAAAGCAGTATAATTCTCAGCTGCTGGAAGCAGTGCCTTAGTCCAGATTATAAACATTTCTGATATATTTCACTTTCTAGGATCTGCATCTCCTTCCCCCTTCCCAGATATCATCTTGGTGGGAGAGGAAGAAATAACAGACACCTCGAGTCTCAACTTTTTTCTGACTCATGGGGTCCAAGAGGGTAGAGATGACCAGACTATGATTTGTAACTTGACCAGGGTCAGTCACGGAGGCTCCTCTCATCCCTATACTAAGCATATGGCCTTTGGATGATCCAAAATATGGAGTGTGTAAGAATTCCAAGATGGGGCATATGCTGACTCCAAAACTCAAAAACTCCCATTAGCTGCTGTTCTTTGTCATGGTGGGAGGTATTACATGTGTTTCACTACCTGTCCCATGTTTAACTACTACTAGCCCAGGTAACTCTTGTCGGCTGGATCCCTCCCTAGTGGCTGGTCCCTGAACCTGATTGCACATACTCATCCCCTCAAGTATGACGTTAAGAGCTGCAGTGCTTCTGCCACTGTCGTTTCAGCAGATCTTTGCAACATCGTGCAATGGGGCACCTGACCACGGAGAAAAGAAAGAAAACAAGGATGCAGAGTGACACCATCTAAGGAACTGTGACCTAATCTGTCTCTTTCAGAGGTTACTCCATCCTCACTCTCATTTGAAGTAAAAGAAGCCACAGCTGTTCTTTTATGTACAGGTAGAGAGAGAGGGCCACCCTTTATATTAGGCAGATTACACCCCTCCACTCCCCCCACAGTTGCTGATGAGTTGACTCAAACTCCTGGCAACCCCCTGTGTGTCATAGTAGAACTGTGCTCCATAGAGTTTTCAAGGTTGTGACCTTTCGGAAGCAGATAGTCAAGCCTTTCTTCTGAGGTGTCTCTGGGTGGACTTGAACCTGCAACCCTTTGGTTAGCAACGGAGCACATTAACCATTTGCATCATCAAGGGGCTCTGATGAAAAGTGTAGTGGATTTCTTTCTTTCTTTTGTTTTAGTAGAGTCAACCCTTTCTCACAGTATATTGTGCTCTGGGGAACGGATCATCTCAACTCATAGCGACCCTGTAAGACAGAGCAGAACTGCCCCATAGAGTTTCCATGGAGTGCCTGGTGGATTTGAACTGCTGACCTCTTGGTTAGCAGATGTAGCACTTAACCGCTATGCCACCAGGGTATAGGGGTCTCTATGAGTCAGAATTGACTTGAAGGCAGTGGGTTTGTTTTTTTTTTTTGGTTTGGGGAGGGGATGGACCAATGTATAAAAGGAACCCTTGACAAGCAAGGTGGGTAATACTTTTAGTTTTTTAAAGCTTTATTAGTTCAGCTACCATAGCATTCCCCTAATTTTACAAGAGCCATCATATCTGGGTAACTACTAATTTAATTGTCTGTTGTACTGGGAGTCTTCAGGTTCTATTAATTTTTCATACAGATACTCCAGAGAGTTAAATGAGAAGGCCTTTTATGGTAAAGCACCATCCTGGGAAGGGGATACAGTGATATTGACGATGATTAATCAATGTATTTCCACTTTTCGTGCCCAAACCAAGGGACTTGAGGGAGTGGGACCCAGCCACACCTGATGGAGTGAACAGAAATCTTTAAACTAGGATCAGGTTACATTGCCTTAGAGGGTGTCATTCTGCATCCTTGTTTTCTTTCTTCTTTTCTCACCCTTATAGGCAACTGACACAGGACTTTTTCTTGGACACTCCATGATCCAGGGCACATGACTACAGTTTTTGCCAATCTGGGCTTTGTTGACTCAGGGCATTTTTCTGGGTTGCCCTGTGTTATTTTCACCCACCTCATGGGCTTCCATTTTCCAATATTATCCAGTTCCTGTGGCTTTTATACTTGAGATTTTGTGGCGATCAGTAGACTCATCAACGACTATTGCTAAATTTTAAGGTTTTCCTTGTTCTAGATATTTTGAAAAATATCTATCTAAGCAGTTCTTGCTTCTAAATGCACTGGATTTCCTTAGTGCCATTCCTCAAGCTGGTGGTTCTTTCACAGGCTTCCAGGAATCAATTTTTATTGCCTGCCCAGCATCTACTCCTCCAGATGTTTGTATAGATATTCACTTTTCCTCCCATACCACCATGCGTTCCAGGGGAAGCTGATCCTACCCTGCTCTGGAAGCGGGCTAATTTGTCAAAAGGTAGTTCTCCGCTCACTTGTCAACGATTGGTTAAGAAACTCAGGCTTCAGCCCATCAATGCGTGACACTCTCCCAGCCACACTAGTGGGTTCTGCAACGGCCATTTAACCCAGTGGGAGGCATGTGGACATTTTCTGGGGGGCTTCTAGGAAATAAATGTTCTAAAATTTAATAAATGTCCTCTTTCCCCTGGATTTTGTGCAGAGTCGCGAGGCCTGGAACTACCTTGCTTTCAGCCCGAGAATGAAGCTGACACCTGCAGGAGGGCAGGATTGAGAGAGCTGCAGAGAACCAGATTTGGAGCTGTGGCTGTTCTGCACTTAATCATCACTCTCCCACTGGTCCTTTTCAGTTATGTGTGAACTGAGTCTTCTGGGCTTAGGAGCTGTTTAAACTGGGTTTCCTGTCCCTTCAATCTGAAAGCATTTTAATTGGCACATCCACTCTGGGCAAATATAGATCCATGAGAAGAGTCAGTGACTCCCATCAGGCGCCAAAGGCCTTTTTCTCTTATTTTAAACAGGGAACCAAGCCCCACAACCTTGTATTTGTAGAAATCATGCATTAATTTAGCATCACCAGATTTCTCGCAACAGATGCTCATAGTCTGCTGGTGCCGTTAGTAGCCGTCAGGTTGTCCCTGACTCTTGGTGAACCCAGGCACACCAGGATCAGACTGTTGTGACCCACAGAGTTTTCAGTGACTGATTTTCCAGAAGTCGACTGCAAGGCCTTTCCTCCTAGTCCTGGAAATGCCACTGCAATCTGTCCAACGTCATAGCCACATGCAAGCCTCCAGTGAGGCTGGGAATCCAACCCGTCTCTCCCACATGGAAGGAAAGAATTCTACTACTGAACCACCACTGCTAGTCTACTGTACTTCTGCGTAAATTAGACGTCAGGCCCTTTCAGGGCACGGAACTATCCCCTGAGTGACACAGTTTCTTCCACAGTTGTCACTGAGTGGCCCTCACAGGTTGGGTGACAAGGGAGGTCATCAGACTCAATGGATTGTGTTGGAGTCTGAGTAGACAATCAGCTTGCTGAGTATTGCTAAAGACAAGGCGTGGGATTTTTCAAACTGATGACATTACAAATTCATGATCTGCAGCATTAACTGGACGCTCCATGCCAACTCTCTCCTCCTGTATAGCAGCAATTGCAAATCTTCACTTTCCGCAGATATTCTCACTTATTCCAGAGATAATCGATAGCATCAGGCAGGAGCCACGACCAACCTCCATCAAAACAAAAGGCATTCCAGCACCTACTCTAAGCCTTCTGATGGTTTTAAAGGAAGGAGCACCCTGACCACCCTCCAAGTTTAGGGTGGGGGAGGCGCCTCTGAGCTTTACTCGTGAAGCCCAAAGAAAGGGAGGGAAAAGAACTAGAAGAAAGAACACCGGATAATGTTATCCAACAGCAAGTACTACAGAAGCGGGAGTCGAGGGCCTTCGGCAATAACCCGGCAACGACTATTAGGAAAACATCAGAGGATCCCCTGCTGGCCCGCCCACATTGCTCAGAAAACGGCGCTTCGGGCCTATAGAGTCCTGGATCTGTGGCCGAACACCGGAGTCGCGCGTGCACCGCGCCCAGCCTGCGGGCGGTCTGGGAGGCCCAGGGAGGGCGGCGGCCTCTCTGGTTAGTCCTTTGCCGCTCTAACTGAAACAGCAGTTTTCCTGCCCCCTCGAATCATGTAATAAAAATTTCCGTGGCTCCCTCTTTGCGGTGGTGTTCCACAAAGAAGCACAACATGAAATTGGGACGGCGGAGGGGTTAACTCAAACGCAAAATGCCAGAGTTTGCACAATGCAGGGTCCTGGGCAACCTGCTTCCTCCGCGGATTCCCGGGGCGGGGCACTAGAAGGGGGAGCGCCTCGGTAGGACCCTCCCCCTCCCCCCTCGCTGACATCCCGCCCTCCCTCCTGCTGCAGGAGAAGGCCAACTCCGCCTGCCTGAGTCACAGCTGGGGCTGGGGAGGAGCCCGGGAAAGGCAGCCCCAGCCCAGAGCGCAACCAGCGGCCGCAGAGAGAGCAGGCAAGGGACCGTCGGGGATCATGGGAGAAAGCGCGCTGGAACTGGGGCCTGTGTCCGGGGCACCGGTCGGGGGCCCCGTGCACGCCGTGACGGTGGTGACCTTGCTGGAGAAACTGGCCACCATGCTGGAGGCGCTGCGAGAGCGGCAGGGCGGCCTGGCTCGGAGGCAGGGCGGCTTGGCCGGCTCGGTGCACCGCATCCAGAGTGGCCTGGGTGCGCTGAGCCGCAGCCACGACACCACTAGCAACACACTGGCTCAGCTGCTGGCCAAGGCGGAGCGCGTGGGTTCACACGCCGACGCCGCCCAGGAGCGCGCCGTGCGCCGCGCCGCCCAGGTGCAGCGGCTGGAGGCCAACCACGGACTCTTGGTGGCGCGCGGGAAGCTCCACGTCGTGCTCTTTAAGGTCAGTGACCTCAAGCATCCCCCAATCCGGGGCCTTTTCCCGCCCCCGCGCCACAGTCCAGGGGCTCCCCACCCCCACCTACCACACCCACATTCCTGACCCCACCCACCATCCCGCAGCAGCGGAAGACTTCCAGAGCCGCACCCACTAACCACCACTCCAGACCCATCCCTCTCTCGCTAGCGTTGAGCCCAGCTTGGCCAATCAAAGCTCGCCCGGCTCCAGCTCAGGCCACGTCCACAAAATTTGCTCCACGTCCCAACTCATCCCCAGTTGAAAATAACGGTCGCGGAAGTGCATCCAGCGACAGTTCGCTGCCCGCTCCAGTTCTTGTTCATGCGATCGCCATTCTCATCTCACGCCCCTACCCGTGACCCACCTACTTCCCACACTTAGGCTGTTCACCCGCAGCCCTCCGTCACTCTCCTTCACATTCCCACCTTCCCACGCCGGATTATTTTCCCCGACCAGGGCTGCGGAGGTGAAGGGTGGGGCGGGTTTCCCTTAAGCGATTGAGAAGTAAGGCTAAGACTGGTGCGCATAGGGGTCAGGGGAGATGGCTTTGCTATTGGTGTCAGTGCTGTGCCTGTCACTTGCAGGAGGAGGCCGAGATTCCAACCAGCGCCTTCCAGAAGGCGCCAGAGCCCTTAGGCCCGGCAGACCAGACCGAGCTGGGCCCAGAGCTGCTGGAGGCCGAAATTGGGGAGAGCTCGGACGAGGAGCCCGTGGAGTCCCGGGCACGGCGGCTGCGGCGCACAGGGCTGAAGAAGGTACAGAGCCTTAGAAGGGCTCTTTCGGGTCGGAAAGGCCCAGGAGCGCCACCACCCACGCCGGTCAAGCCACCTCGTCTTGGGCCTGGCCGGAGCGCTGACAGCCAGCCTGAAGCCCAGCCGGCCCAGGCGTCCATCCTGGAGCCAGAGCCTTCGCAGGACACGGAGGAAGATCCCGGGAGACCTGGGGCTGCGGAAGCGGCTCTGCTCCAAGTAGAGAATGCAGCCTGATGGCTGGTGCTGCCTGCCGCGCTGTGCCTATGCCTGATCCCAAAATAAACCCTCCTCCAGAATACGGCACTCACGCCCAAATAAGGAGGGAATTCTGTGTCCACAGCCCAGCTCAGGCCCCCCCTTCCGGGCTCCTTCGGCCCAGTACCCTGTGTCCCCTCTAAAAGATGAGTAGCCGCTCACATTCCTGCTTGCGTTCACCACCAATAAAAGTGATTTCGCCTAATCCAGACTCCATGTGAAGGGACGGGAAAAGGTGGTACAGGGGATAAGGCAAACCTGAGAACCCAGAGTGTGGCTTGAGTTTCAGACAGATCCTTGTATGATTCCTCCAGTTTCCCCTGAATCCTGGGCTCTGCTCTAGTGGCTTGTAGAAACATCCTCCTGGCCACTTGTGCCTTTAAACACTCATTCCTCATGGGGACATACAATCCCAACTTCTTAACATCTGGTGCAGTTCCTGCCACAGGTGCTGGATAAATGCCACCTGATAGTTTTACCCCTCAGTCTCTTCTTCTCTGTGACCTCTTAAAAGATGAACATCTGGGATTCTGTCCTCAGCCCTCTTCTCACTCTCCATACTCCATGGTTCACATTCACTCCCAGGCCTGGCCTACCAGCTACATAAACCGTAGACCACTGTCTTGAGCAGCAGTCCACTTGAAAAGTACTTTAAACTCAATGTGTTCAAAAGAAGAGATCTATCTTTATTTTCTTGGATTCAGTTATAAGAGTCCAAGCCTCACCAGTTAAGATTAGCAGGAAGTCAATAATCAGTTATTTTAGGGCTCCTCCCTTTCCTTTCACTGTATAGCTGTGCAGGTGGGAGTCAGGAAGGGGAGGCTTACACTGTCTCTGGACTTACCAGACTTTGGATGTCTCTATTGCTATTGCTTCTTATGGCCACATGATGCCACTATTGGGGTGCTGGTGTTCTGGCTGATCCCTCCTCTAGCTACCTACCCCCAGGTCTGCCTGTCCAGCTCTGTGCCTGGTCCTGCCATGGAGGGTGGTTCTGCTGTAGAGCTGCTTCCTTGGGGCAAAATTCAGGGTCCCTTCTGGAGGCTCCCAAGCCTCAGTGCTCAGATGTTACTGACTTCCCCACAACCTTCAAGGAAGGGTCTGCCATTTCAGAGGTTCTCTGTCCCCAAGGAAAAATAAATCCTGGTTCTTTTGCAAATTCCTGGAAATCTACCCAATTTCTATTTTTCAACCCCTCAAAATTGAGTCCAGCTGCACATTTGCCACATAAAATGTCTTGATAGATTTTTGAGAAACATATGAAGGCCCAGAGAGCCTGGCCCTTCACACCTAAAAACCCCAAATCTTGACTAACTTTAGCCTGATGTTGTCTATAGCAGCACTATTCTTTTTCCTTAAAGTATAAGGAAATAAGGTAGTGGAAACTGGATGAAGGTAATAGGAAGGATTACCCAACCTAATGTGCCCATTTTTATGCTACAATTTGTCTTCTTTCTCCATGGAATTTTCATGATTTTTCTCCCCTCTTATACTCATTCTTGGAAACCCTGGTGGCGTAGTGGTTAAGTGCTATGGCTGCTAACCAAAGGGCCGGCAGTTGGAATTCGCCAGATGCTCTTTGGAAACTCTATGGGGCAGTTCTACTCTGTCCTATACGGTTGCTATGAGTCAGAATCGACTCGACAGCACGGATTTTATACTCATTCTCACGTACTGGATCCCTTCATTTTATGTGATTCTAATTTTCTCTTTGGTCTGACCCCTGCTTCTGTGTTCTTCAGCTATTATTTAGAATCAACCTCAATTTTTAATTTAAAATTTTTTAAACTAGTGGAGGCATTGGTGGTTCAGTGGTAGAATTCTCACCTTCCATGCAGGAGGCACGGGCTGATTCCCAGCCAAAAACACCTCATGCTCAACCACCAACCGTATGTCAGTGGAGGGTTTTGTGTTACTGTGATGCTGAACAGGTTTCAGCGAAGCTCCCAGATTCAGACAGACTAGGAAGAAAGACTTTGGCGATTTACTTCTGAAAATCAAGCAATGAAAACCCTATGGATCACAATAGTCTGATCCGCATCTGATCATGGGGATGGTGCAGGACGGGGCAGAGTTCCAGTTTGTTCAGTTGTGCATGGGGTCACCATGAGTGGGGAGCTGACTGGATGGCTGCTAACAACAACAGTTTCTAGTAGAAGTGCACTGGGCCCACTTTATATGCTTCCCTGATCCAACTAGCCCTATCTATCCTGTCCTCAGGCCCTTGGCCACTAGCCCTGCTTCCTGGCTCAAGAGGCAAAGCCTTGACGGTTGCCACATTTGTCTCATCTGCTAACACTGCCCATTGTCTTTGGTACCTGGGGACAAGCGTCAGGCTTTGGCTGGAGCTTCATGGCACCAGCTGCCAGAGAAGGTAGCTGTAACAGCTCTAGCACTCAGGTTCCAACTAGCAGCTGCCTAAAGGGATGTTTCCAGATGAAGTGGTTCTACTTGGTCTATCAATCAACTGTGTTTTCTTGAGTAGCTGTGGCCAGATCACTATTGTACCACCTTGTCTTTTATTTTCCTTCCTTCTCTGCTTCACTTCCCTTTTTTTGGCCTCAACTCTTCCTTCCCCCTCACTCTTGCTTCCCTGACATTGCAGTCCCCAAGAAATTGTCACAAATAGGTCACATTTATTAAGATCCTATCTATGCCAAGCATAGAAAAGCTTTTATGTTGACTCTTCATGTCTGCTCTGTGAGGTAGGGATCACTATCATTTCAATTTTACTGATGAATAAAATCAGGTGTAAGGTTGCTAGTTTGTGTATTGTACTTGTTGCTTTAGATAATTCCAAATTGAAGGACCTCTAAAGCTCTAAAATTTTATAATTCGGAGCGTGCAAACTAATGAAGGATTCGTTGTAGTACAGCACATTGGGCCTAGCATGTTTTGACCCCGACCATTATGATCTCCTTTTGAGGTATAGTATTTTCCTTTTCTCGGTAAGCTAGTACTATTAACTAGGGTCTCTGACTCATCATATGCAGTGGTCCTTAAAAAGGCATAGTGTTAGAAATGTTAGAAGGCTTACACTTTTCCCACTGATGATGGGGGTGGTCTCTTGGTATCCTTTGTCCCTTTGAAGCCAAATGTATTCATGGGACCTGCAATAATCAGGATTAGAGGGAAATAAGTTGTGCTATTTGGGTTCTCAGTGAATTAGCTATTTAAAAAATGAAAGTGTGGGAATGTGGGGTGGAAGAAAATTTAATATAATTAAGAATAAAAGTAAACGGATGACTGCTACAATAACAATTATATCTTTTTTGTTACTCTTGGGACTCTAGATAATACAGCACACCTTTTAATAAAGAAGAAGTCTTGGTCAGATAGCTTTTCGTTAGTTCCTTAGCTATTGCCAATTTTTTTTTTTTTTAAATATATGGTCTGCTAATAAGGTATCATATTAAAAAATAGGCCATAAAAAAAAAAAGGTAATAGCTAAGGAACTAATGAAAAGCAATCTGACCAAGACTTTTTCTTTATTAGAAGGTGTGCTATATCGGTGGCATAGTGGTTAAGTGCTACGGCTGCTAACCAAAGGGTCGGCAGTTCGAATCCTCCAGGCGCTCCTTGGAAACTCTATGGGGCAGTTCTACTGTGTCTTATAGGGTTGCTATGAGTCAGAATCCACTCGAGGGCACTGGGTTGGGTTAATAAGGTATCAGATGTCCATTTTCTTTTTGAAACTTTTGATTGTGAAATATAACAGAAAAGAACATAAAACACAGTTTAATGAATAACTACAAAGCAAACACCCATTTAACCATCACCTAGGCTGTGAAATAGAACACGTCCAGCCCCCCCCCCCCCGAGAATATCTACAGGCCCAGGTAACTTTCGCAAAATCAATGCATAAAAGATATTTCAATTTTTAGCTCATGTTCACATTTACATTTAGCTCTTCCAAATATCAAGCCAGGTGTTACAGTTTTTTTTTTTTTTTTAACATGTAAAAGCAAATAGAGAACATTTAGAAAACTGTAGTCATAAGAAATGTTAATCATCGCAGCTTTAGTGGCAAATAATAATTATCTCTTTGACTGGGTCAAATTATGCCCTTTCCACATTCCCCATATGCATTTTCTGTGACAATTTGTATGATTATGATAGATGTAAACCATGTGGCCATATTTAAGAATTATAGCCCATAAATCACTTATTTCATTAATATACTTTTTTTCTATTTTAATTACAACATCAGAAAAGGAAATGCCCAAATTGAGAGATTACATTTTTCAGTTCGGGTATATTAAACATTTTTACCAATATATTTTTGGGTTTAAAATAAAGCATGTGGTTTAAAAGTCATGAAACTTGGAATTGTGCCAATTAAATTAAGAAACTTCATATAAGACTTTTATTAAAATGGGAGTTGTGGTAGATTCTTTCCCCTTCCTGATTCTGAAGTAGCTATCTCCAGGCAGAATTTTTTTTATATATATCTTTTTTATTGTGCTTTAGATGAAGGTTTACAGAACAAACTAGTTTCTCATTAAACAGCTAGTACACATGTTGTTTTATGACGTTGGTTAACAACCCTACGACATGTCAACACTCTCCCCTGTCAACCTTGGTTTCCCTATGACCAAGCTTTCCTGTTCCCTCCTGCCTTCTAGTCATTGCTCCTGGGCTGGTATGCCCCTTTAGTCTTGTTTTGTTTTATGGGCCTGTCCAAACTTTGGCTGAGATGGGAACCTCAGGAGTGACTTCATTACTGAGCTGAAAGGTTGTCCGGAGGCCATATTCTCAGGGTTTCTCCAGTCTATGTCAGGCCAGCAGGTCTGGTCTTTCTTTGTGAGTTAAAATTTTGTTCTACATTTTTCTCCAGCTCTGTCTGGGACCCTCTATTGTGATCCCTGTCAGAGCAGTCAGTGGTGGTAGTGGGGCATCCTCTAGTTGTACTGGACTCAGTCTGGTGGAGGCCGTGGTAGATGTGGTCCGTTAGTCCTTTGGACTAATCTTTCCTCTGTGTCTTTAATTTTCTTCATTCTTCCTTGGCTCTTGAAGGGGTGAGACCAGTGGAGTATCCTAGATGACCGCTCACAGGCTTTTAAGACCCCAGATGCTACTCATCAAAGTAGAATGTAGAATATTTTCTTTAAAAACTATGTTATGCCTATTGAGCTAGATGTTCCCTGAGACCACGGTCCCACAGCCCTCAGCCCAGCAATTTGGTCCCTCAGGGAGTTTGAATGTGTCCATGGAGCTTCTGTGACCTTGTCCAGGCAGAATTTTTAACTGGCTCAAAAGACTTCCCCCATTCTCATTTCTCCCTCCAGAAACTAGATTGGAGAAATTTTTCGATTATTGTCTGGGCATGTTTTCTTTCAAGTATCTTTTTTTCCCTCCTCCCTGGTATGCTGCCTAATTTAGTGTATCAGGATTAAACTTTTCCCTGAAAGAGAAAATTCATGGAGAAACCATTCTGGAAAAAAAAAAGGTATAACTTTAGATATGATTTAACTCCTGATGGCATTTTTCTTTCCTTGAATAGATTTCATCTTACTTCAGTATACTGAACAACCATAGATTACTCTAGAAAAGACAAAGCTAATAGTTTTTAAAAAAATGTTTTCACAGACAAATCACACAATTAACCAGAAGCTGATAACACTTATAGTTTATTAACTTCTCACACATATAAATTACACATTTATTCTGGTCAAAATATGCTCTTCAAAAAATAAGTTTCTCATATTTATGAATGGAAATTTCATGTTCCCAATTAATTATTTTTAAACATTTGCTTAAAAGTGAAAAACCAAACCCGTTGCCGTCGAGTCAACTCTGACTTGCAGCGACCCTACAGGACAGAGTAGAGCTGCCCCACAGGGTTTCCAAGTAGTGGCTGGTGGATCTGACCGAACTGCCGACCTTTTGGTTGCAGCCGAGCTCTTAACCACAGTACCACCAGGGCTCCAGACATTTGCTTGGAAGGCATCTTTTCCAGCAAACATATTTTGGAAATGTTGCCACATAAATTCAAAATCAGGAAATCTAACTGCCAAGTGTCTAGAATCTAATGATCTAGTCAGAACATTGTTCATCCTGCAGCAAAGTGTACATGGGAAGCCAAAGTAAAATCTTATAGTCTGAGGAAGAATGGTAATGGAAATTGGGTGAAGATAATAGGCAGATCATCCAACCTGGTATGTCCATTTTTCTGTTTTGGAAAAATACAGTTTGGTTAACATACAGTTTTGGTTTTTTTTTTCTTTACAGTGAGGATATCAAGTATTTATATATGTTTAAAAGTTAGAAAGAAATAGAGAGCTATATTCTTATAGCCTGCCTGTTGCTGTCAGGTTTATTCTGACTCATAGCAACCCTATATGACAGAGTAGAACTGCCTCATAGGGTTTCCATGGAGGGGCAGGTGGATTCGAACTGCTGACTTTTTGGTTAGCAGCCGAGCTCTTAATCACTGCACCATCAGGGTTCCATGGCTTCTGAATCAGGATTAGGTAGAATTTTTCCTTTTTAATTACAAAAATTAATGTGTACTCATAAGTGCAAACAATTGTAGAAGTATAAAAAATATCAGTATACCTTTCCTCATCCCATTGCCAAAAAATATTTTTCTATCACATGTATATTATACACTTTATATACTTACATATTTTTTCATGGAATCACACAGTTTATATTGTTCTACATTTGCTCCCTTAGTTAATAATATATTAATGATGACTTTTCGTATATTTATACTTTGTCCTTTTTCTTGCCTTATCAAATTGCCTTGAACTCCCAGAATAATATTGAATAATAACAACTGTAGTGGGCATCCTTTTTAGGCATGCCAAGGGCCCTTTCCATCTGTATGTACTGTAAGCAGCTCACCTTTTCTTTGAACAGACAGGAGGCTGCTTGGGTGGACAGGGAACAGTTTTTCACCCCATGTACCCCATGCTTGCCACAGTTTTCACTATGGCCTCTGTTGAGTCTAAACCACCATCTAGGTATCAGCAAGTTCTTTTTAATTTTACTTGTACTTATGAGTATGCATGAATTTTTATAATAAAAAAGGGAAAACTCTAATCCTAATTCAGAAGCCTTTAGGCTATAAGAAAATAGCTCTCTATTTCTAACTTTTAAACATGTATTTATACTTGACATCCTCATTGTAAAAAAATATATATATTTTGAAACCAAATTGTTTATTTCTTTCATAGCAGAAGTATAAGCAGAAATTCTGATTCCAGAATTATGTAATTTCTTTCTTTATATATGTTTTGGCTGGTATTCTTTCCTTTTCCAGTTTTGACTATAGGCATATGCATAGCCCAAGAAATTTTATTATAAAGAGTTAAACAATCAGCATAGGGGATAATAGCATGAGGAAGAATAAAACATTTACAATAGTAAAATGTAATTCAGCCATCAAAAATTATAATTTAAAATAACTTTAATGAGAAAATTCTTAAAATGGAATAGTAGAAAAATTAAAAAACCAAATCAAATTAATTTACAATTAAAATGTACATACGAGGCAAGAGACCAGAAGGAAAGACACCAAAGTGTTAACAGTGAAGAGAGTACAGGTCCTGTATTTTCTTCTTTACGCTTCTTAGTTGCCAAATCAAGTTGTTTTTACAATGAGTGCATATTACTTCTATAAACAGGAAAAAGTAAATATTTAAAAATGTTAAACAACCCTGGAAAGTAGATCCAAGTAAATAAAAGCTGTCAGAAACAAGAATGAAAATTTATGAGCATAAAGTAGAGGAAGAAAGATTGAGGCAATTCTATGCTGACATGTGGAGAATTCAGAGACGTGTTGAAGAGACTCAATTTAGCAAGAGTGTCTCATTTGATTTATAGGGGATGGTGTCTTGAGACCATAAGTTTTATTTTTCCAGAATCCAAATCAGATGCTCTCAGATTGTACTGAGAAGCCGGAAAAAAAAAAAAAAATGCAGAAGATAGATGATCGCTGGGTAGAGCCCGAGTTGCTGCCGTTGGTCATTCCTCCCTTGACAGAGCTTTGATAATGGGGTACTTCTATATTCCAGCTGAGCAGGCTCATCCCCATCGTGTCAGCACACAAAGGAGAAGAAAATTGCAGGCATCTGAGTCACTCATACTGAGCTAAAGCTAAATAGAGAGGTGGCAGAATGAAGGCGGGCGGTGATGCACTAGCTTTCAAAGCGTGAACGCTTATGCTGCACAGAGCATCTCCAAACCAGGGGACTGACTGTGAACAGGCAGAATCAAAAGACAGATGTCTTCCTGGGGGAAAATAAGACAAGACGACAACGTCCCACATAATCATCAATCTCTTACTCAGTGTACCATGAATATTTAAAGCAGTATCTCAGAAAATGAACTTGCTGTCTTCCTCCCCATTTCTCTTTTCTGCCTTACTTCTGTTAGCCATACCTCCTCTCTCCCAGTTTCCAACACTCAAACATTTTGGTCTCTTCCCTCTTGATTATCTCTCCTACAATTAGTCAACAGATCTTTTCTCATTTCTCTTGATTGCTATGGACCTAGTTTAGAATCCCATTGTCTCTCTTGTGGGCTCCTGAAATCATCTCTTAAATATTCCTGACTCGAATCTATTTGATATACTCAGTTGGTCGAGGGAATATTCTTGATTTAAAAAAAAAAAAAAACTTGTGACAATCTCTTCCTCTTAACCAAAGTAACACTCTTGCTTGTCCTGTTTTGTTTTTGTAATTGCTCCATTCCTCACTAGACTGTAAGCTCCTGAGGGCAAGATATAGTAAACTTATCTTTGAATCCTTCACAATGCCATGTGTATATTTGTTGTTGTTGTTGTTGTTAGGTGCCACAGAATCCATATTGATTCATAGTGACTCCATGTGACAGAATGAACTGCCCCATAGGGTTTTCTTGGCTACAGTGTTTACAGAAGCAGATTGCCTGGTCTTTCTCCTGCGGAGTCACTAGGTGGGTTCAAACTGCCAATCTTTCAGTTAGCAGCTGAGTGCTTAACCATTGTGCCACCAGGGCTCCTCGGTGTATCAATGTTGTTGTGTTTAGGTGCTGTGGAGTCAATTTCAACTCATAGAAACCACATGTGACAGAGCAGAGCTGCTCGTAGGCTTTCTAGGTTGTAATCTTTACGGGAGCGGATTGCTAGGTCTTTTCTCCCGAGGAGCCACTGAGTAGGTTTGAATTGCCAACTTTTTGGTTAGTGGTGGAGTGCTTAACTATTTGTACCACTGGGGCTCCTTTGTGTATATTTAGAAATCACAGAAAAATGTTAGTTTCATTCAACAGAGGGCTGATGTTATTTAATCATTAACTTAGTTTCTCTCTGCTCTTCCCCCAGTACCAAGAAGTTCCTTCCAAATGCATCTTTACCCATTGCTGTCGAGTCGATTCCGACTCATAGCAACCGTATAGGGCAGAGTAGAGCTGCTCCATAGGGTTTCCAAGGCTGTAATCTTTATGTGGAAACCCTGATGGCACAGTGGTTAAGAGCTTCGGCTGCTAACCAAAAGGTTGGCAGTTCGAACCTACCAGCATCTCCTTGGAAACCCTATAGGAGCAGTTCTACTCTGTCTTATAGGGTTGCTATGAGTTGGAATCGACTTGATGGTAATGGGTTTTTGGATTGGGTAATTTTTATGGGGAATGGACTTGACAGGAATGGGTTTTGTTTTGTTTTGGTTAATCTTTACAGAAGCAGACTGCCACATCTTCCTCCTGCAGAGTGGCTGGTAGGTTTAAATTGCTAATCTTTCAGTTAGCAGCCGAGTGCTTAACCACTCTGCCACCAGGGCTCTTTAAAGCATCTTTAGGGAAGAGAAATGGGACGGGTGCTTCTTCTCATAACCATAAAACATCTATCTCCTGAGCATCAGTTTCCCCCACGTCACCAAGCAGTGAAAAAAATACATCAATGTCTGTCTATCCAAAATAGACTGAAGTTATCATTGTTCTCATAACTGTATTGCAGGTGAGCTTCAAACATACTAGAATAATGCTGTTCATTGTAGATGTTATCCAAGTTAACAAGGACTGCTAGAAAGAATTGAGATGAACAGAGCACAAAGAAAGCTTTTCTCTGGTCAGGTCCAAAACCAAAACAAACCTGTGTCATCGAGTCAATTTCAACTCATAGCAACCCTATAGGACAGGGTAGAACTGCCCTATAGGGTTTCCAAGGAGTGGCTGGTAGATTCGAACTACAAACCTTTTGGTTAGCAGCTGAGCCCTTAACCACTGTGCCACCAGGGCTCCTTTGGAAAGAAAGGGCTTCTGGAAGCTTTGGGGAAGGTAAAGAATTCTTTCTACTGGGGGTGAACGGAGTACAAAGAAAGCATTTTTCTGGTGAGGTAATGAACACCAAAGACATCCAGTGGACTTTTTCCTGGGTGGAGGGTGAGGGATGGTGAATATGTGACCTACTGTGGGATTTTTTTTTTTTTTTTTTTGTGGGAAGCCGTTGGACATATAGGACAACACCTTAAACAGATTCTTTATCTTCCCCAAAGCTCCAGAAGCCAAGGCCTTTTCGAAAAATAGGGATCCTTCAACATCTTTTACCATGGCTCTGAGCCAGCATTATGTGGGTCCTGGGTTAACTCTAACATGAAGGCCGAACAGATAAGAATAATCATGACATTGACCCCTTTCAGTGTGTTATGCTAATTGTCCATCCTTACAGCTCCATATAAGCTTTAAATTTTACCAGAAGAAAACATCTACTTCTTATCACTCCTGTGGTGGTGCCTCCTCTTCTATCCAAAGATTGTGCTATTTTGTCCACAGTTATCAATCTACATTCCATACTTGCCAAGGGGGAAAGGATCTGTCAGGCACTGCTTCCTGGATGGCTTTGATTTAAACAAACTGATAAAGCCCCACCTGGCAGTGCTTCCGTATTATCTCACTCTTGTTGGTAAGAGCAGAATATGAGCGCCTTAAACTTGTATTTCCCCCTGAAGTGTACTTTTGGGGTTTATGTGGATCTTTACCACCAATCTTTAAGGGGAGCCAAATGACCAGGACAATGTCCGCCAAGAAGTCTCAGAACATCTCAATCAGTAGAACAGAGAAAAATTTTCAAGTGGCTTCCGAAAAGGGCTGCCACCATGAAGCCTCTAGAAAGCTCCTGTGGTAGTTTTCTTGGAAGGTCATCAAACGGGGCTACCTTACAAGCGTCCTGACACTCTTGTCTGAAAGTCTCTAGGCCTTCTGGGATGGAAGCAAAGACTCAGGTCAGGGCTCATAGGATTAGAGATTAAATAGTGTTTTAGTTTCAAGTTGGCATTAAAAGATAAATTTTAAAAACAGCTAAAATCATGACACTCATACAGATGTAAAAATAAACATGTGTTAAAGATTTTATTCAACTCATTCATGCCTGTTGAGTCGATTTCAACTCATCGATCTCAGAAAACAGAGTAGAACTGCCTCATAGGGTTTCCAAAGAGTGACTGGTGAATTCAAACTGTCAACCTTGTGGTTAACAGCCAAGTTCTTAACTACTGTGCCACCAGGGGTCTGTATTACAACCAGGTCAAAGGAAAATCCAAACAACAGACACATTTATAGATCAGGAATACTGACATGAACGTGCAAATGGAGCCAAACTGGTTTTTCGGTTCTCTCTCAACTGGACAGCATTCATTTACGTGTCTATAGACAAGAAGTGTTTATCAGTTATCTACAATTTACAGAGTTGTAAAATAGCTCTCACAGAATCAGAATCTTAGCTCTGGTGGGCTCTAGAGTGACGGTGGATAATTTTCCATGAAAACACAAATTTTTCCCTGTAAAAAAAAAAAAGTCTCCCCTTTTTGATAAAAAATAATTCCAAAGATTATTCTTGACCGCAGAGTAAATCTAGACTTATTAGATTTGGTCTGATTATTTACATAGGTGCAGTAAGAATGCTAATTTACCATAAAAGCCTTCTTTTGTTTGTTCTGCTGGAAGTTTTCATAAAGAATCTCAGATAGGACTTCAAAGAGCCTCTATTATTTGCTCTGCGGAGGCTAAGAAGTTAAGCCCAAGAAGCTCTCTCCACCAGATTTCACCTGCAGTATCCCATCCATTTGGGGCAATTTCCTTTTTTTGAGGGTTTCAAAACATCTCAAGGTCCCTGGTCTTCAGTGGAAGTAACCCTGTATGCCAGGTACCAGTCCAGTTTTCCTGAGAGGGCTTTGTCAGTATTGGCTCCATAAAGTCAATCTTAGTTCCTTAAAAGTGGCTGGTCAGGCTACTACAGCTTCCTGAGCCAGCATGGAGTTCTTCAACCACTCCTGAGCCAAGGAGGAACCTGGAAATGATGCGCTGAAAGCGGAGAGGGCTGAGGAGAGGCGGGGCAGCTTCTTCCACATTAACGTGAAATTGTTGTAGGTGAACCACCTCCAGAGCACTCCAACCACCTGCCTCTGGTTGTCAGAAATCATTTCTAAAAATGACAAAGGAACTTTGGTAAAGTCCTTCCTAGAGAGAATCTTCAGAAAACTACCAAAATCATTAAGCAGAAATATGAAGCATAAACAGGGAGGACCTGTAAACCACCACTTCAATCTTCAAGACATAAGGATCTTGACTTTGAGCTACTTTCTATCACTGTTCTGATTCTTGAGTATGGGCCATCGTATATGACTACTTCTTTTGTGCCCTGTTTAAGAATCTTTGCCTACTCCAAGAAACCGTCCTGCCAAATCTGTGGAAGAGGCTTTACGTTACCGACAAGAACTTGATGAAACGGTGGCTGAGTTTCAAAATGGAGACATTAAAGCAGTACATTTATAAAAAGGAAAAAAAAATAATTAAGCAGGAAGAAAATACTGCAAGTGCAATTGTAGTTTGGACCAGTGAAATATTGCCCAATTGTGTAGTAATGGTTAGTCAAGAAAATTCAAGAATTATGGTACAAGGATTGCCACCTAGTATTAGTGGTAAAATTTGGAGTCTAACTGTAGGAAATGAACTAAATATCACTCCTGCAACCTTATGAAATATTCCTCTCAAGAGCAAGAGAAGAATGGAAAAGTTTTGGTGAAATAAGTTCTCTCTGAACATATCATTCTCTATGATGTGTATATGGTAAGTGTATCTGTTGATGATCTAGAGGCTAGCCTGGCATTAAGCTGGACATATCCTATGCATTTCTGTCTCTCTACATCATGTTTTACATAGTATCTTAGGAGCAAATTCATGTTACAGACCCGATATTGTTTATGTCCCAGGGATGTCCTTCATCGCGGCAATATTCATTCTTGATTTGGAAGAGGCAGATGCCGTCATTGTATTTTCAATTTTACAAATAAGCCATGTCTTTTTCTATGTGGATCACAGCAACAAGATGAAATAATTGAAGTCCTCTTTGAAGAAAATCTCTCCGAACCATTTCTTCTTATTCAGTCTCATAGTCTACACTAGACAGAGACTTGATAAACTGGATCTTCACACTTCTTGGTCTAGCCTATCCAGTCTGGGGTGTATTTTGTTGAGTTGTTGTTGTTGTTAGATGGCATCAAGTGGGTTCCGACTCATAGCGACCCTATGTACAACAGAATGAAACACTGCTTGGTCTTGCATCATCCTCACAATCGTTGTTATGGTTGAGCCCATTGTTGCAGTGACTGTGTCAATCCATTTGGTTGATGGTCTTCCTCTTTTTCGATAACCCTCTACTTTACCAAGCATGATGTCCTTCTCCAGGGACTGATCCTAATAACATGTCCAAAATATGTGAGACATAGAAATGAATGGGAATTTTTATTTAGAACTGGACTAGGAATCTTCCAATTATATGAAAGTATTTTCCTACAGTTGAACTTTAGTCATATAGCACAAATGCTAACTAAATTATCACAGGATATCACATCAGTAAAGGTGTTCAGCTGTATTGCAGCCATTGAGATACAGAAGAGCATCAAAAAATGGATTTAGGTCTTTTTTAACATTTTTATTGTGCATTAAGTGAACGTTTACAAATCAAGTCAGTCTCTCACACAAAAATTTATATACACCTTGCTTTATACTCCTAGTTGCTGTCCCCCCGATGAGACAGCACACTCCTTCTCTCCACCCTCTGTTTTCGTGTCCATTTGGCCAGCTTCTGACCCCCTCTGCCCTCTCTTCTCTCCTCCAGAAAGGAGCTGCCCCACGTAGTCTCATGTGTCTACTCGATCCAAGAAGCTCATTCTTCACCAGTACCATTTTCTATCCCATAGTCCAGTCCAATCCCTGTCTGAAGAGTTGGCTTTGGGAATGGTTCCTATCTTGGGCTAACAGAAGGTCTGGGGACCATGATCTCCAGGGTCCTTCTAGTGTCAGTCAGACCATTAAGTCTGGTCTTTTTACAGGAATTTGAGGTCTGCATCCCACTGCTCTCCTGCTCCCTCAGGGGATCTCTGTTGTGTTCCCTGTTAGGGCAGTCATTGGTTGTAGCCGGGTACCATCTAGTTCTTCTGGTCTCAGGCTGCTGTAGTCTCTGGTTCATGTGACCCTTTCTGTCTCTTGGGCTCATAATTACCTTGTGTCTTTGGTGTTCTTCATTCTCCTTTGCTCCAGGTAGGTTGAGACCAATTGATGCATCTTAGATGGCTGCTTGCTAGCGTTTAAGACCCCAGACACCACTCTCCAAAGTGGGATGCAGAATGTTTTCTCAATCGATTTTATTATGTCAATTAACTTAGATGTCCCCTGAAGCCATGGTCCCCAGACCCCCGCCACTGCTACGCTGGCCTTCGAAGCGTTTAGTTTATTCAGGAAACTTCTTTGCTTTTGGTTTAATCCAGTTGTGCTGATCTCGCCTGAATTTTGTGTTGTCTTTCCCATCACCTAAAAAAGTTCTTATCCTCTATCTAATTAGTGAAAACTTCTCTCCTTCCCTCCCCACTCTCATAACCATCAAAGAATATTTTCTTCTCTGTTTAAACTATTTTTCAAGTTCTTATAATAGGTTTTTTTTTATAATAGTGGTCTCATACAATATTTGCCCTTTTGCAACTAATTTCACTCAGCATAATGCCTTCCAGATTCCTCCATGTTATGAAATGTTTCACAGATTCATCCTTGTTCTTTGTCGATGCATACTATTCCATTGTGTGAATATATCATAATGTATTTTTCCATTCATCTGTTAATGGGCACCTTGGTTGCTTCCATCTTTTTGTTACTGTAAACAGTGCTGCAACAAACATGGGTGTATATATATCTGTTCGTGTAAAGGCTCTTAATTCTCTAGGATATGTTTCAAGCAGTGGGATTGCAGGATTGTATGGTAGTTCTATTTCTAGTTTTTAAAAGAAGCGCCAAGTCAATTTCCAAAGTGGTTGTACCATTTTACATTCCCACCAGCAGTGTATAAGTGTTCCAGTCTTTCCACAACCTCAGCATTTATTATTTTGTGTTTTTTGGATTAATGCCAGCCTTGTGAAAAAAGTCTTTTCTTTTTTGTTGGAGTTAGATGGAATCTCTTTGTAGTTTTGATTTGCATTTCTCTAATGACTAATGATTGTGAGCATTTCCTCATGTATCTGTTAACTACCTGAATGTCTTCTTTAGTGAAGTGTTTGTTCATATCCTTTGCCCATTTTTTAATTGGGTTATTTGTCTTTTTGCAGTTGAGTTTTTGCAGTATCATGTAGATTTTAGAGATCAGTCACTGATCAGAAATTCCTAGCTAAAAACTTTTTCCCAGTCTGTAGGTAATCTTTTTACTCTTTTGGTGAAGTCTTTGGATGAGCAAAGGTGTTTGATTTTTAGGAGTTCCCAGTTATCTAGTTTCTCTTCTGCATTGTTAGTAATGTTTTATATACTGTTTATGCCATGTATTAGGGCTCCTAGTGTTGTCCCTATTTTTAATTCCATGACCTTTATCGTTTTAGATTTTATATTTAGGTCTTTGATCCATTTTGAGTTAGTTTTTGTGCATGGAGTGAGGTATGGGTCTTGTTTCATTTTTTTGTTGATGGATAGACAGTTATGCCAGTATCGTTTGTTAAAAAGACTGTCTTTTCCCCATTTAACTGTTTTGGGGACTTTGTCAAATATCAACTGCTCATTTCTGGATAGATTTATGTCTGGATTCTCAATTCTGTTCCATTGGTTTATGTATCTGTTGCTGCACCAGTACCAGGCTGTTTTGACTACTGTGGTGGTATAATAGTTCCTAAAATCAGGTAGAGTAAGTCCTCCCGCTTTGTTCTTTTTCAGTAATGCTTTACTTATCTGGGGCCTCATTCCCTTCCATATGAAGTTGGTGATTTGTTTCTCCATCTCATTAAAAAATGTCGTTGGAATTTGGATCGGAATTGCATTAAATCTGTAGATAGCTTTTGGTAGAATAGATATTTTTACAATGTTAAGTATTCCTATTCATGAGCAAGGTATGTTTTTCCACTTATGTAGGTCTCTTTTGGTTTCTTGCGGAAGGGTAATGTAGTTTTCTTTGTATAGGTCTTTTATGTCTCTGGTAAGATTTATTCCTATGTATTTTATCTTCTTGGGGGCTACTGCAAATCGTATTGATTTGGTGATTTCCTCTTCAATGTTCTTTTTGTTGGTGTAGAGGAATCCAACTGATTTTTGTATGTTTATCTTGTATCCCGATACTCTGATGAATTCTTCTGTTAGTTTCAGTAGTTTTCTGGAGGATTCCTTAGGGTTTTCTGTGTATAAGATCATGTCATCTGCAAATAGAGATACTTTTACTTCTTCGTTGGATTTAGGTCTTTTTGTCTGAAATGAAGGGTATTAAAGGAGGAGACAGAAAGATAGTACCACTCTGAAAAGTTAATCTTTACAATTAGTAGACTAACTGAAATGTAAACAAGTCTTTTTTTTTTTTTTTTTTTTTAACAGTTTTTCGTTTCCTGTATGGAAAGTATGGATGAAATTTGGAAAAATTCAAAAGATCAAGAGATGGGAAACTACTGATTCTGAACTTCATGGCTGAAGTAAATGAAATGACGAAAAACAAAACAAAAAACCAAACCCATTGCTGCAGAGTTGATTTTGATCCTTGGCAACCCCATGTGTTACAGAGTAGAATTGCTCCATAAGGTTTTCTTGGCCGTAATCTTTAGCGGATGGCCAGGTCTTTCTTCTGTGATACCATTGGGTGGGTTCGAACTGCCAACCATTACGTTAGTAGTTAAGTGCCAACTGTTTGTACCAAAACTACAAAAACCAAACCCATTGCCATCAAGTCGATTTTGACATACACCGACCCTATAAAAAAAAAAGAGTAAAACTGCCCCATTGAGTTTCCAAGGAGCGCCTGGTGGATTTGAACTGCCGATCCTTTGGTTAGCAGTCATAGCACTTAACCACTATGCCACCAGGGTTTCCAACCATTCAGTATTATTTAAAAAGCATTTTGTAGGGGAGTCATTTTACAAAGGAAAACATTTAAATGACTAGTTCCTACTCCATAACAATTGAATTTGATAGTATTTTAAAATAACCAAACCAAAAACCAAACCCAGTGCCGTCGAGTCGATTCTGACTCATAGCGACCCTATAGGACAAAGTAGAACTGCCCCATAGAGTTTCCAAGGAGCGCCTGGTGGATTTGAACTGCCAACCCTTTGGTTAGCAACCATAGCGCTTAACTACTACGCCACCAGGGTTTCCGGATAGTTTTGGAAAAAAAATAGTGGCTGCTCATACCCAATTAAATAAACATCATTCTCAAATATGGCATTCTTGACAAAAACTACATAACAAATTTTTCCAATTATATCTAGTAAAAATGTGGGCAGATTTTTATTGGACCTATTCAAATAAACTGTATTGCCATGAAAGTAAGAAGACTTAATAAGAGTTTCTGTATTTGGCAAGAAGAGGGCCATACAGAGAGAACAAGATCTCATCTGAAAATGTTTAAGTTTATGAAAGCAGAATCTACTGAATTGTTATGGGTTATAGATAATAAGCAAGAGAAAGTGCTTCATTATGCATCCAGAAAATAGAACATTAAAACGGCATCAACAATATTCCAGACAAATAGCTAGCTACAATCATCTCTCATTAATCCATTCAGTCCTATGTAATTAACTCTTGTTCTGCTGGCCCTTGGGTTAGGAATATCAAGAACACATCTGCTTCTTCACTAAAAAGAGTTCTGGAAATCCTGAAACAGCCCACTGGCAAGTCTTAAAGTTGTTTAAGCAATGTCATCAGAAGCCTGTACCCAAGATTTATCTTTGAAGTATCAAAAGTTTTTTTTTCTTTCTTTTTAAAATAATATTTATTGTGTTTTTGGTGAAAGTTTACATAGCAAATTAGGTTCCCAGTTAACAATTTCTGTACATATTGTTCGGAGCCCTCGTGGCATAGTGGTTAAAAGCTTGGCTGCTGTTCAAAAGGTTGGCAGTTTGAATCCACTGGCCGCTCCTGGTGCAGTTCTATTCTGTCCTATAGGGTTGCTATGAGTTGGAATCGACTCAACCGCAATGGGTATACATATTGTTCAGTGGTATTGGCTACATTTTTCATAATGTGTCAGCATTCCCATTATTTCCATTCTGGTTGTTCTGTTTCCATTAACCTAGCTTTCCTGCCTTCCCTTGCCTTCTCATTTTTGCTTTAGGGCAAGTGTTGACCGATTGGTCTCATATAGATGATTATTTAAAGGAACACAGTACTCACAGTGATATCGTTTATTTAATAAGCCAATCTGTCAATTGGCTGAAAGGTGACCTATGAGAGTGAAGCATCAATAGTTTTGAAATACCCAGTACAGTCCTTTTTCCATGGGCTATTCTTTGTTGAAGACAAGAACTCTGGCCTGTAGTAGATTGAAGAGCCTTCAAGGACGCATCAGGGTAATGCAAAAAATATCTGTAGATGCCAGAGACTTAACATGGTTGTGGATAATTTATTACTATTAATTTTTTTTTTAAATGAAAGTTCAGATGAGAGTTCATAACAAGGGTAATGCATCAAGGAAATTTGGTTGTTTTAAGCTAATTCACACATACACAAAGCTTTAGACAAAATGTCTATAAGTAAAATTATTAAGGCCATTTTCAAAGAAGACATCTGATTTATAAAAATGGATGAACGCAGTTTTACAGAGGAAAATTTCTTAAGCTATAACATAAAATTCTTGAGACATACCAAGAATGCACCAAGCCCTTAATAAGAATGTATCAAGACTGTATTAAGAATATCAGAGGCTTGGAGTAGGTCCTAAAAATTTATATTTAATAAAACTCCATAGATAAGTCTAATGTGCATCTCCATTGGCCAAGAAGATGCTAGATTAGAATCTAAAAAGTAAGGTTCCAACTAAGTAAACGTTTTAAACAACACCTAGAACTGTTACTGATAACACTATACTATTGTAGCCTAGCATCAGGCAAAGCACTGTCAGGACTCTGATAAATAGAAACAGTGACAAATCTCTAAGACCTTCCAATGAAATATTCAATTTCTAAAATATTTACATTAATAATATTTTACCTATGCACATTTAACCTAGGGGAGGATGGACATATCTTTTGATTTAACCACTTTTCCCATGAAACTCATTAATAGTAACAAATAAAACCTATTTTTTCCTCTTTTTTATAAGGTGAAAGAACAAATCTTTGTGATTTGCCAGGGCCCCTCTGGGAAACCTTCAAGAAAGTTTTAGGTTTGCAGATATCCTGAAAGTTTTATTTTGATTTAGGATTTGATTTTGGGAAGCAAAAAGCAAAATTTGTTGGGAAATTTGAACACTTCAGGTAGGGTTATGGGTTCCTAATAAACAATATTTGACTCCATTTGAAAGTATAAAGACTTGCTTTAAAATATTTTATGTATACCTGTATCTTAAGATAATGAACTTGTCTAAACATGGGTCATGGTATATTCATCCTGGCAGATCCAGCCTCTTACCTGCAATTTCTCCTCTCCTTTCCTATAGTGGGGAATGGAGTATTTGTCCACTCAAATTCATCAGTGGTTTGGCAATTTTGTAATCCTCACCTCTTAGCCATATTCCCAATCTTCCATGAAGGTAAGAATCACCTGGGTGTTTGTTAAAAAGTCAAATTCTTGGATTCTACCCTAAACCTGAAAATCAAGCTGTCCAGGGGAAGAGAACCAAAAATTGTATTATTAACAAGTGCTCCAGGAAAAAAAAAAAAAAATTGTTTTTTTTTCCAGGTAGTTCTTATCATGAGGGAAATCGGGAAAACACTGCTGAGTACACTTTAGGTCAGGGAATTATCAGGTGCACTCTAAGCTGTGTGTTTGTTCACTCACTTTTTTCTCCCAATGACTGCACAGGTGCTATTACAAAGGACTTCTTTTTTTTTTTTTTTCTGATGCCCCCAGCCCTTTATAAGGGAAGGAAAGAAACATGTTTTACATATGGAAGTATTTCAAGATAGATGTTTGGAGCTCAGAAGAAAGCCTGGTCTTCAACCCATCAAAAAAACCAAACCTGTTGCCGTCAAGTTGATTCCAACTCATAGTGACCCTATAGGACAGAGCAGAACTGCCCCGTAGAGCTTCCAAGGAGAGCCTGGTGGATTTGAACTGTGACCTTTTGGTTAGCAGCTGTAGCTCTTAACCGCTATGCCACCAGGGTTTCCTCAACACCCACATTAGAGAGTAAACTTACATAGAACAGACCAGAAATCCAAATTTGGGAGAGAATCTGCGTAGACCAAGAGCACCGGATATATTCCAAAGCATCTAAGCTAATAGGTGCTTTATCTCCAACTCGAATCAAATTTTATCCCTACAATTGTCTCTGTAAAGTAGCTTTTGTCATCTCCATTTTGTAAATTAGGAGCCTGAGTTTCAAAGAAATTATGTGACACAGTAATAAAAAAAAGAAAAGCTCTCAAATACGGTGTGATTGTTCGTTCCTTCATTCAAGGTCCCTGGGTGGCGCAAACTGCGCTCAACTCTTAACCTAAAGGTTGGTGCTTTGAACCTAGCCAGCCTAAAGGTCAGTGGTTCAAATCGGCCCAGTGATGTCTGCAGAAGAAAGGCCTGGTGATCTGTTTTCCTAAAGATTACAGTCAAGAATACCCAATGGAGCAGCTCTACTCTGTAATATATGGGGTCTCCACCTGTCTCAATGGCAATGGGTTTGTTTGTTTTGTTTTTGACTCTGGAAAAGTTATTTCACCTAAGTCTTAACTGCTTTGTAAAATGGGGATAATAGGATTACCTCATCACATTACCGGTGTTGCTGCAGGGACCAGATTAGAGCAAGTGAAAGTGCTTTGAAAGGGTTAAGTATTACATGACTACCCAGAAACAAACAAACAAAAAACCCAAAAACCCAAACCCGTTGCTGTCCAGTTATATCGACCCTATACTTGGTTGTTTTTTTTTTTTGGAGGAGGGGGTTAGTCCTGTAATACTTAACCCTTTCAAAGCGCTTTCTCTCTCTTGTTCTAATCTGGTCCCTGCATTACATGACTAAAAAAACACCTACTGCCCTGGAGTCGGACTCATAGCGACCCTATGGGACAGAGTAGAACCGCCCCATAGAGTCTCCAAAGAGTGCCTGGCGGATTTGAACTGCCGACCTCTTGGTTAGCAGCCATAGCACTTAACCAGTACACCAGCAGGGTTTCCATTACATTAGGAGGTAAAATTACTAGTTATTTGCATTTTGCCAGATCACTTCTAAATCCAACATACTACAGCAGTGTCTGCTGGGTCCTGCTCAGGGAGAACCCTGTCTGGTCATCAAAGCATGTTAGAATCACGGGTTACCCAGGCAGCCCAACTCCACAGCAACACCTATCTTTCCTGGCTATGGTAAGGGGCCCTCCTTGCTAGGGTAAGTCACCACACTGGCTCTCATCCTAAATCCTTTCTTCACCCCAAGATAACGTTCCAATCCCTTTTTGGCTTCCCCTTTCTTACCCCTTACCCCATCCTGGTCCACTTCCTCTCACTGTCCTCTCTTTACATCCCATTCATTCACCTGGCTGGCTTCTCCCTAGCTGTTCACCCTCCTCCTGGCCCAGCTACTCTTCTTTGCAGGTCCTCCTCCCCTCTCTCCTGCCTCCCTCCGAGAAAGCCCATTTCAGCCTGGACACATCTCTGCATCAGCCTGTTTTCCTCCACTCAGCAGTTTCTAGTTCGCAGGCACTGAAGTTCAAAGCTCGGAGGAATGCTGGGGCTTCACAGGCCATGCCCCGGTGGGTGCTTGTGTTGGCCAGGGTGCAGGGGTGGGGGCGAAGTGAAGGCGAGGCTGTACCACCCAAGCAGTGCACGGGCATGGCCGTCCCTGGGGCTAGCGAACGAAAGGTTATCCCAGTGGTAAGCCCAAGTTTCGGGTTTCAGGTGTGGGCAGGACCTTGCATCCTGCATCTCCTCCTGAACTGGCTCCCGGTTGGGCCCTCCTTCAGGCCCTGTCCTTGAGATAACTCACTGGGAGGCAGTCTGGCAACACCCAGGACCAGGCAGGCGGGACCCAGGACCCATCCCAGGGAGCGGCTTGCCTGCAGGTGCTCTCTGCTTAAAATAACTTTTTATAATTGTTACTATGAAAGAATTAATTACGTCATGAATGCATTGTGGTTTCTGATAGCAAAATTGTAGCCACACAAGCACGGGTAGTATTTGTTCCCTTAAAGGCCTAAATCTCGTTGCCTAAGTGGCCCATCCAGTGCTGGACAATTCAATAGAAAAACTAAGCAGAGGCCTAGGGCTTTCCCATTAAAAAGAGCACTTTGAACACTGGCATAAAATTCTGTTCTTTTGTTAAACCCCATAAAAACTACAGTGAAATAATTTTTTTACAGTAAAAATAATCTTTTAAAAGGCATAAGTCCTCAAAGAGGTGAGAAAAACAGAAGATGACAAAATTTTGGAAACTGAAAAATAGATAGGTGGTTGTTGATTAGTAGACCTAAGCAAGGAAAACCCTAACACTGCGGGGTAAGCAGAGAGCTACCAGAATGAAACCATGGAACCCTCAAATGCCCAGGATTTGGTGGTTCAAACTGTCTCTGGAAGTGGGGGTGGAGGCAAAATAAAAGAAGATTAGTTGTGGGGGGGAGGGCTTATTGCTTATGGGGTACTGACTTTTGATTCACAGTGATGGAAAATTGCATTAAGAGTAGGGTTGCACAGCCAATTCATGTAATTGCCGTCAATAAGTTATACAATTGTAAAAAGTTGAATTGACAAAAGCTGTGTGATAGATATATGTATAAGACACACACACACACACACATACCCACACACACAAAAGAGTAGCTGCTGAGGCTGCTTATGTACAACCAAACACCTCATGGGATTTGGTTCCTTGGTTTAAAGGTTTAGGGTCATAGTTTGACCAGCCATTCCAGTCAATTGGCCTAATAACATGTATAGTGCTTTTGTTGTACCTCCTAGTTTGTGGTGTAGTGCCTGGGGTCTTGAAAGCTGGCAAGGGGTCATCCAAAGTACAATTGGTCTCTATTTCCCTGGAGCAACAGAGGAAGAAGTAGAGCCAGGAATAGAGGGAGGAAATGGAATGTATGTGTGGCTTATTGCCTCCATCAACAACTGCCCCCTTTGCCGTGAGACTGGAAGAACTGGATGGTTCCAGGCTAGCACTACTGACTATTTTGATTGAAGATTCTGTAAGAGAACTCTGATCAAAAGGAGGAAAATGCAGAATAGAATGTTGATTTCTCATGGAAACCAGACTTTCTGCATGGAGACTGGATGAACCTCTGAAATTGTTGCCCTGAGATAATCTTTAAATCTTAAACCAACAATATCCCCTCAAGTCCTTTTAAAACAAAACAATAGATTAGTTTAACTAGTAAAGAATGTCTTCCTTGAGCCTTGTGCTCTTTTAGGATCTATCTATGTAGTATCAGATTGAGAACAGCAACTGGAAAGATTAGATAGGAAACTTAGGGGGGGCAGTGAGTTTATGTTAATGGGGGAGGAACAACTTGGAAAAGGAGGGTGAGAATGGTTGCACAACTCAAAGAATGTAATCAATATTACTGTATTTTACATGTAGAAATTGTTGAATTGGTGTATGTCATGCTGTGTATATTCTTAACAACAACAAAAATAGAATATACTATAAAAGATAAAAAAGAAGAAACACAGATAAAACTTTATAAAGTGCTATGGAATCTGAGGAATGTTAAGAACAAAATGACCTTTTGTGCCAGATTCAGACCTTTCCCAAAATAACAAATCTAGACGGCCATTTGTACCAGGTACAAATCTTGACAGAACAATAAAAAACCTGTTGCCGTTGAGTCGATTTCACCTCATAGCGGTCCTAAAGTACAGAGTAGAATTGCCCCATAGGGTTTCTAAGGAGCCACTGATGGATTCAAACTGCCAACATTTTGGTTAGCAGCCAAGCCCTTAACCACTGGGCCACCAGGGCTCAGGCAGAACAATAAGGAGTTTTTAAAGTGTTCTAACTGAAGAGATTTTCCAAATGAAACAATCTGACACTGAAGAATGTTTCTGACTCCCCATACCAGAAAAACCAATTCCCACCAGACAAGTATTCCTACGAAACCAATGACAGAAAGTCCCCAACTTTGGAAAGCTTGCCCTTCAGTTAGAGCATACCTAAGATCCAATCACTGTAACTTCTCTACTGGAAATCCCGTAAAACCAAACCAAAAAAAAGAAAACAAAAGAGACCTGTTGCTGTCGAGTAGATTCAGACTCATAGTGACCCTACAGGACAAAGTAGAACTGCCCCATGGGAAACCCTAGGCTGTAATCTTTATGGAAGCAGACTGCCAAGTCTTTCTCCCCCAGAGCTTCTGGATTCTAACCACCGACCTTTCGGTTAGAAGCTGAGTGCTTAACCACTGCACCACCAGGACTCCTTTAGAAATCACCTAACTGCCTTTAAAAATGTTGTATTTGCGCTACTTGAATGAGCTCCTTTTTGGATGCTCCCTGTTCTCAAGCAGTTTATTGCTCAATACACCAAACCAACTAAAAAATAAATAAGATTGGTTGAAAGCTGTTGAGAAGATGGTAGATTTCTAGATCCCCTTCCTAGCTCTCTATCCCTTTTCTCATCAGGCAGAAGTCAGGAGATCTCCTGTCTGATGAAGGTAAAACAGAGGGTTCTCCAGGCACAGGTGAAGGTAGGGATATCATAAACAAAGCAAAACAAAACAGGAAGCTTAAGTGTACATATGCATACTAAATACCTACTCAGCCCCTGTCCACCTCCCAGTTTTCTTCTCCCATTGGCTCCCCAAATGCTGGAACCGAGGCCTTTATTCCCTATACAGGAAATTTTCTTTAGTAGATCCAACCATTCCAAGAGGAAAGACATAAAGATCCTGATATCTGGGGTTCCACAACAAACACCCTAACCAGATCACCCTATGATGAAGCTCCAAGTTGATAAGCTCCATCCACCACCCAAAACTGCCAATCAGCTTTTAATTTTCCACTGTTAAACTAGGCTGACAATCAAGGAATATAGGTCACTAAATAAAGCCTCCATATTATTTTTTCATAGATATGTAACAAATTCCCACAAACTGAGTGGTTTGAAACAACACTTGTTTATTATCTCATTTTCTCTTGGTCAGGAGGCTGGCACAGGCAACTGGCTCCTCTGTTTAGGTCTCACATAGCTACAATCAAGAGATCCGCTGGGGCTGTAATCCCATAAGAGGATTAGAGCCTTCCATCAGGTTTACTGAGATCCCTGCTTTCCTTCAAGCTCTCTGTTGGCAACTGCTTTCAGTTCCTAGAGGCTACATGGTCCCCCTAGGCAGTTCACAACATGGGTGCTTGCCACCATGAGCCAGACCACCAGAGTACATCTCTCTGACTTTCTCTTCTTGGACCAGCTAGAGAAAACTCTCTGCTTTTAAAGGGCTCTTGTGGGGTGATTAGGTCAGGCCCTTTTAAATAACCTCTAGCTTTCTTACCATTAACTATGCCGTTTTACATAAAGTAAAATCTGTCATATTCACAGTACCAGGAATATGAAGAGCATGTACACCAGGTGTGGGGAATCTCAAGGCCATCTTAGAATTCTTCATACTAAAGCCTTTAATGTGAAAGGTAGAGACCAAAGCAAGTAAAAGCATGCTGGAGGACAGAGAAAGCAAACATGGAGCTCTGTAGTTTCCAGCTTTCGTTAATATTCTCAGAAAGGTAAGAAAAGGTGATGCCTTTAAGAAACAAGAACACCATGTTCTCTATCTAAAGAAAAGTATTTGGAGAACAAAAAATTAAAAAACCCAGAACCCCAGTGCCGTCGAGTCAATTCTGACTCAAAAGACTCCTGGAAATTAAAAATGTTTCAGGGGGGGAAAAAAAAGGATTGGAAGATCACATTGAGACAGTTTCCCAGAATATAAAACAAATATGAAAGAGGTGAAAATTAGGAGAGAAATGAGGACCAAACCAGGAGGTCCAGGGTTTGAACAATAGCCATTTTAGAGCGAAGTAGAAAAATGTGAGAGGAGAAAATGATCCTAAAATAGTCCAAGAAAAGTTCTAGAACTATGGGATATGTTTACAACAGATAGAAAGGGTATAATAGACTGCGGGGGAATGGGGGGAGAACCAATGCTGCTACATTTAAAAGGATCAAGATCCATCCCTGGTTTGGTATAAGAAAAGGATTTTTCTCCCTGCTCAAAAGCTGAGTTCCACCTGGAAGGCTCTGCTCCTCTCCAAGTTATATTGGGTCCTTTCACCTTCCCTTCTTGCTCATATACAGTGTTATAGCTCTGTTCCTTGAAATATAGTTGGGGTTATGTGTCCAGGCTGGGAGTTTCTCTGGTTTCTGCCTTTCCCACATTGTTTATAGCCCACTTGTTTTACCCAAGGACTGGACAGCCTTATCACTCAAACCAGCCTTATCATTCCAATGTACATTCCTCAAGAACCCTTCAGGACTTATCTCTCACTACTTATATACCTAGTTAGGGTGCTGGGGCCCAAAACTGTTTGATTAAGACAAGGTGCTGCTTCAATGGGCCTATTGGTTAATTATTCCTGCCCTCAAGATATGGGCTACATGTCTGAACTAGCATTCCGTTTCCGAAAGACTGGGCCCCACCAAAAGGAAAATGCTAATTTTTGTATATTGTGCAAGTGGTGGACCAAGAGTATCATTTACCAAATGCCCCCTATGGTTTGGGATTAGTGTATGAGGCTCAGAGAGCAGGAAGCAGCTAAAGGATCATGGTTAGGATCTGCAACACAAGCTGCCTTTTCCAGGAGGGCCCCAACTCCAGGCATTATACTCCAAGCAACAAAGCTGGGAACCTGGATGGGGCCTGCTCTCTTCCCCACCCACTTCACTGTCTTTCCTTTCCTTCTGCCTGCCGTTTCCCAAAGATAACTCAAAGGAACAAAGTCTTTCCACGAAGCATCACTTGTTAGCTGCTAGTCAGCTCTGACTAAACAGAGTGTATAATTATCCAAGATTCTGGCTTGAGATGTCTGTGAGAGAAGCCAGCTTCTGAGCCTGAGGTCCTTCCCTCTGCATGTTCACTGTGACAGTCCCCCTACTCTGGGTGGTTCCCATATCACCCAGAGTTTCTGAGACTTAGCCATGAAACTTGCTTTCTGGGAAGGTTTGAGGGGGTGAAGTTTCCAGGACAGTCACCCCTCTCTTGTTTTGTGGAGGTGGCTCTTCAGGGTCTTCCCTCTAGTGATGGGGACACTAGAACTGGGGCTCACTGAGGGCTCCAAGCCTGCAGAACTACGGACTTAACATCAGTGGTGTCACTGGAGGGGTGCAGGGGGTGCAGACCATGTGACACTGTCAGAGGAGGTAACACCAAAATGACTGTCTATAAAATTTTTGTGCTGTGTTTCAGCAGAAATTTATTTTTCATAGAAATACTCCTGTAGTTATAGTGCAAATCTGCTGCAAATGACCTCTTTAAAGTGTTGAAAAGCAAAGATGTCACCCTGAAGGTGCGCCTGACCCAAGCCATGGTGTTTTCAATTGCCTCATATACATATGAAAGCCGGATGATGAATGAAGAAGACCAATGGAGAACTGATGCCTTTCAATTGTGGTGTTGGTGAAGGATATTGAATATACCACGCACTGCCAAAATAACAAACAAATCTGTCTTGGAAGAAGTGCGACCAGAATGCTCCTCGGAAGCAAGGATGTCGAGACTACGTCTCACATACTTTGGACGTGTTGTCAGGAGAGTTCAATCCCTGGAGGAGGACATCATGCTTGGTAAAGTAGAGGGTGAGTGAAAAAGAGGAAGACCCTCAACAAGATGAATTGACACAGTGGCTTCAACATAAAAATGATTGTAAGGATGGCGCAGGACTAGGCAGTGTTTCCTTCTGTTGTACATAGAGTCACTATGGGTCAAAATTGACTCGACAGCACCTAGCAACAACAACAGTTAGTTATAACATCAAAAAACATTTTTTGTAAGTCCAGCTTAAACCCACCCAGTGGCGTCGAGTCGATTCCGATATATGTATCAATATACCTATAAGGCTAAAACTCTATGCTAACTTACTTTTTGAACCTTCTAAGGCGAGATCAGAGCATTATCGTTATTATTATGGTCATTGTCACCCAATTGCAGTGAAGCTTTGAATCACGTGGTTTTAGGGTTTCCTCTGCACACACTATAAGCAGACGCTGTTGTTTTTGTCACTGCTGGTGTTTTTATGGTTGCTGATTTTGTCAAATTTTCTAGAGTTTGAGCTACAACGTTGGAGTAATTAGTATTTGTGAACCTGTATCAATAACTTTTTTGAGAATGAAGTAGTAATTTCATTTATAAATATATTTACATATGCATTTGTCTACAAGTTCTACATTATTTGGGCCGTTATTGACTATACAAACCTAATCCATTAATGTATTTCATGTAACAGTAAAGTTAAATGTGAAAATAAACATAATTTTGATGTAGTTCTTAAACATTTTTACTTCAAATTCTGTTGTTTTCTCACTGAATTTTCACTTTCACCACATGAAACTATGTGGATGTAAATACATTTGGGCTGCGCATATGATATGGTAATTTAGAGGAGTAATTTTAATTTTGCTAGCTATTTATGTCACTGCCATTGCCATTACATTCATTACATTTGGGAATTACGATTTATGAGTAAAATGAGTACAAAAATCATTACTAAGGATTCTGTATGGTCTGGTATGGGAGCAGGTCTATGGAGGGGGTGACACATGAGTTAGCACACTGGGTGACACCAACCCTAGTAATGCCACTGGTTAACATCTGCTCTTCTACTGTGAGCCCTGGGAAGAGTCCCCGGCCAGAAATGATGCCTGTGGGTGATCAGAATCAGGACGAGCAATGAATAGAGCATAGGCTTTAGATGTGGGTTCAAATCCTGACTCCACCATTTTCTAATATCATCTCATAGCAGGCCCTGGCCTTCTCGTTGGAACCAAGAGTTCTGCCCCCCTTAGTTATGGGTGGCTATCCCTCTGCAGAGGGCCTTCTTTCCTGGTGCTGGTGCTTCTATCTGGACTTGAAGCAACCTCACGTCTAACCCTTTTATGCCATATACCTGGGACATTAATAAGCACTTTATGAGCATTATTTTATTTAATCATAGGAATGACAGTGTGAGGTTAATGTGATTATTCCCATTTTACAGCTGAGACTGAGACTCACTGAGATTATGCAACTTGCACAAAATCATACAACTTTTAAAAGGCAGGGCCAGGACTGGAACCAAGTCTTCAAGATTTGAAAGAAGGTAACACAGTACAACAGAAACAGAAAATCTTTAGAGTTAGATACACCCGAGCTCAATTCTTGGCTCCATATTGGCTGCAGGACCTGGTACAACTCTCTGAAGCTTTGTCAGCTTCACTTTTCTCATCTGTCAAATGAAATGTCCTGTAGAAGTGTTCTGAGGATGAAATGAAATGCTGTATATAAAATGCCTGTCGCCTACCTTCAAGAAGCATAAGATTTCACCACCACCCCCTCCATCATCCCCACCATCTAAGCCCAGGCTCAGTCATCTTCTTGCTACCTCATGCTGTTTCCAGATCATTAGGGAAAAATCAAGCAGGAACGTAAATGTTTATGATGGAAGAAAGAAAGGAGTAAGTACTGTATGAGCAGACAAGTTCTGCTAGGGCCACCAAGCAAGATTTGTCACGGAGACAGTGCTATTAAATCTGGACCTGAAATGTTTTATGAGATTTTAAGAGACGAAAATAAATGGGATGAGCCCAAGATTTCACATTTGGTACCTGGACAGGGTGTAGGGTGGGGTGATGAACTTACAAGTATTCCAGCAGGCTAAAGGGCTGCACAATGTGGGCAGTGGTTTTGTTCAGGCCACGCCTGTGTACTAGATCTCAGGCCAGGCCTGTCTGTTGTTGCTAGCTGCTGTTGAGTTAATTCTGACTCACGGCAACCCTATGTGTGCAGAGTAGAATTGCACTCCATAGGGGTTTCAAGGCTATGACTTTCCAAAGTGCCTCTGGGTGGGTTTGAACTGCTAAACTTTTGATTAATAGTCCAGCACTTAACCATTTGCTCTACCCAGGGACCCCCACAGTAATTATGCTCACACACTAGGCTGGGCTGAACCCTCTCAAGCCCAGATCCCTGCTGCCATCTGGTGGTCATCAGGTGTTCAGGCCTCAGGTGGGGGACTAGCAATTGGGTGGCCTTCATCAAGGCATACCTCCTTCAGAAGGTAATGTGCAGGTGAGAGTGGGGGAGGGTGCTGGGGACCTACAGACAACCCTACTCCAGCCACCTGGAAAAGTTGGCATGAGAGACAGCAGCCCAATATCTCGCCTTCAGCTCCCTAGGCCAGCTGGGATTCTATTTTTAACCAGCACTGTGGTAGGCTGACAGCTTGGAATGCCTTCTCCTGCCTTGTCTTCCTCACTCCTGCAGCCCAGAACTCTGTAGAAATGGTGTATGGAAGCAGCCCCCTAGCACTGGTAAACAGAAGACCCACCCTGCTTTCTCACTGCCCTTCACTCCAACCAGCCTTTGTCCAGCATAGTGAGTGGGTAGATTTTAGAGGCATGTTGGCTGTGAACCTAATGAAGCTTAACTTTCCGGGCTTCTCACTTGCATGGGCCCCTTACAAGGCTCTGGTCAGGGTCCCAGCACTTATCTATCTGTAATTTTGTATTTTTTTTCTTTAAAAAGGGCACCCATTTAATAAGTTTCAGGCCCCATAAAACTTGGTTCTTCCCTGATGCGTGTGGCTTCTTATCTGTCTCCACCTCAGTCTCTACTTCAATATGATTCTTTCCATCTTTCTCTAATTGGGCAAATTTCTTTCCTGCTCTGAGTCTCAGATTCCCCATCTGTTACAAGATGAAGTGTCAAGGAACCTCTCTCCCAACATACCATGCCTCTGATTCTCTGTATCTATCCCCTCGGTGCTGTCATTTTCTGTCCTTCCGTATCCGATCTTCACTGTGTATGTGGAGGCTGATGTTGCTGGTATCTGCCTTTCTCTGGGCCTGGCTCAGAGTCTCGCAATCAAAAAACAAACAAACAAAAAAGTAGGTGGGGTTCTGAGACTTATACTCAGCTCTAACCCCTGCCCCCTGCCCCCTGCCTCCTGCCCCCAATTCCAAACCTCTTTGCTGTTGCTGGGCCAGTAAGGGTGCTTCCATGGGGCAAGAATCTTGGCCAGGTTCTGACACTGGAGAAGAGTAGTGCATTAAAAAGGTCCTACTCTTCACAAACACCATACATATTTCATATGTATGATCTCACCATATGAAATACCTAGAATAGGAAAACGTAGAGGTCAGAGTTTAATAGTGGTTACCAAGGGCAGGAATGAGGGGGAAAGAGGGAAGCGTTGTTTAGAAAGTTTTGAGTTTCTGTTTATGGTGGTGGAGCATTTGGCAACGGAAATTGGTGATGTCTGCACTACATGATTAGTGTGATTGGTCTCACTGAATTGTACAAGTAAAAAAATGTCGAATTGGCAAATGTTGGATTATATATATTTTTTACAATAAAAAAAGGCCCTACACTTTAATTAACTTCTGTGCACCTGTCATGGTCTGATCTCTGGCATTGCAAACACAGATGGAATGAAGCAAGTCTTACTATACAGCGCTTTTTCTTTTGTCTTTTCATCAAAATCTTTTTAATCATCTATCAATACAGTATCTTAACAATGGTACCACTTTAGGAGAATGTGCTCAGGAGTCATGATGGGTCATAGATATCCAGCCTCACCCCCCATCCCTACTCCCAGTTACTTGGACATCGGCGTGTAGGTAGGTCAAGAATAACAATCCAGGGGGAATATACACAGCCCCACCTAGCCTCAGACCTGGGGCTTTTGGGCAGGCGGTTGGGCACAGGTGCAGGCAGCTGAAGGAGGGATCTGACACGGAGGACTTCACAAAATCCCCTGCTCAAAAAAAGACCATAAGGGAAGTTCAGGAGGAAGCCAAATCATTTATTATTTCTTGAAGAGGCCAGGCGAGGGAGGATGGGGGCAGAGCCACAAATCCTTAACTGGAAAAGGATGAAGGGATTTTTCAGTGCAAAAAAGTCTGTTGGTCAGGGAGGGGTGAGTTTAGGCCTGTTGGTGTTTTTAGTGCTGGTAGGGGAACAGCACTGTGAGGTCAAACTGGGGGCAGCTTGGAACATCCCAGCAGTCAGTCCCTTGCCAGGCTCCATGTCCCCTAAAGGAATCAGTTCCATTACTGCATGTGTGTGAGAGGCAGGTCAGCCCTGTCAGAGCTCCTACTGTGTAGGGACAGCCACTGCTGGGGCCTCTGTGTCTGTTCAGGATTGGTGCCATATTTGTATGCGTCGGGCTCAACCCCCTATCAGGAGTGTGCCTCAGTTCCTGTGTGGGGGTCTGTCAGATAAGTCACCTTTTCCTGGGCTTTGGGGTTAGTTCATGCTGTCAGGTGTCAGTTAATTTTGGTCTGTATTTCTTGTGTGTCTGGATGGGTTTCAGCTTATACGGATAGGTCTCTGTCCTGCCTTAGCCCCTACTCCCCCTTTCATCCCTCAGCCCGGCCCCAGAGTGCTGATGGTGGTGTAGCTCAGCCTGGAGAGCGAAGCAATGGAAGGGGTGGGAGGGTCCTCGTCTGGGAGAGGCCTGGGGCGAGCTCGTGGAGGGCGGGGCCAGCAGCGGGAGCAAGTTTCGAGGCAGGCTTGACGAAAGCGACGGTGCATGAAGCAGTAGACCAGGGGATTGACACAGGCGGAGGCATAGCTCAGCAAGTGGATGAAGGAGATCGGTGCACCCGAGAGTGCGCGGTGCGCACCAGGACCATCGAAGGCGCGCCACGTGTTGGCACTGTACACTGGCAGCCAACACAGGAAAAAAAGCACAACGATCACCAGCAACATTCGCACCACTCGCTTCTTGGCCAACAACTTTGCCTGGACCGGCTGGGGGCCGTGTCCTGGCCCAGAAGTGGGCGCCGTCAGCGCCGACAGCTCCAGTGCAGGCCGGGAGCGTGGAAGCTGCACGTAGCAGCCATCGCCGTCCTCGCCAGCCAGCCCAGTCTCGATCCGGCAATGTCCGTTCCGTTGGGCTGGATCTGGGCACAGAGGGTGGGTGGTCAGAACAGAAGACAAGGTCCTCCTAACCTTCAGCCCAACCCTCACCTGGTCCCACATACAACCTTAGCCTCATTTCCAGCAGCACCTCCTGCTCACGCTCCTCCTTCTCGCCCCACCCACACTAGGCCTCACCCCTCCCAAAGTTCCACCTACTCTCTCAGGCTCCGCCCCTGGTGGTTTTTGCCCACCTGGTCCTTTCCCACCCTGCAGCCCTCCTTGGCTTCGGACCCGGCTCTGGCTGTCGCTGTCACTGTCACCGTCAAAGCGAAGCCCCAGGTAGAGCTCGCGGGAGATTAGCCCGTAGGCCACAGCCATAACCACACCCGGGACGAAGAACAAGAGCAGGAGCAGCAGCACCGACCTGGAGACAGAACACGGACGGATCACGCAGGTCTCTGTCCAATCACAGATGTGGGGAAGGGCCAAGGATTGGTGTTTCTAGGGCTGGTGGCCAGATCCCAGCGGTAGGAGTAGGAGAGCAGGGGCCGGGGGTGGGGGGGGGGGGGCGGTGAGGCTCCAAATGGGAATCCCGGGTGGTGGATGCTAAATGGGAACTGGGGTGGGGTAACTTGTGGAGCAGCTGGAGGAGGGTCCCGCGGAATGATTGCAAGCATCTGATGGAGAGGGAGTTTCTCGAAATATAAGTCATGGGCACCCTTACCAGGTCTGGCGGACGCGCGCACTGGGCCAGCGATGCACACACTGTAGCACACGGGGCCCTGCTGGCTGCACGGCGGTGTACACGGGGTAGGGCACCATGAGCAGCCCGGACAGCAACCATGTGGCTACAATCACGCGAGCCGCGTGGGAGCGCGTCTGCCATACACGCGCCTGCAGTGGCCGACAGATGGCGCTGTACCGTTCCAGGGCGATGGCCACGAGGCTTAGTGTGGACACACTCACAGATACCCCTGAGCAAGGAAAGAGAAAGGGATCGCCTTGCATACTTGCACTGTACATTCACTAGAGTGACTTTACACACTTCCCAGCTCCCCCATCAGGAAAGATCCCTACATTCGGCAAGGACTGTAGGAGGGAGGAGGTGGCGGGGGGGGGGGGCGGAGAGGAAGAGTGTCTCACCCACCCATGAGGTAGGAAACTGCCTTGCAGACGACTGTGCCAAAGATGAATGTGCCCATGAGATTGGGCAGGAGGGTGAAGGGCATGCAAGCCACAGCCAGCAGGAGGTCGCTGACTGCGAGAGAGAGCAGGAAGGCATTGGTGACCGTCCGCAGGCGCCGGCTAAGCCCCAGGACCACGATGATTAGCACATTTCCTCCAACGCTCATCAGAAAGATCACGACATAAAGGGTGATTCTAATGGCCAGCTCCAATTCTGGGTGGGAAAAGGGAGAGGTGGCAGTAAGGCGTCTGGTCCCCACTGAACCAACCCCCTCAATTTCACTTATCTCCAACCCCCACTACCCAGCCAGGTCCCCTATATCCCAAAATTACCCCCACACCCTCAGGGTTCCAGTCATTAAATGGTGAACTTGAGTCCTTGGCCCTACAACCTCCTTGAGGCATCATCCATTAAATTGGCCTAGCTCTTGGTGGCGTGGTGGTTAAGTGCTAGGGCTGCTAACCAAAGGGTCAGCAGTTCGAATCCGCCAGGTGCTCCTTGGAAACTCTGTGGGGCAGTTCTACCCTGTCCTATAGGGTTGGTATGAGTCGGAATCTACTCGAAGGCACTGGGTTTGGTTTTTTCTTTTTTTTTTCTACCCTTCTTAAGAAAGCCTGTTTCTCTTCAAGGTTGTCCCAGATCCTTCTCTTTGCAGCCAAACTTCTTGAAAAAGATTATTTGTCTCTTCCCGGTCACTCTTTAGTCAGTTACAATCCAATACTGACCCCCTCCATCACTATCTGGACACTTCTTCCCAAGGTCACTAAGCTTTAACTCCCAAATCCAAAGGTCCCTTCTCAGCCTATTCTACCTGGCCTCCCTGCAACATTTGACACAGCTGATCACCCAATACCTTTTGAAACCCAGATCAGATCATGTCCTTATTCTTTTAAAAAGTAAACAAACAAAACCCTTTGTATTCTCCACCACCTGTAACCTCTTAGTGCATCATCAAAGTCCTCCAAGCACTGCCCTCTCCCTCTCACGTCCTCCCTGCTATGTATGCACCCACTTAAAGCACTGGATGACTCAGTTTTTTTAATGCATCATGTGCACCCATGACTCCCTTCCTGCTCATGTTGGTGTTTCTCAGCCTGGAATGCTCCTTCAACAACCCCCCCTCTCCCCATCACAAGCTTATCTTCTATATCTGGTGAGCTCCTATTCGTCTCTTGTCCTTCAAGACTCGGATCAACTGCCCCCTCTTCTGTAAGGACTTTCCAGACACTACATTTGGAATTAATTCCCCCTTTTCTCTGATCTGTGCATGTTCTTTATATATCTATTGGAGTCCTTTTTACTTTCTGCTTTATATTTTATTTATCTCCAAACATTCATTCTCACTCTCTCACTCAACAATCAGAATCAACTCGATGGCAACAAGTTTTTTTTTTTTTTTTTTTACCTCTGTGCCAAGCACTGGGGACAAAGAGATGAATATGACAAATTTCCTGCCACAGTCTAGAGGGGAACCCAGATACATAAATGGTGTGATAAGGGGTGAGACTGACGGAGTACAAGGTGCTGTGAGAGCTCAGAGGAGGGACACTTAATTTTGCTGGACTAGACAGAGGGCTGGCAGGGCTGACCCCACCCATCTGAGTCAATTTCTATTGGGAAACGGATTCATCTTTGGGTCTTCATATCATTGTCAAGTAGACTCCTAGGCCACTAGGCACCTAGACGAATTCAATTAAACTGGATTAAATTACCCACACTCCTGGCCTCAACCTAAGGGAGACTGGCACTTGAAGAGAGACAGGGCAGGTGGCAGAGCCTCCCAGGTTGGGGGAAGGAAGGCCCAGAGCTGCAGCTCCCTCTTCCACAGCCCATACATTGGCTGAGTCTTGCTTTAGCCCCCGCATTGAACTGTTTTCTAATAACAATAATTAGCTTATCTAGAAGCTGTTGTGGAAACCCTGGTGGCATAATGGTTAAGTGCTATGGCTGCTAACAAAAGGGTCGGCAGTTCGAATCCTCCAGGCGCTCCTTGGAAACTCTATGGGGCAGTTCTACTCTGTCCTGTAGGGTCGCTATGAGTCGGAATCGACTCGACGGCCCTGGGTTTGGTTTTTGGTTTGGTAGAAGCTGTTGTAGACATCAACAGTGCTATTTAAGAGTGATCCCCAAAGTGAGCCCAGCAGTGAAATAACTTGCCCAAGGTCACATAGCTGGTAAGAAGCTGAATCAGAACAGAATCCAAGTCTCTAGATCCTAAAAATGTTTGGCCTCTTACTGTTCCCTGGTTCCTGTCATTCATCATGCTGCCTCCTTCTCTTAATCAAATTTCAATCTCAGTGTCTCTCTCCTCTCCCCCATTCTATCATGGCATTTCTTACTGTATTATAAAGTCTAATTCTCTACCTCCCCCATAGACTATGAGCTTCTTGAGAACAGGACAATGCCTACCTTCTCCCTATACTCTGCATGATGCCCAATGCAAAGGAGGCACTCCACACGTGCTTGTTAATGAACCTTGTGAATCTCTGCCTCTCTCCACGTAAGTGCATCTGCCTTTTCCTTCCGAATCCAGGTCTCACCTCTGTGCCTCTAAATCTCCAGCATACCTTCTCCTCTCTGCCTTTGTCTCTTTGGAGACACATTTTGGAGCGTCCTTGGTGGGGCGGGGGGGGGGGGTGGTGGTCAATAACAAGCTGTGATTTCTGATGCTTTTACTTTTGCTATTATATCAAACCATCTGTGGTCTCATTTGGAAGCTGGGCCCCTCTCTGTAGAAAAGGCTTATGTGTGGCAAATTTGAGATATATGCGTGTGTAAGGGAAATAAAGAACTTTTGGAAGCTGTCAGAGAGGCCCTTAGACCTGGAAGAGTAGAGCTGGTAGCCTATCTTATACTCTGTGTCCGTCCCTCCCCTCATACAATCTGCCTCTTTTTCTCCTGCTCCTTACTCTGTCTAGTTCTATCATCTCTCATCCTATTCTGGACATCTCTCCTCCACTGATTTTTGATGCAGTAACCCCACCTTCTCAAGTTGTACAGCACTCTGAAGTATCCAAAGTACATTTCTCATTCATTCATTTGGCTGATATGTGTCTGTCTTTGAGCTTGGCTAATTGTGGTGGAGCAGAAAGATGAGGCTAGGCTCCAACCTTATGAAGTTCCTAATCCACTTGGGGACTCCTGACAATTAGAGGACAAAGTCTCAATAAAAATAACCAGCAATTGTACACTGCTTTGCTGTTTTTACTGGGTATTCCTGGAGATATTACCTTATTCCCAGCCACCACTCTCTCTCTAGTTCTTTGCTGTTGAACAGTTAGGCAGTGTGAAAAAGACTAATTAAAACAATCTCAGAATGAAAACTCGTGTGTGTGTGTGTGTGTGTGTGTGTGTGTGTGTATGCATCCACATGTGTGGCAGAGTATAAGTGACCATAGTGGCTGAAGTGACTAGGAACCTAAGGCAAGGTGGAAGGATGGGAGATGGCACTTTCTGGAATATAGCCACTAGTGCTCTGACAGTCTCCCTGTGGGCATTAGCCTATTGGGGATGACAGGAGAGCAGAAAATCTGACCGGGGACTCAGAAAACTAGGGCAGTTCAGTTCTGCTTCTGGGGTCTTGAGGACCTTCATACATTCTGTCCGGACTATGGCAGAGAAAGTACGAGCACAAGAATCCAGGCAATATGATATAAAACAAAAACCAAGCTTTTCTATGAAAAGATTCTATAGAACACTGAAGCTGTTGATGCCTCAAATTCTGCCTTCCATTGGTGTATCGGATCTGGTCACCCATGCACATAGACATCAAAGTAATACCCGTCTCTGTGGTGAGCAGATAGCATCCAACCGACTGTGGGTAGTAGCTGGTTGAATAGAGGGACATCCATGTGTCAATGGGTAATAATTGAGGAAGCAAGAGTAATACCCAAGAGTGTAAGTGATATTGGAGTGACCATTGGGTAATATCTTAGTCTCTGACATAATATCTGGGTGGGTGAGATTAACAGGAGTTTCTGTGGGCAATATCCAGAGAAGGTTAACACCTACATGTCTATAGGTAATACCTGATTGAATGTGGGTAGCATTCAAGTGTAGGTAATATCTGAGTAATGCTATAACATCTAAATGAGCAAGGGTGATGTGAAGAGTCTGTAGATAACATCTCATTTTGTGGAAAATATCTTGAGGAAGTATGGCTTACATCAGGGTTCTGTGGGTAACAGCTGTGCGAATGGGAGAATATCCAAATGATGATTGTAATAGCTAAGTGAGTAGAAGTAATACCAAGCATGTGTACGCGATATTTAAGAGAGTATGAGTAACACCTGGTTGAGTGAAATTAACTGAGCATCTGAATGAGCATAGGTAATATTTGAGTCTCTGTGGGTAATATCTGAGCTTGTGAAAGTAGTATCTATGATTTTATGGGTAATATATGGAGGACAGTTACCTAAATGAGCATGGGTGGCATCTGATTGTGTGGTTAATAATAAAATGAAAATGAGTAGTGTTCCATGATGGGTAACATCTAAATGACTGTCGGCAATATGAAAGCAAGTGTGGGTAATGTCTGTGTTTCTGTGGTAGCATTTGAGTAAACATGGTAACGCTCAAGTCTCTATGGACTATATCAGGGTAATTTCTATCAGCAACGTTGGAGTGAGCCCGGGTGACATATGCATTGTAGTGTAACAACTTCCAGATGCATGAAGCCACTTCTTGCACCTGTGCTTTGAATTGCTTCACATCCTGCTTTCTCAGGGACCTGTGCTCAATTGACTACCCCCCTCCTCTCTTCTGCACCTTCACCCTCCCCCCTCCTGCCTCATTTCCCATCAGCAATTTTTGAATGCTCTTGTCTCTACTATCAAAAAAAAAAAAAATTGAGGACAAAACTACACACACACACACACACACACACACACACACACACACACACACTCCTTCCTCAATCTAATGCATTTTCCAGCACTATCCTGTTTTTCCTTTGTTTCTCTCTCTCCCTACAAAATTTCTTGAAAGTTTTGTCTACACACCCTAGTTCACTTCTCAAACCCCCTCTCCCACTGGCCCAACCTTTAACCTACTGCAGTCAGGCCTCAGCACCCACAATTCTACCTAAGAACTTTCTTGCTGTTGAATATGAAGGTCACTGTTCTGCCCTTTTCCAACTATATTGCCAGTGTTTGACATCATTTACCCTACCCTAAAGAAGCCCTCGTGGTGCAGTGGTTAAGCACTTGACTGCTAACTGAGAGGTGGTGGTTAGAACCCACCAGCCACTCCGCAGGAGAAAGATGTAGCAGTCTGCTTCCGTAAAGATTATAGCCTGGAAACCCCACGGTGCAGTTCTACCCTGTCGCATAGGGTTGCTGTGAATTGGAATCGACTCAAGGACAATGAATTTGGTTTTGGATCCCACCCTGCTTGAAACTGTCTTTTCCCTTGACTTCTGGAAGGACATAGCTCCTGTCTCTCTGATAGTTTGGTCTAAATCTATTCCATGGACTCTCCTTCCTTTGCCTGGCTTTTAAATATTGGGTTTCCCCAGGGTCCTTTCCTAGGACTTCTTTTCTTTTCATTCTACACAATCTTTGGATGATTTTATCTATTCCCATGGCTTCCATTACCTCCTCTAGGCAAAGGTCTTTCAAGTCTGTATTAATAGCTCAGACTTCTCCCTGAAGCTCCAGACCCACAGATTCAACAGCCTACTGGGCAATTTAACCTGGATGTCTCACTGGCATTTAAACTCAGTGGGTTCCAAACTGAATTTATAATCCCTTCCAAAGTTGTTTATGCTCCTTTGTTATCCTTCTCATTATAAAGCACCAACATCCATCCAATTACTCAAGCTAGAAACCTGGGTTTCATCCCTTGACCTCTCCCTCCCAGCCCACTTCTAATCAATCACCAAGTCTTGTTGATTCTGCTTCCAGAAGTGGCTCTTCTCTCCATCTCCATTGCCAGTACCTTTGTCTAAGCATCTTGTTTCACCTGGATAACTGTAATAGCCTTCTAAAGTGTTCCTCTGTCCTCCGTCTCATGTCCTCCAATCCATCCTCTACACTATACAACGAATCCTGGTTTAAAACCTTTTAGTTGTTCCCACTGCCTTCAGGATAAAATCCACACCCTTTAGCTGGGTCTATAAGAGTCCGTAAATACACTAGTTTGATCTCCAGCCTGAGCGTTCATTATTCCCCTCAGATGGTACAAGTCAGTCAGAAACTATGTCACACTGATTAAAAGTGCCATGAATTTACACTTTGGGCTTTTACACATACTTTCCTCTGCTTGGGATGCTTTTTTTTTTTTTGCCTCTTCTTCCCCCTCGCTTGGCTGGATCTCTCTCATCTATCTGATTTCACCTTAGATATCACTTCCTCAGACTTGATTTCCAAGTCTGGGTTTGGTGCTTGTCTTCTGTGTTCCCACAACCCTATAAGGCACTTTTCATTTGGGGCTGCAATTCCCTGATTACTTGTCTGTCCCCACCACTAAACTGTGAGCTCCATGAAGTAGACACTGTTCCAGTTTCGTTCAACTCATTCCCCGGTACCTAGCACAGTCTCTGGTTCGGTAAATATTTGTTGACTGAAAGAATCTAAGTGAGTGTGTGTAACAACTGAGCTGAGAAAGCATGCATTATTAGTTTGTGGAGTAAATCAATGCTTGAACTACAGTGCATTCTAACTATTCCCTTCTTAACACTGTTTCCTCTCCTAGAATTGCCCTCCTCCCTTTTCTGCCTGCAGAACTCCAATTCTAAGAGTCAGCTCCCTTCCTCTTGAAGTTCTTGGTCCCCATCAGTCTGAACTAACTAATTCTGCCCTTTAAGTGTTGACAGTTCAGACCCTCTCACGCCACTGGCCATGCTGACTGTGATTTATCCATTGGCTTGTCTCTCCTCTGTACTTGACTATGGGGACATCTTTGTGTCCCCAGAACTGGGAGATCAGGTGTTCGATAAACATTTAAAGAAAGGAGGGGTGCAGGAATTATCAAGAAAATGATGATGTGAGCTGATGAGAGGATTGAAAATCTCTCTTGGGGACTGGGTGATTGGAAGTAGTCTGAGGAGGGTAGGAAGGGGGAGAAGATGGTGGCACAAAGGGACGGAGGCTATGGAGTGGGCAGGCTGGCTCATGGAGAGGGTGAGATTTAAGGATAGGCAGGATGCAGAGGGGGCCTGGAGACTTGGAGACAGAGAGAGAGAGTACAGAGCCTTGAGAAGAACCTCAACTTGGGAGATAGAGGGGTTTGAAGGCAGTACCCAGTGCCGTCGAGTTGATTCCGACTCATGAGGGGTTGGAGGAGTGAAATGGGGAGCAGCCCTTAGGGGGTCAGGCATGAGGATCTCCTTTGGGAGGGCTGGGGCTTATGGTGGGGGACAGAGGAGATTACAGCTCTAACTTCCCATTCAGGCCTTCCAGAATGCTCCCTCCTCTAACCAGATCCCTTCTTTTCTCAATCTTCCCTTCCTTTCTTCCCTCCCTTCCCCAGCGTGGCACCAGGAACTGGATGTAAAAGGAAAAGAGATATCTCCAAGGGTTGACAAGAAGAGGTCCTTGTCTCCCAACTCTCTGGGTCAAGGAGGGGGATGTGTGTTGTGGGGAGGGCTGTGAGGAGCTGGTGTGGTGGTGGGGGGTCGTCTGTGTGAGGGGCAGCTGAGGGAGTACTCCCAAGGAGATGGTGTGGCCGTTTGAGGCGGCAGTGTGGAGGGCGTGGGGAGCTTCTATTACTGCTGTAGGGTGCTGTGAGAAGGAGCTTGTGAGGAAGGTTAGGGAGGCACCCACCTCGTGTCCCGGCTCCGCGGATGCGTGGGGACTCGCAGCTGAGGTTGCTGGCACTGCTGCCGTTGAGGAGGAGGCCCCCTGGGCGGCACAGAGAAGCCCCCGACCCAGGTCCGGGTCCCGGCACGCTCCGGTTCAGCCTCAGCAGCTCCATGGCCCCAGCGGGGCCAGCTGCCTCCGTCCGCTGGGCCGGGCGGGCTCCTGCCGCGGCTCCACCTGCTCACGCTGCGATTCAGGCTCAGACGCCCCCGCCCCCCGCGCCCGTCTGGTCCCCGCCCCAGCTCCGGCCCCACGCCTCAGCTCTGCTCTGCGCGCCCTGCCGGGGCACTCGTGCCTCCCTGGCGCGGGGCCGCGTCTGTCCGGCCAGGTGATCCCTCCGCCCCCGCCCCCTGCTGCGGACTCACCCGCCCCCTCCCTGCGAGACTGTCCTCCAAGGGTCCCCCCACTCCCTGGATCTCTCCAGTCTTCTCTTAGAGATTTCCTTCCCTCTCTCTTCCCCCGCCCCCGATTCCGGGGAAATCTTGGGGAGAGAAAGAGAGAGCCAGAAGGCCAGAGAGAGAAAGAGATGTTATGTGTGTGTGTGTGTGTGTGTGTTTGTTGGTGGGAGGGGCCGATGCGGGGTGGGGGGATAAGAGGGGTGGAGTAGGGCGCTACTGCCCCGGGTTCCTGTATCTCTTTGGATGGGGTAGGGAACGTGCAGGTGGCGTCGGAGACAAGGGCTGCGTGTGGGGGTCACCCGCTGCAGCGCAGTTGCTTTAGCCCCAGAGAGGCGCGGAGGTTGCAGTACTATGCGGCAGTGGCCAGTGACCTCGGCACTCTCGCTAACCTAATGCCCCTCAGCTCCTCACCGCAGGGCTGGGGTAGTCTCTGCATCTGCCCCGGCACTCTCCACCTCCTACCCAAGGCCCAAACCCAGGCTTCCACCCAAGGCTCAAAAGAACTTCCAGTAGCTGGCAGGGGAGGGCGGGGGAGAAGGAGCGCATTTGTCCCCAGGACAGCCTTGGCAGGGGAAAGGGCTGCCTGGAGGAAGAGTCTGACTTGGGCTTTGAGAGCGGCCAGAGGTGGTGGTGAGAAGTGCCCAGGATAAACGGGGATGAGATAGAGGATGGTTCCAATCCGAGCCCAGCGCAGGCAGAAAAGGGGAGGAAGAGGCTGGCTGGCTTTCTCCGCGGTTTCCAGGCAGCGCCCACTCCCACCCAACACGCTGATGGCTCGGTGTTTGCTCTCAGCGCAGGTGGAGCGGCCGGTGTAGTGCGCCTGGTTCCCACGAGAGGGGGCCAGAAGGGGGCTGGGTCACCGAGGGGCAGCGGCAACAAAGGAACAGGGGGCGTGTGCAGGACTGAGGTGGGTTCAGCTTCTTAGGGCAGGACGCCCCCTAATATTTCAGCACTGCCAGCTATCCATCCTCCTGTATTCCTAACAAACTCCAGTCCCCATCAGTAGCTGCAAGAGGTGGGGGCATCAGTCAAAGAGCAGATTAGCGTGGGGATGGGTTCCGGGTTTAAGGGGAATTCAGAGGACCTGGTCCATCCAGCGCTGAGCTGATTGCGGCTGGAGCACTGAAGGAGGGTTTCAGCCTGAGGTGGCTGGGGATGTCCTCACCTGCCCCTCTTTCCTTCCTCCTGGCAGTACCTGCCTTGCCCATCAGAGGAGCCTGATTTGCTGTTTATTCAGCGGCAGCCCAGGTGGGGCCTCAGATAACCTGCTGTACTTTTCCCACATTGGATGGAGGGGCGAAGTGAGGGTAGGGGAGAAAAGGGAATGTTGAGGAGAGAAAGGTGGAAATAGGAGTCATGGACAGTCATTCACTTATTCAACAAAGTATGTGCCAGCTATACGGCTGAACCCTGGCTGTCCAATACAGTCTGTGCTTGAGTAGCTCCCAATCTAGTGGGGAAAAATGATTGCAATATATGTCATAAATGCACCCACCAGGTTGCACAAGTCAGAAATTTAGGAATCACCCTTAATGCCTTCATTCCTGTGGTGGAGGCTGTGATGCAAAACCCAGACCCCTTCAAAAATGAAGGATTTCTTCTTATCTCAAGCTGGATTTATTCTCAATTTCATACCTGAGCTGAAGAGAGCTGGTTTATCCAAGGTGATGTTTGCTTTCTAAACCCACTAACCTAAATCTAATGACTGATCAGTGCAGAAGTATAAAGTCCTCATTCCAGTGGAGGACAACTCTGAATGACATTTACAGCCCCAGAGCTCCTTATGCGGTTGACAGAGGCCTTCGTTGGGACTAAATTACTGCTTAGCTTCTCCCTTTGCCCAGTTCTGTTTTTGTCCTCTCTCTTGCTCAGGTGTTGACTCCAAGAACGCTCCTTAGTAAACATCTCTGTTTTAGAGTCTACTTCTTGAGAATTCCAACTGCATTACTCTCATACCCAATCAATCACAAAGTCCTGCTGCCAAGCAATTTGGAAGACAGCTACCTGGCCCACCAGCTGGAAGAGCTCCATATTTATGCCTATTCCCAAGAAAGGTGGTCCAACTGAATTTGGAAATTATTGAACAATATCATTAATGTCACATACAAGTAAAATCTTGCTGAAGATCATTCAAAAGCAGCTGCAGCAGTATATCGACAGGGAACTATCGAAATTCAAGCCAGGTTCAGAAGAGGACATGGAACCAGGGATATCATAGCTGATCTCAAAAGGATCTTGGTTGAAAGCAGAGAGTACCAGAAAGATGTTTACCTGTGTTTTATTGACTATGCAGAGGAATTCAACTGTGCGGATTCTAACAACTCATGGATAACATTGCAAAGAATGGAAATTTCAGAACCCTTAATTGTGCTCATGAAGAGCCTATACATAGATCAAGAGACAGTCTTTCGAAAAGAACAAGGGGAATACTGCGTGACCTAAAGTCAGGAAAGGTGTGTGTCAGGGTTGTATCCTTTCACCATACCTATTCAGTCTGAGCAAATAATCCGAGAAGCTGGACTATATAAAGAAGAACGGGGCATCAGGATTCCAGGAAGGCTCATTAACAACTTGCGTTATGCAGATGACACAACCTTGCTTGCTGAAAGCGAAGAGGACTTGAAACTTCCTGATGAAGATCAAAGACCACAGCCTTCAGTATGGATTACACCTCAACATAAACAAAACAAAAATCCACACAACTGGACCAATAATCAACATCATGATAAATGGAGAAAAGACTGAAGTTGTCAAGGATGTCATTTTACTTTGGATCCACAATCAACACCCATGGAAGCGGCAGTCAAGAAATGAAAAGATGCATTGAACTGGGCAAATCTGCTGCAAAAGACCCCTTTAAAGTGTTAAAAAGCAAAGATGTCATTTTAGGACTAACGTGCACCTGACCCAAGTCATGGTATTTTCAATTGCCTCATATGCATGGAAAATGGGTGATGAACAAGGAAGACAGAAGAATTGATGCTTTTGAATTGCGGTATTGGAGAAGAATATCGAATATACTATGAACTGCCAAAAGAACGAATGAACCTGTCTTGGAAGAAGTGCATCCAGAATATTCCTTAGAAGCAAGGATGGTGAGACTTTTTCTCACATACTTTGGACGTGTTATCAGGAGGAATCAGTCCCTGGATAAGGACATTATGCTTCTTAGACGGTCAGCGAAAAACAGGAAGACCCTCAATGAGATGGATTGACGCAGTGGCTACAACAATGGGCTCAAGCATAACAATGATTATGAGGATGGCACAGGACTGGGCAGTGTTTTGTTCTATTGTACACAGGGTCACTATGAGTTGGAGCTGACTCGTTGGCAGCTAACAACAAGTGTTCCTTGAATCAGTCTGCTTCCGTCTTACTGACATTACCCTACTGGCATCTCGAGCTCTTGTACTACTCTCCCAGCCTAAGTGGTCTACCACATTTTACTGATGCTTTCTTATGCCCATCCGCTACCTTATAGCCTGAGTAATGTTTCAGAAAATAAATTTGATTATCCCACTCTTCTGCAAGCAAACCCTTTAACAGGGCCTGCAAAATCTGTGTGGTTTGGCTCCTACCTGCCTCTCCAACTTATTTCAGGCCACTATGGCCCTTGTTCTCTCCACTGTAGACATGCTGGACTTCCTTTAGTCCCTTTCATTTGCTTTAATTCCTTCAGCTACGTGGTCTTTGCATATGCTGTTAGCTCTTTCAGAAACCCTGGTGGCATAGTGGTTAAGTGCTACAGCTCTTAACCAAGAGGTCGGCAGTTCAAATCCACCAGGGGCTCCTTGAAAACTCTACGGGGCAGTTCTACTCTGTCCTATAGGGTCGCTGTGAGTCGGAATTGACTCGACGGCAGTGGGTTTGGTTTTTGTTTTGGGTTAGCTCTTTCTGGAAGCTCCTTTCCTTCCTTACTGCCTTATCTCCTACTCAACCTTCTGATCTCAGCTCAGGCAGCAATTCCTCAGTGAAGCTTTCCCTGGCTTCCCTACCTGTGGCAGGCAGAATTAAAAAATGAGCCCCAATGACCCTCACAGTTTAAAATCTTTTTTCCTTGAGTGTGGGTGGAGCCTGTGCATATAATGAGATATCGCTTCTGTGATTATATCACCTCTTATGGCAAAAGGGATTTGGGAGATGAAATTAATGTTACTAATAAGTTGACCTTAAGAGAGATAATCTAAGTCTCTCCTAATCACAGGAGTTCTTTAAAAGCAGAGTGATTTCACAGTCTGTTTGCAGAAAGGAAGCCAGAGAAATTTGAAGCACAGGAAGAATTTGACACCCTGTTGTTGGCTTGAGAATGGAGGAGGGCACAGGGAAGGTACCTGAGGGAGGCCTCTAGCTGAGAGCAATCCCTGGCTGACAGCCAGCAAGAAAACAAGGACTCTAGTCATAAGGAACTGAATTCTGGCAGTGACAAGAATGAGATTGGAAACAGATTTTTCCCTAGTCTCCAGATGAGAATTTAGCCTTGCAATAACCTGAGCAGAGAACTCAGCCACACTATGCTGGACTTCTGGTCTACTGATCTATGAGCTAATAAATTGGTGTTGCTTTAAGCTACTATATTTGTGGTAATTTGTTACGGCAGCAGTAGAAAACTAATACACCGCCCATCTCAAGAGGCAGCAAATGCAGACCCTTGCAAGCCATGCTAGTAAGCTTCTCGCTTTTTCTGGAAGCAGTGGGAGGGCTCAAACTTTGTTAAGATTTAGGAAGATTGCAGTGGCAGCTAGTGTAAAGAGCAACTTAAGGAGGTGGGACCAACTGGGAGTCCATGGCAGTAATTCAGGTGAGAGATGATAGTGTTCTAAAGTCATGGAGGTACTGGAGAAGATGGATCCAGGAACTATTTAGGAGGTAAAAGAGAGAATTTGGACACTGTTTGGATGTGAAGGACGAGGGAGAAGGATGAGTTAAAAATGAATAATGCTTCTGGTAACTGGATGGATATGGTACTCTTCACCAAAGTAATAGGAACTGTTTGATGAGCACCTACTATGTTCCAGGCACATTACATACATTACCTTTAATCCTCACATACAATATATATATATAAATTTAGGTCCAATATTACTGATCACTATTTTAGATGAAAAAACTGTGGCTCAACAAGAGAGTGTTTAATGAACTTGCCCAAAGCCACAAAGCTACTGGGTGAAAGAGCCAGAATTCAAAGCCAGGGATTTTTAAAATTGGGCTTCAGATGCTCATACTAGTCTGTTCCCCAAATGAGTAGAAGTCTTACCGTATTTCTCTGATCACCTTCTTTCTTCCATCTTATACAACAATATTTTCAAATTTTCTTGACTCCTGAAATCTCTAATTTCATCTTCTGTCCTGACATACACACGTACACACCCTTCTCACTCTCAATAAATAACCTGGCCTCCAACTCCTGGAGAGAATACTATTAGACAGAAACTCCCACCAGTGGCATCTCTGGAGGGGTGTAGGGGGTACAGACAGTACCGGGTGACACTGCCAGAGGGGGTGACTATGAAATTTTTGTGCAGTGTTTCAGCAGAAATTTATTTTTTATAAAAATATTCCGGTGGCTAGTTATAACAACAAAAACACTTTTTGTAAGCCCAGCTTGCATGGATCAGTATACCTACAAGGCTAAAACTCTATGCTAATTTACTTTTTGAACCTTCTAATGTGCTCTGATCAGAGGTGTCATTATTGCCCAATCACGATGATGCTTTGAATCCCGTGGTTTCACCTGCACACACTGCAAGCACTCATTGTTGTTTCCATCCCTCTCACTGCTGGTGTTTCTACAGTTGCTGATTTTGTCAAATTTTCTAATTTGTGATAATTAGTATTTGTGAACCTATATCAACACCTTTTTTTGAGAATAAAGTAGTAATTAAAGGAAAAGAAGGAGTGATATATAGGTATTACAATTTATGGTTAGCATAAGTACAGAGAACATTACTAAAGATCCAGTATGGTCCGGTACAGGAGGAGGTCCATGGGTGGGGGCACTATGAGTTGCTGCACCGGGTGACATCAATGCTAGTGATGCCACTGACTCTCACTAGTGAATCTGTTCAGTTTTGTACATGTAGAGTTTCAGATGCCTATTAGACACCTAAGTAGAAATTCCAGTAGGAATTTGGATATACAAGTAATATAGAAGTAGTGCAAATCATAGAATTAGTGAGAGTATATAAAATAAGAAGAAATGAAGACCCAGGTCAGAATCTTGGAGAAGACCATTATTTAAAGGCTGGATAAATAAAAGCCAGTCTGCAAAAGAAACCAAGATGGAGCAGACAGAGAGGTAGTAGGAAAGCAAGAGGAGCAAGGAATCATAAAAACTGAGGAGGAAGATACTCAAGGAGAAAGTGCTGAACTGATTCAAATGCTGCTCCTGGATCAAGCAAAATGAGGACTGTAGTGGATTGAATGGTGTCCCCCCAAAAGATATGTCCATGTCCTAACCTCTAGGACCTGTGAATGTGACCTTATTTGGAAAAAAGGGTCTTCGCAGATATAATTAAATTAAGGATCTTGAGGTGAGATCATCCTGGATTATTCGGGGGGCCCTACATCCAATGACACCTGTCCTTATGAGACTCATACAGAGGAGAGGTACGTAGAGAAGATTAGCAGGCCACGTGAAGATGAAAGCAGAGGCTGGAGTTATGCAGGGACACCTGGAGCTGGAAGATGATTCTCCCCTGGAGCCTTCGCAGGGAGCATGGCCTTGCTGACACCATGACTTCAGACTTCTGGCCTTCAGAACTGCACTGTGAGAGAATAGATTTCTGTTGTTTTAAGCCACCAAGGTGGTGGTGATTTGTTACAGCAGCCCTAGGAAACTAATACAAGAACTGAGAAGTACTCCCTGGATTTAGTTAGAGATCCTTGGCAACTTTGGAAAGAGTCATTTTGCTGAGGTTGTAGAAGCAAGAGAAAGATTGGGTGGAATGAAAACTGAATGTGGTGTGAGGAAGAAGAGTGAGTGCTTTTAGGCAAGTCTTTTAGGAGTATAGTTATTAAAGAAAGGAAAGAGAGTGGCAACTAGAGGAGGATGTGGGATACAAGATCCGCCCCCCACCACCTTGTTTTTAAGATGGGCAAACTAGAGCATTTTTCTGTCCTTGCTGGAATCACTCCAATAGATAGAAAAGGCTGAAGGCACAGGAGTGAGAGAGAGGCTAATTAATACTGCAAGGTTTCTGAGAAGGCTGGAAGGTATGGAATCTATAGCAGAAGTGGAGGGTCCTAGACTCAATTGTAACAGGAAGTTAATAGGAAAGAATGACTGTAGATAAAAGTAAGTCACGGCCAGCCAGATGTAGTAATACTTCATAGCCTTCTTTCCAGCTAAGTGTGGCTATATGACTAGGCTCTGGCCGGTAGGTGTGAGTGGAAGTGATAAGTGTAGCTTCCAGATCAAGCTTTTGAAGAAGAGTGGCCCTTCTGTTCCTATTGCCCCTTCCTGCAGTCTGGAATGTGGATGTGACAGTAAGCCATCCTCAACCGTGCAGCGAGGGTAACACTCTGGGATGGCTGAGTTGCAAGATGGAAGGAGCCTGGGTTTCCTGTGCTTTCAAGCCATTTTACCATCCCCGGTTCTTCTACATGAAAAAGAACAAATCTACAATCTTAAATCTCTATAATTTTTTTTCTCTTTTATTATAGCAACCTAAAGTCTATCTTAACTAAGGCAGTAGGTTTGTAGATTTTATGGGGAGTTGCTGTCTAATAGTTTCTATTTTCTCTGTGAAGTTGGAGACCTGACTATCAGTGAGTGAAGCATGTACGTGTGTGTGTGCGTGTGTGTATGAGTGGATGGGATTTAGGAGTCAAGATGGTTTAAGAAAACTGAAATACAATGGGAGAGGGAAAGTAGAGACTGTAATATCACTATTATAAGAGTAATATTACAGGAGAGTGTTGAGGGCCCACTGGAAAGTTGGTAACCTTGACTTTCTAGTGGTAGCAATCATTTTCTCCAGCTGGTTGGATGTATCATGGAGAATGTTGATGGCTAAGTTTATCAAAAGTTGAGATTTCACCAGATGGGTGGAATGGAAAAGCAGAAAGAAAAGGGAGAACTAAAAGACCATGAAGCCTCAGTTCGACACGGAGAGGAGAGGAGAACCATGAGGTAGGCAACAAAACCTAAAGTGAATAATAGGTAGGCACCAGAAGATTGGTAGTTGTTAGCAATGACAAAGGGAAGAGTGTAGCACAACGGATGCATGAGCTTCATGGGAGCAGGGGGTCTACTGAGAGTGAAGAAGTGTCAGTGAGAACATAAGACCCCAACTCGGTGATACATGGGTTGGGGGAAGATGAGACCCCTTGAGAGGTCTGCAGAGGATGTACCATCCTATTGGGACTCCTGGTTTTTGTTAGCACCGGAGTTAGGGGAGTGTTCAGAGAAGTTGAGGACATGAGTTTGCTGATCTAGGAAAAAGAGTTACAGAAAACAAAAGTCTGAGAAACTTTCCTTAACCCTCCAAGTCTGGGTTAGGTGCTCATCCAGAGTGTCTTCTATCTCATCATGGTAATTCTTACAATTACATGTCTTGTAATTGCCCTTTTGCTTGTCTATATTCCAAGGGTCTGGCTCCTGCCTCTTTCTCCAACAGTTTCTCAAACCACTCTCCACGCTACTCCCACCACTTATTTTCTGTCCTTTCTTTATGCTCTATACCATACCATACTGCTTGTTGTCAAGTCAATTCCAATTTATGATGACTCATGTGTGTCCCCACAGGGTTTTCAATGACCAATTTTTAGAAGATCTCCAGGCCTTTCTTCTGAGGTACCTCTGGGTATACTCAAACCACCAACCTTTTGGTTAGCAGCTGAGCATGTTAACCATTTGCACCATCCAGGAACTCCTTTTTATGTTCAAGCCACCTTGAATTGCTTACAGTTTCCTTGTACATGCCACATTCTCCCTCATCTTTGTACTTTGTTCATATTCTCCCCTTTGGCTGAATGCAGATGGGTGATGGGAGATGAGAGCTGGGAGATGATGGGTGCAGGTTTATTTCAAAACGACGGCTTATAAAGGGGGAAATAAAACAAGTAATAGCTAGAATGGAGAATGGGAGGATACCATGAGCAGAGACAGAAGGAAGAAGGGTTGGAAATGCAGTGGTGCTAAAAGCGTAGACACTTATGTGTCAAAATCACGAAATTCCATCTATGCCAGGGATAAGCCAGAATTTGGAAGGAATGGGATTTCTCAGGGCCAAGAAACAGGGAGGCTTTAGATCAGAACCGGGAGGAAACTACAAAGTCAACATGGGTTGCCATAGGAAAGACACCTGGACCCATGACCCTGGAACAAGTCAGAAATCTGAGGTCAAGGAAGCAAGTGCAAGACAGCCTGGAGTAGGGCCAGGCTCAGTCCTGTAAGAAACTGCCTGCCTTTCTCACTCAAGCTTTGACCTGCCAAGGTTGTCAGTTGTTTTCTTTGTTTTTTTTTGGAGGGGGTTGTTCCTGGACTAGCTAGGTTGACTCTTGTAGCAAGAACAATTTACTTTTCCCTTGGGGAAGTCTCAATCACCCATACTGTTGCTAACTGGCCCAAGCATGGACACATGCTCCTTCTTTCAATATTCTATATCACATTTGAGATAAGACGAGAATGTTTAAACAACACTTCAATAAAGGTCCAGGGGAAACAATTAGAATATAGTACTTAACGCACAGCCAGATAAGTTGTTTTATAAGGTACTGCTTATAATGGCAGCTTGCGGCCCCACAGAATATCAGCACTTTACCCAGGAGACCCAGTGTTCTTCACATACACACACAGTACCTCCAGCACCCCTGGCTCTGACACACACACGTACAGCTGGGATCCAGTGCTAGGAGTGAAACCTGTCACACTTTCGTCCTCGGTGTGCTCAGCTTGACCCTTCTTTTGTGTTTTATTAGGCAGCTGGCACTCCCCATCTTTCAAGGCCTTTTATTCTCTGTTTCTGTGATCTTCAGACATGCTTCTGTACTGTGCTCCTGCCTACACACTCCCTGCCCACGCAGGAGGCCCTTCTTTTGGAATAATTAAACAAAGAGGGAACAGGCTGAGAAGACAGTAGGGCTGGAGCTAGAGCGGGCAGGGATGTTGGGCAGAAGAAAGAAACCAGAGAAGAGGCAGCCTTCAAGCCCCCTGGGGCTTGTGCTGGGAAGAGAGCGGAGGCACAGCTCTACGGGCTGGCTCTGGCTGGAGGTCAGACTTAGCTTCAGGTATAGCCTCTCACAGGTGGGCCGAGTGGGCCTGAATTTCCCAGGCCAGAGCCTCCTCTCACTTGAGAGCTAAAAAAGCCAGAAATGAGGTCACTCAGACTTTCTATCAAATCCTGCAAGTTATTAGCCTCTGGGCCCCTCGAGGGACCTGCTGGTAAAGAGAAAGGCTGAAATCAAAAGGCCAAGGTACTGAAACTGGAAAGGTATCAACAGGTGCAGAGAAGGTTCATGGGCCTCCGGGTCCATAAGTTCTGAGGTAAAAAGCACAAGTTGAAGCTGTGGGCAAAGGCAGTCCTGAATGTTCCTGGCCATTCAACAGAGCTGCCATCAACAGGACTGCCTTAGGCGCTGCATTTGGCACAATGTCCTCTTCAACTTCTCTCACCATCACTGCTGCACTTTGGTTTCTGTGAAATAACCTGAACAAGGGATTTCCACAAACCAGTTGAGACCAGATTCCCCAACATTGTTCCCTGCCCCTAAGATTCATTTCTCCCTGGGTAATTTTTTAATAAATATGCCTCCCATCTTTACAGGGAAATGCAACCCTGAGGCCTGGGAGGGAGCTGGAAGGAAAGAAGGAAAAGTGTACCCTGCGCCCTCTGCTGGCCAGGTCTGGCATTGCCAACACAAACCAGAGGCCCAGCCAGGAGGCTGGAAAACTTGTGCCCAGTGCCCTCAAAAGCACATCTGCTTGAGGGGCATGAGTAACAGCCATAGCTACTATTCATTATTAAGCAATTGCTATATGCCAGACACTTTAAGGCCAGACAGTTCACATTCATGATCTCACTTGCATTTTAATTATCTAAGCATTTCTCTCAACAAACCTGATACGTTTCATAGAAAGCCCCCCAGCTAGTCAGTGATGATTAAGAACTAGAACCCAACTGACTGGCTCCAAAAAAATGCTTTTTCCCATCTGTTGTATTTCAAGGCCAGCCTAATACTCTCTCCAGGAGGGACAATTTGCTTGACTATTGACTGAAAGGTTGGAGGTTCAAATCCACCCAGCAGTGGCAGGGAAGAAAGCCTGGTGATCTACTTCTGTAGGATTACAGCCATTGAAAACCCTATGGAGCACAGCTCTGTGTGGGGGGCCACCATGAGTCTGAATGGACACTATAGATATATATTTAATACTCTCCCTGACTTGGGCCATGCCTCTGACCTCAGATCCAACCCAGCCTGACCACTCATCCATGAGCCTAGCCTCAAGCCAAACCCACCTTTTTTTGTTCCTGACGCCTAGTGTTTGTACTAGATCTCTTCTCAGGTTGAATGGCCCTTCTCCCTAAGAATCTCTCTTTTTCCCACGCTTGATACTTTATTTCCACCTGTCTTCTGGGTCCAGCAGCCAAACAACCAGAAAGAAAACAGGGGTGGGGTAAATCCAAGAAGCTTCTGTTGGGGAGCAGCTGACTGGGAACACTAAGGAGAGGTGTACATCCCAAGCTTAGACAGGCTGAGGTGTCCTTGAAGGAGGGAAAGGGGCGAGGCCCATGGTCCTGTGGGAGGGAGAATAGCTGAGCCAGAAGCAGCTTGGGGCTCTCAGCAGGAGGACCCTTGAAGAGTTCTTGAGGCCTCTGTAGAAATCTAACAATGACTTCAAAACTCCTGCCTCCTCCCCCAGCTGCATTTGTGCAGACTCTGGAGCTGGAATTGGCTGCTGTTTTCCTAAGCAGTGAGTGGTCCCTTGTCTTCAGCTGTAGACCTGAGGTCACAGTTCAGTGCATTTGGCAGCTATGCTGTCAAAGTCTGCTGGTGATTCACAAGTTTTACCCTGCACGATGGGCCCCTTTTCCCTGGTTACTACTGTTACTGCCCATAGAAGTCATTCTCCAGGAAGGAAGGAGGTTGCCTGGCCTTGGCCTTGAGCTGAGGTAGTCCCTTTCTTATCTCCCTGAAAGAAACAATATGACAGGCCAAGGTTTCATTTCAAGTGTCTTAGGAGCCCTGGGATATTGGGCAAGTTATCTAATCTACCAAAGGAGCCCTGGTGATGCAGTGGTTAAGTGCTCCTCTGTTAAATGAAAGATTTAAATCCACCAGCCACTCTGCAATTGAGAAGACCTGGCGATCTGCTCCAGTAAAGATTTCAGCCTAGGAAACCCTATGTGGCAGTTCTATTTTGGCCTATAGGGTTACTAAGAGTTGGAATTGACCTGACAGCACACAACAAGAACTTCCAATCTACCAGAGCCTCAGTTTCCTCATTTTAAAAGGGGGTAATAACAGAATCTTGTCGTATAGTTGTAAGGATTCATTGGAACAATACATTGAAAATAGCCAAGGACCTAGCACAAAGTAATCTTTCAATAAATGGTACCTTTTTAGTTTTTTTTTTTTAGTTACTATACGAGCTTCAGTTTCCAGATCCAGAAAAATGAGCACAATAATAATATCAACTTCCTAACAAGGTTATAAAGACCAAAGGAGATAGGTAGAGCAGTTATGAATGATTCCATTAAAAAAAAAAAAAAAAACCCATCAAAACAGTTGCCATTGAGTTGATTCAGACTCATGTGTCAGAGTAGAACTGTGCTCCACAGGGCTTTCAGCGGCTGATATTTTTAGAAGCAGCTCATCAGGCTTTTCTTTTGAGGTGCCTCTAGGTGGGCTCAAACTGACAACCTTTCGGTTAGCAGCTGAGCCCTTAACCGTTTGCACCATTCTGTACATTTCCTTGATTCTCTAAATTGGATAAATCTGATCCAGGCTCTTAATCACCTACCTTATGAGAAACTTAATCACAGTTGTGTTTTGTGGCTTGCTTTCCACTCTCTCTTCCACCAATTTAGGATCTTGCAAAAGTTTCTTGGAGTTTTGTGTAAGACAGAAAATCTGGGTTAGGGCCTCTGGTCTTCAGACCATGCTGGTTATGCTAGTATGTGCCTTCTTCAAGCCTGTGCACACCCTAGGGGGTGCTGCTCTGAGGCTCCCATGCCAGCTTGGAGACAGGTGTGCACCTTGTAGTATGCCAATGAAAAACTTATTCTCAGCTCCCTAAATTCTGATGTACTGCTAAAAAAACCTTAACCACACACTCATGCATTCTAGCTTGACATGATTAGGGGCAGAGATGACAGGAAAACACTTCAGCAATGAGTCTCTATCTACTTCAACTCCCATCCCTTTGGTTAACCTGTAACCGTAACCCATTGCCATTGAGTTAATTCCAGCTCATAGCAACCCTATAGGACAGAGTAGAACCGTCCCATAGAGTTTCCAAGGACTGCCTCGTGGATTTGAACTGCCGACCTTTTGGTTAGCAGCTGTAGCACTTAACCGCTATATTTGGGTACCTATGATATGCCTGGTAGATGAACAAGATAGACCCAGTGCCAGCCTTAAGGATCTTACAGTTTTGAGAAAGATATCACAAAATACATATTTAAAAATGATTTGAAGTACAGCAAATCCAATAAGCCCTCTCAGTCTCTTCTGACACCTTGACTCCAGCCACAGCCTCAGTTCCTATGACCATTTCAGAAAGCTTTATTCCGAATCCTCTATGTCTGAGCCCATCTATGTTACTTGCATCCACAATATCTTAAAGGTTGGTCAGCCCTGGGGACACCACCAGCTCTGGGAGAATGTTTCCATGGCCATACTTGGCTGATCCACAGAGATTTAACAATCACAGTCAGTAGATCATTCTCCACACAACCCTGTCCTCACAACATAGAAAGCCCTACCTGACATTCTCTTGTACCACCTGGCACAGCTGAAACCCAAAGGCTGGCAAGTCCCTGACGGAGCTGCATTTGTGGCCTACGGTGAATCTGATTCAGAGATGACATCAGATTCTCCTCCCCACAGACCCCATAACACCTTCCCTGGCCCAAGCCTGCAGACCTCCTTTTAAGGTATATTGAAGTTGCTGGGACAAAACCCCCAGAGTTCTCATCTCCAACTGTCCGCACCCATGGTGTTTTACTTTACTAGACTCCATCTTCCACCCTACACTGTGTAGTACTGTACAGAGAAGGAGGCTGGATTCTGCCAGCACCAATAATGGCATAGTAGGATAGCGCCAGGAGAGTGGTCCTGGGAACTATTCCCCCCTTGGAATCAGCCTTGAACACAGGGAATTCCAGACCCCAGGCTCCTGGGCTGGGCCAGGGAAAAAAGAAAGGAACAGATGTATCTTCTTTGGTCCATTAAACTAGATCAAATCTCTTAAAACCAAAAAACCAAACGTGTTGCTGTCGAGTTGATTCCGACTTACGGTGACCCATGTGTTACAGAGTAGAACTGCTCTATAGGGTTTTCTTGGCTGTAATCTTTAAGGAAGCAAATTCTCAGGCCTTTCTTCTGCAGCATTGCTGGGTGGGTTCGAGCCACTGACGTTTCGGTTTAGTCGACTGCAAACCATTCGGCCACCTAGGGACCTCTCCAAACCCCTTGTTGTTGTTGTTGTGTGCCTTAGAGGCCACAAATTTGAGAACACATACTCTGGTGCGAGACGCGACGGCCAGCATGTGTGTGCAAGTATATGTATGAAAGCAGTGGGATGCGTGAACATGCTTTGCCTTGGCTCTGTCCTGATTCTCAGTGTATCAGGTACTCCGGACCCTTTGAAGCCAAGCCCCCAGCTATATACAGCTCATGCTCCTGGCCCCTGTAACTCTGAATTCAGACAGAATGCACCCTGGCCCATCATCAGCTTTTCTTCCTCTAACCCCCCAGCCCCATAAATGCTTAGCGAGGAGGCAAATACTTTATTAAAGTGCAACTTGCAGGGTACACTTGTGAACTGTCCGTACTAGGGGGCCTTTAAAGGACATCTTGGACTAGAGGGCCCTAGGTGTGCTTTTATTGTTCACAAGTGCATACACACCTGTGGAAGACATCTGTGTGTCTATTGGTGTATGTGTGTTTAGGTGTGCATGGCTGAATGTGAATATGTTATGTGGGTGTAAGGCTTATCTATGCTTGTGAGAAAGCAGTTGTGTTCTTAGAATGGGAACTCCAGAGCACTTTTATATGGAACGTACAGTCTTGTGGCCTATATGTGTGTATGTGTGCAAATGGGCATGTGTATATGTGTTGGTGAATGGGGACTGAATGTGTGCTATACGCCTACATTTCTGGCTGGGCACCTACAGATCCAATTCACTCCCATTTCTGTGACCTAGCAGGCAGTATGTTGGACTCTCTGCAGACAGGCTTTCCTACAACTCTGCATTCACCTGGAGGTGAGGGTCTTGGGGAGTGGGGGGAGGTTACTCCAGGCCTGAGGGTCCCTCTTGGCCAGCCCTTCCCTCCCCACTCTGGGAAGTCCCCTCCCCAGGCTCCCCCTCATCATCGGCATCAGCCAGGCCCTCCGGCATTGGCCACTCACGAGTCTGCCACTCCAGCCGTTCTACGCGGTAAGCAATTTTGAGTGCGCTGGACTCCAGCTCAGCCAGGAGGCGAGCGAACTTGGTCTGCAGGTCATCAAGCTGCTGGTCCAGGCTTCGAAGCCGAGACTCTGTGGCCTCCTGCAGGGCGATCTCAGCTGCCTCGGCATTCACATCCAGCTTGTTCATCTTGAGCAGGATCTCCCGGCCCTTCTCCTCCATGACGGTCTGGGCCTGAGGATACTCGCTCAGCACCTCCCGCAGGTCCTCCTTGCTCAGACAGAACAGGTCTGAATAACCCAGACTCTTGATGTTGGCTGTGCGACGGTTCCCAGACATGTTCCCTGTGGTCCACAGACAGACAGATGGGAGGATAGTTAGTGGGGAGCAAAGGGTGGCATTTCACTCCTGAACCAGGACCCCCAACTCCAGTTTGACCTCTTTTCCTCCCTGATTAATTCTTGCATTCAGTATTGGATTGGGGGCCAGGCCTTGTGCTGGGCATCAGCAACCTGCCTCTAAGAATTCATAGTCTAGAGGAGATAGACATTTAAACAGAGAGTTGCATAACAGTATGGCTGGTGCAGTGTAGACATATGAATAGAGTACTATGAGGAAGCAGGTAAAGAGCCTCTAACAAGGTGGAAAGCAGGGAACTTAGGGAAGGCTTCCTGGGATGCCTGAACTGAGAAGGAAATTAGGGGAAGAGGAGGAGGGGAAAGTGGGGAGGATCATCTAGGCAGAGGGAGGAGTACGAGCAGAGGAATGGTTGCAGAAAACAGTAAGCAGTTCAGAGTGGCTGAAGTGGAGGGTGTGAGAAGAGTAGAGAGAGGAGAGGGCCAGGCCAAGTTGGTTCTTGAAGCCATGGCAGAGTTCAGACTTTATGTTGAAGGCAGTGGGAAACTATTGAGCTATTTAGCAGGGGAGCTATATGGTATGAGGTGTGTTTTAGAAAGATGTTAGGAGATGGCAAGATAGGTGAGGCCAAATGCTGCAGTCTCATTGTCAGAAAGGACCTTAGAAAGGGGGAAGGAGAGCTACTGCTTATTGAGCACTTCCCATGTGCCAGGCACTGTGCTGGCTGCCTCACCCATAAAACACACAAAAAAACCAAACCCAGTGCCATCGAGTTGGTTCTGACTCATAGAGACCCTATAGGACAGAGTAGAGCTGCCCCCCTGGAGCTTCCAAGGAGCGCCTGGTGGATTCAAACTGCTGACCCTTTGGTTAGCAGCCATAGCACTTAACCACTATGCCAACAGGGTTTCCATATAGCTCATTTAATCCTCACAAAGATGTTTTCAACATCATCCCCATTGGGGAAGTGAGGAAACTGAAGTCTTAAAAAGCGAAGCGAATTGTCTGAGGTCCAGTAGACTGCAGCCAACTACATGCAGCTTGTGGAGCTTGAGGGGGTCCTTGGAAGACGGATGTGTGGCCTTCTGAAACACTAAAAGGTGGAGCCTTCAGGCTGAGAGAGGCCTGGAACATCTGCCAGTCTACAGCACATCCAGCCTCCATCTGAACATCAACGAGGGTGAGTGCATCCCCTTTCCAGGGAGTGAGGTTTTTTTTCACGTCTGTAATCAAGCATAACAACTTCTACTGCGTATGTCCAATGAGAAGAATGAAAGAATAATGAATAAATAAATAAATAATAATGAAAAATGGGGCCAGCCCAGAGTTGATGTTAAGTAAGAGGGAATTCCTTCTAGCCTTCTTTCCTTTCCACTTGGCTGTGAGAAGGCTGTTCCTTGTCTCGATCTCAAGTGTGTGTTCCTTATTACATGTGTAGACTTCCAAGTTACCTAACTTTTCTCTGTGCTTCGATTTCCTTATTTTTAAAATAGGGATAAAAATAAAACCTACCTTACACGGTCGTGAGAATTTAATGAGCTGATACATGTGAAACACTTAGAACAGGGTAGTAAGCATGCCATATATATATCAACTATTATTATTATGGAGCCCCTGGATAGCACAAATGGTTGAGCACTCGACTACTAGCCAAAAGGTTAGTAGTTTGAACCAACCAAGAAGCACCTTGGAAGATAGGTCTGGCGATCGGCTTCTGAAAGGTCCCAACCTTGAAAACCCTGTGCAGCCATTCTACTCTACACACATGGGACCACCATGAGTTGGAATTGACTTGATGGCAATTAGCAACACTATTATTATTATTATCTCTGTCACTTTCCACTGGTCTGCTTGTGTCTTGGATTAATACCCACAGAGCATGTCTCCTTCCTCTTTTAAAGATCCGCTCTGCTCACTGACTTTGGCTCAGCTTCTTCTCAGGAAACAGACCCTCCATGTCCACCTTCTTTCTATCCCGAGCCCTCTAATGACTTAGTCATGGGCACATGGGCTAGGTTGCCTTCATCCATTAGCCCTGAAGTACTATCCCAGGACCGGGTTCTGGTGTTCTCACCCCTCTCCCCCAGCCCTACCCTCAGAACAAATGCTAGGGTGCCTACCTTTGATGTTGATGATGCTGATCTCCCCAAAGTAGAGCCCTGCACCAAGCACGGCATACTGTGTGACGCCATCGTCTGCCACCACAGCCAGTTTACCCTCACGGATGATGTACATCTCTCGGCCAATGTCTCCCTTGCGGCAGACATACTCGCCTGGGGAGTAGGTCTGGGGCTGCAGCTTCAACACCAGCTCCTCCAGCAGGCTGGCCTCACAGTTCTGGAAGATCTGCACCCGACTCAGAGTGGACAGGTGTACGGACACAGCTACTTCTGCCCGCAGCCGCTCCGGCAAGTGCTGTAAGATGGCTACCTCGTTGGTCATCTTCTTGTTGATCTGCAGGTGCTGGTACCTGGGGGCAAGAGCAGTGTGAACTCCTCATCAGCCCCCTACATGTATGCCTCCATCCACATCCATCAGGGCTCAGCTCAGCTTTAGCCAAGAGCCCAACCACAGTGAGATCTCACAGGGGGTGTGGAAGTAACTACCAGCTGGCTGATGAATATCTTCAGCCCACAATCTCCTTTCCTGGTCACAAATGTGTATGATCTCTTCTCTCTCCCATAGGGCATGGAATTCTCCACCATTTGACAATGGATGAGACATTCTTTACCTCCTGTCAGGCCCTACCCCACCCATCAGTGACAGGACTTGTACCACCCCATTGATTGCTACTTCAATCACCAAACTCTCTTCCCTTCTAGGGTCCCTCTACTATAGCCAATTATGTGATACTTTCAGTTTTTGGGCCCACAATGTTCTACCATGACATAGCCAATCATCTTTTTGTTGGCCGTTTTTGGGGGATATTGTTCTCTTCCTTTCCCTTTCTGGGCCCTACCAGGCAGTGGCAGTTCTCCACTCCCTGGTCTCCATGTTAATCTTGAAGATTACCCTCTGTGTGGGGGGCTGTCTCTCCAGGGCTCTGGTGCATGAGTGCCTCTCCCTATCAGTCTCTTATACACCCTCTCCGCTACTCCAGGTCCCCTTAGTGGAGAACATTCTTTTCTAAGCCCTGCCCAGTGAATCCAACACCTTGACTGCCCTCCCCAGCCCACCATGCAGTAAGAACCCAGCCACCTCACTTTGGTTCTACCACGTACACGCTTTCCAGTCCAGGTCTGGGACCCCAGCCTCCTCACCAGTCAATAACTCGTCGCTCCAGCCGATGATTGACATGCTGCAGTTTCATGTACTTCTTGACTAGCGCGTGGTCTGGGTAGAAAGCTGCGTCTGCAGTGTTCATGTTGTAGATAACGGAGCTCATGCTACCCATGATGGTGGCAAAGCCCATGACGGCCAGCAGGAAGTCACCTACCATGAAGAGGTACTCCTCCTCTCTGTCTGGTAGTGGTGTGTCACCCACAGTAGTCAGGATCAGCGTAGAGAAGTAAAAGCTGTAGAGGTACTGGCGCCGCAGGCGTTCAAAGCCAGGCTGCACAGGGTCTGGGTACACCCATGCGTCACGCCCAAAGCCCAGGTACCTGGACAGGGCAAAGTACAGACAGCTGTTCCAATGGATGACTACAAAAATGTAAATCATCAATTTGGCAATGCGAAAAGCATTTGGGTAAGCCGTGCGGGTCTCTATGCGGTCGAAGGCCTCAGAGAGGCGAGACATACGCAGAAAACGGTTCAGCCTCAGCATGGGTATGTGCGGGCCCAGCCGCAAGTAGGCCAAGTCTGTGGGCACCAGGGAAGCCAGGTCCAACATGAAGCTCCATGTGCGAATATAGCGGCTGGAGATCCTACTCTTGTCCACCACCAGGATGCCCTGTTCCAAGAATCCTAGAGGGGAGAAGGGGAGGACAGGCCAGGATCGGCCACAGAATGGGGTCAACAGTAGGTATCGGTCAGAGCACCTTCCTGCTATAGTAACTGAGGGTGACAGTAGCAGGCCAGTGAAGGAAAGGAAGACAGTGGAAGTGGGGTCCTGAGGTGATCTTGGGGGTGTTGTCAAGCATAGAGGCATGTGGTAGTACTGTAAGGAAAGGGGTCACTCTCTTGTTACTAAGAGGTTAAAGTGGAAGGGAACACAGAACAAAGGGTTAGCCCTTGGATCACTGACCCGTGTGGAAGCGCACCACTATGTCCAGTAGGTAGAGCAGGTCACTTGTATAGTCCAGCACGAACCAGGCCGCCAGATAACCGTGCTGCAAGTCAGGAAAGCAGGCCCTGGAGGGCGGGGACAGAGGGATTGGCTAGGGCACCCTCTTTGTGTGAGGCAGAGACTGTCTCCCCTGGCCCCTCAGTGCTTTGCCTTGGACAGCGGCTCCCACCAGCCCCCATCCCTCCTTTGGCCTGCCCTTCTTTCAGGCCTTGCTCTCTTCTGCTCCCTAGGATCCTTAAGGCCCTCCCTTAGTGCTCCCGCCAAACCTGCACACCACGATGATGAGGTTGTACATCACTGGGAAGACCATCGTGTTCAGCCACCAGTAGTAGTAATCCCCGGATGGGTCCAGGACAGGCAGCGACTTCCTGTGGTGGCAGGAGGGGAGGTCGTGCTTCATTTATTCACCAGACATTCAATGCTGTAGTTGTGACTGGGGGAGCCAAGAGGAATCAGGCCCTACCATCTAGTGAGGCAGACAGACCCAACACAGGGGGCCAGGATCTCTCACCTGGCCTTGGACGGGGCAGGGGGGTTAGACTCTCTTGTCTTCACTTTGTTGTCCTGACTCATGGTTCTGTGGCCTGGCGCTGGCGTGTGAGATATCCAGGGCCACTACCTGTAGGCAGCTTCCGGAGGTGGAGGTTAGTGCCTGACAACCTGGAAAAGGCTGCCCTCAGCTCCAGCTTCAACTTCTCTTGTCTTTGGCTTTTGAAGCTCTTAGCAACACAACCAGCGCCAGCTACAGAAGAGGTGGAGGCTGTGTGGCTTCAGCACCCCGCCCTGTCTCCCAGGGCTTAGGCTGACACCTGCCTAGCTAAACAGCTCTAATGAGGTCCCTGAAGAAGGTTGGGTGAGTGGTGCTTGCCTCACAGGAAAGGCTGGGCCTTGTTTCTGCTAGATATACTGCTCATCCCTTCTTCTTCTGTCCCCCACCCCAAAGCTGAGCTACATGGGAGCCCTCTAAGTCAGGAGACCTGAGTTTAAGTGTAGGCTTAGACAATCACTCTGTTACCTTATGCAAGTTCCCTGCTTAGGCCTCATTATTTACTCATTTAACAACTATTTATCTCTGTGTCAGGTGCTGAACTAGTCTTCAGGGGCAAGATGCCTCTCACATCAGATGTAAGCTCTACCTGTTTTCTTCATCTCTGTCCTTATCTATGGAAACCCTGGTGGCGTAGTGGTTAAGAGCTATGGCTGCGAACCAAAAGGTTGGTAGTTCAAATCCACCAGGTTCTCCTTGGAAACGCTATGGGGTAGTTCTACTCCATCCTGTAGGGTTGCTATGAGTCGGGATCGACTTGACAGCAGTAGGTGGGTTTTATCCTTATCTACATCCACACGCATCCTTACTCCGTCCTGCTGATCCCAGGATGAGAGAGTAATTCAACAGTGTCTTTGTCTTCATTCCCTTCCAGTTACCTCTAGTTCCTGAGTCCACCAGGTATTCCTCTGGATCCTCAACTTCTTTCACCATTTCCCTTTCTGTGAAATGCTTAAATCCCTCCCATACCAAAACAAACAAAAACCCTAAAAATTCTCCCTCAACCACATGTCCCTTTTACTACCATCATCTGTCTCAGTCAAGAGTCATGATCAGAGCAACATCTACGTTTCAGGCCAATATTGTGCTCAACACTGGGGTAAGAGGTAAATGAGACATGCTCTCTGCTTCCCCAAAGCTCTTAGACTGGTAGGGGAAACGGTCAGGTAAATACGCAATTACACATCAGTCTGCTGAGTACTCTAGTAGGTGGATGACAGAGGGCTGTTATGATATATAGGAAGGGTCCCTTCAGAGCCTGGCTTCTTCAGGACAGATAGAGGTTAGCCAGTTAGAGCGAAATGGGCGGGCGAAGGGCACTTAAGGCAGAGCAAACAGAGCGTGCAAAGGCATACCAGTACCAGTTGCCTTAGAGCTGATTCCAACTCATGGTAGCCCCATGTGTTGCAGAGTAGAAATATACTCCACAGGGGTCATGAAGTAAAGATCAATCAAGACCGTGACCTTTTGGAAGCAAACCACCAGGCCTTTTTTCCTAGGTGCTTCTAGGTGGGTTCGAATTGCCAGCCTTTTGGTTAGTAGTCAAGCACTTAACTTTCTGTACCACCCAAGGACGTGGTGCAAAGGCATAGAGGCATCAAAAAGCATGGGTGACTAGGGCGACATCAATATTTTTTGAGGATCTGAGGGAGAGTAGAGCACTGGTGGCATAGTGGTTAAGCGTTCAGCTGCTAACCAAAAGGTCAGGAGTTCAAATCCACCAGCTGCTCCTTGGAAACTCTATAGGGCCGTTCTACTCTGTCCTATAGGGCTGCTATGAGTTGGCATCGACTTGGGTTTGATCTGGTGTGGAGCGGACTGTGAAGAGACAGGAGGCTGAATAGGCGAGCAGGGATCAGCTCGGGGAGAGCTTTGTCAGCCATGTTACAAAGCTTGGATTTCGTCTGAAGGCAATGGACAACCTGATAAATGTTTTGCACAGTTAAGTGATATGGTTAGGTTTGCGTTTTTGGTGAGTTTCTTGGAACAAACATCTACAGTCCCCAAACATTTTACCAAACTCTTTTCTCCCTTGACTTCTGTGACACCATAATTTCTTGGTTTTCCGTTTATTTCTTCCTAGTCTCTTTCTGGGCCCCTCTGCCCATCCCTCTTATGTTGATGTTCCTTAGGACTCTGTCCTAGGCCTTCTTCTCTTTCCACCCTCTCGATGCTCCCCGGTCAATCTCCAATACCCTCAGGACTTCTTTTCCCATCTAATGACTCCCAAGAGCTCCTCCTGAGCTGCAAACACATGTACACCACCAACTGCTCACTGGATGTTCCACAGGCACCTTCAACTCACGGGGTCTAAAACTGAGTTCGTTATTCCACTTCCCCCCGCTGCCACCTGCTCTTTCTCCTGTGATCCCTATCTCTGGCCTCTCAGCCAGAAAACCTAGCATCAATATTTTTTTATTATTATTGTATAGCTTTGTGGCAATTTTATAAAATAGCCACAAATTCTTTGATGTTTCTTCCTTGTGACCGCTTCAACCAATAGAACATAGCAGAAATGATGTTGTGCAGTTTCAGAGGCCAGAAAAGACCACACAGTTTCCTCTTGGTTCTCATAGAACACTCAGTGTCTGGAAGCTGCCTCTCAAGATGCTTTCTCTTGGAACCTAGCCGTCATGTTGTGAGAAGCCTAAGCCAGACAGAGAGGTCACCTGTATGTCTTGTTTGACAGTCCCAGCTGAGCTCGACCTTTGAACCATGCTAGTTCAGGCATCAGACATGTGAGTGAAGTAGCCTCCAGATAATTCCAGTCATCAGCCTCAAGTTATCTCCAGATGTTTGTGCCTCCTAGATGAGGCCCCAAATATCATGGAACAGAGACAAGCCATTCCTGTTGTATCTTGTCTGAATTCCTGACCCAGAATCTGTGATCCTAAAAACGTAGCTGTTGTTTTACACCACTAAGTTTGGGGTGGTTTGTTATGCAACATAGTAACCGGAACAAACATACATAGAGAAAAGTATGTATATATGTCTTAAATATATAGCTCGATCAATTTTCTCAAAGTGAACACACCCACGTAACCAGCATTCACATCAAGAAACAGAATAGTTCCTAAGGAGCCTCACCTTGCCCCCTTCTAGTTAATGCTTTTTCAAGGGTAATCACTATCTTGACTTTTAATACCATAGTTTAGTTTGGCCTGTTTTTGAACTTTATGTAAACTGAGCACCAGTTTTAATTCTTCCTCTCATTTTCCTCTGATCATGAAGCTTTGGTGATCTGCCTTCTAGTGTCTACATGTCCCCTTCCTGCATCCCTCCCACCCTAGTCAGGTTTTATTTGCTCTTGTCTGGTCTTTTGCAAAGGCCCCCTGATTATCGATCTAACCATTTTGAAAAATTTTGCAGCTCTCTTTTATCCAAAGAATAAAATCTAAACTCCTTAACATGTCCTACAACGCTCTCCAGGACCTGACCTCTACCTGTGTTCAGCCTTATCTTGCAAGATTTCCTCTGCGAGTGCCCTAGGCACCAGACACACTGTGCTCACTGCAGTTCCCAGACCATCCCCCTCCTCCCTGCATGCTGTCCGTTCTTCCTTGTCCTGGTATATGCTGATCCTTTGGGCTGAAACTTCCATTTCTTTTCCTTTTTTTAAAAAAAAAAAAAAAAAGCATGTATATCACAATTTTTTAAATTATATATATCTATAACTTTTTTTTTTTTTTTTTTTTACTGTACTGAACCCTGGTGGCACAGCGGTTAAGTGTTCGGCTGCTAACCAAAAGGTTGGCTATTCAAATCCACCAGTCGCTCCTTGGAAACCCTATGGGGAAGTTCTACCCTGTCCTGTAGGTTCGCTATGAGTCCGAATTGGCCTGAAGGCACTGGGTTTGTTTTTATGTTTTTTATATAACAGTAAAGGGTCAGTGAAAAGAGGAAGACCCCTAACGAAATAGACTGACACAGTGGTTGCAACAATGGGCTCAAACATAGCAACAATTGTGAGGATGGTGCAGGACTGGGCAGTGTATTGTTCTGTTGTGCATAGGGCAACTATGAGTCAGCATCAACTTGATGACAGCTAACAGCAACAACAAATATGTATATATGTATATATTATTTTTTTACATTTATAATTCAGTGACATTAATTACCCTCATAAGGAGCTCTGGTTGTACAACAGTTAAGCACTTGGCTGCTGATGGAAAGGTTGGAGGTTCAAACCCACCCAGTGGCTCTGTGGGAGAAAGACCTGGCGATCTGCTTCTGTAAAAATTACAGCCAAGAAAACCCTATAGGGCAGTTCTACTATGTTACATGGAGTCGCTATGAGTCGAAATCAACTTGAGGACACCCAACAACAAAAATTATACCCATCATGTTGTGCAATCATCACCATTATCTATTTCCAGATTTTTCCATCACCCCACACAGAAACTCAGTGCCCCTCTTCCTCCTTCCTCTTGCCCTTGGTAACTACTAATAAACTTTGGTCTTTATGCATTTGCCTATTCCAGATATTTTGTGTAAGTGGGATCATATAATACATGTCCTTCTATGACTCAGCATGTTTTCAAGATTCATTCATGTTGCAGCATGTATCAGGATTTCATTTCTCTATATGGTTGAGTATATGCCACATTTTGTTTATCCATTCAACTGTTGATGGACACTTGGGTTGTTTCCACCTTTTGACTGTTGTGAATGTTGTTACAGTGAACATTGGTGTACAAGTATCTCTTCATGTTCCTGCTGTTAATTCTTTTGGGTACTTACTTAGGAGTGGAATTGCTGGGTGATATGGTAATTCTGGGATCCCTGGGTGACACAAACAGCTAAGTGCTTGGCCCAGAGGTGTCTTGGAAGAAAGGCCTGGTGATCTACTTCAGAAAAATCAGCTATTGAAAAGTCTATGAATCACAGTTCTACTCTGACACACATGAGGTTGCCATGAGTTGGAATTGACTCCACGGCGACTGGTTGTGGTAATTCTATGTTTAAATTTTTGAGGGAGTGCCAAACTATTTTCCACTGTTGCTGTACTTTTGCACCATTTTACAATCCCACTGGAAATGGGTGACGTTTTCAGTTTCTGCACATCTTTGCCAGTATCTGTTGTTTTCTGTTTTTTGGGTTATAGCCATCTTTGCTGATGTTGTTGTTAGTTCATATCTTAGTGGGGGTGTCTCAGTCATCTAGTGCTGCCATAACAGAAATACCACAAGACAGCTTTAACAAAGAGAAATTTATTTTCTCACAGTCTAGTGGGCTAGACGTCCAAATTCAGGGCTTCTGCTTCAGGGGAAGGCTTTCTCTCTCTGTGGGCTCTGGAAGAAGGTCCTTCTTGTCAATATTCCCCTGGACTAGGAGCTTCTCGGTGCAGGAACCCTGGTCCAAAGGATGCGCTCAGTTCCCGATGCTTCTTTCTTGGTGGCATGAGGCCCCGCTCTCTGCTAGCTCCCTTTTCCTTTTATTGCTTGAGAGATAAAAGGTGGTGCAGGCCACACCCCAGGGAAACTCCCTTTACATTGGACCAGGGATGTGACTTGGTAAAAGGGGTTACAATCCCACTCTAATCTTCTTTAACATAAAATTACAATCACAAAATGGAGGCCAACCACAGAATACTGGGAATCATGGCCTAATCGAGTTGACACACTTTTTTGGGAGGACATAATTCAGTTGGTGACAGGGGTAAAGTGATACCTCATTGTGGTTTTGATTTGCATTTTCCTAACGACTAATGACACTAAGCATTTTTTCATGTACTTGTTGGCCATTTGATGAAAAGTCTCTTCAGGTCCTTTGACTATTTTTTGATTGGATTGTTTGTCTTTTTGTTGTTAAGTTGTGGGAGTTTTAAAAATATTTACTGGATATTATAGTCTTATTTTCCCCCAATCTCTAAGTTGATAAGTCCTTTGATTTACAACAGTTTTTAATTTTGATGAACTCCGGTTTATCTATTTTGTCTTGTTGATTATGTCTTTCTTTTTTTAAAACTAATTTTTGGTTTACAGAAAAGTTACAAAGATAGTTACAATAATCAAAAGCAGGGAATAAACATTGGTACAATGTGTTAAACTACAGACCTTATTTGAAACTTCCATTTCTGTGTCTTAGTTTATCTTAACCTCGCTTGTCTTTCAAGGCTCAGCTCAGACATCATCTCCTGGAAGCCTTTGCCCTTCCTTCCCCTCATCCTCTATACAAGCAAATCAAGTACTGCTCTTTAATGGGCCTCCTATTATATAGTACAGGTAGTCTGGTTGACAAACCGTACTTAGCACCATCTGTTTTTTTTTTTTTTTCGCTTAGTAATATGTACTACATACAATGTCGCAGCATGTAGTTAAAGCGTTCAGTTTGTGGAAGCAGATGGATCCTAATTGATTTGGAATCCCAGCCTGCAATGGAGGTGCGTATTCAGCGTTCATTGATTGAATGAGAGAGGGCGCAAGGGGTGGTCATCGCCTGGGTACTGAAGCCAAGCCATGCACCCAGGTGTGGCACAAATGAGCTCTCCCGCAGCCAGCTCCAACCAAACCCGTTGCTGTGGAGTCATTCCGACTCATAGCGACCCTATAGGGCAGAGTAGAACTGTCCCATAGGGTTTCCAAGGAGCGCATGGTGGATTCCAACTGCGGACCTTTTGTTAGCTGCCGTAGCACTTAACCATTACACCACCAGATCAGCCCTCTCCAAGGCTCTGCTCTTCCATGTACTGATTCTGACCCTCTGACTTTCATTCAGCGCCCCTCTCCACGCCCACTCTCCCACTCTACCCCGCCCTTTCCTCTTTAGCCCCGCCCCCAGGCCCTTTCCTGCCTCTCAAAGTCCCGCCTTCTGCCCTCTTATGCGACCTTTCCTCTCCAGGCTCCGCCTCCGCCCCGCGGGCCTCCGCCTTCCGAAAGGTCTTTGCCTATGACAGGCCGGAGCCCCCCTGAGGGGCGGGGCTTACAGTAAGAAGGGGCGGTACCTAGAGAGAGGTAGTGTTTCTCACTCGGAATTCCGTTGGCGACCCCGCCCCTGCGCTCGGCCGTTGCCAGGAAACAAGCGTCGACGCTTTGGCTGTGGCTGCGTCCATCCAATGAGCAGGTACGCCATTGCCCAGTCGTGCGTCGCTGGGCGGTTACGTGGGTGCGCGGGGGCGCGGGCTGCGTGTGGCGCGGGGCGGGGCGCGGCTGGGACGCCTGAGGAACGATGGCCGCGGCCTGAGCTCACCTAGCAGGGGCGCGGCGACCGGGCCTGGCCAGGGTCGAGGTTCTGTAAGTGAACGGTAAGCATGGGCCGGGAGGCCCGGAGAGGCACGTGAGAACATGAGGGGCCAGGAAATGACAGTACCTGGCTTGGCGACTGTACTGGTTGTGAGGGGACCGGGTGTAGGTCTGGCAGGTCGTGAGGGGCCAGGTGTGAGTGTCTAACTAGGGGAGCAAGGTGAAAGCCTAGGGGTAAGTGGACAGGTAAGGGATTGGGTTGTGTGAAGGGTTGGGGTGCTTTCTCAGGGGCCAAGTTGAAAGGACTTGTGCACACCGTTTAGCAAGGGACTGGGACTCCTGAGGGCGGGGACGAGGGACAACCTTGGTACCAGAGTGAGGGGGTAATGCCTGTGCGAGGAGGAGGAGGAGGAGAGCAAAGGGCGAAGGCAGGAGCATGTGGGATGGTGAAGGAGTTGAGGGCAGGGGTGGGAGGAAGGAATGAAGATTGTGAGACTTAGATGAGGGTGAGAGATTGGTTCTGAGGCCTCTTTTGATGGACTGTTCTGCCCAGTGAGAACAATAATTTTAGACTAAGTAGGAGAGCTTGGGTGGAAATGTTGTGCACTTGAGTGCCCTGTACCCATAAAAAAAATAGGGTCTACATATTCTGGAGTGCAAAAATTGGAGGTGTCACAGGCAATAGTAATAAAAATAATTTTGGGAGCTGTTTCAACAGAGGAATTACTGGAACTTTAGTACCTAAGTTCCTCTTTTGGACTGCAGACTTGAAGGTGATCTTTCTCATAAAGGTTTTTTTTTTTTTTGGCTATGACTATGTTTGTCTTCTTTCCACCTGCTTCTAGGCAGCCTTACTCCACTGCTACTCCTCACCTGTGCTGAGCTTTGGGGCTTTGATAATTGTTATCTGTATCGGACTGACCACTTTCAAGTTTTAACTCTACTTTCATGGAGGTCACATGGCTTGTCACAGCACTATATTTAGACTCACAAAGAAGATTATGAAATAATGGTGACAGTTGTTGTTAATGTGCTGTTGAGTTTGTTCCGATTCATGGTGACCCTGTGTACAACAAAATGAAACACTGTCTGGTCCCGTGCCATCCTTCCAGTCATTGCTATGTTTGAGCCCATTTTTACAGCCACTGTGTCAATCCATCTCATTGAGGGTTTTCCTCTTTTACACCGACCCTTTACTTTACCAAGCATTTTATCCTTCTCCAGGGACCAGTCTCTCCTGATAACATGTCCAAGAGATGTGAAAGTCTTGTTATCTCGCTTCTAAGGAGCATTCTGGCCATACTTCTTCCAAGTCAGGTTTGTTTGTTTTTCTGGCAGTCGATGGTATATTCAATATTCTTCGCCATACCATGATTCAAAGACGTCAGTTCTTCTGTCTTCCTTATTCATTGTCTAGCTTTCACATGCATATGAGGTGATTGAAAATACCATGGCCTGGGTCAGGCATACCTTAGTCTTTAAGTGCTTTTTTACACTTTAAAAAGGCCTTTTGAGCCCTGGTGGCACAGTGGTTAAGACCTAGAATGAGCTACAGCCGCTAACCAAAAGGCTGGCAGTTTGAATCCACCAGCCCATCCCTTGAAACTCTATTGGGCAGTTCTACTCCATCCTACAGGTCACTATGAGTCAGAATTGACTTGACAGCAAATGATTTTTTGCAGCAAATTTGCCCAACGCAATTTGTTGTTTGGTATCTTTTAATTTCTCATTCAAAAGTTTTACACATACTGTTTTGTGACATTGGTTGCAATTCCTGCAGTGTGATAGCATGCTCCCCCTTTCCACCTCAGGTTCCCTGTGTCCATTCATCCAATTCCTGCCCCTTCCTGCCTTCTCATCTTGCTTTTGGACAGGAGTTGCCCATTTGGTCTTATATATTTGATTAAACTAAGAAACATGTTCTTCACATGTTATTTTTTGTTTTATAGGCCTGTTTGGGATTTTTATAGTCTTTGTCTGAAAAATGGGCTTCGGGAATGGTTTCAGTTCTGGGTTAGCGGTGTCCAGGGCCCATAGTCTTGGGGGTTCCTCCAGTCTCTGTCAGACCAGTAAATCTGGTCTTTTTTCGTGAATTTGAATCCTGTTCTACATTTTTCTCCTGTTCTATCTGGGACGCTGCCTTGTTATACCTGTTAGAGTGGTCATTGGTGAGTCATTTGATTTTTTTCACTGCTGCTTCCATGGGCATTGAGTTATCGTGATGTTGCTTATTGGTTCAGTTGTGAGGATTTTTGTTTTCTTTATGTTGAGGTATAATCCATACTGAAGGCTGTAGTCTTTGATCTTCATCAGTAAGATGGTGACAGTAGATGGTGGATTTTTAAAATATGGTCTTATTTGCCAAAATAGGAAGTGACAACTCTATTTTATAATTATTAGTTTTTTAAAAATTATTTTTGTTAGTTCATGAAATCCAGAAATCTGAGATCACAATTTAGAGTGATGGGGTGTTGCTGTTGTATTAGACTGAGGGAAAATGGGTTTATGCAATAATTCTGTATGACTTCTGATGTCTGAACAGCATTCATACTTTACATAGCAACCTCAAATTTTACTGTTGCTACACAGATACCTTGTGAGCTAGGCAAGGACAGGAATTCTTATTTTAAGAGGAGGAATCAAATTCAGAAGACAGAGGTCACATGGTGGTAAATGGCAAAGCTGGACTCAAAATTTGAGGGTGAGAACGACTTGGGGAAAGAAAAGTTGTAACACCGAATGAAGGTGATGTGGAGCAAAAGGTATCTGATCTATAAGAACAGTTGTGATAATATAAAGGACAATACATTGACAGAAAGCATTTTTTGTATGATTTACAATTGTTCTTTGTCCAAAGAGATTACAGGGACTTTGAGAGTGACATAGGGATGAGGGTTGTATTTAATATTGTGTTGATGACATAGAAACAGATAGGTATAATACCCACGTAATATGGATTACACAGTGATAGTGACTCGACGGTACTGGGGGCGGGGAGTGATAGGATGAGTCAAGTCACATGTTGGAGAGTTCTTAGGGACTGTCTGAATTCCAGTATTTGAGAAAGCACTGGGTTTATTCAGCTTTTTGTTTGTTATACTGAGATCTTTGTTGAAATAATGCATTAAATATAATGAATTTTGCTTAGGGCATATAGCTGAGTGGTAGGTCTGTTGTTGTTGTTAGTTGGCTGTTGAGTTAATTCTGACTCATGGCAACCCCATGTGTGCAGAGTAGAACTGCTCTATAGGGTTTTTCCAGCTGCGACATTTCAGAAGCAGATTGTCAAGCCTGTCTTCTGAGGCACTTCTGGGTGGATTAGAACTGCCAACTTTTCCGTTAGTAGTCGAGCACTTAACTGTTTGTTCTACCCAGGGACTCCAAGTGGTAGGACTGGGAGGATGATAATAGATGAGGATGATGTAGAGACAGGAACACGTTTGAGGTGCTGTGGGGAAACAATGTGTGTCACCATTTTTCAACATCTGGTGTGCCAGGTACACTGCTAAGTGCTGGGAGAACAAATTCATTCATTTATATATTAATTCTACAAATACTTCTTGAGTATAGATATAGTCTGACACTTACCTTCTATGGGATAACGAGCAATAAGACTTGATTCTCTGAGGTCTCAAGGAATTCTCAGTTTAGTTGGGAGAGATAGACACATGAAAAGATAATTTCAAATTAGAGAAACAATGTGAAATATAAAAATATATCGTAATGAGGTGATAACCTCTCTGTGTTTGGTCTTAGTCTCTCCCTGTGTTCCGTGTGTTCTCTGTGTGTGTGTGTGTATGTATGTTGAGATATCAGTATCCCCACAGGTATCTACAAATTTCCATGTCCAAAACAGAACTCACTGTCTTTACCCTGAAAGCCTGCTTCTATACCCATGTGCCCTGTCTTAGTCCAGACACTTCAGTGTATTTTCCATTCCTTTCCCTCCTTCATCCCCTGCATGCAGCTAATCACTAAAATCTTAATACATTTTTCTTGATTATTTCTCTTCTTCTTTTCATCTCCACTGCTACAATTTTCACAGTTAAAGCTTTAGTTTAGCTCCTCATCATCTCTTATTCGTATCCCCCCGTCCGCAGCAGTCTCCTGCCTTCAAGTTTACGCTTTTCTAGTCCATCCCTAGAATGATCTTTCTAAAAATACAAATCTGATCATGGAATTTCTCTGCTTGAAAACTTTTGGCTCTTCGTGTCTTGTAGGATAACATCCAAATTCCTTAATATGGCAGTGTTTGGCCTGGACTTACCTCCAGTCTTATCTGCTGCCACTCCCTACTCTGTGTTCTGGTTTGAATAAATTGTTCATAGTTCCCTAACAAACATGTTACTTTTTTGAGCCTTGGGATCTTTGCAATAGCTGCTTCCTCTACTAGGAATGCCTTTTCTTCTCTGCCTAGTGAACTTTCCTTATCTTTTAGAAACCAGTTCAGTTTCACCTCCTCTTTAACATCTTCTTTGTCACCCTCGTACAACAAGGGTAGAAATGACCAGGTGTGGTGGGGCATTCTCTGTTATAAAGGAGTCACTGTGTGATAGAGGTTCACTTTGTGAGTTACGAGGGCTCTGCTGGAGCCAGGTGAGGATATCCCTGCAAGAAGCAGAGGTGGTATAGGAGGAGAGGAGGGGAATAGGAGGGAAGCAGTGGGGACCATACACTGATATCCCATTTGACTTATACATGCAGGCCTGAGGGAGAGAAGAGAGGGAGAGTGTGTGTGAGATGAGCCCTAGATTGGTGGGCATCTGTGAGGTCGGATTTTTCTTCCCTTCTTCCTTTCTTATTTCTATGAGGTTTTAGTCAGGACTTTCTACCTTCATTATTAAGGATAACAGCTCCTCCGTGCCTCTTATGTCAGTAAGCAGTCATTTTGCCTAGGAAGAGCCACTGTAGGGAGAGAGAAGCCTTAGAACTCTACTGACCTGTTTTTGGGAGGTCATTTTGGTCTCTCCCCCTCTGCTGTAGGTATTGCAGGTATAGCCCTGCCCCCAGCTCCCTCCCTTTCTTTGCCCCTCCCAGGGCAAAGGTTCCTAAGTGAGGCTGAACCACTTCCTGCCGTGTGCCTGCTGTTCTCAGGTAGGTTGATGCCCTTGCTGACTGTGTCTGTGAGGCTGTATTTTGGGCTATATGGTCAGTGTCTGGCCTTGGGTCATTTGTGGGTCTGAGAGATCAGCTCCTTTTCTCCCTTTTTTTTCCCTGTGGCTGAGTCTGAGGGTAAGTCTGGGAAGAATAGGTCTGCTTTTTTTTTGTCTTTTGATATGAGAAGAAAGTAAGAATGTGGTGATTCCAGTCTCTTCTTTGTCTTAGTCCAAATTTTGCAGGGTTTATAGGGGGTCAGAGAGTCTAAACAGGTGACAGGAACTGTAAGTTATGACCTTCCGTTTTGTTTTTGGAGTGTGTCAGCAGGGTCCAGGGGTCAAGTGTTGGTTTTTGGGTTCTGAGCTGGTTCCAGTGTGGCACTTCCCTTCGAGGTCTTTGAAAGGCATGAGGGTGAGGACAGTTTCTAGAGGCAAGTCCTTCTTGAGTCTGTGAGGTTTTCTCTTTGTTTGTCAAATAGGCGAGCAATAGTGGGCACCCCAGGTATATTGTGAGGTAGGCTCAGTTTGTTAACTTCTGAAATTCAGTTCCAGAAGCTGGAGATAGTTTAGTTTGGGACATGTTAAGGCCTTACTTTGCTAAGATTGGATACCTTGCCAAAAATATATCTCTAGTCTCGATTTCAGTCTTGAGTTCAAGCATGCTATTTCTTTTTGTGGACATCATGGATATCCTGTAGGTGGCTCAAAACTTAGTGTGTTCAAAACTGTACTCCTCCTCTTTTCTAAAACACGGTTCCCATTGTTATGTTAAGATAATGACCCTAGTCTCTGTTAATAGCATTATCTTTTACTGATTCTCCTATACTTTATATTAGGGTTTTTTCTCACCCTCCATATTTAATTGCCAGGTTTTTTTGCTTCTACCTTATGGTTAAGAACATGGATTCTGGAGGCAAATTGTCTGCATTTGCATCCCAGCCCTGGTAATTTCTAGCTGGGTAACTTTGGGCAAGTTACCTAACTTCTCTTGGGTTTGATTTTCTTGTGTGTAAGAAAGGGATAATAGTAAATATAGGGTTTTTTTGAGTTTGAATGAGCTAGTACACCTAGTGCTTAGAACAGAACCTGCTACATAGTAACTGCTGAACATATGTTAGCTATTATAATTATTATTATTAATTCAGCATTCAGTTCCATAAACATTTTTGAATGTTTGGCCCTCTGTCGGAACTAGGATTTCAGAGAAGAATGAATGATGTGATTCCTATTGTCAAAGAGCTTGCTATTCATTGGCAGAGACATTACAAGTATACATAATTTCGGTATTAGATGAGATATGCTAACATAGAGGTGAATCTCAGATTTATCTTTTCTAATCCTGCTACTCCCACTTTAGTTCATGCCATCCTTTTTTTCTCATATGGACTATTAAAGCAGCTTTTTAAAAATTTTCCACTGCTATCTGTCTCTGTTGCACCTTAAATTGCTGTCTGACATGTTTTTAAAGACAAATCTGATCTTGTCATTTCCTCGTTTAAAAACCTCCTTTGTCTCCAGGATATCAAGAGATAAAACTCAAGCTCTTTACCATGGTATTCAGTGATGTTTATAACCTTTACCCCTATTTGCCTTTCAACTCATTATTGTGCCTCTTTTCTCTAGATAGTCTACGAGTAAGCCACACTGAACTTGGAACTGTTCTTCAAACTTGTCATGCTCTTTCACAGTGCTGTATTTTTGTACATACTGTTTTTAATATGAAGGAGGCCTTTCCTGCTGCTCTTTTAATAAAGGGACTATATTTATACATCAGAGCAGATTAATGGTGCGATATGTGGTCAGTGTGTCGTTTTTAAAGATCTACGTCAGTGTTATGATTGAATTGTGTCCCTGCAAGATATGTGTTGTAAATCCTAACCTCTATGCCTGCTTATAATCCTATTTGGGAATCAGTTATCTTTGTTATGTTAATGAGACAGAATTATTGTAGGGTGTGTTTCCAGTCAGTCTCTTTTGGGATATAAAAGAAATTAAACAAGTAAGCTGGCAGAACAGAGATGCCAAGCCACGTGAAGATTGCCCAGGAGCAAGTAGCCCAGAGACAAGGACCTTCTTCAAAAGCCGACAGAGAAAGCCTTCCCCTAGAGCTGGCACCTTGAATTCACACTTCTAGCCTCCTAAACTGTGAGAAAATAAATTTCTGTGTTCAAGCCATCCACTTGTGGTGTTTCTGTTACAGCAGTACTAGATAACTAAGAATTTGGTACTGAGAAGTGGGAGTGGTGCCCTAACGGATACCTAAAATGTGGAAGTGGTTTTGGAGTTGGGTAATGGGTAGAGGCTGGAGGAACTTTAAGGTACCTAATAGTAAAAGCCTAGATTGCCTTGAAGAGACTGTTGGTAGAATTATGGACATTAAAGGTGATTCTGATGAGGGCTCTGAAGGAAGTAAGGACAGCTATAGAGAAAGTCTCTTATCATCTGAGAGAACACGTATGGTGCCAGGAACAGAGTGTTGCCCGAAATGGGGACATTAAATATGTTTCTGGTGAGGCTTTAAAAGGAAATGGTGAACATGTGATTGGACACTGGAAGAAGGGTAGTGCTTTTTATGCAGTGGCAAAGAACTTGTCTGAATTATGTTGAAATATATGGTGGAAGGTAGAACTTGTAAGTGATCAACTTAGATATCTGGCTGATGAGATTTCTAAGCAAGATTTTAAAGGGGCTGTGTGATTTCTTGAAGCTTGATGATAAAATGCAAGAAGAAAGAGATGGACTTAAAAATGAACTGTGAAAAATGAAAACAACTTAAAGATTTGGAAAATTCTGTTGTACAAACTAAGGACATGAGTTCTGGACTGTTCGCCAAGGACATGGCTACATAACCTTTTATTAAAGAAATTAAGCCTGTGACTGATGATCTAACCAGCTACCATAGGAGAAAACCCCTCAGGTTAGACTGAAGGGGACAGAGAAAGAGTGAAAGGAAAGGACACTGTCTGCCTTTGGAATTCTACAGGCAGGAAGCAGACCAAAAGAGCTACATCTGTTGTCCTCCAGGAAAAGAAAAGGACCATCCCTGGAGCAGCTCGGAGGTCAGAACTGTTGAAAGGAGCACAGGAAGCAGGGCCTTCTTGGTTCCACAGGGTGGGGCCACAGTCTCCTGGATTGCAAAGGGTGGGGCCACAGCCTCCTAGGTTTCAAAGAGTCAGATCTTCACCAGCTTGGTGTGCTAGGGAGATGGGGCCATTGCCCAAAGCTTAGGGGGCAGGGCTTCTGTGCCCAAGGGACAGAGGAACAGTGCCTGCAGGGGCCAAGGGGGTGGGGTCGCCACTCAGATGGACTAGAAGAATGGGGCTGCCCAAAGTGGAGGGAGCAGAGTTGCCATACAGGTGGACCTGGAAGGGGGAGCTGAAGCCCAGGGCTGAGGGGCCTCCATCCAGAATCCAGAGGCCTTGGCCAATACCCAGAGTCTGGAGGCTGGGGCCATTGCCCAGATGGTCTCAAGAAACCAGAGCATTATTTTCAATCCCTGAGAGCTAATATAAATTGTTCTGCTGGGTTTTGGATTTGCTTGGTGCCTGTCTTCCCTTCTTTTCCTCCAATTTGTCCGATTTGTAGTGGAAATATCTACCTTGTGCCTATTCCACCATGTATTTTGGAAACAGATAAACTGTAATCTAGATTTCACAGCTTCACAGAAAGAGAGGAATTTTGCCCCAGGATAGAATATGCCTTAAGTCTCATCTATATTTGATTTAAATGATTGAGAAGATTAGATTTTAGACTTGGAATTGTTTTTTAAGACTTTTGGATGATGTACTAGGGTGAATGTGTTTTGCATATGTCAAGGACATGAGTTTTAGGGGGCCAAAGCGTGGGATGTCATGAATTTAATTGTGTCAGATATCCTTCCTTTTTGGAACCCTCTTATAGTCCCCCAGGCAGAATTTGTTGCTTTCCTTCCTGCCCTATGACACTTTTGTACATGTCTCTATTTATAGTATTTATTGGAGTTTGTGTTTATACCCCTCCAACTGTTTTTATTCATCTCTGTATTGTCAGTGCTTACTTCACACGGTGACCAGTATATGTCACTGTGGATGTAACATTTTGTTTATCAATGAATGTGCCCTACCTGCTCTTTGGGACTGGCTCTTCTTATAAGACTATCGCCTGTCCTACCGGAGGTTTCCTTAAGCAAAGTTGTGAACTGGCAATAGTGAGGGAGAGAGTATCTAGGTGAAAGAAAGTGGTGGCTAATATAGCCGCAGGGCAAAATGTGGGGCTGATGCCAGGTCTCCGGGTTCCATCAGCCCTAGTTGAGTATAAAGAGGAAGGACAACTGAATCACACCTTTCCTGTGAAGTTTTTATGTGAGAAAGAGACAATACCGATGAGGAAGTGGTGGGTGTAATGGAGAAGGAACTGTGGGCCATAGGAAAAAAAAAACCTATTGCCGTCGACTTGATTCTGACTCATAGCGACCTTGTAGGACAGAGTAGAACAGCCCCATAGGGTTTCCAAGGAGGGGTTGGTAGATTTGAACTGCTGACCTTTTAGTTAGCAGCCAAATGCTTAACCACTGTGCCACCACAGCTCCATATGGGCCATAGCCAGGGCGAATAGCTATTTTGGTACTTCACCCCTTTCCGACCAGCCATCTCGAGTATTCTCTTGTGAGGGTGTCATATCATGTCTTAGGAGTAAGTGTTGTGTATCTGACAGAAGTGGGAGATGTGTGTATATGTGGGAGTGTGTCCATGCCTTTTTTGCTAAAATGAAGATAGTTCTGTTCTTCTGAGTGACTCTGGATTTCTGCCTTTCAGGAGTATTCAGGTTAAAATCCTTTGATGATCTGTGGTATATACGGTGTACCACCTACTTTTTCTAGCTTTCAGGTTCTTCGGTAGTATGTTTTTACCACAGAAAGTATTTGCTTCCCTCCAATGGGGACTTGAGTAACAGCAAAGGCAAAAGCAATGTTAGTTAAAGCAAAATAGCTGGGGTACGAGGCTTGCAAGTAAGGTAGTGCAACCAGGAAGTGTAATTGAGTAAAAATTTTGTCTCTTTTGGCTTTTGAACCCCTAGATAAGCCTTGTAAACGCATTTATGGTTCCCTGTCAGGGACATTTGACACAGTTAAATCCATTACATTCCACCCTTTGGCCCCCCAAAATCCATGTCCTTGCCATATGCAAAACACATTGACTCGAAGGACATTATCCAAAAGTCTTAAAAACTACTCCAAGTCCAAAATGTCATCTTCTGGATCATCTAAATCAAATATGGATGAGATGTTAGGCATATTCCATATCCCTTGGTGGGTTTTGTTTTTTTTGTGTGTGTCATGTTTGGAAAACCAGAGGTTCCCCATGTAACCTTCCCCATGTAATGGAAGGTGGCATGAAAAACATCAGCAGCCTAGGTTTGGTGGCACAGACGAGCAACCACTAACTGTGGGTTCAAAAACCTTAAAAGTTCTGTGGTAACCATGTAGTACCAGATAATATTTCTCAAAATCCATATTGTTGTTGTTGTTGTTAGGTGCCATCAGGTTGATTCCGACTCATAGTAACCCTGTGTACAACAGAATAAAACACTGCCCGGTCCTGCACAATCCTCACAGTTGTTGTTACGTTTCAGCCCATTGTTGGAGCCACTGTGTCAGTTCATCTTTCGCCAGTACCTACAGTGCAGCTTGGACCTCTTCCTTCAGTACCATTAGTTCTTGATCATATGCTGCCTCCTGAAATGGCTGAATGTTGACCGATTCAATTCAGCTACTATGTCTCTGTGTATTCCTTGCATCTTCTTTTGATGCTTCCTGTGTCATTTAATATTTTCCCTGTAGAATCCTTCAGTGTTGCAACCCGAGGCTTGAATTTTTTCTTCAGTTCTTTCAGCTTCAAAAATGCAGAGTTTGCGTTTCCCTTTTGGTTTTCTGTCTACAGGTTTTTGCACATGTCGTTATAATACTTTACTTTGTTTTATTGAGGGATCCTTTGACTCTTCTGTTCAGCTTTGACGTCATCATTTCTTCATTCTGCTTATGTACCCTACGTCCAAGAGCAAGTTTCCGAGCCTCTTCTGACATCCATTTTGGTCTTTTCTTTCTTTCCTGTCTCTTTAATGACCTCTTGCTTTCATCATGGATGATGTCCTTGATGTCATTCCACAACTCGTCTGGCCTTTGGTCATTAGTGTTCAGTGTGTCATGTCTGTTTTTGAGATGGTCTCTAAAATTCAGGTGGGATATACTCAAGGTCATACTTTGGTTTTTGTGGACTTGTTCTAATTTTCTTGTACTTCAGCGTGAACTTGCATATGAACAATTTATGGTCTGTTTCACAGTCAGCCCCTGGCCTTATTCTGTCTTAGGATATTGACCTTTTCCATCATCTCTTTCCACAGACGTAGTCAGCTTGATTCCTTTGTATTTCATCAGGCTAGATCCATGAGTATGTACTATCTAGTATCCACTGTTTATGTTGGTGAAGAAAAGGTATTTGCAATGAAGAAGTCGTTGGTCTTGCAAAATTCTGTCACGAGGCCTCCGGCTTCCTTTCTATCACCAAGGCCATATTTTCCAATTACCAGTTCCTTTTCTTTGTTTCCACCTTTCACATTCCAGTCACCAGTAATTATCAATGCATCTTGATTGTATGGTTGATCAGTTTCAGACTGAAGAAGTTGGTAAAAATCTTAAATTTATTCCATCTTTGGCCTTAGTGGTTGGTGCATAAATTTTAATAATAGTCATATTGACTGGTCTTCCTGGTAGGCGTATGGATATTATCCTATTACTGACAACATTGTACTTCAGCATAGATCTTGAAATGTTTTTTTTGATGATGTACACAACGCCATTCCTCTTCAATTTGTCATTCCTGGCATAGTAGATGAGTTGCTTGTCTGATTCAAAATGGCCATTACCAGTCCATTTCAGCTCACTAACACCTGGGATATCAATGTTTATGCATTCCATTTCATTTTTGATGATTTTCAGTTTTCCTAGATTCATATTTTGTACAGTCCACTTTCTGGTTATCAATAGATGTTTACAGCTGTTTCTTCTTATTTTGAGTTGTGCCGCATTAGCAGATGAAGGTCCCGAAAGCTTGAGTCCATCCTCCTCTACTTTGAGGAGGCAGGTCTTCCCCAGTTGTATTTTGAGTGCCTTCCAACCTAAGGGGGTCATCTTCTGGCACTGTATCGGACAGTGTTCTGCTGCTATTCATAAGGTTTTCATTGGCTAATTTTTTTCAGAAGTAGACCCCCAGATCCTTCCTCCTAGTCTATCTTTGTCTGGAAACTCAGCTGAAAGCTGTACACCATGGGTGACCCTGCTGGTATTTGAATACCGGTGGCATAGCTTCTGGCATCAGAGCAACATGCAAGCCTCAGTATGACAAACTGACAAACGTGTGTGGGAAATCCATATTACCAACCATATTAAATCCATATTACTGACTGTAGGGTCGCTATGAGTCGGAATCGACTTGATGCAATGGGTTATTACCAAGTATAAATTTAAACACACTCCTTGACTCATCATGCTTCTATTAATGCAAATGTATATAAAAAAAAAATTCAAAGCTGAAAATAATTGTACCCTGAAAGGGTATTAAGGATCTATTTGTCCACCTCCTGGAGGCTATTGGATGTGTTCCTAGGGAGGGAACAGTGGTAGGCAGAAAAAAATTTCTTCCTCAGCAGTCCCAGAGGACTAAAGTCAGGTCAGGACTGGGTTTCCTGGTTGGTTGGTTGTTTATTTGTTCATTCATTTATTCACTTAAGCATTCATACATTCAACACATATTATTGAGCCCCTAGGCCTTGCTTTTTTTTGTGTGTGTGTTAGGCACTGCTTCAGGCACTGGAGATACAGCAGTTAATAGACAAATCCTGACCTCAGAGAGGTTACTTATATTCTAGTGGGAAAGAGAGACAAAGAAATAAACAATTTTCAGATAGCAAAAACTGCTAAGAAGGTAAATTAGGAGGCTGAAGAGTAAAGGTGAGTAGAGATGTTCTACTTGGAATTGTTAAGTAAAGCTTTTCTGGGAAGATGACATCTGAAAAGAACTGAATGATGTGAGCAATGTGAAGATCAGGAGAAGAGCATTCCAGGCAGAGGGAACAGAGTATTTAAGAAGAGTTGTATGATTCAAATATGAGTGACAAGGAAGATGGCAGGAGAACATAGTCAAAGATTAGATTATATAGAGTTCTATAGGCCAAGGTAAGAAATATAGATTATTACTAGTGTAATAGGAAATTATGGAAGGGTATTCAGCAGGGGAGAGATGCAGTTTTGGTTTTAAAAATGTCACTCGTTGCTGTGTAGAGAATAGACTCTAAGGGGGACAAAAATGGAAGCATGGAGACCAGACTGGGAGCTGTTGCAATAGCGATATATTTTGAGGGTGGAGATGATGGGGTTTGCTGATGACCTGGCTATTAGGGGTGAGGAAAAGAGGAAATGAGAATGATGCCCAGGTTTTTGGCCTGAGCAAGTAGGTGATTGTTAGTATCATTTATTGAGATGAAGAAAGCAGGGGAGGTTTGGTGGTAGAAACTATGGGTTCTGTTTTAGACATGTTAAATTTACTTGAGGTGCTGACTAGCTATACGAGTGGGCTGTGTGTGTGTATGTGCATGTACATTTTCAGTGTAGTGGCTCTCAGTCTTCCTTCTGGGGAGTGGAGAAAGGCTAAATTCCGTTTATCCTTTCTATTCTCTTTCTTTGAATTAGATTTGTATTCTGGACTGGGCAGCGACCTCTGGTGTCTGTACTCCAGCCTGGTGCATCCTTGGCTCCATGGCCAGCTACTGGCTCTTACAGACCGGATGAAGCGGACTGGAGACACAAGTGGAGAAAGCCTCCAGTTGGCACATCCCCTGAGTGTGGCCTTCTGGCCGCTGGCTCTGCCCAGCCTGCCTCATGGAGAGGATGAATTGGCTGAGCAGACTGGCCTCCCGGGGCCCTGGGCACCGTGTACCTCCGGGGGCCAGTCTGCAGACCCCTGTCATGGCTGACCCTGAAACCTGCCTCATGGTCTTTAAGAATCACTGGTCCCAGGTAGGAGACTATATGCCAGAGAGCCTGGTTCACTGGCTGCCTGCATCCTTCTAACCTTCTGCATTCTCTCACCATTCCATTTAGTGACCTTAGATCTTAGATTCCTTCCATCTTCTGTCCTGTTTCCCCAGGTGGTGCGAATTCTGGAGCGGCGAGGCCCTAGGGCAGCTCCTGGGGGTACAGATGATCTCAGTGCTGTGTGCAACCACACTTATCAGATGCTGACACTGTTGGCAGAGGATCGTGCAGTCCCTTCAGCACCCACAGCCCCTGGGCCCCTGCTGGAGTTTGCTCTGCGTGAGGATCTGCTGACCCGTGTATTGGCATGGCAGCTGCAATGGGATGAGCTTGGAGATGGGGTTGAGGAACGGCGGGCTGAACAGCTGAAACTATTTGAGATGCTAGTGAGCGAAGCTCGCCAGCCATTATTGCGGCATGGTCCAGTTCGAGAAGCTCTGCTGGTCCTACTGGATGCCTGCGGCCGCCCTGTGCCCAGTAGCCCAGCACTGGATGAAGGCCTGGTGCTACTCCTCAGCCAGCTCTGTGTGTGTGTGGCCCGGGAGCCTTCATTGCTTGAGTTCTTCCTGCAGCCACCTCCTGAGCCTGGAGCTGCCCCTCGTCTTCTTCTCTTCTCTTGCCTTGTCCCCTTTGTCCATCGAGAGGGCACTCTGGGTCAGCAGGCCCGTGATGCCCTACTCCTGCTCATGGCTCTGTCAGCTGGGAGCCCCACTGTGGGCCGCTACATCGCAGATCACTCTTACTTCTGCCCGGTCAGCATCCCCTGGGATCGGGGTGGGTGGGTAGGGTATGGCATGTAGACACTGGATAGTGCCTTCCTACCTTGGAGCTGTGGAGGGGCTACATACTAGGGCCTGCTTCTCCGGGAAGTAGCCTGCTAGGTTTGACGGAGTTGAGGTGGGGATGAAACCTAGGCTTAGGTGGATGGAGCAGGTGCTAAGGCTGTTTGTGGTCCAGTGTTCCCAGGTGATATCCTTGCCCACTGGGTAACTGAATACCTGTTCTGGTAATAGCTCTTCTCCCTACTTGTAGCTGAACTCTGGATTAAGAGTTCCCCTGTTCCCCCTTTTTATATTGTTTGAGCCTTTGGTAACCTGTCCTTGGGGATGGCCCCTAGGTGCTGGCCACAGGACTGAGTGCCCTGTATTCCTCACTGCCCCGAAAGATTGAGGTTCCAGGAGATGATTGGCATTGCCTGCGACGAGAGGACTGGCTGGGAGTGCCAGCTCTTGCGCTGTTCATGAGCTCCCTAGAGTTCTGCAATGCAGTTATTCAGGTAGGACTGGGGTTCCCTGCAGGTCTGCCCCTGGGTCATCCTGGGAAGATGGGATGAGAGAGGGTGCATTCCCTGGAGTTCTGCTATTCTGCCATATTGGCCCTGTGTTGTACCATTTTATTCCTTTCCAGACAGTGGCCCCCCACACAGTCCTCTTTCCTCTGTCTCGCACCCCTACAGGTGGCTCACCCCCTGGTGCAGAAGCAGCTGGTAGATTATATCCATAATGGGTTCCTGGTGCCTGTCATGGGCCCTGCCCTGCACAAGGTGAGAGTCATGGGTGGCAAGGCGGATTAGGGGCTAGGCTAAGGGGTGGTAACCTCAGTGCCAGGACCAATGTGGGATGCAGTGGGCTAGGTCTTCCTCATTTTTTCCCTCTCTGCTCCTGGTTCCTCCTTAGACTAACTCAGAAAATATGACCCTTTGCTCAGTGTATTGCAGGGAAACCCTAAATTTCCAAACTTTCCCTTCCTTCCTCCAGACCTCGGTGGAGGAGATGATCGCCAGTACCGCCTATCTGGAACTTTTCCTACGGAGTATCTCAGAGCCTGCCTTGCTCCGTACCTTCCTGCGATTCCTGCTGTTACACCGGCATGACACCCACACCATCCTTGACACCCTTGTTGCCCGTATTGGCAGCAACTCCCGGGTATGGCCCCTACCTCTGTCCTGGCTTACTTGGGTGAGCCATCTTCTCTCTCTGATCTTTGTTTTGGGAGGGTGTTCTTGCCCTTCTTTGGCCTGTGTCTCCAGCAGTCAGTTCAAAATCAGTGGTGTTAAACCTTTAACCATTTGGGTACAGATTCTAATCCACTTCCCTGCTTTTGTAATATATAGATCTAGAACACAGTGATCTTTTCTGGATGACTTTGGCTGCTCATTGTGACGATAGGTTTCTCCATTGTGCTTTTCTCATAATGTAGCATTGGCCTGAGGTTCTCTTCAGCTGTTTATGGCTCTGTGGCCTGCTATGGGTGACTTAAGCCACTTCTTTTTTAAGTTTTGTGTCTGCTTTGATGGAAACCCTGGTGGCATAGTGGTTAAGTGCTACAGCTGCTAACCAAAGGGTCGGCAGTTCAAATCCTTCAGGCGCTCCTTGGAAACTCCATGGGGCAGTTCTACTCTGTCCTATAGGGTTGCTATGAGTCGGAATTGAGTCGATGGCACTGCATCTGGGCCTGCTTCGATAAATAATCCAGCGGCTACTGGCATACTTAGCTTTTGTCTCCTTTGGATTTACTGCACTTCAGGTGCAATGACTTGGGACGCTTATCCACCCACCAACTTACCTACATTCCTTGCTTCTGAACATTTTTATTGAGTGGTCACTATGGGCCATACTGTTTGCTGGTGTTGGGGATACAGTGATGAGCAAGGTAGATGTAGTTGCTGAATTCATTAAAAAAAAAATTTTTTTTTTTTTTTAGATGTAGTTGCTGAATTCATAGAGCTTACTTTTTAGTGGAGGAAGACAAACAAACACATTAATAAAGTAATTGAAAATTATTTTAAGCATAGGGTGCTTAGGAAACAATAGGGAAGGTGGTCAAGGAAGAGCTCTCTGAGGAAGTGACGTCGAGCTGAGACCTAAAGGTCATGAAGGAGTTAGCTGTGGAAGACCAGTTTAGGCAAAGGGAACAACATGCAAAGGACATCAAATGCAGAAGAATTTAATATATTTGAGGAAATGCAAGGCCGGTGTGGCTGGAGATGTAGTAAGAACAGAGGAGAAGGGAATTAGATGAGAATAGAGGTAGCTAAGATCCAGATCATGCATGGCCTTGTAGACCGTGGTAAAAAGTTTGGATTTTAACCAATATAAATATATATAAAATAGGAATAAATAGTTTACAAGTAATAAAGACCTGGAGGCTTTCCAGGAAAATAAAGCATGAGTTTTAGCCATAGGCTTTATGGTATCTCTTTTGGCTTTGGGACTATTTTTGTTTTCTTCCTGTATTTCAAATAGTTTGAGTCCCTGTGTCCTTGTGTTTAAAATAGGAGAGTTTCTTAGATCACTAAGGGTTCTGGAAAACTTCTAGGTAATTGAGGTACTTTGGAATGTGGTCCCATGTAGGTGAGGTTCCTAGATAGCTATGTTTTATGTAGGTGAGGTTTCTTAATAAGTGTGGGCATGTGTGAGATATTACAGATTGACTCTGATTAGACTAGTGTTTCTGAACCAAGTGTACAAAGTGGAGCTTTGATGACGACAACTACAACAATAACAAGCTTACTATAACAGTAACAGGTATTAAATTCTGCCCTAGATTTCTTGAATTATAATCTCTGGGAGTAGGCCCAGAGCATGTATATTATTTGAATGTTCCAAAAAGTAATTACGACACATGCCTTAAGAATTACTGGTATAGGCCCATAGGTTTATATTACTGCTGTAAGCCAATGTCCTACAAAGATGCCAGAAAAGTTTTATTTCTCATTTTGTTGAAGTTAGGCCATGGACTGATGTGTTTGACCTCATAGAATGTCCTGTTCATGTTTAGGGGTAGTTGCTTTCCTTCTTGAGGTTGATTTTTTCTTGTGCTGAGCTCTGTCTTCATTTTGTTTTAAGCTATCCTAACTGCTCTTCTATGATTCTTCTTCAGTTGTCCTTAGTCCTTAGAACTCATTTCTGTTAGCCTCTCATTTTCCCCTGGTCTCAGGAGCCTTTTACATTCTTGGGATGTTTCTCCTTGGTTCCTGGTTCTTGGAGGAGCCAGATTTCTTCTGATTCAGGAAGTCCGTGTTAAACATGTGATACTTTGCTTTCTGCTATCTAACCCTTTCAAGCTTAATTCTGTTGGCGTGGCAGACTGTAGCTTAGGTAGCCTGTCTTTTGTGGTTCGAAGTGAATCATACTGACTAGCTGGTCTATGTGCCTATCTGTATTAGTTCCCTATCGCTGTCAAAAAATGACCACAAACCTAGCGGCTTACAACAACACAGATTTTTTGTCTTACATTTCTGTATGTCCTAAGTCTGACATGAATCTCACCAGCTAAAGTCAAGGTGTTGGCAGGGCCACGTGCCTCCCTGGAGGTTCTTGGAGAGGATCCATTTCCTTGCTCATTTGGGTTGTTGGCAGAATTCAGTTCCTGTGGTTGTAGGACTGAGATCTCTGTTCTCTTACTGGTTGTCAGTTGAGAGCCATTCCTAGCTTCTGGAGACCAGCCACATTCCTTGACTTGTGGCCTCCTTCTTCTGTCTTCAAAGCCAGCACAGTGGGTTGAGTCCCTCTCATGCTTCAAATCTCTCTTCTGAAAAAGGCTGTCTGATTTTAAGGGTTTTATGTGATATGATTGCACCCTCTCCAATAATCCAGGATAATCCTCCCATCTCAAATTCCATAACTTTAATCACATCTGTAAAGTCCCTTTTGCCTTGTACGTATTCACGGTTCTGGAGATTAGGATGTAGACACCTTTGGAGGACGTTATTCTGTCTACCACACTGTCTTTCTGTGAGTCTTGAGGTTTTTCATTGCTAGTTAAAGTGGTCTTTTTGGATAAGCCTTCTGAACATCCATGCTGTTCAAAATGCAGACTGCTATCTCATCTCTTTTTCACTATGTGGTTAGCTTTTAACTCTTCTAGTCATTTAGCGAATGATGAGTGCCTAGACCAGCCAGATAGTGCTCCAGGCTAAGATCCAATAGTTATCTTGAGGGAACTTAAGGTGTCTGACATACTTGCCACAAAGGAAGTACAGAGAAAGTGCTGTGGGGATTCAGAGGAGCAAGAGAGAGCTTATATGTGTTTGTTCTCCTTACCTAGCCAAAGATGAATAACCCTTTCTTCCTTTTCTAAAACAAAAGACTTCCTCTACTTCTAGATCCGCCTACTTCTTCCTTATCCTGTCAGCTGCCTTTGAGCTTATCTTTATTCTACCTTCTGAGAGATACTGGGGTGAAAGAACTCAGACTCCTTGTTCACAGCCCCACCCATTCCTAGCTGGGATTCTTCCAGTTTCCCTCTGGTTTCTTGCTGGTAGGCATTTAGTTACTGTGCATCTACAGTCCCTGCTGACAGGCCCATCATTTAGTTTCCATGTTGCTGTAGTCTCCTGTTTATCTCCTTCTTAGAGTGTCTTTTTATGGGTATTCGTTCCATTTAAGTATTGTTGGAGTCTCTGTTGATGTATATTGCCAGATGATTTGCTAACATGTGTGTGATCTGTTGAAATACACTGAGTCTGTTACATGGTTCCTTCCTATCTGTGAATAGGAAGTCTTGACCACAAAGATCATGTGATCATTTATTTAGTTAGTGTTTGAATGACTATTATGTGCCTGGCCCTGTGCACATTTGTTCTTCCAAGAGTGGCTGGGTGGGGCTGGGGCAGGGGGCTTCCCATTTGGTGAACAAACTTAGAGTGTAGAGAGCTCTTATGGTGACTCCCTCCCTCCTCCCCCACCCACCAGCTCTGCATGGTTTCTCTGAGTCTCTTCAGGACCCTACTGAACCTCAGCTGTGAGGATGTCCTACTGCAGCTGGTTCTCAGGTACCTGTGGGGGCAGGACTGGGGCTGGCTGACCCTGAACTCTCAGGGCCCTCGGGGCCTTGTGAATTGCTGGGGCTGTGGGCTGTATTGGGGCTGCTCATGTGTTTCCTCTTGGAGCCTGACTTAGCCGTATAGTTCCATTGACCTGATGTTTTCCCAGGCCCTGTCTTCCTTCCTGATCCACCTGTGTCCTCTTTCTTTTGTCTTTCCCAGGTATCTTGTCCCATGTAACCACGTGATGCTGAGCCAGAAGCCAGCTGTGCGTGATGTGGACTTATATGGGCGAGCAGCTGACAAGTTTCTCTCCCTAATCCCACGCTGTTGTCGGCACCGTGCCCCTAGCCCACCCCGTCCAGAGCATGCCTCGTGGGCACGAGGTGGGCCTTGCAGAGAGGCAGGGAGAAGGGAGGACACCACGGGTATGGCCTGGGTTCTGAAGAAGCCTAGCAAGAAGGTGGGGTTAGGGTGAGGGGAGGGAGGTGGCCGTAAGTGGCGTCCCGTCTTTGAGGAGGTTGATGAGGGGTCTTGCTGAGAGGATCCTTAACCCCACCAAAGAAATTCAGGGTGGGACTTCTGAGCAGAGCTGTTCCTGTTTGTGATTCCAATATGTACTCTTCCTGTTTCCCTTATTTCTTTGGTGTTGGTGGTTGTGAGCGGGCTGAGGAAAAGGTTAACCTGGAAGGTAGAGAGTCAGCAGTCTGAATAAGTCCCATGTTTCTGCCCCCTTTCTCAGTCTCTCTAAATGTCTGTCTTTCCTGGACCTTTGTCTCTGATCTTTCTTGAATTTTTTTTCCCTTTGCAGGCCCTGGAAGCCCGAGTGTTGATTCCTCTTCTGTTGTGACGGTGCCCCGGCCCTCTACACCATCTCGTCTGGCCTTCTTCTTGCGGCAGCAGAGCCTGGGTGGCTCTGAACCCCCAGCCCCAGCTCCTCGCTCCCCAGGGCTTGCCGCATCCCCAGCCTCCAGCCCTAGCCGACGGCCCAGCCCTGCAGAGGAGCCTGGTGAGCTGGAAGACAATTACCTGGAGTATCTGCGTGAGGCACGTCGTGGCGTAGACCGCTGTGTCCGAGCCTGCCGTACCTGGTCTGCTCCCTATGATGGCGAGAGGCCCCCTCCTGAGCCCAGTCCTATTGGCTCCCGGACTAAGAAACGCAGCCTACTGCCTGAGGAGGACAGGGACAATGTGGGGGAAGGGGAGGAGGAAGAGCTGGGGAGTGGGGGACTGGCTGGGGGTGCAGGGGGGGACCCTGGCCACCTGCCCCCTCCCCAGCTCAATGGGGTGCCAGGACCATGGCCAGATGGGGCCAAGAAGGTTCGCCGGGTGCCAGAGGAGGGAGCTGGGGAACTGCTGGAGGGTACCTCCGAGGGCATGGCAGGACTAGAGGGCTTTGGGCAGGAGCTCCAGGAGCTGGAGGTGGCATTGAGCAATGGAGGGGCTGGCACAGAGCCCCCCCTAGAGCCTCCACTACCTCTTGAGGAGGAGGAGGCCTACGAGAACTTCAGCTGCCCCCCTGAGCCCCCTGGCCCCTTCCTCAGCAGCCCTTTGCGGACTCTCAACCAGCTGCCAAGCCAGCCCTTTACTGGTAAGCTACTTAACCTAGGTCTCCTTTTTTATGTAATCTCTGCATGTTCTCGACATGTTTGTGCTGATTCCTGAGACTTCTTGGCCTATGTCATTTATGTATCCTTGCCTAGCCCCTCATCCATTCTGCTTGGGTTCCTTCAAGATACGTATCATGTCATCTGTCTGTCTGTATGTCTTCCATGCTTGTGCTGATTTGTGTATTGCATGTTCCTCCTCTTCCTCCAGTCTGGCTGTTTCCTGGGATTTGCGATCAGGATATTCTGTGTTTGGTGTCTCTTGGCGAATCACAGCAATAACCCTTATGAAAGGCATCTCTGCTATCTTGTGTGAGAGGCACCTGCATTCCTCTGTTTCATGTTGGGAGTCATATTGTTCCTATCAGTATGTCTCCCTGGGCATTGTGTCTCCTGTCAGTTCTCCTGTAATCCCAGGGTCTGCTCTTCTGGTGCTCTTCCCCTGCTCTTGCCTGGGCTCCTTCCTCCCTGCTTCTTTAAAGAAAGACCCAATTTCAAGTTTCTCCTGCCTCCCTCTCTCCCCTCCCCCATCCTTGTACCTTGTTGGTTGCTCTGACTGCCCAGTGAGACTTTCTTAGAGATTTATGGTTAGTAATTAGGATTGAAACTGATAACAGCGAAATACCTTTTTCAGGGCAAGTGACAAGGTGTGGCTGTATGTTCCCCAGCTGAATTCCTCTGGGTGCTTTAGGATGCCAGTGGAGCTAGACCTGACCAGAGTGGCTGGACTAACTCCTGTTTGTTTTTGCCTAAAAGTCAGCCCTACCTAGCCTAGCCCTCATCCTGCTCTTATCTTCACTCCTCAGCCTGCACCAGGAAAAAAACAAAACCAAGCGAAAACACCACTGGGAAGGTGTGCTAAGACCACGGGCTTTGGATTAGACATACCTTGATTTAGTAACTCTTCTATGACATTGGTGCCCGTAAATCACTAGGCACAATGCTGGCACACTGAGGACTCAGCAAGTGGTAGCTTCTCAGTAGGATTGTCATCTCTGGATGCCTGGCAGATTTAAGTTGCCCGAGGCAACCACCCGTTTTCCAGTTTGTAGTCAAATTGCCGTACCTTGATCAGTACCTGGGCCTGGAATATGCTGGCTATCCTGCTTGCACAGCATCAGGGTTTCTGCCCCAGAGTCATGCAAACTCCCTCTTCTTACAGACTGTAGAAAATACATCTTTCCATTTATTTACCCTTTGCCTGTTCCTTCCTACTTAGTTACCACTAGAAGGTGGTGTGCAGGTTTTACCACAGTCTGGAAGCATTAATTAAAGCTTCTGCACTTTTTCCTTTTGGTAAGCTTATTTGATAGGTGCCCTGGTGGTGCAGTGGTTAAGCACTTGGCTGCTAACTGAAAAGTTGGCAGTTCGAACCCACCAGCTGCTCCACGGTAGAAAGATGTGGCAATCTGCTTCTGTAAAGATTACAGCCTTCGAAACTCTGGGGCAGTTCTGCTGTCTCCTATAGGATCGCTATGAGTTGAAATCATCTCGATGGCAATGCGTTTTAACCTTATTTGAGCTTTACTAATTGCCTCTTTCAAGAAAGTTCCAGGAAAAGAGAGGAGTAGAAGGACAAAGTTACAAGGTATCTTAGGAACCTGTTAAACTAGAGTTTTTTTAAAGCTAAGTCTAGTTATGTGCATCTGGAGTGAGAGATGTTCTGGGATCTTTTTCAAGACTCATCTCCTTTTGCCCTTCCTTCTTCTGTCTCAATTCATAATACAGTTCTTAGATACATACCATTTCCCTCACCAATTCCTGATCAGAAGAACTGTAGTGGTTCTAGAATCTTAGTGCTGGTGACCTGGCTCAGTTAGAGGTCAGTTCTCCCAGTAGATCCTTCTAAACCCTTCTGTTGTCTTCTCCTCTACCATTGAGTCTGTCCTAAATCATTTTTCTCTGATCCTGACTAAGCTATCCTTTTTCTACAGATTCTATTCCATCTTGTTCCCAGCTCCTGAAGAACAGAGCTGATTTCTTCTCTGGTCCCCCAAAGATTATTCTCCTAACTTTAAGTAGGCCCACATTGTCACTTTCTTTGTCTTAGCTACACTTTTCTTTTCTTTCTGACCCAGGTCTAGTGTTATGCAGTGTCTTATATGTAACCTGATTTTTCTTTTTGGTTCTCATCACTTTCCTGCCTGCTCTTTCTTCTGTTCTGCCTCTTGGATGAAGCTTTTTTTAAAAAAACGTGAAATATTATGTAGCCTGTATTGAACCTTACAGTTTTCCAAATCTTGGGCTAAATGCTTTATATTGATAATTATCTCATTGAACCTCTTAGTAACCTTATGAGGTAGGTATATTTTCTTATTTTACCAAGTATAAATTGAAGCTTAGAGAGTTTTGATTTGCCAAATAATTTGACTAGTAGAGGATAAAGCTAAAATATGAAACTAGGTCTAGGTGTGACTCCAGAGCCTCAGGTCTGGCTCTTTAGCTTGAATGTATGTAAATCTGGTTTATGGACTCTTGTGGATTCATGTAGTGTCTGCCATCTTATCTTGTCCAGAATACGTGGTCATGGGATATTTCAACATAGTCAGAGGCTGACATGAAAATAATTTTCATCTAGTGGGGTCTCTTGTTTTGGGGAGGAATGCTTGCAATACGTATTGTGTTCAGGCCTTGTATCCTTGTGCCCACCCCCCTCAGGCCCCTTCATGGCTGTGCTCTTTGCCAAACTCGAGAACATGCTGCAGAACTCCGTCTATGTCAACTTCCTGCTGACGGGGCTGGTGGCCCAGCTGGCCTGTCACCCCCAGCCCTTGCTCCGCTCTTTCCTGCTCAACACCAACATGGTCTTCCAGCCCAGTGTCAAGTCCCTGCTGCAGGTGTGCGATGCATGCATGGGTGCGTCCAGGCTCCATGGTGGGCCAGGTCTGCAGCTGGAGTGGCTCTGGGGGGTTGGCTGGGAATGCCCAGTAGGGCTAGAAGGGACTGTGTCAGTCTGGAGTCATTCAGAAATGTCATGAAGTTGTGCTTCATAGGTGCTGGGCTCTGTGAAGAATAAGATTGAGAGCTTCGCCGCCTCCCAGGAGGACTTCCCAGCACTGCTTTCCAAAGCCAAGAAGTACCTCATTGCCCGTGGCAAGCTGGACTGGGCTGAGGGGCCTGCAGCAGGACCTGTCCCCCGCCGCTCTGATCCTCTAGGTGAGGCCTGCCCTATGACCCCTCTCCCTACCCTTCCTGGACAGCTAATTAGCCCAAGTTAATTGAGCACTTATTAAGGGTGAAACCTTGTGTCAGAAACTGAAAAGTTGTAGAAAATTGAGTCTAGATATTTGTCCTCAGGTGTCTGGTTAGAGGATAGAACATAGCTTTGTCCACTAAGAGCTAAATTAGCAGTACCAGTAAAAATTGCACTTGGAGTTGGGAACAGGCAAAGGGACAGAGTAGCCTTCAGGGTTGAAATATTGTTTACAGCTTGGTAAAGAACATTATATTTGTCATGGACCTTGAGATATGGGTAGGACTTAGGTAGGCAAAAGAATGGGAGGTTTTTAATCTTTTGTTCAGGGGACAGTATGGACCATTTAGTTGGAGTCACTTTGGAAAGTGATGGAACAGTTGGTGATTTGACCAGAGCAGAAGGTTCTCAGAGTAGAAGTTATGCTGGGTGGAAGTTGTAATCTTTTAGGCAGTGAGAAACTATTGGAGATTTTTGGATCTGGGAGTGGTGAGATGAGTATGTTAAGTCTCGTGCTAGGTGAATTGGAGTTAGAAGAAAATGGAAGCAGGAAGAGCAGTCAGGAGGCTTCTGCAGTAATGCAGATGTGACCTGTATGGCTTGAATTGCAGTAGTGGGAATATAAAGGAAGAGTTTGATGAGGTAGAAATGGGAAGAAAGTATTGGCAGAATTTGGTAAGTGGTTGTGTGCTATAAGGAAGGAGGAAGAACTAAATATGGCCTTGAAGTTGTAAATCTAGATCTTTCATTCACCAGGTGTCTGAGCACTTGCCATATATGTTAGGCACTTGGTACAGGGGATTCAGTGAAATACAAGACATGGCCTCTGCCTTCAAAGAACATAGAATCTGTAGAGTAACTAGGGTATGTAATAACTGAGGGCACAAGGTCCCAGAGGTGGTGGAAATAATGGGCTCCAGGGTACCAGTAAGGATTTGTACAGGAAAAGGGCTTGGAGGGTTTGTTTTTTTTTTCCCCTCTGCGACAAATGAAGAGAGTAAAGAGAAAATGACATGTACGAATAGAGTTGTGAAGTGAGAGGACGGTTAAAGAATTGATGTCATTTTTTATTTGCTAATCAAAATAATACGCTGAGAGCAAGAGAACAGAGGTGAGATGGGGACTTAAGGAGAAAAGTGTATGGGTTGGGAAGAATACCACACAGTTGCGAGGATCCATTGGAAACTCCTTAACGTGATCTCCTCCTGGTCCAGCACTGTGAATATTCTTGTTTCCACTGCCCTGGCACTGTGGTCACTGTGGAGCGCCCAGGGATACAAAGGTAAATAAGTCACACTCCAAGCGTATAGATTAATGTAAGAGGTAGAAGATATGTAAACAAATGACTGAAGTGTGATGTGGTAAGGGCAGTAAAATAGAAACATAGCGGAGAGGAAATCAGAGGAGGTTTTCCGGAGAGGTGGGACTTGTAAAAATTAGGCCAGGAAGGATTGAAAAAGTGGGGAGAGCAAAATTTAGGCAAAGAGAGCTTACAGAAGCATGCAGAGTGCTTGGACGGTTTCAGGGAGAGGTGTGAATGCAAAAGCAAGGTAGCTATGGAGAGCTTTGAGAAGAGGTTGGACAGGGTAGGTGGAGCCTGCATGTGAAGGGCTCTGAATGCCATGTTTAATAGATTTGTATAGCATCTGTCTGTAGCCAGTATTATAGGTAGGCCATATAGTGATCTAGAGGCTAGAGTCTAGGCCCTAGATAGTGGGCATGGATCCAGAGTCAGGAATCTAGGCAGAAAGTTAGAATCTAGGAGAATAGGCAACGTTTTAAATGGCTCATTTCAGTCTAAGGTGACATGAAGTTTTCTGGCCACACTAGTTAGTGGTTGGCTTTGGTGACTGTAGGAGAGGAACTGCTGGAAGGCGAAGTGGTTGTACAGGAGGGTAGAACCTGGAGGGACAGTGGCATTTGAAGGAAATGAAGTAGTCGTCAAACTGTGATTGCATGTATAGTTCCTGTGAGTATTGAAAGAGCGAGGAAGGGGGCCAGGCATTGTGTACAGATAGGAAGGGAGAAGGTGGAAGTGGGTGACTACTAGTTTAGGAGGGTGATGGGAAGCATGAAGTAAGGACCTGTTATGGATTGAGGAGAAATATCTTGGCGGTGGTAGAATAGTGATTGGAATGAGAGTAATAGGAGAATCCCTTTGCATAAGGGGGTATGGAGAAGTGGCTGAGAATGAAGTGGCTGAAGTGTTTGAGAAGAGTGAGGATGGAGGTCAGCTGGGTGGGGAGGCTGGATAGAGGGAGGAAGGCTGGACAGGCAGCATTTTGGTGCTAGAGTGAGAAAGAGCCCCTTCCCACTCTAGTCTTCAGATTCATCTTGAGGGATGAGACAGGAAATGGTGTCCTTTATTCCATTCCCTCAGAACCCTAGTCAAGAAGTCCAGGAATCTAGCGGGTGGGGGAGCTGCCTTTCCCAGACCAAGGGAGATTCCCTCACTCCAGCGCTTCTGTGATACCCGTTTATTCCCAGTGAAGAGCCGGAGGCCATCCTTGGGGGAGCTGCTCCTGCGGCACGCACACAGTCCAACCAGGGCCCGCCAGGCGGCACAGTTGGTCCTTCAGCCTGGGCGAGACGGAGCAGGACTTGGCCTAGGTGGGGGCTCCCCTGGGGCTTCAACTCCAGTTCTGCTCCCCCGGGGCGGGGCCCCTGAGCGCCAAGGTGAGGCTCTGCGTGTCAAGAATGCTGTCTACTGTGCAGTCATTTTCCCTGAGTTTCTCAAGGAATTGGCTGCCATCTCCCAGGCCCATGCTGTCACCTCGCCTTTCTTGTTGGATACTTCAGAGGAGGGTTCTGCCCCTTCTGTTTCAGGCTTTGGGCCCCTCAATCCTTAACTCTCTTCCATGGACAATCAGGGCCGTGGGTGGCCTGGGTTGGGGCCAGGGCGCAGGCTCCTTTTTGTTTGGAGGCAGTGGCAAGAGGACTTTTTAATTTATTTCAGAAGAACTGTTTTATGGAGAACTTATTGCAATATGTATAAAAGGGAAATCTCTATTCTGTGCTCATTTTCTTTCCCACCCTTTTCTGTGGGGCTGGGGCCCCAAGAAGGCTGTACATGGATGGGGAGATGATTAGGGGTTATTTTTTCTCTGGTGAGGACATTGATGCCAAGTTTCAAGGTTCCTCTTATGTCATATGTGCCATCCCCTCAGAGGCAAGAAAACTGGAAAAATGTAGGGACTCTCCCCCCTCCTCCAGACCCCAGAAGGAAGAAGCAGCATGGGGCCAGGATGGTTTGGGGGAGCAGCAGCTGGTGTTTATTGGGAACCAGTATCCCTATGCCAGATCTTGGGGGCCTTGCCCCCTGCATCTCTTGCCTCAGCCTCAGTCGTCGCTGTCGAACTCCGAGGACAGACCCTGCAGCAGGGGCAGGGACATGGAGTGCCGGTCGGGGTCCCCGGGGCCCCCACCCTGGGCTCCTGGTGGGGGGCTGCGGGGGCTGAAGAGCCAGTTTTCTGCCGGGGTTGGGGATATAGTCACAGCTTGACTCATGCCCTGGTCTTTTGCCTCCCTACTCCCTCCATTTGGACCTCTGTGTTGTCCTCACCCCTCGCCAGGGCCATGCTTCCGTCTTGCCCTTCCCTGGCTCCCTCCCTCACTTTCCCTCACCAGGGTCCAGTACACAGTCATGGGTGCTCCACACATTCCTGGGCTATACTCCCCATGTCCTCTCCCTCTCTGCCTTGTCCCATCCCTCATTTCCATTTCCCCTTGTAGTACCTGACAGCATCAGTGGTCCCCTCCGGAAGGGGTTTCGGCCCTTGTAGGAGAATCTGGTGGGTCTGCCCTCTGGCCCTTCCTGGGGAGGTGGTGTCGATGGGGTTGGTACAGGTGGGGGTACAGCAGCAGCTTCGGGGATATTAGCAGGGGCTAATGTGGGCGCCAGAGGTGGCATGATGCTAAGGTTGGGTCTGACCCAGTTGGCCCCATGGGGCAATGGGTCCTTGTTCAGGGGCTTCTGTGGTCCCAGCACACCCTTGGGCTGCAGTGAAAACTTGAGGCAGGAGAAGGCAATAGGCAGTGACCGCTGTAACCGAAGCAGCTGGGGCTCACGGGCCGTGGGCAATAGCCCCAGCTGCAGCCAGGAGCAGGAGAAGACCTGGTAGATGACATAGATGCTGTGGGTGCCTCGGAGCCAAGAAAGAGTCTGCTGTAGGCTAACCTGCCCTGGTGGTAGCAGCAGGAAGGCCACCTTCTTGCGCAGACCACCCAAATGTAAGCGGATTCGGCAGGGCTGTCCATCCAACAGTCGCATCTCTTCATAGGTTATCTCTGCCCGGTCATTTGGTGAGTATTCTCGAGTACAGTAGGCAAAAGTACCCTCAGACCCTGTCTGCTCCAGGAGGCTTGGCAGTGGCCCCACTGGTTGCAGTGCCCGCCGACCCTGGCGACCTGGCAAAGCCAGGCGGGTATGGGCTGGGCGGGACTGTTTCACTAGCACCCCCAGTAGGTCATAGCAGGCTGCATCCGACAGGAAAGGTACTGCCACTACGCCGGGCCCAAAGCGCTCCTCAATGACCTGCGGGTGGCCAGTTTATAGGTCAGGGACTGAGTAAGGGTCAGAAGTTAGCTTAGTAGCCTACTCTAGACAGATCTTCCCGCTGTTCAACTACATCTCCACAATGTACTCAAATTATCCTACTTCCGGCTTATCTCCCAGTTTTCTTCTGCAGCAAAACGGAATGTCTGTGTGCCAAATTCTGCTAGATACAGGGAATACATAAAAGGATGACACTTTGTTCTTGTCCTGATATAGCTCATTTAGTGGGGGAGACAAAAATTAGTTAAATGAAATACTACGCAGCAGGGTATGGAGATGACAGAAGTGGTTAACAGTCTTTGTCTTTGATGGAAAGGGGACCAAAGATGGTTTCTAAGTGGTAATACTTGAGCTTTGAAGGAATTAGTGAGGCAGAAGAATGGTCAGTTCAAACAGGGGACAACCAGTAAAAACATCTGAACTCACAAACCACGAGGGGCACATTCAGGAACACATAATTAATTTCATATTACTGAAATGTAGGGTATGAAGAAGGAGAGGCAGACAGGAACTCGATTACGAAAGGCCTTGTGATTTGCTATTGTGACTGGAGTTTTATCCTGAGGGGAATGGGAAGGAAGCCACTTCAACGGCTTTGGGTAGGAGGGAAGTATCAGTTGTTTAAGAAAGCAAATTTTGAATAGGAAGGCATGAGATAAGGAGAGGTAGAGAGATCAGTTAAAGTACTGAAAACTCCGGGCAAGAGATGATGAAGACCAGAACTGAAATAATGGGTGAAGATATTAGAGAGATTTAGGGTGTAGAATCACTAGAATTTGATCACGGATGGATTGTGGGGAAAGGGATCCTCAAGGATCATTCCTAGGTGATTGGTTAGGTGGGTGATGTCATTAACTGATAATAGGTACACAGAAGTAGGTGGGGAATGTCTTTTCATACATGGTATTTATAACCCCCTAGTTCTACTCTTCGATGACACTGGGTTAGCATACATTTGCCCTGTCTTCAGGGGTTATAAAAAGATAGTTCTTTCAATGGAATCTGAGACCTCATCTTTGTAATGCTAATTTTACCACACTTTTAGGGATTCTAGTTTCCCTTAGTTTTTGTCCTTGTCTTGGCCTTTTTGGGCTTGGTAACCTAACTCTGGAAACCCTGCAAGACCCTCTCTAGTAATTGTACCTAGGTTTTATGGTTTTGACCTGTCCAGGATATTGTTGGCTGAGATTTCTGGCTCTGTGTTCTGCTAGGGAGAAGGGGCACATAAAATTCCCTCTTTGGGCCCTTTTCATGTTTGAGCCCTGTGCCTAAAGTGGTATACTCCCTACCCCCAGCCACCAAATGCTACGTGTCTGTGTACCTCCTCATGGCATTGCCCGCTTTGCTGGCCTGCTGGTAGAATTCCCCATTGTTCCTTTAGGCTGCTCTTTCTGTTATAAAGCTGTTTTTGAAGTGCTGCCCTCTAGCTTAAGAGGAAGGTAGCCTTCTGATTTGAGTTGTATCTACTGTGGACAAACTGAAGTAGCTAGAAGGTTGTGATCTTTTGCCACCTGGCCAAGGAAATAGGTATTTCTTGATATTTATGGAGGAATCTCCCTCCCATTCCTTCTCTTTGCTTCACTGAGACATGGAGCACTTTTCTTCTGGGTGCCTGAAGAACAGGGCATTAAGTTTCCAGCTAGGTTTCCAGGGGTGAAAGCAGAGCACCAGTGGGTTGGGCATTTTTAGATAGAGTGCTGTGCCCCATGACAAAGCATAGTCACCAAGTGTAAATCCTGAAGCTTACCGTTTACGTCTAGCCTCCTTCACAAGTAAGACAAATGGAAATATCTCCAGGAGAGGCCCCTCTAGTGAGGAGTATGACATTTAAAATATCTGGTGCTTATGGTCCAAGCTTCTGATAAAAGGGTGAGTTCCTGCCTTACCTGGAGATTTTTTTCTAGTATATAGGCATTGATTTTCCATGGAGGTTTACTAGGTCCTCTTACTTTTAAGGGCCCCAAAGGCCCCAGTGGTTATCCTAAAATAGGGAAAATTGAGGAGCTTAGTTCTTTGCTGGGATGACTGTTCCTTGCTAGAGTCACCATCTGAGACTACTACCAGCTTCCATTGAACTTCTACCTCTGGGCTCCCACCCACTGCTGTGCAGTTGATTCCCACTCATAGTGACCCCATGGGGCTTCCAAGGCTGTAAATCTCTATGGAAAGCCACATCTTTCTCCTGAAGCCGCTGATCTTTTGGTTAGCAGTTGATCACTTTAACCACTGCCCCACCGGGGCTCCTTATCTGTGGGTCCAATTCTATGAAACTTAGAGACCTTGAAAATTTAGGTCTTTTAAGGGCAGCTCAGAGCCCTGGTGGCACAGTGGTTAAGAGTTCTGCTGCTGACCAATACATTGGCCGTTTGGATACACCAGCCACTCCTTGGAAACCCTATGGGACAGTTCTACTCTGTCCTATAGGGTAGCTATGAATTGGAATTGATGGCAATGGGTTTTTTTTTTTTTTTTTAAGGGCGGCTCAGGAGGATGATGGTGGAAGATTGTCTTCCTGGATATATCCTGTGTAGTTTGAATTCTGAAGGGGGAGCTCTTGAGCCACATTCTGTTCATCCAGATATTCTACAACATGCCTAATTGTCATCAGTTGTAGAGAGGTTTTTGTTTTGTGTAGAGAGGAAACCAGATCACTCAAAGATGACCTATTTGGAATTTGCCACATTCCACCCGTGATTTATCCTGCACTTCTCTACCCTGACTTCCTGACTGTTTGCCATTTAAATAGGATAGGGAGTTTTTCTGAAACTTGGAGATGGTATAACTTTCTAATAGTTGAGACCCTATTTACTTTTACCCTAATTCTGATTGATCTAGTCCAGAACCAACCTTCTACACTGTTGAGACTAGCTTCTCTAATACTTGGGAGAATCTTGGCTGTCTTGTTTCTGCTTCTCTGGGAAGCTGGCCTTTGCAGCTACTCCATTTGGAATGGCAGCAACATGCCATTAAGGCTGCTTTGAGTCTGGTAGGCACTGCTTTAAGATGGTTCTGTTAAGCTTTGTGTCTGCCTTCTGTGTGTGCTTTAAATCCCATAGCCAGAGCCTGATCCCTAAATTCTCCAACCTGAGAAATTTGCAGCCTGCAACTGACAAGTTATTTGGTGGAATTTGTTGGACTCCTGCATCCCAGGTACAGCTGAGATCTCCCTACTCCTTGAAATCTCCATATTTGGCCTACAACCCAAATTTCTCATTCTTTGGAAATTAAGGTAGAGGGAAATATCTGAAGAGTTGAAGGTAAAGACCATGTTCTTTAAAACACTTAAAGGGCCTTTCCTGATCAGCCCTTATGCCTTTTCAGCCTCGTTTTCACCACTACCTCTTTGAATTTTACTCTAGCAGACCACTTACAGTTCAAAAATACATATTTTTCTTTTTCCTCTCCTGGCTTTTGTACATGCTCTACCTCTTTGATTAGTACATTGTTCACTCACCCTCCCTTCTGCTTATTACCTTACTCAGGTATTTCTTAAGCACCTTTTATGTGTCAGGTACTTCTCTCCCCCTTTGTGTGAATAACTCCTACTTGTCTAGCTAGGATGTCACACTCTTTAGGAAACTTTCCTGACTTAAGACTTATCCTTGATTAGTTCCTCATGTTTCTGGTCTCATACCCCCTTATTTACCCACCTTATCCTTGATGAGGGTCCAGGTGGCATCAGCTTCATCTAGTGTCAGCAGGTGGGGGGTACCAACCAACATGGTGTGGTATGGGGTGTGGGAAGGGTTGGGCACGGTGGTGGCTGCTGCAAGAACCCCAAGCTACCCAGGGAGGTGAGGCCCCCAACCTTGGGCTCTGATCTACTGCAGCATGAGGTCATAGAGGTCTAGCTAGGTGATGAGTCCTTGGGTAGGGAGAGGACAGTCACTTCCTTACCCTTACTATACCTACAGCCCAAGTCCATACTCTTGAGTCACCTATGCATTCTACTGCTTTAAGGAAGGAAAATGCAGGTATCATAATTCTTGGTCTGAGTTCTTTAGGCAAACAGGATCAGGCCTCTCTTCTGCCCTGAAGAGATTTTCTATCTTGTCAGCAGCAGATGCCTCTTTAGTGAGGTTGGATTAAGGTCTTAGAGGACTGTGGGAGAAGTATAGGTCAGGACTTACACAGAGAACCAAGCAGTGGTTCTCAGCCTTGGCTGTGCTTTGGAATTGCCTGAGGACTTTAAAAATTACTGATGCCTGGGTTCTACCCTCAGAGATTCTGATTTAATTGGTCCAGGGTATGCCTGGGTATCAGGATTTGTAAAAGCTCCCCAGGAAACTCTCATGTGCAACCTAGGTTGAAGCCCATTATTAATGGATGGGTTATAATTACAATGAAAGCCAGATGGTGTGTAGGGGGTTGTCATGTAGAGCAGTGACAACTTGGAGAGTAAGAATCTAATTGGGATAATGTTGCCTTAGTAACTGGAGGGAGCTTTCAGGAAGCCAGAATTACCCAGCTATATTTGAGGAAATTTTTCTTCATGTTCCACTCCCTGTCCTAGGTTCATCTGTGTCTAGTAGCTGTTCTCCCACTCCAGCCCTGATCTTTGTGATTTCTCCTTGTGTCTCTGTCCAGAGATCACAACCTGGTGTTTTGCTGGTGAAGAAGAATTGTTCTTCTCTGTGGAAGAACCACTCTAAAGGTCCTTTTCAGTAGCTACTCTCCCACTCCTCCCCATATCTGTCCAAGGAGTTCTCTCCGAGTCCCTCTAGAAAATCTTCTGTGTGCTGAGGGAGACCTCTTGCATATATCCTTCCCTAACCTAGAATATAGGGTTATTTCACAAAGGTGGCAGTAGCCTAAGCTGGCTGGTATGGAATGAGTGTAGAGGCACAGGGAAGGGTCTTACAGTGGTGGGAAGTAGGATTGTCAATATGTGACTGAATGGCCTCAGAGGAAGGCAGGTCTACCTAGGCAGAGTCAATAGTGTGGGTGCCAGGTCTTTGAACAAAGGTTCTACAGTGGGTGTGGGTCTATAACCCAAGAGAGGGATGAATAATATCAAATATTTGTTGAGCTCTTGTGTACTAGGGGCTGTGTTGGATACTATGCATTATTTTAGTTAATTCTTGCAGTAACCTAGAGAAGTAAGTACTATTATTACCCAATTTTAAATGTGAAGAGACTGAGGCTCAGAGAGGTTAAATAAGTAGCCCGAGGCCGTACAGTGAGTTAATGGATGATCTGAGATGCAAATCCAAGTCTGCCTAATTTCAACTTTGACAAACAGTAGTTCTTCTTGGAGAAGGGAGAAAACATGTTCCTTCTGCTCGCCTTGGTGTGTGATGAGAGGGATGCATACTAGATAGAAAGCACAGACTGGTGTAGTAAAGGAAAATGAACAGGATGAGAGGAGCCACAATGGACCAAACCTTATTTAGAAACCCTGAGTTTTTTATTAAGACAAGCGGAACCAAGTGTCTTCCTCCTACTGCCCGGTTAGCTCATTTTATATTATGGTTGACCAGGAGAGACCACCTGGTGTAGTACAGTTGGCATCTGTATTAGTCTCTTAGGGCTGTCATAACAAAATATCATAAACTCGATGGCTTACAGAAACAGAAATTTATTGTTTCACAGTTCTGGAGGCTGGGAGTCCGAGATCAGGTTGTGTTGATTCCTTCTGAGGCTTTGAGGGAGAATCTGTTCCATGCCTCTCTCCCAGCTTCTGGTAGGTCAGGGCATTCCTTGTAGTTGCAGTGTCACATGATGCCCTTCCTCTGTCCCTGTGTCTCTTCTCTGATTTTATAAGGACACCAGTATGATTGGATTAGGACCCAGCCTGCTGTGATATGATCTCATGTTAACTGATAATAACATCTTCAGAGACCCTGTTTCCAAACAGGATAATGTTCACAGGTGCCAGGGGTTAGGACGTCCACATATTTTTTGGGGGGACATAGTTTAATCCGTATCAGCACTTGGTTCCCTCCAGAAAGGAATTCTGATTGAGGTAAACTGAAATAGATACATGCATAAGGACAATGGCCACAGACCTGGGGCAAAACTGACAGTTCAATGCGAAAAGACAGTAGAGGTACAGAGACAATGAAAGTTATTTAAAACAAGCAGGGAATGATGCACACCCAGATCCTGAGAGGGCTTCAGGATGAGAAGAGGATAGATGAGGTAGGTGCAGGGTAGTGAAATAGGATAAGGAAGTACTGATGAGCTTCTCAGCCAGCAGTCAGTCCTACCCACACTTTCTGCATCTCTTCCTGTCTGATTACCATGATCCTCTTAAAAAACCCAAACCTGTTTCCGTTGAGTCAATTCCGACCCATAGCAGCCTGATAGGACAAAGTAGAACTGCCCCATAGGGTTTCCAAGGAGGGGCTGGTGGATCAAACTGCTGACCTTTTGTTTAGCAGCGGAGCTCTTAACCACTGAGCCACCAGGGCTCCACCATGATTCTCTTCGCTCCCTAAATTCCACACTGCCCCATCTTGACATCAAGTAAGTTTGCCTTTCCTTTGCCTTATAGAATCTGAGACTGAAACAAAGTTACTAAAGGAAAACATAAGTGAGTCCTAGATGGAGTTGGTGAACCCAAGGTCTGGGCTGTTGGGACCATATCTTACTCTTAGAGTTTGCCTCTGGTGTGGCATGTCCCTGGGAAAGAGGCACAGATCATCTGCAGTTTATCTTTGGGGTGACTGGGGTGGGGAGCGTGAGGGGAACAAACTGACGGTGCCCGTTTATCCAGAGAACATGAGGCTCTCAGTGAGAACCTGTAGGGCAGTAAAGAATAGTGTTGACAGCAAAGCTTTTGGAGTGATAAAGAGCCATAACAACTCTCTTCACTTTTCTCAGCCTATGGGGATAATCATAGAAGTCTGTAATCGCTACCTGAAACCTTTGGGGACAGTTGGGTTCTGGAATTCAGAATTTTTCAGATTTTAAAAGGGAGATATAATGCATGTATCATATATTAAGAAATACCTCAGTGGGATTCAGGGCAGTGCCCTGTAATCAGACACATCAGTATTTTTGCAGCTAAATTATGAGTAATCACACTAAGTGAGATAAAGACTATAAATAGGATTTTGATGGTTCAGGTCAGGTTTTGGGTCAAACTTATTGTTTCTTCAGAGTTTTTCTATTTTGGAATTGTAGATGAGGGATACGGGTTTATAATTCTTCTCAGGTGCTGTGAGGAATGAGTGCTGGTAAAGTTTGCTGAACACAGCATGTGGTAGGTTTGTGTGCAATCTCAATTCGGAACAAAATATGTAAGTCCAAGGTGGTGGATTTTTGGCTTGAAGGAAGACGGTTCTTAAAATGGACAATGTTCAGCTTCGGAACCAGCTGCCTTGGGGGAGTTGTGAACAACGAGAAGGGCGAAGGTGCTTTAGGACAGAGGCTTCCTGTGTTGGGAGGGAGAGAACTTATCACTTATGAACATTGGCTGCATATGATTTCCCTGTTCATGTAACCAGAGGGGAAAGGCAAAAAGTGGTGTGCACGAGTGTTTGTGTGGCACAGAGTTGTCACATGTACATTTCTTTATAATAACATTGTAATAAACATCTTAATGCATACATGTTTGTTCACATCTCTAATTATTTTCTCAGGAGAGATTTATTAACAGGAAATCGCTAGGAGAAAGTTATGCACATCTTAAAGACTCGTAACACACATTAGGAGAAGAATTTTGTCACAATTATCCACAAACATCATTGCCTGGTGGGCTTTTTAACTCTGAACTTTATGAAAAAAATTTGTCTTGAGAATGATTGATCCCATACTTCACTCGGGTTGAGAGACACTGTAGATTTACCACTTATCCACTTGGCTTTAGTGTGATGGCACCTCTGGAAATCTCTGGGAGCTTCTGGGCTATCTCTTCAGTTCCTTGCTAATGAGCACCTATTAGCAACCCTGGAGATGGTATCACCTGCCTTTTCAGATATGCAGCCTCCTGTGTGACACCATCATACCTGGTCCAGCTATCTGGGCTGGGTTGCTCCTGGCTTCAGGTCTTCGGCAAACTCCAAGCCTGTGGTCATGGTAGTTTCTCAGAGAGCTTGGGTCTGCCCATGCAGCCCGCAGCTTTCTCTGCCCTTATAATGGTGACTCCTTGCCTTCTGCCTGAGATTATACTCACTCTGAACTTTCATGCTGGTGTGAAAGATCTTTTGCTGTGCAAAGTCCCTTCCACAACAGAAGATCTTAGCTGAAAATGAATCCCTTGTTGGACAGCATCATGACACTTTCTGTTTAATATCTCTAAATAATCTCAGGCAGTGGCAGCAGTGTGAAATATCCCTATTTCATCATCTGCACTAACATCATGTGCTTCCAGTGATGTTGGCTAGGACAAATGGGGATGTTAATGGAAATTTTATTTGGGGATTGTACATTCTTGGCTGAGGGTGCAGAAAAGGGGAGACTGGCAAAAGACCATAGTGACTTTGGACCAAGACAAGCAAGTGACAAGGTTACAAAGATATTTTGGGATATCAAAGTTTCTTTTAATGGGACCTATAAGCCACAGGTCCAGCGAGAGAAGTTCTAACTGTTTTTATTGTTGGGGCTTTAGGGAGTAGGAGGCTAGTGATTACTTGTGAGACCAAGAGGATTCTCTGAACTGGGAATGTTTTAGACTAGTGTCCTGGCCAAATTGGAACCCCAGGGCATATTATCTAGATTCTCAGAAGGTAGGGAATAAGCCTATATAACTCCTTCCCAGGGGACGGGCTGAAAACAGAATCTGGCTTCAGGAATAGAGGGCTGTGATCCTAGGCAAGTATCCAAGCATCTGCCTCCAGAGGTAGTGCCAGCCTTTCCAGACCCCCAAGTTCAGGATTTGTAAAGGAACATTTGTGTGGGAACATAGGTAAACTTAGGTTGAAACAATGTAGGGAAGTGTTCTTTAATTTCAACCTTGGATACTGTGATCCCACACTAGTTCCCTGATTTTCTTATTTTCCCTGCATGATAATGCATAGTTCCTACCTTCTCCCAAGCAGGACACATACTTAGGCCAAGGTCTACAGTTCCCAGTGATGCACATATTAGGGATTTCACAGCAAATATATGTTAATATCTATTGAGTAATTATCATAGTCATATACAGACAGTGGGATAAAGATCGTGTAATCCACACCCCCAGGCCCCAGACTCTCCTCAAAGTGACCCTCCACCTCCACTTCCAGGCTTCATTGTTTCCACTGCACCTAAGTTATCTAGTATTGCTATAACAAATATCACAAGTGGGTGGCTTTAACAAACAGAAATTTATTTTCTCACAGTTTAATCAGAGATCAGAAGTCTGAAGATACTACTCTTTGAAATCTAGGAGGTTGCGGCCCCACCCTTTGGGATCCAGGAGGCCATGGCCCCACCCTTTGAAATCCCAGAGGCCATGGCCCCACCCTTTGAGACTGAGGCAGCTCTGCTTACCGTGCTCCTTCTAACAGTTCTGTGGATCTCCAAGCTGCTCCAGGGATGTTTCTTTTCTTGCAGGACAACAGACATAGCTCCTTTGGCCTGTTTCCTGCCTGTAGAATTCCAAAAGGCAGAAAGGATTCTCTCCTTTTGTTTTTTCTCTGTCTCCTTCAGTCTAAGCTGATGGGTTCTCTGCTGTGGTAGTTGGTTAGATCCATCAGTCACAGGCTTAATCTCTTTAACAAAAGATTGTGTAGCTATGTCCTTGGTAAATATTCTAGGACATGTGTCCTTAATTTGTGCAACAGAATTTCCAAGTTTTTGTTTTGTTTCCATTTTTCACAGTTCATTTTTAAGTCCCTCTCTTTCCTCTCTCATTTTACGATAAGTGGCAAGGAGAAACTATGTGGCCCCTTTAAGATCTTGCTTAGAAATCTCATCAGCTAAATATCTAAGTTCATCATTTACAAGTTCTACCTTCCACCAAATATTTGAACGTAATTCAAACAAATTCTTTGCCATTGTATAAAAAGCATTGCCCTTCCTCCATTGTCCAGTCACCACATTCATCATTTTCTTTTAAAGCCTCACCAGAAGCACATTTAATCTCCACATTTCTAGCAACATTCTGTTGCTGGCACTGTATGTATTCTCTAAGATGGTAGAGATTTCCTCTATACCTTCCTCACTTCCTTTGGAGCCTTCACCAGAATTGCCTTTGATTGCATAATTCTACCAACAGTCACTTCAGAGCAATCTAGGGTTTTATTATTAGGCACTTTAAAACTCTTCCAGCCTCTACCCAACACCCAATACCAAAACTGCTTGTACTTCTTAGATAACTTTTAGAGCAGCACCCCACTCTTCCAGTACCAAATTCTTAGTTAACTAGCACTGCTATAACAGAAATACCACAAGTGGATGGCTTTGACAAACATTTACTTTCTTGCAGTTTAGGAGGCCAGAAGTCTAAATTCAGGGTGCCAACTCTAGGGGAAGCCTTTCTCTCTCGCTTCTGGAGGAAGGTCCTTGTCTCTTTGAGCTTCTGCTCCTGGGCAATCTTCATGTGGCTTGGTATCTTTCTTCCACCGTGTCTTCTGTGCTTGCTTGTTTAATCTCTTTTACATCTCAAAAGAGAATGAGTCAAGATACACCCTACACTAATCTTGCCTCATTAACATAACAAAGACAACCCAATCCCAAATGGAATTGTAACCACAGACATAGAGGTTAGGATTTACAGCCCATATTTTGGGGGGACACAGTTTAACCTGTAACACACTGCCCACTAGAACTGGCTTTTTGTGCACGTGAAGGTTTCTAGGAGCCGGTCCCTGATCTGCTTGGTGCGGACCCCATAGATGAGGGGGTTGAGGGCAGGTGGCAGCAGCAAGTAGATGTTGGAGAGGAGGATGTGTACAGGCTTTGGGACAGTGTGACGACCAAAGCGGTGTGTGAGGTAGGAGAAGAGACCCGACACATAGAAGGTCAGAATGACACAGATGTGGGAACTACACGTACCAAAGGCCTTGGCACGTGCCTCCTGGGTAGGCAGCCGTAGCACAACATGGGCAATGAGTCCATAGGAGCTGGTGATACCCAGGATATCCAAACCTGACACAGCCAGTGAAAGTGCCAGCCCATACAAGTTGTTTGCTTGTGTGTTACCCACTACCAGCTCTACCACTGCCATGTGTGCACAGTAGGCATGGCCTATAGTCTTGGCTCGGAAGTGCCCAAATTGTGCCACCAGCAGAGGGAAGGGTATAACAATAGCCACTGCTTTTACTGCTAGTGCCAGGGCTACATAGCCCACACGGGCTTTGGTGACTAGGATAGAATAGTGCAGTGGACTTCCTACCGCCACAGCACGATCACAGGCCATGGTCAACAGTACACCAGATTCCATGGCAGTCAGTGCATGTACAAAGAACATCTGGAACAGACAGGCAGCATATGGCACTGGCTGGGGCCCAAGCCACAGCACAGCCAGCAGCCCTGGGGCTATAGATGTGGCTAAGCCGAGGTCTGTGGCTGCTAGAACAGCCAGGAGAAAGAACATGGGCTGGTGCAGAGTGGTGTCTATCCACACTACTGCCAGCAATGCTCCATTGCCCAGCAGGGCCAGCAGGTACATGGGTCCAAAGACTAGTGTTACCCAGGCCTGGGCACTCCCTATCCCTGGAATGCCAGTCAGTAGGAAGAAGGTTGGGCGTAAGAAGGTGGAGTTGGGCTGTGGAGCTTCTACCATCCTGGTGGGGGTGGAGTGTGAAGTTTTAGGGTTTATGGGAGCATGACTCCTGACAGAGGAGGGGCAAGGGGAGAGACCTCGCGGGTGTCACGACCACACAAACCCATCCATGGAATGTGTGTAGGCATATCTCAGGGCTAGGATCACAGGCCTTTGGTTGGAAGTTTGGGATGGATAATCAAGGTCACAAGCATGGCTAGGATGGGATAATCCCTTGCACCTGAAAGCCCATGAGTGTTGTAGGGAGAGAAATGGGAGGAGGATGGTAGTGAGGAAGGGGGATGGTGGTGACTGCTGCAGTGTCTGGTACAGTTAAAGGCCTCCAGTTGGAGGTCAGGTGAGGGTGGAACTGAGGTGAATGGTTCTCCTCAGGGTTCATATAGAAATAGTCTGTTTCTGTAGATGGGGAGAAAGCCAGTGCTGGGTAGGGATCAGGACTCAGCTGGACCTGTCCTTGACTTTGTATCCTTGGGCAGAGCCGTTTCCTTCTCTGGGCCTCAGCTTCCTCAGCTCTACAGTGGTGGTGGGACATATGATCTTAAGCTTTGCCCAACTCTAATATTCTGGGCACCAACCCTCTAAGAAGGAAGGAGAACAGTAGACAGAAAGGGAGAAACAGGAGGTGGAGGTAAATGGGATCAGGAGTGAAGCTGGAAGACTGACCTGATAGGAAAAATCCTGATGGGATTTTTGGGGGTGCTCACGTTTTTCTGAACTCGATGATAAAGTAGTGAACTTTAACACCAGCTGGAGAGTTGCGGTTGGGGCTGGGAAGCAACGGAGAAAGAGACAGATAGCAGCAAGTAAAGGAACTTCCCTTCTCTGTCTCCTTTCTTTCTTCTGATACAGAAGGGATCCCCACTAGAGTAGTTTCATTCCTGGGGTGCCAGCAGTATCAGAGGTGGCAGAGGCGGAGGAAATTACACTCAACCTAGAATAGCAGCCATATGAGGAAGAAGTATCTCTGATGTTGGAAGAGGAAGGGCAAGTAGAGCTGACTTCTCTCAGAATCTGACTCACAGCAAAAACCTAATAATTGTTAAAAGGATAAATGAATGAGGAAAAAAGTACTGCAGAAGGCATGACTGGGGACAGATCTGAGCACTGTGTGTTGACGACTTCTCTTCTTGACCAGTGCCCGAGGGGCTCTTTATGTGCCCTTTCTACCTGCTTCCCTCAGGGCCCTTCCCCCTCCCACCTATGCCACATTAACTCTTCCCTGCTCTGCCTCTTTGCTCAGTAATAATAGGCTCAGTAACTCAGGAAATAGAGTAAGGAGGCAGAGATGGGGGCAGGCAAGGAGACTAGTGGGAGTGGAAAGATCTAGGAAAGAGGAACACACCCTGTGGAAGGTCTTTCCCTGACTCCCTGAAGCCTGGGAGAGAGGACCTTGCATCTGTCCCACTCTACTGTAATTACTTGTGTGTCTCTCTCTCCACTGTTACAGAATTGAGTTAGGTTCCCTCAAAATATGTGTTGTAAATCCTAACCTCTATGCTTGTGGTTATAATCCCATTTGGGAATGGGTTGTCTTTGTTATGTTAACGAGACAAGATTAGTGTAGAGTATATGTTGAGTCAGTCACTTTTGAGATATAAAAGATTAAACAAGCGTGCAGAAGAGAGATGAGGTAAGATAGATGCCAAAACACATGGAGATCTCCAAGGAACCAAGAAGCAGAAGCTGAAGAGACAAGGACCTTCTCCCAGAGCCAGCAGAGAGAGAAAGCTTTCCTAGAGCTGGTGCTCTGAATTTGGACTTCTAGCCTCCTAAACTGGGAGAAAATAAATTTCTGTTTGTTAAAGCCACCTACTTGTGATATTTCTGTTACGGCAACACTAGGTAACTAAGAAACTCCCATAGACTGAATGAATTACAGGCATTGTTTCTTATTAACCACAATATCGCCACTGCTCGTCACAACGCCTGGCATGTAGTTGACTATGAAAAAATATTTATTGCTTTTAATTGTTGGCCCAGAGATTCTGCTGACTAACAGGGGCTCCCACAACTTCAGGAGCAGTAGGTATTCATGGAGACAAGAAAGAATTATTCACTATCAACCAAAGTCTGAATGTCTAGAATGAAACATACCTAAAAATCACCATACTATTACAAAGTCACTCAATAAAAGTCATAGGGTATATGGGAAAAATAGGGTTAGGAGTACTGTACTCAAAAATTTTATCATTATATCATTAGCCATTAGGGAGATGCAAATCCAAACCATAATGAAATACCGCTTCACCCCCACTAAGATGGCTAAGATTAAAAAAAAGGAAAACAACAAAAATTGGCAAGGATATCGAGAAATTGGAACCCTTATCCATTGCTGATGGGAATTCAAAATGGTACAGTCACTGTGGGAAAACAGTAAGCAGTTTGGCGGTTCCTCAAAAAGTTAAACACAGAACCACCATCTAAAACCAAAAATCAAACCCGTTGGCATCAAGTCCATTCTGATTCATAGTGGCCCTAAAGAACAGAGTACAGCTGCCCCATACGGTTTCCAAGGAGCGCCTAGTGGATTTGAACTGCCAACCTTTTGGTTAGCAGCTGTAGTTCTTAACAATTATGCCATCAGGGCTTCCTAGAACTACCAAATGACCCAGCAATTCCACTCCTAGGTATATACGCAAGGGACTTGAAAGCAGAGACACAGACATATATACACCAATGTTCATTGCAGAACTATTCACAATAGCCAAAATGTGGAGACAACCTAAATGTTCATCATCAGATGAATGAGTAAACAAAATGTGGTACACACATACAATGGAATACTTCACCGCTAGTCAAGGAAATTAAGTCATGATACAAGCTACGATATGGATGGAGCTTGAAGACATTATGCTGAGTGAAATAAGTCAGTCACGAGGAAAAGTATTGGTTGCAAACCACACGACATGTCAACACTCTCCTCTTTTTGACCCTGGGTTCCCCGTTACCGGCTTTCTTGTCCCCTCCTGTCTTCTTATCCTTGCCCCTGGGCTTGTGTGTTAATGAGAAACTAGTTTGCTCTGTAAACCTTCATCTAAGTACAAAAAAAAAAAAAAACTATATGAGACCAAATGGTCAACATTTATCCTAAAGCTTAGATGAGAAGGTTTCGGGGGTGGGCAGAGAAGCTGGATTAATGGAAGCAGAACAACCAGAATGGAAATAGAGAATGTGGAAAATGTAACCAATGTTACTGAACAGTATGTATCCAAATTGTTAAATGGGAACGTAATTTGCTGTGTAAATTTTCACCAAAAATTAAATAAAATATTTATAAAAAACAAACAACAACAAAAAAAACAGTTCTAGTCCCAAGAATTCCACTGATAAATTTGCGAAAATCACTTACACTTATTCTGTATCAGTTTCCTTGCCTGGTGGCGTTGAATGAAATACAATCAAAGGACTCTTGGAACTCGCAGATTCTATGATTATGTGAGTCATCTGAGATCAATTCAGTGTGTCAGTTTTGAGTTTGGCCACTTCAACCATCATGGCCTTTTATTAATTGTGTTTGAAATAACAATTCAGTAAATGATTCTATATTCTACTGTGGACTTGCTGCTAGCACTTTATGAGATTCCAAAACCATGTTATTTTCTGTGCCTCCTTCCTCATGAGTTCAGACAACAATATTGCTCCTTGCGCGAACCCACCTGTCATGATATTTAATGCCTTATTTAATAAAAATATTTCCTTATCATTTGGAAAAAAAAAAGGACAAATATTGAATGATACTACTTGTATGAAATATCTAGGGTAGGCAAATGTATAGAGACCAAAGCTTGTTAGTGGTTACCAGGGGCAGGAGGGAGGGGGAAAAGGGAAGCAATTGTTTAGGAAGCATTAAGTCTCTGTTTATGGTGATGAAAAATTTGGCAATGGATATTAGTGATGGTTGCACAACATGATTAATGTCACTGGTGTCACTAAATTGTACATGTGAAAAAAATTAACAGCACTGAGAAACTGCATTGAAAAGACTGTGCTTGATGTGAAACCAATACATAGTCTCAAACAAAAAGCAAAATCTGATGTCAGCTTGCAAGTCCCAGATTAATATTTACACCTACCTCCTCTCAAAATACTTCTGTTTCAGTAAAGCAAGGAACTTTTGTGATCTGTTACAGATTGAATTGTGTCCCCCCCAAAATGTATATCAACTTGGCTAGGCCATAATTCCCAATGTTGTGTGCTTGTCTACCATTTTGTGATTGTCCTGTGTGTTGTAAATCCTAACCTCTATGATGTTAATGAGGCAGTATTAGAGGCAGTTATGTTAATGAAGCAGGACTCAATCTACAGGACTAAGTTGTATTTTGAGTCAATCTCTTTTGACTCTTTTATATTTCAATAGAAGACAGAAATGAGCAGTGAGGAGAGGGACCTCATACCACCAAGAAAGAGGCTCTGGGAGTGGAATGTGTCCTTTGGAGCCAGGGTTCCTGAGCTGAGAAGTTCCTAGACCAAGGGAAGATTGATGACAAGTGCCGTCCCCCAGAGCTAACAGAGAGAGAAAGCCTTCCTCTGGAGGTGGCACCCTGAATTCAGGCTTCTAGCCTCCTAACTATGAGAGAATAGATTTCTGTTTGTTAAAACCATCTACTTGTGGTATTTCTGTTATAGCAGTGCTAGATAACTAAGACGTGATCTAAGTGGGCTTTCCAGCTTAAAAGAAAAATGTATATTAAAAAAAAAAAAGACTTCATCAGTGCTACATTAAAAAAAAAAGGAACCTAATAAAAATGGTAGCACAGTTTGACATATGCTAAATGGTTAGGAAATATATAAATACTGTATAGATATGGCACTTTACCTTGAAAAAGACCTGACGGTCCCTTGCGGAAGTTAGTACTGGAAGTCTTGCAGCTTATGAGTTATTGTGAAATGGTGAAAGGAGGGTTATCTGAAATCTAATGGAAAGTTGTAACACCAGATGTAGATGCACGTGGCTCACAGCATACGCAGCGAACTGAGGTAGCTGATAGATGGTTGAAGTTTGTGCATGTCTGTGGTTTGGTTATTTTTACATGGCTTGGCTTCAATTGGGTGTAGTTTTCTATGTTCACCTAGTCTTTCTCCGGCAGGTAATCTTATGTAAGAAAACATAAAATTCATGTTATATTCAGATCCCTAATATCAATTGTTTTGGAACAAATTTGCATTTCAAAACACTTGTTAAACAGAGCTGATTGAATCTCTTTTGCACCTGGCTCTGTGCCAAGTGGTGAGGCTACAATGGCAATAACAAGACCTTGCCCTCAAGAAGCTCACAGTCTAGTTAGTGGACACAGTGATGTAAGCAGTTGTCAGAATACTATTAAGGTAATTGCTCTAACTCCGGTCAGTACAAGATACCACGGTAGCAATGTGAAAGGAGCCTCCTATTCTTCTTGGCAGTGTCAGAAAAGTCTTCTCTGAAAAATCGTAATAATAGTTAACGCTCCCATGGAACTTCCTGTGTGCAGGCACTGCTCTAAGCCCCATCCTTACAACAGCCGTTTGAGATGGGTATGGTTATTTCCTTCCATTGTACAGATGAGCAAGCTAAGGTACAGAGAGATCAAGTACCTTGCTCAAAGTCACACAGCTGGTAAATGGCAGAGTTAGGATACTAACCTAAGCAGTCTAGCTTAGCCACAACTTCAAACATTTCAGCTGTGATTTAGCAACTGAATAGAAGTTTTTGGCCTGACCCGAGCCATGGTATTTTCAGTTGCCTCATATGCATGTGAAAGCTGGACAATGAATAAAGAAGACCAAAGAAGAATTGATGCCTTTGAATTATGGTGTTGGTGAAGAATATTGAATGTACCATGGACTGCCAAAACAAACAAACAAACAAATCTGTCTTGGAAGAAGTACAACCAGAATGCTTCTTAGAAGGGAGGATGGCCAGACTTCATCTTACACGCTTTGGAGATGTTATCAGGAGGGACCAGTCCCTGGAGAAGGACATTATACTTGGTAAGGTAGAGGGTCAGTGGAAAAAAAGGAAAACCCTCAATGAGATGGATTGACGCAGTGGCTGCAACAGTGGGCTCAAACATAGCAATGATTGTGAGGCTGGCACAGTTCTGGGCAATGTTTCATTCTGTTATACATAGGGTCGCTATGAGTTGGAAACAACCCTATGGCACCTAATAACAACAGGAGTGTTCTAGGATAGTTGGTGTGGTAGGCTGAAAAATGGCCTCCCCAAAATGTCAGATCTTAGTTACTGGAATCTGAAAATGTTACTTTACCTGGAAACAGGGTCTTTGTGGGTATGATTAAGTTAAGAATTTTGAGATGGGAAGATTATCCTGGATTATCAGAGTGGGTCCTAACTGCAATCATATGTGTGGTTATAAGAGGGAGGAAGAAGAATATCATCTTTATAAGAGGAAAAGAAGATAATGTGAAGATGAAGCAAGAGAAATATTTGAAGATGCTGGGCTTGAAGACCGTAATGTCAGAAGCCACCAGAATCTGGCAGAGACAAGGAACAGATTCTCCTCTAAGGCCTTTGCAGGGAGTGGGGCTCTACCAATATTTCATTTCAACCCAGTGATACTGATTTTAGACTTCTAGCCTCCTAAACTGTGAGAAAATAAACTTATGTTGTTTTAAGCCTCTAAGTTTGTGGTAATTTGTTATATCAGCCACAGGAAACTAATTCACTTGGGGCAAAAGACACTTGGTCCTGGGAGAATGAGTTTAGGGGACTTTGGGATTGTCAGGGGGTGCTAGGAATGCTGAATAGCGAAATGTAGAAAGAGCTGCAATTATTTTGTAGTAAATGGTATCTCTTATCCATTGAGGGGGAGAGAGGAGCTCTTGGGTAATGGGAGCAGTCAGTTGAGAGCCAAGAAGAAGGAGAGGGCTGGGGAAAAAAAATGTCCTTGGCCTTAAGCGAGAATACTAATGGCTGCCGCCTGCCTGTCCTGGGCGGTAGCTTTTAATTGTTCAGAAGATAAATCACAGGCTCCTTAAGCTCAAAAAGTCCAAAATTGAAGTCATTAAGTTCCTGAAAATCTGCCATACTATGCATTTCTCTCCAGTAATCTAAGATGTATTAAGGAATATCATTGACTTTCTCTAGAAAATCTTCTGAGTTGGTCTGCTAGGCCCCAGCCCATTCTTATGGGAGTTCTCTGAGCACGTGTCGGGGGTCAACTGGCTGGACTTTCCCTGCTTTATTGGCCATTAGAGGAGGGGATCTGACAATGCACCTGGGACCTTGTGGGGCTGTATTCTATAACCTGCTCTCCAGAGACATGATAGCCCTGAGGGTCACTGGACCACTCAGTTGGTTCAGCACTAGCATGGAAAATAGAAGAGGAGGATTCTGTTTAGGGATCGACCTTAACTTGTATCTATGTGGGCCTAGTCTATGGTTGGTTCTCTGTTTATGATAACCCAAGAACAGCAACTCATAAGAATAGATTATCTATTTACTCAATAGATTATGGATCAGAAAATCTTGGGTCCTAGAGTGTCACTCAGTGCTAAAACCTCTTTTAGAAACTTCCTAATGCAAGTACTCAATTGCCACGTCTCAATTCCCAGGTTAGAATGAGGCCCCTTTGTAACCAGTGTTACCGCATTACTCCATGCTTCATCTTCCCTCAGTTTTAGGAGTGGCACAGTGACTCCCATAACCTAAGGTAGGAGCAGATGGCACCACCCTATGGAGATATGGAAGGTGTCATGGAACAACTCTACCCATTCTATCTTCTAGCTTCACCATTCCTTTTCATCTCGGTTTCCCCAGTACTTCCTCGAAAAGGTCCTTAATATTCTATAAAGATCTGGGGGCACTGGGAGTCACTAATCTTTAGGAAAGTGGATGTGCGGGCACTGATATCACAGATTTAGGAGAGTAATTGTTCTCCCTTTCCACTATAATAGGATATGGTGGAAGTCAGGTTTTGGTAGGGGTACGGAGAGGTCACATCTAATTTTTATCAACCCTCCTGCCATATTGTCAGCACTCCTGGGACTGACTCAGCCTTTGACCCTATATAGAAGTGAACCTAGTCCCCTCCTACGTACTGAGGTCATAGTTCCCATGCTTGTCTCCAAGGCAACACTGCACCTGTAAGATTGAGTTAGGACCCTGAACCCCCTTAACTTATCTGATCATTTACTTCCATGTGAGGTGTGGAAGAACATTTTTTGACTTGGCCTTTTTGATGAATATTGGCTGAGGAGGCCAATTCTGGAATGGTCTACCAAAGACTTCCTTGCAGAAGACGAGTAGTTACCTTTAACTTTGGTTACTATTTTCATGGAACATTTTTTCCATCCCTTCACTTTCAATCTATTTTTGTCTTTGAATCTGGCATTTAGAAGAGGGCTCCTAAATTGACTTCCTTTGTTGGGATTGGGTTGAGACCATCTCTCAGGAAATTAACTCCCTGAAGTTCTTTTCTGAGGTAATAGGTAGTGCCTTTATCTTTTTCCGTAATTACCTCTTTCCTCCAAACAAACACGCGCTGCACGAGTGACACTTAAAACAAGGGAAAGTGCTAATGTCACCCACAGCATTCAGAAAACATTAAGAACTTGCTACGTGCCAAGTACAGTACTATAGATGGTTGCCTCAGTTTTTCACTTTACTCAAATCTGCCTCTTCTACAATGTGAATAGTGACATTCCCGTTTTCTGCATTGACCAATCACCTCTTTGCATATATTCCTAGGCCATGCTTTTCTCCCTTTTTGTGTGGAAGGGGCAATGTTACAGAGCTGTTTAGTAGTCTAAGGAGTCCGGACATGGGCTGTCTCGAGTTCTCTTCAACGTGCCATCACAAAGTTATCTTCTTCATTCTGATGTTTGTTTCTTGTGCTTAGCCTGTTGTCTCTGAACCTCTCAGCTTCCTTTTCTCCTTTGAACCCTAACACAGCTTGTGCCTGATAACAGCATTTGCCTTATCTTCTAAACTTTGTCACATTTAACTAACCATCACTGTGTGCTAAAATCACTCTACAGTCATACTCAAATCATTCAGTATCATTCATTCTTTTTTTTGGATTGTTTGATTTTTTTCTTACTGATTTTTTAAAGGAATTCTTTAAATATTCTGAAGTTGAATTCATTTTCAGTTATATGCATTACAAATATATTTCCGTATTTCATGGCTTTCCTTTTCATTCTCTTCAGGATACATTTTTTGATGAATAGTAGTCCTTATTTTTAATATGGTAAAATTTAACAACCCTTTAACTTAAGATTTGTGCTTTTTGTAATCAGTTTAACAAAACTTTTTGTAAATTGGTATCATGAAGACATTCTCCAAATTATTTTCTGGAACACTTCTTTGCTTTCTCTTTTATGTTTAGTTCTACAAGCCACCAGGAATTGATTTTTGTATAAGAAGATAAATAGGGGTGAGGTTTCCATGTGGAAAAAAAATTAATATGGATAACTAATTGTCCTACCATCACTTGTTGAGAGGACCTTCATTTCCTCACTGATTTGCAGTGACACTTTTGTCATAAATATACGTTTGTTGTATGAGTCTGTTTCTGGATATTCTCTTCTGTTTCTTGCTCTATTTGTCTCTTTCTTTTTTATATCAGCATAAGACTGACCTAATTACCATAATTTTATGATAATTCTTGATATCCACAAAAGCTGTATGAGTTCTCCCAAGTTGATTTTCTCCTTCAAGAGTTTCTTTGCTATTTTTGGCTTTTTGCATTTTCACAGAAAACTTACTGGTGTTACAGGCAAGAAATATTTTACAAAGAATAATAATGAGTGGAGAATTTATTTTCCACTTACTAAAAAAATTAGCAAAAATCCTTTTGTGATGAACATAGTGCAGGTAGACATCCTCATGTTGTCTAGGTAGTGGGCATGGTTACTTTTATTTGTTCTCATTCATTCAATAAATATTAATTAATGGCTTCTGCCTAGGATTTAGAAAGCTGGAAAGAGGATTTCTCCACTCTAACAACAAGAAAAAGCAAAATAAACTACAAACTAACAACTTCCCTTGAACTCATCAAAGAGCAGGCAACCAAGTAATTTGAAACCTGTGTTAGACTATGTTCTCTAAAAAACTCTGTTCTGTAGAAGTTAAACCAGTGAATATATATATATCGAGAGAGAGAGCGAGCAAGGAAATAGCTCACGCAGATGTAGACACGAGAAAGTCCCAAGTCCATTGGTCAGTCCAGAGGCTTTTCCTGACTTACATAGCTGCAGGGGCTGGCAAACTCCATACTGGCAGGCCAGACAGTAGGCTACTGGCTCACAGGCTAAGGAGGCTGATGAATTCTAAGATTGGTAGGTAAGCTACTAGCTCAAGTCCCAAGAGCTGGAGATCAGATGAGAAGCCAGTTGCAGGATTCAGAGCAAGCAAAAGCCAGTGAGCTTTGCCAGAAAGCCTATATATATTGGATCCAGGCCACACCCCCAAGGAAAATTCTTTTCAACTGATTGGCTGCTCATAGCAGATCTCATCACGGAGGTGATTACATCATTACATAGCTGCCAAACTACATCACAACTGCCAAACCACTGAGAATCATGGTCCAGCCAAGTTGACACACAATCTTAACTATCACAGTCCACCCCTTGTCAACTTGACATCTTCACACATCTCCCTAAACCATGCACAATCTCTAAATAAAGACAATCATAAAGTCGTACTTGTACTTAACATGATATAAATGTGTACCAGAAAATGCACTAGCCCAGTTTACATTTTATATTTTCTAAGTGAAGAAAACAAAAATATTTGATACACACATACAAGGAAGAAATACTCGTAAGAGTTACAGTCCTCGTTTTTGCAACTGTCACATGGTCATAGCTGATATTTAGACCTACCTTTTCCCACCACCCATTCCGTATTCCCTTTACTCTCAGTGAGCACCTCAGCTGGTCATAGTTCTTTGCCTGGTGGGTTGACCTAAACCTTCATTTCTGAAGGGTGTGGGCCATTAGTAGTCATGTTGGATTTGGGTTGCTGTAGTTTTCATTGGCTTTAATCACATAGCATCGTAGTACCAAGAGATGTCCTAAGGGATATCCTGTATTCCAGACATACTCTTCTTTACCTCCATTATGTAATATCAATACGATTTTTCTCTTGGTAATCAGGATCAATCACACCATCCAATACAGTAACTCCCTTCTTTGCCTGTTGATTCAGAGGCATAAGGAGACCAAAATGACTGGGTGGCATTCTTAAGTTCCAGTTCAATGGAACCAGTGTTGTGTCTTCTGGTGGGAGCATTCCACAACTTGGAACTAAGACCTCTAGACTAGCAGGGCATAGGGTCAAGGGGACAGGAAGCAAAAATTTTGTGAGTGGGTCACTAGAGGCATTTGTGAGTGGTGCCACTCCCATTTCTACCCCTTGATTCCTGGACCCATGAATCCTGGCTATGGAAGAAACAGCACCACATATTGGATGCTGCTTTAGAGCACATACAGCCTCCTGGAGAGCTTTGCCCCAGCCTTGCAAGGTATTGCCACTTATCTGGCCCTGTAATAGTGTCGTTAGAAGATAATTTCACTGTTCTATCAAGACAGCTGCTTCAGAATGATGGAGAAAATGGTAAGGCCAGTGAATTTCATGAACATGGACCCATTGCTGCACTTCATTTGCTATTAAATGAGTCCCTTGATCTGAGATGATGCTGTGTTGGATAACGTGATGGTGCATAAGGCATTCTGTAAGTCCACAAATGGTAGTTTTGGCAGAAGCATTGCATGCAGGGAAGGCAAATCTGTACCCAGAGTGTCTATTCTAGTAAAAACAAAATGCCGCCCTTTTGATGATGGAAGTGATCCAGTATAATCAATGTGCCACAAGGTTGCTGGCTGATCACCTCAAGGAATGGTGCCATATCAAGGACTCAGTGTTGGTCTCTGTTGCTGGCAGATCAAGCACTCAGCAGAGGCTGTAGCCAAGTCAGCCTTGCTGAGTGGGAAGTACATGTTGCTGAGCCCATGCATAACCTCCATTCCTGCCACCATGACCACTTTGTTCATGAGCCCATTGGGCAATGATGGCAGTGTCTGGGGAAAGAGCGTGACTGGTTTCCACAGAACGTGTCATCCTATGCACTTGACTTTTAAAATCCTCCTCTGTCAAGGTAATACTTTGGTGAGCACATGAGACACAAATATCTTCACTTCTTAGGTCCATTCAGAGAGGTCTATCCACATAGTTCTTCCCTATACCTCCTTGTTACCAATCTTCCAATCATGTTCCTTCCAAGTCTCTGACCAGCCAAACCATTGGCCACAAGCCCATGAATCAGTATATAATCACACGTCTGGTCATTTCTCCTTCCAAGCAAAGTGAACAACCAGGTGCACTGCTTAATGTTCTGCTCATTGGGAGGAACTCCCTTCAGCACTGTCCTTCAGAGAAATTCCAGCGAGGGACTGTAGTCCTGTCGCTGTCCGCTTTTGAGTGGTGTCTGCTTATCATGCAGAATCACCTGTAAACCAGGTGTATGTTTTCTTTTCCTCAGTCAACTGATCATAAGGAGCTCCCCATGAGGCCATAGGTGCAGACTGGGAGAGGGCAGATAACGTGACAGGAGTAAAGACCATGGGCATTTGGGTCATTTCCTCATGCAACTTGTGCCTTCAGATCCTGCTTGGGCCTGATCTGGTATATACCACTTCCATTTAATGATGAAGTGCTGTTGTGAATGTCTGACTTTATGACTCTGTGGGTCAAACAACACTCAATTCATGATGAGCAGCTCAGGCCACATGGTGACTTTGTGGCCCATGGCTAAGCATTCAGTCTCTACTAAGGCCCAGAAAAAATCCAAAAGCTGCTTCTCAAAAGGAGTGTAGTTATCTGCAGAGGATGGCAGGGCTTTGCTTCAAAATCCTTAGGGCCGCACTGTGATTCACCAATAGGGGCCTGCCAAAGACTCCAAACAGCATTTCTATCTGCCATTGACACTTCAAGCACCATTGGATCAGCCAGATCATATGACCCAAGTGGCAGAGTGGCTTGCACAGCAGCCTGAACCTGTTGCAGAGCCTTCTTTTGTTCTGGGCTTCACTGAAAACCAGCAGCTTTTTGAGTCACTTGATTTTAGGCCAGAATAGCACATCCAAATTAGGGGTAGGCATAGTGGTTAAGTGCTACCGTTGCTAACCAAAAGGTCAGCGGTTCGAATCTACCAGGCGCTTCTTGGAAACTCTATGGGGCAGTTCTACTCTGTTCTATAGGTTTACTTTTGAGTTGGAATCGACTCAACGACAATGGGTTTTTGGTTGTCTCCAAAATCCAAAGAGGCCTACCAGGTGTTGTGCCTTCTCGTTAGCTGTGGAAGGTGCATATGCAATAACTTGTTCTTCACTTTAGAAGGAATATCTTGACATGCCCCCACACTACTGAACCTATAGAAATTTCTTTGATGTGGAAGATGCCTGAATTTTTATTGGATTAATTTCCCACCCTCTAGCATGCAAATGTTTTACCGATAAGTCCAGAGTCATTACACTTCTTCCTTATTAGGTCCAGTCAGCATAATGTCATCGATGTAATGGGCCAGTGGGATGCCTTGTGGAAGGGAAAAGCGACCAAGTTCCCTGTGGACTAAATTATGACATAGAGCTGGAGAGTTGCTATAGCTCTGAGGTAGGACAATGAAGGTGTATTATGGCCTTGCCAGCTGAAGGCAAACTGCTTCTGGTGGCCTTTTAAAACAGCTATGGAGAAAAAGGCATTAGCCAGATCAATGGTTGCATACCAGGTACCAGAAGATGTATTAATTTGCTCAAGCAATGAAGCCACTTCTGGAACAGCAGCTGCAATTGGAGTTACCACCTGGTTAAACTTTCAATAATCCACTGTCATTCTCCAAGATCCATCTGTTCTCTTGCACAGGCCAATAAAAAAAAAATAGATGAGTTAAATGGGGGATGTAGTGGGAATCACCACCCCTGCATCCTACAAGTCCTTGATGGTGGCTGTCTTAGTCATCTAGTGCTTCCATAACAGAAATACCATAAGTGAATGGCTTTAGCAAAGAGAAATTTATTCTCTCACAGTCCAATAGGCTACAATTCTGAATTCAGGGTGCTGGCTCCAGGGGAAAGCTTTCTCTTTCTGTCGGCTCTGGGGGAAGGTCCTCGTCATCAGTCTTCCCTTGGTCTGGGAACATCTCAGCACAGGAAACTCAGGTTCAGAGGACATGCTCTGCTCCTGGTGCTGCCTTCTTGGTGGTATGAGGTTCCCAACTCTCTGCTTGCTTCCGTTTCCTTTTATCTCTTGAGAGATAAAAGGTGGTGCAGGTCACATCCCAGGGAAACTCCCTTTACATTGGCTCACGGATGTGACCTGGTAAGGGTGTTACAATCCCACCCTAATCCTTTTAACATAAAATTACAATCACAAAATGGAGAACCACCACAGAATACTGGGAATCATGGCCTAACCAAGTTGATGCACATATTTTTTGGGAGACACAATTCAATCCATGGCAGTGGCAGTAATCTCTGCAATCCCTCCAGGAATGCGGTATTGCTTTTGGTTTCCTATTTTCCTAGGTAGAGGCAGTTCTAATGGCTTCCACTTGGCTTTTCCTGCCAAAACAGCCCTAACTGCACTTGTCAGAGATTCAGTGTGGGGTTCTGCCAGTTGCTGAGTATATCTATTCCAATTATGCATTCTGGAACTGGGAAAATCACAAGATGAATTTGGGGACCCACTGTGAGCTGAACCTGAGCTAAGACTTCGTTAATAACCTGACCCTCATATGCCCTCACTCTGACTCGTGGGCCACAGTAACATTTTGGGTCTCCTGGACTTAGTGTCAGTTCAGAGCCATATCCAGTAATCCCTGAAAAGTCTGATTATTTCCTTTTCCCCATTGAATAGTCACTCTCATAAAAAGTAGTAGTTCCCTTTGGGGAAGGCTGGGAGAAAGATTAACAGTATAAGTTTTTGGTAGTGTAGTGTCCCCTTCCCCAAGGGGACATAGTCTCCTATTCATTTAAGGGGTTGTGGGTCTATAAACTGGCTCAAGTTTGGGAATTGATTGAGGGGCCATGACTCTCTATTCTGGCAATTTGAGTTAGACTGCTGTTCACTTGACCTAGAATTCTTCTGCTTGTAGAGATCAAGTAAATATTTAGATTTCCTATCTATTTCACTCGTAGGGACACCATGATAAGTAGCCATTGCCATAAGTCCGTATGAGTCAGACTATTCTGATTACTGCTTTGACTTCACTATCCATTATGGTAACCAAGCCCACCTTGTCTTTGTCAATTGAGTGCCCTCACTTGGCTCCTACCACCCTGAGGTCTGATCAGCCCCATTATAGTTAGGTATCTTAATTCAGTTAGGGCAGTTCCCACTGTCAAATCTGACTTACATAAAATAACAATCACAGCAGTCTTCAAGAATGCTGGGGCTCCCTTCACAAATTTGTTCCTCATCATTGTGGTAAAAGGTGTGTCCCCTGGGCACTTCATATGTGGCTCTGTGGTCTCACCTGATAAATGCACTCTAAGATGCCAATTTCCCTAAGACATTGGATTCCTTCTTTTACAGTTTACCCAGGCAGGTCTGGAACTTCAGCTTGATTTAGTGTAGGCCACTTCATAATCCATGCTTCAGTGAACCAACCAAATAAAACTATTAGATCCTTTCCTAATCTCTCCAGCTGAAACGTGGAATGAAGAATCTGTGCCTGGTGGGCCCATATCAATAAACTCAGACTGATCCAACTTTATGTTCCTTGCCCTACTATCCCACACCCTTGATAGCCATTCTCACACATATTCCCCAGATTTCTTTTGTACCCGTTAGAAAACTCAAACAGTTCTTTTGGAGTGTAGCATACCTCCTCCTGGTCATGGTTTGTACTTCACCTTTTGGGGCTCGCTGGGACTTAAATCTGGTTATAGGATTAGAAGCAAAAATGGGTTGTGGGGACGTGTTCTGAGAACATTCAGCAACATCCTGTAGGGCATCTGCCTCAGACAAGGCCCCAGGCAATGACTCTGACACCTCCCCAGGGGATGATTTAGACAAAGGCTCTTCAGCCACAGCTGGATTAATCTCATCAAATGGGGGTGGAGGGGATAGTTGTTTTACTGGGGAGGGTGGCTAGCAGACAAGATGGAGTAATCGCTTCAGATTCAGGAGTGAGAGGCCGATTCTGTTGGCAGGAGTGACTCAAAAGAATGTAGGGGCTCAGCATCCCCAGCTTCCTGATTATCTGCTCATATGTCCCCTTCTCAAATTTCAGGATCCCATTTCTTTCCAATCAATGCCCTTACCTTAACTTCAGACACCATTTGAGTTGGGACTTCAATTGCATTGCAATTCAGCCACTCTTAAGATAAGGCCCTGGGTTTGGTTTTCAACTCTGTTGCTGCAAGAAATAAGGCTTTTTTTCAAGGTACAGGTGGAAACTTTGAGGTCATTTATGCAGCATTTGAGCTATGACCCTGAATCCCTGGCATCATCTCTTTCTTTCACCACTTTGTCTAGTGAAAATAGGACCAACCAACCAGCTTCCTTATATTTTGCATTCTGAGAAATTTTGTAGAAAGGTATCAAACATGTGATCACCCAGAACCTTGCTTCTCACCAATGCCTGATCAATTTGTGGTGATATTTTGCATATATCTATTGCTACCTCATGCCATAGATTAGCAGTGCCCTCTTTACTACTGGAAGCAGAGTAATCAACATCTTTAAGACTAACCAGGCTTGAGAATCAATTTAGAAAACTCATCCTTAAAATTTTGTTTCTCTAGAACAACTTTTGGTTCCAAATGTTTTATAGGCTGGATTTGCTACGGAAGCAAAACCAGTGATATATATATATATATATATATATATATATATATATATATATATATATATATATAGCCCTGGTGGTGCAGTGGTTAAGAGCTTGGCTGCTAGCCAAGAGGTTGGCAGTTTGAATCCACCCGCCACTCCTTGAAAACTCCTATGGGGCAGCTCTACACTGTCCTATAGGGTTGCTATTAGTCGGAATTGACTTGACAGCAATGGGTGTGTATATATATATATGGAAACCCTGGTGGCATAGTGGTTAAGAATTTGTCTGCTAACCAAAAGGTTGGCAGTTCAGAGAGAGAGAGAGAGGCAGAGACAGAGAAAGAGCAAGAGGAAGATTTATATCAAGGAAATGACTCACACAGGTTGTAGAGGCTGGAAAGCCCCAAGTCTGTGGGCCAGGCTGGAGGCTTCTCCTGGCTCATGTAGCTGCAGGGGCTGGTGAACCCAAGGTTGGCAGGTCAGACAGCAGGCTGCTGGCTCACAGGCTGCAGAGGCCAACAAATCCCAATATCAGCAAGATTGGCAGGTAAGATGGGTAGCCCACTGACTTACAGGCTGAGGAGGCTGGCAAATCCCAAGATCAGCTGGTAAGCTGCTAGCTCAAGTCCCAAGAACTGGAGATCAGATGAGGAGCCAGCTGCTGCATCCAGAGTGAGCAATAGCCAGTGAGCTTTGCCATAAAGTCCACACACATTGGATGTCAGCCACACCCCCAAGGGAACTCTCTTTCAACTGATTGGCTGCTTAAAGCAGATATCTTCATGGAGATGATTACATTATATCAGATCTCATTGCAGAGGTGATTACATCATTACATAGCTGCCAAACTACATCACAACTGCCAAACCACTGAGAATCATGGTCCAGCCAAGTGGACACACAATCGTAACCCATCACAAAACCCAAGGAAAGACAGGCCCCTACAAGCAAAGTTGAAATGTGAGCTCTGTTGTTGTTAGGATACAAGGAATAGCACAGTAATGCAAAAACACAGTAGTTCAAAGAAATATATTTCTTCTCTTATCACAGTCCAGAGATATGTGGTTGACCATAGGCTTGGATATAAGTTTTTCTATTACATAAAGAGGACAAATAAATCTAAGGCAAGAGATTGTAAGAAAAGGAGAAAGATCTTGCCTCTCTCTCTATTCTCTCTCCCACTTCATGTCTCCAACCTCTCCTCTTTCTTCTTTGGTTCCCTAGAAGAAGGGGACACTGCTGCAACACGGGTAACATTTTTTTGAGATATTCATACAGCAAAATTTATAAGTGCAGTTTAATGACTTTTGACAAATGCAAACACACATGTAACTCACACTCATCAATATATAGAATCTTTTCTTCAAAGAAAAGTTCCTTCTGCTCCCTTCCACCCCAGAGGCAACCACTGTTTTGATTAATAGTGTTTTTCCTGTTGCAGAACTTCATATGAACAGGCTGATACAGTACATAGGCTGTTGTGTCTGGCATTTTTCACTCAATATAATTATTTTGAGGTTAATTTATATTGCTACATGTTTTAGTAGTTTGTTTATTTTAATTGCTGAGTAATATTCCATTGTATGAATATACCACAAATTGTTTATCCATTCTCCTATTGATGGACATACAGGTTTTTTCCAGTTTTTCAGTACTGCAAGTAAAACTGCTATGAGTATTTATGTTCAAGGATTTTGTAGACTTACATCTTTATTTCTTTTGGGTAAATACCTAGGAGTAGGATTGCTAGATTCATGCCATTATTTTCTTTTTTCTTTTTGCCTTATTGGATTCCAAGCAACATCTTTACTCCAAACTTTACAAGAAGAGGTGGGAAAAAGTACTCTCCTTCCAACGATGTTAGAATACTGTAATTAAACTCTCACACAAGATAAATTTTTGTTTTAATAGTGAAAAAGTTTTTTATTGCCTTTTCATTTATTCTGTTCTATTTTTTTTCTTGAACTTGTGTTGAATTATTGACTGTACAATGTTGCTTCAAAATTATCCCTCCTAGCTACCCATAACCAGTGTTTCTGGACTAAATCTGAATGATTTGATATGGTCAGCTAAAGGCATTTTTTTTTTCTCCTTATCAGCTACTTAGTCTTTCTAAGCCTCTATTTTGTCACTTGTCAGATGGGTATAATAATAGTGTCTTATCTCATTGAGTTGTCGTGAGAATTAAATGAGGTAATTTATTTTAAACCCTTAACCCGATGATAAGGATGTAGCTCAACAAATATTTGTTGTTGTGAGCCATGGAGTTGATTCCAACTCCTGGTGGCCTATATGAGAGTAGAACTGCCACACAGGGTTTCCTAGGCTATAATCTTTGAGGGAGCAGATTGCCAAGCCTTGTCTCCTTTGGAGCTGCTTGTGGGTTTGAACTGTTGACCTTTTGGTTAGCAACTGAGAGCTTAACATTGTGCCACCAGTGCTTCTGTGAAACTTAGAGGCCTTGAAAATGTTAGCAGTTATATTATTTTGCTAGGATTCCTGCCTCCTTTCTAACCTTATGCTGTGCCTTTAAATAGTCTATGTACGTTTTATCTGGAGCCACTACATGTCTAGTGCTCCCTCTTGACACTAGGGGAAAGGTTTTCATTTTTCCCTTGGCTAACTGACCTTGTGCTAAATGATCCCAGGGGTGACTCTGACACCCGCGTCCAGAAGAAGGAGCATGTGGCTTCTCAGTGTCTAGATATAAAGGCCCTGTAGAGAGTGGGAACAGTGACATCCCTCACGCCAACATGATCAGTCTCCAGCCTACTCGTCTTATTCCTCTTCTTTCAGAGTAAGCTGTTTTCAGCTCTTCTCTAACACTTTTTAATCGTTCATCTGATACTGTGATGTAGTAGGTGAGTTTAGAAGCATTTAAGGTGGAAGGATTGGCAAGGATGTGTGTGTGTGTATGTGAATATTTAGGAGTACCTGTAAGGGATGGAGACCGGGGGCTAGGAGAGAGGAAGTGGAAGGACAAAGGATCAATAAGCCAAAGACTGAGAAAGAAATTGCAGCACAATAGGACACGGGAGGAGTATGGGCACTGGAGGAGATATCAGTGGCACTAGTCCGTGGACACTGGTTAGAGACAGGAATAGGAATGCAGAGGGGGATCACATAAGGCTCAAGGAAGATCTAGGGAATAGAGACTTGTTAATAAATAGGTTTGTAATAAGGGTAGCTTAGAGGACAGCTCAAATAGAGGTCAGAATAAACACAGCCAGGATAGGGGATACTAGTAGGGCTATTCATGAAAATGGTTCAGGTTTTAAAAACCACCTCATTTTTGGGCAAAACAAGAAAGCTACTAAAGAAGGATTAATTCACTAATTCCATGCCTTTTATGTTCAAATATTTCCTATGTACCTATTGATGTGCAGGCTCTGTGCTTATTACTATGAACTCCCCGGTCTCAAAGTGGGGAGGAATCTTGAAGAAGCTCTCTTGGGAATCTGGATGTCAACAGTATCTAAACCTGAAAAATTCTCCTTGTTCTCTGCCCTGACTTGTCCTGCATTTTGCAGAACATATACAGAAATTGGGAAAGGAAGATATTGTGGCTTAGAGCTGGGGTTCTCCCTATTTTTGCTACCACATCACAAGGACATGGCAGATAACGTTTATACATGATACACCACCATATGCTTACTGAAATTTTGACAGAATTCCTAAGATATTTATGGGAAATAAAACAAATGGGCAGATGAATATTTTTCTTGAGGTGCGTAGCCATTAAAAAATGTGAGTCTCCTCTAAGAGTATGTCAGTAAATCTAGCTCAGAACCTCTGCAGTGTAGAGAAGACTGGCTTTAGATTATGAAAACATTTTACATGCCATCTTTTAAGTGCATGTGAATGGGAGTGAGGTTATTAGAGGTATAAATCTGAACTTGCTCCAATTTATTAAGAGAGTAAACCATTTCCAAAGTTTGGTACTTTATGTATTACTAGAAACAAACTTCTTGCAATAGTGTCTGCCATGTAGTGTGCTGCAAACAGAGTCCAGGCCTATGGCCTGAGGGGAGGGCAGAGCTGTTTTATCTACTAGGGACAAGTCTTCAGTGTATAGAGCCTGTGCATTTTGAAGAAACTTCCAAAACAAAAACCCATTGCCGTTGAGTCGATTCCGACTCATAGTGACCCTATCGGACAGAGTAGAACTGCCCGATAGAGTTTCCAAGGAGCGCCTGGAGGATTCAAACCACCAATCTCTTGGTTAGCAGCCATAGCGCTTAACCACTATGCCACCAGGGTTTCCTGAAGAAACTTAGTGGTGAAAAATCTGAAACAAATGTACAAGGAACATGAAAAAATGAAATTAATACTTGTTTAAATAAATGTCTAGACTATGCAATTAAGCAAAAAAGTAACTGTAACTCAACCCCCTATATAGTTATCTGAAATATATATCTAATGTGGTCTTTGGGTGCATCTTAATATGTTTTTCTGTTATTAGGAGGGTCTTTCAAAATTAAGACTGTGTAGAGACATAAAAAGCCTTTACATAAGCCCCTAAATAGGGAATGGACATCACCCAAATATAAAGTTGGGTGGGGCTCACAGAAGAAGGGAAGACACTGGAAGAGGAAGGGAGAGCAGAGTCTGGTCAGGGGCTGCAGCTAGAAGTGGCTCCATTTCTCCTTAGCCTGGACCATGTCTTCCATATGATGTCCACTCCCAATTCTCCCTTGTTCTAGAGCTGAGGCAATGACTCCCACCCCTCTGCCATCTCCCTGGGGGCTTCTGAAAATGATGGAGAGAATCTCTCTCTGCTTCTACTGAGAGAGATAGGTGTTTTCAAGCATTTGAGGAAAGCTGCCTAGGTAATTCTTTTTATTTATGTGTTTTATTGCACTTTAGATGAAGGCTTACAGAGCAAACTAGCTTATCATTAAGCAATTAGTGTACATATTGTTTTGTGACATTGGTTGCCAACCCCATGACACGTCAACACTCTCTCCTTCTTGATCTTCCCCATCACCAGCTTTCCTGTCCCCTCCTGCCTTCTTGTCCTTGCCCCTGGGCTGATATGTCCATTTAGTCTCATTTTGTTTTATGGGTCTGTCTAATCTTTGGCTGAAGGGTGAACCTCAGGAGTGACTTCACTACTGAGTTAAAAGGGTGTCCAGGGCCCATACTCTCGGGATTTCTCCAGCCTCTGTCAGACCAGTAAGTCTGGCCTTTTTTTTTGTGAGTTAGAATTTTGTTCTACATTTTTCTCCATCCCTGTCTGGGACCCTCTATTGTGATCTCTGTCAGAGCAGTCAGTGGTGGTAGCCGGGTACCATCTAGTTATACTGGACTCAGTCTTGTGGAGGCTGTGGTGGTTGTAGTCCATTAACCCTTTGGACTAATATTTCCATTGTGTCTTTGGTCTTCTTCATTCTCCCTTACATGACCGCTCACAAGCTTTTAAGACCCCAGATGCTATTCACCAAAGTAGAACAAAGAACATTTTCTTTACAAACTATGTTATGCCAGTTGAGCTAGATGTCCCCTGAGACCATGGTCCCACAGCCCTCAACTCAGTAATTTGGTCCCTCAAGGAGTTTTGATATGCCTATGGAGCTTCTGTGACTTTGTCTTGGTCAAGTTGTGTGGGCTTACCCAGTATTGTGTACTGTCTTACTCTTCACCAATGTTACCACTTATCTGTTGTCTATTTAGCATTTTTCCCTTCCCACCCCTCTCCTTCCTTATAACCATCAAAGATGTTTCTTTTTGTGTGTAATATTTTCGTGAGTTTTTATAGTAGTCGTCTCATGCAATGTTTGTCCTTTCGTGATTGACTTATTTCACTCAGCATAATGCCCTCCAGATTGTGAGATGCTTCACAGGTTCATCATTGTTCTTTACTGTTGTGTAGAATTCCATTGTGTGTATGTACCATAGTTTATCCATTTATCTGTTGATAAGCACCTAGGTTGTTTCCATCTTTTTGCTGTTGTGGACAATGCTGTAATGAACATGGATGTGCATATGTCTATTCATGTGACGGCTCTTATTTTTCTAGGATATATTCTTAGGAGTGGGATTGCTGGATCATTTGGTATTTCTATTTCTAGCCTTTTAAGGAAGTGCTATATTATTTTCCAAAATAGTTTTACCATTTTGCATTCCCACCAGTAGTGCATGAGAGTTCTAATCTCCCTGTAGCTTCTCTAACGTTTGTTATTTCCTGTTTTTTTTTTTTTATTTGTGCTAGTAATACCGGGGTGAGATGGTATCTCATTGTGGTTTTGATTTGCATTTCTCAGGGTGGGAATGGCTACTGGCTGGGTAATTCTGACCCAAGTTAAGTCCATCTGCTAGTAGGCCTGCCTGACGCACAGCCAAAGCTTCTCAGGTCTACATTCTGAGATACTGGGTCCATCTAAGAGGCCTGATCTCAGTGCTATTTTTCTCTTCTTGGGCACTTCTTTCATCCCTTTCCCTCCTCTTCCTAGGAAAGGGCTTCCTTTACCCATATTTGGGTGAGAATAAGCCTTTAATGTTGCTAAATATTCATTAATGTCTTTTGCCTCCTGGAAAAACTATAATAGGATGATGGCCAAACAGTTATAAATAAAAATAATAGCCCACTCTTCCAACCACTATATAAGGATTAACTCATTTAAGCTTTACAATTACCTCATTAAGTTTGTTATCCACTGTCTTAGTCATATAGTGCTACCATAACAGAAATACGAAAAGTGGATGGCTTTAACAAAGAGAAATTTATGTTCTCACAGTCTAATAGGTTGCAAGTCCAAATTCAGGGCATAGGCTCCAGGTGATGGCTTTCTCTCTCTGTTGGTTCTGGAGGAAGGGTTCCCCTGGCTGAGGAGCCTCTCAGGCACAGGGACCCTGTGTCCAAAGGATACACTCTGCTCCTGGTGCTGCTTTCTTGGTGGTATTAGGTTCCCCACTCTTCTGCTTGGTTCCCTTTTCTTTTATCTCTTAGGAGATAAAAGGTGGTGCAGGCCACACCTCAGGGAAACTCCCTTTCCTTTGGATCAGGGATGTGACCTGGGTAAGGGTGGTGTTACAATTCCACCCTAATCCTCTTTAACATAAAATTACAATCACAAAATGGAGGACAACCACAGAATTCTGGGAATCATGGCCTAACCAAGTTGATACACACATTTTTGGGGAGACATAATTCAATCCATGACATCCACTTTTTACAGGTGAAAAAGACGAGGCAGGCAAAAGTTACCTAACTTGCTCAAAATCACCCAGCTAGTCAGGGAAGAACTGGGAAATGAACTCAGAAAGCCTGGCTCCAGAGCTTCACATCCTCACCTACTGCACTGCATTCTCTTCCATTCAACATGGCTTTCTGCCCTTTCTCTACCATTCTGGCCCTTTTTTCTTGTTCAGCCCTATATTCTCTTAGGGCTCCGGGAGATACTTTCTGTGAGACTTTTTTGCGCCTGTGACGTTCCTCTCTTATCACCCTGGACTGTTTGCTAAATGAGCCTAGAAAACGCCAAAGGTGCTTGCCAAAGAAGCAACAGACGCTTAATAAAATGAATATTCTTCCTCCCACAGAGAACAACTTTTGTTCCAGAACCTTCTTAATTCTAGTAGCCAAGCAGGTCTCGCTCCTCCTCTCCCTATCCCCCCTTTGGTACCTTACTTTTGGGGTAATAAAATATCAGTGAAACTGTGAGAAGATAAACAGAGCTGTTTTTATGAAGACTTATATCAGGCACCTTACTGTTTTCTTGAGAAAGAACATGTTGATAACTGGCGGAGTTGGGAGAAGTGCTGAGAAAGTAAAGGTTTAGTAAATTTACTCCTGAGGAAATGCATTTTTTTTCTAGTAGGGCTTTTGTTTATATAAATTCAGGGTAAGTTCTTTAGCATAGATGCCGAGCAATGCTACCAGTGGCCCTTATTTGTGCTTATCCTAGAAAAGCTCAGCCTTTCCTCTAAGTAAAAGTTGAATAATATTTAAAATATACTGGCTTGTTGTTAGATGCTGTTGAGTCAATTTTCAATTCATAGAGACCCCATGTGACAGAGTAGAACTGCTGTACAGAGTTTTCTTGGATGTAATCTTTACGGAAGCAGATTGCCAGGTCTTTCTCCCAGAGTCGCTGGGTGTCTTCGAACTGCCAAACCTTTTGGTTAGCAGTAAAAAAAAAAAAAAAAATTTTTTTTTTAGCAGTAAGAGGATGTTAAATCATTAGTCTGCCCAAGGCTCTTACTTGTCTGAATCAGGCCTGTTCCCTTCCCTGCACCCACTGAAATTCCATTGCTCCCTCCTCAGAGTCCGTCATGCTCTAAGCCAGTGTATCTACTTAGAGTCAGAGGGATGGACTCATAAATTGGGTTTTTATTTCTTTGCATGCCCTCCTCCTTGAGGCCTTCTGGATACCATTAAATACATTCAGTGTTTATTTGTTACCTTTTACTCCTGATTCTCTCTTTTTCATTCTCTTTCCGTAATCCCTTTTCTCCATGTTCCCTTTCAGATTCTTAATCAGTCACCTTTTCCCCTGCCCTAATAGCTGGTAGACAGTCCAGAGCTTCAGAAGGAACAGATATTACCTGAGTAGTGGGAAGAACTGAGGTAAGAAGGGGTCCATACTTAACCCTTCTCAGCAACAGGGAAAGATGGACTCTTATTGAGGTTTAGAGAAGAAGTGGGGCAGGAAAGAGGGCTGTATTAGTGGAGCCGGTGATAATGAATTGATTCTCTGTACTCAGAACAATTTCCCTGAGGGACTCTTATGGATAAGGAGATCTAGACACAAGCAAGAGCCACCTGTATGGAATTTCTAGGGGCAGAAGCTTGAGAAGTTTAGGAGGAGCAGGCAATGAAGATGGCCCCTCTCAATCTCACCTTCTACCCCACTCTCCATTGCCTTTAGGGAGGATTTGAATCTAGGTCTGAGTAGAGAAATATATCTTTTAGGCTCCTTCTGAATTTCCATTTGGTAATCCATTTTCTTGGACAGGGAGCCCCAGCTTCCAAGATGTTCAGCAAGTCTCATGTGAAATACTGAAGGTAATAGCTAAATTTAATATGATTAAATATAATCAAGTTAAAAAATAGTTTAATTAATAGGGTTCCAGGAAGGAGATGTTATTATGAACACTGACCTTTACAAAGTGGTATATTAAGTCTTAAGGAGGTAATTTAAAGGTAAAATATGGATGAGCAGAAGTGGAAGGGAAGGGAATTTAAGGTAAACACAGACAGAAGGAATGAAAGGGACAAATGCAACAAAAGTAGGGGACAAATCCTGCTGTGTAGAAATGGTAGAATGAAGTTAGAAAGGTATGGTGGGGTCAAGCTCTGGGGCAAGAGGGTTAGAGCCAGGGCAAAGCCTCTATTGGCTTTTAATGCATGATCGAGACAGAAGTTCAAGCAAGCTAGGTGCTGAGGGCCAGAAACTATTCCTACATCAAAGTGTGTATTCTCTGGGGAATTTCCCTAGAAAGTCCTAAAATTCAAAAATCCATGCTATCCTTGGTGATCTCTGCCCGTCTTCAGAGGTGCTTTCTATTCCTATCCCTTTCAGCAGACTCATCAGCTCCTCAGTCATTGTAGAGAGGACTCTAAAGTGCATCATGACTCAAGCCAACCTTACCATCTTCCACCCTGCAGTTTTTGTCCTACTTGGCATCCCTGGGCTGGAGGCTTATCACACTTGGCTGTCAATACCCTTCTGCCTCATGTACATCACTGCAGTCCTGGGAAATAGCCTCCTGATGGTAGTCATCATCACAGAACGCAGCCTCCATGAGCCCATGTACTTCTTCCTCTCCATGCTGGCCATGACAGATATCATGCTGTCCACCACGACTGTGCCCAAGGCCCTAGCCATCTTCTGGCTCCACTCTCATGACATTGTCTTTGATGCCTGTGTCACTCAAGTCTTCTTTGTCCATATGATATTTGTGGGGGAGTCAGCCATCCTGTTGGCCATGGCCTTTGACCGCTTTGTGGCCATCCGTGCCCCTCTGAGATATACAGCAGTGCTAACATGGCCTGTTGTGAGAAGGATTGCTCTGGGCATTGTTACACGAAGTTTCTGCATCATCTTCCCAGTGATCTTCTTGCTGAAGCGCCTGCCCTTCTGCCAGACCAACATTGTCCCCCATTCCTATTGCGAGCATATTGGAGTGGCCCGCTTAGCCTGTGCTGACATCACTGTCAATGTCTGGTATGGCTTCTCGGTGCCCATTGTCATGGTCACCTTAGATGTGATCCTAATCGCTGTGTCCTACTCACTGATCCTCCGAGCTGTATTTTGTTTGCCCTCCCAGGATGCTAGGCACAAAGCCCTCAGCACTTGTGGATCCCACCTCTGTGTCATACTCATGTTTTATGTTCCATCCTTCTTCACCTTATTGACCCATCGCTTTGGACGTAACATTCCTCGACATGTCCATATACTGCTGGCCAATCTTTATGTGGTGGTACCACCGATGCTTAACCCCATTGTCTATGGTGTGAAGACTAAGCAGATCAGGGAGAATGTAGCCCATCAGTTCTATGAGATCAAGGCTTGGTGCTGTGCCTCCCCTCTAGGCTGATGGCTCCTCACATATCCCCACTCCCCTTTTAATCAAGGAAGCTAGGTGTGAAATGCAGAGATTTCCAGGACTGAAAGGGATTTTCCTCTTCTTCCTTCTCTTTCTCTTCCTTCTTCTCCATCTTTCCTTCCCCAACTTTTCTTTGTCTTCTGTCTTCACTTCTTTGCCTTCTTCTGCAGTTTCTTTCTTTTTTTTTTTCTGCTTTCGTCTCACCTTCCTCCCCACCAAAACCCAGAAATGATTACTAAGTGTACATGACTCTGATATGAGCATTTGGTATCTTCAGTAGACCAGATAAGTTCCAGAAGCACAGGGAGCTGGACACACAATATGAAGCGAGGACATGAACAAATGAATGAAAACTATTTTGTATTAAACATCTCAAGGAGGTTCAATTTTTCTTTTTTAATCCAAAGAGTGCATTGATTCTTTGTACAGAATCAAGTAGCTTTCATCTTAAGACAGGGAGCAAAGGCCCTGAGATTGGAGAGTACCTGTTTGAGAAATAGTGAAGAGACTACTGTGGTTAGAGGAGAAGCAAGTAAAAGAGAAATAGACTATACTATACTATCAGGGAGGTAATAAGGGGTTGAGTGTGGAACCTAGAGACTTATTAAGACAAGGAACAGAGGGGCCCCCAAATCTGCAGACAAAGTAACAAGAAATGGGCCAGGGTGCAGAAACAAAGCCATTCCCCAGAACAATGGGGCAGGGTATCTAAAAATAGCCTGAAAACTTTTTTAAAGTTGTCTTTCAGAAGCAGCTGGAGAAAACCAGGCCCAGGGACATGCGCAGAACATTCACCTGTGACCGCTGTGTGGCCTTCCACCAGGGGCAGTGAGGGACTGCAGCCCCAGCTGGGGAATTGAATCCAGGGAATGAGAGACTGCACAGGTGCGATACCCCATAATAAGTCCTGCTACGAATCCCAGAGGCCTCCAGGACAGGAGCCACCTTGGAAAGCTGCTGCGTGAGCAATGTAGTTAACATATCCCCGCCTGTGTCTATGAATAAACATGAATCTTTTCCCACCCAAGAACTTTTAAAAACTCAGGCCTGTCTTTTGTTCTATGAGACAGGGGTAAGCATTACTCTAGGCCATCCTTGTCTCTGCTTACAAGCCTCTTCAATAAAGCTTTGCTTTTGTGGAAAACTATGTGCCTTACCTGCTCATTCTTGACCAATGAGAGACAAGAACCTTATTCCAGTAACAATCTCACTTGTAAAATGGCAAAATTTTTTTTTAAAATAATTTTTATTGAGCTTTAAGTGAATGTTTACTAATCAAGTCAGTCTGTCACATATAAGCTTATATACACCTTACTCCATACTCCCACTTACTCTCCCCCTAATGAGTCAGCCCTTCCAGTCTCTCTTTTCGTGACAATTTTGCCAGTTTCTAACCCTCTCTACCCTCTTATCTCCCCTCCAGACAGGAGATGCCGACACAGTCTCAAGTGTCCACCTGGTACAAGTAGCTCACTCTTCATCAGCATCTCTCTCCTACAAAATGGCAAATGTTTTTAAAGAAAAGCCATGCCTATTGTTAGGCCATCTGAAAAACTCTTGCTCATTCTTCAAATTTCGGTTCAAGAACTGCCTTCCCTACCTTTCCTTATCTTCTCAGGCAAGCCAAGCCTCCTATCTTTGTACATCTTTTGCATCTTATACAAATCTCCAAATGTGTGAAATAAATTGTAATGGGTTGTTCATTTATCTGTACCCTCAATCGATTGTAAACTCCTTGAAATCAGAAAAGCATGTGTCATTCATATTTATACGCTGTGTGTATTACAAAATGCCTGGTACATAATAACTAGTTAAAAAAAATGAATGAAAGAACAAATTAGAGCATAACTGTCTTCCTGAAGTCAGAACATGACACTCAAACAAGTTAAATTAGTCCACAGAACCAGTTATCAATAAATCAGCCCCCCACAAAGGCTGTTTGACACTATGGAGGCAAATCAGCTTATTTCTCATCCCTTTACTTGTAATGCAGAAACCAGAGAATAGAAAGAGTAGGAGGAAACAGGGTCCTCTTGATTCTCCTGCCTGGCTTCTGACTAGCCCCAGGGAATTATAGCACACTTTTTATGGGCAGGTTAGCAAAACTGAAGTAGTTTCTTGGGGTTTACAGTCTTGACTGTCATTCATGCTTTTCCTGAAAAGGTCTTGCACAATCATTTTCTAAATCACCACCTACAGTAATGAGTTCTACATTTCTCTCTCCAGCCCAGAAAGATCTTTGGAGTTTTAGACTTGTAAATCCACCTATCAAATGGATAACAAAATCTCCTCCAAAATATGTAACTCCCACTCCAACTTTTCTTCCTGTGTTCCTTTTTTTTTTTCCTAAAAACTATGTTATGATGATCCCATCAACTTCAGTAAACTGGAAATTCTGGAATATTTCTTAACTCCTTCCTCTCAGATGTGTTCCTCAGCAAGTAATTGATTTAGACGCTTATTGATTGTACCACTAAATGGTTAAGTGGGTGGTATTTGGAATCATATCAGGATCAAGTCATGTCTCCATCATTTTCTACCTGTGTGAACTTGTGAAATTTAACATTTTTAGTCCTCAATTTTTCCATCTGTAAAACAGAGATAATGGTAGTGCCTCACAGGGTTGTTGAGAAGATTAAATGAAATAAACCATATATTGTATAGCACTTAATACAATCCTTAGTTCATAGTATCTGAGAAATATTAATGCCAAATTATTACTATTGTTAGTATTCTTTTTTTAACATTGCCCGTAACAGTTACTTATACCCTTATCATCTTTCGTTTCAGATATTTCGTTAGCTTCTGAACTGATTTCAATCTTTTACACTTTAAACCATAAATAGACTCTAAGTTAAGTATTCTAAAAGGCAGAGCTGACCATGCTACTTCTTCGTCAGATACTTTGGAGGATTCTTCATTACTTACAGAAGTGTTTTCTACAAAATATTCTGTAGAAATAGATATCAGGTATCAATGGATGTTTTATTAAAAAGTTCCATGGTCAAATAAGCATGGAAAATGCTGACACTCTATGAGTCATGCACATGACTGTCCAAGAGAAGGCTAGAATTTGCAGCATTCCTCGCATTTATGTGTCCATAGATATCTGTATCTATGACCATATATTTTTTTACACCTCTAAAAAATCCTAGTGTTCCATTAGCCACAGTCTGGCAATCACAGGACTATAAAATAAATTCTAGGTTGAGCATTAATAATCTGGCCCTAAATTGGAAACTCTGGTGGTGTAGTGGTTAAGAGCTACAGCTGCTAACCAAAAGGTCGGCAGTTTGAATCCACGAGGTGCTCTTTGGAAACTCTATAGGGCAGTTCTACTCTGTCCTATAGGGCCACTATGAGTAAGAATCAACTCAACCGCAATGGGTTTGGTTTGGCTCTAAATTGCTTTTCCAGTATTGTATCAAAACACACCACCTAATAATAATAGTAATAATAATAACAGCTGTTAGCTGTTGTTGTTAGGTGCCTTCGAGTTGGTTCCAATTCATGGTGACCCTATAGGACAGGTTAGAACTGCCCCATAGGGTTTTCAAGGAGCGGCTGGTTGATTGGAACTGCTGACCTTTTGGTTAGCAGCCGAGCTCTTAACCAACAACCCACCATGGCTCCAGTAATAATAACAGCAGCATCTATGAATACATCATAAGATTATTCCATGCTAGGGACCATGTTAAAGGCTCTGCTGCATTATCTCATTTAATCCTCATAAAATCTCATAACCTAGTAATGTTATTATCTCTATTTTATACACAGGTGAACCCAAGACTCAGAGAGGATAAACAATCAAGTTTGTGCATCTCCCAAATGGTAGAGTACCGATGTCAACTCCTCTTTGAAGTCTGTATCAATTCCCCCAAGTCAGAAGTTATCACCTTATCATCTATCTGGTTCTCCACAGTACTGACACCTATGGTCTTAACTGATTATTAATTATTGTATTTATGAACCCACCAGAATGTGAGTTCTGTGAGGGCAGAGAGTGTCTTTTTCTTTGTTATAGTTTCAGCATCTAGCGTAAAGTTCAATATGCATATTTAAAGATCAATTAATTTATAATATTGGTGAGATGGTTGACCTCTGGATCCTTCAATTGTTAAATATTATCCAATTGTATGAATGAAAATTACTTGGGGACACACACATCCCACACTTAGCTCATTCTTCGGCTCTACTATTTCTTCTATCTCGTCACGGGTTTCTATGTACATTGAAGTCTAGCAGGTATGGGCTGGACTTTAATATCGTAGGTATTGACTAGCAGCAATCTCAAGCCACTCTGAGTCCATAGGTTAGCCAGATGTACAGTTATTGACAGATGCAGTATGTACAGAGAGCTTCAGGAAGGACATTGTCTACCCTGTCTGGTTCCCTAGTTAGTGGTCCGTGGAGACTGGTTCTGCTGGGGTCTACTTCTGTCTAATTAAACCAGACACTCCCTAAAGACCTGGTGGGGTAGAAATTTTCACTTCACCCACAGGGATTCCTGAGGGTGAGGTACAAACACTGTCACATTTTATTCCAAGTTCTCTGCATCTGGCAGTTTCTTTTACACGTTGGGAAAGAACTTTCTCTTTCATTGGGGTTAGTTTCTGGGCAGGGATTTGGTTCATGGGATTTTTTTGGAGTTTCATGGAATAAACCCAAGGAACTGTTGTTCTGGTAGGTCAGGAGAGAATTTCTAACACAGCTCATGACTATCTGTGACAAATTAATTTTGTTCTGCTACCAATATCTTTCTCCTTTATCATCAGGGGAAACCTCTTACCCGAGACCTACAGAATCACTTTATTGGGCCAGCTCAATCAATTGTTCTGTTTTACTCTTGGCACCAAGAATCCTTCTTTCAAATAGTCTTGATCCCTTGTGGGCCTGAGACCACTTTAAAGTGATAAAGGCCACTCTGGCAGATAAACATTTAGAGAATTCAGTTGTGTAACATAGAGCTGCATGTGAGACAGACAGCATGGAACCCTAAGCCTGTATCAAAGGTAGACATTTTTCCTTTTGATCCAGATACGTAGCTCCCAGGAAACCCATTCAGCATAGTTTTACAGTCTTCCTCCTTTCCAGTACCTATGTAATACACATTATAATCACTTCCTCATAAGAAATAGTGCTGAAGGAAACATTATCAGGGGAGTAGGGATAAATCAGCTTGCTACTGGAAACTCATTTTTTTTTGGCCTTACTTCCTTCCCATCTTATCCTTTTAAGCATATGGAATCTTAGGATTTTCAGTATCTAAACACTAGTTTTTTTTTATCCATAAGCATTAAAGAATTATGCTTTGCTTAGACATCCTGTCTCTTAGATCCCCCTTCCATTCTCCATGTCCAGCATCAATTCCTAAGGCAAACGCCTAAGATTGCATACATAGGGATGACAGCTTCGTATGTGCTAGACACTGTTCTAAGGCTGTACATATATTAATTAATTTAATCTCACAACACCCCTATTAAGGAGATATTGCTATTAGCTTCAATTTTACATATAGTCTATTTATCCAAAGCTAACCAGCTGGCATTGAGTAGATTCTGATTCATAGAGACCCTGTAGGACAGAGTAAATTGCCACATCTTTCTCTAACAAATTGCCACATCTTTCTCCTGTGGAGCAGCTGGTGGGTTTGAACCGCCAACCTTTTAGTGAGCAGTCGAGTGCTTTAACCACCATGCCACCAAGGCTCCTAGTCTGTATATCAACCAGGCAAAGATTCTAAGAAGATAAGGAGGGTGTAGTTTATCATCAAGTTGATCTCACCAACATATAAAGAAAGATAGAGGGCTGGAAGGTGGGAACATTTCTTTTTCAAAATGGCAGAGCTGCTCCACTGCCTAGTTGACAATCAACTATGACTTTATTCCTGAAGTGGGGAGTCCCAAATAATCCCTTAATTCCATGGAACCATTTTAATACTATTCAACCAAGATTGGATGTATCCTTTCATGATGCAACCTTAAAGCACCTGTGACTTTAAAAATATAGTGTCAACCAGGATTTTGCACTAAACTTTCTTGAAATTCCTGAAAATGGGTTTTTCCTCTGACCTATTCTTTGCCTATGTTTAATTCTTTCCAAATTGATGTAATGGGACACAGATTTTTGTGTGTATGTTTACAGATTTTTCCATTTGCCAAAAAATTCAGTTTTTGCCTGCTCAGTTTCCCCCTTTTCTATCACAATCTGAGGAGAATTCTTTTTTTTTTTATGTTTGTGAAAATTGTTCTTTGATCTTTTGTAAAACGGAGTGAGGCAAAAAAGTCAAAACACTGATTTACCAAATTAACCATTGAGAATGACAGAAGTTGGGAAAAGTAGAATAAAAACATCATGGACTAGGGGTAGGAGATTTTTGCCTATAGATATGAAGAGAAGAGTGCTAGAATTGCTTTGACAAAAAAGTATTTTAATATGTGTTGCTGCAAACTATATGTTTTGTTTCCTTCCATGGATTTTGATAAATGGTGGCAGAGTGTTTTAGTTATTTGAAACTCATGTCTGGTTGTTGGACTGTGGTTCTCTGACCACAACACTAATACAAGCCTGGCTCTTATGAGTCCTGGGTTTGTTGAGGTTTACTTTTGAGAGCTTCTGTCCAGGAATTTGGACTTAGGTGTGATGCTTAGCTGTACCTTGGAGTAACATTATCATTCTAGATCTGAAACAAAAACATTATCTCATCATTACTGCTGGACTGCAGTAAGCGTGGAAAAAAAATTATGACAAACTTGAGCCTTTTTCATATATTATTTATTTATTTTGTTGTTGTTGAGAATACACACAGCAAAACATTCACCAATTCAACTGTTTCTACATGTACAATTCAGTGACACTGATTGTATTCTTCAGTAGTGCAACCATTCGCACTCTCCTTTTCTGAGTTGTTTCTTCCCCACTAACATAAACTCATTGCCCCCTAAGGTTTCTATCTAATCTTTTGAGTTGCTGTTGTCACTTTGATCCCATATAGAATTCTTAAGAGAGCTTAATGCTCAAGGCAGACATTTTTTAACTAGTTAAGCTAAACTATTGTTTGGTTTTAAGTAAACTACAGGAAATATTTTTGGTTTAAGGTTTAAAGATTATCTCAGGGCATTTGTTTCAGGTGTTCATCCAGCCTGCATGGCTCCAGAAAGTCTGGAGTCCAAGAGAATTTGAAATTCTAGACAAACTTGAGTCTTGATGACCCTTATGATAATATCTAAAGACCAAACAGATAATATAGAGAAAATTCTAAAATCAGAGATATAAAATTTGGGAGTATTCAAATTGTATGTACAACCAGAAACTCAAATTCACGCAGTGCTGTGAGAATTCACTAAATTGAAGATATTTGAAAATCTCCCTTAGCAAGTAGCAACTGGAAATTAGTTTTTATTCTAATATCCACAGACCTCATTTCTTAAGAAATAAATGGTGCAGAAGTACTTATATTAAAGCCAGTAAAATTTCTCCCTGCGTATATGTCTATATCCTAATTAATCAATTAAAAAAAAAAAAAACCTATTGCCGTTGAGTCAATTCTAACTCATAGCAACCCTATAGGACAGAGTAGAACTGCTCCATAGGGTTTCCAAGGCTGTAATTGTTACAGAAGCAGGTTGCTACATCTTTCTCCCACAGAGAGGCTGGTGGGCTCAACTGCAGGCTTTTTGATTAGCAGCTGAGTGCTTAGACCACTGCACCACCAGGGCTCCTTTAGAAATGATAAATTTCCCTTTGTGAAAGATAAACATTTAGTTTATTTGCACTACTGTCTCCTTCCCTCCCACTGTCTCAATTTTTAAGAGTTGTATTATTTTCCATTCTTTTAAATCTCAAACAAAACAAAACAAAACAAAAAAACAAAAAACGAAAAAACCCAAACAAACAAACAAAAAACTTTAGGCAGTGCCTTTTTATTTCTCTGCATGTAAGACAAAGATATTAGGTTACATTTCTTCCCCTTGACCTCCATTTCTTTTCCACTTCTCAAATTCTTATCCCTACCTTTACATTTTCAAGGTGGACAGTATTTACATCATACAGTTAGGTCTTCTGTACTGTGTCTATAGGCTGATTATAAAAGTGGGAAATCAAGAATTAGACATCTTATTATAATTATTTAACATTGTTTACTACAGGGGCAAATGGTGTGCTGGATTTCTGTTTTCTTCTTTTAGGGTCCAATGCCACAACTCCTGAACAACTTGATGCTCCTGGCATCAGTATCAACTGCATTTTCTTTTTCTGCACACTGTCAATGGATCAAAATCATGTCACTTTAAAAGATTGCTTTATAAGTGCATCATGGCTTTTTTTTTTTTTTTTTAATACAATTCTTTCATATTACCCTAGATTTCTAAAGGAGCCCTGAAGGCGCAAATGGTTAAGTAATGGGCTGCTAGCTGAAAGGCTGGTGGTTCCAACTTACCCAGCTGCTCTGTGGGAGAAGGACCTGGTGATCTGCTTCAGTAGGGATTATTAAAAGAACAAAACCAAACTTTGTTACCCTTGAGTCTATTCTAACTCTCCAGAACACCGCCACATCTTTCTCCTGCAAAGGGCTGGTGTGCTCGAACCACTGACCTCTCAGTTAGCAGCCAAATGCTTCAACCACTGCATCACCAAAGCTCCTCTGTTCTACACAGGGTCGCTATGAGTCTTAACTGACTTGACAACATCTAACAACAACCACCCTAGATTTCTAATTGCTTTTCTTTGTCTCGTTGCCCAGTTTCTTAGCCATTTTAGCTATCCAGTTCATCCTTCCCACGGAAGTTTCAAACATTCCTCGTTATATAACAGAAATCAATTTCTGAAAACTTATTAAAAAAAACAAAACCCAGTGAATATTCTGTATAATGAGAACCTGTATTCCATTATTTTAAATGGAAATAATAATAATATTTTGCCAGCCCACTTGACCAATTTCTCCAAATATTACTAACAGTTTTAAATACCTACAGGAACTTTGGGTGATGCTAGGCAATGAGTGATAATTGAGGATTTTTTTTTTTTTGTTTATTTTTAAATTTTGCACACTAGTGAATGATTCAGCAGGCTGGAATCTCACTTAGGTAATATGGGGCAAGATGGGATTTTTAATAATGATATTATTTAACGGTTTGAATTTGCCTCTTGGCAACTCAATTCTGGGGTGAATGGATCTGGTTAACTTGGTTATGCCTTATTTTAATTTAAATTTTTTCCTAAATAGCCTGTGGTTTTTATTTTTACTTCTTTATTTGACCCAAAATTATTCAGGAAAGAGATTTTTAGTTTCTGGGGTGCTAGATTTTTAATACAGATTACAAATAGTTTTCTTTTTTTAGTTGGTATTGCCAAAGTAAGTGGCTTGTTCTTAAAATTTTTGATCTGCTCTACTAAATTGATACAATACATTATTTTAAGTCATTGAGAATCCTTGTAAATATCCCTCAAATGTATCACATGTTTATTTAGAATCATCCATTTCTCCCATCACTACTTATTACATTGCCTTACTTTTTACTGCACAAGTACTTAACTATTTTTTTCAATTTTAATACCTTGATTTTTAACTATTTAGAAAACTGTTGTTGCTTAAAATTGATTTTGAGACTTTTATAACCTTTTTTTAGCATTCATAATTTCATTTATTTGTGGAAAAACCAAATTAGATAGTATGACATGAAGTAATTTGTCTATTTGAAGAGTAAACTGGGATGTAGGAATGAGTTGATGAGAAGGTTAGTTGACCAGCCAGTATGTGAATCTCCACATTGCTTTGTTGTCTACATAGCATTATGAATACAGTGTTGCCAGGTGGAAACCCCAGGTTCTGCTTGGTGTGACTCGTTACAGCCAATAAACAAAGGCAGAGGTTGGAGAAGAAAGGCGCCTTTATTTTGTTGCACCAGGAAAGGAGAAATCAGGACTGCTGCCTCTAAGACTGCTTGCTGGCAGCTTGGGGAGGTGGGCTTTTATAGACAACAGACAAGGAAATGCAAGGTCATGATGAATATTCAGGATTGACCTTCATATAGGAACTCAGAACTTGGGAATGACTAGACATTTTCTTTAGACAAGGGTTTGATTCTCCGGGATGGGGGAAGACTTAGCATGTTAAGTCTCTACCTAGAGATGAGTTAAGGTCATCTCTGCCCCATTCTCTGGTTATCTTGTGAAGGACAATTTCAGAAGAATGTGTGACCTAGTCTGTTCGGTGTAGGAGGATAAGCTAGAGCAGGTGTCTCTTAGAAGGGCTGGGCTCTGAGGCTGCCTGACTCAATAATACTTCTCATTAGGTGATAGAACTTTGTTTCATTGTGAAAAATGGATCTAAAAAGAAAGCCAACTACTAGTGCTAGTAATGAAAGACATCTAGGTGATGGTTATTATAAAATGTAGTAGCTAAGAACTATGATGTAAATAAGTCTACTATGTGCTCTTTGCACTGGGTAAAATACCTAAGTGGAAGATTTCCTAGTAGGACATGAATGAAAAATTGACTACTTAAATTTAACAGAATAAATAAAAGGTGCTTTTAGCATTTGAACTAAGTATGCATGTGCTTGCGCACATACACACAAGAACAAGTTTCTCAGTGTTCTTTGAATATGACGACCATATTACAACTAGAAGAAAAAAAAAAAAACTGTTGACTAATTTTCAAATATGTTTCCTGGGGACTAGCAGTAGTTTCTCTCAAATTAAGAGTAAAGACACCAGGCCGCAAAGTGACAATTTTTAGCGCCAGAGAGACTTTAAACTTCAGAGAAGGTGAATGACATTACAAGTCAGAGAATCTGCCAGTCTAGTTCTATGGAGTTGTATCATTTTTGATAAATGGGAAAAATCTAGATTTATGCAAAGTAGATTTTAAAAGTTACATCTCTTTTAAAAATTCTTTAGTACTGCATTTTACAATCCTATGAAAAATAAAATTGCTGGTTTATAATAAAATGCTCTAAGTTTCAGAGATATGAAAAAACCAAAAAGAACTGAAAACTGTTTATGTAAATTGAGGTTACAGAAATGAGAATTAAAAGTCTCTTGGAGAAAGGAATGGGGAAATTCAGTGCGTATTCTCACTAACACATTAGAAAATCGTTTTGTAGGTAGCCCATATTGACTTGCAATTCTAAATTGCCACCTGGTACCTTTTATCAACACTAAACCATACCTGAGACAAGGCATTTGAACGGACAATGTGCCAGTGGAAAGAGAATAACTTCTTTCCTCGATAAACAAGCTTCACTATCACTCAGAAAGCGAGTTCTTTGATGGCTTGGGAAGCCGTGTTGGCTAAGTCTTCTATCCTGACTTGAAGAGACTCACTGCTCATGAACAACAACTCTCCAATTTCCTTATTTTCAAGCTGTAACTGGGCTAGTTTTCCCAAACTTTCAAAGCTTGTCATCATCCACGTGAACTGTTTAACTCATCACTTCTCCCATTTCACAGATTCTGTCAATTTGACTTTCAATTTTTGCAGAGACTGTTGAACTTTCATGACTGATTTATCATCCACTGCTATTTTTTAAGTAACCATCAACTGTAACATCTGTGTCCTGTACTTGCTCATGATGAGTTCCAAAGCATCCTGGTGTTCCTCCAAGGAAACGCATAGCTCTCTCTTTTCCTGCTGCAGTGTCTAAACTGTGTGCTCTCTTGGAACAGCAGAATGTGAGGCTTGTATTTGGACATGTCCCTTCATATTGGATGCATCCTCTTGATACTGGTCTGGAAGTGTTGACCCCACCTCCAGCATAGCTTGCCAGGGCAGCTATGCGGACTGATCTACCAGCTGCTCGGTGGCCGCAGGGTCTTCTTGCACTCTCCCCAGCAGCTTCTTGGAGTCTGGCAGGATCTTTTCGATGGTTCGGGCCATAAGGGCTGCATGATCCCACCTGTCCATGCTGCTCACCACTTTTATAAACATTTTCATAAAATTTGAGTAAAATCATTTGCACAATCTTAAAGTCAGTTATGTATTTCAGGATGGTATAGTTCTACCCTTTTTATTTGGTTTCCTAAATAACAAGTCAATTCATATCTAATCTAATATTATGATGGGAAATATACCAAAAAAAACACCAAACCCAGTGCCGTGGAGTCGATTCAGACTTCTAGCGACCCTATAGGACAGAGTAGAACTGCCCCACAGAGTTTCCAAGGAGATCCTGGTGGATTCAAACTGCCGACTCTTTGGTTAGGAGCTCTAGCACTTAACCACTATGCCACCAGGGTTTCCGATGGGAAATATAAGGAATAATAAAACATCAAGGGGATCTACACTCGTTTAAATGTTGCAACTGGAAACATTGGAATTTCTTATGCATTAAACCTAGACACTTTCACTCTCAACAACCCGTGAGTGTGTGAATAGTTTCTAGCATTATTTGAGAACCCACTATATGCTGAGCACTATACCAGGCAGCTTACATAACGTATTTAATTATTGCAAGGAAAGTGTGAATAGTTCAGTTTCACAGATCAGACTGAATTTCTGAAGCATGAAAAACTTGCCCATTGTCAATAAAGTTGGCAGCCCCGGATTTGAACCTAGGGAAGGCTTCCCAGTTGATAAATATTTTATCTGTGAGTTGAAATATCAGTAGGAATTTAACAAACATCTAGGTAGAAAACTATGTTCCAAACTGGATTGGAGGAAGGGAAGGGGAGGGTGGTAGATCATGAAGGGCCCTATGTGTGTCCCAAAGGGGTGAAGTTGTCACAGAACAGCTGCAGATAGGGAAGGCTGGGAAAAGCGTTTAAACATTCAGCTTTTAGTGGAACTTGTAGCTGGCTCTGCCCATTGACTCTTATCTTCTTTAGGCTTCACAGAGAAACTCCAAAGCAGGCATGTTTGGTGCTAACCTTACTACCTTCCACCCTGCTGTGTTCATCCTGCTTGGCATCCCAGGACTGGAACATTACCACACCTGGCTTTCCATCCCCTTCTGCCTCGTGTACATCATAGCACTCCTGGGAAATGGAGCCCTCATCCTTGTTGTCCTCCATGAATGCACCCTTCATGGACCCATGTATGTCTTCCTATCCATGCTGGCTGGCACTGACATCCTGCTGTCCACCACCACTGTGCCCAAAGCCCTGGCTATTTTCTGGTTCCATGGTGGAGAGATCGCCTTTGATGCCTGCATCACTCAAATGTTTTTCATCCATGTTGCCTTTGTGGCTGAGTCAGGAATCCTGCTGGCCATGGCATTTGACCGCTATGTGGCCATTTGTACTCCATTAAGATACACAACTATCTTAACTCCTATGGCAATTGGAAGGATGACTCTGGCCATTTGGGGATGGAGCATTGGGACCATTTTTCCTACCATATTCCTACTAAAGAGGCTTCCATATTGTCAGACCAACATCATTCCCCACGCATACTGTGAACACATTGGGGTGGCCGGATTGGCCTGTGCTGACATCACTGTTAATATCTGGTATGGATTCTCAGTGCCAATGGCATCGGTTTTGGTAGATGTTGCACTCATTGGTGTTTCTTACACTTTGATCCTCCAAGCTGTGTTTAGACTTCCTTCCCAGGATGCTCGGCATAAGGCTCTCAATACCTGTGGTTCCCACATTGGAGTCATTCTCCTTTTCTTTATTCCATCTTTTTTTACGTTCCTGACCCACTGCTTTGGCAAGAATATCCCCCACCATGTCCACATCCTCCTGGCAAACCTGTATGTGTTAGTTCCCCCCATGCTTAACCCCATCATCTATGGGGCAAAGACCAAGCAAATCAGGGACAGTATGGCTCACATGTTATCTTTTGGGAGGAAGTCTTGAGAGAGCTCATGGTGTCTTCCAGAAGGGGAAAAGAGAGCTTGCCATCTAAGTTTTCAGGTTTAAGCATTATAATGTGTTGCAGCAAAAAGCATGTGGACTTTGGAATAAAATGCATCTGATCTCAAATTCTGGCTCTCTTACTTTCTGATTTTAATCATGGGTAGGTTCCTACATTTTGGAAATTTAGTCCTAACCTGTAAAATGGAATGAGTCATTACTGTCCTGTAAGGTTTTTTTTTAAGGATTAAATTAAATATGTAAACTACTTAGCACACTCAGTGGGGTCCCACTGAGCTATAATTCTAACTTGAAGTTTATTGCCTAAGGAAGATGTCTTAGATGTGATGTATACTGAGACGTCAGTATTTTCAGGGACTCCTCTGCCTTCTTCTGCTTACCTCCCAAGACAGTATGATGACCATCATCATCTTCAACATCATTACTATCATCACTGTGAGTTTACTGTATAAAACCAAATTAGGTAATAAGTATAAAATAGTGATTTTTTTTAAAACACTAAGCTATTGAAAGAGATTAAGGTTGGTATCAATCACTTCTACATAAGAAACTATTCTCAATGTTACATTAAAAAAGTCTCATTACTCAGTGTCTTAGTTATCTAATGCTGCTATAATAGAAATACTAGAAATGGATGGCTTTAAGAAAGAGAATATTATTAACTCACAGTGTAGGAGGCTAGAAGTCTGAATTTAGGGTGCCAGCTCCAGGGAAAGGCTTTCTGTCGGCCCCTTGGGAACATCATTGCAGTCAATCTTTCCCCTGGTGTAGGGAGCTTCTTAGTGCAGGGACCTTGGGTCCAAAGGACAGGCTCCCATGGTGGTTCTTTCTTGGTGGCATGAGATTCCCCCTGTCTCTCTGCTCTCTTCTCTTTTTTATATCTCAAAAGAGATTGGCTCAAGATATAATCTAATCTTGTAGATTGAGTCCTGCCTCATTAACATCATAGTGGTAAGAGTTATGACATTTAGAAAAATCACATCAGATGACAAAATGGTGGATAATCACACAATACTGGGAATCATGGCCTAGCAAAGTTGACACACATTTTTTGGGAACACAAATTCAATCCATAACACTCAGCTTAGAAATGGAGTGAGCAACACAGATATAGGCATTGCCCTTGGAAAACTAGATGTATGAGTTGGACACATGAATAATGAGCAAATTATGGGAGAGTGGGGGGGAGTCACGTCAATATTAAAAAAAAAATATCATAAATCATTCAGATGTTAGACAGTAAGCTTATACCCTTTTCTCTCTTCTGTAAATGTACATTTCCCTAACTATAACCAGTTATGACTTTAAATACCATGACTTTTAATTTAAATTTTTAATTTAAATTATGATGACTTTTGAAATGATATCTCTAGCTTAAACTTTTCCCTTGAGATCTACATGTATGTATTCAACTGCTTCATTTTTTTTAAACTGTGCTTTAGGTGAAAGTTTACAGATGAAATTAGTTTCTCATTCAAAATTTTATCTATCTCTTGTTGCATGACATTTGTTGAAATTCCTGCAATATGTCAATGTCCCCCTTTCCACCCTGATATCCCCTTTTCCATTCACTCAGTTTTCCTGTCCCTTCCTGCTTGCATTTTGGCAGGTGTTGCCCATTTGGTCTCATATACTTGATTGATCTAAGAAACACAGTCCTCACCTGTGCTATTGTTTGTTTTCTAGGCTGTCTAATCTTTGGCTTTCTCAGGTTGGAAGGCACTCAAAATATGACTAGGGAAGAGCTGCCTCCTCAAAGTAGAGTTGACCTTAATGATGTGGATGGAGTCAAGCTTTTGGCACCTCCATTTGCTGATGTGGCACAACTCAAAGTGAGAGTAGCTGCAAATATCCATTAATAATCAGAATGTGGAATGTTCGAAGTATGAATCTAGGAAAATTGGAAATTGTCAAAAATGCAATAGAAAGCATAAACATTGATATCCTAGGCATTAGTGAGCTGAAGTGGACTTTTGTTGTTTTGTTAGATGCCATGGAGTTAGTTCCGACTCATAATGGCCCTGTGTACAACAGAACAAAACACTGCCTGGTCCTGTGCCATTCTCACAATCGTTATCCTTGAGCCCATTGTTGCAGCCACTGTGTCAATTCATCTTTTTTCACTAACCTTTTGGTTAGCAGCCAAACTCTTAACTACTGCACCACCAACCAGCACCTGTGGTGAAATAGACCGTATTGGCAATTTTGAATCAATCATATGGTCTACTATGTCCACTGGAATGACAAATTAAAGAGGAATGGTGTCACGTTCATCTTCAAAAAGAACATTTCAAGATGCATCTCAAAGTACAATGCTGTCAGTGATAGGATAATATTCAGTGATAGGTTATACACCTGTGAGGAACACAAGTTAATACCACTATTCAAATTTATGCACCAACCACTAAGGCCAAAGATGAAGAAACTGAAGACTTTTACTAACTTCTGCAGTCTGAAACTGATCAAACGTGCAACCAAGATGCATTGATAACTACTGGCAATTGGAATGCTAAAGTTGGAAACTAAGAAGAAGGATTTGTGTTTGGAAAATACGGCCTTGGTGATAGAAACGATGCTGGAGATTGCATGATAGAATTTTCCAAGTCCAATTACTTATTCATTGCAAATACCTTTTTTCGACAACATAAACGGCAACTGTATAGTGTTGCTATGATTTGGAATCGACTCGATGCCAACAGGTTTGAGTTATACATGTGGACCTCACCAGATGGACTATACAGTAATTAAATTGACTATATCTGTGGAAAGAGACAATGAAAAAGCTCAATATCATCAGAACAAGGCCAGGGGCTGACTATGGAATTGAACATCAATTGCTCACATGCAAGTTCAAGTTGAAGCTGAAGAAAATTAGAACAAGCCCACGAGAGCCAGAGTACAACCTTTAGTATATCCCACCTGCATTTAGAGACCATCTCAAGAACAGATTTGATGCATCGAACGCTAATAACTGAAGACCAGATGAATTGTGGAAGAACATCAAGGACATCATTCATGAAGAAAGCAAAGGTCATTAAAAAGACAGGAAAGAAAGAAAAGACCAAAATGGAGGTCAGAAGAGAATCTGATAATTATTCTTGAGTGCAGAATAGCTAAATCAAAAGGAAAAAAATGGTGAAGTAGAAGAACTGAACAGAAGGTTTCAAAGGATGCCTCAAGAAGACAAAGTAAAGTATTATAATGAAATGTGGAAAGACTTGCAGATAGAAAACAAAATAGGAAGAACACGCTCGGCATTTCTCAAGATGAAAGAACTGAAGAAAAAATTCCATCTTTGAGTTCCAATATTGGGGGTTTCTATGGGAAAAATATAGAAAGATACAGGAAGAATCAAAAGAAGATAGAAGGAATACAGAGTCACTGTACTAAAAAGAATTGGTCGACGTTCAATCAGTTCAGGATGTAGCATATGATCAAGACCCTATGGCACTGAAGGAAGATGTCCAAGCTGCACTGAAGGCATTGTCAAAAAATAAGGATCCAGGAACTGACAGAATACCAATTGAGATCCTTAAACAGAAGTAGCACAGGAAGCGCTCACTCGTCTATTCCAAAAAATTTGAAAGAGAGCTACCTGGCCAACTAACTGGAAGAGATCCATATTTGTACCCACTCCGAAGAAAGGAGATTCAACAGAATGTGGAAATTATCAAACAATATCATTAATATCACTAACAAGTAAAATTTTGCTGAAGATGATTCAAAAGTGGTTATAGCAGTACCAAAAACCAAAAACTAAACCCAGTGCCGTCGAGTTGATTCCAAGTCATAGCGACGCTATAGGCCAGAGTAGAACTGCCTGGTAGAGTCTCCAAGGAGCGCCTGGCAGATTCGAACTGCCGGCCCGTTGGTTAGCAGCCGTAGCACTTAACCACTACGCCACCAGGGTTTCCTATAGCAGTACATTGATAGGGAATTGCCAGAAATTCAAGCTGGATTCAGAAGAGGATGTGGAACAAGGAATATCATTGCTGATGTCAGATGGGTCATGGCTGGACGAATTTATTTCTGGGTTCTCAATTCTGTTCCATTGGTCCATGTCTGTCGTTGTATCAGTACCAGGCTGTTTTGACTACTGTAGCTGTGTAGTAGGTTCTGAGATCAGGTATTGTGAGGCCTCCCATTTTGTTCTTCTTTTTCAGTAATGTTTTACTTATCCAGGGGTTCTTTCCTTTCCATATAAAGTTGGTGATTAGCTTTTCATCTTGCTGAAGAATGCTGTTGGAATTTGGATTGAGATTGCTTTGTATCTATAGATTGCTTTGGGTAGTGTTGACATTTTCACAATGTTAAGTATTCCTATCCATGAGAGTGGTATGTTTTTTCATGTTTTCCAAAGTCTCTTTTGTTTTTTTGCAGTAGTGTTTTGTAGTTTAAGTCTTTTACATTCCTAGTTAGGTTTATTCCTAAGTATATGTGTGTGTGTGTGTGTGTGTGTGTGTGTGTGTGTTGGGGAGTGCTATTGTAAACGGTATTGTTTTCCTGATTTCTTTTTTGGAGCTCCCTGTCTTAGTGCATAGGAATCCAACTGATTTTGGTATGTTGATACTGTATCCTGCCAATTTGCTGAACTCTTCTATTAGTTCCAGTAGATTTCTTGTGTATTCCCTGGAATTTTCTATGTATAGGATTATATCGTTCATGTATAGGGATAGTTTTACCTCTTCCTTACCAATGTAATAGGTGTGCTTTATTTTCCTTTCTTGTTTTATTGCTCTAGCTAAGACTTCCAGTACAATGTTGAATAAGAGTGGTGATAAAGGGCATTGTCTGGTTCTCGTTCTCAGGGGAAATGATTTTAGCCCTTATCCATTGAGAGTGATATTGGCTGTTGGTTTTGTATAGATACCCTTAATTATGTTGAGGAATTTCCCTTCTATTCCTATTTTGGTGAGAGTTTTTGTTAGGAATGGCTGTTGGACTTTATCAATTGCCTTTTCTGTATTGACTGAGATGATAAGTGATTCTTTCCCTTTGTTTTATTTATGTGGTGGCTCATGTTGATTGGTTTTCTAATGTTGCACTATCCTTGCATACCTGATTTGAATCCCAATTGGTTGTGGTGTTATTTTTTTGATATGATGCTGGAGTCTATTGGCTAGAATTTTGTTGAGAATTTGTATCAATGTTCATGAGGGATATAAGTCTATAATTTTCTTTTTTAGTGGTGTCTGCCTGGCTTTGGTTTCAGGGCTATGCTGGCTCCACAGAATGAATTTGACAGTATTCCTTCTTTTTCTATGTTCTAGAATAGTTTGAGTAGTATTGTTGTCAACTCCTCTCTGAATGTTTGGTAGAATTCTCCAGTGAAACTGTCCAGCCCAGGACTTTTTTTTTTTTGTTGGTAGTTTTTTATGACCTCCTCAATTTCTTCTTTTCTTATGGGTCTGTTCAAATTTTCTACTTCAGTTTGTGTGATTTAGGTAGGTAGTGTGTTTCCAGGAATTCGTCAATTTACAGTACATTTTCAAATTTGTTGGAGTATAATTTTTTGTTCTATTCTGTTATGGTCTTTTTTATTTCTGTTGGTTCTGTTGCAGTGTCACCCATCTCATTTCATATTTGGGTTATTTGCATCTTCTTTTTTCTTTTGCTAATTTGGCCAATGGTTTTTTGAGTTTATTGAACCAACTTAAAAAGAACCACCTTCTAATCTTGTTGATTGTTCCAATTGTTTTTCTCTTTCCTGTTTCATTTATTTCTGCTTTAATCTTTATTATTTTCTTTATTATTATTTGGTGGCTGTGGGCTACTTTTGCTGCTGTTTTTCTTTGTTTGAGTTGTAGGGATAAGGCATAGATTTTGGCCCTTCTCTTTTGGTGTATGTATTTATTGCTATAAATTGTTCTCTGAAGCACTCTTTTTGCTGTGTCCCAAAGGTTTTGGTATGTTGTATTTTCATTTGATTCTAGGAATTTTTAAAATTTTATTTTTAGTTTCTTCTGTTACCCAAGGGTTTTTAAGCATGGTGTTTTCAAGTTTTTGATTTTTTTTTACTTGTTCTTCCTCTTAATTTCTAATTTTATAGTGTTCTGATCTGAGAAGATGCTTTGTGTTATTTCAATATTTTTGAATTTATTGAGGCTTGCTTTGCGGGCTAGGGTATAGTTTATTCTAGAAAATGATCCATGTGTGCTGGAGAAGAATGTGTACTGTGCTGTTGTTGGGTGGAGTGCTCTGTACATGTTTATGAGGTCAAGTTGGTTGATTGTATTATTTAGATCTTCTGTATCTTTGTTGAGTCTCTTTCTAGTTGTTCTGTCCATTGTCAAAAGTGATGTGTTAAACTCTATTTCTCTTTTCATTTCTGTTAGGGTTTGTTTTATGTGTTTTGGAGCTCTGTCATTGGGTGCGTAGATATTTAATATGGTTATGTCCTCTTGGTGGATTGATCCCTTAATAATTATATAATGTCCTTTCTTGTGTTTTATGATGGAGTTTTATTTAAAGTCTATTTTATCAGAGATTAATATTGATACTTCTTCTCTTTTTCTGTTATTATTTGCTTCATATTTTTTTTCCACCCTTTGATTTTTAATCTTTTTATGTCATTGTGCTTAAGGTGTGTCTCTTGTAGGCAATACATATATTTTATTTTTATCCATTCTGCCACTCTGTCTCTTGACTGGTGAATTTAACCTGTTTACATTCAGTGTGATAATCGATAGATATGAATTTACTGCTGTAGTGTTGTTATGCTTTTTTTTTTTTTTGTGATGATGACTGTTTCTTTGTTCAGCTTAATTTTCTGTGCTGAGTTCTTTTTGTTCATGGATTGTCTTCATTTCCTTCATTTTTGTCAATTTCATGTTTACTGAGTCTTTTTGATTTTCTTTTTTATTTTGGTGGGTAGGTTTGTTAATTTTCTTTGTGGTTACTGTGAGGTTTACTTTATCATCCTGTGTGTCTTAGGCTGGGTTGTCTAGAGAAGCAAAACCAGTGAAGTGTATATATATACACACATTGCAAAAAAACCCGTTGCCGTCAAGTCAATTTGACTTATAGCAACTATAGGATAGAGTAGAAGTGCCCCATAGGGCTTCCAAGGAGCAGCTGGTGGATTCGAACTGTTGACCTTTTTTTGGTTAGTAGCTGAGCTCTTAACCACTGTGCTACCAGGGCTCCATACACACACACATACATCTACCTAAAAATATATATATATATATATATATGTATATATATATATATCAAGGAAATGGCTCACACGTTGTAGAAGCTGGAAAGTCCCAAGTGCATGGGTCAGGCTGGAGCCTTCTGATTGATATAGCTGCAGGGGCTGCCAAACTCAAGATTGGCAGGTCAGACAACAGGCCTCTGGCTCACAGACTGCAGAGGCTGATGAATCCCAACCTGGCAGGTAAAGCTCAAGTCCCAAGAACTGGAAGTCAGATGAACAGGAACCAGCTGCAGGATTGAGAGTGAGCAAGAGTCTGTGCGCTCTGCCAGAAAGTCCACATATATTGGATGCAGACCACAACCCTAAGGAAACTCCATTTCAACTGATTGACTGCTTGTAACAGATCTCATCATGGAGGTGATTACATCAATACCTAGCTACCAAACTACATCATAACTGCCAAGCCACTGAGAATCATGGCCCAGCCAAGTTGACACACAAACTTAACCATCACACTATATTTAAAAAAGTCTGTTATTTTTTGATATAGCCTTGACTTCCTCTCCATATGGAAGTTCTGTAACTACATCATTCATTCCCCCTTTTTGTTTTGAAGTTGTTGTCAATTTCAGACTGACATCTCCAGTTCCTTGTTTTTGGCTCTATAGCTTCACTTTTGAGATTACTCTCAGGTGGCATCTTGGTGATGCTGTCTTGTGGTTTGCTTTCAGGATGGTGTGTGCTGTCATTAGTTCTCTATCCAAAGGACTCCCTTTAATATTTATTGTAAGGATGGTCTGCTTTTTACAAATTCCCTTAATTTCTTTTTATCTGGGAATGTCCTAATTTCTCCATTGTATTTGAGAGACAGTTTTTCTGGGTATATGATTTTTGGTTGGCAATTCTTTTCTTTCAGGATTTCACACATGCCACCCCATTGCTTTCTTTCCTGCATGGTCTCTGCCGAGAAATCAGAGCCTAGTCTTATTTGACTCCCTTTGTAGGCAATATTTCATTTTTCCTAAGCTGCTCTTAGAATTCTTCCTTTATCGTTGGACTTGGAAAATTTGCTTATATCTTGGTGACTTTCTTTTGGGGTCTATTCTGTATGGGGTTCGTTAAGCTACTTGGAGGAAAATCTTTTTTCTTTCATGATATTGGGGAAGTTTTAGTCCAGTAAATCTTCAAAAATTCTCTGTGCTTTTTTTTTTGATCTCCTGTTCTGATATTCCCATCACTAGTAAATTATTCCTCTTCACAGTGTCCCACAAATCTCTTAAGCTTTCTTGATTTTTTTAAAAATTATTTTTTCTGATTTGTCCTCTATATTGCTCATTTTTCTTCCATTGCTTCAATTCTACTTCTATGTCCTTCCAGTGAATTACCTATTTCTGATATTTTATTGTTAGTATTCTGGATTTCTCATTGTTGTTTTTGTATGATTTCTAATTGCCTATGTAATTTGTCATTTTGTTCTTGCATTGTTTTCCTGAATTCTTTTAGGGTTTTGTCTGCGTTTTCCTTGATCTCTTTGAGGACCCTATATATAAGCCTTTTGAATTCCTTATCAGGCAGCTCCATTACCATCTCTTCTTCTTCAGATTTTCTGCCAATATTTTTTGATTATTTGGTTGAGCTATCTTGTCTTGTTTCTTTATATGATTTAATATTTTGGCTGCCTCTGAGGCATTAACATGTTGTTTTATTTATTTATGATTTTGTTTTGTTTATCAGTCTGTATCTGGCATGCTTTAGTGATCGCTCATCTGGCGGCACAGAGGTGTTCACTTCCTGCCCCCACTTGGACCAGGCAATGGTGGGCAGGGTGAGCCCTTGTTGCCATTCACTGCACGTGTGAGGTGGCTGAGGGCACACTGAGCAGGTGCTATGTAGCAGCATGAGTATGTTCACAGTCACTCACCAGGTGGATGGGTGATGGGCAAGGAGCAATGTGGTGTCTGGGGAGTGCTGAGGGGCTCCCTGAGTTGGGGAAGATGAGTTGGTTGGCCAGAGGCTTCTGAGCACTCTCCCTGGCAAGAGATGGATATGGCAGGTGGCTGGGGGTCACACAGGTGCTCTCCCAGGAGGGGGAGAGGAAGGTTGGGTGGCTGAGGGTCACTCAGGCACTCTCTCTGGTGAAGGGGGTGTGGGTTGGGAGGGTGGAGGCTGTGCAAATGCGCTCTTGGGTGAGGGAGGGGCAGGGCAGGTGTCTGGGAAGGGGGAAGATAGAGAAAGAAAAAAAAGAGGGGGTTGTCTATTCTGTGCTTGCCACCTGCCTTACCAGTCAGGTACCACCACTGGAGAGCCTCCCTGTCTCTGGATTCTGGCTCCCTCCCTGCTCTGTGTATGCCAGGATCCCTGAAGTTCTTGCCCTTCTTTCTGTACTTTCCATCCTTTGCTCCAGTTCATGTCCTGCTCACCTTGCTTCACTCTGGGTATGTTGACACAGTTTCTCTGTCTCCTATAGGGAGTTCTGTGATATTGTCTTCCTGTGTTTCTCACCCAGGGTTGCTACTGGCTTTGTCTTGAAATGGCCCTGCTGTGCCAGGCTGTCTGGCAGGGGACCTCTGCTCTGTATCTCTCACCATTCACTGCTGATGTTCAGTTCTTTTTCCAATTGGTGTTTGTTCTAATTTTCTGTCCTTTCATTTGATGCTCAGGGTTCTAGGGTTGTCACATATCTGTTTCACTGGTCTTCGCTGTAAAGGGATGGTGTGGGGCATCTGACTAGACCACCATCTTGAATTGTCAACTTCACCTCCCCTTATATGTCTAATAGGAAACTCTAAAGAAACATGTCTGCGTTAGACAGGATAGCCTATGCTATACTGCAGTGGATTAGCAAAACAGAGTTCATTCCTCTCTCATTTAAAATCTGGTGTTTGTCAGCAGAGTCTATTCTCCATTTAGAGACTGAGGACTCCTGGGACAGCTTCTTACCCTGGGTGTGGAAGAAGATTTTTTATTAGACCCATTGTCAGGAACTCCCCTGTCCATTCCACTCTGTGGGCCTATTCTTCTCTAGAGGCTTCATTCTTTTCCATTATCTTCCTAGGCCATATTTAAAAGGAGTACTGGGGGAATATGCCCATCTTTGGGATAGCACAGTTTTTTTCAGTCCATTTCCTGTTGCTGAAAAGTTGGGACTCAAGAGTTATGCTAACTCTTGAATAATCAAAGCATTTCTTACCTGAGCTGTTGGTTTCTTTGACTGTATGTGTCCCTTAAAAATCTAGTAGGCTTCTCATCTATTTGCTTCTACTCATGTACCTATAAACCAATTGCCATCTAGTCAATTTGAACTCATGGCCACTTCATGTGTGTCCAAGTAAAAAACTGTGTTCCATACAATTTTCAGCAGCTGTGATTTTTCAGAAGTAGGTTGCCAGGCCTTTATTCTTAGGTGCCTCTAGATGGATGTGAATGGTCACTCTTTCTGTTTGTAGCCAAGCACACCAGCCAGAGACTCCTGGGTACCTATACCAGATACATTCTTGAAAATATTTTAAAGACATAATTCTCAAGTTTTCTTTTTTCCTTCATCATGTTCATGTATGTCTCTCTGAACTTAATGGAAGTTATATTGTGACTATAAAGGTTAGAAAGTACATTCTTTAGTTTTACCTTTGCCCACAGTTGCTTTATACATCTGAGCTCTTCACTGTACACCACACCCTTGACATGATCTTTATCCTAAGGTACTAAAGACAATTGAGAAATTTTATGGTGATATTTTGCTTTAAGCTTTTAAAAAATCATCTCTATTTGGGGTTTAGAAGCAGTCCATTTTTTCCATCTCTACAAGGCCCTGAGATTTCTTTCTTTCTTTCTTTCTTTTTTTTAAACTATCTGTGGTATGCAGAATAATGACCCCTAAAGACGTCTATACTTTAATCTCTGGAACCTGTGAATATGTTACTTTACATAGCAAAGGGAAATTAAGGTTGCAGATGGAATTAAGGTTGATAATCAGCAGTGTTAAAAGAGGGAGATTATTCTGGATTAAGGGACTGTGGTAGCAGAACTCTGGTTAGCTTGGCTGCCTACTGAAAGTTTAGCAGTTTGAAACCACCAGACACTCTGCGAGAGAAAGATGTGGTAGTTTGCTTCCATAAAGATTACAGCCTTGGAAATGCTATGGGGGCAGTTCTACTCTGTCAAAAAGGGTCGCTATGAGTTAGAAGTAACTTGACAGCAATGGGTTTTTTTGTTTGTTTGTTTTATTACTGGATTATCTGGGCGGGCTGGATGTAGTCACAAGAGTCTTTATCAGCAGAAGAGGAAGGCAGAAGAGTCAGTGGCAGAGTGATGTGATGAGAAAAAGACACAGATGACCACTGCTGGCTTTGATGAAGGAGGGGCAACATGGACCAAAGTATATGAGCAGCCTTTAGAATCTGGAAAAGGCAGAAAACAAAAACAAACAGAAAAAACGGATTCTCCCATAGAATCTCCAGAAAGGAATGCAACTCTGTCAACTTGTTGATTTTAGCCCATTTTGGATTTCTGACCTCCTGAATTATAAATTTATTTTGTTTTAAGCCACTACATTTGTGGTAATTTATTACAATAATAGGAAACTAATACACTTTCCATTCCTCTTCTTTTCCACTTTCAAAGTGGTCAGTTCTTTCCATTTCTTCTTTCTTTCCATGTGGAAGCCTTACCAACCATAAAAAGCCAACACATATTACTAGCATTCTATTTTCCAGTCTTACCTCCTAGAGCTATAAGTTCAGAAAGCAGGTGGTCCGCCTTCCAAATTATCACAGGCCACAGGTTTACCAGCTCTGTTTCTATTGCATAACAGATCACGATCTTCTTAGTTTCTGTTATCAAGTTCTTCGCTACTCAGCTGCTATTAAAATTCTATATTTATATTGTCACTCCCCCATTTGAGAATTATTTACTTCTAGCTACACAGTTGGATGAGATAGGGTAGAGAACTCACAGTCCTCTTAACTGACTATTACATTCCTATTGGCGTAAACTCAATCGTATGATCACTAGCAGTCAATTAGGTTACCATACAGTAACACATAAAACCAACCAAACAAAAAACCCTGTTGCCATCAAGTCAATTTAGACTCATAGCAACCCTGTAGTAACACATAAGCAATTCTAAAATCTCAGTGACTTAAAACAACAAAGGTTTATTTTTCCCTCATGTTACATGTGCTATAAGGTCCTTAGGTGGCACAGATATTTTGTACTTGACTGCTAATCTAAAGACTGGCGGTTTGAACCCACCTAACAGTACTACAGAAGGAAAGGACTGACAATCTGTTTCCATTAAGATTATAGCCAAGAAATCCCTATGGAGCAGCTCTACTCAGTAACAAATGGGGCCACCATGAGTCAGAATCCACTCCTTAGCAGCCAACAACAACAACTCATCCTATGTGGGTTGTTAGGTGGCTCTGCTTATTATTACTCAAGAATCCAGGCTTAAGGAGGCTCCATCTCAACCTATACTTCTGTTGTCACTAAAGCAAAGGAAGGGGGATGGGATGGATTGCACATTGACTCCTAAAGATTTCTCGAATTAGTGACACGTTGATTTCTACTGACGTTTCATTGGCCAAAGCAGGCAGTATGCCACATCTAACTTCAAAGTCTGGGTAGGAGTCTGGATAGAAAATAGAGCTGGAATTTTTGTGAATAGATATAATGACTACTATGCATTTCCAGCCTAACTACAAGGGAATCTGTGAAGTATATTTTTTCTTGTGTGACTGAGAACAGTAAATTATGTGATGAATACATAGAATTATTTATGTAACATTATCTATTCAGAAAAAACAAAGAGATAGTGTTATGGTTAAGGTTGTGTGTCAACTTGGCTGGGCCATGATTCTCAGTGGTTTGGTGGTTATGATGGAGTTTGGCAGCTATGTAACGATGTAATCATCCCCATAATGAGATCTGATATAATGTAACCTTCTCCATGATAAGATCTGCTATGAGCAGTCATTCAGTTGAAAGAGAGTTTCTTTGGGGGTGTGGCTTGCATCCAGTATATGTGGGCTTTCTGGCAAAGCTTGCTGGCTTTTGCTCACTCTAGATCCTGCAGCTGGCTGTTCATCTGACCTCCAGTTCTTGGGACTTGAGCTAGCAGCTTACCTGATGATCTTGGGATTTGTCAGCCTCTGCAGCCTGTGAACCAGAGGCCTGCTGTCTGATCTCCTGATCTTAGGTTTGGCAGCCCCTGCAGCTATGTGAGTTGGGAGAAGCCTCCAGCCTGACCCACGGACTTAGGACTTTTTGCTGACTGATTGAACGTGAAGTATGATAGAAAAAGAGGTGGACTGTGACTTCAAGCATGGTGTTGCCATATATTAAGGTGTCGAATACTGATGAATAACAAATGGATTCATATGGAGGCAACCTCAAGGAGAAAATGTTACAACGATTTGACTATAAAAAACATGAAGACGTGAACCAGGCTCTCTCCACTCTAGGAATCAGACTGATGCCTAACACAACAGATGGTATGGGGAAAGAAGTTATACTTCAATTGGACAGACATTGGGAATGACAGAGACACTGCCTGACTTAATCCATTAGAGGTTAGGCTTTGGGTCTGAAATTGTAGATTCTTATTCTTGGGCTGTGATTTCCCCTTACTAACCATTTCACCTTAAAAGATCTCTCAGTTCTTCTAAGTCCTATATCCTTAGCCCTGTGCACAGTCCCTCATACCAAACATATTATTGGCCCTCCTGCCCAGTCACACTCCCAATTCTACCTGGAGTTGTTTCCTCTTCTTTTCCTTAGGCAATATCCCACCTAGAAAACTCATGAAGTCTGTTAATTAAAACTACGAAAATACATAAATCATTACAGTTACATTATACCTCATCTCCCTCTACCAACTAGTTCACTTACAGCCACAGTTGGGATAGTAGATAATCCCTACTCAGTCCCCAGGCTTATACGTGGGGTATTAAATCGTGTCAGGCCTTGATTCAGAGCTATTAGCCTAGGAAAATCTTTGTAACATTTTCTCCTTAAGGTTGCCTCCATATGAATCCATTTGTTATTCATCAGTATTCTACACCTTAATATACGGCAACACCATGCTTGAAGTCACAGTCCACCTCTTTTTCTATCATACTTCACGTTCAATCAGTCAGCAAAAAGTCCCGAGTATGTGGGTCAGGCTGGAGGCTTCTCCCAACTCACATAGCTGCAGGGGCTGCCAAACCTAAGATCAGGAGATCAGACAGCAGGCCTCTGGTTCACAGGCTGCAGAGGCTGACAAATCCCAAGATCATCAGGTAAGCTGCTATAAAAAACTATAATATTTAATACCTATTCCCACTTCATTGCAGTGTGATTGCATATACTTCCAAATTTGCAAAGCTGAAATTCCCACTTTCTCACTTGCCTTGCAGGTATGGTTCTGGATACTAATTAGTTTCCACATATTAGATGAAAACATATGAGATGTGGAAGGTGGAAGGACAACTAAAGCCATCTCACCCTTTTTGGCCATTTCCTGTTAATAATCAAGGCCAGGGATTTGGGACTTTTCTGAAGAATATTCCAACCTTCATCTTCGTGGGTGTGGAAAACTATGACAATTGAGGGGCAGTGGTTTCCTGATCCTAGAGATCTGATTCCTGGATCAAAACTACAGTAATGTATTTTTGAAGTTAGTTGTTCCAACGTTAGCTTCTCTGTCTTCCTATTGTGACTGATTGTAGCTCTTTTCGTTGGATAATTCTGTGATGCTCTTGGAAACATTTCCTATAAACCTAGCCAAGAGTTTGTTCCTCCTAATGGCTTTTCGTAAGTACCACATTCCTTGTATTAATCATCTTTCTCTTAAAATACCTACAGTGGCTTTGGTTTCCTGAACTGAAGTCTGGCTGATGTAGTGTCCGAGTCCACAAAGTCTAGAACTGAGCCTGCCCGAGAGTAGCACTGAAAGAATGTCTACTGACTGATTGGTTTATTAAATTCCAGAAAGTTCAGTACTGAAAATCCGTGCTCTTCATTCATAGTGTAAAACTGTTCCTGGAAAGTTGACAAGCTAGTGTCTACTTTCTGTTTTTATTTCTTTTTAATTTTTATTGTGCTTTAAGTTAAAGTTTACAAATCTAGTCAGTCTCTCACACAAAAACTTATGTACACCTTGCTACATACTCCCAATTGCTCTCCCCCTAATGAGACAGCCCACTCCTTCCCTGCACTTTCTATATCGTGTCCATTTCACTAGCTTCTAACCCCCTCTACCCTCTTATCTCCCCTCCAGGGAGGAGATGCCAACATAGTCTCAAATGTCCACCTGATCCAAGAAGCGCACTCCTAACTAGCATCCCTTTCCAACCCATTGTCCAGCCCAAGCCTTGTCTGAAGAGTTGACTTTGGGAATGGTTCCTGTCCTGGGCCAACAGAAGGTCTGGGGGCCATGACTGCTGGGGTCCTTCTAGTCTCAGTCAGACCATTAAGTCTGGCCTTTTTATGAGAATTTGGGGTCTGCATCCCACTGCTCTCCTGCTCCCTCAGGGGTTCCCTGTTGTGTTCCCTGTCAGGGCAGTCATCGATTGCAGCCGGGTACCATCTAGTTCTTCTGGTGTCAGGCTGATGTAGTCTCTGGTTTATGTGGCCCTTTCTGTCTCTTGGGTTCGTAATCGCCTTGTGTCCTTGGTGTTCTTCATTCTCCTTTGATCCAGGTGGGTTCAGACCAATTGATGCATCTTAGATGGCCGCTTGCTAGTGTTTAAAACCCCAGACGCCACTCTCCAAAGTGGGATGCAGAATGTTTTCTTAATGGATGTTATTATGCCAATTGACTTAGATTTCCCCTGAAACCATGTTCCCCAGACCCCTGCCCCTGCTACACTGGCCTTCAAATCATTCAGTTTATTCAGGAAACTGCTTTTGGTTTAGTCCAGTTGTGCTGACCTCGCCTGTACTGTGTGTTGTCTTTCCCTTCACCTAAAGCAGTTCTTATCTACTATCTACTGAGTGAATACCCCTCTTCCACCCTCCCTCCCTCCCCACTCTCATAACCATTAAAGAATATTTTCTTCTCTGTTTCTTTCTGGAGTTCTTATAATAATGGTCTTATACAATGGCACTCGGTTTGTGTGGTTATACAATATTTGTCCTTTTGCAACTGATTAATTTCACTCAGTATAATGCCTTCCAGGTTCCTCCATGTTAGGAAATGTTTCACAGATTCATCACTGTTCTTTATCGATGCGTAGTATTCCATTGTGTGAATATACCATAATTTATCCATTTATCCATTGATGGGCACCTTGGTTACTTCCTTCTTTTTTCTACTGTAAACAGTGCTGCAGTGAACATAGGTGTGCATATATCTGTTTGTGTAAAGGCTCTTAATTCTGTAGGATATATTCTAAGGAGTGGGATTGCTGGATTGTATGGTAGTTCTATTTTTTTTAAGGAAGCACCAAATCGATTTCCAAAGTGGTTGTACCATTTTACATTCCTACCAGCAGTGTATAAGTGTTCCAGTTTCTCCACAACCTCTCCAACATTGATTATTTTGTGTTTTTTGGGTTAATGCTAACCTTGTTGGAGTGAAATGAAATCTCATTGTAGTTTTGATTTGCATTTCTCTAATGGCTAATGATTGTGAGCATTTCCTCATGTATCTGTTAGCTGCCTGAATGTCTTCTTTGGTGAAGTGCCTGTTCATATCCTTTGCCCATTTTTTAATTGGGTTATTTGCCTTTTTATTGTTGAGTTTTTGCAGTATCATGTATATTTTAGGGATCAGACACTGATCGGATATGTCATAGCTAAAAACTTTTTCCCAGTCTAGGTAATCTTTTTCCTCTTTTGGTGAAGTCTTTGAATGAGCATACCAAAACCATAGGTGTTTGAATTTTAGGAGATCCCAGTTATCTAGTTTCTCTTCTGCATTGTTAGTAATGTTTTGTATACTTTTTGTGCCATGTATTAGGGGTCCTAATGTTGTCCCTATTTCTTTTTTCCATAATCTTTATTGTTCTGGGTTTTATATTCAGGTCTTTGATCCATTTTAAGCTCGTTTTTGTGCATGGAGTGAGGTGAGGGTCTTGTTTCATTTTTTTGCAGGTGGATATCCAGTTATGCCAGCACCATTTGTTAAAAAGATTGTTTTTTCCCCATTTAACTGTTTTGGGGCCTTTGCCAAATATCAACTGCTCATATGTGGGTGGACTTATGTCTGGATTCTCAATTCTGTTCCATTTGTCTATGCATCTGTTGTTGTACCAGTACCAGGCTGTTTTGACTACTAAAAAATAGGTTCTAAAATCAGGTAGAGTGAGGCCTCCCACTTTGTCCTTCTTTTTCGGTAATGCTTTACTTATCTGGGGCCTCTTTATCTTCCATATGAAGTTGATGATTGTTTCTCCATCACATTAAAAAAAGTCATTGGAATTTGGATCAGAATTGCATTAAATCTGTAGATTGCTTTTGGTAGAATAGACATTTTTATAATATTAAGTCTTCCTATCCATCCATGATAAAGGTATGTTTTTCAACTTATGTAGGTCTCTTTTGGTTTCTTGCAAAAGTGTTTTGTAGTTTTCTTTGTGTAAGCCTTTTACATCTCTGCTAAGATTTATTACTATTTTATCTTCTTGGGGGCTACTGTAAATGGTATTGATTTGCTGATTTCCTCTTTGATGTTCTTGTTGGTGTAGAGTAATCCAACTGATTTTTGTATGTTTATCTTGTATCCCAATATTCTGCTGAACTCTTCTATTAGTTTCAGTAGTTTTCTTGAGGATTCCTTAGGGTTTTCTGTGTATAAGATCATGTCATCTGCAAATAGTGATACTTTTACTTCTTCCTTGCCAATCTGGATGCCCTTTATTTCTTTATCTTGCCTGATTGCTCTGGCTCGGACCTCCAGCACAATGTTGAATAAGAGCAGTGGTAACGGGTATCCTTGTTTGGTTCCTGATCTCAAGGGGAATGCTTTCAGGCTGTCTCCATTTAGGATGATGCTGGCCGTTGGCTTTGTATAAATGCCTTTTATTATGTTGAGGAGTTTTCCTTCTATTCCTATTTTGCTGAGAGTTTTTATCATGAACGAGTGTTGAACTTTCTCAAATGCCTTTTCTGCATCAATTGATAAAATCATGTGATTCTTTTGTTTTATTTATATCATGGATTACATTAATTGTTTTCCTAACGTTGAACCATCCCTGCATAAAATCCTGGTATGAATCCCACTTGGTTATTTTTTTGATATGTTGTTGAATTCTATTGGCTAGAATTTTGTGGAGGATTTTTGCATCTACGTTCATGAGGGATATAGGTCTATAATTTTATTTTTTTTGTGGTGTCTTTACGTGGTTTTGGTATCAGGGATATGGTGGCTTCATAGAATGAGTTTGGTAGTATTCCGTCCTTTTCTATGCTCTGAAATACCTTTAGTAGTAGTGGTGTTAACTCTTCTCTGAAAGTTTGGTAGAACTCTGCAGTGAAGCTGTCCAGACCAGGGCTTTTTTCTGTTGGGGGTTTTTTGATTACCTTTTCAATCTCTTTTTTTTTTTTTTTTTTGTTATGGGTCTATTTAGTTGTTCTACCTCTGTTTGTGTTTATGTAGGTAGTGTGTTTCTAGGAATTCATCCATTTCTTCTAGGTTTTCAAATTTGTTTGAGTATAGTTTTTCATAGTCTTCTGATATGATTCTTTTAATTTCAGTTGGGTCTGTAGTAATATCGCCCATCTCATTTCTTATTCGCGTTATTTGCTTCCTCTCCTGTTTTTCTTTTGTCAGTTTGGCTAATGGTTTATCAATTTTGTTGATTTTTTCAAAGAACCAGCTTTCGGTCTTGTTAATTCTTTCAATTGTTTTTCTGTTTTCTACTTCATTTAGTTCAGCTCTAATTTTTATTATTTTTTTTCTTCTGGTGCCTGAGGGTTTCTTTTGTTGTTCTCTTTCTATTTGTTCAAGTTGTAGGGATAAATCTTTGATTTTAGCCCTTTCTTCTTTTTGGATGTGTGAATTTATTGATATAGATTGACCTCTGAGCACTGCTTTCACTGTGTCCCAAAGGTTCTGATAGGAAGTGTTTTCATTCTCATTGAATTCTATGAATTTCTTTATTCCATCCTTAATGTCTTCTATAATGCAGTCATTTTTGAGCAGGGTATTGTTCAGTTTCCAAGTGTTTGATTTATTTTCCCTGTTTTTTCTGTTATTGATTTCCACTTTTATGGCCTTATGGTCAGAGAAGATTCTTTGTAATATTTCATTGTTTTGGATTCTGCTAAGGCTTGCTTTTTGACCTAATATGTGGTCTATTCTAGAGAATGTTCCACGTGCACTAGAAAAGAAAGTATACTTGGTTGATGTTCAGTGGAGTGTTCTGTATATATCTATGAGGTCATATTGGTTTATTGTGGCATTTAGATCTTCCGCATCTTTATTGAGCTTCTTTCTGGATGTTCTGTCCTTCACCGAAAGTGGTGTGTTGACATTTCCTACTGTTATTGTGGAACTACCTATCTCAATTTTCAATGCTGATACAGTTTTATGTATCTTGCACCCCTGTCATTGGGTGCATAATATTTAATATGGTTATATCTTCTTGGTATATTGTCCCTTTAATCATTATATAGTGAGCTTCCTTATCCTTTATGATGGTTTTAACTTTAAAGTCTGTTTTGTCAGAAATTAATATTGCCACTCCTGCTCTTTTTTGATTGTTGTTTGCTTAATTTTTTTTTTTCCATCCTTTGAGTTTGAGTTTGTTTGTGTCCCTAAGTCTAAGATGTGTCTCTTGTAGGCGGCATATAGACAGATCTTGTTTTTTAATCCATTCTGCCACTCTCTGTCTCTTTTTTGGTGCATTTAGTCCATTTACATTCAGGGTAATTATGGACATGTATGAATTTAGTGCTATCACTTTGATGTCTTTTTGTGTGTGTTCTTTACAGTTTCTTTTTCCCACTTAATTTTAGGTGCTGAGTAGATTATCTTTATACGTTGTCCTTTCCTCATATTCGTTGTTGATTTTGTTTCTGATGAGTCTCTATTTTTCTCTTGTGTTTTATTTTGATGTGTAGGATAGTTCGTCTCCTTTGTGGTTACCTTATTATTTACTCCCATTTTTCTAAATTTAAACCTAACTTTTATTTCTTTGTATCTCCTTATCTTCCTCTCCATATGGAAGTTCTATGACTACATTTCTTAGCTCCTCTGTATTGTTTTAATGTCATCTTCTTTTACATACTAATATTGCTGTCACCCTGGTTTGAACATTTTTTTAAATCTTTTATTTTTGTGATTTCCCTGTCTGGGTTGACTTCTGATTGCTCTGCCCGGTATTCTAGTCTTGGGTTGATATCTGATACTATTGATTTTCTAACCAAATAACTCCCTTTAGTATTTCCTATAGTTTTTGTTTGGTTTTTACAAATTCCCTAAACTTCTGTTTTTCTGGAAATGTCCTAATTTCACCTTCATATTTAAGAGACAGTTTTGCTGGGTATACGATTCTTGGCTGACAATTTTTTTCCTTCAATTTTTTATTTAAGTATTGCCTCCTTGCCCGCACAGTTTCTGCAGAGTAGTCCGATGTTATTCTTATTGGCTTTCCTTTGTAGATGCGTTTTTGTTTATCCTTAGCTGCTCTTAAAATTTTCTCTTTATCTTTGGTTTTGGCAAGTTTGATTATAATATGTCTTGGTCACTTTGTTTTACCATCTACCTTATGTGGAGTTCAATGAGCATCTTGGATAGATATCTTCTCATCTTTCACGATATCAGGGAACCTTTCTGCCAACAAATCTTCAACAATTCTCTCTTTATTTTCTGTTATCCCTCCCTGTTCTGGTCCTCTAATCGCTCATAGGTTATTTCTCTTGATAGAGTCTCACATGATTCTTAAGGTTTCTTTAAATGCTTTTATCTGATTTTTTTGAAATATATTAGTGCAAAGTGCTTTATCTTCCCGTTCAGAAATTCTGCCTTCCACTTGCTCAGACCTGCTTCTTTGACTTTCTATTGAGTTGTCTACTTCTGTAATTTTGTTGTTTATCTTCTGAATTTCTGATTGCTGTCTGTCTATGGATTTTTCCAGCTTATTAAATTTTTCATTATGTTCCTGAATTATCTTTTTCATTTCTTCAGTTGCTTTATCTGTGTGTTCCTTGGCTTGTTCTGCATATTGCCTCATTTTCTTCCTGATGTCTTGAAAGGTTCTGTGTATTAGTCTTTTGTGTTCTGCCTCTGGTAATTCCAGGAATGCACTTTCATCTAGAAGATCCCCAGATTCTTTGTTTTGACAGTTTGTTGAGGTGATCATGGTTTGTTTCTTTATGTGACTTGATATTGACTGTTGTCTCTAAGCCATCTAGAAGTTATCGTATTAGTTTATTTTATGCTTGCTTACTGTGTTGTAGCTTCTTGCTTTGTTTTGTTTTGATATGCCTAAATGAGTTGCTTGAATGAGCTAGCTTGATTATTTTCACCTTCGGGCCTCTGATGTCCTGTCCCAATATGGTTAGAGCTGTTGTCAGGTATATCAGTCTAGGATTCCATTCACTTTTCTTGTATGAATTCAGCTCAGGTGTCCAGGTAGCTGATCATCAAGTGTGTGGTACAGGCTCTGTCCCAGTCTTAGAGAGGCAGGGGTGATTGGTGTAGGTACTGGTATCTGGTTGCAGCAGGGGGTCACACTCTGAACAAGGTATTGGGCTGTGAATTGTCCCCTACATGTCTCTGAGGAAAGTGTGTCTCTGTTCCCTACAGTGTACAGGTGGGTGCATTCTGTAGATGGACCAGGGACTCCCAGTGTTTTTGCTTGTAAGGACTGGGAGGTACCAGTTATCCTTGGACCCCTGTTGCAGGTGGCTGGGTGACCTGAGTGGAGCTACCAGTCCTTAGGCTCCTGATATGGATAGGTTAGGACCCTGTTTAAGAGGAAAGCAACGTTAAACATCAAAAACCCACCTCTCTGCTGCACAGCTGAAACAGTTGGAGTCTGCCAACAAAGGCTTATTCTCCTGAAATTGGCCCACAGAGGTCCATGCAGAGGGGAAAGGTACTCAAAGTCCACGGACGGTGTATGCCTGGACAGGAGCCACTTCTGTGCTGAGCTCCCCCAGTTACAGGAGCTGTCAAATTATCTTTTCCCCCAAATAGCAAATTTATTCCTTGTCCAAAGCCAGGAGGATGGCTCTAGGCACTCAAGAGGGCCTATCTCAGGCCCAGGGAAGCCAGCCTCTGTAGCCGGCTTGGGGGCGGGGAGGGGGAAGGGGCACAGTGAAATATATGCAAGTACTTAGCTTTTGCTGAGAGCGCTGTTCTTCACTGGTTCTGGAGGTGTGTGTAGGCTGTGTAGCTCCCTGCTTCTCCCTGAGGAAACCTGCTAAATGCTAGTACTAGCCTGTCACTGCTACTCCCAGGAATGGTGCCTGAGGGCTCCCTGCGATTCAGGTCCAGTAACTCCCCTCTGCTTCTGAACTGTCTCTTCCTCCCCCTGCCCCTTATTTCATTTTCCAAGCTTTCCTTTGGAGTTCAGGGCTCCTAGCTTGTCATAACTATACTCGTTTCACTTGTTTTTTTTGGGCCTTTGTTGTAAGGAGGGCTTGCTGGAGGCATCTGTCTATTCCGCCATCTTGGCTCTGCCTGTACAAACTCTCTACTTTTTTTCTTTTTTAATTACCTTACCTGTATATGGGGCCATTGTAACTAGTTATGGCCAAGAAATATGGGTATAAATGATGTGTGTCACTTCTAGCCTGAGGCGGCATTCACATGTACTTTTCTCTGTTTGGAAGACATACCAAAGATGGCAGCATTTAAAATGGAAGGAGTGTGGATACTTGAGTTACCATGTGCAGGAGGGCCATTCAGTCAGCAACATCATCATTTTTTTCTTTTCTCTGTGAACATCAATAGCATTTTACTGTGTTGACAGAAAATTTTAAGTTGTATTCTTCCTAATACAGCCTGTCACTGAAATAATCTGATTCTCAGAATTTTTAAATGTCAAGAAGCCTATTTAACTAACAGGATTTTAAGAGTACTAAATGAGATTGTGTTTGGAGGCAATTTTTAAACTGCCATTGCTGTTATTCTTCTGCCCTCACCAGATGGAAACATGGAAGCACAGGAAGAAATCTTGGAATAATCTGGAGCTCTCTTCAGCAACTCCCTCTCTCTACTTCTTCTACTCTCTGGGTCTGAAATGTTGTCACTGGTGGAAAAGGCAGCCTTTCCTGTTGGAAAGGAATATAGCTTCTTGTCTCACAGTTGTCTCCAGATGCAACTCTCAGGCTCACCCATCACTGTTAAAGGGCTGATTGCTCTTAATTTTGCTGTGGGTTGTCAGCTTCCACATCATGCCTTACAACAAAACACTCTGTCCTGATGATCTCATGGTTTCTACCACTGCTCTACATCTAGGTTCTGTCATTCAAGGAATTGATCACTAAGTGTGGAATCATTCATAAAATTCCTGAGGGCACCCCTCATTCCATAGCCTAGAACATGCATATATATTTTTTGTTTTGTTTTTTATTTTTTTTAATAATTTTTATTGTGCTTTAAGTGAAAGTTTACAAATCAAGTCAGTCTCTCACAGAAAAACTTATATACACCTTGCTACATACTCCCAATTATTCTCCCCCTAATGAGACAGCCTGCTCTTTCCCTCCACTCTCTACTTTCATCTCCATTTTGCCAGCTTCTAAACCCCTCTACCCTCTCATCTCCCCTGCAGGGAGGAGATGCCAACATAGTCTCAAGTGTCCGCCTGATCCAAGAAACTCACTCCTCACCAGCATCCCTCTCCAACCCATTGTCCAGTACAATCCATGTCTGAAGAGTTGGCTTCGGGAATGGTTTCTGTCCTGGGCCAACAGAAGGTCTGGGGGCCGTGGCCACTGGGGTCCTTCCAGTCTCAGTCAGACCAGTAAGTCTGGTCTTTTTATGAGAATTTGGGGTCTGCATCCCACTGCTCTCCTGCTCCCTTAGGGATTCTCTGTTGTGTTGCCTGCCAGGGCAGTCATTGGTTGTAGTTGGGCTGGTGTCAGGCTGATGTAGTCTCTGGTTCATGTCGCCCTTGCTGTCTCTTGGGCTCGTAATTACCTTGTGTCTTTGGTGTTCTTCATTCTCCCTTGATCCAGGTGGGTTGAGACCAATTGATGCATCTTAGATGGCTACTTGCTAACATTTAAGACCCCAGATGCCACTCTTCAAAGTGGGATGCAGAATGTTTTCTTAATAGATTTTATAATGCCAATTGACTTAGATGTTCCCTGAAACCATCTTCCCCAAACCCCTGCCCCTGCTACACTGGCCTTCAAATCATTCAGTTTATTCAGGAAACTTCTTTGCTTTTGGTTTAGTCCAGTTGTGCTGACCTCCCCTGTATTATGTGCTGTCTTTCCGTTCACCTAAAGTAGTTCTTATCTACCAACAAATTAGTGAATATCCCTCTCCCACCCTCCCTCCTCTTGTAACCACAAAAGAATGTTTTCTTCTCAGTTTAAACTATTTCTCAAGTTCTTATAATAGTGGTCTTATACAATATTTGTCCTTTTGCAACTGACTAATTTCACTCAGCATAATGCCTTCCAGGTTCCTCCATGTTATGAAATGTTTCACAGATTCCTCACTGTTCTTTATCGATGCATTGTATTCCATTGTGTGAATATACCATAATTTATTTATCCATTCATCCGTTGATGGACACCTTGATTACTTCCATGTTTTTGCTATTGTAAACAGAGCTGCAATAAACATGGGTGTGCATATATCTGTTCGTGTAAAGGCTCTTATTTCTCTAGGCTATGTTCCGAGGAGTGGGATTGCTGGGTGGTATCGTGGTTCTATTTCTAGCTTTTCAAGGAAGTGCCAAATCGATTTCCAAAGTGGTTGTACCATTTGACATTCCCACCAGCAGTGTAGAAGTGTTCCAATCTCTCCACAGCCTCTCCAACATTTATTATTTTGTGTTTTTTGGATTAATGCCAGCCTTGTTGGAGTGAGATAAAATGTAGTTTTGATTTGCATTTCTCTAGTGGCTAATGATCGTGAACATTTCCTCATGTATCTGTTAGCTACCTGAATGTCTTCTTCAGTGAAGTGTCTATTCATATCTTTTCCCCATTTTTTGATAGGGTTATTTGCCTTTTTGTCGTTGAGTTTTTGCAGTATCATGTAGATTTTAGAGATCAGACGCTGATCAGAAATGTCATAGTTAAAAACTTTTTCCCAGTCTGTAGGTAATCTTTTTACTCTTTTGGTGAAGTCTTTGGATGAGCACAGGTGTTTGATTTTTAAGAGCTCCCAGTTATCTGATTTCTTTTCTGCATTGTTAGTAATGTTTTGTATACTGTTTATGCCATCTATTAGGGCTCTTAGCATTGTCCCTGTTTTTTCTTCCATGATCTTTATTGTTTTAGATTTTATACTTAGGTCTTTGATCCATTTTGAGCTCGTTTTTGTGCGTGGAGTGAGGTATGGGTCTTGTTTCATTTTTTTGCAAATGGATATCCAAGTATGCCAGCACCATTTGTTAAAAAGTTTGTCTTTTCCCCATTTAACTGTTTTGGGGTCTTCGTCAAATATCAACTGCTCATATGTGGATGGATTTATGTCTGGATTCTCAACTCTGTTCCATTGGTCTATGTATCTGTTGTTGTACCAGCACCAGGCTGTTTTGACTACTGTGGCAGTATAATAGGTTCTAAAATCAGGGAAAGTAAGGCTTCTCACTTTGTTCTTCTTCTTCAGTAATGCCTTATTTATCCAGGGCCTCTTTATCTTCCATATGAAGTTGGCGATTTGTTTCTCTATCTCCTTAAAGAATGTCGTTGGGATTTGGATCAGAATTGCATTAAATGTATAGATCACTTTTGGTAGAAAAGACGTTTTTATAATGTTAAATTTTCCTATCCATGAGCAAGGTACTTTTTTCCACTTTTTTTCCAAGTCTCTTTTGGTTTCTTGCAGAAGTGTACTGTAGTTTTCTTTGTATAAGTCTTTTACATCTCTGGTAAGTTTTATTCCTAAGTATTTTATCTTCTTGGGGGCTACTGTAGATGTCATTGATTTGGTGATTTCCTCTTCAATGTTCTTTTCGTTGGTGTAGAGGAATCCTCCTGATTTTTGTATGTTTACCTAGTATCCCGATACTCTGCTGAACTCTTCTATTAGTTTCAGTAGTTTTCTTAAGGATTCCTTAGGGTTTTCTGTGTATAAGATCATGTCATCTGCAAATAGAGATAATTTTACTTATTCCTTGACAATCTGGATGCCCTTTATGTCTTTATCTACCCTAATAGCTCGGACTAGGTCTTCCAGCACAATGTTGAATAAGAGTGGTGATAAAGGGCATCCTTGCCTGGTTCCCGATCTCAATGGGAATGCTTTGAGGCTCTCTCCATTTAGGGTGATGTTGGGTGCTGGCTTTGTATAAATGCCCTTTATTATGTTGAGGAATTTTCCTTCTATTTCTATTTTGCCGAGAGTTTTTATCACGAATGGGTGTTGAACTTTATCCAATGCCTTTTCTGCATCAATTGATAAGATCATGTGGTTTTTGTCTTTTGTTTTATTTATATGATGGATTACATTAATTGTTTTTCTAATGTTGAACCATACCTGGTATGAATCCCACTTGGTCATGGTGAATTAATTTTTGATATGTTGTTGAATTCTATTGGCTAGAATTTTGTTGAGGATTTTTGCATCTACATTCATGAGGGATATAGGTCTATAATTTTATTTTTTTTGTGGTGTCTTTACGTGGTTTTGGTATCAGGGATATGGTGGCTTCATAGAATGAGTTTGGTAGTATTCCGTCCTTTTCTATGCTCTGAAATACCTTTAGTAGTAGTGGTGTTAATTCTTCTCTGAAAGTTTGGTAGAACTCTGCAGTGAAGCCATTCAGACCAGGGCTTTTTTCTGTTGGGAGTTTTTCGATTACCTTTTCAATCTGTTTTTTTTCTTATGGGTCGATTTAGTTGTTCTACTTCTGTTTGTGTTAGTTTAGGTAGGTAGTGTGTTTCTAGGAATTCATCCATTTCTTCTAGATTTTCAAATTTGTTAGAGTACAATTTTTCATAGTAATCTGATATGATTCTTTTAATTTCAGTTGGGTCTGTAGTAATATCGACCATCTCATTTCTTATTTGGGTTATTTGCTTCCTCTCCTGTTTTTCTTTTGTCAGTTTGGCCAATGGTTTATCAATTTTGTTGATTTTTTAATAAAACGAGCTTTTGGTCTTGTTAATTCTTTCACTTGTTTTTCTGTTTTTTATTTCATTTAATTCAGCTCTAATTTTTATTATTTTTTTTCTTCTGGTGCCTGAGGGTTTCTTTTGTTGTTCTCTTTCTATTTGTTCAAGTTGTAGGGATTATACTCTAATTTTGGCCCTTTCTTCTTTTTGGATGTGTGCATTTATTGATATAAATTGGCCTCTGAGCACTGCTTTTGCTGTGTTCCAAAGGTTCTGATAGGACGTGTTTTCTTTCTCATTGGATTCTATGAATTTCTTTATTCCATCCTTAATGTCTTCTATAATGCAGTCATTTTTAGCAGGATATTGTTCAGTTTCCAAGTGTTTGATTTCTTTTCCCTGTTTTTTTCTGTTATTGATTTCCACTTTTACGGCCTTATGGTCAAAGATGCTTTGCAATATTTCAATGTTTTGGGTTCTGCTAAGGGTTGCTTTATTATCTAATATGTGGTCTATTCTAGGGAATGTTCTATGAGCACTAGAAAAGAAAGTATACTTGGTTGCTCTTGGGTGGAGTGTTCTGTATATGTCTATGAGGTCAAGTTGGTAGATTGTGGCATTTAGAACTTCTGCATTTTTACTGAGCTTCTTTCTGGATGTTCTGTCCTTCACCGAAAGTGGTGTGTTGAAGTCTCCTACTATTATTGTGGAGCGGTCTATCTGACTTTTTGATGCTGATAGTGTTTGTTTTATGTATCTTGAAGCCCTGTCATTGGGTGCATAAACATTTAATATGGTTATATCTTCTTGGTGTATTGTCCCTTTAATCATTATATACTGTCCTTCCCTATCCTTTCTGATGGCTTTAACTTTAAAGTCTATTTTGTCAGAAATTAATATTGCCACTCCTGCTCTTTTTTGATTGTTGTTTGCTTGATATATATTTTTCCATCCTTTGAGTTGTAGTTTGTTTGTGTCTCTAAGTCTAAGGTGTGTGTCTTGTAGGCAGCATATAGACAGATCTTGTTTTTTAATTCATTCTGCCACTCTCTGTCTCTTTATTGGTGCATTTAGTCCATTTACATTCAGGGTATTTATGGATAGGTATGAATTTAGTGTTATCATTTTGATATCTTCTTTGAGTGTTGTTGACAGTTTCTTTTTCCCACTTAATTTTACGTGCTGAGTAGATTATCTTTATATATTGTACTTTCCTCATATTTTTTGTTGTTGATTTTGCTTCTGCTAAGTCTTTATTTTTTTTTTTGGATTTTATTTTGATGAGTAGGATAGTTTGTCTCCTTTGCGGTTACCTCATTATTTACCCCTATTTTTCTAAATGTAAACCTAACTTTCATTTCTTTGTACCGCCGTATCTTCCTCTCCAAATGGAAGGAGTGTGATTACATTTCTTAGTCCCTCTTTATTATTCTAATGTTGTCTTCTTTTACATAATAACTTTGCTGTTATCCTGTTTTGAGCTTTTTTTTTTTTTTTTTTAATAATCTTTCTTTGTTTTTTGGATTTCTCTGTCTGTGTTGACTTCTGGTTCTCTGCCCAGTGTTCTAGTCTTGTGCTTACACCTGATATTATTGATTTTCTAACCAAAGAACTCCCTTTAGTATTTGTTGTAGTTTTGATTTGGTTTTTATGAATTCCCTAAACTTGTGTTTATCTGGAAATGCCTTAATTTCACCTTCATATTTTAGAGACAGTTTTGCTGGATATGTGATTCTTGGCAGGCAATTTTGTTCCTTCAGGTTTTTAAATATGTCATCCCATTGCCTTCATGCCTGCATGGTTTCTGCCGCCTAGTCTGAGCTTATTCTTATTGACTCTCCTTTGTAGGTGACTTTTTGTTTATCTCTCGCTGCTCTTATAATTCTCTCTTTATCTTTGGTTTTGGCAAGTTTGATTATAATATGTCTTGGTGACTCTCTTTTAACATCTACCTTATGTGGAGTTCGATGAGCATCTTGGATAGATATCTTCTCATCTTTCAGGATATCAAGGAAGTTTTCTGCCAACTACTCGTCAACAATTCTCTCTGTATTTTCTATTATCTCTCCCTGTTCTGGTACTCCAATCTCTGGTAGGTTATTTCTCTTGATAGAGTCCCTATGATTCTTAAGGTTTCGTCATTTTTTAAAATCCTTTTATCTGATTTTTATTCAAATATATTAGTGCCAAGTGATTTATCTTCGAGTTCAGAAATTCTGGCTTCTACTTGCTCAATTCTGCTCCTCTGACTTTCTACTGAGTTGTCTACTTCTGTAATTTTATTGTTAATCTTCTGAATTTCTGATTGCTGTCTGTCTGCGGATTTTTCCAGCTTATTAAACTTTTCATTATGTTCCTGAATAATCTTTCTAATTTCTTCAGTTGCTTTATCTGTGTTTTCCTTGGCTTGTTCTGCATATTGTCTCATTTCCTTCCTGATGTCTTGAAGGGTTCTGTATATCAGAATTTTGTATTCTGCCTCTGGTAATTCCAGGAATGCACTTTCATCTAGAAGATCCCTGGATTCTTTGTTTTGAGAACCTGTTGAAGTGACCATGGTCTGTTTCTTTATGTGACTTGATGTTGACTGTTGTCTCTGAGCTATCTATAAGTTATTGTATTAGTTTATGCTTGCTTACATTTTCGTAGCTTCTTGCTTTGTTTTGTTTTGGCATATCCCTATGGGTTGCTTGAGTGAGCTAGCTTGATTATTTTTGCCTTTGGAGATTTGACGTCCTGTCTCCAGATGGCTAGAGCTGTTATCAGGTATATCAGTCTAGGAGTCCACTCTGTTTTCTTGTATGAATTCATCTCAGGTTTCTAGGTAGGTGATCAACAAGTTTGTGTTACAGGCTCTGTCCTACAGTCTTAGAGGGGCAGGGGTGATTGGCATATATACCAGTATCTGATTGCAGCAGGAGGACACGCTCTGAACAAGGCTGGGGGCTGAGAACCAACCCCTGAGTGTCTCTCAGGGAATTGCGCCCCTGTTCCCTAGAGTGTGTAGGTGGGTGGGTTCTGCAGACAGACCATGGGCACACAAAGTTTTTGCTTGTAAGGACTGGGAGATACCACTTATCTTTGGACTCCTATCGTGGGTGGTTGGGTGACCCAAGTGGAGCCACCAGTCCTTAGGTCCTAGGTTTGGGTAGGTGGGGTCCTTGTTTAATAGGCAAAGCAATGTCAAATATCAAACACCTACCTCTCTACCACACAGCTGAAATGGTTGGAGCCTGCTAACAAGGGCCTATTCTCCTGAAATAGGCCCACTCAAGTCCATGTGGAAGGGAAACCCACTCAATGTCAATGGACGGTTTATGCCTGGACAGGAGCTGCTTCTGTCCTGAGCTCCTCCAGTCAGTGGAGCTAGCAAATTATCTTTTCCCCCAAACACATTTTTTTTTCCTTCCCCAAGGCTGGGAGGATGACTCTAGGTGCTCAACAGTGCCTATCTCAGGCCCAGGGAATTCAGCCACTGAAGCAGGTTTGCAGGTGTGGGGGGTGCGTTAAAATATACGCAAGTACTTGGCTTTTGCAGAGAGCACTATTCTCCTCAGGTTCCAGAGGTGTGAGTGGGCTGTATGGCTGGTTGCTTCTCTCTGAGAAAACCGTGGCTGAAAGCTAATACCAGCCCACCACTGCCACCGCTCTGGGAATGGTGCCTGAGGGCTCACCGCGATTCAGGTCCAGTAATTCCTCTCTGCTTCTCAATGGTCTCTTCCTCCTGCTGCCCCTCAGTTCGTTTTCTAAGCTTGCCTTTGAAGATCAGGGCTCCCAGCTTGTCACGAATATACTTGTTTCATTTGTTTTTTGGGGTCTTTCTTGTAAAGCGGCTCACCGGAAGCGTCTGTGTATTCCGCCATCTTGGCTCCGCTTCCGCCAGTGTCTGTATATATTTTTTGATATCCTGGGAAAGACACTACATTTAATGTTCTTTGAATGACTGAGTCATTCACTAGAATTTGTCAGGCAGCTGTGGGGTGCAGAGTCCTGTGCTAGACACAATTTTGTCTGGTTTTTGTTGTTAGTTGCCCTTGAGTCAACATCGACTCATGGCCACCACATGTGTGTAGAGTAGAATTGCTCCATAGGGTTTTCAAGGCTCTGAACTTTTGGAAAGAGACCTCCAGGCTTATCTTCAGAGATGCCACTGGGTGGGTTTGAATCGCCAACTTTTTGCCTAGTAGTTGAGTGCTTTTAATTGATTACACCACCCAGAGACTCTTCCAGTTTAGCTAGTGAAATAAAAACAATGAAAAATTTTAGCTACAGAGATAAAAACAATGAAATTTCATTTACACCCCACCAAAAGGGCCCTTGGAGTCATCTGTCCAGAGTTTAAATTTTATTGCAAAATAATTTTTGTTGCCTCTATATGGATAACCGGGTCCCTGGGTAGCAAAGTTGTGCTTGATTACTAACGTAAAGGTTGGCAGTTCAAACCCACTTAGTGGCACCCCAGAAGAAAATCCTGGCAATCTGCTTCTGTAAAGATTACAGTCAAGAAAACCCCATGGAGCAGTTCTACTCTGTAAACATGGGGTTGCCAAGAGTTGAAATTGACTCAGTGGCAATGGGTTTGATTTGGCTTATATGGATAGCACATTCTCTTCCAATTTTCTCAACATCCTAGCTGCATAAGGAAATAGTGGATAGTCTCAGCGTATAAATGAGAAAAAAAAAGTTATTAAGTTGCAAAGGGCAGTATTCCATTTTTTGAGTGGCAGTTGAGCAAAATAGAGCACAGACTGTCAAGCAAAATTGGAATTTATTGGCTGACAGGATTGAAAGGAAGACTTGGAAACAGGACTGTGGGAAGCTCAGGAACATTAGACTATGGGAAGGACTGGAAGTAGCTCTTTCCCTCTGTCATCCCTGTTTTCTCTGTATTAGATGTGTATCATGCTACAGATTGGCTTTCTCCACAGCCTAGAAAAAGATAGTTTCTGAATTTTACATCTTAAAATTTTGCTCACTGAAGAGTGACTATCTAAAAACTTTGGGGAAGAATCTCTTTGGGTCAGCATAGTCAGGTTCCTCTCCCTAGCCCAAAGTACTGTGATAAAGGGGTGGGTGTCATTACACGAACTTGAAAGCTCCATGTCAACCATATGAGTAGGGAGGATATTTTTCAGAAAAGCAAAGCTGGGCAGGTAAATCAGTTCAGAATCAGGTCAAAGATCTAGATTTCCTGGTTCTCAGAGACCTGTACATTTAAATGCATTTGTATGTTTACTGTCTATATTTCTTTTTAGAATGTAAAAGGTATGATGCAATGAATGTTTTTCTAAATAAAATGGACTTTTTACAGATTATTTTCTTTGAGTAAATATTGAGATAGGATTGCTAGTTTCATTTATTTTAACTGTTTTTTTTTTATTTCACTGATTTCTATTGTGTTTTTATTATTTCCTTTCTCTCCTTGATTTGGTTTTAACTCTTCTTTTCCTAATTTCTTAAGATAGAGGCTTAGATTATTTATTTGTGATCTTTTTTCTTTGTTTTTTAAAAATTTATTATGCTTTAGGTGAAAGTTTACAGTGCAAAGTAGTGTTTCATTCAAAAATGTATACTCCAGTTGTTTTGTGACATAGGTTGAAATCCCCACAATATGTTAGCACTGCTCCCCTTTCCTTTCACATCCTGGGTTCCTGTGTCCATTCATCCAGCTTTCCTGTCCTTACCTGCCTTCTTGTCTTTGCTTTTGGGCAGTAGGTTCCCATTTGGTCTTCTATATTTGATTGAATTAAGAAGCATGTTCCTTGTGTGTGTTATTGTTTGTTTTATAGGCCTGTCTAATCTTTAGCTGAAAGATGGATTTCAGGAGTGGCTTCAGTTCTTAGTTAGCAGAGTGTTTGGGGGCCATAGTCTTGGGAGTTTCTCCAGTCTTTGTAAGACTAGAAAGTCTAGTTTGTGTGTGTGTGTGTGTGTGTGTGTGTGTGTGAATTTGCATTTTGTTCTATGTTTACATTTGTTTCTACATTTTTCACCCACTCTGTTTGGAACCCGTGGTTGTGATCCCTGTCAGAGCAGTTGGTGGTGGTAGCTGGGCACCATCTATTTCTTCTGTGCTCAGGCTGGTAGAAGCTGTGGTTCATTAGTTCTTTGGACAATATTTTCCTTGTGTCTTTGGTTTTCTTCATTTTCCTTTTCTCTGGATGGGATGGGACCAATAGCTATATCTTGGGTGGCCACTGGCAAGTTTTTAAGACCTCAGATGCTTTTCACCAAAGTATGATGTAGAACATTTCCTTTAGGGGCTATGTTATACAAGTTGACCTAGATATCCCCGGACACTGTGGTCCCTAGCCTTCAGCCCCAGTCTCGGTCCCTCAAGGTGTTTGGATGTGTCTAGAAGCTTCTGTGATTTTGACTTGGTCAAGTTGTTCTGACTTCCTCTATATTGTGTGTTGTCTTTCCTTTCACCAAAGTTAATACTTGTCTATTATCTAATTCTAGAGCCATGGTGGCACAGCAGTTAAGAGCTCAGCTGCTCACCAAAAGGTTGCCTGTTCAAATCCACCAGTCACTCCTCGGAAACCCTATGCAGTAGTTCTACTCTGTCGTGTAGGATCACTAAGAGTCAAAATCAACTTGAAAACAATGGGCTTTTGGTTTACTATCTAGTTAGTGGTTTTCCCTCACCACCCTCCCCTCACTCATAACCATTAAAGATTTTTTTCTCTGTGTAAACGTTTTCTTGAGTTTTTATAATTGTAGTCTCATACAGTATTTGTCCTTTTGTGACTGGTGTATTTCACTCAGCATAATGCTCTTTGGTGGTAGAGTGGTTAAGTGCTATGGCTGTTATCCAAAGGGTCAGCAGTTTGAATCCACCAGGCGCTCCTTGGAAACTCTGTGGGGCAGTTCTACTCTGTCCTATAGGGTCACTATGAGTTGGAATCAGCTCGATGGCCCTGGGTCTGGTTTTTTTTTTTTTTGGTTTAGTGCTCTCCAGATCCATCCATGTTGTGAGATATTTTGTGGATTTGTCTTTGTTCTTTGATGTTGCATAGTATTCCACTGGGTGTATGTATCATAGTTTGCTTATCCATTCATCTGTTGATGAGCTGTTGGGTTGTTTCTTTCCTTTTGCTATTGTGAATAATACTGCAATGAACATGAGAATGCTTATGTCTATTCGTGTGACAGCTCTTATTTCTATAGGATATATTCCTAGGAGTGGATTTCTTGATTGTATGGTATTTCTATTTCTAGCTTTTTAAGTAGGTGCCATTTTGTTTTCCATAGTGATTGTACCATTTTACATTCCCACCATCAGTGCATAAGGGCCCCAGTCTCCCTGCAACCTTTCCAAAGTTTGTCATTTTTTGATCAGAGCCAGTAATGTCAAGATGAGATTGTGTCTTAGCTACCTAGTGTTGCTATAACAGAAATACCAAGTGGATGGCTTTAACAAACAGAAATTTATTTTCTCACAGTCTAGGAGGCTAGAAGTCTGAATTCAGTGCATCAGCTCTAGGGGAAGGCTTTCTTTCTCTGTCAGTTATGGGGTAAGGTCCTTGTCATCAATCTCCCCGTGATCTAGGAGCTTCTTAGTGCAGGACCCTGGGTCCAAAGGACATGCTGCACTCCCTGTGCTTCCTTCTTGGTGGTAGGAAGCCCTTATCCTCTGCTTGCTTCTCTCTTTAATATCTCAAAAGAGACTGACTCAAGAGACAACTTAATCCTATAGATTGACTCCTGCCTCATTAACATAATTGCCTCTAATCCTGCCTCATTAACATCATAGAGGTTAGGTTTTACAACACATAGGATATTCACATCAGATCACAAAATGGACAGTGACAAAATACTGGAAATCATGGCCCAACCAAGTTGACACACACTTTTTGGGGGACACAGTTCAATCCATAACATTCTAACCTGTGGCCCTCCAAAATTTGTGTCCTTGCCACTTGTAAAACACATTCACCCCTTCGTATCATCCCAAAAGTCTTAAATCAACTCCCAGTCCAAAATCTCATCTGCAAAATTCCTCTTCACCTGTGAAATCTAGAACACAAGTTACCTTCTACCAAAGTGCAGTGGTGGAACAGGGGCAATGTAGACATTTCCATCACAAATGGGAGAAATTGGAGGGAAAGAAGGGATAACAGGCACCAAGCAAGTCAGCAGAACACATTACATTAGCTCTCAAGTCTTGAAAATAATCCTCTGTTCTCGGAGACCATTTAGGCAATGGCACTGCCCTCCAGATTCTGGGTGTTGGCCACACTCTCTGAATTCTAGGTGGAGGCCCCTTGACCCTGAGCTTCAGTTCCACCTTCCAGGCCCACTGGAATGGTAACTCTGTTCCCTTGGATTTAGGTGGCCTCATTTTCTTAGTTTGTCTAAGTGGCAACCCTACCCCCTTGGTCCTTGCAGGCTCCGTTCTTCTGCCCCTTGGGTACGGCAGCCCCACCCCCTCAGCTTTGGGCAGCAGATCCTGCCTTATCCTGCTGGCACTAGTGAATGGCAGCCCCACACTCTGGAACCAGCCCTGCCCTTTGAGATTCAGCAGGCCATGCTTCCATCCTTTGAGACCCCAGAGGTTGCATCCCCACTATTTGAGACTCAGACAGCTCTGCTTCCTGTGCTCCTTGTCTTTTCATCTTCTGCTTCCTGGTTCCTTACTCTGTTGATACCTTGAGTCCTTGGCCCCTTGGGCTGACCAGGCATCTCCCCTGCTTGGGCAAGGGTCCCAAAGTTCTTTAGGGCTACTGATAAGTGCCTGGGGGCACCCCACTCCACCAAAATTACTTGGCTGTAATGCACTCAGCTCTCTTGCTCTACCAAGCTGAGTTGGCAAGCCTAGCTCCACCAATAAAAGCCCAAGGCACCCTACTCCACCAGGAAACCTCCTGACCAAAGGCACTTGGTTATCTTGTTTCTTGGGTTGGTGCCTGCACCATCTCACACCGGTCTCCTGGTTCTGCTGCTGCTGTTTCTCTGTTTCTGCTTTTTGCCATCTACACCGTTACTGGTGTTACACCTCTCCTTATTCCCTTCTGAGCCTTCAGCAGAATTGTCTTTGATGTCCATAATTCCACCAACAGTCTCTTCAAGGAATTCTAGGCTTTTACTATTAGAAGTTTAAAACTCTTCTAGCCTGTACCCATTACTCAATTCCAAAACCACTTCCATATTGTAGGTGTCTGTTAGATCAGCACCCCACTCTCGGTATCAAATTCTGTCTTAGTTATCTAGTGCCGTTATATAGAAATACCACACTGGATGGCTCTAATGAACAGAAATTTATTCTCTCACAGTCTAGAAGGCTAGAAATCCAAATTCAGGATGCCAACTTTAAGGGAAGGCTTTCTCTCTCCATCAGTTCTGGGGAAAGGTCCTTGTCATTAACCTTCCCATGGTCTAGGAGCTTCTCAGCACAGGGACCCTGGGTTCAAAGGACATGTTCCACTCCCAGCTCTTCCTTCTTGGTAATAGGACGTCACTCTCCTCTCTGCTAGCTTCTCTTATATATTTCAAAAGAGATTGATTCGGAGGTGAGGCCAAGATGGCAGAGTAGTCAGATGCTTCTGGTGATCCCTCTTACAACAAAAATCCAAAAAAACAAGTGAAATGATTATATATATGACAAGCTAGGAGCCCTTAACATCAAAGGCTGAGCTAGAAAACAGACTGAGTGGTAGGGACAGGGAGACACGGTTCAGGAGCAGTGAAGAGTTGCCGGACCTGAATCTCTAGGAACCCTCAAGCATCATTCTCTGGAGTGACCACAGTGGGTCCAAGGATAAGTGGTACCTCCCAGTCCTTACAACCAAAAACATTGGGTGCCCATGGTCCAGCTGCAGAACACACTTACCCGTGTGCTATAGGGAACAAGACGATGCTTTCCTCATGGACACTTGGGGGACAGTTGTTGGCCCCTGGCCTTGTTCAGAGTGTGACCCCCTGCTGCAACCAGATACCTGTACCTACGCCAATCGCCCCTGCCCCTCTAAGACTGCAGGCCAGAGTCTGTACCACACACTTGATGACCAACTACCTGAACACCTGAGCTGAATTCATACAAGAAAAGTGAATGGACTCCTAGGCTCATATACCTGGTAACAGCTCTAGCCATCTGGTGACAGGATGTCAGATCGTCAAAGGCAAAAATAATCAAGTTAGCTCGCTCAAGCAGCCAATTTGGGCATATCAAAACAAAACAAAGCAAGAAGCTAGGGTACAGTGAGCAAACATAAACTAATACAATAACTTATAGATGACTCAGAGACAACAGTATCAAATCACATAAAGAAGCAGTCCATGATCACTTCAACAAGCTCTCAAAACAAAGAATCAAGGAATCATTTGGATGAAGGTGTCTTCCTGGAATTAACCAGATACAGAATACAAAAGATTAATATACAGAACTCTTCAAGACATCAGGAATGAGATCAGGCAAAACGCAGAACAAGCCAAGGAACGCACAAATAAAGCAGTTGAAGAAATTAAAAAGGTTATTCAAGAACATAATGAAAAACTTAATAAGCCGCAAGAATCTATAGAGATATTATCCTACACTGATAGCATTGTACTTTAAGGTAGATCTTAAAAAGTTCTTTTTGGTGATGAATGCAATTTGTCATTCCTGGTGTGGTATACCGTAAGATTGTTTGATTCAAAATGGCCAATACCAGTCCATTTCAGCTCACTAATGCCTAGAATATTGATGTTTATGTGTTCCATTTCATTATGATGACTTCCAATTTTCAAAGATTCATACTATGTACATTCCAGGTTCTATTTATTAATGGATGTTTGCAGCTGTGTCTTCTTATTTTGAGTCATGGCACATCAGCAAATGAAGGTCCTGATAGCTTGACTTCATCCCTATCATTAACGTCACCTCTACTTTGAGGAGACAACTCTTCCTTAGTAGCCTTTTAAGTACCTTCCAACTTGAGGGGCTCATCTTCCGGCACTATACCAGACAATGTTCCGCTGCTATTCATAAGGTTTTCGTTGGCAACTTTTTTCAGAAGTTGACTGCCAGGTCCTCCTTCCTAGTCTGTCTTAGTCTGGAAGCTCAGTTGAAAACTGTCCCAATAGGTGACCCTACTGGTATTTGAAATTTGGTGGCATAGCTTCCAGCATCACAGCAACATTCAAGTATGACAAACTGGCAGACGCATGGGGGCAAAATGTGGTACATACATACAATAGTGTTCAGCCAGTAGGAGAAATGAAGTCTTGATATATGCTACAGTATGGATTGAGCTTGAAGACATGCTGAGCGAATAAACCAATCCCAAAAGATTGTATGACCTTTTGGGATTGTATGACCTTGCTTATATAAAAGGACAAGAAAAGGCAAATGTATAGAGTTCAAAGTTTATTAGCGGTTACCAGGAATGGGGGTGGGGGAGTGGGGTGGAAAGGGGATTTAACAATGATGGAAAAATTGCATTAAGAATAGAGTTGCATGGCTGATTATTGTAATTACTGTCAAGAAGTTGTATACCTGTAAATATTTAAATTGGCAAAAGTTGTGTGATAGATATGTTTACAATAACAACAACAACAACAAAAAGGTAGCTACTGAGGCTGCTTTATGTACAGCCAAACACTTCAAGGAATTTAGTTCCTTGGTTTGGAGGTTTAGGGCCATGGTTTCATGGGACACCAATTAACTGGCCTAATAACGTGTTTAGTACTTCTGTTCTACCTCCTACCTCATTGTGTAGTGCCTGGAGGACTAAAAGTTTTTAAGTGGACATCCAAAGCACAATTGGAGCAACAGAGAAAGAAGGAGAGTCAGGAATAGGAGGAGGGTATGGGACGTGTGACTAATCGCCTCCATGAACAGCTCCTCCTGAATTGCGCCTGGCTACCATTACCGAACATTTTGATCAATGATTCCATAAAAGAATCCTGATCAAAAGGGGGAAAATGAGGAACAGAATTTAAAATTCTCAAGGACTCTAGACTTTTTGGAGCCATGGAGGATGGATGAACCCCTGAAACTATTGCCCTGAGAAAATTTTAAACTTTAAGCCAAACATATCCCCTGAAGTCATCCTAAAACCAAACAACAGTTTAGGTTAACTAGTAAAAAAGGTCTGCTTTGAGCATCATGGGGCCCTGGTGGCACAGTGGTTAAGAGCTTGGCTGCTAACCAAAAGGTCAGCAGTTCAAATCTATCAGTTGCTTTTTGAAAACCCTGTGAGGGCAGTTCTACTCTGTCCTATAGGGTTGCTATGATTCAGAATCAACTCAACTTGATGGCAGTGGGTTTATTTTTTTTTGGTTTGAGCATTGTGTACTTTTAAGCACTATTTATAAGGGATCAAACTGAAAATAGCAACTCAAAAGATTTGTCAGGAATCTTAGGGGGTAGTGGGCTTATGTTAATGAGGGAGAAGCAATTCAGAAAAGGACAGTGAAAATGGCTGCACAACTAGAAGAATGTAATCAATGTCACTAAATTGTACATGTATAAACTGTCAAATTGGTTGTTTTGCTGTGTATATTCTCAACAACAAAATAAATAAAATTTAGAAAAAAAGAAAGATGGCATAATTATTAATTTCAGACAAAGCAGATATCAAACCAGGATAATTATCAGGTGTACATAGGAGCATAACCTAATAATAAAAGGATCAGTTTTTGAATTAGATATAACAATTCTTTGTGTGTATGTACCTGTCTTAAGCTGGGTTCTCTAGAGAAGTAAAACCAGTAAAGTGTATAAATATATATAGAGATATTTATATCAAGAAAACAGCTCAAGCGATCGTAAAGACTTTCCAAGTCTGTGGATCAGGATAGAGGCTTGACTCACGTAGCCGCGGAGGCTGGTGAACACAAGATTGGCAGGTTGGAGAGCAGGGCTTCTGCTCACAGGCTGTGAAGATTGACAAATCCCAAGACCAACAGATAAGCTGATAGCTCAAGTCCCAAGAACTGGAGGTCAGACAAACAAGAGACAGCTGCAGGATCCAGAGTAGCAAAAAAGCCAGAGTGTCTGCTTATATTTGGCCATAGGCCACACCCCAAAGGAAACTCTGTTTCAACTGATTGGCTACTCAGAATAGATTCAATCATGGGAGTGATCACATATAAACATGAGAATCATGGCCCAGCCAAGTTGACACACAATCTTAACCATCCCAGTACCTAACAACAAAGTGTCAAAATACGCAGGCATGAACTGATAAAACATCAAGGAGAAATAGGCAAATCAACTACAATAACTGGAGACTTCAACACCCCTGTTTCAGTAATGGCAGATTAAGCAGCCACAATATCAATAAAAATGTAAGTTACCTAAACTCTACTATCAATCATCTTGATGTAATTGATATTTATAGAAAACTCCACCGTACAAATGAACAATAAATATTCTTCTCAAGCTTACATGAAACATCACCAAGATAGACCATATTCTGGGCCATAAAACTGTACCTTTACAAATTTGAAAGAATAAAAATAGTACAAAGCATATCCTCAGAACACAATAGAATTAAACCACAAATCAGAAACAGGAGGCTACCCAACAAATTCCCAAACATTTGAAGATTAAAGAACATTCTATTAAATAACACACAGCCAAGGAATAAGTCTTAAGAGAAAAAAAAAAATCTGGACTAAATGAAAATAAAAATAAAACATGAAAATTTGGGAGATGCAGAGAAAGCAATTCTTAGAAATTTGTAACATTAAATGCATATAGTGAAAAAGAAGTAATATCTAAAATTAGTACCCTATGCTTCCACCTTAGTAAATTAGAGCAAGAAGAAAAATTTAACCCAAAGCAAGTAGAAAAAGAATTAAAATTAGAGCAGAAATCAATGAAATTAAAAATAACAAAACAATAGAAAAATAAAATAAAAAACCATTTGAAAAATCCATAAAATTGGAAAATCTATAGCTAGGGTAACCAACTTCATGATAAATAAAGAATATATTTAAGTTGTCAAAGGTATCATTTTACTTGGACCTGTAATCAACACCCAGGGAAGCAACAGTCAAGAAATCAAACGATGTATTTATTGTATTGGGCAAATCTGCTGCAAAAGATTTCTTCAAAGTGTTGAAGAGCAAAGATGTCACCTTGAAGACTAAGGTGCGCCTGACCCCAGCCATGGTATTTTCAATTGCCTCATATGCATGTGAAAGCTGGGCAATGAATAAGGAAGATCACAGAATAACGTGTGCCTTTGAATTATGGTGTTGGTGAAGAATATTGAATATACCATGGACAGCCAGAAGAATGAACAAATCTGTCTTGGAAGAAGTACAGTCAGAATGCTCCTTAGAAGCTGGGTTGACAAGACTTCTTCATGTGTACTTTATCAGGACATCAGGCTTGATAAAGTAAAGGGTCAGCAAACAAAATGAAGACCCTCAATGAGATGGATTGAAATAGTGGCTGCAACAATGGTGCAGGACTGGGCAGTATTTCGTTCTGTTGTATGAGCCAGAACCGACTTGAAGGTACTGGACAACAATAACAACAGGGTGACCAAGTAAAAAGACAGAATGTAGAAATTACTAGTAACAAAATTGGAAGAGAGGTCATCATTGCTGATCCCATGGACATAAAAAAGATAATAAAGGAATATTATGAACAACTCCATGTCCTCAAATTTGATAACTTAGGTGAAATAAACCAATTCCTTGAAAGATACAAGCTACCAAATCTTTCAAAGAGAAGTACATACTCTGAATAATCCTATATCTATTAAAGGTATTGAATTGATAATTAATAACTTTCCAAAAAAGAAAACACCAGACCCAGATGATTTCACTTATGAATTCTACAAAATACTTAAGGAAAAATGATACCAATTATCTATAGTCTCTTCCAGAAAACAGAAGCCGATGGAACTCTTTCTAATTCATTCAATAAGCCCTGCATTACCCAAAACACGGAATTTCTAGTTCTACAGTGAGTATCCCTCCCTTGATGACTAGAAAAGTTCTGTGGACTCTGAGGGAAATGCTTCTATTTATCCATTTCTCACAATCCCAGGAAATTTCTACCCTGGAAGTGGCCAGGCAGAAGTTTTCACTTGCAACATCACTGGCCAGGGATTAGCAGTCTCCCAGGAGCCTGGGCTCACCTATTTTACACAAGGCTCATCACTCCTTCCTCGTAAAACTGACTGCTCTGACTCCCTGTGACACAAGCACTGTTCAAGGAGAAAGTGTTCAGTCGTTAGCTCAGGTGCATCCATGTTTGTGGCACAAGTGGCTCAGAGAGACCAACAGAGAATGCTCTTAATAATCTAATTTGCCTAAAATGATCTGGACACTGATTTGCTCCCGTAACCTCTCAGACATAATGCCAAGGAGGTTCCCTGTGAAGTCTTCTTGTGCTACATTTTTCCTGAAGAGCTGAATGTGCCTGGAATTCTACAGTTAGTTTTACCTCTACCATACTCAGGGTGGCTGTGTTATATTGGACTGTTCTCAAAGTCAGGTTTAAATAAAACTGTGAGTAATATTTCTCTCACCTTGAAAATTCCCTTCAAATATTCATGTCTTCTTCTCTGACTTCCATTATAAATTCCTCGGTATTCATCCTCACAGGGTTCCCTGGCCTGGACAAGCACTATCCTTGGTTCTCAATTCCCTTCTCCTCAATCTATGCCACGGTGTTCCTAGGAAACAGCATGGTGCTCCATGTAATTCGTACTGAGCCGAGCCTACACCAGCCCATGTTCTACTTCCTGGCCTTGCTGGCCATCACTGACCTGTGCATGGGGCTGTCCACAGTGCATACAGTGCTGGGGATCCTGTGGGGGCTCAGCCAGGAGATCGATCTGGATACCTGCATTGCGCAGACTTATTTTATCCATGGTCTCTCTTGCACAGAGTCTGGAGTCCTACTTGCCATGGCCTTTGATCGCTTCACAGCAATTTGTAATCCTCTGAGATATACGTCTATTTTGACTGATAGTAGAATTGTTCATTTCATGATGACCATTTTGATGAGAAGTGGTTTGTCTATTCTTCCTGTCATCATTCGTTTAAAGTTCCTCCATTACTGCCGTCCTCATATCCTCTCCCACTCTTTTTGTCTGCACCAGGATCTACTCCGGCTGGCCTGCTCTGACATCCGCTTCAACAGTTTTTATGCCCTGGGTCTGGTGATTTGTACCTTGTTGTTGGATGCTGTCCTTATTCTCATCTCCTATGTTTTCATTCTGCACACAATATCGGCAATTGCATCCCGGGAGGAGAGGCTCAAGTCTTTGCAGACCTGTGTTTCCCACATCTGTGCTGTACTGGTTTTCTACATCCCCATCATTGGTCTCACCATGGTACACCGCTTTGGAAAGCATCTCTCACCTCTGGTTCATGTCCTGATGGGCAATATCTATATCCTCTTTCCACCGCTGATTAATCCAATCATCTACAGTATAAAGACTCAGCAGATCCAAACCAGAATGAAGAAATGGTTTTCCCTGAAAATGTTGTGACATTTTTTAATTTCCCTAAAAATGCAGGGAAACTTAAATTTTCTTGGCTATGAAAGATTTAATGTCTAAGTAATACTTCTAGTTCCTGTATGTGCAACAATTTACAATTTGTTTTTTTAATTATTTATTTTTTACTTTTTTAAAATTGTGTTTTAGGTGAAAGTTTACAGTGCTAAGTAGTTTCTCATTCAAAAATTTATACACAAATTGTTTTGTGACATTGGTTGCAATCCCCGCAATGTGTCAGTACTCACTGCTTTTCCCTTTACACCCCGAGTTCCCTGTGTCCCCTTGTCCAGTTTTCCTTTCCCTTCCTGCCTTCTTATCTTTGCTTTTGGGCAGGTATTGCCCATTAGGCCTCCTATACTTGATTGAACTAAGAAGCATGTTCCTCATGTGTGTTATTGTTTGTTTTATAGGACTGTCTAATCTTTGGCTAAAAGGTGGGCTTCAGGAGTAGCTTCAGTTCTGAGTTAGAAGAGTGTCTGGGGGCCATAGTTTTGGAGGTTCCTCTATTCTCTGTCAGACCAGTAAGTCTTCTCTTTTTTTGTGAATTTGCATTTTGTTCTACATTTCTCTGGTGCTCTCTCTAGAACCCTCTATCATGATCCCTGTTGGAGTGGTTGGTGGTGGTACCCAGGTACCATCTATTTCTTCTGTGCTCAGGCTGGTGGAAGCTGTGGTTCACGTGGTCCATTAATCCTTGGACTGACATTTTCCTTGTGTCTTTGATTTTCTTCATTCTCCTTTGATCTGAATGTGATGGGACCAATAGATGTATTGTAGATGGCTGCTCAAAGGCTTTTAAGACCCCAGACGCTACCCACAAAAACAGGGTGTAGAATATTTTCTTTATGAACTATGTTATGCCAATTGACAGCCCTCAGCCCTCAGCCCCAGTAACTTGGTCCCTCAAGATGTTTGGATGTGTCGGGAAGATTCTGTGGCTTTGTTTTGGTTAAGCTGAGTTGACTGTCCCTATATTGTTTTGTCTTTTCTTTCGCCAAAGTTAACACTTGCCTACTATCTAGTTAGTGATTTGCCCTTCCCACACCTCACTTCCCTTGTAACCATCAAAAATTGTCTTTTTCTGTGTGTAAATCTTAAGTTTTTATAATAGTGGTCTTATACAATATTTATCCTTTTGTGATTGACTTATTTCACTCAGCATAATGCTCTCCAGGTTAATCCATGTTGTGAGATGTTTTGTAGATTCATTGTTGGAAAAGAATGTATACCTTGGTGTTGTTGGGTATAGAGTTCTCTATATATCAGTGCAGTCAAGTTTGTTGTTTTTGGTCTTTAGATCTGCATCTTTATTGAGCTGTAGGGCCGCTATGAGTTGGAATCAACTTGATGGCAACGGATTTGGTTTTTTTTTGGGTTTTGTCCATGACCGACAGTGTTGTGTTGAAGTCTCTTACTATTATTGTGGAACTGCTATTAATTTACAATTTGAATCCTACTTTCTATAACTTTTTTGTTATTGTATAATGACTTCAGTAATAAATAACTGAAGCGGCTGGCTAATTCAAGAGAGATAATAGAACTAAGTTTTGTAAATACACATTCCAAAAAATGTTTCTGAACATTTGCTGTAGGATAATCATAGCTATTATGAACATGACAATAAGAGTCTTTACATTTTATTTACATTTTCATGCAACATGATTGCCATAAGAAAATTGTGTTATGCTGGGTCTATCAATATTTTCATTCCACACACTTTTACCTAAATTTTTGGAAAGTGCCTACTGTTGTTTAGATTATTAAGGTGATGATGCTTATATCAGAATACCTGATACAGTGAAACTGGACTTTCCTCATTCCTAGAGAAGAAGTGAGTAACATCTAAAACTCTGATGCTGAGCCTTCACTCCACTATTCTCTTTCTTTCCCTCTTTTTTGTTTTTTCACCTATCAGTGACTTAATGCAAGTTCATTAAAAGGAATTCTGGAATAAAAAGATTTTATTGATCTTTTTTATTGATCAATTCCTTGATCCCAAAGGCTTGCTTTTTAATTTTTCCATGATACTAAATTACTGCATATACTTTTAAAGTTTTTAAAACAGACTTTATTTTTAGATCAGTTTCAGGTTTACAGAAAAATTGTGCAGAAAATACAGAGTTCCCATATAGCTTTCTTATCCATGGACTCTGTTTATCCTATTATTAACATCTTGCATTCCTGTGGTACACTTGTTACAATTGATGAACTGATTTGTTACATTATTATCAACTGAAATCCATAGTTTACATTAGGGTTTACAATATGCATTGTACAGTTCTATGGGTTTTGAGAAATGTACAACATCCTGTGTCCACTATTACAGTATCATACAGAAAAGTTTCACTGCCTTAAAAAATGCCCTGTGTTTGATGTATTCACCTGCTCTTTCCCCTGGCATCTAATGATGTTTTCACTCTCTCTAAAGTTTTTCCCTTTCACTCTCTCTAAAGTTTTTCCCTTTCTAGAATATCATATAGTTGGAGTGATAGAGTTTATAGCTTTTTTAGTATGTAGATTTTTCAGACTGGCTTCTTTCACTTAGCAATATGTACTTAAGGATCCTCCATGTTTTTTCATGGCTTCATAGACACAAATATATTTGTCATCCTACATTTTTTCACTAAATATTATATCATTAGAATTTACTCATGGCATGTTTATTTTTTCATAATATCTTTAGGAAAGGAGTTACATTTAGAAACTATTGCAAAAACACTGTTGAGAACGGATAGTGGCTTCAACTAGAATAATGGTTGTGGAAATGGAAATATATGAGAACATATTTGAATGATAATTAGACTGTATAGACACACTGTAATAACTGATTGACTGTAGGTTGGTGAACAGAGGAAAGTTTTGTAGTTGATGTTCAGGCTTCTGGTTTGTGAAAATGAAGGAATCTTGGTGTCATTCAATATTAACCAAAAAAAGAAGAGCAGTTCATACTCAAGGAGATAATGAAAGCTACTTTGAACACATTAAGTTGGAGTTGTCTGTGGAATATTTATTAATATTTATTCAAAAAATATTGAAATAAAACATTCAGGTTTTAGATATTGTGCTAGAGACCATTAAAATATACAGAACAGTCAACAATCAAAAAAAATGTTTCTTTGCCTCAAATATAGAAAGTGTTATGGACAAAAAATTTTAAATAAATGTCTACATTTACATTTATGGTAAATATCATTGTCAAGAGATGAAGAGTGAAATGACAACTTAAAGTGGTAACTCTAACCCAGTACAGAAGATTTGAGGAATAACTTCACCGAGAAAATGGAATATAATTGAGGTTTGAATTTGAAGGTAAAAAACCTGGGAGCTATGAAAAAGCAGAAACTAAAAGAGAAAAAATTAAAGAACTAAGTTGAAAAGGTATTGGACTATATGAGAAACAGGTGAAACAGTGGGCATGAAGTTCCAGGTAGGGCTTGAAAAATAGACACGAACAAAGTTATAGAAAACGTGGCTTTAATTCTTAGGGCAATGTGAAACTACTAATGAATTATAATTAGAATAGTGAAATGATTAAACATTTACGTTAAGAACATCAGTCCAGCTACTGAGTAGATAAGGGCAAGAGTTGACATGAGAAGACTAGATAAAAGGGTATCAAATAAAAAGATATAGCAGTGGTTGAGCAAGGGTGAGCTAAAGGCATTGCAAGAAGTGGATTCATATGAGATGTATTTAATCAGTTGGATGAAAAGATTTGATTAGTGACTGACTATAAGGGATAAGAGAAAAGGATATGTCAAAATCATGTTTAGCTTTTTGGAATGAAAACCTGCAGAGGTCATACTTCCATTTACTGAGATAAGGAGTATCAGTTACTGTCAAGTTGATTTTGACTCAGGTTGCTATGAGTCGGAATCGGCTCGACGGCACTGGGTTTGGTTTTTTGGTTTGGTCCCCTCGTGTTGCAGAGTAGGACTGCACTCCCTCAGGTTTTCAAGGCTGTGACCTTTCTGAAGCAGATTGCCAGGCCTTTCTTCTGAGACATCTCTATGTGGGTTTGAATAGACAACCTTTTTGTTGTTGTCTATTCAAGTTGAGTGCTTAACCTTTGTACCACCCAGGGATTCCAGGAGATAAGAAAGAAGTGGGAATAATATGATTAATTTTAGACATATTCACATTTTGTTGGTTAATTTGATCTTTTAAAATACATGTAAGAGCAGACGCCCAGCCTGGGATTGAATATACCTATTAGGAGTTCTGATGAGAAGAGTGGATTTGAGTAACGAATTTGGAAGTGATGGACACAAATGTGATGTTTGAGATCATGGGTATGGATAACTTAACCAAGTAAAGGATATAACATAAATACACTAAAAAGCTCAAACATTAAAATAGGGTAAATTTGAATCACCAAACATACTAGGAAAGCATGGTGTCAATGAATCTACTTGGTAAGGTATTTCAAAGAGGGTAATGATCAATTACGACAAAACCAACCTTGTGAAAGGTGACTGACTTAAATTGGGTGCTAAAAAGTATCCACTGGATTTAGAAACACTGGAGAACGTCATGAACAATTTTTGGAGTTGTTGGAGTAGAAGGAATGTCTTAAAATTTGTGAAGGGAATCTAAGTTTGGAGGTGAAGATGATGTGGATAAATAATTTATTTGAGAATTTGGCCAAACTGGGTAGAACATAGAAAGTGTAGTAGTCAATGGTCTGAGAAATACAATTTTGTATGATTTATGTAAAAAATTTTATACATAGAAATCTGAAAATATTCCAAAAGCAAAAATTGGCTATTCTTACATGAAAAGATTGGCAAATGAATATACATTAGTGTTTCAAAATAGAACAACCTGTTATAGTTGAGTCGATTCTGACTCATAGTGACCCTGTAGGACAGGGTAGAACTGCCCCATGAGTTTCCAAGGAGTGCCTGGTGGATTTGAACTGCCAACCTTTTGATTAGCAGTTGTCACTCTTAACAACTACGCCACCAGGGTTTGCATACATTAATGTTTCTAAAAACATATATATATATATATATATATAGTTTTTCAATGATCCTATATGTTTACAGAATTTTTATAATAAGTTAAAAATACTTGAGTTTTATTAGTTAAGAGGTCTTCTAGGGTAGATGACTACTGAAGAAATGCAAAGTCAGAGAGTAGTAAGGGATGCAGCTCAAAGGTGAGGACTGCCCAGATAATGGAGAATTTGAATCCCACTTGCATATTGGAAACACTGGTGGTGTAGTGGTTAAGTGCTACGGCTGCTAACCAAATGGTCGGCAGTTCAAATCCTCCAGGTGCTCCTTGGGAACTCTATGGGGCAGTTGTACTCTTTCCTATAGGGTTGCTATGAGTCGGACTCAACGGCAGCGGGGTTTTCTTTTTTTTTTTTTTGAGTACTTGCATATTAAACCCCACCCAGTGCCGTCCAGCGGATTTCGACTTGCATATTATAAATGCTATATGCCAGCCACTTTTCACAGATTATATAGCATTGTCTTCACAACTTTAAGTATTACTGATTTCATAGATGACAAAAAATATTTAAACAAAATATGCCATTGTTCCAAAGCTGCATAATAAGAGGAGGAGCCTAGATGTAAACTACTTTCCAACTCATCAAAAAAAAAAAAATTTTTTTTTAAATTTACTACCTTTTCTCCTTAGGAAATAAAATAGATTTGTTTTTACACAGTTAAAGGAGGAATTCCAGTCTTAGAGTTCGGTCCTTGCATTCATTATTCATTGAAGATTGCCCTATTATCTCCCACTCCAATCCCCTGACTCCATACAGAATCTAAAGCCAGGCCCATGCTCTGCAGTATTCAGACAGCAGTTCTCTGCTTATGTAAATCACTATGGGGATTGGGGGGGAAAAATAGCAACCATGGTATTTGTAAACTATATGAATTAAATATAGATACATACATATACAGTTTGTATTACTGTGGGGGCTTGTTTGCTGTGATGCTGGAAGCTATGCCACCATTATTCAATTAGCAGCAGGGACACCCATGGCAGACAGGTTTCAGCTGAGCTTCCAGACTAAGACAGACTAGGAAGAAGGACGAGGCAGTCTACTTCCGAAAAGATTTAGCCAGTGAAATCCTTATGAATAGCAATGGAACATTGTTTGATACAGAGCTCCTCAGGTTGGAAGGCACTCAAAAGGCGATTGGGGAAGAGTACCCTCCTGAAAGCAGAGTCAACCTTAATGATTTGGATGGAGTCAGCCTTTCGGGACCTTCATTTGCTGCCTTGGCAAGACTGAAAATAAGAAGACACAGCTGCAAACACCCATTGATAATCAGAACATGGAATGTACGAAGTATGAATATAGGAAAATTGGAAGTTGTCAAAAATGAAATGGAACACATAAACATTGATATCCTAGGCATTAGTGGGCTGAAATGGACTGGTATTGGCCGTTTTGAACCAGACAATCATATGGTCTACTATGCTGGGAATGACAACTTGAAGAGGAATGGCATTGCATTCATTGTCAGAAAGAACATTTCAAGATCTATCCTGAGGTACAACACTGTCAGGGATAGGATAATATCCATATGCCTACAAGGAAGACCAGTTAATACAACTATTATTCAAATTCACTTACCAACTACTAAGGCCAAAGATGAAGAAATTGAAGATTTTTACCAACTTCTGCAGTCTGAAATTGATCAAACATGCAATCAGGATGCATTGATGATTACTGGAGATTGGAATGCAAAAGTTGGAAACAAAGAAGAAGGATTTGTAGTTGGAAAGTATGGTCTTGGTAATAGAAACGATGCCGGAGAGAGCATGATAGAATTTGGCAAGACCAATGACTACTTCATTGCAAATACCTTTTTTCACCAACATAAATGGTGACTCTACTCATAACCCACTGCCTTCAAGTTGATTTCGACTCATAGCGACCTTATAGGACAGAGTAGAACTGCCCCATAGAGTTTTCAAGGAGCGCCTGGTGGATTTGAACTGCTGACCTCTTGGTTAGCAGTCATGGAGCCTTGTTTTTTGCCAATGCCTTCAGAGCAGCTTGGACTTCTTCCTTCAGTACCATTGGTTCCCGATCATATGCTACCTTTTGAAATGGTTGAACATCGACTAATTCTTTTTGGTATAATGACTCTGTGTATTCCTTCCATCTTCCTTTGATGCTTGCTGGGTTACTTATTATTTTCCTCATACAGTCCTTCACTTATGCAACTCCAGGCTTGAATTTTTTCTTCAGTTCTTTCAGCTTGAGGAAAGCCAAGCTTGTTCTTCCCTTTTGGTTTTCCAACCTCAGGTCTTTTGTGCATGTCATTATAATACTTTATCTTCTCCAGCCGCCCTTTGAAATCTTCTGTTCAGTTCTTCTACTTCATCAATTCTTCCTTTTGCTTTAGCTGCTTGATGTTCGAGAGCAAGTTTCAGAGTCTCTTCTGACATCCTTCTTGGTCTTTTCTTCCTCTCCTGTCTTTTCAGTGACCTCTTGCTTTCTTCATGGATGATGTCCTTGATGTCATTCCACAACTCGTCTGGTCTTCAGTCCCTAGTGTTCAATGAGTCAACTCTATTCTTCAGATGGTCTCTAAATTCAGGTGGGATATACTCAAGGTCATATTTTGACTCTTGTGGACTTGCTCTGATTTTCTTCAGTTTCAGCTTGAACTTGCATATGAGCAATTGATGGTCTGTTCCACAGTTGTCCCCGGCCTTGTTCTGACTGATGGTATTGAGCTTTTCCATTGTCTCTTTCCACAGATGTAGTCAATTTGATTTCTCTGTGTTCCAATTGAGATGTTTCAACAAACAGATGCAGTGCTGGAGGTGCTCACTCGTCTATGCCAAGAAATATGGAAGACAGCTTCCTGGCCAACTGACTGGAAGAGATCCATATTTATGCCTATTCCCAAGAAAGGTGATCCAACCAAATGTGGAAATTATAGAACAATATCATTAATATCGCACGGAAGCAAGATTTTGCTGAAGATCATTCAAAAATGGCTGCAATAGTATACTGACAGGGAACTGCCAGAAATCCAAGCTGGATTCAGAAGAGGATGCGGAACCAGGGATATCGCTGCTGATGTCAGATGGATCCTGGCTGAAAGCAGAGAATACCAGAAGGAGGTTTACCTGTGTTTTATTGACTATGCAAAGGCACTCGACTGTGTGAATCACAACAAATTACACATAACATTTCAAAGAATGGGAATTCCAGAACACTTAATTGTGTTCATGAGGAACCTTTACATAGATCAAGAGGCAGTTGTTCAGACAGAACAAGGGGATACTGATTGGTTTAAAGTCAGGAAAGGTGTGCACCAGGGTTGTATACTTTCACCATACTTATTCAATCTGTATGCTGAGCAAATAATCCGAGAAGCTGGACTATATGAAGAAGAAAGGGGCATCAGGATTGGAGGAAGACTCATCAACAACCTGCATTATGCAGATCACACAACCTTGCTTGCTGAAAGTGAAGAGGACTTGAAGCACTTACTAATGAAGATCAGAGACCACAGCCTTCAGTATGGATTGCATCTCAACATAAAGAAAATAAAAATCCTCACAACTGGACCAATGAGCAACATCATGATAAACGGAGAAAAGATTGAAGTTGTCAAGGATTTCATTTTACTTGGGTCCACAATCAACACCCCTGGAAGCAGCAGTCAAAAAATCAAAAGATGCATGGCCCCTGGACACCCTTTCAGCTTAGTAATGAGGTAACTCCTGAGGTTCACCCTTCAGCCAAAGATTGAACAGGCCCATGGGACAAAACAAAACTAAAGGGGCACACCAACCCTGGGGCAGGGAATGGAAGGCAAGTGGGAACAGAAAGCTGGTAATAGGGAACACAGAGTTGAGAAGCGAGAGAGTTGACATGTTGTGGGGGTGTTAACCAATGTCATAGAACAATGTGTGTACTAACTGTTTGATGAGAAACTCGTTTGCTCTGTAAACCTTCATCTAAAGTGCAATAAAAAGAAAAAATCAACAGATGCATTGCATTGGGCAAATTTGCTGCAAAAGACGTCTTTGAAGTATTTAAAGTGTTGAAAAGCAAGATGTCACCTTGAATACTAGCGTGCTCCTGACCCAAGCCATAGTGTTTTCAAATGCTTCCTATGCATGTGAAAGCTGGACACTGAATAAAGAATACCGAAGAAGAAATGACGCCTTTGAATTGTGGTGGTGAAAAAGAATATTGAATATACCATGGACTGCCAAAAGAATGAACAAACCTTTCTTGGAAAAAGTATACCCAGAATGCTCCTTAGAAGCAAGGATGGCAAGACTATGTCTCACATACTTAAGACATGTTGTAGGAGGAATCAGTCCTTGGAGAAGGACATCATACTTGGTAAAGTAGAGGGTCAGTGAAAAAGAGAAAGACCCCCATTGAGATGGATTGACACAGTGGCTGCAACAATGGGCTTAAGCATAAAAACAATTGAGAGGATGGTGCAGAATCAGGCAGTGTTTTGTTCTTTTGTACACAGGGTCTGTATGAGTCGGAACCGACTCGATGGCACCTAACAAAAACAACATATACATACATTCATACATATATATAAAATTGGTTTCCTTCAGCCAGTCTTGCCTTTTACAATGAAGATGAAAATTCTTGCCTGAACACTTCCATCCTACTTCCTGAATGGGGGCTCTTGTTCAGGTTATTCAGGTTCTCTGTGTGTGTGTGTGTGTGTGTGTGTGTGTGTGTGTGTGAGAGAGAGAGAGCGAGAGAAAGAGATAGATGAATCCACAGGCAACTCGCATAGTTATGGAAAGTTAAAACAGGCCAGGCCGAGGATCTCAAGATAAAGAAACCCAATGCCATCACTTAACAGATAAGGAAAATAAGGCACAAAGAGGTTACGAATAATGGTCATCAATAATGGGAAGTATATTTGCCAAGGATATTACCAGAAATAACTCTGAATCCACAGACTAGATCAATGCCGCCACAAACCAGGAACCCAGAAAGATAAGTAAAAAATTAATTATTTGTTCAGCAGCACTATACTCAGAGAGAAGTAATCATTGTAGTCGCAAAGTTCTCTACTTCACGGTGTGATTGATTTTGTAATAGAAATTATTATAACAGTACATTTCTGGAGGAAAACTCCGTTCTTCCCGAAACTAGAAATAACCATCCCCAGGTCAACAACCCTTTTCTTATGTAAACGTCCCCTAAAAAAAAAAAAAAAAAAAACCTGAGCCCATTGCCGTTGAGCCCATTGCTGTTGAGTCATTTCTGACTCATAGTGACCATATAGGACAGAATACAACTGCCCCATAGGATTTCCAAGGAGTGGCTGGTAGATTCGAACCACTGACCTCTTGGTTAGCAGCTGAATTCTTAACCACTGAGCCACCAGGGCTCCTATGTGAACTAGCAAAGGCTACACAGAAATACATCATTTTATTGTGCTTCACTTTATTGCACTTCACAGATACTGTGTTTTATTTTACAAATTGAAGGTTTGTGGCAACCCTGTGCTGAGCAAGTCTATTGGTGCCATTTTTCCAACAACATGCGTTTGCTTCATATGTCTGTGTCACATTTTGGTAATTCTTGCAATATTTCAAACTTTTTCAATATTATTATATCTGATATGATGGTCTGTGATCAGTAATCTTTGATGTTACTATTGCAATTGTTTTGAGGTGCCACGAACCACGCCCCTATAAGATGGCAAACTTAATCGATAAATGTGTGTATTCTGACTGCTCCACCAACTGGCCTTTCCCCTGTCTCTCTTTCTCTCTCACCTCAGGCCTCTCTATTCCATGAGACATAACACTATTGAAATTAGACCAATTAATAACCTACAGTGCCCTCTAAACATCCACGTGAAAGGAAGAGTCGCACTTCTCTCATTTTAAATCAAAAGCTAGATATGATTAAGTATAGTGAGAAGATGTCGAAAGCCAAGTTAGGCCGAAAGTTAGGCCTCTTGTGCCAATCGGTTAGCAAAGTTGTGAATGCAATGGAAAAATTCTTGAAGGAAATCAGAAGTAAATTAAAACTGCTGCTCCAGCGAACACACGAATGACAAGAAAGTCAAACAGCCTTACTGCTGATGTGGAGAAGGTTTTAGTGGTCTGGATGGAAGATCAAACCAGCCACAACATTCCTTTAAGCCAAAGCCTAATCCAGAGCAAGGCCCTGACCCTCTTCAATTCTGTGAAGGCTGAGAGAGGTGAGGAAGCTGCAGAAGAAAACTTGAAGCTAGCAGAGGTTGGCTGATGAGGTTTAAGGAAAGAAATCATTTCCGTAGCCTAAAAGTGCAAGGTAAAGGAGCAAGTGGTGATGTAGAAGCTGCAGCAGGTCCAGGAGATCTAGCTACGATAACTGAAGAAGGTGGCTACACTAAAGAGTTTCACTGTGTATGACACAGCCTTATATTGGAAGAAGATGCCATCCAGGGCTTTCATCTTTAGAGAGAAGTCAATGCCTGGCCTCAAAGCTTCCAAGGACAGGCTACTCTCTTGTGATGGGCTTATGTAGCTGCGGATTTTAAGTTGAAGCCAATCAATGCTCATTTACCATTCTAAAATCCTAGGGCCATTAAGAATTACGCTAAATGTACTTGACCTGTGGAGCCCTGGTGGTGCAATGGTTAAGAGTGGCTAACCAAAAGGCTGGCAGTTCAAATCCACCAGCCACTCCTCGGGAGCCGAACAGAACAGTTCTACTCTGTCCTATAGGGTTGCTATGAGTCAAAATTGATTTGATGGCACCTAACAACAGCAATACCCTCTACATTGTGTGTTGTCTTTCTCTTCACCAACATTAACACTTGTTTACTATCTAGTTAGTGATTTCCTATCCTCACCGCTCTTCTCCCTTGTAACCATCAAAGACTAGTTTTTTCTGCGTGTAATCCTCTTCCTGCGTTTTTATAATAGTGGTCTCATACAGTGTTTGTCCTTTTGTGATTGACTTCTTTTATTTAGCATAATGCCTTCCAGATTCATTCATGTTGTGAGATGTTTAGCTGATTCATCATTGTTCTTTATTGTTGCTTAGTATTTTGTTGTGCATGTGCCATAATTTGTTTTTTTATCCATTCGTCTGTTGATGGGCATGCAGATTGCTTCCATCTTTTTGCTATTGTGAATAATGCTGCATTGAACATGGGTGTGCGTAGGTCTATTCATATAAGGGTTCTTATTTCTCTGGGATATATTCCTAGGAGTGGAATTACTCGATCATATGATATTTCTATTTCTAGATTTTCAAGGAGGTGCCATATCATTTTCCACAGCAGTTGTGCCATTTTACATTCCCACCAGCAGTGCAAAGTGTTCCAATCTCCCCAAAACCTCTCCAACAGTTGTTATTTTCAGTTTTTTTGATTAGTGCCAGTAATGTCAGGGTGAGATGGTATCTCATTGTAGTTTTGATTTTGCATTTCTCTAATGGCTAACTATCATGAGCATTTCCTCATGTGTCTCTAGCTGCCTGAATTTCTTTTTTGGTGAAGTGTCTGTACATATCTTTGGCATTGAATAGATTTTAGAGATTAGACCCTTGTTGGATATGTCATAGCCAAAAAATTTTCCCCTGTCGTTAGGTTCTCTTTTTACTCTTTTGGTGAAGTCTTTTTATGAGCGTAAGTGTTCAATTTTTAGGAGCTCCCAGTTATCTAGTTTATCTTCTGGTGTCTATACATTGTTAGTTATGGTATTATTGTATTATTGTCATATATTGGGGTCTTTAGCATTGTCCCTATTTTCTCTTCCATGATCTTTATCATTTTAGGTTTTACATTCATGTCTTTGATCCATTTTGAGTTAGTTTTTGTGTATGGTGTGAAGTAATGGCCTTGTTTTATTTTTTTTAAAGACGGACATCCAGTTTTGTCAGCACCATCTGTTAAAAAGACTGTCTTTTCTCCATGTAATGAACTTTGGTCCTTTGTCAAAGACCAGCTGACCATAGGTGGATGGATTTACATCTGGGCTCTCTCTTCTGTTCCCTTGGTCTACGTGTCTGTCATTGTACCAGTACCAGGCTGTTTTGACTACTGTAAAACAGTTCTTTTTCCTTCAGTAATGCTTTGCTTTTATCTGGCCTCATTCCTTTCCATTTAAAGTTGGTGATTATTTTTCCCATCTCATGAAAGAATGCTGTTGGTATTTGGATTGGGAATGCATTATATCTGTAGATTGCTTTGGGTAGAATTGACGGTTTCACAATGTTGAGTCTTCCTGTCCATGAGCATGGTGTGTTTTTTCCATTTATGTAGGTCTCTTTGGTTTCTTGCAGCAGTGGTTTGTAGTTTTCTTTGTATAGGACTTTTATGTCTGTGGTTAGATTTATTCCTAGGTATTTTACCTTTTTATGGGCTATTACATATGGTTGTTTTTCAGATTTCCTTTTCAAAGTTGTCTTTTTCAGTGTGTAGGAATCCAGCTGATTTTTATATGTTGATCTTGTGTGCTGCTACTCTGCTGACTCTTCCTATTAGCCCTAGTAGTTTCTTGTGTAATCTAAGGGGTTCTCTATGCATAGGATCATATCACCTATGAATAGGGATGTTTTTATCTCTTCCTTTCCAATTTGGATGCCCTTTATTTCTTTTTCTTGTCTTATTTTTTCTAGCTAGGACTTCCACCACAATGTTAAATAGCAGTGGTGATAAAGGGTATCCTTGTCTTTTTCCCATTCTAAAGGGAAATATTTTCAGCCTCTTTCATTGAAAATGATATTGGCTGTTGGTTTTGTGTCCATAGCCTTTATTAGGTTGAGGAATTTTCCTTTTTTTTTTATTGAGAGTTTATCAGGAATCGGTGTTGGATGTTACCATACACCTTTTCTGTGTCGATTAAGATAATGATGTGATTCTTTTGTTCTATTTCTGTGGTGAATTACTTTGATTGATTTTCTAATGTTGAACTATCCTTGCATACCTGGAATTAATCCCACTTGGTCGTGGAGGATTATTTTTTTGATATGATCCTGAATTCTATTGACTAGAATTATGTTGAGGATTTTTGCGTCTATATTCATGAGAGATATTGGTCTGTAATTTTGTTTTTGTTTTTTTTTTAGGTATCCTTCCTAGCTTTGCTATCAGTGTTAAACTGGATTCATAGAATGATTGCAGAAGAATTCCTTCTTTTTCTATGAAATAGTTTGAGTAGAAGTGGTGTGAGCTATTTTCTGAATGTTTGGTAGAATTCTCCAGTGAAACTGTTTGGGCCAGGGCTTTTTTTTTTTTTTTTTGAAGTTTTTTGTTTTTTTTTAATTACCTCTTCAATCTCTTCTCTTGTTATAGGTATGTTCAGGTATTCTATCTCAGCTTGTGTTAGCTTAGTTGGGAAGTGTGTTTCTAGAAATTTGTCCATTTCTTCTAGGTTCTCAAATTTGTTAGAGTAGTTTTTCATAGTGTTCTGTTATGATCCTTTTTATATCAGTTGGGTCTGTTGTAATGTCTACCATCTCGTTTCTTTTTTGGGTTATTTTCTTCCTCTCCTGTTTTTATTTTGTCAGTTTGGTCAGTGGTTTGTCGATTTTCTTGATCTTTTCAAAGAACCAACTTTTGGTTTTTTGATGCTTTCTAGTGTTTTCCTGTTCTCTATTTCATTTATTTGTGCTCTAATCTTTACTATTTCCTTTCTTCTGGTGCCTGTGGGTGTCTTTCACTGCTCTCTTTCTATTTGTTCTAGTTTTGATTTTGGCCTGTTTTTCTTTTTGATGGGTGCATTTATTGCCATAAATTGACATCTGAGCACTGCCTTTGCTGTATGATGTGTTTTCATTCTCATTTGATTGCAGAATTTTTTTGATTCCTTCTTCGATTTCTTCTCTTACCCAGTTGTTTTTAAGCAAGGTGTTATTCAGTTTCTATGTATGTAATTTTTTTCCTTGCTTTTCCTGTTGTTGATTGAGACTTTTATGGCATTGTGATCAGAGAGAGTGCTTTGTATATTTTTGATGTTTTGTGTTTTATTGAGGGTTGCTTTGTGACCTAAAATGTGGTTTGTTCTGGAGAATGTCCCATGTGTGTTGGAAAATAATTTATAGTTTGCTGCTGTTGGGTAGAGTGTTTTATATGTGTCAGTGAGGTTAAGTTGGTTGATTGTGGGCTTTAGACCTTCTGTAACTTTGTTGAGTTTCTTTCTACATGTTCTTTCCTTTACCAAGAGTGAAGTGTTTAAATCTCTACTATTATTGTGGAACTATTTCTCTTTTCAGTGCTGTTAGAGTTTATTTTATGTATTTTGGAGCCTTGTTTGCTTGGGTAGATATTTGGTAAGGTTATGTTTTCTTGGTAGATTTTTTCTTTAATCATTATATAACATCCTTCCTTGTCTTTTGTGGCAGATTTAGCCCTAAAGTCTATTTTATCTATGATTAGTATTGCATTTCTGCTCATTTTTGGTTACTGTTTGCTTGATATACATATATTTTCATTCTTTGTTTTTTAATGTATTTAGCTCTTTGTGTCTATGGTATGTCTCTTGTAGACAGCATATTGATGGCTCATTTTTTTTTTGATTCATTTTACCACTCTCTGTTACGTTCAGTGCAATTATCGATAGGTATGAGTTTATTGCTGTTATATTGTTGTGCTTTTTTCTTTTTTTTTTTTTGTGATGCTGATGTTTTGTTTCTCTTACTTTCCTGTGTTGAGTTCTTTTGTTTGTGTATTTTCTCTTCTTTTCTTTAGTCACCGTCAATTTTGTGTTTACTGAGCTTACGTTTTTCTTCTTTTTATTTTCTTGAGTAGGTTTGTTAACTTTCTTTGTGGTTTCTTTGAAATTTATCCTTATCTTCCTAAGTTTGAATCAGTCTTTTATTACTTGATATCTCCTTGGCCTCTTCATTTGAAAGTTCTATACCTACATCATTTGTTCCCTTGTCTACTGGTTTGAAGGTTGTCATTTACAGATTGACGTCTCTCTTTCCCTGCTTTAAATTCCCAAGCTTTGTTTTTTAACTGAGAGTTCTTTACCTAGGTTCGTTTATAAGTGATGCTATCCTGGGTCCTAGACTCCAGTTGTTGTCTGGTGTTGTTGGTTCCCTAATGGAAGGACTCCTTTAATATTTCTTATCATGTTTGCTTTGGTTTTTTTGAGTTCCCTTAATTTCTTTTTATCTGCAAATATCCTAATTCCACTGTTGTATTTGAATCTTACAGACCTTATTATTCTTGGTGGACAGTTTTTTTTTCCCAATATTTTACATATGTCATCCCCTTGCCTTCATGATGCATAGTTTCTGTCGAGTAATCAGAGCTTAGTGTTATTGTTCTCCTTTGTAAGTGACTTCTTGTTTTTCTAGAGCTGCTTTGAGGATTCTTTGTTTGTCTTTGGTTTTGGAAAGCATGATTACGATATGTGTTTGTGACTTTTTGGGGTTGATTCTCTATGGGGTTTTTTTGAGCTTCTTGTATGGTCAGCTTTTCATCTTTCATGATATTTGGGAAGTTTTCTGCCAGCAAATCTTCAACAATCTTCTTTATGTTTTCCATTTGCTCTGCTCTTCTGGAACTCCAATCACATGCAAATTTTTATTTATGGTTGTGTTCCATATACTTTTCAGGTTTTCTTCATTCTTTCTTTGATTTTTCTTCTAAGTGCCGTCTGTGGCTTGTCTTCAATCTTACAAATTCTGTCTTCCATTGTTTCAAATTTGTTCCTAAAACCTATTGAGTTGCTTGTTTCTAAAATTTTTGTGTATCTTTTGGATTTCTCCTAGTTGTTTTTGTATGATTTCTAATTGTTTATTTATTTTGATGTTTTGTTCTTGCATTATTTTCCTGAATTATTCTATTGCTTTGTCTGTGTTTTCCTTGATTTTGGAGGTATTTTCATTGGTTTTGTCTGTTTTCCATGATTTTGTCTATTTTTTCCTTGTTTTCGTCAATCTGTTTCATGATTTCTTAGCAAGCCCTAAATATTAGTGTTTTAAATTCCTTGTCAGTTAGTTCCACTACTTTTTCTTCTACTGGAAGGTTATCTGATTATTTATTTTGGTCACTTGCTGGAGCCATCTTGTCCTGCTTTTTCATATGTTTAGTTTTGTCTGCTGTCTCTGAGACATTAAGGTATTATTTCCTTTATTTATTGATTGCGTGGTCATTTATTTCATCCTGCTTTTTTGTTTTGTTTTGATATGTCAGGGTGGGCAGGCCTGGCATGTGTTACTGCTTGTTTGTCTTTGGCCACTATAGCTCTCACCACCTTGTCTGGGTGGGCAGGGCAGTAGCAGGCAGGGTTAGACCGCTTTACTCAATGCTGGTTTGGTGAGGTGGCTGAGGGCAGACTGGGTGGGCCCTGTCTGCCTCCTGATGTTGGTCCATCAGAGTGGGAGCATTCACATCCCTATGCCAGATAGGCATGGGTGTCAGATGGGGAGTGGTAGAGGCTTGATTTCCACCTTTTAGCAGCTGATTGATTGATGGGAGGTAAGGGGTGGTGTGTGCCCAGTGGTGGTCAGGGTCTTGAGGGAAGGAGGTGCGGTTGCATATTGGCTAGGAGGGAGGGATAAAGAAAAGAAAGAGAGAAAAAGAGGAAAAAAAAAGAAGTGCAGTGTGTTGAGAGCTGGCTGTTGGGAGCGGGGCAGACCTGAGGGCTGGCAGAAAGTGGGGGAGATGCCATATGGGGGAGATAGCAGGGAGTGCATTGTGAGAAAGCATGTTTCTCTGATTATTGGGTGCTCTGTCTCCTCTTGGGAGCTCCCTAAATTTGTCTTCCCATACTCCCTGTCCAGAGTTGGTGGCTGTGATTCAAGATGGCTATGCTGTGCTGTGTTATTTGACAGGGGACCTCAACTCCATATCTCTCCTTGTTCTTTTTTCCCATTGGTTTCTTCTTCAGTTCAGCATTTGATCTAGTGCTTTGTTCCTTTTCATTTGATGCTCAGGGTTTCAGAATTGACATTTATATCTGTTTTACTTAACTTTTCAGATCTTTGTTGCAGAGGGACTTCTTGGTGCGTCTATCTAAGCTGCCATGTTGGCTCTACCTCCCCCCTGTCAGTTTTATTTCTTTTGTTGTCTTCCTTGACTTCTTATTTAAAATGCAGTGCTTCTCAGAAGAGATCTTAAGGTCTGTCACAGTTTGGGTCCAACTTTTCATCCCCCTCCACTGCTCCCTCAACATTGGTTTCTTAGCTGTTCATCAAGAATTCCATACTTGTATGAATTTCAATGTTCTTTTTATGTTATTAAGTCCACGTGGAATATTCTACTGCCACCCTCCAGCTTTCCTCTCTAAATTTCCTCTCATGTGTGACTACTTCCCTGATTCCCACAGGCAAAATTAGATGATCTCTCCAAGATGTTTTCATTTCTCCAAGGTGTGGTCATGGATCTTTTCTCACACCTCTGCTTTGTCTTTGGTGGTATTTTGCCTTAGTTTCATGTGTGTTTTCTACTTTATGGTCTTTAAAAATCACTATAGTTCTTTCCATAACCCCTTAAGAGGAATTCAGGAAATCTTGTTTTGATCTTGTATTATTGATCCAAGGACTCTTGACTGGTTTTGGAGGCTCAGTCTTGTCCTCATCTATTGATGCTTTAAACCATCACCATTAGACATTTAACTTTAGGTGATGGTTTAAGAGTTTCAGTTTAAGAGTTTCAGTCATGTGGTCTGTAATCACACTAATCTTATAGCCCAATTCCAAGATTTTTTTTTCTTTTTTTTAATTTTCTAGTCCTAAGTTCTTGGCATAGTTGCCTGTCCACCTTCTCTGCTCCTCTTGGACTGGCTTTTGTATTGCTTTTGCTTCTTGTCCTGCCCACTCCTTCCTCCTTCTCTGGGTTTCTGGGCTGGTGTTTTGCTATCTCATGATGTCTGCATCCTGTCTCAGAGGTATCATACCATTACCTGTTCTAAACTCTCTGTCAACATGCTTGGCATCTCTGTCAGAAAACTGGGTGATTCCTGTTAAGGTTCATAGTCTATGTTCTACCTGAAACCTACCTGCTATGTCTTCTCATCCCTCTAGCACTGGTCAGTACCCTTAGCACCTGCTGCTCCTCAATGGATGACCTGAATCTGGGTACTGACCATACCAATCTGTTGTTGTTGTTAGGTGCTGCTAAGTTGGCTCCAACTCATAGCGACCCCATGTACAACAAAGCAAAACACTGCCTGATTCTGCACCATCCTCTCAATCATTGTTATGTTTGAGCTCATTGTTGCAGTGACTGTGTCAATTCATTTCATCGACAGTCTTCCTCTTTTTCGCTGACCTCGTACTTTACCAAGCATGAAGGCTTTCTCCAAGCATGATGTCATTCTCCAGGGACTGATACCTGATGATAACATGTCCAAAGTATGTGAGATGTAGTCTCACCATCCTTGCTTCGAAGGAAGAATCTGGCTGTACTTCTTCCAAGACAAATTTGTTCATTCTTTTGACAGTCCATGGTATACTCGATATTCTTTGCCAACACCACAATTCAAAGGCATCAGTTCTTCTTCGGTCTTTGTTTGTTGTCCAGCTTTCGCATGCATATGCGGTGATTGAAAACAACATGGCTTGAGTCAGGTGTGCCTTAGTCTTCAAGGTGACATTTTTGCTCTTCAACACTTTAAAGAGGTCTTTTGCAACGGATTTGCCCAATGCAATGAGTCTTTTGATTTCTTGATTGCTGCTTCTATGGGTGTTGATTGTGGATTTAAGTAAAATGAAATCCTTGACTTCAATCTTTTCTTCATTTATCATGATGTTGCTTATTGATCCATTTGTGAGGATTTTCCTTTTCTTTATGTTGAGTGTGATCCTTACTGAAGTCTGTCTTTGATCTTCATCAGTAAGTACTTCTAGTCCTCTTCACTTTCAGTAAGCAAGGTTGTGTCATCTGCATATCTCGGGTTGTTAATGAGTCTTCCTCCAATCCTGATGCCGCATTCTTCTTTATATAGTCCAGCTTCTCAGATTCTTTACTCAGCATATAGATTGAATAAGAATGGTGAAATGGTACAACCCTGATACACACACAGTATCCCCTTTTTCTGTTTGAATGGCTGCCTCTTGATCTGTGTACAGGTTCCTCATGAGCACAGTTAAGTGTTCTGGAATTTCCATTATTCACAATGTTACCCATAGTTTGTTATGATCCACAGAGTCGAATGCCTTTGCATAGTCAATAAAACGCAGGTAAACATCTTTCAGGCATTCTCTTTTTTCAGCCATGATCTGACATCAGCAATGATATACCTCGTTTCACATCCTTTTCTGAATCCCTGTCAATATACTGCTGCAGGTGCTTTTGAATGATCTTCAGTAAAATTTTACTTGTTTGTGATATTCATGATATCGTTCAATAATTTCCGAATTCAGTTGAATCACCTCTCTTGAGAATAGGCATAAGTATAGATCTCTTCTAGTCAGTTGACCAGGTAGCTGTCTTCCAAAATTTCTTGGCATAGATGAGCGAGCACTTCCAGCACTGCATCCACTTGTTGAAACATCTCAGTTGGTATTCCATCACTTCCTGGAGCCTTGATTTTTGCCAATGCTTTCAGTGAAGCTTGGACATCTTCCTTCAGTGTCATTGGTTCCTGATCGTATGGTACCTCCCGAGATGGTTGAATATCAACCAATTCTTTTTGGTGTAGCAACTCCGTATATTCCTTTCATCTTCTTTTGATGCTTCCTGCATTGTTTAATATTTTTCTCATAGAATCCTTCAATATTGTAACTCAAAGCCTGAATTTTTTCAGCTCGAGAAATGCCAAGCGTGTTCTTCCTTTTGATTTTCTAATTCCAGGTCTTTGTGCATGTCATTATAATACTTTAGTTTGTCTTCTCTAGTCACCCTTTGAAATCTTCTGTTTAGCTCTTTTGCTTCATAATTTTTTCCTTTTGCTTTAGCTACTGGATGTTCAAGAGCAAGTTTCAGAGTTTCTTCTGGCATCCATTTTGGTCTTTCCTTTTTCCTGTCTTTTTAGTGGCCTTTTGCTTTCTTACCCATCTAGCCTGTGGTGTTGCCTTCCAATACAGCCTGTGTTGATCTCTCTTTCTCTGAGAAGAGATTATCTTTCTGGAAACACACAGGTCTAACTAAGTCCTAAGGTACAATTTTTTTGTGTTCTTGTTTTTCCTTTTGTTTCATCAAACAAACTATTTTTCCCTACAGGCAATTTCCTCCTGGATTTGAAGAATCCATGAAGAATCATACAGGACATCTCAAGTCTTCTCCTTCGAAGACAAACATACTCAGTCTCTCTCATTCCTTTTCACCAAATGTAATGACCAGATTCTTCATAGCCTTGGATATCCTCCCATGGATTAATGTGGCACTATTTTTTTTATTGTTAAGAGTGGTTTTGGTTAGTGAGTGGAGGGTCAAATGTAGACAGGTTAATTAAGAAGGCCCAGGGTTGGTGAGTAATTTTTACCAAGATCAGATAACATGTGAATGGAAATACCTTCAGGCCATAGTTCCAGTCTTGACCTAGCTTGTACTTATCATTTCAAGTAAAGGCACAGGAGACATTTTCCATTTTCTCCAGCCTTGTTCTATCTTCTAATTAAAGCTCCACACTTCCTCTCATGGTTCCACCTATTTCACTTGAGGTCTTCTATGGTAATGTTCTATGCTTGTCCGGGGGAATGCCTTTCCCTATATCCTACCTTCTCCTTCACTCACCTAGATCAGATCTTTCTGTATTATGAATCTAAGGTGGTTCTATTCCTCATGACAGGAAACCTCTCCTTGTTCCTGTCTACAGGGCCTTGGCCCTCCTCTTGGCAAGGCAATAGGGAGTATGGTGTTCAAAATCTTTCGTGTTGGGAATATTTTCTGGGGCCCTAATAAGATACCTTGTTAGAACTTTCTTTGAAGGGAAGGGAGAAGCACTACAGTGCCTAGGTAGTGGTAGTTTCATCCTGGGTCCCTACAGGCAATGCCTGAAAAGAAGCCCATTAAATACTTTGTTCTTGGAATCTGGCTGGTAGCTTATATTCTCATCCCCTGTAGGTCAATCAATGCAGATCTTTGGTGAGCATTTGCTAAGGGTAGGTCATAAGAAGGGGTGTATATACGACTCTATCCACAAATTAACTTTCCTCTGAGCATCACGAATCTTGACAATCTGATTGTCTGAGCTGAAATTGCATGCTGTCAATATAACTAGGGAAAATTTATAATATAGGCGATACTGTGTATATGGTCTATCTGGACCTTTGTTTTTGTATGGACACAGACATGTGTGGGATCGAGTGTGTGTTTCTCATCCCAAAGCAGCAAACATTCTACTAGTCTCGGGTCGACAGTAGACTATTTGGAAGTCTGTTCCTCTTTGAAGACCACAGAGTGAGTGCTGAGGAACTATTTACAGAGGCACCTGAGCTTTGTGTCCCAGATTCCTCGGGTTTCTGGACCCTGTTGTCTTCCTATATTTACTTCCCTGATAGAGGTGGAGGAGATGAACTTACTGAGTCAGACTTTTCCTTGAGATAAAAAGATATAAGGAGGAGTATTTACTGGGTCCTAAGGAGTTGGAAACCCTGGTGGCATAGTGATTAAAAGCTACAGCTGCTAACCAAAAGGTCGGCAGTTCGAATCCACCAGGTGCTCCTTGGAAACCCTATTGGGCAGTTCTACTTTGTCCTTTAGGGCTGCTATGAGTCGGAATCAACTTGACTTCAATGGGTTTGGTTTTGTTTTAAGGGCATAGTTGGGACATCTGAAGTAACTGTTTCTTATACTGTTCTGAAGACACCATTATGTCTCACAAGGCAGGGTGGTGTAGGGCTTAAGGATGGCTTCTTAGTGGGTAATTTGAAGTAAGTGCTCAGGTGGTTAGAGCCATGTTTCTCGACCTTTCTGCCCTCCTCCAAACCACACCCTGGGGCTTCTGGTGGAAGAATGTGTTATTGCAAGGGAAGATGGGCCCAATGTGGGAGGAGGTTATGGTATTTTTGGCTTGGTTGCTAGAGGATACTATTATACATCATTCACCAATGGTATGAATGTATCTGGCCATCTTCGTATAATGAAATGCATTGTTTCTCAATCTCTGAAATTTCTGTTTTCTCAACCAGAGCTCCTGATGTGGCATTTATTTCTGATAATTCAGTGACTACCATACTACTCCTTCTTGACTTTTCAATATTTGATAAAGAAGTTTCATATGTTTTATCTCCTTTGATTTTTACAGTGATCTTTTGAGGTAAGCTTTAGTACACTCATTTTACATGAGAGGAAACTAGGACTTGATAGTGTTTAAGTGCTTTGCAGAAGGTTGCACAGCTGACATATGGGAGACATAGTCCCTCAAACTACGACTTTGACTCCTGATCTAGAGTTTATTCCATGACACCAGAACTACAAAATTCATTCATATCTCCCATCCTCCCAGGCCTCACACTTTCTGCTGTCATCACATAGTTTCCTTAGCAGCTGTGGTTGAAAGTATGAAAAATAATTACATGATTGCCTCTTGGAGAGAAAAGCAAAACTTTCTTGACATTTCAAAACTGTGCTGTTTGGATCATGCGTCTGGTCTGAATTCTGCTCCTTTCCTTCATGCTTAGAGACCTGTTCTTGTTGTTACTGAGGCTCTAAGGTCAACCTTGCTGTACCTTTTCTGTCTAGAATGTGATTCACTTCTCTTTCACTCCAAGCTCTAGGCCCAGGTATCTATACGTCCTTGTGTTTGTCTCTCACGTGAAAGGACTGTGGTCCTGGCGGGGTTGGAGTATGTTGGGAAGACATGTAATCCCTGAATCATTTTGTATCAGCCCTGCTATTTGGTCTTCTGTGCTGCCCAACTATAGCCACAGGGCCTTGATGTTCTTTCCTAGCCCTGCAACAGCCACTGCTAACACAGAGACAGGATAACAACGTCCTAACTTGGGTTCTTCTGTCTCTGAATAGAGCTGCAACCCTGGGAAACTTACTTCTTTCAAGACCATAGTTTTTTAATTTATAATATTATTTGCCACAATACATGTTGGGAATGTGAGTAATTTTAGTATGTTAACCTGAAAAGAGGAGCTCGAGTGCACATCTTCCCATTTTCTCTCCTGTCCTCAGTAAGGTGGCAGTGATCCAGAATTCACACTCTTCACATTATTTCTTTTTTTAATAATGAGCTTCTGTTTCTTCTCCAGGTCACCACAATTCTGAATTTTATGACTAACTATCAGAGCACCCCAAAGGAGACGGAGATAACTCAGGCGGTAAAGTGAGCAACCATTGAGAAATTGGGTGGGGAAACAAGACGCGCATTTGTGAAAAGAATGGGAATAATCTAAAGAAGAGCCTGATCAATGTTGGAGTCACCAGGGACCATTTATTTTGTCACCTGGTCAATCAGGTGAAGTTTGAAGGAGTGGGATGTCTCCAAATTGACAGATTTCCCAGATGTTAGAATTTTCAGACAAAATTTCATGGGATAAGACTAGCAGATCGGCTGAGGTCAATGTTAATTAAATCAAGCACCAGCCCCTGGGAATATGAGCCTGATGTGAAGAATTTTTATTAAACAGTAGTTCCTGGGTATCTACTTCAATCTGGTTTAGTGAATTGCCCAGAGTCACATGTATAGTAGGATATCTAATCCTGGGAACTGATTTCTGAACTTCTCGTCCAATGCATTTTCCACTAGACCAAGCTGAGTTGTTTCTTCTCCTTTTGAAGATCTTGCAGAAATAAATTTAAATAAATTATTTTAAATTTAAAATAAACTGAAAATTTTAGTCAGCTATTTTCTGAGAACTGTTGGGGGTGGTGGTAGTTGTGGCATTGGTGGTGAGGTTTCAACCCCTACACTGTTGATTATAATCTGCCTGTCTTTCTTTGCAGTGCCCCTTTGTCCTTCTAAGTGAGAGGATGACTATGATTTTTTCCAATAATACTCATCTTTTCTGACATAGTTTCTTTGTGGCTGATATCCCAGGGCTGACCGATTCCCACATTTGAATCTCACTTCCCTTTTGCTTCATGTTCTTCTCAGCGATGATGGGGAATGGTGTCATTCTTTTTCTCATTCAGAATGAGTGCAGCCTTCACCAACTCATGTTTTTCTTTCTTGCCATAGTCTCCTTTGTTGACCTGGTTCTCTCTGTCTCTTCTCTGCCCAAGATGCTGGCCGTTTTCTGGTTTGGTCCTACAGCCATCAGCTCCCACTCCTGTCTTTCCTAGATGTTCTTCATCCATGCATTCTATGCCATGGAGTCACGGGGACTGGTAGCCATGGCCAGCATCACTTTGTGGCCATTTGTAACCCTCCATGCTATGCAACCATTTATTCCTCAGTTGTTATCTCCAAGTTTGGAGGTCCAGTGGTGCTGAAGTGTGTGAGGTTGGCCATCTTCTTTCCAAGCCTGGCTCATCAGCTGCCCTACTGTGGCTCACACACGATTGCATATACCTACTGTGAGCATATAGCCATGGTCAAGCTTGCCTGTGGTGCCACCATTGTGCATCCACTGTACGTTTGTTTTAGCAATCTTTTTTGGTGGGGGGGATGTGGCCTTTATTCCTAACTCCTATGGGCAGATTGTGAGGGCTTTGATGCATTTTCCTTCACATGAGGCGTGTGCTAATGCAGGCAGCACAAGTACGGCCCATGTCTGTGTCATCTTCTATGGAACAGGTTTTCTTTCTGTTGTCATGCAGCAATTTTGGCCACCCACTGCCTCTACTGCTAAGGCCATCCTTGCCAATCTCTACTTGCTCTTTCCCTCTGCTCTGGACCCCATTTTCTATGGAGTCAAGACCAATCAGATATGGAAGTGGTTGTTCACATTCTGAGTTCCAATCAGATTGACCCCACTTGAGTATAGCTCCCATGAGCTAGACTTCAGGGTCCAGGATGGCCCTTCTCTGTGGGCTGAAAGCCCTGCATCCCAGGCCATTCACCTAGTTTGGACAGTTAAGGGAGAGCAAATGAAGTTATCTTTAGTGTGTGGAAATTAGCAAGTCTTTTCTGAGACCTTGGGTGTTTAGATATTGGAATAAAAAAACTGAGAAGGGCTGGTCATGCTGTTTGGTCAATCAGCAAGTAATTTTTTTTGGTACTTTTCCTTCTGGTTTACTTGCATTGATAAGTGCACCAGGTAATTGGAAAAAAATTAGGATTTTGACTGACTTGGATTTAAGTGTCTTAGAAGTTTGGGGGGAGAACATGAATTGAGTGCCTATTTTGGGGATATGAGCAAAGATGGGGAACGTTGCACTACCAGACATTCATGTACGGCCAGTCTGTAGGAGTGAATAGGCCCTACATAACAGAGAATCTTTGGCTTTAGAGGCACAGGGGTGGCATAATACTGAGATAATTTAGAATTTCAAGTTTATCAGGGAAACTCTTTAAAATATGCCTGCTCTATCTGACTCCAGAAATGAAGATAAAACTTAGATTCTTCATCCTATGTTAGTTTTTTTCCAGCCTATTTTTGAGATGGAAGACTCTTTGCAGCTCCTAAGTGATATATATATATATATCCTTGAGAATAATGGTAATTCTTTTATTTCTTCATTTTTAGTCTCAGATGTAGAGGCTTGAGTTAACCTTGTTCCTATGTTTTTTTTTTTTGACAATAGTTGCTTTACTTCTTGTTTTGTTTATCTTCTGTCTTCATTCCTCTCTTTCCCATCTCCTTCCCAGTTTGGTCCATTGGCATCTCTTTAATGTATTTGTTATCTGTTCTTAAAAATTTGTGTACCTGGAAGTGGGGGGGTCAAGATGGTGAAATAGCTAGACACTTCCTGTGATCCATTTTACAACAGAGACCTCTAAAAACAAGTGAAACGATTATATTTATGACAAACTAGGAGCCCTGAACATCAAAGGCAAAGTCAGAAAATGGACTGAGTGGCAGGGGGAGGGAGAGATGGTTCAGAAGTGGAGAGGAGTTACCAGACCTGAATTGCCAGGATCCCTCAGGCACCATTCCCAGGAGTGGCTGTGGCGGGCTGGCAGTAGCATTTGGCTGCAGTTTCCTCAGGGAGAAGTAGCCAACCACACAGCCTACTCACACCTCTGGAACCAGAGAAGAACGGTGCTCTTGGCAAAACCTAAGTATTTGCATATATTTTACCATACCCCAACCGCCAAGCTGGCTTCAGTGGCTGTTGATTTCTCTGGGCCTGAGATAGGGTGTGTTGAGTGCCCGGAGTCACCCTCCCAGCCTTGGACTAGGAATAAATTCACAATTGGGGGTAAAGATAATTTGCCAGCTCCACTAACCGGAGGAGCTCAGGACAGAAGCAGCTCCTGCCCAGGCATAAATGGTCTGTGTACTTGGAATACATTTTCCCCCCTGCATGGACCCGTGTGGGCCTATATTAGGAGAATAGGCCCTTGTTGGCAGACTCCAGCCATTTCAGCTGTGTGGTGAAGAGGTGGGTGTTTGATATTTGACACCACTTTGCCTATTAAATAGGATCATTACCTACCCACATCAGGGGCCTAAGGACTGGTGATTCCACTCAGGTCACCCAGCCACCCACAACAGGGGTTCAAGGGTAACTGGTACCTCCCAGTCCTTACAACCAAAAGCATTGAGTGCCCATGGTCCTTCTGCAGAACTCGCCCACCTGTATGCTCTAGGGAACAGGGACGCACTTTTCTCACAGGCATTCAGGGGATGGTTCTTATCCCTCTGCCTTGTTCAGAGTGTTACCCCTGCTGCAACCAGATACCAGTACCTACACCAATCACCCCTGCCTCTCTAAGACTGTAGGACAGAACCTGTACAACACACTTTATGTCCAGCTACCTGGACACCTGAGCTGAATTCATACAAGAATAACGAATGGACTGCTAGACTGATATACCTGATAACAGCTCTAGCCATCTGGTGACAGAATGTCAGAGATTCAAAGGCAAAAATAATCAAGCTAGCTCACTCAAGCAACCCATCTGGGCATATCAAAACAAAACAAAGCAAGAAGCTATGATACAGTAAGCAAACAAAATATGCTAATACAATAATTTATAGATGGCTCGGAGACAACTGTCAATATCAAGTCACACAAAGAAACAGACCATCATGGCCTCAACAAGCTCTCAGAACAAAGAATCAATGGATCTTCTGGGTGAAGGTGCCTTCTTGGGATTACCAGATGCAGAATTCAAAGGATTAATATACAGAACTCTTCAAGACATCAGGAACAAAATTAGGAAGGAGATTAGGCAATAGGCAGAACAAACCAAGAAACACATAGATAAAGTAGTTGAAGAAATTAAAAAGGTTATTCAAGAACATAATGAAAAATGTAATAAGCTGCAAGAATTCATAGACAGCAATCAGAAATTCAGAAATTTAACAATAAATTACAGAATTAGACAATGCAATAGAAAGTCAGAGGAACAAAATTGAGCATGTGGAAGACAGAATTGGTGAGCCTGAAGATAAAGACTTGGCACCAATATACTTGAAGAAAAATCAGATAAAAGAATTTTAAAAAATGAAGATAACTTAAGAATCATGTGGGACTCTATCAAGAGAAATAACCTATGAGTGATTGGAGTACCAGAACAGGGAGGATAAACAGAAAATACAGACAGAATCACTGAAGATTTTTTTTGGCCGAAAACTTCCCTGATGACATATATAAAGCTGAAGGAAAAACATTGCCAGCCAAGAATCATATATGCAGCAAAACTGTCTCTCAAATATGAAGATGAAATTAGGACATTTCCAGTAAACAGAAATTTAGAGAATTTGCCAAAATCAAACCAAAACTATAAGAAATACTAAAGGGAGTTCTCTGGTTAGAAAATCAATAATATCAGATATCAACCCAAGACTAGAACACAGGACAGAGCGACAAGATATTAACCCAGATAGGGAAATCACAAAAATAAATCAAGATAAAAAACCACTCAACACAGGGAAACAGTGATGTCTTTATGTAAAAGATGACAACATTAAATCAATAAAGAGGAACTAAAAAATATAGCCATAGATCTTTCTTATGGAGAGGAAGTCACGGTGATATAAAGAGATAAAACTTAGGTTTAAACTTAGAAAAATAGGGGTAAATATTAAGGTAGCCACAAAGGAGACGAACAATTCTACACTTAAGAAAAATACAAGAAAAACATAAAGACTCAGCAAAAACAAAATCAAAAGCAATGAAAAGGAGGAAAAGGCAATATATAAAGAAAAACTACTCAGCATAAAAAATGAAGTGCAACAAAGAAACTGTCAACAACACACACAAAAAGACATCAAAATGACAGCACTGAACTCATATCTGTCCATAATTATGCTGAAAGTAAATGCATGAAATGCATCAACAAAAAGAGAGTGGCAGAATACATTCAAGAAAACATGGTCCGTCTGTATGCTGCCTACAAGAGCCATACCTTAGACTTAAAGACACAAACACACTAAAACTCAAAGGATGGAAAAAAATATATTAAGCAAACGACAACCAAAAAGAGCAGGAATGCCAATGTTAATTTCTGACAAAATAGACTTTAAAGTAAAATCCACTACAAAGGATAAGGAAGGACACTATATAATTATTAAACGGAGAATATACCAGGGGGATATAATCATAATAAATATTTACACGCTCAATGACAGGGCATCAAGATACATTAAATAAACTCTAACAGTTTATTTTTATTTTTTTAAACAGCATTGAAAAATGAGATAGATAGCTCAACAATAATAGTAGGAGATTTCAACACACCACTTTTGGTGAAGGACAGAACATCCAAAAAGATGCTTAATAAAGACATGGAAGATCCAAATGCCACAGTCAACCAACTTGACCTTATAGACATATACAGGCATACACAGAACATTCCACCAAGAAGCCATGTACATTTTCTTTTCTAAAGCACATGGAACATTCTCTAGAATAGACCACATATTAGGTCATAAAGCATGCCTTAACAGAATCCAAAACATTGAAATATTACAAAGCATCTTCTCTGCCATAAAACTAGAAAACAATAACAGAAAAAACAGGGAAAAGAAATCAAACACTTGGAAACTGCACAACACCTTGCTCAAAAATGATTGGATTATAGAAGAAATTAAGGACGGAATAAAGAAATTCATAAAACCCGATAAGAATGAAAACACTGCCTATCAGAACCTTTAGAACACAGCTAAAGCAGTGCTCAGGGGTCAATTTATAGCAATAAATGCACACGCCCAAAAAGAAAACAAGGCCAAATTCAAAGAATTATCCCTACAACTTGAACAAAGAGAAAGAGCAACAAAAGAAACTCTCAGGCACCAGAAGAAAGAAAATAATGAAAATTATAGCAGAATTAAATGAAATAGAGAACAGAAAAACAATTGAAAGAGTTAACAAGACCAAAAGCTGGTTCTTTGAAAAAATGAACAAAATTGATAAACAATTGGCCACACTGACAAAAGAAAAGCAGGAGAGGAAGCAAATAACTCAAATAAGAAATGAGAAGAGTGATATCACAACAGACCCAACTGAAATTGAATCATAACAGAATACCATGAAAAATTGTACTCTAACAAATTTCAAAAACAAGAGGAAGTGGACAAATTTCTGGAAACACACTACCTACCTAAACTAACACAAACAGAGGTAGAATGACTAAATAAATCCATAACAAAAGAAGGGATTGAAAAGGTAATTAAAAAACTCCCCGCCAGCTTCCCCTGATAAAATGCCCTGGCCTTGATGGCTTCAATGGAGAATTCTACCAAATTTTCAGGGAAGAGTTAACACCACTACTGTTAAAGGTATTTTAGAGCAGAGAAAAATATGGAATACTCTCAAACTCATTCTATGAAGCCAGCACAACCCTGATACCAAAATCAGGTAATGACACCACAAAAAAGGGAAATTACAGACCTATATCCCTCATGAACTTAGATGCAAGAATCCTCAACAAAATCCTAGCCAACAGGATTCAACAAAATATCAAAAAATAATTCACCATGATCAAGTGAAATTCATAGCAGGTATGCAGGGATGGTTCAACATTAGAAAAAACAAAAAAATTAATCTGTTGCATAAATAAAAGACAAGAACCACATGATCTTATCGATTGATGCAGAAAAGGCATTTGACAAAGTCCAACACCCATTCATGATAAAAACTCTCAGCAAAATAGGAAAAAGAAGGAAAATTTCTCAAAATAATAAACTGTATTTGTACAAAGCCAACAGCCAACATCATTCTAAATGGAGAGTCTGAAAGCATTCCTCTTGAGAACAGGAACCAGACAAGGATGTCCTTTATCATCACTCTTATTCAACATTGTGCTTGAGGTCCTAGCCAGAGCGATTAGGCTGGATAAAGAAATAAACTTCATCCAAATTGGCAAAGAAGTAAAAGTGCCTCCTTTTGCAGAGGACATGATCGTATACACAGAAAACCCTAAAGAATCCTCAAGAAAACTACTGAAACTAAGAGACGAGTTCAGCAGAGTATCAGGATACAAGATAAACATACAAAAATCAGTTGGATTCCTCTACGCCAACAAAGAGAATTTCAAAGAGGAAACCGTCAAATCAATCCCTTTTTAAATAGCCCCCAAGAAGATAAAATACTTAGAAATAAATCTAACCAGGGATGTAAAAGACCTATACAAAGAAAACTGCAAGACACTACTGCAAGAAACCAAAAGAGATCTACATAGGTGGGAAAACATACCTTGGTCTTGAATAGGAAGACTCAACATCGTAAAAATATCTATTCTACCTAAAGCGATGTATAGATACAATGCTATTGCAACCCAAATTCCAATGACACTTTTTAATGACATGGAGAAACAAATCACCAACCTCATATGGAAGGGAAAGAGGACCCAGATAAGTAAAGCATTACTGAAAAAGAAGAACAAAGTGGAGGGCCTCACACTACCTGATTTTAGAACATATTATACTGCCACAATTGTCAAAACAGCCTGGTACTGGTACAACAGATACATAGACCAATGGAACAGAATTGAGAATCCAGACATAAATACATCTACATATGAGCAGTTGGTATTTGAAGAAGGCCCAAAGTCAGTTAAATGGAGAAAAACAGTCTCTTTAACAAACGGTGCTGGCATAATTGGATATCCATCTGCAAAAAAAAGAAACAAGGCCCATACCTCACACCATGCACAAAAATTAACTCAAAATGGATCAAAGACCTAAGTATAAAGTCTAAAATGATAAAGATCATGGAAGAAAAAATAGGGACAACACTAGGAACCCTAATACATGGCATAAACAGTATACAGAACATTATTAACAATGTATAAACACCAGAAGAGAAACAAGATAACTGGGAGCTCCTAAAAATCAAACACCTACACTGATCCAAAGACTTTACCAAAAGAGTAAAAAGATTTCCTACAGACTGGGAAAAAGTTTTTAGCCATGATATTCCTAACCAGCCTGTGATCTCCCAAATCTACATGATACTGCATAAACTCAACTACGAAAAGACAAATAACCAATTCAAAAATGGGCAAAGGATATGAACAGGTACTTCACCAAGGGAGACATTCAGGCAGCTTATAGATACATGAGGAAATGCTCACAATCATTAGCCATTAGAGAAATGCAAATCAAAATTACAATGAGACACCATTTCACTCCAACAGGGCTGACATTAATGCAAGAAATACAAAATAATGAATGTTGGAGAGGTTGTGGAGAGACTAGAACTGAAACACTTATACACTGCTGGTAGGAATGTAAAATGGTACAACCAGTTTGGAAATCGATTTGGCGCTTCCTTAAAAAGCTAGAAATAGAGCTACCATAAGATCTAGCAATCCCATTCCTTGGAATATACCCTAGAGAAGTAAGAGCCTTTTCAAGAACGGATATATGCACACTTACATTTATTATAGCACTGTTTACAAAAGCAAAAATAGAAGCAACCAATGTGCCCATCAATGGATGAATGGATAAATAAATTGTTGTATTCACACAGTGAAATGTTATGCAATGATAAAGAACAATGACGAATCTGTGAAACATCTCACAATATGCAGGAATCTGAAAGGCATTATGCTGAGTGAAATCAGTCAGTTGCAAAAGGATAAATATTATATAAGATCACTATTACAAGAACTCAGGAAATAGTTTAAACAGAGAAGAAAATATTCTTTGATGGTTACGAGGGTGGGGAGGGAGGAAGGGAGAGGGGTTTCCATTAATTAGTTAATAGACAAGTACTATTTTAGATGAAGGGAAAGACAACACGCAATAAGAACTAAACCAAAAGCAAAGATGTTTCCTGAATACAGCCGAATGCTTCAAAGGCCAGAGTAGCAGGGCTAGGGGATGGGGGCCATGGTTTCAGGGGACATCTAGGTCAATTGGTATAACAAAATGTATTAAGTAAGCATTCTGCATCCCACTTTGGTGAGAGGTGCCTGGGGTCTTAAACGCTAGCAAGCAGCCATCTAAGATGCATAAATTGGTCTCAACCACCTGGAGCAAAGAAGAATGAAGAACACCAAAGACACAAGGTAAATATGAGCCCAAGAGACAGAAAGGGCCACATAAAGCAAAGACTCCATCAGCCTGAGACTGATGGAAGTAGATGGTGCCTGGCTACCACCAATGGCTGCCCTGATAGGGAACACAACAGAGAATCCCTGATGGAGAAGAAAAGTGGGATGCAGGCCTCAAATTCTTGTAAAAAGTCCACACATAGTGGTTTGACTAGGACCAGAAGGACCCTGGAGGTCATGGTCCCCTGACCTTTTGTTAGCCCAAGACTGGAACCATTTCCAAAGCCAACACTTCAAACAGGAATTGGAGTATACAATAAGACAGAAAATGATACTGGTGAGAAGTGAACTTCTTGGCTCCTGTAGACACATGAGAGAGACTATGTGGGTAGCTCCTGTCTGGAGGTGAGATGAAAAAGCAGAGATGGACAGGAGCTAGCTGAATGGACACAGGAATACAGGATGGAGAGGAGAAGTTTGCTGTCTTATTAGGGGGAGAGCAACTAAGGGTACATGTTGTTGTTTGTTGTTAGGTGCCATTGAGTCAGTTCCCACTCATAGCGACCCTATGCACAACAGAACGAAACACTGCCAGGTCCTGAGCCATCCTTACAATTGTTGCTATGCTTGAGCTCATTGTTGCAGCCACTGAGTCAATCCATGTCGTTAAGGGTCTTCCTCTTTTCCGCTGACCCTGTATCCTGCCAAGCATGATGTCCTTCTCCAGGGACTGATACCTCCAGACAACATGTCCAAAGTATGTAAAATGCAGTCTCGCCATCCTTGCCTCTAAGGAGTATCCTGGCTGTACTTCTTCCAAAACAGATCGGTTCGTTCTTTTGGCAGTCCAAGGTATATTCAATATTCTTCGCCAACACCACAATTCAAAGGCATCAATTCTTCTTCGGTCTTCCTTATTCTTTGTCTAGCTTTCACATGCATATGATGCAACTGAAAATACCATGGCTTGGGTCAGGCGCACCTTAGTCTTCAAGGTGACATCTTTGTTCTTCAACACTTCAAAGAGGTCCTTTGCAGCAGATTTACCCAATGCAATTCATCTTTTGATTTCTTGACTGCTGCTTCCATGGCTGTTGATTGTGGAGCCAAGTAAAATGAAATCCTTGACAACTTCAATCTTTTCTCCCTTTATCATGATGTTGCTCATTGGTCCAGTTGTGAGGATTTTTGTTTTCTTTACGTTGAGGTGCAATCCATACTGAAGGCTATGGTCTTTGATCTTCATTAGTAAGTGCTTCAAGTCCTCTCCACTTTCAGCGAGCAAGGTTGTGTCATCTGCATAACGCAGGTTGTTAATGAGTCTTCCTCTAATCCTGATGCCCCGTTCTTCTTTATATAGTCCAGCTTCTCGGATTTTTGCTCAGCATACAGATTGAAAAGGTATGGTGAAAGAATACAACCCTGACACACACCTTTCCTGACTTTAAACCAATCAGTATTCCCTTGTTCTGTCTGAACAACTGCCTCCTGATCTATGTAAAGGTTCCTCATAAGCACAATTATGTGTTCTGGAATTCCCATTCTTTGCAGTGTTATCCATAGTTTGTTATGATCCACACAGTTGAATGCCTTTGTAAAGTCAATAAAACACAGGTAATCATCCTTCTGGTATTCTCTGCTTTCAGCCAGGATCCATCTGACACCAGCAATGATATCCCTGGTTTCACGTCCTTTTCTGAAACCGGCCTGAATTTCTAGCAGTTCCCTGTCGATATACTGCTGCAGCAGTTTCTGAATGCTTTTCAGCAGAATTTTGCTTGTGTGTGATATTAATGATATTGTTCTATAATTTCCACATTTGGTTGGATCACCTTTCTTGGGAATAGGCATAAATATGGATCTCTTGCAGTCAGTTGGCCAGGAAGCTGTCTTCCATATTTCTTTGCATAGACAAGTGAGCACCTCCAGCACTGCATCTGTTTGTTGAAACATCTCAATTGATATTCCATCAATTCCTGGAGCCTTGTTTTTCGCCGATACCTTCAGAGCAGCTTGGACTTCTTCCTTCAGTACTATCGGTTCCTGATCATATGCCACCTCTTAAAATGGTTGAACATCGACTAATTTTTTTTGGTATAATGACTCCATCTTCTTGAATTTTTTCTTCAGTTCTTTCAGCTTGAGAAACACCGAGTGTGTTCTTCCCTTTTGGTTTTCCATCTCCAGCTCTTTGCACATGTCATTATGATACTTTACTTTGTCTTCTCAGGACACCCTTTGAAATCTTCTATTCAGTTCTTTTACTTCATCAATTCTTCCTTTTGCTTTAGCTGCTCGACGTTCTAGAGCAAGTTTCAGAGTCTCCTCTGACGTCCATGTTGGTCTTTTCTTTCTTTCCTGTCTTTTCAGTGACCGCTTGCTTCCTTTATGTATGATATCCTTGATGTCATTCCACAACTCGTCTGGTCTTCAGTCACTAGTGTTCAATGCGTCAAATCTATTCCTGAGATGGTCTCTAAATTCAGGTAGGATGTACTCGAGGTCATATTTTTGCTCTTGTGGACTTGCTCTGATTTTCTTCAGTTTCAGCTTAAACTTGCATATGAGCAATTGATGGTCTGTTCCACAGTCAGCCCTTGGCCTTGTTCTGACTGATGATATTGAGCTTTTCCATTGTCTCTTTCCACAGATGTAGTCAATTTGATTTCTGTGTGTTCCATCTGGTGAGGTCCATGTGTACAGTCACTGTTTATGTTGGTGAAAGAAAGTATTTGCAATGAAGAAGTCGTTGGTCTCGAAAAATTCTGTCATTTGATCTCTGGCATTATTTCTATCACCAAGGCCATATTTTCCAACTACCGATCCTTCTTCTTTCTTTCCAACTTTTGCATTCCAATCACCAGTAATTATCAATGCATCTTGATTGCATGTTTGATCAATTTCAGACTGTAGCAGCTGATAAAAATCTTCTATTTCTTCATCTTTGACCCTAGTGGTTGATACGTAAATTTGAATAATAGCCCTATTAACTGGTCTTCCTTGTAGGCGTATGGATATTATCCTATCGCTGACAGCGTTGTACTTCAGGATAGATCTTGAAACGTTCTTTTTGACAATGAATGCAACAGCATTTGTATTCAAGCTGTCATTCACAGCATAGTAGACTATATGATTGTTCAATTCAAAATGGCCAATACCAGTCCATTTCAGCTCACTAATGCCTAGGATATCGATGTTTATGCCTTCCATTCCATTTTTGATGATTCCCAATTTTCCTAGATTCATACTTTGTACATTCTAGCTTCCAATCATTAATGGATGTGTGCAGCTGTTTCTTCTCATTTTGAGTCGTGCCACTTCAGCAAATGAAGGCCCTGAAAGCTTTACTCCATCTACGTCATTAAGGTTGACTCTACTTTGAGGAGGCAGCTCCTACCCACTCATCTTATGAGTGCCTTCCAACCTGGGGTGCTCATCTTACAGCACTACATCAGACAGTGTTCCGCTGCTATTCATAAGATTTTCACTGGCTAATGTTTCTCAGAAATAGACTGCCAGGTCCTTTTTCCTAGTCTGCCTTAGTCTAGAAGCTCAGCTGAAAGCTGTCCACCATGGGTGACCCTGCTGGTATCTGAATACTGGGGGGGTAGCTTCCAGTATCACAGCAACACGCAAGCCCCCACAGTACAACAAACTGACAGACACGTGGGAGTAGGAGTACATAGCAAGGTTTATAGAAATTTTTATATGACAGACTGATGTGTAAACTTTTACTTAAAGCACACACACAAAAAAATTAAAAGCGCTTAAAAAAAACAAAGACAAATTGCATTGGGCACGTGCTGTAGTAGAACCTTTTCAAGTGTTAAAAAGCAAAGTTGTCACTTCGAGGACCATAGGGAGCTTGACCCAAAAACCCATTGCTGTCGAGTAGATTCTGACTCATAGTTACCCTATACGACAGAGTAGAACCACTTCATAGGGTTTCCAGTGAATAGCTGGTGGATTTGAACTGTTGACCTTTTGGTTAGCAGCCAAATGCTTAACCACTGTGACACCAGGGCTCCATAATTTAGAAGTATTAGCCTCTTGTAATTTTTTAATGTCTCCTTGAATTCATAATCAATATAAAATAATTGTGACTCCATAGAACTTCAATTTGTTGCTTAAATTTAACGGAAATTCAGGTAGAACTCACGTTAAGTATGTTTTTTTTTAAAGTTATATGCATTTTGTCAAATGTAAGGAAGTTTTCTTTTGTCTTTAAAAGTGTTTTAGTTGATACCAATGATTTTTATGTAAATTAAATATATATTTATATCAAATATATATACTTGTCATTCCAATCTTCCTACCTCATAATTAATTCTTCTTTTATATTTCCCCCTTTCCTCTCATTGTTTCACCTTCGGTAGTTTTTTAACTCCCAGTTCCCCAATTCTCTCTTCATCTGTGCCATATTTGTTACCAATGATTCTTGAAGTTAGTTTTTTTGTTTTAGGAATCTTGGATCTAGAATCTATTATTCTTGACCCTTTGACTTAATATTTATTCACCATACCTTTACCAAGAGTCTCTTAGGTATCATTATGAAATGCATGCTTTTGTCTGTGTTTTGTGAATGATTTTGTTTTATTTCGCTGTTTTATTTGCAAAGTCTTCTGACTAGAAAATTCCATCTTCTCGAGTGTGACCACCTTAGAGCTCAGAGCTTATTTCTCTCCTGTTTCCTGGTCACAGACCCTAGGCCCTACAAATGTGAAAAGCCTGAGAGAAAGGGGGCACTCAATGTGAAGGATCTAACAAGAAAAGCCAACCATGGAAGCCAAAGATAAGGCACATAATCAAACTCAGAGATCAGGATGGAATTCTAGGGACATAAACCACATCCATCCTCTTACTTCTCAGGAGGCATGTCATCTCTTTACTCACTACATCAGCAGTTGCTGTGAAGAGGCTTTTTCTGGCACTTCCTTCTCTACTTCTGCTCCTCTGGACCAACTGCCTGTGTCCAGGCTTTTGTTGTTCAGAGAGATCCTTGCCTTTGCTCGCCATCCCTGGAGTCTGGGTGTCTTAGTCATCTAGTGCTGCTATAACAGAAATACCACAAGTAAAATAAAAAAATAGATGGCTTTAACAAAGAGAAATTTATTTTCTCACAGTTTATTAGGCTAGAAGTCCAAATTTAGGGCATGAACTCCAAGGGAAGGCTTTCTCTGTTGGCTCTGGAGGAAGGTCCAATCTTCCCCTGGACTAGGAGCTTCTCCATGCAGAAACCCCGGGTTTAAAGGACGTGCTCTGCTCCTAGCGCTGGTATGAGGTTCCCAACTCTCTGCTTGCCTCCCTTTCTTTTATCTCTTGTACGGTGAAAGGTTACCTGAGCAAGGGGATTACATTACACCCTCATCCTCTTTAACCACAGGCAGAATTATGATTCAAAACACATAGGAAAATCACAAAATGGAGGACAACCACATAATATTGGGAACCAGGGCCTAACCAGGTTGGCACATATTTTGGGGGACACAATTCAGTCCATGACACTGAGTTTTAGAAAATTAGATCCTTTAGATACCCTGGTTATGTGCTGCTCTTGAGGCCCTTCCCAGTCTATTCCAAGAATCCTCCAGGGCCTAATTTTTACACTGCAATGAGGAAAGGGCCCCATCGCTCTCAGGATTTATCCGAATCATTTCTGGGAACAGATCCATTCAGCCTGGGTCCCAGGCAATCCCCACCAGATAGACAGATTTCCATTCAGGCTCCACAGTGTAATACATTCCTCTTTGTTGAATAATGTTCATAATTATAGGAAGATTCAGACGTCTATCCAACTCAAAATATATCTTTTCTTTCCAGGGTTTGCCCATATCTTAGAATCTCGGAAAACATCTTTAAGCAGCAAAATCTAGTGTTCTAGTTCCATATAACCATATGTCCTAAACATAGTGACATAAAACAACTCTTTTATTGCTTTCATAGATTCTTTGGGTCAAAAGTTGAAAAAGGGCACAGTATGGATGGCTTGCTTTTACTGCACAATATTTGTAGCCTCAGCTTGGAGGACTCAAACAGTGAGGCTGATCAAATGGGTGGAGGCTGGAATATTTTAAATGTCTCATCTTGGGTGGCATCAACAGTCAGGGACATTTAGTTTTTCTGCTCTTACCTAGTCACTTATTTCCTAGGAAATTTCATTGTAGTTTTAATATGCATATTTTGATTAGTGAGGTTGACAGTTTCACAATTTTCTTGATCTTTTTTTTTCCTAGTGAGAGGTGAAAGCAGAATCACAGCTCAGGAGTATTGAGAACAAAACCCCTGTGCTTTCCTAAAGTCTTCATGGTCTCCTACAGCTGGAGTTACTTGGTGGACCCATCTTCACCCAGGCTAAGTAGTCTCTGGAAGCCCAGTCTGAGCTCCTGCATCCTGAGCGCATAGACCATGGGGTTGAGTGCAGGAGGGATGACATTGTGCAGCACGTTGAGGAGCACAGGGATGAGGAGAGCTTTTTTCTCTGCTAGATGTGTGACAGACAGCACAATGATACCTGAGTAGAAGAAGAGGATGAGGATGAGGTGAGAGCTGCAGGTGTTCAGAGCTTTGGACATTGCTTCTGCTGAGTTCAGCCTCAGCACAGAGTGGAGGATTAAAGCATAGGAAGAAAACACCAGAGCCATATCACTCCCAACCAGGATCCATGCTAAGACCAGTTGATAAAATTTGTTCAAAGTAATGTCATCACAAGCTAGGCTGATAACTCCCAAGTTAGAGCAGAGGCAGTGCTCAATCTTATTCCTGGAGCAGTAGTGTCGCTGAGCAGCCAGGGCAGGCACTGGGATGGTCAACAGGGCACTCCTGAGCACCATGAACCCTGTGACTTTGACCACAAAAGCTTCAGTAACTATGGAGGGGTATCGGAGCGGGTGACAGATGGCTACATATCTGTCCACTGCCATGCAGAGGAAGATGCCAGATTCCATGCCGAAGAAGCAGTGGATGGCATAGATTTGAGCAAAACACTCAGGGAGGCTGATGGCCTTGGAGTCAAACCAGAAGATGGCTAGAATCTTGGGCATGATAGTGGTGGCCAGACCAATATCTACCACTGCCAATATTTCCAGAAAATGGTACATGGGCTCATGTAGTATGGGCTCATGTTGGATGGTGATCATGATGAGGAGATTGGCACCAAGAGCTAAGAGGTAAAGTAGAGCCAGGGGCAGGGCGAGCCAGTGCTGCCAATTGTGAATGCCTGGGAGACCCATCAGGATGAATTGAGAAACCTGAAGGCTGGAACTGTTGGTGGAGGTGAACATGGCACAGGTGCTCTACTCTCAGTTTCTGTCCTTAAAACTGAAAGAGGAAGAAAGTTGTGTTTGAAAGCACAGCTTAAGACCCTGATTAGAGACCACCCTCTAATGACCCAGTTCCTTTTGTCATGACTGAGCCTAAAATTTTCTTTGAGACATTCCACAGAGAAGCAGCAAAGAAAGCCCATATAAGTTTTAAATAGAAAGGTTGAAATAGGCATTTGTCGTCTTCACTCATATGTCTAATAAACCAAACCAAAACCAAACCCACTGCCATCGAGTCGATTCTGACTCATAGTGACCCTATAGAACAGAGTAGAACTGCCCCATAGAGTTTCCAAGGAGCACCTGGTGGATTCGAACTGCAGACCTCTTGGTTAGCAGCTGTAGCACTTAACCATTACACCACCAGGGTTTCCATATGTCTAATAAGCAGGTCCAAATCTATCAACAATAATTTTACTACTAACAGATAAAAAAAAATAGCAAATACTAATATTTGGTTTATACTTCCGTTTTTCTGGTTTATTTTTAAGCAGTTTATGTCATTATATAGAGATACATTTATTATTTTACCTTTGTCTCTAAACAGTATGTTCTAAGATAGAAAGTAAGTACTCAGTAAAAAATTGTTGAATGGACGAGTAAATGAATGGAAGTCTTACCAATATCATTAAAAACTATTTGTAATCTTAATTTTAATGGCTGTCTTATATTTTTATTTCTTTATTCTATAATTTACTGACCAATATGATGCTATTATTTTTGCCAGCTATTCACATTATTTACTTTGAATAGAATTTCAAGCGATAAAAAACTCATATATATAGATGGCATAACCATATTTAACTTTTATTTTTAATAGTATTTCAACTGGAAGATGTAATATATACACATGGTAAAAATTCAAATAAAATGAAAAAATACAAACAATGGAAAGATCGCCCATGCTTGAACCTCCTAAGTTCTTTTTCTTTTCACCACAAGCATCCAGTAGTATCAGTTTCTTGAGGATCCTTCCAGAGATAGCTTTTGCATGGACAAGAATATATGTGTATATTTCCCCATAGAAGACAAAAACAAATGTTAGCATATTAATTATATCCTTGTTTTCTTTCCTTTCCTTTCTTTTTTAACTTAATTATCTTGGAGTGGGTTCCACATTATCATGTATAGGTATGCCTGATTGTTGTGTTGCAAGATTTTCTACATACGGTAGGGGAGATTCTTACTAATAACTTCAAATAATTGTTTTTTAAATAAAAAAGACTGGTTGCAGTTTTTTTGGGTATTATGTTAAACATATAAATCAATTATGGTCTTTACACTATTGACTCTTTCCACTACACCATTATTTCCATTTAGAAATCTCATGCATTTTCCTTGACATCATATGAGTCTCACAATTAAAAAAAAAAGTATATATATTATTTCTATATTTAAAAAAATTTTCTCATTATTACTTTTTCCCCTCTTTATATTTTCTAGCTAGTTATTGTTGCTTAAGAAATTCTTTGATTATTATTTTAAAGCATATTCCAAAATACAGTTTTTTAGCTATGAGCTTTTCAGTAAGTTCTCCTTCTTGGATTTTTTCTTTGTTTAGTAAAACATCTTACTTACCATTACAATAACTTTGAGTCATGTATGCCCTTATTTTCATCCTCTTAAAATGTTTAGAATTTTCAAAACAATATAAAAGAACCGTGAGAGTCAGCATCCATATTTGGCTCTGAACTTTAAAGAGGCTCTAGAGTTCTGTCTTAAGCGTGGTATTGGCTACTGCTTTTTTGATAAATCATCTTTATGAATTTAGGTAATTTGACATGTACTTCTAGCATCAATTGAAAATAAAATCAGAAATGAGTAAGTTCAATGAGTATTTCTTTTCAGGAGTCTTGTGTCCACAATGTAAAATGAAAGCTCTCCTTATTTCCTCAGTCCCTTGGAGCCCTGGTGGTGCAGTGGTTAGGAGCTTGACAGCTAACCAGAAGGTTGGCAGTTCGAAATCACCAGCCCCTACTTGGAAACTCTTCGGGGCAGTTCTGCTGTCTATAGGGTCACTATGAGTTAGAATCGACTGGATGTCAACGGTTTTGGTTTGGTTTTTGGTTCAGCATTTAGAGTGTCTCCTCTGGGTCAGATTTCATGAGTTGGGGGGTTAGCTGCACTTTCCTATGGTAGGGACTTCCTTTCTTAAATGTCCAGGGGAGAGGTCATTACCTTTCTTATCATTTGTTCTCCAGTCCTCAGGTCTTTGTCTCTGCACAGGTAAAGATCTTGAAGGAAAAGAGGGCTGGAGTAGGAAGAATCAAACCAAGGAAGCACACTGAGAAAACCAAAGACGGAGGAGAGAGGCAAAGACAATCAGGACAGAGATCTAGAAACACAGAACAAGGAAACTGTCTCCTCCCCCTCACCTTTGGCCCCTTGGTTACTCCTCACAGAAATGTCCAGGAGAGATTCTTTCCAAATGGAACTGTCTTCTGTAGCTGCTTCTGTTCTATTGGCTATAACTCTTTTATGTCTTTGTTGCTGAGAGAACATGTCTGCCTCTCCCCTGGGGCCTGGGCTGTTGTACAAATTGGAGCCCTGAGATGATCTGGACCTTCTTTGCTACTCCCTAGGTCCTCCATGAGCCTCTCTCTAATCTTTTTCCTAAACGTGCAAGCCTTGGTGATTTTACATTGCAGCCCCAAATGGATTCCATTGATCTTAGAGGTGCATCAAGCTCAGCTTAGGGAACAGAGTACTCAGCCCCCAGTCTCATGGGAAGCACTATTAGATGGGCAGCTCTGCAGTGTTGAAGGTTTAGGAAGAGGTGTCCCTCCTCTTGTTTCAGTCCCTGAATGCCTGCCCTTCCCCCTCCAACACCCAGGCCTCCCTTCAGCCTCTTTAGGGAATATAATGTAGCAGTTGTACCTCTTCTGCTTTATGTTTTACCACATCCTTTCTCATCTATATAAAAAATGCAGACGCCTCCTTGGCTAGATATCTTTTGTTTGTTCCTCCAGATCTATTTCTCAGAGATATTAAAGTCTATGAGCTCTCCTGCCCTCTGGGAGGCTGAAAGACTGGTGGTTTGAACACACCTAGAGGGACCTCAAATGAAAGCCTAATGATCTGCTTCTAAAAGGTCACATCCTTGAAAACCTGATGGAGTGCAGTTCTATTCTGCACACTAGGAGTCACCATGAATCAGAGCTGATTTGACGGCAACTTAATAACAACAGCAGAGTCCAATGAAAAGGTCGGCAGTTCCAATTCACCAGCTGCTCCTTGGATACCCTATGGGGCAGTTGTACTCTGTCCTATAGAGTCGGTATGAGTTGGAATTGATTCATTGGCAATGGGTTTCATTTTGTTTGGAATAACAACAACAGGATATAACAAAGTTACAAACCAAAAATACGGTCAAATTGGCTTTTATATTTGCCCATGAATTTACCTTTACTGGGCATCTTTATTTCTTCATATGGCTTCAAGTTGCTGTCTAGTGTCCTTCTATTACAACTATAGGAACTCCCTTTGGCATTTCTTGTAGTGTAATAGAAGGGAAAACAACAGAAAAAACTCCACCTCTTGCAGCCTTTGCAGATTGGTCCTGCACTGGCGCACTCCTTCAACACTTAGGCTTACAAAGAACCTAGACATCAGCTTGAGGTGAAAGTTTAGGATTTCCTCAGGTCTTTTCTGGAGATAAGTTGTCACTGGTTGACGCAAATGTTTGCGATAAAATAGTAACCTGAAGGCTGGCTGTTTGAACCCACCCAGCAGAGATGTGGGAGAAAGCCTGGAAGTCTACTTCCATAAAGATTACAGCTAAGAAAACCCTATGGAGCAGTCCTACTTTTTAATGTGTGAGGTCACCATGAGTTGGAATTGACTCAAAGGTCAGGGGCTTTTGCTTTAGTTTTTGAACCTGAGGGAGCCCTGGTGGTACAGTGGTTACGAGCTATGGCTGCAAACCAAAAGCTTTCAGCAGTTCAAATCCACCAGCTGCTCCTTGGAAACCCTATGGAGCAGTTGTACTTTGTCCTATAGGGTTGCTATGAGTAGAAATCTACTGGGCTGTAAGGAGTTTTATTTTTTGTTTGTTTTCTTTGTCCTGGCTGTGACCCCAATACCACCCAGCATGTTTTCTCCTTTTTCAAATGGGCAACTGAGAGCTTAACATAACTAAGACCATGGTAAACCTATAAGTTGTTCTTCCTCTGTCTGCCTCCTCACATACCTCTGCTAATGACTTTGTTTTGACCAAATGTTAATGACTTTGTTCTTTGTTTTAAACTGATGCAAATAATTTTTTGTTCTGGTGGGACTACCTGTGGCATACAACCCTCACAGGAAAGTTGGAGCCCAGGTATTGGATATGTATGTCTTCAGCGTAATAAAGAAATGTCTGGCAGGGGACTACAAAGACACTTGTAACCCTTGTAAGATTCTGTATAAGCTCTAATGTAAAACTGCTCTTTGGGACTCCCTAGAGACAGCCTGTGTTGCTTCTGGGTCCCCGGTGATGTATACATCTCCTCAATAAACTTTCTCGCTCTTTCTGACTTGGAGTATGTTTCATTGGCTTGACTGCTCCAGGGCACAGGCCCTAATCTGGTAACATGGCTTTCTAAATTTCCCACTCGGATGCTTTGGAATGTCCCAACTTCCCAAAGACATTCTCTTATTGCTCCTTGACCTTAGCCCTAAGCTTTTTTTTAAAAAAAAAATTGACTTTTCTTGTTGTTGTTGAGGATATACATAGCAAAAACATGCACCGATTCAACAGTTTCTACATGTAAAATTCAGGCACTAATTACATTCTTTGAGTTGTACAACCATTCTCATGTTCCTTTTCTGAGTTGTTCCACCCCCATTAACATAAACTCACTGCCCCCTAAGTTTCCTACCTAATCTTTTAAGTTGCTGTTGTCAATTTGATTCCATATAGATATATAAACCAGCACAAAGCAGACACTGTTTTATTTTTTTAGATTGCTAATCCTCTTGACACTGCCTTGTTGCTGACAGTGAAGAAGACTTGAATCACTGACAAAGATCAAAGACCACAGCCTTCTGTATGGATTACACGTCAACATAAAACAAAAATCCTCACAACTGGACAAATAAGCAACATCACGATAAACAGAGACAAGATTGAAGTTGTCAAGGATTTCATTTTACTTGGATCCACAATAAACATCCATGGAAGCAGCAGTCAAGGAATCAAAAATGCATTGCATTGAGCAAATCTGCGGCAAAGGACCTCTTTAAAGTGTTGAAAATCAGGTGTCACCTTGAAGACTAAGGCACGCCTTTTCCAAGCTATGGTGTTTTCTATTGCCTCATATGCATGCGAAACCTGGGCAATGAATAAGGAGAACAAAAGGAGAATTGATGCCTTTGAATTGTGGTGCTGGTGAAGAATATCGAATATACCAGGAACTGCCTAAAGAATGAACAAATCTGCCTTGGAAGAAGTACAACTAGAATGCTCCTTAGAAGCAAAGATGGTGAGGCTATGTCTCACATACTTTGGATGTGTTGTCAGGAGGGGATCAGTCTCTGGAGAAGCACATCATGCTGAGTAAAGTACAGGATCAAGAAAGAGAGGAAGACCCTCAACGAGATTGATTGACACAGTGGCTACAACTATGGGCTCAAGAATAACAATAATTGTAAAACAGTTTTTTGTTCTGTGATACACAGGGTTGCTATGAGTTGCAGCTGACTTGACGGCACCTAACAACAACAACAACATAGTAGTTACCTGTTAGAGCAGTTGGTGGTGGTAGCTGGGCACAATTTAGTTCTTCTGGCTCAGGATGGTGGAGGCTGTGATTCATGTGGTCCATTAGTCCTTTGGACTGATATTTTCATTGTGTCTGGTTTTCTTCATTCTCCTTTACTCCAAATGTAGATATATTTTATATGGCCATTTGCAAGCAATGTTTTGCTTATCTGGGGCCTCATTCCTTTCCATATAAAGTTGGTGATTATTTTTTCCATTTCCTGGAAGAATGCTGTTGGTATTTGGATTGGGAATGCATTATATCTGTAGATCATTTTGGGTAGAATTGACATTTCCACAATGTTGAGTGTCCTATCCATGAGCATGGTATGTTTTCCATTTATGTAGGTTTCTTGCTGTAGTGTTTTGTAGTTTTCTTTGTATATGTCTTTTATGTCCCTAGGAGCCCTGGTGGCAAAGTGGTTGCAGTGATCGACTGCTAACGGAAAGATGGTTCCATGGGAGAAAGATGTGGCAGTCTGGTTCTGTAGAAATTTACAGCTTTGAAAATCCCGGGGGAGGGGGTCTCTATGAGTTGGAAGTGACTCGATGGCAGTGAGTTTTGGTTTATGTCCCTGGTTTTTTTTTTTAATCTTTCTAAGGGTGTAAAAACATCATGGAGGCCGTGTCTGACCTCCTCCAACCCCACAACAGGGAAGGAGAACCAAGATCCACAGCCCAAGGCTGATTCTTATGAGGCAGAGGTCAGACATGCCTTCTCTCTCTGCCATTTTTACCAAGTCTGACACCAACCATCCCTCCCACAACACTCTCTGCTTCTCTGCTGGGTTCCATAATTCGTTACAATGTCATACAGAACTCAAAGACCATACTCATGATTATGAGGTTTATTTAAGGGAAGTAACGGTTACAATTCCAGCTCAGGAACACTCAGGTTACAATTCTTTCATCAGGACAGCCTCTTCTCAACTGAGCTCACAGGCATGCCTCTCCCTGGTCCTAGGCCCCTGCCCAAAGGCACTCAGTTTTCTCTTTCCATAGGCTGGTGAGCCCACCACATTGTCTCCTGATGCTGGGTCTCTCCTGCTACCACTTCTCACCCTCTTCAGGGTTACAACTTGCTCTCTCTCAGTCTTCTGCCTCCAGGATTTTCTCAGCACAGGGATCCCAGGTCCATAGGATGTGCTCTCTGCTTCTGGCTGTTCTTCCTTGGTAGTGGTAGGATCCTCCCCTCATCTCTGGAATTGACTAGTAAGGGAAAACTGACCAATCCCCTTGGTAGGCTTCAATTACCCTATCACACAGTCCCACCGAATCACTTGGCTAGAAGGGCCACACACGGTAGTAATTAATCGCACCATAAGGGGCTATTAAAAATGGTATTGTTTTCCTGATTTCCTTTTTGAAGTTGTCTTTGTTGGTATATAAGAATCTGAGTAATTTTTGTATATTGATCTTGTATTCTGCTACTCTGCTAATTCTTTCTATGAGTTCCAGTAGCTTTCTTGTGGTATCGTTGGGATTCTGTACGTATATGATCATAACACTTGCAAATAGGGATAGTTTTATTTTTCTTTCCAATTTGGGGACCCTTTATTTCTTTTTCTTACCTTATTGCTCTGCCTAGGACTTCTAGCCCAATGCTAAATAGGAGTGGTGATAAACGGCACCCTTGTCTTGTTCCCGTTCTCAAGGGGAATGATTTCAGCCTCTCTCCATTGAGAATGAGGTTGGCTGTTGGTTTTGTATAAATGACCCTTATTATATTGAGAAATTTCCCTTCTATTTATATTTTGGAAACCCTGGTGGCATAATGGTTAAGTGATTAAGTGCTACAGCTGCTAACCAAAAGGTTGGCAGTTTGAATCCACTGATCACAGCTTGGAAACTCTATGGAGCAGCTCTACTTTGTTCTTTAGGGTCACTAGGAGTCAGGATTGATTCGATGGCAATGGCGTTTTTTTTTTTTCTATTTTATTGAGAGTTTATCAGTTGGTTTTAAGGAAGGTGTTATTCAGTTTCAATATATTTGATTCTTTTTCCTTGCTTTTCCTGTTAATGATTTCTGATTTTATGACATTGTGATCAGAGAGAATGCTTTTTATTATTTTTATGTTTTGGATTTTATTGAGGATGCTTTGTGGCCCCCCCCCTTTTTTTAATTGAAGGTTGCTTTGTGGTCTATTTTGGAAAATGTTCCCTGTGTGTTGGAAAAGAATGTATACTTTGCTCCTGTTGGGTGGAGAGATCCACATACATCTATGAGGCCAAGTTTGTTCTGTTTTCTACTGAGAGTGGAGTGTTGAAGTCTCCTACTATTATTGCAGAACTGTCTATTTCTCTCCTCAGTGGAGTCAGAGTTAGTTTCATGTATTTTGGAGCCCTGTCATTGGTTGTGTAGATATTTATTAAGGTTATGTCTTTTTGGTGTTTTATCTGTTTAATCATTAAATAATATCTTTCCTATAAAAAGTGGATTTTGCCTCAAAGTCTGTTTTATCTGTGGTTGCCACTCCTGCTCTTTCTTGGGTACTGGTTGCTTGATATATTTTTTCCATTCTTTGATTTGTAGTATAACAGTGTCTTTGTGCCTAATGTGTGTCTCTTGTAGATAGGATATCGATGGGTCATGTTTTTTAATCTATCCTGCCACTCTCTGTCTTTTTATGGGTGCATTTAAACCATTTACATTCAGTGTGGTTATTGATCTTCTGTTGCCGTTGAGTCAATTCTGACTCATAGCACACCTATAGGACAGAGTAGAACCACCCCATAGGGTTTCCAAGGAGAGGCTGGTGGATTTGAACTGCTGACCCTTTGGTTAGCAGCTGAACTCTTAACCAGTGTGCTACCAGGGCTTCATTGATAGGTATGAGTTTATTGCTGTCATATTGTTGTGCTTTTCTGGGAGGGTGCAGACATTTTCTTTGTTCCTGTTACTTTCCCGTGCTGAGTTCTTTTTGTTTGCGGATTTTCCTTTCTTTTCTTTCGTTATTATAGATCTCGTGTTTACTGAGTCTTTATGCCTTTCTCCCTCTAGAACTGGGTTAGTACCCTTAGCAGCTGCTGCTCCTCAGTGGATGATCTGAATCTGGGTACTGGCCATACCAATCTAACCTGTGCTAGTGCCTTCCAATATAGCCTGTGTTGATCTCTCTTTTTCTGACAAGAGATTATCATTCTCAAAACACACAGGTCTAACTAAGTCCTGAGGTATAAATTTCATGTGTTCTTGTTTTTTCTTTTGCTTCATAGAACATTATTTTTCCCCACAGGGAATTTCTTCCTGAATTTGAAGAATACATGAAGAATCATGCATGACATCTCAAGTCTTCTTCTCTGAAGATGAACACATTAAGCTTTTCCCATACTTTTTCACCCAATGTAAAGATTAGATTCTTCATAGTCTTTAATGTCCTCCCATGGATTAATCTGGCAGCATTGTCAGGAGTTGTTTTGCTTATTGAGTTGAGGGTCACATGTCAAGTGGTTACTTAAGAAGGGCCAGAGCTGGTGAGTAATTTTTACCAAGTTCAGATAACATGTGAATGGCAATACCTGCAGGTCATAGCTCCAGTCTTGGCCTGGTCTTCTACCTATCATTTCAAATATAGGCACAGGAGACATTTTCCGTTTTCTCCAGCCTTGTTCTACTTTCTAATTAATGCTCCACCTTTCCTCTCTTGTTCCACCTATCTTACTTGAGGTCTTCTATGGTAATGTTCTGTGTCGGTCCTGGGGATGCCTATTCCTAGCTCCTGTCTTCTCCTTCACCTTACCTGGCTCAGATCTTTCTGGGTCATCAATCCAAGATGGTTCTATTCCCCATGACTGGAAGCCTCTCCTTGCTCCTGGCTGCAGTGCCTTGGCTCTCTTCTTGACAAGCCAACCTGGAGCATACTGTTCAAAATATTCCCTGCTCAGGATGTTCTCTGGGGGCTCTAATAAGAGGAAGACACTTGTTAGAATTTTGTTTGAAGAGAAAGGAGAGGTACTAATTGGGGCCTAGGTAGTAGCTTCATCCTGGGTCCCTACAGGCAATGCCTGAAAAGGTGCCCCTTAACCACCCCATTCTTAGAACTTGGCTGGTAGCTTAAATTCTCATTCCCCTGTAGGGAAATCAGTGAAGATCTCTGGTGAATATTTGCTAAGGGTAGGCCCAAAGAAGAGGATTACATACAGGGTTTATTCACAAATTAACTTTCTCCTGATCTTCCCAGAACTGGACAATTTGATAGTCTGTCTGGGCTAGAATTGCATACTTCCAATGCAACTAGGGAAAATCAGTCATATAGACAATACTGCATAAGCTGTATCTGGAACTTTGTTTTTATATGGACGCAGACGTGTGTGGGATTGAGTGTGTGAGAATTCCTCACCCCAAAGCAGCAAACATTCTTCTAGTCCTGCATCAACAGTAGATTATTTGGAAGGCTGTTCCTCTCTGAAGCCGACATTGTGAGTGATGGGGAGCATTTCTAGAGGCAATTAAATCTTGAGTTCCAGATTCATCAGGTTTTTAGACCCCTCTTACCTGACAACCCATTGGCCTTATCTCCTTTTATTTACTTCCCTAATAGAGGTAGAGGAGCTATACCTATCATGTCACAATGTTCCTTGAGGCAAAAAGGTAGAATGAGGAATATTTACTGGTTCCTGAGGGAATAGTTGGGACACCAGATATAACTGTTTCTTATAGTGTTGTGAAGACACCATTATGGCCCACAAGGCATGGTGGTGTGGGGCTTAAAGATGAGCTGCTTAGAGGGTAATTTGAAGCAAGTACTCAGGTGGTTAGAGCCACATTTCTTCTTTTTAATTGTACTTTAGATGAAGTTTTACAGAAAAAAGTAGTTTCTACTTAAGCTTTTAGTACGCATATTGTTTTCTGACATTGATTGCCAACCCCACAACATGTCAACCATCTCCCTTTGGGTTCCCTATTACCAGATTTCCTGCCCCCTCTTGTCTTCTCTTCCTTGCCCCTGGGCTGCTGTGCCCATTTAGTCTTGTTTTGTTATGGGTCTGTCTAATCTTTGGCTGAAGGGTAAACCTCAGGAGTCACTTTATTACTGAGCTAATAGGAAGTCCAGGGGCCATGCTCTTGGGATCTCTCCAGTCTCTGTCAGACCAGAAAGTCTGGTCTTTTTTTTTTTTTTTTTTTTTTATGTGAGTTATAGTTTGTTCTACATTTTTCTCCAGTTCTGTCCAGGACCCTCTATTGTGACCCTGATCAGAGTAGTTGGTGATGGTAGCTGGTCACCATGTAGTTGTGCTAGATTCAGTTTGGTGGAGGCTGTAGTACTTGTGGTCCATTAGTCATTTGGACTAAGCTTTCCCTTTGTGTCTTTGATTTTATTTATTTTCCCTTGCTTCAGATGGGGTGAGACCAGTGGAGTATCTTAGTGGGCTGCTCACAAGCTTTTAAGACCCCAGACACTGCCCATCAAAGTAGAATGTAGAACATTTTCTTTATAAATTATATTATGCCAATTGATCTAGATGTTCCCTGAGACCATGGTTCTCATAGCCCTCAGCCCAGTTATTTGTTCCCTCAGGGAGTTTCCATATGTCTATGGAGCTTCATGACCTTGTCTTGGACCAGTTGTGCTGGCTTCCCCAGTATTGTGTACTGTCTTACCCTTCATCAAAGTTATCACTTCTCTATTGTCTATTTAGTGTTTTCTCATCCCCACCCCTCCTCTCCCTAGTAATCATCAAAGATTGTTTCTTTTTGTGTGTAAACATTTTCATGAGTTTTTACAGTAGTGGTCTCATACAATATTTGTCCTTTTGAGACTGGCTTATTTTACTCAGCATAATGCCCTCCAGATTCATCCATGCTGTGAGATTCTTTGCATATTTTTCATTGTTCTTTATCAATGCATAGTACTCTATAGTTTATCTATTCATCTGTTGATAGGCATCTATGTTGTTTCCACTTTTTTCTATTTTGAACAATGCTGCAATGAACATGGGTGTGCATTTGTCTATTGGTGTGATGGCTCTTATTTCTCCAGGATATATTCCTAAGAATGAGGTCATATGGTATGGATCGTATGGTATTTCTATTTCTAGCTTTTAAAGCAAACAACATTTTGTTTTCCAAAATGGTTGTCCCATTTTGCATTCCTACCAGCAGTATCTAAGAGCTGCAATTTCCCCACAGCCTCTCCAACTTTCGTTTTCTGTTTCTTTGATTTGTGCCAGTAATGCCAGGGTGAGATGGTATCTCATTGTTTTGATTTACATTTCTCTAATGGCTAGTGATCTCGACCATTTCCTCATGTGTCTGTTAGCCGCTTGAATGTCTTCTTTGGTAAAATATCTGTTCATATCATTTGCTCATTTTTTAATTGAATTATTTGTCTTTTTTTGTAGAGGTGTTGGATTTTCCTGTAGATTTTAGATATTAGAACTTTGTGGATTTGACATAGCCAAAATTTTTTCCCAGCCTGTAGGTTCTGTTTTCACTCTTTTGATGAAATCTTTTGATGAGCATTTAAGTGTTTAATTTTCAGAAGATACCAACTATCTAGCTTATCTTCTGGAGGTTGTGTGTTGTTTGTTATGGTTTGTATCCTGTTAGTACTGTGTGTTAGGTAGGGCCTCTAGCGTTGATCCTATTTTTCCTTCTATGGTTTTTATAGTTTTTGGTTTTATATTTAGGTCGTTGATCCATTTTGAATTAGTTTTTTTGTATGATGTGAGGTATGGGTCCTGTTTCATTTTTTTGCAGATGGACATCCAGGTTTGTCAGCACCATTTGTTAAAAAGATTGTCTTTTCTCCATTTGATGGACTTCGGTCCCTTGTCCAAGATCAGGTGACTGTAGATGGATGGATTTATATCTGGGTTCTCAATTCTGTTCCATTGGTCAATGTGGCTGCCGTTGTACCTGTACCAGTAGAACCATATTTCTTTACCTTTCTCCCCTCCCCAAGTCACATCCTAGTGCTGCTGAGGGATGCAATGTGTTATTGCAAGGGAAGATGGGACCAAGGTGGGGAAAGGATATGGTATTTTTGGCTTGGTTGTTACAGGTTACTATTATACATCATTCACTAATGAGAAGACTGCATCTGGCCATCTTTTTCCAAATGAAATGTGTTGTATCTTAATGACTGAAATTTCTGTTTTCTGAACCATGGCTCCTAATGCAGCATTTATTTCTGATAATTCAGTGGCTACAATATTTCTACTCCTCCTTCTTTTAAAATTTGATAAAGAATTTTCACATATTTTATCTCATCTGATTCTCACGATGATCTTGTGAGGTTAAGTTTTAATACACTCATGTTACATGTGAGGAAACTAAGCCTTGGAAGTAGTTAAGTGCTTTGCAGAAGGTTGCACAGATGACATATGGCAGAAATAGTCCCTGAAACTAAGACTTTAACTCCTGGTCCAGAGTTTATTCCATGTCACTAGAACTACAAGGTCCACTCATACCTCCCATCCTCCCAGGCCTCACACTTTCTGCTGTCATCACATAGTCTCCTTAGCAGCTGTGGCTGAAGGTATGCAAAATAATTACATGGTTGCCTCTTGGATAGAAAAGCAAACTTCCTTAACCATTTCAAAACTGTGCTGTTTTTTCTTTCTTGGACCATGCATTCTGGCTGACTTCTACCCCTTTCCTTCATGCTTAGAGACCTCTTCTTGATGTAATGGAGGCTCTAAGGTCAACCTTGCTGCACCTTTTCTGCCTGGACAGTGAATCACTTCCTTTCACTCCAAGCCCTCTCAGACTCTAGGCCCAGGTATCTATCTGTCCTTGTGTTTGTTTCTCACATTAGAGGATTGTGGTCCTGGAGGAGTTGGAGTATTTTGGGAAGACATGTAATCCCTGAATCACTTTGTATCAGCCCTGCTATTTGATATCCTGTGCTGCCCAACTCTAGCCATAGGGTCTTGATGTTCTTCCTTAGATCTGCAACAGCCACTGCTAAAACAGAGAGGATGATAATATCCTAGCTTGGGGGTTATTGGATATGATCCCTGGTCTTCTCCTGTCACTGAATAGAGCTGCAATCATGGTCAATTTACTTCTTTCTAGATCTCATTTTTCTAATTCATATTACTTGGCACAATAGATGTTGGAGATGTGAGTAATTTTGTACACTTCTTAGTATGTTAACCTGAAAAGAGGAGCTTGAGTACACATCTTCTCATTTTCTCTCCTGCTTTTAATAAGGTGGCAGTGATTTAGAATTCCTCACATTATTGTTTTTTACCACGAGCTTCTGTTTCTTCTCCAGGTCACCACAACTCTGAATTTTGTGCCTAGCCATCTACCAGAGCACCCCAAAGGAGAGGGAGATAATGCAGGTGGTGAAGTGAGGCAACCATTGAGAAACTGGACAGAGAAACATGACGTGCATTTGTGAAATGAATGGGGAATAATCCAAGGAAGAGCCTGGTTAATGTTGGAGTCACCAGGCATCATTTATTCTGTAACTCTGACAATCAGGTGAAGCCTGGACAAGTTGGATATTTCCAAATTAAGGAATTTCTCAGAGGTTAGAATTTTCAAATGAAAATTCATGGGATAAGATTAGGAGAACACTTGAAGTCAGTGTTGATTAAATCAAGCATCAGCCCCTGGGAATACGAGTCTGATGAGCAGGAATTTTATTTAACAATAGTTGCTGGGTATCTACTTGAATCTGGTTTTGTGGGTGCCCACAGTCACATGTATAATAGGATATTTAATCCTGGGAGTTGATTTCCCAACTTCTTGTCCAATGCATTTTTTCACTAGACCATGTTGAATTGCCTCTTCTGCTTTTGAAGATCTTGTAGAAATACTGACTAAACTGAAAATTACTTTCAGCCATTTTCCGAGAACTGTTGGGGATATTGGTTGTACTGGTGGTAATGATGGTGAGCTTCCAACCACTATATTTTTGACTCTAACCTACCTTTCTTTGCAGTGGAGTTTGGCTGCTAACTAAAGAGTTGGCTGTTCATATTCACCAGCCTCTCCTTGCAAACCCTTTGGGGTAGTTCTACTCTGTCCTAAAGGGTTGCTGTGAGTTGGAATTGACTCAATAGCAACAGGTTTGGCTTTTTTTTTTTTTTAAGTGCAAGGATGACCATGATTTTTTCGAATAATTCTCATCTCTTCCCACATACTTTCTTCTTGACTGGCATCCCAGGGGTGACTGCTGTCCACATTTGGATCTCACTTCCCTTTTGCTTCATGTTCTTGCTTGCAGTAATAGGGAATAGTGTCCTGCTTTTTCTCATTCAGAGAGAGTGCAGCCTTCACCAACCCATGTTTTTCTTTCTTGCCATGCTCTCCTTTGTTGACCTAGTCCTCTCCCTCTCTGCTCTGCCCAAGATGCTGGCCATTTTCTGGTTTGGTGCTACAGCCATCAATTTCCATTCTTGTCTTTCTCAGATGTTCTTCATCCACGCATTCTCTGCCATGGAGTCAGGAGTGCTGGAGGCCATGGCCCTGGATCGCTTTGTGGCCATTTGTAACCCTCTGTGCTATGCAACCATCCTTAACCCAGTTGTTGTTGCCAAGATTGGAGGCCTAGTGGTGCTGAGGGGTGTGGGTTTGACCATCTCATTTCCAAGCCTGGCCCATCAGCTTCCCTACTGTGGCTCACACACAATTGCCTATACCTACTGTGAGCATATGGCTGTGGTCAAGCTGGCCTGCGGTGCCACCACTGTGGACAACCTCTATGCCTTTGCTGTGGCAATTTCTCTTGGTGTGGATGATGTGGCCTTTATTGCGTACTCCTATGGGAAGATTGTGAGAACTGTGATGCATTCTTCTTCCCCTGAGTCATGTGGCAAAGCAGGCAGCACATGCACGGCCCATGTCTGTGTCATCCTCTTCTTCTATGGACGAGGTTTTCTTTCTGTGGCCATGCAGCTGTTTGGGCCACCCATTGCCTCTGCTTTCAAGGTCATCCTTGCCAATCTCTACTTGCTCTTTCCCCCTGCACTGGACCCCATTGTGTATGGAGTCAAGACAAAGCAGATACGTGACCAGCTGTTCAGAGTTCTGACCCCCAATCAGATTGACCCCATTTGAGTATAGCTCCCACGAGCTATACTTCAGGGGCCAGCAAGGCCCTTCTCTGTGGGCTTAGAGTCCTACTGCCCAGGTCATTTTCCTGGTTTGAACAGTTAAGGGAGAGGAAATGAAGTTATCTTGAGTGTGTGGAAGTTAGTAAATCTTTTCTGAGCCTTTAGGTGTCTAGATATTGCAATGCAAAACTGTGAGGGGCTGGTTTTTTCATTTGATCAATCAGCAAGTAATTTTTTGGTACCCTTTCCCTCTGAAAGTTTATGGTTTACTTGCATTGAAAAGTGTACCAGGTAACTGGGAAACAATTAGGACTTTCACTGACTTGAATTCTAGTGTTTTAGGAGTTCAGAGAAGAGGGAGATGAACTAGGTGTGTATTTTGGGCACATGAGCTGACACAGGGAAACTTCCACCACCAGGCAGACACGTCCATTCTATTGAAGTGAATAGGCGGTATCTATCTGAGACTTTTTGGCTTTAGAGGCTCAAGGGTGGCAAACTATGGACATAATTTAGATATTTTAGTTTATAGGAGAAATTCTTTTTATAATTATGACTCCAGAAATGAAGGAAAAGCTTAGATTCTTCTAAGTATTTTTTTTCAGCCTATTTTTGAGATAGAAGACTCTTTGTAACTCCTAAGTGATGTATATGTTAGTTTCTGTGAGTAATGGTAATTGCTTTTTTTTAATTTCATCATTTGTATTCTCAGATGTAGAGACATGAGTTAACCATATTCTTAGTTTTATTTCTAACAATAATTGTTCTACGTCTTGTTTTATTTATCTGCTGACTTTATTTCTACCTCTTACCCTTTCTCTTTACCTTTCCAGTTCCCTCCACTGGCATCATTTTAGTGTGTTTGTTGTATGTTCTTAAAAATTTGTGTTCCTTTGTAATATGTATATGTTGTTCAGGTGTTATGTATTCTCAATATACGTAAAGGCCATTCTTGAATTTCCTCAAATGTGCCATGCTCCCTCCAGCCATGGGACCTTTGTCTGGACTCTTTCTAGTGGGAATGCACCTCCCTGCTATTATCACCACCATTTCCACTCATCTTGAACCTCAGTTCAAATTCCATTTCCTTGGCAAAGATTTTTCAACTCACTTGTTTGTAGATTTCAGAGCACTGTGTATATTTCATTCATTATTCATAATTAATTCATAATCATATACATTTTTTGATTGGTTGAATAATCTTTGTCGTCACCCCACTAGATTGTGAGTTCCACTGTATTCTTAGGTTAGTGCTTGTCACATGTTTTGTTCTCAATAAATGTTTGTTGAATAAATCTCACCATTTTAATGGGCTGCGTCATCATTAGCATATTCCTTCCTCATTCATTACAATAGTACATGTTTTGAATAACTGAATACATTTGTGTAAATCACCATAAGCACTCAATAAATTTTTGAGGAAATGAAATACATTGTCACAAAACTACCATCACCATCACAATCACTATGAACCTTACTCTCCTTATCCTGTCATCATTACTAATATCACTTTAACTTAGTCTTTTTGAAGTCAATAATTTTAAATGGTGATAGTTTGGGCACTGTGTAGAGACACCTGACGACATAACTACAGGCATAAGGTAGACTCGCTCCTCTGTATAGGTATAAACCAAACAAGAAGAAAAATCGTCCTTCTTCTTTTCTTCATATGCTCCCCTTTTCTTTTTTCCTTCATTATTTTATTCTCCATTTTGAGTAATTACCAGGTTCTGGAATTACAGTGGCTATCAGTGTTTTGGGAAGACCAACTTGAAAAAAGAGAAATTATGATAAAATGTTATAGTGCTGTGGTAGAGATTGATTCCAAGTCAGAAAGTCCTGTAGAAAAAAGAGAACTAATTTTCATTGAGAAGATGAGGGGCAGGAGAGGGATATAGTTTGAGTTGGGTTAATTGTATACTGTGAATGACAATGGTAGTACAAAATAGTTAACATGCTTGGTTGCAAACTGAAAGGCTGGCTGTTCAAGTCTACCCAGAGAAGCCTTGGGAGAAGGGCCTAGAGATCTACTTCTGAAAAAACAGATATTGAAAAACTTATGGAGCACAGTTCTACTCTGACCCATATGGGGTTGCCAAGAGTTGGAATTGACTCGACAGCAATTGGTACAGAGCAGGTTCTCCTCTTACAGGCTTTTAACATACTGTAGTTTTAAGTTATAATACTTACAACCATTATTATTTGTGTGATTATGTACTTAATATATATCATCCATGATCAATGAAGGCAAGGACTTTTTATCACATTAACTATATATATATATATATATATATTTTGGGACATCTAGTAGAAGATTTTAAGTTGGTAGGTATTTAATAAATATCTATTGACTGAATGAATAAATGAGGCTTTCCACCAGCTGTGAATGAAATACTTGTTGACTGGATGAATGAAAGGACTGTACTGCTTGAAGCATTGTTCCCCAGGAGAATATGGTCACCTGGGTGGAGTGGTAGCTGCTTTAGTCAGAGTTGGTGCCAAAGGAAGGGTCTGCCTGGTGATGGGGAGATGTGATAGAGGAGGCCTGAGCCAATTACATTGAGAACTTGCTGGAATGGAATGTTAAGGAGACTCTGTTTCTCCTGTACTTGCTTTGGACCCTAGGTGGGTGTCTTTGGGCCTGTCAAAATCCTTTGGAGAAGAAACAGAGCATTTCCTCTGAGGCAGGTGGGCTTTTCATGTTATGTAGAGTTCTCCAAAAACAAACTCAAAAATATTGCATATAGAATGTTTATTGGGGGCTATACTTGGCAACAATATCTGTCAGAAAGTGAGGGGAGCAGGATGAAGCAAAGAAGCTCAATTGTGATGCATTTGCCCCAGAGATCTCTGCTGACTGATGTGTAGTACTTGAGCTGAGATGGCTCTTCAGTGTTGCCCCAGGTTGAAGAAAGGGGGTTGGGTCTTTGTATTCCTACACTGAGTAGTAACTGGGTGCAGGCTGCACTAGAGAAGGAAAAGTAATCTTAGGGGAGACAGGTCTCTTAGGCCAAGGGAGACTGACTCATTATGAGCTTTCAACATCCAGCACTCCTGCAGCTGGAACAATGAGCACATTAAACCACAGTATCCACCCAAGAACTCATTGAGTCCCAAGCTTGTTCTGTAAGAATAAGAAGTCTGAGCTCACAGAGCAGTGTGACACATGAGGTTTCCCAGCACAACCATCAGGATACACTCATTTAGGAGTGATGAACTATGCTGGACAGAGGTGGGCCACCCATTCAAGTGAAGGTACCATTTCTGCTCTGCCTTTCCTGTCCAATCACTCATCCCTGGGGGCTTTAGCTTCAGCGCTATGTGCCTCCAGTCAATCAGGATGCTAACTTAGGTGCTGTCCAGGCTTGTCTGTGAATCCAGTGGGACCTGCCGACTATTATTAATAGCTGGCTTGCCCAGGGCCTTGTTCACAGTCACCAGCACTGTCTTGAGGAAGTACCAAGAATGGACTGAACTTCCTGTGTGAAGATGATAAAACCAGCTGTGAGGTGGTCCGTGGGATTTCAGGTGTGGAAAATGTGGTCAGTTTTGAGACTTGTGACTTGAGGGAAGATTATTGACAACTGATTTTTGCCTTTGCCACAGCTATTGTGTCAGTAATTATTTTTTTGTCTTGGCTAGTGTGGCACTGAGTCCCCCAGTAGCTCTAGTCTGACACCTTTTAGTAGTTGTAAGCTGGTTTCCCCTGGCTCTGAGTAGCTGGTGTCTCTAGGTATGGTTCCTCAAAACTAACCCTTCCTCTTCCATACCTCTTAGTGTTTACCATTCAGATCACACATTGCTGCAAACTTACCTGTGAGATTGCAGACACCTACCAGTCCCATTTAACTTTCACAGCTGTTTGAGGCATTCACAGGAGCATTTAACATGGCCCTAGGTTACATCTTCACCATCACATATAGCACATGTAGATACAGCAGACTAGTCTCTTTTCCCCGAGTCTTACCTGAGCCAGTTCTCATGCTTCATATCTTTGAAAAACTTGAGCACAGACTTTGGGTGACGTGTTTGATTTCCTCTTTGACATTCAGAGATTGCTGTTCGGCCCTTCTGAATCAGAAGTCCTCTTCATCAGTGTTACTCATAAGTTAGGGCAGAAGGTCATCATGGAGATCGAACTGGGGATTGAGGGTGTTCTTGGGACAGAGCAGGGAGGGCTATTGTGGAACTCTCCTGAGTGTGGAAATATTCTTTTCCAAGTTCTCTCTGTGTTCATGAGTCTCATTTAAGGCTGATGCAGGACTTTAAAATAGGCCCCCCTCAGAGGCAGCCCAGATACCAGGAGAACATTTCCCCTCTGTGAGGCATATTTTATTGGTTTTCTATGAGTCTCACATTTGTCACCTGGGGCCCTGCCTCTGAGTTCTTGGTTTCTGTTTCCCTTGCTCCTACTAGGTCATTATCATGTCCTCTCCTAATGTCTCTCTCCCTGTGTCCCTGTTTCTCACTTTTTACCACTATCTAGAGTATGGGACATTGTAAAGGAGATTAAGCGGAGAGAGATAGGCCACAGCCCATAGAGAAGCCTCCCTATTTATTAGAGGTGGTGTCAGAAGTGACTAGTAGTGAAAGACACTTAAGATTCTGTAGTAGCCTCTTACAGCAGAAAGACTCCTCAGGGCTCTTCCTGCTGGAGCATCACTTAAGGTGAGGAATACATCTGTCATAGACACCCCACTTCCTGCTGCATCGTTCCTATCTCCTAAGTTCAGTCTTTGCCTTGTCAAGTTCTTGTAATTCCTGGTTCATTTAAGGCACTTATCTAGCTATTTTTTTATTATCTAGCTTATCTAGATAATATCTAAAAAAAAATTATCTACATAAAAAATTACATATTTTTATTATTATCTAGCTTATCTAACTCCTTGGAAACTCTATGGGGCAGTTCTTCTCTGTCCTGTAGGGTCGCTATAAGTTGGAATCGACTCAACGGCACCGGGTGTTTTTTTTGTTCTCTGGGTATCTAGCTATTTATTTATTTTTTAATTTAATCATAGAGACTTTTTTTATTCAGTGAGCATTACTGAGTACTAACTAGACTCCAGGAATTTCTGGAACCTGACGGGGGACTGCAGCAATAAGCAAGGCATGGTCCTTACTCTTCAGGGACCGACACAATAAAAGTTTTTTACAGTGCAAGGTATTCAGTGCAATGACAGGGCAGGTAAAGGGGACATAGTAAAAAATAAAAGGAGCCGTGGCATGCCTCCTTATAGAACTTAAGGACAGCTTCGCAAAAGACAGAGCCCTAATAGCTTAGTGGTTAGCAGCTTGGCTGCTAATCAAAAAATCAGCAATACGAATTTACCTGCTACTCCTTGGAAACACCGTGGGGCAGTTCTACTCTGTCCCATAGGGTTGCTATGAGTTTGAATTGATTGGATGGCATCGGATTAGGTTTGTTTTTTTCACAGAAGACGGGTCACCTAGATTGAATTTACTTGAATATGTAGGAATTGAATATTAGTTATTTGGTAGTTGTTTTCTCCTTCCTAGCTAGATAACTAAATATGTCTTCACTTTTAAGTTTCTGGGAATAAAGCCCCTGTGCTTTTCTGGGAAGAATCATAGACGGACCTTTTGTTAACTTATAACTGACTCTTAATAAGCCACTCCAGGCTTTTCCTGTGGACTCACAAACCACTCAACACAGAGAAGAGGCAGGTTATTCTCAGGCAAGTGAGTAATCCTCTACTTCTCTCCTTTATTCACTGTACTTTGGCGTGGGCTCCCACTGCTCCAGGGGCACTGCTCTTACCCTGGCTACACGTTTATTCTCAGGCAAGTGAGTGAATCTCTACCTCTCCCTTTCACTCACTGTACTTTGGCGTGGGCTCCCGCTGCTCCAGGGACACTGCTCTTACCCCAGCTACAGGTGGTGTTCCTTAACATACAGCTGTTCTCTAACTCCTCAGCCAAAACATGAGAAATGTGCTGAAGTTTGCCACAGAAGCTGGACAATTAAGAAAGATGATTAATTTTCTCAGCATTTGGAGTGTTAAAGACTAGAATGTGACCTTTGCTAAGATTATGAGATTTCCTTTGAGGTCTCAGTAAAAATATGTCACAGTCATTTTACGTTATCAGTGGATTTGAATCTGGAAGATGAAGGCTAGGTGATATTTCAGATATTGTTACTGCCAGGTTCAGAGTGTTTTGTCAATATTGTCATCATCATAGGTTTGTGAAACAGACACTTTGATAAATAGATGTATAATCCACAAGAACTGAGTCATTCCTGACTTTTTTTGTCTTTATATGTACACATGCATCCCCTCCACACTTATGCAGAAAAATGCAATTATTTTGAACCACAGGTGTCTTTTTACACAAATGTATAGACACAAACCTAATGTTTGAAGCCTTTCATTTTAATGCTTTAGGATTGAATCATGGGAAGAGAATGAAACAGAGCACCTATTAATTTGGCACTAAATTTTCACAATATCATGATGCGATGCAGACATATCAAAAATTTGAAACAGAGAAACAGAGTCACAGAAACAAAAAATGAAAGAGGCCTAAGATCTCATATTCTGAGACCTTTCATTGTTAACGTTAATAATAATGATAACTATAATGTATATAGACTAACCTACATACCAGCAAGTTACATGCATCATTCTAATTAATATTTATAATAAACCAGTAAGGTTAATATTATTTATTCTACCATCATATGAGGAAATCAAGACTCAGAGAATTTAAATAGCTTGACAAAATTTCATTCCTAGAATATGAAAGGACCAGGGTTTAAACCCACATCTGCCTGACTCAATGTTTTTCCCAAAACATTTTGCAGCCTCCACAATACTTTCAACTATAAAGTTTAATGAGATCCAGTCCTTTCTCTTGAAACAAACCATAAAGACAGATAGGATTTCTATAATTTAGGTAAGGTCATAGATGAACAAAGTACTCCTTATGCAATTAGTGTGGTCCCAACTCAGTCAGTGAGTCCTTCAGAGAGGCAGGAGACAGTAGACTCTGAGTTTTGAAGGCTGCGAAGAATCAACTGAAGTAAAAGAAGAGGAAGAAAGAATATCTAAAAGTCATACGTAAAATGGGATGGTGTACTCATGTAACCTCAAGAATATTAGAACGAATAAAGCAAAATATACACATGGGAGTATGTTAAGTGTAAAACAGCAGGAGCGGACAAAAGATAGACTTTGAAAACATACTTTTATGCTATTCTTCTAAAAGTATGATTTTAGTCTATCAATTACATTTACTGACAGGTTTTAATTATAGGAGTGACAAGATAACATCTGCATTTTAGGAAAACCCCTCTGACTTATGGATGGAGAGTGAATTGGAAAGAGGTTATAGCAAAGCGGAGATATCCAAAGAAGCCATCCAGAGGAGACAAGTTGGGAATGTGAACTAAGGCAATGTCACTGATGTTAAGAGTAAGGAATGGATATAACCCATTGAAATCACGTTAAACAGTATAAAGTCAACAGGAATTGATGAATGAGTAAGAGAGATTAGCGATAAGGGTGAGTAAGAATAGTTTCCAAGGTTTTGATTGTGTTGGGTAGAGAGATATTGATACAATTCATAGAAATATGGAAAAAAAGAAGTGGAAAGGATTTGGGGAAAAACTTTTGTTGTTGTTGTTAGGTGCAGACAAGCCTATTCCAAGTCATAGCAACCCCACATACAACAGAACAAAACATTGCCTGGTCCTGCACCATGCTCACAAATGTTGCTATGTTTGAGCCCATCGTTGCAGCAGGGGTGTAGTGAGGATAAAGAGTCCCAGGGGAAATCTCTAAGTTAGCTTTTCCCCAAATTCAAGTGCCCAGAGGCAATCTCTAAGTTACCCTTCCCCCAATTTCAAGATGAATAGATGTTGATAGCCACAATGCATCAGAGGAAATGCCAACACCATAATTAAAAGGCACCAATTCTTCTTCAGTCTTCCTTATTCATTGTCCTGCTTTTGCATACTTATGAGGCAATTGAAAATACCATGGCCTGAGTCACACTCCTTAGTCCTCAAGGTGACATCTTTGCTTTTTAGCATTTTAAAGAGGTTTTTTTTTTTTTTTTTTTTTTGGCAGCAGATTTGTCAATGCAATACATTGTTAGATTTCTTGACTGCTGCTTCTACCGGCATTGATTGTGGATCCAAGTAAAATGAAATCCTTGACAACTTTTATCTTTTCTCTGCTTATCATGATGTTGCTTATTGGTCCAGTTGTGAGAATTTTTGTTTTCTTTATGTTGGAGTGTAACCCGTACTGAAGCCTGTAGTCTTTGATCTTCATCAGTAAGTGCTTCAAGTCCTCCTCACTTTCAGCAAGCAAGATTGTGTCATCTGCATAATGTAGGTTGTTAATGAGTCTTCCTCCAATCCTGATGCCGTGTTCTTCTTCATATAGTCCAGCTCCTCACATTATTTGATCAGCATACACATTGAATAATTGTGGTGAGAAGATACAGCCCTGATATACACGTTTCCTGATTTTATCCACTTAGTATACAGTTGTTCTTTTGGAACGACTGCCTTTTGGTCTATGTACATGTTCCACATGTGCACAGTTAAGTGTTCTTGAATTCTCATCCTTCGAACTGTTATCCATAATTTACTGTGATCCACATAGTCGAATGCCTTTGCATGGTCAGTGAAACACAGGTAAACATCTTTCTGGTATTTTCTGTTTTTAGCCGAGATCCATCTGACATCAGCAATGATATCCCTCATTCCACATCCTCTTCTGAATCCAGCTTGAATTTCTGGCAGTTCCCTGTACTACTGCAGTTGCTTTTGAATTATCTTTTTTTTTTTTAATTTTTATTGTGCTTTAAATGAAAGTTTACAAATCAAGTCAGACTCTCATACAAAAATTTGTAAACACCTTGCTATGTACTCCTAATTGCTCTCCCCCAATGAGACAGCACATTCCTTCCCTCCACTCTCTCTTTTTGTATCCATTCGACCAGCTTCTGACCCCCTCTACCCTCTCATTTCCCCTTCAGACAGGAGATGCCAACAAAGTCACATGTGTCTACTTGTTTCAAGAAGCTCATTATTCACCAGTATCATCATTTATCCCATAATCCAGTCCAATTCCTGTCTAAAAAGTTGGCTTTGGGAATGGTTCCTGTCTTGGGCTAACAGAAGGTCTGGGGACCATGACCTTGGGGGTCATTCTTGTCTCAGCCAGACCATTAAGTCTGGTCTTTTTACAAGAATTTGGGGTCTACATCCCACTCCTCTCTTGCTCCCTCAGGGGTTCTCTGTTGTGTTCCCTGTTAGGACAGTCATCAGTTGTAGCCAGACACCATCTATTTCTTCTGGTCTCAGGATGATGTAGTCTCTGGTTTATGTGGTCCTTTCTGCCTCTTGGGCTCCTAATTACCTAGTATCTTTGCTGTTCTTCATTTTCCTTTGATCCAGGTGGGTTGAGACCAATTGAAGCATCTTAGAGGGCCACTTGCTAGCATTTAAGACCCCAGACACCACTCCAAAGCGGGATGCAGAATGTTTTCTTAATAGATTTTATTATGCCAATTGACTTAGCTGTCCCCTGAAGCCATGGTCCCCAGACCCCTGCCCCTGCTATGCTGGCCTTCAAAGTTTTCAGTTTATTAAGCAAACTTCTTTGCTTTTGGTCAGTTGTGCTGACCTTTCCTGTATTGTGTATTGTCTTTCCCTTCTTATTTACTATCTAATTAGTAGAATGCCTCTCTCCCACCCTCCCTCCCTCCTCGCTCTCGTAACCACAAAAGAGTGTTTTCTTCTCAGTTTAAACTATTTCTCAAGTTCTTATAATAGTGGGCTTATACAATATTTGCCCTTTTGCAACTGACTAATTTCACTCAGCATAATGCCTTCCAGGTTCCTCCATGTTATGAAATGTTTCACAGATTCCTCACTGTTCTTTATTCATGCGTAGTATTCCATTCTGTGAATACACCATAATTTATTTATCCACTCATCTGTTGATGGACACCTTGGTTGTTTCCATCTTTTTTCTATTGTAAACAGTGCTGTAGTAAACATGGGTGAGCATATATCTGTTCATGTAAAGGCTCTTATTTCTCTAGGATATATTCTGAGGAGCGGGATTGCTGGATGGTATGGTAGTTTTATTTCTAGCTTTTTAAGGAAGCCCCAAATCGATTTCCAAAGTGGTTGTACCATTTTACATTCCACCAGCAGTGTATAAGTGTTCCAGTCTCTCTACAACCTCTTCAACATTTATTATTTTGTGGTTTTTGGATGAATGCCAGCCTTGTTGGAGTGAGATGAAATCTCATTGTAGTTTTGATTTGCATTTCTCTAATGGCTAATGATTGTGAGCATTTCCTCACGTATCTGTTAGCTGCCTGAATGTCTTCTTTAGTGAAGTGTCTGTTCCTATCCTTTGCCCATTTTTTAATTGGGTTATTTGTCTTTTTGTAGTTGAGTTTTTGCAGTATCATATAGATTTTAGAGACCAGATGCTGATCAGAAATGTCATAGCTAAAAACTTTTTCCTAGTCTGTAGGTAATCTTTTTACTCTTTTGGTGAAGTCTTTGATTGAGCATAGGTGTTTGACTCTTAGGAGCTCCCAGTTATCTGGTTTCTCTTCTGCATTGTTAGTAGTGTTTTGTATACTGTTTATGCCATCTATTAGGGCTCCTAGCATTGTCCCTGTTTTATCTTTCATGATCTTTATCATTTTAGATTTTATATTTAGGTCTTTGATCCATTTTGAGTTAGTTTTTATGGATGGTGTGAGGTATGGGTCTTGTTTCTTTTTTTGCAGATGGATATCCAGTTATGCCAGCACCATTTTTTGAAAAAGACTGTCTTTTCCCCTTTTAACTGATTTGGGCCTTTGTCAAATATCAGCTGCTCATATGTGGATGGATTAATGTCTGGATTCTCAATTCTGTTCCATTGGTCTATGTATGTGTTGTTGTACCAGTACCAGGTTTTTTTTTGACTACAGTGGCAGTATAAGAAGTTCTAAAATCAGGTAGAGTGAGGCCTCCCACTTTGTTCTTCTTTTTCAGTAATGCTTTGGTTATCCGGGGCCTCTTTCCCTTCCATATGAAGTTGGTTAATTGTTTTTCCAACTCATTAATTGAATTATCTTCATCAAAATTTTATTTATTAATTATATTGTTGGTAATTTCTTCATTCTGTTACATCACCTTTTTTTGGAATGGGCACGGATATTGATCTCTTCCTGTCAGTTGGCCAGATAGCTGTCTTCCAAATTTCTTGGCATAGACAAGTGAGCGATTCCAGCATTTCGTCTGTTTGTTGAAATATCTCAAATGGTATTCCATGCATTCCTGGAGCCTTGTTTATACACCAATGTCTTCAGCGTAGCTTGGTCTTCATCCTCAGTACCCTGGGTTCTTGGTCATATGCTGCCTCCTGAAATGGTAGAATGTCTACCTGTTCTTTCTGGTACAGTGACTCTGTGTATTCCTTCTAAATTCTTTTGATTTGTTCAACATTTTGCCCATAGAATCTGGCAATATTGTAACTCACGACTTTAATTTTTTCTCCTGTTCTCTCAGCTTGGCTTTCTAATTCCAGGTCTTTACAAATTTCATGATAATACTTTACTTTGTCTTCTCCAGCCACCCTTTGAAATCTTCTCTTCAGCTCTTTTACTTCATCATAATAGGTGAGTTAATTCAATTTTGAATTTGTTGAGTATGTAATACAGACGTAGTATAGATAACAAATGAAAAGATAGACTTGTGTTTCCGCAAGATCTTTTATTTATAAACATGATCTGGAAGAAATAAAAGTATAAAAATAGTTAAAATCATGAAAAAGAATGAGTTAAATCATAGATCACGTACAGAATGGGCAAGAGAGGAGAGGATGGAGCTCTGGAATAGAGAACAAGCAGATGGAGAAGCACTAAGGGACTGAGATTGGGCACTGGGAATGTAGAAGGAACAATTGTAGAGTGCTGTGTCATAGAAAGTGAAGAGACTAGTTTAAAAAGTAACATATTTATTTACTGTGGTCAATAATACTAAGATGTCATTAAAGAGAATTTTTAGTGTTGACATTTCCAAGATATAAGTAATTGAATGGTAGAATTTAAAAGGAACATCTGTTTACTCTTAACTCTAGATAAAACTAGACATATCTTAATTTAGACAAATGATGTCTCCCCTTTAAAAATATTATCTTAATAAAAGGTTCCCTTTCTTTTTTCTATCTTTATTCTCTGTGCTGCAGTTTAAGTTTTTTTATTCTTCTCAAGATGGTATCCAGCTCTGGACAATGTGAGAACTCATCAGGAGTGGAGAAATCATGACTTTTGTTTCTTTTCCTCTTCTCTAAGTCATTGATGATGGCCCTTAGCAATTCCAGCTGGAGGCTACCTCAACTTTCTTTTTTCCTGGTAGGTATACCGGGTTTGGAGGAAAGCCAGCACTGGATAGCCTTGCCCCTAGGTGTCCTTTATATCCTTGCTCTGGTGGGAAATGTCACCATTCTTTTCATCAGCTGGACTGACCCATCCCTGCACCAGCCCATGTACCTCTTCTTGGCTATGCTTGCTAGCATTGACCTGATCCTGGCCTTCTCCACTGCACCGAAAACCCTTGCAGTACTCCTGGTTCAGGCCCATGATATTGGGTATACTGTATGCTTGATCCAGATGTTCTTCATTCATGCGTTCTCCTCCATGGAGTCAGGTGTGCTTGTGGCCATGGCTCTAGATCGCTATGTAGCCATCTGTCACCCTCTGCACCATTGCACCATCCTGCATCCAGAGGTCATAGGGTGCATTGGAGTGGCAGTACTCGTGCGGGGATTACTCCTTCTCACCCTTTTCCCCATCCTGCTGCGGCGCCTCATCTTCTGTGAGGCCACCATCATAGGCCATGCCTATTGTGAACATATGGCTGTGGTAAAACTTGCCTGCTCAGACACTACAGTGAACCGAGCCTATGGGCTGGCAGTGGCACTGCTTGTGGTTGGGCTAGATGTTCTGGTCATTGCTATTTCCTATGCTCTCATTCTCCAGGCAGTTCTGAAGGTACCAGGAGGTGAGGCCCGACTTAAGGCCTTTAGCACAGGTGGGTCCCATGTTTGCGTTATTCTGGTCTTCTATGTCCCTGGAGTATTCTCCTTCCTCACTCACCATTTTGGCCACCATGTGCCTCATCACATCCATGTTCTTTTGGCCACTCTTTACCTCCTTGTGCCACCTGCCCTCAATCCTCTTGTCTATGGGGTGAAGACTAGACAGATTAGTCAGCGGGTACTCAGGATATTCTACATAAAAGCATAGATCTGAACACACCCTAATTATCTTCTTCTAAGCCTCCTTTCAAGAACACTACCAGAAGCCCACAGCTGGTCTGGGCTATACAGATAGAGGCCATTTCACAGTGAGTAGTCCTTCCAGTTCTAGTAGTCCCACATTAAAGAACATCCATGGGCTCCTGGCTCCATAGGCTACTGGGATGTACCTGGTTAGCTGAATAAAATGTGAATAGTTTCCCCATACTTTTTTTTTGCTCCTGACCCCAATATTTCCTCACTCACAGTGTCAGAGGGTCTTGGATATGGGAAAAATAGATGACAGCTTTGGATGTGTTATCTTTCCTGCCCTTACCCAGAACTGACAATGCAGAACCGCCTGGAATGGAAATGGAAACTCCAGATTTTGCCTGGCTTCAGTCTTAAACTCTCTATTTCTGTGAGCTCTACATCAGTGGGCTCCTGGGTAGAAGCCAGGTCTCTCTCAAAGTACCTGAGAGAGTTACAAAGTGAGCTACAAAGTGAGAGATCAATTTTCATTGCAATATGGGTGTTTCTCATTTATTAAAAAAAAAAGTTAAGTCGTATAAGATCTTAGGTTCTAGGAATAATAAGATATCTCTCTTTTCAAGGAAAAAATACATACTTGCAGGGGATTTCATTAAAAGAATGTATGTGTGGAATTAAAAAAATTTATATTTTTGCTTAGGGTAAAGAGGGAATAAGACCAAGTATTGAACATGTGTATGTTTTATGAGTATGAATTTAATACAACAAATTAACCATGCATTTATCACATTTAATAAACTCTATAATTTTTTGTTTTTTATAATGTGCTAGGTTCTGGTGTTACTAAACATTGCTTTATTAAGTCATGCTAATTGGAAAATTAGTTTCTGTTTCTGAATGTTGAATATGAAGATATGCCAGTAGGATTCCCAATTCTGGTAACAGGAACTGGATTCAACTTTGCAAGGGGACTGTATCTATTGGTGGATTATATCTGGTTTGTTGAATGTTCCCTTAAGATCTGGTGTAACTCTTTTGTGTTCCTGAAAAATAACACCTTTTTTCAGTCTCAGATGTCAAGTGTTTGCTACCTTGAGGTAGAATGCTGAGGTGATGAGAGTAACATCTTGAGATTCCATATTGATAGAAGGGTTGAGTACCTGGCTGATGTTTCCACTCTTACCTTTTTTTTTTTTTTTTTTGGAAATTTTACCCGTAATAAATAGTTTTCTGTTACAGAACCTGGGTGTTATATCTTTAATTTGCCTGGCACATGGAGTGGGTTACAGAGGATGGATATAAGCTGTTTCCATTGATGAATGTTACAAATTCCCATGACCTTATGCACCTGTAAGTTTTCCTGAGAGATATTTGAAAACAACTTTCTAGACCCTAGAGGTACTCAGTTTTGATAGGAGATACGTATTTTTATTTTTAGTAATTGTTCCATTTTACCTAAATTTTCAAAATGTTTTTAATACCCTTATTATATTTTAGTATCTACAGCATTTATTGTTATCCTCTCTTTATCATTTCTAAAATTTTTATTTGTTCTCTCCTATCTCTTTTTATCTGGTAAATCTTGCCACAGTTTATCATTTTGTTAGGTTTTTTTCAAAGAACTATATTTTGGGTTTATTGATCTTTAATATGCTTCTGGATTTTGATGCATTAATTTCTACCTGCTGTTATTTCATTCTTTCTGTCTTTATATTTCTCTTTTTCTAACTTTACAGTTGGATATTTTCTTATACTCTAAGCTTTCAAGTGCATAGTTTTTATCATAAATACAAATAACATTGGTACATTAAATAGGTGTTGATATTTAGTGTTTTATTATCACGTAAGTTTTATTTTATAATTTTATTTTAATTCTTCTTTAACTCGAGTATTATTTAGAAAATGTATGAGATTTGTCTATGTATAATTTCCTTATGGATTTTTAACTTAATAGCATTAAGGATAAAGAACACTGCCTAAATGATATCAAATATTTTGATTAAACTTGGCTTATAGTCCAGGCAGTTATAATCAGACAGTTCAGGTCTGTCTGATTCTGGATCCGTTCCGTGATGCAGCACTTCTTCTGCTGAGTAAATTTCAAACTTCTTCAAATTAAAGGCATTTGAAATTTAGAGGGTACTAATTCCTGCTTAGGAAACCCTGGTGGCGTAGTGGTTAAACGCTACGGTTGCTAACCAAAGGGTCGGCAGTTCGAATCCACCAGGTGCTCCTTGGAAACTCTATGGGGCAGTTCTGCTCTGTCCTATAGGGTCGCTATGAGTCGGAATCGACTCGACGGCACTGGGTTGGAATTCCTGCTTAAGTCAGATGGATTCTGGCTGAAAGCAGAGAAATCGGAAAGACCTTTACCTGTTTCATTGACTATGCAAAGGCCTTCGACTGTGTGTATCATAACAAATGATGGATAACATTGTGAAGAATGGGAATTCCAGAACACTTAATTGTGCTTGTCAGAACCTATGCAGAGGTCGAGGCAGATGTTCAGATGGAATAAGGGGATACTGCATGGTTTAAAGTCAGGAAAGGTATGGATCAGGGCTGTATCCTTTTGTCATACCATATCAATATGTGTGCTGAGCAAATAATCCGAGAAGCTGGACTATACGGAGAAAAAAAGGGCATCAGGATTGGAGGAAGGCTCATTAACAACCTGTGTTATCAGATGACACAATCTTGCTTGCCGAAAATGAAGAGGACTTTAAGCACTTACTGATAAAGATCAAAGACCACAGCCTTCAGTATGGATTACATCTCAACATAAAGAAAACAAAAATCCTCACAAACGGACCAATAAGCAACATCACAATAATTGAAGAAAAGATTGAAGTTGTCAAATATTTCATTTTACTTCAATCCAGAATCAATACACAGGGAAGCAGCAGTCAAGAAATTAAACGATGCATTGCATTGGGCAAATCTGCTGCAAAAGACCTCTTTAAAGTGTTGAAAAGCAAAGATGTCACCTTGAAGACTAAGGTTCACCTGACCCAATCCATGTTTTTTTCAATAACCTCATAATCTTGGGAAATGTTGATGATGAATAAGGAAAATCGAAGAATTGATGACTTTGAATTGTAGTGTTGGTGAAGAATATTGAATATACAGTGGACTGCCAAAAGAACAAACAAATCTGTCTTGGAAGAAATACAACCAGAATGCTCCTTAGAAGCAAGGGTGACGAGACTACATCTCCCACACTTTAGACATGTTATCAGGAAGGATCAGTCCCCGGAGAAGGATATTGTGCTTGGTAAAGTAGAGGATCAGTGAAAAAGAGGAAGTCCCTCAATGAGATGGATTGACACAGTAGCTGCAACAATGGGCTTAAGAATAATGATTGTGAGAGTGGCTCAGGACCAGGAAGTTTTTTGTTCTGTTGCACATAGGGTCACTATGAGGAGGAACTGATTCGAAGACACCTAATAACAACACGAGATGTCCCTGGGTGGTGGAGCACAGGCGATGCTGTGGTTAAGTGTTCAGCATCTAACCAAAGGTCTGTAGTTCGAATCCACCAGCCACTCCTTGGAAACCTTATGTGGAAGTTCTGCTCTGTTTTATAGGGTCTAAGTCGAAATCAACTAGACAGCAATGGTCTTTTTTTTTTTTTTTTTTTTAGTCCCTTGTGGCCAAGGGGTTCAGTGTTTGACTGTTAACCAAAAGGTATGCAGTTAGAATCTGCCAGCCACTCCTTGGAAACCCTATGGGACAGTTTTACTCAGTCCTTTAGGGTGCTATAGGTCTGAATCAACTCAATAGGAATGGGTTTTAGTCTGTGGTGGTGTAGTGGTTAAGAGTCCAGCTGCTAGCCAAAAGCTTGGCAGTTGGAATCCACCAGCTGCTCCTTGGAAATCCTACGGACCAGTTCAACCCTGTTCTATTGGGTCATTATGAGTTGCAATTGACTTGACAGCAACAAGTTTGGGTAGTTCCTTGTTTTCCTCAAATACAATCTAATTCTATGAAATGTTTCATGATTGGCAAATTGCAAATATTAGAAAATAGTTATATATTATACATGGTTGAAGTATAACAAGAACTTGGTGAAAGGTGGGGAGATTGTGATTTGCTTGATTCCTTTACCTCCAAAGGGTATAAAAAGTGGTTAGAAAAGAATTTTTTTAAAGGAAATTCTTTGAAAAAATGAGCAGAACTTGATTGCCAGTAGAATGTGCACAGTAGGGGATTGAGAGGAATCAAAGACGACTACATTTTCAAGCTTGTATTAGGAAAAGTCTGTGTCATAGGACTTTGGTTGTCAAGGATTTTGGTTCTTAAGGAATATTCAGCTTCTACTCTTGCAGATGAAAGCAGAGATTTGGCCTCCGAGAGCCAAACACAATTAGCCTGGAGGGCTGGTCATGCTGCTCTCCTTGCTTAACTGTGTGAGAAAAGGCTCACAGTCATAAGTTCTTCCCTGAAACACTCATATTAACTCTGAGTACATATCCCATTGTCTTCATACAGAAGGTAGAAAGTTTTGGTGGTTTTAAAAACAAATCTAAATGCTATTCTTAATTTGGAAGGTTCTGAATTAGTCACATTCCACTTGATTTCCCATTTCTGTCCACTACTCTCCTTTTCCTAATTCTAAAATCTATTTTTTTTTCCAAATATTTTAGGCATCTTTTGGATTCCCCAAGTAACTGTGACCTTAGGTTTCCTCAGAGATGCATTCCCCTTCACTATGATGAATAGTATGCCTATAAATTTAAGGCTTTAGTTTTGAAACAGAGATCTCCTGACTGTGGGGAGAAGATGAGGCTTTATGCAGCCATAAGACAAACCCTTTGCACAGAGAAGAGTCAGGAGTTGGATAGTGATTTCAGCTGCTTGTTCAGCATGGTTTTATTTAGTCAAGAGAGACTTTAGCTTTCTAAGATGAAGTAACACTGACAGGGATCACAATACAGGGTCCAGGACAAAGCTAGAGAAAAATGTAGAACAAAATCCTAACTCACACACACACACACAAGACCAGACTTACTGGTCTGAAAGAGACTGGAGAAACCCTGAGAGTATGGCCCCTATGACACTCTTTTAGCTCAGTAGTGAAGTCCCTCCTGAGGTTCACCCTTCACCCAAAGATTAGACCAGCCCATAAAACAAAACAAGACTAAATGGGCATAACAGCCCAGGGGCAAGACGAGAAGGCAGGACGGGACAGGAAAGCTGCTAATGGTGAACCCAAGGTGGAGGAGGGGAGAGTGTTGACATGTTGTGGGGCTGGCAATCAATGTCACAAAACAATATGTGTATTAATTTTTAATGAGAAACTAGTTTGCTCTCTATACCTTTATCTAAAGTATAATAAAAAATGGACAAAGATGGAGTAACAGGGACTGGATTTACCCTCTCATTTTAAATAACAAAAACAACAACAAAAAAAACCCTGGAGATAATATAGAGACAATGGCCCTCAAGGCATTGAACATCAGGCAATAAACAACAGTGATCCTGAGAGATGGAAAAGAAATGAGGCAGTCCTACTTACTGGAGAGAGATCCCACTGCCTACAGGAGAGAGACTCCAGGCCATATCAGGGAGAGCATGAGCCCTCATGGATCCTGATGATCTTCCAGTGTTGAAAAAAAGAAGTTGGAAGTCAAGAAAGGCCAAAACAGCTAGAACTGGCAAAGCAGTGTTTTGGAGAAGAGAGAGCTGTACAGGGAGAGAACGTGAAAGACCTGCAGAGGGTCCTCTCAATAGTCAGCAGAGTACTGGTCCACGCATCCATATGAGGAAACTACCCAAGACTAGGGAGAAACTCGCCCCAAAAGATTTGAGGAAATGAAACAAAAACAAGAACTCACACAACCTAGATGGCCTTAAAAAGTTTTGTAAATTGAAACATGGGTGCTAAGCCTTTTTCTGCTCTCATCAACTAGTCATTGGATGGGAGTCACCTCAGGAAAGACGCGTAATCATGGAGGAGGCAGCTTCCTTTTGCCAAGGCCTATGTCTTGATAGGAACAGGGCTGAGACTGTCAGCAGCCAGCTGTGTGGTACCTGGGGGAAAGAGTGACTAGATCTGAAAGGGGATTCCAAATGTCACACAGTCTCCACTACAGAATTGGATTTGTCATGTTTTGAGAGGAAACATTTTCTATAAGCTCATGAGGGGATGCATACTTGAAATTAATCAGATTTTTTTTTTTCCATCGAGAAAGAAATTGAGGGGGATAATAGAGAGGTGGGAATAAATGTTGAATAGGCAGCTATCAGTTTCTGCCAAAAAGAAGATAATAAAATTTATATAATGACCTAAATAATTTTTATGGTAATAAATTTGAAAATTTGGAAGAAAGGGAAATTTGGTTTCTGTAAAAATATAAAAATATCAGTAACTGGAAGTAATAGAATACCTTAGTAATAACAATTAAAAAGGTAAAATATTAATCAGACCTCTTCCAAAGCAAAGCTCCAGGAGACTATAGGTTTATAAGTGAGTTCTACTAAAATTTCAAGTAATAGATTGTTTACCTTGTACATATTCTTTAAGACAATAGAAAAAGAAGGAAACTTGCACCAACTCATTTTATGAGGCTAGTATAATCTTGTCTCTAAAATCAGATGACAGCTGAAAAAAATACTTTTATTTATGAATATGAAAATCCTAACAAAATATTCATAGATGGAATTCAACAGTAGAGTGAAAAAAATAATATATTTTTATCTATTAACTTTGATCTTTTGTCCTAGGAAGGCAATAATAATTTTAACAGTAGATAATTTATCAATATAATTCACCACATTAATGGGCTAATGCATCAAATTATATGATTACCTCTAAAGATGGAGAAAAATTGATAAAATTCAATACCTATTTATTGCATGATAGAACTTCGAAAGGCCAATGACTTATTCATTGCAAATATCTTTTTTCAACAACATAAATAGTGATTATACACATGGACTTCCCTGGGTGGAATACACAGGAATCCAAACGACTACATCTGTGGAAGGAGATGATGCAGAAACTCCATTTCATTAGTCAGAACAAGGGCAGGGCCCGAATGTGGAACAGACCCCCAGTTACTCCTAGGCAAGTTCAAGGTGAAGCTGAAGAAAATTAAAACAAGTCCTTGAGAAGCAAAGTATGACCTTGAGTATATCCCACCTGAATTCAGAGACCATCCAAAGAATGGATTCAACACATTAAACACCAATGGCTGAAGACCGGACAAGTTGTGGAATGACATTGAGGACACTATACAAGAAGAAAGTAAAAAGTCATTAAAAAGATCTTTTGGAAAGAAAGAAAAGACCAAAATGGATATCAGAAGAGACTCTGAAACTTGCTCTTGAATGTAGAATAGCTAAAGCGAATGGAAGAAACGATAAAGTAAAAGAGCTGAACAGAAGATTGCAAAGGGCAGCTGGAGAACACAAAGTAAAGTGTTACAATGAAATGTGCAAAGACCTGCAGTTAGAATAACAAAAGGGAAGAAATGCTCGACACTTCTCAAGCTGAAAGAACTGAAGAAAAAATTCAAGCCTCGAGTTGCAATTTTGAAGGATTTCGTGGGCAAAATGTTGAAAGAATCAGGAATATGGAAGGAATACACAGAATCACTGTACCAAAAAGAATTGACTGATGTTCAGCCATTTCAGGAGGCAGCATATGATCAAGAACCGATGGTACAGAAGGAAGAAGTCCAACCTGCACCAAAGGCATTGGTGAAAAACACAGCTCTAGGAATTGACGGAATACCAATTGTGATATTCCAACAAATGGTGCAATGCTTGAAGCACTCACTCATCTATTCCAAGAAATTTGGAAGACAGTTACCTGGCAACTGACTGGAACAGACCCATATTTGTTGCATTCTTAATAAAGGTGATCCAAAAGAATGTGGAAATTATCAAACAACATCATTAATATCACACAAGTAAAAAATTCATACAAAAGCAATTGCAGCAGTACTTTGACAGGGTACTGCCAGAAATTCAAGCCAGATTCAGAAGTGGATGTTGAGTGAAGGATATCATTGCTGATGTCAGATGGATCCTGGCTGGAAGCAGAGACTACCAGAAAGATGTTTACCTGTGCTTTATTGACTATGCAAAGGGATTCAACTGTGTGGATCATAATAAATTATGGATAACATTGTGAAGAATGGGAATTCCAGAACACTTAACTGTGCTCATGAGGAGCCTGAACATAGACCAAGAGGTAGTCGTTCAAACAGAACAAGGGAATACTGCATGGCTTAAAATCAGAAAAGGTGTGTGTCAGAGCTCTGTATCTTCCACTACACTTATTCAATCTGTGTGCTAAGCAAATAATCTGAGAAACTGGGTTATATGATGAAGAATGGGGCATCAGAATTGGAGGAAGGTGCATTAACAACCTGCACTATGCAGATGACACAACCATGCTTCCTGAAAGTGAAGAGGACTTGAAGCACTTACTGATGAAGATGGATTACACCTCAACATAAAGAAAATAAAAACTCTTACAACTGGACCAATAAGCAACATCATGATATATGGAGAAAAGATTCAAGTTGTCAAGGATTTCGTTTCACTTGGATCCACAATCAACACCCATGGAAGCAGCAGTCAAGAAATCAAAAGACACATTCCATTGGGAAAATCTGCTCTAAAGGACCTCTTTAAGGTGTTGAAAAGCAAAGATGTCACCTTGAAGACTAAGGTGGGCCTGACCCAAACCATGGTATTTTCAATGCCTCATGTGTGTGTGAAAGTTGATCAATGAATAAAGAGGACTGAAGAAGAATTGATGCCTTTGAATTATGGCGTTGGTGAGGAATATTATTAGATATACTATGGACTTCCAAAAGGATGAATAGTCTGTCATGGAAGATATATAGCCAGAATGCTTCCTAGAAGTGAGGATGTCGAGACTACGTCTCACATACTTCGGGCACGTTATCAGAAGGGACCAGTCCCTGGGGAAGGACATCACGCTTAGTAAAGTAGAGGGTTAGAGTAAAAGAGGAAGATCCTCAATGAGATAGATTGACACAGTGGCTGCAACAACGGGCTCAAACATAACAATATTTGTAATAATAGGGCTGGGCTGGGCAGTGTTTATTTCTGTTGTACATAGGGTCACTAAGAGTCTGAACAGACTCAATGGCACCTAATAACAACAGATAGGCTTGCCTATATGAAAATAAAGATTTCTTTTTAACAGAATTCATCATATTAAAAAATAGACAAATGTGTAGTGATTGGAAGATGATATCAGCAATATCTAAAATGGAAATAAATATGGTCAAAAGCTTCAATTCTAGGACGTACAAGGAGCTTCTGTGAGCCATCAGTGTACAAGAAGACCAGGAATGGGAAAGAGTATAAATGAATAATTCACAGAAATGAAAACCACAATGATTAAAGAGCTTATTTTTTAAAAACATTATTGGGCAATCAAAAAAAAATTAAAGCAATGAGAAATATTTTCGGCCACTATATCCATAAAAATATTTCCATAAAATCTTGCGCAGCTGAAGATATAAGAAATCACGAAAGTTCATGCAATTCTGGTTAGAATGCATAAATGTTCTAGAGATATCCTAGTCAAAGTATGTTTGCATCTTATGTTTCAACAACTCCACTCCTATGTCTATACCATAAAAAAAAAATTGACAGATTTATAAAAAATGGTAAATGAGAATGTTCCTCACAATATCTTTTATTAACAACATGGTCTCAAGTGTTGCCTACATAAGTAAAAAAAGTACATACAATGCAACACACTCAGAGTTCAAGAAATGAACTAGATTTGTATATATGTAGTACCTTGGGTAGATTTTTTTTTAAAGAGTGTATTGAGTCAAATATTAAAACTAAAGTAACATTTATAATAGATATCATCTCTAAAATGAAACACCTGCATTAAGGAAAACCCTTTATTATAGATATAGCTATAGATGAATAATTAAAGGCAAATTAGGAAAGATCAGTATTAAATAAAATAAAGTGTGTGCTTATGGAGGAGGAGGAGATAGGGATGAGATTGAGGGTTAGAAATAAATGAATAATAATATTTCATTATTAACATTAATAAATAAAACTTAGCAAAAAGCTTAAGAGAGGTCATGATATTAGTGTACCATGATGCTAGGAGTGTGAGTACCTCAACTCTCAGCAAAAGGAAAATGAATAAATAAAGGAACAAACCATTTCCCATAACAACTATCAAGTTCAAATCAAATCACATTTTTTATTGTTTCACTGGATCAGAAGTACCTTTATATGAATATCCTCTGTGGAAAAACATTTTATATCTCAATAAGTACTTTGTTTTATTTTGTTTCATTTCATTTTTATCACAGTAATGTCATGGTTAAAATCATGATGAGTTATCATCTATCCATTCAACAGTATGGATGGACTATACCTATCCACCACTGAGCGTGTACTTGAAGCCCACAAGAACTTGTGGATAAACTTACTGTATTCTTGGAGGGAGCTGAGAGTATACCTGCGCATATGGATGAGAATACAGGGGGGTATATGTAAGTGCTTGATATTCAGGGAAAATACTCACTGCCTGCAGTTCACACAGACCATGTAGCATCTCCTAGGGCTGGGCACTAGAGGCTCTTTTCTAAGGCTAAGACATAACCATTCTCTTCCCTAACTGCATGCTTTTCTATCCCAGGAGGCCCTTGTGGGCTTGCTGTTCCTAATTTCCACCTCCTTCCCAAGGGAACAGGAATGGATAGGTTCCCCCACGGGAGGGTTCCGGAGGCCACTGAGGTTGAAACAGTCTCAGCTCTAGTGGTATCTGGTCAGAGCTCCAACATCAGTGGAGCCAGACCCCATGCTTCTATATCTTTCCAAAGTGAGTCTGGGAAGGGAAACCTGGACAGGAACCTGAGAAGCACGGGCATCAAGATTAGCCAGAATGCAGATGGGCTCCGTCTCATCCGCCCAGATGTGTATCCCTGTCCTTTTATGGTCAGGAGTGCTTGAGTAGTCTGAACAGAGACAGTAGAGACTGTATCCTATGTGACAAGAGGACTTGTCTTAACTGCTTGGCTTCCTCTGGGAGCTCGATGTATGAGGAAAGTAGATAAACAGGAGCTTGTCCATGGCAATTTAACTATTATGTGGGGATAGCTGAAAAATGGAACCCAGTTGAAGGACTTGAGTGTGGAAACCTAGAAGCCCTCGAGGAGAAAATCTGTGTATAAATATTGATTTGTTAGGAATTTGAGTGAGGAGAGGAGGAATAACATATCTAAGTCGGACCTAAAGAAGTTCTAAAAGCTGAAATGCTAATACAAGAAAGCTCTGCCAGAAAAAGTATTCCAGAATAAGTCAATAAAGATTTGAAGGATAAACTGATGAAATATTTTTCAAGTTTTTATGAATAGCATTGGACTAAATAAAAAAAAAAAAAAACCCTAAACCCATTGCCACCAAATCTATTCTGACTCAGAGCCACCCTGTGTTGTTGCTGTTGTTAGGTGCCGTCGAGTCGGTTCCAACTCATAGCGACCCTATGCACAACAGAAAGAAACTCTGCCTGGTCCTGTGCCATCCTTAAAATCGTTGTTATGCTTGAGCTCATTGTTGCAGCCACTGTGTCAATCCATGTCGTTGAGGGTCTTCCTCTTTTCCGCTGACCCTGTACTCTGCCAAGCATGATGTCCTTCTCCAGGGACTGACCCCTTCTGACAGCATGTCCAAAGTATGTAAGATGCAGTTTCTCCATCCTTGCCTCTAAGGAACATTCTGGCTGCACTTCCTCCAAGACAGATTTGTTCATTCTTTTGGCAGTCCACGGTATATTCAATATTCTTTGCCAACACCACAATTCAAAGGCGTCAATTCTTCTTTGGTCTCCCTTATTCATTGTCCAGCTTTCACATGCATATGATGTGATTGAAAATACCATGGCTTGGGTCAGGCGCACCTTAGTATTCAGAGTGACATCTTTGCTCTTCAACACTTTAAAGAGGTTCTTTGCAGCGCATTTACCCAATGCAATGCATCTTTTGATTTCTTGACTGCTGCTTCCAAGGCTGTTGATTGTGGAGCCAAGTAAAATGAAATCCTTGACAACTTCAGTCTTTTCTCCGTTTATCATGATGTTGCTTATTGGTCCAGTTGGGAGGATTTTTGTTTTCTTTACGTTGAGGCTCAGTCCATACCGAAGGCTGTGGTCTTTGATTTTCATTAGTAAGTGCTTCAAGTCCTCTTCACTTTCAGTAAGCAAGGTTGTGTCATCTGCATAACGCAGGTTGTTAATGAGTCTTCCTCCAATCCTGATGCCCCATTCTTCTCCATATAGTCCAGCTTCTCGTATTATTTCTTCAGCATACAGATTAAACAGGTATGGTGAAAGAATACAACCCTTTCTGCAAAGGATGGGAATTCCAGAACACTTAATTGTGCTCATGAGGAACCTTTACATAGATCAAAAGGCAGTTGTTCAGACAGAACAAGGGGATACTGATTGATTTGAAGTCAGGAAAGATGTGTGTCAGGGTTGTATTCTTTCACCATACCTATTTAATCTGTATGCTGAACAAATAATACGAGAGCCACGCTGTAGGACAGAGGATTTCCGAGGAGCATCTGGTGGATTCGAACTGCTGACCTTTTGGTTTGCAGCAGACTTCTTAACCACTGTGCCACCAGGGCTCTATCACTGGACTAGGTGACCCTTAATATCCCCTCCAAATCTCACAGTCTATGTTCTAGGGTGCTGTGACATAGCTCTATTCTGCAGCCTGGGAGCAGGGCTTGGCTTTGTTCCTTGCATTGGTCTGTGGTCTCAACTCCTCTGGCCTTCTCATCATGACCTTGATGGAGGCAAGAAATACTTAACTCTAGGGGCTCAGTCCTACTACTGCCACAGGCTGATTCTGATTATAGATGAAGACTGAAAGAGGAAAAGAAATAGATAAATGTATAGTCAAGAACTTTAAAGCTGGGTAGGTGCTCAATGTTTGTAGAATAATGTTGAAGAAAAAAGAAAAAGCAAAAAGCAAGAAGAGAAAAAAAAAACAATGGAAAATTCTTAGTATTATGCTCTCCAGAAATTTTATTCTAGTACTGGAAATAATCTTTTTGAAGCTGCCCAGGAAATGAAAGAATATTCTGCTTCTTCTAGGTTTCCTCAAAAATTCTCTTTCCTGCTGCAGAGATATTTTCACGTGGCTGGATCCTCCAGAAATCAGGCAGAGATCCTTAATCCAGCTTGGCAAAGGTGAGAACTGAGGCTGTGCTTTTCTAAGGGTGGAGCTCTATAATGCTACATAAGGTGTGAGCCGAGAAGAGCTGATGAAGTGCAAATGACAAGACCTGATAGAAAGAAGTAGTGTCAGAATCCGACAGCCTGAAATTTACGTTTGTTGGGGGTGGATACAACAAAAGAAAATAGGGGTGGGTACAGTGGGGATGGGGTCCGGGGTGGTACGAATAGAGAATGGGGTTCAAGTTAACCCAGAGGGACCTCAGAAGAAAGGCCTGGAGATCTACTTCCAAAAAATCAGCCATTGAAAACCCTATGGAGCACAGTTCTTCTCTGACACACATGGGGCTGGGGGTCACTATCAGTCACAACTGGTTTGGTTTTTTTACTCTTAATTACAGGAAAAGAAAATAAAATCAGAAGGTTATCTAAACTCCTCCTATATATCTCCAAACTTCTTTTGCCTCCAGAGGGATGATTAATTCCTGAAAGACACTAATTAGTCAGAACCTCTTGTTTTTATAGTAGAATGCCAAAAAGAATAAAGAGATCAGTTACGGATAGAGGAGAGGTGGGTGATACCCACCATCTTTTGCTGATCCAGCAGTTCTCAGGGTCCTTATAGTACGAAAGATGAAATACAAAACAAAGTGAAAAGGATTGGAGGTATGAGGGCAAGGGCATATATTAAAAAAAAACCAAACCCATTGTCATTGAGTCAATTCCGACTCACAGCAATCGTATAGGGTGGAGTGCTAGTGGATTCGAACTGCTGACCTTTTGGTTAGCAGCCACAGCACTTAACCAGCACACTACCAGGATTTCTAGGGCATATGTAGGAATCATATTTTAATAGTTTTTGATAATTGACAGAACACTTTCCTATTCTTAAGACCTGCAGATAATCAAGGCCAAGAGGTGAGGCTATTTTGAAGAAGATTTCAACTTTCTCCCTTGTGGGCGTGAAAAAAAAAATATGACAATTGAGGTGACAGCAGTTTCTGATCCTAGAGACATGATTCCTGGATGAAAACTACAGCAGTTTTTTTTTGAAGTTACTTGTTTCAGTGGTAGCTTCCCTACCATCCTCATTGTAACTAATAGTAGTTCTCTTTGTGGGATAATTCTGTGATGCTCTTGGAAACATACCTATGAACCTAACCAAGAGTTTGCTCCTCCTAATTAATGACTTTTTGTAAGTACCTCATTCCTTGAATTAAGCCACTTTGTGCTTAAAATACCTACAGTGGCTTTGGTTTCCTGAACTGAAGCCTGGCTGATGTGGTGTCTGAGTCCACAAGGTCCAGAGCAGATCCTGCGCAAGAGGATTGAAGGAATGTCTATTGACTGAATGGATTATTAAATTTCAGAACGCTGATTACTAAAAATTCTTGCTCTCTATTCACAGCGTAGAGCTCTTCCTGGGAAGTAGACAAGCCAGTGTCTAATGTTTTTCATCACCTTGCCTGTAGGTGGAGCCACGTGACTAGTTATGGATAAAAAAATGTGGGTGCAATTGATGTGTGTCACTTTTAGCTTGAGGTGGCTTTCTCACGTACTCTTCCCTGTTTGGGAGACTCGTACCAAAGGTGACAGCATTTAAATGGAAGGAGTTTGGATGCCTGAGTTGCCATTTGGAGGAGAGCCATCCAGTAGAGTCATTCATTCAACCAGCAACATTATCATTTTTTTCTTTTCTGCGTGAACACCAAATAGCGTTTTACGGTGTTAACTGAAAAAATTTTAAAATTGTTTTCTTACTAGTACAGTACAGTCAGTCACTGAAATAATCTGATTCTCAGAAATTTTGAATGTCAAGAAGCCTATTTAACCAACAGGATTTTATGAGTACTAAATGAGATTGTGTTTGGAGGCAATTTTTAAACTGCCAGGTGCTCTGTATAGAAGACATTGCTGTTATTCTTCTGCCCTCTCCAGGTGCAAACAGGGAAGCACAGGAAGAAAAAACAAAACATACAAAAAAAAAAAAAACCACGCCGGTCACTAGTAGAAAAAGGAGACTTTCCTGCTGAAAAGGAATACAGCTTCTTGCCTCCCAGCTGTCTCCAGACACAAATCTTTCAAGTTCACCCATTCCTGTGGAAGGGTTGATTACTTGTAACTTTGCTGGGGTTTTCAGCTTCCATGTCGTGCCCTGCGTTAGAACACTGTCTTGATGATCTCATGGTTTCTAACACTGCTCCACATCCAGGTTCTGACCTTTAAGGAACTGATTGCCAAGCGTGTCATCATCCATAAATTTCCTGAAGGCACCCCTCAGTCCATGATCCAGAACATTTTCTTTTTTTATTTTGTTACCCCGGGAAAAGCACTATATTTACTGTCCTGTGAATGACTGAGCCATCGACACAGAATTTGTCAGGCAGCTGTGGGGTGTTCTGTGCTAGACACAGTTTTGTCCAGTTTAGTTGTTATTGTTGTTAGTTGCCATTGAGTCGATGCCAACTCACGGTGATCCCATGTGCGTAGAATAGAACTGCTCCACATGCTTTTCAAGACTCCGACCTTTCAGAAGCTGATGTCAGTCCTGTCTTTCCAGAGGCCTCTGTGTGGGTTCTAATTGACAACCTTTGGGTAGCAGTCAAGTCCTTACTTATTGCACCCTTCAGGGACTCCTCCAGTTTAGCTGTTGTTGTTATTAGGTGGGATCCAGTGGGTTTCGACTTATAGAGACCCTACTTACAAAGAGCGAAATATTGCGTGGTCTTGCACCATCCTTACCATCATTACTATGTTGGAGGCCATCGTTGTGGCCACTGTGTCAATCCATCTTATTGAGGGTGTTTTCCTTTTTTACTGACCCTTTACCAACCATGATGTGCCTCCTGATAACACAGCCAAAGTATGTGAGACGAAGTCTTCCCACCCTCATGTCCAAAGAGCACTCTGGCTGTACTTCTTCCAAGACAGTCTTGTTTGTTCTTCTGGCCAGCCCTCCGCCCCCAAAAAACCAGTGCCATTGAGTCGATTCCGTCTCATAGGGACCCTACAGGACAGAGTAGAACTGCCGCATAGAGTTTCCAAGGAGCGCCTGGTGGATTCGAACTGCTGACCCTTTGGTTAGCAGCCGTAGCACTTAACGACTACACCACCAGGGTTTCCGTTCTTCTGGCAGTCCATGGTATATTCAATATTCTTTGCCAACACCATAATTCGAAGTCATCAGTTCTTCTTTGGTCTTCCTTATTCATTGCCCAGCTTTTGCATGCATATGAGGTGACTGAAAATATCATGGCTTGGGTCAGGCTCACCTTAGTCTTCAAGGTGACATCTTTGCATTCTAACACTCCAATTTAGCCAGTGGTGGGGAACAAAACAAAAATTGTCAGCTAGAGAGATAAAAACAATGAAAATTCATTTATACTCCACCAAAAAGAACGTCAGAGTCATTTGTCCAGGCTTTGAATTTTATTGCAAAATAATTTTACTTGCCTCTATATGGATAACAGGGTCCCTGTGTGTCACAAACAAGTTGTGCTCAACTACTAACCTAAAGGTTGGTGGTTCAAATCCACTTAGTGGCAACCCAGAAGAAAGTGCTGGAAATCTGCTGTAAAGATTTCAGTTAAGAAAACATTATGGAGCAGTTCTACTCTTTGACACATGGGGTTGCCATGAGTTGAAATTGACTCAAAGGCAATGGGTTTGGTTTGGTGTATATGGATAGCACGTTTCTCTTCCATTATCTTTCCGTTTTCTCAACATCCTAGCTACATAAGGAAATAGTGGATATTCTCAGTGTACAAATGAGAAAAAAAAAAGTTTTAAGTAAGCTGCAAAAGGCACTATTCTGTCTTTTGGGTTGCAGTTGACCAATAGAACACAGACTGTCAATCAAAATTGGAATTTATTGCCTGACAGGATTGAGAGGTCGACTTGGAGACTAGACTGTTTGAAGGTCAGAGATATTTGGCCATGGGAAGGACCAGAACTAGTTCCCTCCATCTGTCATCCTTATTTTCTCTGTGCTAGCTGTATGTTATACTACAGATTGACTTTCTCCACAGCCTAGAAAAAGATAGTTTCCGAATTTTACATGTTAAAATTTTGCTCACTGGAGCGTGACTATGAAAATTTTGGAGAAGGATCTTTTTGGGTCAGCATAAGTCTGAAATACTGTGATGAAATGCTGGGTGTCATTACATAAACAAAAGCTCCACGCCAAAGGGAGGACATTTTTCAGAAAAGGAAAGCTGAGCAGATGAATGAAACTGTCAACTATGGAAAATCCGGGGCAGAATCAGGCCAAAGATCTAGATTTCCTGATTCTCAGAGGCCTGTATATTCAAGTGTATTTGTATGTTTATTGTCTATATTCCTTTTCAGACTGTAAAAGGTATGATACAATGAACATTTTTCTAAATAAAATTTGACTTTTTACAGATTATTTTCTTTAAATAAATATTGAGATAGGATTGCTGGTTTCATTTATTTTCTTGTTCCTCTATTTTCTATTTCATTGATTCTGTTGTTTTTATTATTTCCTTCCCCTGCTTTGGTTTTAATTCTTCTTTTCCTCATTTTTTAAAATTGTACTTTAGATGAAGGTTTACAGAACAAACTAGCTTCTCATTAAATAATTAATACACATATTACTTTATGACATTGGTTGCCAACCATACCACCTGACAATGCTCTCCCTTCTCGACCTTAGGTTCCCCATTACCAACTTTCCTGTGCCCTCCTGCCTTCTCGTCCTTGCCCCTCGGCTGGTGCGTCCATTTAGTCTTGTTTCGTTTTATGGGCCTGTCTAATCTTTGGCTGAAGGGTGAACCTCAGGAGTGACTTCATTACTGAACTAAAAGAGTGTCCAGGGGCCATACTCTTGGGGTTTCTCCAGTCTCTTTCAGGCCAGTAAGTCTGGTCTTTCTTTGTGAGTTAGAATTTTGTTGTGTTTTGTAGTTTCCTTTGTATAGGTCTTTTACTTCCCAGGTTAGATTTATTCCTAAGTATTTTATTTTTTTAAAGCCTGTTATAAATGGCATTTTTTTCCTGATTTCACTGTTCTTTTGATTGGAGTATAGGAATCCAACTGATATTTGTATGTTTATCTTATATCCTGCTGCTCTGCTGAATCTATTATTAGTTTCAGTAGTTTTGGGGGTTTCTACGTATAGTACATCATTCACAAATAGGGACTGTTTTACTTCTTCATTACCAATTTGGATGTCCTTTATTTCTTTTTCTTGCTTTATTGATCTAGCTAGGACTTCCAGCACAATGTTAAATAGGAGTGGTGATAAAGGGCATCCTTGTCTTGTTCCTGTTCTCAAGGGGAATGATTTCAGCCTCCCTCCATTAAGAATGATGCTGGCTGTTGGTTTGGTATAGATGTCCTTTAGTATGTTGAGGAATTTCCCTTACATACTTACTTGGTTGAGAGTTTTTATCAGGAATGCTTGTTGGACTTTGCTGAATGCCTTTTCTGCATCGACTGAAATGATCATATGATTATTTTATATTATATATTTTTTTTTTATGTGGCAGATTACATTGGTAAATTTTCTAATGTTGAACCATCTTGGCATACGTGGTATGAATCCCGTTTGATCGTGGTGTAATATCTTTTTGATATAATGCTGAATTCTATTGGCTAGAATTTTGTTTAGAATTTTTGTGTCTCTATTCATGAGAGATATTTGGTGTGTAATATTCTTTTTTTGTGGTGTTGTTGCCTGCTTTTGGTATCAGGGATATGCTGGCTTCATAGAATGAATTCAGAAGTATTCTTTCCTTTTCTATGTTCCGAAATAGTTTGAGTAGTACTGGTGTAAGCTCTTCTCTGAATGTTTGGTGGAATTCTCCAGCGAAGCCATCTGGGCTAGGTTTTTTTTGTTGTTGTTGTTGGGAGTTTTTTAAATTACGTTTTCAATCTCTTCTCTTGTTATGGGTCTGTTCAGATTTTCAGCTTCAGTTTGTGTCAGTTTGGGTAAGTAGTGTGTTTCTAGAAATTTGTCCATTGCCTCTAGGTCTTCAAATTTGTTGGAGTATAGTTTTTCATAGTACTCTGTTACATTCTTTTTATTTCAGGTGGGTCTGCTGTAATGTTCCCCATTTCATTTCTTATTTGGGTAATTTGCATCCTCTCCTGTTTTTCTTTGCTCAATTTGTACAAAGGTTTGTTTTTTTTTCCTTTTCTTTAAAGAACCAGCTTTTGGTTTTGTTGATTCTTTTGATTGTTTTTCTATTCTCTATTTCATTTTTTTCTGCACTGATCTTTATTATTTCCTTTCTTCTGCTGTTCTATTTCTATTTGTTTGAGTTTTGTAGCTAATGTTTTGATTTTGTCCCTTTCTTCTTTTTTGATGTGTGCATCTAGTGCTATAAATTGACCTCTGAGGGCCGCCTTTGCTGTGTCCCAAAGGTTTTGGTATGATGTGTTTTGGTTCTTGTTTGATTCTAGGAATTTTTTGATTCCAGGAATTTTTTGATTCCATGTCTGATTTCATCTATTATGCAACGGTTTTAAGGCAGGGTTTTATTCAGTTTCCATGTAATTGATTTTTTTGTCCGCTTTCTTTTCCTGCTGTTAATTTCTACTTTGATGGTGTTGTGGTCAGAGAAGATACTTTGTATTATCTCAATGTTTTGAATTTTGTTGAGGCTGGCTCTAAAAAAAAAAAAAAAACAACTTTTTTTTTTTTGCTCTAAGATGTGGTCTATTCTGGAGAACATTTCATGTGTGTTGGAAAAGAATGTGTACTTTGCAGCCGTTGGGTGAGTGTTCCATATAGGTCTATGAGGTCGTGTTGGCTTATTGTGCTCTTTAGCTGTTCCGTATCTTTGTTGAGTTTCTTTCTAGGTGTTCTGTGCTTTATCAAGAATGGTGTGTTGAAGTCTCCTACTATTATTGTGGAACTGTCACATTTCTCTTTTCAGTGCTGTTAGAGTTTGTTTTATATATTTTGGAGCCCTGTCATTGGGTGTGTAGAAGTTTATTATGATTAAGTCTTCATGATGATTGTCACTTTAATCATTGTGTAGTGACCTTCTTTGTCTTTTATGATGGGTTTTGTTTTAAAATCTATTTTATCTGAGATTAGTATTGCCACTCCTGCTCTTTTTTGGTAGTTATTTGCTTGAAATATTTTTTCCCATTCTTTGATTTTTAATAAATTTACATCTTTGTTTCTAAGATGTGTCTGTTGTAGACAGCAAACTGATGGATCCTGTTTTTTATCCATTCTGTCACTCTGTGTCTCTTTATGGGTGCATTTAGGCCATTTATATTCAGTGTAATTATTGATAGGTGTCAGTTTATTGCTGTGATTTTGTAGTGCTTTTTTTCTGTGGTGCTAACATTTTCTTTGTTCCTTTTACCCTCCTTTGCTGAATTCCTTTTGTTTGTAGATTTCTTTTGTTTTTGTAGATTTTGTTTTTATTGAGACTTTTTTCTTCTTTATTTGATGAGTAGTTTTGTTAACTTTTTTTGTGGTTACCTTGAAATTTACCCTTATTGTTCCTAAGTTTGCACCAGTTTATTATTACTTGGCATTGCCTTGCCTTCCTCTCCATTAGAACGTTCTATATCTACACCATTTATTTCCTTTTTTATTGTTCTGACGTTGTTGTCATTTACAGATTAACCTCCATGGTTCCTGTCTCAATTCTTTTGGTTTTGGATAGTCCTTGAGAGTTCATTTTCTACATTGTTATCTGGCTGGTACAATCTTGCGTCCTGGATTCAGGCTGTGGTCTAATGTTGTTTGTTCTCAGACTGAATGACTCCCTTTAATAATTTTCGTAAGTTTGGTTTGGTTGCTACATATTCCCTTAATTTCATTTATTTGGAAATGTGCTAATATCACCATCATATTTGAACTAGAGTTTTGTAGGGGATGTTATTCTTGGTTAGCAATTTTTTTTCTTTCAAGGTTTTATATATGTCATCCCATTGCCTTCTTACCTGCATGCTTTCTGCTGAATAATCAGAGATTAGTCTTATTGCTTCTCCTCTGTATGCGACTTTTTGTTTTTCTTGAGCTGCTGGCAGGAGTTTTTCTTTGCCTTTGGTTTTAGTGAGTGTGATTATGATATGCCTTGCTGTTTTTCTTTTGGGTTCTATCCTATATGGGGTTCATTGAGCTTCTTGGATGGTCAGCTTTTTATCTTTCATGGTATTAGGAAGTTTTCTGTCAGCAATTCTTCAATGATCCTCTCTGTGTTTTCCCTTTTCTCTCTGTTTTCTGGAACTCCAATCACCCACAAAGTCTTGCTTTTGATTGTATCCCACATAATTCTCAGGGTTTCTTCATTTTTCTTTGTTCTGTTTTCTGATTTTTCCTCAAACAGAATTGTATCCAAGTGTTTATCTTCAATTTCACTGATCCTGTCTTCTATCATTTCAAACCTGCTCCTCAGCCCTTCTATGACACTGTCCATTTGTGAAATCTTGTTGTTTGTCTTTTGGATTTCTAATTCTTTCTTTTTTTTTTTTATGACTTCTAGTTGTGAATTTATTTTGGCATTTTGTTCCTATATTGTTTTCCTGAATTCTTCCACCTTTTTGTCTGTATTTTCATGAATTTGTCCATTTTTCCCCTCATTTTTGTCTGCTTTTTTCTTCAACTCTTGGATAGCTTTTAATATTAGAGATTTGAATTCTCTGTCAGGTAGTCCTAGTGCCTTTTCTTCTACTGGAAAGTCATCTGGTGTTTTATTTTGGACACCTACTGGAACCATACTGTCCTTTTTTTTTTAATATGTTTTGATATTGTCTGCTGTCTTTGGGACATTCAGTAGTTATTTTCTTCATTTCTTGATCGTAGATTTGTTTGTTTCATCCTGCTTTTTTGTTTTATTTGGTTATGTCTGAGCAGGTGGGCTGTATGTTCTTTGTTGTTTGCTCATCTGTAGTCAAGATACTTTTCAACTCCTTGTCCAATGGGCAGGGCCAGTCACTCAGTTATGGTGCAGCAGGGCAGCTCCAGCTGAAGGGGAGGGACTGGGATGGTTTTTTTTGGCACATACTAGGACCGACAGGGTGGGCCAGGAATCAGTGTTCAGCAGGTTCTGGTAGGCTGTGCCTGTGCTGCTTGGTGGTGTGATGTTCAGTGCATGGTGCAGGTAGGCAGGAAAGAGAGATGAGGTTGTGATGTGCGAAGCTAATATGGGTATGGAAGAGAGTAAAGAGAGGAGAGAGAAAGGGGGCCCAAAAACAAACAAAGGAAAAAAAAGTGCTAAGGGAGCTTCCATTGGAGTGGAGAGATGAGAAGCTGAGAAACAGAAATAAGCAAAAAGAAAAAAAAAAGAAAAAGGAAAAGAGAAGAAAAAAATAACTAGATGAAAATTTGGAAAAAAAAGAAAAGCCCCCAGGGTCCCACTGGTGCAGCCATGGAGACTGGGGAAGTGGCTCTCAAGCTGCACAGTATAACCTGGCTAGAGGGGGTATAGATGTCACACAGCACCAGGTATTCAGGAGACAGGAAAAGAAGGTGAGTATATAGACATGAGAACTGAGAAATGAAGAAAGACAGAAAGGGAAAAAGAGAGGGGAAAAAAGAAAAAGAAAGAAAGAAAAAAAGACAAGTTCCCAGGGATCCCACCTATGCAGCTGCATAGATTGGGGGACTGGCTCCTAAGTCACTCGGTTCAGCCTGGCTAGAAGGGGCTACCAAGCTGGGAAAGAAAAAGAAAACAAACGAAACAAAACAAGCAAAAAAAAAAAAAAAAAAAAGAGCCTTAGGGATTACATCAGCCTGGTGTCATGGCCCAGAGGAGTGGTTCCTCAGTCCAGTGGGGCTGCACAACCTTTCAAGAAGAAGCAAAGATGTCAAATGGAGCCAGGTGTTCGAGAGAAAGGAGGGGGAGTTGGTGGGAGGCACGGAAGAAACCAAAAGAAACAGAAAGAAGCAACATCAGCTCACATAGATGGCCAGTGTGAGCAGGGGTAATCCAAGCAGCCTGGGGTGGAAGCAGTTGCCTCCTGGTGGAGAGACTGTGGCTGGCGAGAAGCAGAGGAGGTGGAGGGGTGGAGAAGCGTGGGGTTTGGGAAAGTGTATATCGCTAGTTACCAGGTGCTCTGTCTCCTGCTGGAGACTTCGTGAAGCTGCATTCCCCTACTCCCTGTCCACAGACCTCCAGTGTGGGCAGGGCGAATCAAAGTGGCAGGGACACTGCACTTCCCCAACAGCCAAGCCACCGCAGCCAGCCAGGAAGCTTGGAGGTACAGCAGTGGGGAGAGGATGGAGGGTAGGAAAGCGTGCATTGCTGGTTGCTGGGTGCTCTGCCTCCTGCTGGGAGCTCCGTGGAGCTGCTTTCCTGTGTTCACCGACCACCGATCCATGACAGGAATCCAAGATGGCAAATACCTACTGTGTTAGTTGATAGGAGGACTCTGCACGTGTCTCTCCTCGTTCTCTGTCCTCTGTCAGTTTCTTATTCCATTCAGCTTTTGGCTGAGTTCTTCATCTCTTCATTTGACACTTTGGGTTCCAGGACTGTTGCTTGTCTCTGTTTTACTTGGTTTTTTGGGTCTCTGCTGTGGAGGGACTGTGTGATACTTGTCTATGGTGCCATTTTAGCCGGAAGTCCCTGGATTGTATGGTATTTCTATTTCTAGATTTTCAAGGAGGTGTCATACTGTTTTCCATCATGGCTGTACCATTTTACATTCCCATCAGCAGTGCATAAGAGCTCCTATCTCCCCCACAACCTTTCCAACATTTATTTTCTGTTTTTTTTTTTTTTTTTGATTAATGCCAGTAAATTCAGGATGAGATGGTATCTCACTGTAGTTTTGACTTGCATTTCCCTAATTCCTAATGATCACGAGCATTTCCTCATGTGTCTTTTGTCTGAATGTCTTTTTGGTGAAGTGTCTATTCATATCCTTTGTCCATTTATTAATTGGATTATTTGTGTTTTTGTTGTTGAGGTGTTGAAATATTCTATAGATTTTAGAGATTAGACCCTTGTCAGATATGTCATAGCCAAATTTTTTTTTCCAGTCTATAATTTCTCTTTTTACTGTTTTGGTGAAGTATTTTGAGGAGCATTTAAGTGTTTAATTTTTAGGAACTCCTAGTTATCTAGTTTATCTTCTTGTTATAGTTTGTATTCTATTTATGCTATGTATTAGGTCCCCTAGTATTGTCCCATTTTTTTATTTTCATGATCTTTATTGTTTTAGATTTTGTATTTAGACCTTTGATTCATTTTGAGTTAGTTTATGCATGGTGTGAGGTGTGGATCTTGTTTCTTTTTTTTTTTTTTTTTACCAATGGACATCCAGTTTTGCAAGCATCGTCTGTTACAAAGTCTGTCTTTTCCCCACTTAATGCACTTTGCCCTTTGTCAAAGATCAGCTGATCATAGGGGGATAGATTTACATCCGGGTTCTTGACTCTGCTCCACTGGCCTATGTGTCTATCATTGTACAAGTAAAAGGCTGTTTAGACTACCATGGCTGTATAGTAGTTTCTGAGATCAAGTAGTGTGAGGCCTCCTAATTTTTTCTTCTTCAATTATCCTTTGCTTATTTGGTGACTTCTACATTTCCATACAAATTTGGTGAATAGTTTTACCATCCTGTTAAAGAATGCTGTTGGTATTTGCATCTGGATTACATTATATCTGTAGATTGTGTTGGTTAGAATTGACAGTTTCACAATATTGAGTCTTCCCATTAATGAGCATGGTATAGTTTTCCATTTACGTACGTCTCTTTTGGTTTCTTGCAATAGTGTTCTGTGGTTTTCTTTGTATAAAAAACGCATTGCTGTCAGTTTGATTCTGACTCATAGTGACCCTGTAGGACAGAGTAGAATTGCCCCATAGAGTTTCCAAAGAGTGGCCAGTGGATTCAAACTGCCAACCTTTTTGTTAGCAGCCATAGCAGTTAACCACTACACCACTGCGGTTTCCTTTCTTTGTAGAGGACTTTTACATCCCTGGTTAGATTTATTCCTTAGTATTATATCTTCTTAAAACCAAAAATCCAAACCCATTGCCACTGAGTTGATTCTGACTCATAGTGAACCTATAGGACAGAGTAGAACTGCCCCATAGAGTTTCCAAGGAGAGCCTGGTGGATTCGAACTGCAGACCTTTTGGTTAGCAGGTGTAGCTCTTAACCACTACACCACCAGAGTTTCCTGTATCTTCTTAGGAGCTATTATAATTTGTACTATTTTCCTGATTTCCTTTTTGAAATTGTCTTTGTTGGTGTATAGGAATCCAACTGATTTTTGCATGTCAATCTTGTATCCTGCAACTTTGCTGAATCTTTCTATTAGTTCTAGTGGTTTTGTTGTGAATACTGTGGGGATCTCAATTTATAGGACCACATCATCTGTGAATTGGGATAGTTTTACTTCTTTCTTTCCGATTTGATTGCCCTTTATTCCTTTTTCGTGCCTTATTGCACTAGCTAGGACTTCCAGCACAATGTTAAATAGGAGTACTGATAAAGGTAATCCTTGATTTGTTCCTGTTCTCAGGGGCAATGTTTTTAGCCTCTCTCCATTGAGAATGATGTTGGCTGTTGGTTTTGTATGGGTGTCTTTATTATGTTGAGGAATTTCCTTTCTATTTTTCTTTTATTCAGAGTGGAATGGAAGTTGGACTTTATCAAATGTCTTTTTTTTGTGTCAATTGGGATGATCTTGTGACTCCTTTCTTTTGTTCTACTTATGTGATTGATTATGTTAATTGATTTTCTAATCGCGAACCATCTTTGCATACCTGCTATGAATCCCACTTGGTTGTGGTGTATTATTTTTTAGACATGATGCTAAATTCTATTCGTTAGACTTTTGTTTCCAATTTTTCCATCTATATTCATGAAAGATATTGGTCTGTAATTTTCTTTTTTAGTGGTGTCTTTGGCTTTTGTATTAAGGTTATGCTGGCTTCATAGAATGATTTCAGGAGCATTCCTTCCTTTTTTATGCTGTGAAATATTTTGAGTAGTACTGGTGTGAGCCCTTCTCCAAATCTTTGTTAGAATACTCCTGTGAAGTCTTCCAGGCCATTGATTTTGTTTTGTTGGGAGTTTTTTAAAATTACCTCTTTAATCCCTTTTCTTGTTGGGGGTCCGTTCGGATTCTTTATCTCAGTTTATATTAGATTAGGTAGGTAGTGTGTGTCTAGAAATTTCTCCATTTCCTTTGTTATTGTTTTGTTCGGTTCAGTGAAGTCAATTCTGACGAATAGTGACCCTATGTATAACAGATCGAAACACTGCCTGAGCTTGAGCCACCCTCACAATCATTGTTGTACTTGAGCCCATTGTTATAGCCACTGCCAATGCATCTTGTTGAGGGTCTTCCTCTTTTTTGCTGACCCCCCACTTTACCAAGCATGACCTCCTTCTCCGTGGACTGATCCCTCCTGATAACATGTCTAAAATATGTAAGATAGAATTTCACCCTCCTTGCTTCTAATGAGCATTCTTGTTGTACTTCTTCCAAGACAGACATGTTCATTCTTTTAGAGGTCCATGGTATATTCAATATTCTTCGCCAACATCATAATTCAAAGGCATCAGTTCTTCAGTCTTCCTTATTCATTGTCCAGCTTTCACATATATATAATATATAAGGCTATTGAAAACACATCTTAGGTGCACCTTAGTCTTCAGGGTGGTGTCTTTGATTTTTACACTATAAAGATATCTTTTGCAGCAGATTTGCCCACTGCAATGCATCATTTGATTTCCTGACTGCTACATCCATCGGTATTGATAGTGGATTTGAGTAAAATGAAATCCTTGACAACTTCAATCTTCTCTCTGTTTATCATGATGTTTGTGAGGATTTTCGTTTACTTTATGTTGAGGTATAATTCATACTGAAGGCTATGTTCTTTGGTCTTCATCAGTAAGTGCTTCAAGCCCTCTTCACTTTTAGCATGCAAGGTTGTGTCATCTGCATAATGCACGTTGTTGATGAGTCTTCCTCCAATCCTGATACCCCATTCTTCATATAGTCCAGCTTCTTGGATTATTTGCCCAGCATAAAGACTACATAAGTATGGTGAAAACTTTCAACCCTGGTGTTCACCTTTCCTGACTTTGAACTGCGCAGTATCCCCTTGTTCTGTTGGAATGACTGCCTCTTGATCTATTTACAGATTCCTCATGAGCACAATCAAGTGTTCTGGAATTCCCATTCTTCACAGTGTTACCTATAGTTTGTTATGATCCACACAGTGAAATGCCTTTGCATAGTCAATAAAACACAGGTAAACATCTTTCTGGTATTCTCTGTTTTCAGCCAGCATCCATCTGACATCAGCAATAATATTCCTATTCCCACGTCCTTTTCTGAATCTGGCTTGAATTTCTGGCAGTTCCCTGTCAATGTACTGCTGGAACTGCTTTTGAATGAGCTTCAGCAAAATTTTACTTCTGTGTGATATTAATGATATTGTTCGATACTTTCCACATTAGGTTGTATCACCTTTCTTTGGAATAGACATAAATATGGATCTCTTCCAGGCCGTTGGCCAGGTAGCAATCTTCCAAATTTTGTAGCATAGATGAGTGAGCACTTCCAGCGCTGCATCCACTTCTTGAAACATCTCAGTTGGTATTCTGTCAATTCCTGGAGGCTTGTTTTTCATCAATTCCTTCAGTGGAGCTTGGACCTCTCTCTTCAGTACTATCGTTTCCTGATTATATGCTACCTGATTATATGAACGCTAGTGAGCGAAGACCAGACGAGTTGTGGAATGACATCAAGGACATCATCCATGAAGAAAGCAAGAGGTCACTGAAAAGACAGGAAAGGAAGAAAGAGCAAGATGGATGTCAGAGGAGACTCTGAAACTTGCTCTTTAGCGTTGAGAAGCTAAAGCAAATGGAAGAATTGATGAAGTAAAAGAACTGAACAGAAGATTTCAAAGGGCCTCTCGAGAAGACAAAGTAAAGTATTATAAAGACATGTGCAAAGAGCTGGAGATGGAAAACCAAAAGGGAAGAACACGCTCGGCGTTTCTCAAGCTGAAAGAACTGAAGAAAAAATTCAAGCCTCGAGCTGCAATAGTGAAGGATTCCATGGGGAAAATATTGAACAATACAGGAAGCATCAAAAGAAGATGGAAGGAATACACAGAGTCATTATACCAAAAAAAATTAGTCGATGTTCAACCATTTCAAGAGGTGGCGTATGATCAGGAACCGATGGTACTGAAGGAAGAAGTCCAAGCTGCTCTGAAGGCATTGGTGAAAAACAAGGCTCCAGGAATTGATGGAATATCAATTGAGATGTTTCAACAAACAGATGCAGCACTGGAGGTGCTCACTTGTCTATGCCAAGAAATATGGAAGACAGCTTCCTTTCCAATTGACTGGAAGAGATCCATATTTATGCCTATTCCCAAGAAAGGTGATCCAACTGAATGTGGAAATTATAGAACAATATCATTAATATCACACACAAGCAAAATTTTGCTGAAGATCATTCAAAAGTGGCTGTAGCAGTATATTGAGAGGGAACTGCGAGAAATTCAGGCCAGTTTCAGAAGAGGACGTGGAACCAGGGATATCATTGCTGATGTCAGATGGATCCTGGCTGAAAGCAGAGAATACCAGAAGGATGTTTACCTGTGTTTTATTGACTATGCAAAGGCAACCGATTGTGCAGATCATAACAAACTATGGATAACATTGCAAAGAATGGGAGTTCCAGAACATTTAATTGTGCTCATGAGGAACCTTTACATAGATCAAGAGGCAGTTGTTTGGACAGAACAAGGGGATAATGATTGGTTAAAGTCAGGAAAGGTGTGTGTTAGGGTTGTATTCTTTCGCCATACCTATTTAATCAGTATGCTGAACAAATAATCCAGGAAGCTGGACTATATGAAGAAGAAAGGGGCATAAGGATTGGAGGAAGACTCATTAACAACCTGCGTTATGCAGATGACACAACCTTGCTTGCTGAAAGCGGAGAGGACTTGAAGCACTTACTAATGAAGATCAAAGACCACAGCCTCCAGTATGGATTACAGCTCAACATAAAGAAAACAAAAATCCACACAACTGGACCAATGAGCAACATCATGACAAAAGGATAAAAGATGGAAGTTGTCAAGGATTTCATTTTACTTGGCTCCACAATCAACACCCATGGAAGCAGCAGTCAAGAAATCAAAAGATGCATTGCATCGGGCAAATCTGCTGCAAAAGACCTCTTCGAAGTGTTGAAGAGCAAAGATGCCACCCTGAAGACTAAGGTGCGCCTGACCCAAGCCATGGTATTTTCAATCACATCATATGCATGTGAAAACTGGACAATGGATAAGGAAGACCAAAGAAGAGTTGATGCTTTTGAATTGTCGTGTTGGCAGAGAATATTGAGTATACCATGGACTGCCAAAAGAACGAACAAACTTGTCTTGGAAGAAGTGCGGCCAGGATGCTCCTTAAAGGCAAGGATGGCGAGACTGCGTCTTACATACTTTGAACATGTTGTCAGGAGGGGTCAGTCCCTGGAGAAGGACATCATGCTTGGCAGAGTACAGGGTCAGCGGAAAAGAGGAAGACCCTCAACGAGGTGGATTGACACAGTGGCTGCAACAATGAGCTCAGGCATAACAACGATTGTAAGGATGGCGCAGGACCGGGCAGTGTTTCGTCCTGTTGTGCATAGGGTCGCTATGAGTTGGAACTGACTCAACGGCACCTAACAACGACAACAACAACAACAAGTGTTTGAGTGTAGTTCACACTCTTTTTAACTAATGACTGTGTATTCCTTCCATCTTCTTTTGATACTTCCTGTGCCATTTAATATTTTCCCAGTAGAATCCTTCAATATTGCAACTCAAGGCTTGATCTTTTTCTTCAGTTCTTTCAACTCGAGAAATGCTGGGTGTGTTCTTCCTTTTTGGTATTCTAACTCCAGTTTTTTGCACGTGTCATTATATTTTACTTTGTCTTCTCAAGCTGCCCTATGAAATCTTCTGTTCAGCTCTTTTACTTCATCATTTCTTCCATTTGCTTTAGCTACTCAATGTTCAAGAGCAAGTTTCAGAGTCTGTTCTCACATGCATTTTGGTATTTTCCTTATTTCCTGTGTTTTTAATGACCTCTTGCTTTCTTTATGTATGATGTCCTCGATGCCATTCCACAACTTCTCTGGCCTTTGGTCATTAGTGTTCAAAGCATCAAATCTAGTTTTGAGATTGTGTCTAAATTCAGGTGGTATATACTACTCAAGGTCGTACTTTGGCTCTCATGGACTTGTTCTAATTTTCTTCAGCTTCAACTTGAACTTGCTTGTGAGCAGTTGATGGTCTGTTCTGCGGTTGGCCCCTTGCCTTGTTCTGACCGATGATATTGAGATTTTGTATTGTCCCTTGCCACAGACGTATTCATTGATTCCTATGTATTTCATCTGGTGAGGTCCATCTGTATAGTCACTGTTTATGTTGTATTTGCAGTGAAGAAGTGGTTGGTCTTGCAGAATTCAATGATGTGATCTGTGGCATCATTTCTATCTCCAAGACCATGTTTTCCAAATACTGATCTTCTTTGTTTCCAACTTTTCCTTCCAATCACCAGTAATTATCAATGCATCCTGTCTGCATGTTCTAACAATTTCAGACTGCAGAAGTTGTTAAAAGTCTTCAATTTCTTCATCTTCAGCCTCAGTGTTTGGTGTGTAAATTTGAATAATATTCATATTAATTTGTCTTCCTTATAGGTGTATGGATATTATCCTATCATCGACAGTGCTGCACTTCAGTATAGATCTTGAAATGTTCTTTTTGATGATGAATGCGGTGCCATTCCTCTTCAAATTGTTATTCCTGGCATGGTAGACCATATGGTTGTCTGATTCAAAATGGCCAATACCAGTCCACTTCAACTCATTAATGCCTAGGATATCAATGTTTACGTGTTCCGTTTCATTTTAGACTATTTCCAATTTTCCCAGATTCATATTTTGTGCATTCCATGTTCCAATTATTAATGGATGTTTGCAGCTATTTCTTCTCATTTTGAGTTGTGGCAAATCAGCAAATGAGGGCCCCTGAAGCTTGACTCTATCCACATCCTTAAAGTTGACTTTACTTTGAGGAGGAATCTCTTCCCCAGTTGTCTTTTGAGTGCTTTCCATCCTGAGGGGCTCATAGTCTGCCACTATATCAATGTTCCACCGCTATTCATAAAGTTTTCACTGGTTAATTCTTTTCAGAAGTAGACTGCCAAGTCCTTCTACCTAGTCTGTCTTAATCTGGAAGCTCAGCTGAAACCTGGCCACCATGCATGATCTTCCTGGTATTTAAATACCCGTGGCATAGCTTCCAGCATCAGAGCAACATGCAAGTTCCCATAGTATGACAAACTGACAGACGTGGGGGCCATTTCCTCTAGGTTCTCAAATTCGTTGGAGTACAATTTTTATGTTATGATCCTTTTTGTGGAAACCCTGGTGGTGTAGTGGTTAAGTGCTACGGCTGTGAACCAAAGGGTGGGCAGTTCAAATCCGCCTGGCGCTCCTTGGAAACTCTATGGGGTGGTTCTACTCTGTCCTGTAGGGTCGCTATGAGTCGGGATCGACTCGATGGCACTGGGTTTGGTTTTTTTTGGATCCTTTTTGTTTCAGTTGGGTCTGTTGTAATGTACTCGATCTCATTTCTTGTTTGGGTTATTTGTTTCCTGTTTTTCTTTCCTCAGTTTGGGCAAAGGTTTGTCGATTTTTTTGATCTTTTCAAAGAATCAATTTTAGGTTTTGTTGACTCTATTGTTTTTCTGTTCTCTGTTTCATTTATTTCTCCTCTTTATTATTTCCTTTCTTCTGATGTCTGCGGGCTTCTTTTGCTGTTCTGTTTCTATTTGTTCAAGTTGTAGAGCTAACATTTTGATTTTGATCTTTTCTTCTTTTTTTGATGTGTGTTGTTCTTGCTATAAATTGACCTCTGAACACTGCCTTTGCCGTGTTCCAAAAGTTTTGTTGTGATTGTTTTCATTCTCATTTGATTCTAGGATTTTTGTGATGCCCTCTTTGATTTCTTCTATTACCCAGTTGTTTTTAAGTAGGGAATTATTCAGTTTCCATTTATTTGTTTTTTTTTTTTTTTGGTTCTTCCCTTCATTGGTTTTTATTTTTATGGCATTGTGATTACAGGGAATGCTTTGTATTATATCGATATTTTGGATTATATTGAGGGTTGCTTTGTGGCCTAAAATGTGGTCTATTCTGGAGAATGTTCTATGTGTGTTGGAAAATAATGTGTACTTTGCTACTGTTGGTTGGAGTATTCTATATATGTGTATGAGGTCAAGTTCGTTGATTATGGCCTTTAGATATTCTGTATCTTTGTTGAGTTTCTAGATGTTCTGTGCTTTATCTAGAGTGGTGTGTTGAAGTATCCTGCTGATATTGTGGAACTGTCTATTTCTCTTTTCAGTGCTGTTAGAGTTTTTTTTAATGTATTCAGAAGTGATGTCATTAGGTGTGTAGATAGTTATTAAAGCTATTTTTTTTTTTTTTTTGGTAGATTGTCCCTTTAATCATTATATAATGTCATAATGTCCTTCCTTGTCTTTTATGGCTGATTTCCCCTTAAAATCTGTTTTATCTGAGATTAATATTGTTACTCTTCCTCTGTTTTGGTTACTGTTTGCTTGGTATAAATTTTTTACATTTGATATTTAATATATTTATGTCTAATATGTGTCTCTTGTACACAGTATATTGACAGGTCCCTTTTTTTTTTTATATCCGTTCTGCCAATCTCTGTGTCTTTACGGGTGCACTGAAGCCATTTACATTTGGTATGATTATCGATAGGTATTAGTTTATTGCTGTTATATTGCTGTGCTTTTTTTTTTTTGTTGGTGTTAACATTTTCTTTGTTCATCTTACTTTCCTGTGCTGAGATACTTTCGTTTGTGGATTTTCTTTTCTTTCATTGTTATAGGTATTGTGTTCACTGAGTCTAAGTTTTTCTTCTTTTTTTTTATTTTGATGGGTAGGCTTGCTAACTTTCTTTGTGGTTACCTTGAAATTTCACCTTGAGTTCTTCTCCACTTGAAAGTTGTATGCCTACACTGTTTATTTTCCTTGTATTGTTTTCACATTGTCATCATTTGGAGGTTAACTTCTCCCCCTCCCCTTTTTTTAAAAGTCTTTTAGTTTTGTTCTAGTATTGAGAATTATTTACCATATTTGCTATCTGACTGATTCTGTTCTGGTTCCTACAGTCCTGTTGTTGTCTGATATTGTTGGTCCCTAACTGAGGGACTCTGTTAACATTTCTCATAAGTTTGTTTGGGTTTTTATGAATTCCCTTAATTTATGTTTAACTGCAAATGTCCTAATTTCTCCGTCATATTTGGGGGAGAGTTTTACAGGATATATTATTCTTGGTTCGTTATTTTTCTCCCCCAAGGTTTTATATATATTATCCCATTGCGTTCTTGCATGCATAGTTTCTGCCCAGTAATCAGAGTTTACTCTTATTATTTCCCCCTTGTGACTTTTCTTTTTTCTGAGGCTGCTATCAGGATTTTTTCTTTGTTTCTGATTTTGTTAAGTGTGATTGTGATATGCCTTGGTCACTTTCTTCTGAGATTTATCCTTTCTTAGATTTGTCGAGCTCTTGGAAGGTCAGCTTTTCATCTTTCGTGATATTTGGGAATTTTCCCACCAGCAAATCATCAACAATATTTTCTGTTTTCCATTTTCTCCCTCTCTCCTGGAAATCTGATCTCATGCAAATTTTTCCTATTGATTGTGTCCCACATAATTCTTAGGATTTCTTCATTCTTTTCTCTGATTTTTCCTCAAAGTGGCTTGCATTTATTTATCTCCAGTCTTGCTTATTCTATCTTCCATGGTTTCAATTATTTTCCTAAAACCTTCTACTGAGGAGTCCATTTCTGAAACTTTGTTATCTTTTGGATTTCACATTGTTGTTTTTGTGTGATTTCTGTTTACTTATTTATTTTTGGTGTTTTGTTCTTGTATTATTTTCCAGAATTCTTCTATTGCTTTGTCTGTGTTTTCCTTGATTTTGGGCATCTTTTCATTGTTTTTGTCTGTTTTCCATGATTTTGTTTCTTTTTTTTGTGGTCTTTCTTCCTTGGTCTCTCTCCTAATCTCTTGAAGAGCCCTAAATATCAGTCTTTTGAATTCTGTGTCAGATAATTCCACTGCCTTATCTTCTACTGGAACATTATCTGGTTTTTTATTTTTGTCAGTTGCTGGAGCCATCTTGTCCTGCCGTTTTTACGTATTTTGGTATTGTCTGCTGTCTCCAAGATATTAGGGGATTATATTATTTACTGATTAATCGTGTCTTCATTTGTTTTGTCCTCCTTTTTTGTTTTGTTTTGATATGTAAGGGCAGGCGGGCTGTGCATGCTTTGCTTCTTAATCATCTGTGGGCTTAATATCTCTCACAACCTTGTCAAGTCAGCAGGACAGCTGCAGGCAGGGCAAGCCCTCTTCACTGTACACTGGTTTGGCTAGGAGGGTGATTGTGGACTGGGTGGGCAGTGTCTGCTTCCTAGTGTTGGTCCAGTGATGTGGAAACATTCACAACCCTTCACCAGATGGATGGGGGTGTTGGACATGGAGTGGTACGGATTTGCTTACCACGTTTTAGCAGCTGGTTGCGTTGTGGGAGGGAGGGATGGTGCAGGCCTTGTATGGCAGTGGGCCTGAGCTAAAGGAATGTTCTATCCATGGCTGTGCAGCAGGGGCCAGTGGGAATGGAAGGAGACAGCATACAGGTCTAGGTGGGAGGAAGAAGAAAAGAAAAGACAGAAAAAAAAAAAGTTAGCCAGTGGGTGGTGGCAGAGCAAACTGAGGGCTGTTGAGTAGGGGGCGGAGGTGGTATATGGGCTTAGATGCAAGGTAGAAAGGAAAGAAATATAAAGAAAAATTAAAAAAATGGCAGTGTGGTAGATGGCAGGGCCCATCTTGGGGTACCTGTGGGCCGGTGTGACTGTGGCACTCTACTTGTGATGGCATGGCGGGGGTCAGTGGGAAGGGAGGATAGCATATAGGGCTAAGTAGGAAGGAGAAAGAAAAGAAAGGAAATAAGGAATGAAAAACGGTGCATGGTGTTGGCTTGCGGATGGGGGGCAAACCTGGGGCAGCAGTGGGCTGACACACTAGTGGCTCTCTAGCTATGGTGGCACAGCAGCGGCGGGTGTGAAGGGGGGGAGGTGGCATATGAGGTCAGGTGGGAGGGAGAAAGAAAAGGAAGAAAGTGGAAAAATATATAAGTTAAGAAAAAAAAATTAAAAACTAGCAGTGCGAAGGGGACTGGCAAGTGGGGGCAGGGTGGAACCGAAGCCCAGTGGGAAAGGAAGAAAGATGATGTTTAGGGCTAGGTGGAAGAGAGAAAGAAAAAAAAATGGTGATGTGGCATGAGGTGATGGGTGGTGGCAAGGCAGACCGAAGGCTGTGGCAGGCCAATGGCTCCCTAGCTGTGGTGGCATTGCAGAGGCCAAGGGTAAGGGGCAGAGGTGGCATATGGGGCTAGGTGGGAGGGGAAAGAAAAGGAAGAAAGGGAGGAAAAAAAAAAGCAAAAAAAAGCAAGGAGGGAGTTGGCAAGTGGGTGCAGGCCAGACCTGGAATGGCAGCAGGCTGATGGCATTCTAGTCTTGGTAGTGTGGTGAGGTCCAGTAGGAAGAGAGGAAGTGGCATATGTGGCTAGGTGGAAAAGATAAAGAAAGAGAAAAAAAACCCATGCAGTAGGAGGAGTTGGGGTGTGCTGGGGTAGGGGGCTTGTTTTATGAACCCCAGCAGTGGGGGATAACAGGATGGGTGGGGTTCTTATTTCTACTTACCAGAAGGGTGAGGGGTGGGAAAGCATGTTTCTCTGATTACCAGGTGCACTGTCTCCTGTTGGTAGCTCTGTGAAGTTGCCTTCCCACATTCCCTGACCAGGGTTGTTGCTGGCTGTCCTTCAAGATGGCAACGCTGTGCCATGTTAGTTGGCAGGAGACCTCCACTCTGTATCTCTCTTTGTTCTATGTTTTCTTCTAATCAGTGCTTTATCTAGTTCTTTATTCCTTCATTTGATGCTAAGTGTTCCAGAATTGACATTTGTGTCTGTTTTACTTAGTTTTTCAGGTCTTTGCTGTAGAGGGATGGCATGGTGCATCTCTGTCTAGAGAGCCACGTTGGCTCCACCTCCTCTTCTTTTCTAATACAGGTATTTAAAGCTATAAACTTCCTTCTAAGCACTGCTTCTGTTGCTTTTCATAAATTTTGATATGTTTCATTTTAAGATTTATTCAGTTTAAAATATTTCCTCTTTCCCTTATCATTTGTTCTTTATACATGGTTTACTTAGATGAGTGTAGTTCTTTTTCCAACTATTTGGAAAATTTCCAAATTCCTTTTTGTTGTGAATTTTTAATATAATTTTGTTGAGTTGGAGAACATATTTTGTATGATTTCAAACTTTTAAAATTTATTTCATCACACAGTATATAATTTATCCTGGAGAGATATCCAAGTGCCCTTGTCAAGTGTGTGTATTCTGGTGTCATCAGGTGGAGTTTTTGGTAAATGTCAATTATGTCCAGTTTGTTGATATTGCTATTCAAGCCTCTTCTATATTCTTGTTGATATTTTGTCTAGTTATGCTATCAATTATAGAGAATGGTGTAGGAAAATTATTGTTAAATTTTCTGTTTCTTTCTCAGTTCACTCAGACTCCTGGGCAGCTAGAGATGTGTGGAGAGCTTGGGCCCTCTTTGGTCTCCCCCGATTGTGTGTGGAATCTTTCAGTCAGCAAGGAATGTGTGAAATGCTTATCAAATCCTCTATGGTTCTCTCATTTGTACTATCTTCCTGTAAACTGTTGACCAGTCTTCCAGTCTGCTGCTCAATTTGATAGCGGATAATGGTTTTCACTCTCTGCTCCAAATCAAAACATCTACCTTCAGCAGTGAAGCTACTGATTTTTACAGTCAGTTCTGCCATGGTTGAACTATCACATCAACTAACCTAGTGGTGGAGGAGATTGGATAAGAGCAGTCCCAGGCAAGAACAACACAAACTCATACTCCTCCTACCTGAACTTCAGCAGCTTTTCATAAATAAATGCCTCTCAGTTTAGAGTTTTCTACTTGTTGGTTTTGAGAGCCTTGCTCACAACTTATTTTTTCCAGTATTACAGTTGTTTCCTGGGGAAAGGATTTATGACCCCATCACTCTGCTATGCCATATACATTGCTGACAATTTTTTTTTTTGTGTGTGTGTGATGACTACGTTTCCCCAGTATTATGTTAGGCCAAATGTTCTCCACACTTGGGCTCTGAAGTTTATAGCCCTTTAGTTTGTGTTTAAACATCAGCCACCCTTCCCAAAGTATTCCCATGGTGCCATAGAGGAAGGACTCCACCCTCAGCCACATGTTACCTGAAAGCTATCTACTCCCTTGTACGATTTCCAGACAAAATACAGGACACTCAGTTAAGTTTGAATTCCAGATAAAGAACAAATAATTTTTTAGTATAAATATGCCCCAAATATTTCACGGAACATACTTTACTAAAAACTTACTTGCTGTTTGTCTGAAATTCAGTTTTAATTGTATATCCAGTATTTTTATTTGCTAAATCTGGCAACACTGCGCCCTCGTCTGTCTGGATTTTGCCATTTGGCTGAAAATATCAGATCCGCTTGCCCCCAACACACACACACACACACACACACACACACACACACTTCACTTATGGTGAAATTTCCCCTCAAGAAAACTTTTATGTCCTTTGATGCAGGTAAACCAATGATTTCAGTTGAGATTATCTTTATTAACCCATCAGGGAAATTCGTATTATATTAAATGCTAACATGGAGAGATTTTTGGTTCATTATCTTTCTTTCAGAAAACTTCTTGGCTCAAATACAAATTAGCTCCAAATATAGTACAAGAGGTCAGCCTTTGTCAAGCCTCAAAATAGTCTCTGTTACATTCTTGCCTTACAGAATTAATAATTACAAAATTGATTCTTCTAGTAGAAAGGTCTCTGCCTTTGTGGTTAGAAAGCTACTGCCAACATTTATTTTATAACAGTAGAATTGACATACAATTAAATTTATGCTTTTATGTGTACAATCAAATGATTTTTAGAATATTTGCAGAGTTGTGCAAACATCTCCATTATCTAATTATCTATTTCCGGAACATTTCATCGCCTCAAAAAGAAGCCCATACCCATTAACAGTAATTCCCCATTCTCCTCATCCCCTCACCCTTGATAATCACTCATTTACATTCTGTCTTTATGGATTTGCCTATTCTTAACATTTTGTATAAATGGAATCATACAACATGTGACATTTTCTGTCTGGGTTTTCACTTCACATAATGTTAACAAGGTTCGGTCTTGAAATATAAGCTGCTCTCATTTAAAACAATGTATATATTTCCACTCAGTCAGGAACCACTCCTCAAATTTGTTTTAATCTATAATATTTCTATTTCTGCTGTTTGCTATGGATTTGATTCTGACAGCATAGAACTGTCCCATAGGGTTTCTTAGGCTGTGGTCTTTACTGAAGCAGATCACCAGATCCTTTCTTCCTTGGAGCCACTGTTGGGTTCAAATTACCAAATGTTTTTTTAGCCAAGAGTGTGAATTTTTGTTCATGTATTAGCTAACACATTGTATTTCCTAATGAAAGAGGAAAATGGGATCCCGACTTGCATGTGTGGGCTTCCAAGACCTATGTGCTTTTTGCAGTACCACATATTCCATTCTTTAAGTCTGGGTCACTTCCTGGACACATCATCACCCAGACCAAGCACCCTCTGGAAACCCACTCTGAGCTCCTGGGTCCTAAGGGCATACACCATGGGGTTAAGGGCTGGGGGGATGACACTGTGCAGCACATTGAGGAGAACAGGGATGAGGGGAACACTTTTCCCTGCCAGGTGGGTGACAGATACTACAACAATGGCTGTATAGAAAAAGAAAATGAGGATGAGGTGGGAGCTGCAGGTACCCAGGGCCTTCGATGTTGCTTCAGCAGAGTTCATCCTCAGCACTGAACGAAGAATCAAAGCATAGGAAGCAAAGACCAGGCCCATGTCACTCCCACCTATGACCCAGACCAAGACCAACTGGTAGAATCTGTTCATGGTGATGTCGTCACAGGCCAGACTGGTGACTCCCAAGTTAGAGCAGAGGCAGTGTTCAATCTCATTCCTGGAGCAGTAGAGTCGCTGAGAAGCCAGTACAGGCACTGGGATTGTCAATAGGCCGTTCCTGAGCACCATGAATGCTGTACATTTGACTACGAAAGTTTCAGTAACTATGGAGGGGTATTGAAGAGGATAGCAAATGGCTACATATCTATCCATAGCCATGCAGAGGAATATGCCTGACTCCATGCCCATAACAGAATGAATGGCATAGACCTGAGCAAAGCACTGAGGGAGGCTGATAGCTTTGGTGTCAAACCAGAATATGGCCAGGATCTTGGGCACGATAGTGGTAGCCAGGCCAATGTCGACTATAGCAAGGATACTAAGGAATTGATACATGGGCTGGTGCAGTGTAGACTCATGCTGGATGGTGATCACGATGAGGAGGTTGGCACTTAGAGCTAAGAGGTAAAGCAGAGCCAGGGGCAGGGAGAGCCAGTGCTGCCACTCGTGAATGCCTGGGAATCCCATCAGGATGAACTCAGATACTTGAAACCTTGAGCTATTAGTTACACTCTGGGAGATGTTCATATCTTGGGGTAACTTAATTATTAGCATCTGTCTGCAGAAAAAGGGGAACAAGAAGGAAGTTTAGTTAAGTGTTAAGCTGAGATTCAGGTTTAATTTAAAAGTATAAGATTCACCCACAATGACTTAGTCCCTTTGATCATGATATTCCCCCGTGTATTTTTGTTCTCTGGGAAATGTTGAGAGAAGAATAACTGAGATTGTAAAATTACGGCCTAAAAGGGAGATTACAGTAAAAAAAGAGCCAGTGGGGAATCAGTCACTGACTTAAAGTCACTCAGTGGTGCTTTTCTACATGGCACAAGAGGACATGAACACAGAGCAGGACACACAATCATTATGCACAACCTGTCTTCTCAGGAGGTGAATACTGAGAAGAGAACTGATATGCCCCTTCCTAGAGGACTTCCAGGAAAGGATAAGAAGTCAGAATAAGAATCATAATAATGGATTTGTTTTGAGTAGGGTTTAGGGGTTCTCACAAACACTGTGAAAGGAAGATTTTTTAAATTTTAGAAAATTGTGAGGCACAGAAGTTAAATGATTTAACTGAAGTGAGAGTTTAAATTGCAAAACATCTGGGGCTAAAATCTTAGTATGCTGTATTCAATTGTTATGCACTTTCCATTAAACTGTTGATTATGGCTTAACACAAAGGGTCTCTTAAGGTATAACTTTTTTTTTCACTTCTGATTAAAAATGTACAGTTGAAAGCTTATTTTTCAAATTATTTTTTAACTCTGAAATATATAAGTTGGCTCAATTAGCAATAACACTTCCGCCATTTCTAGGTGTTAGTTGGACCCTCTCAAGGACACTATTATTTTTTTAAATGTATTACTGTATTTATTCCTTAAAGGAATTTTAACATGTACTATGTTTAATTACCACAGATATTTAGACAATTTTAGGTTTAAGTAAAATACATGTTCACTATACGTCTTTTCATAACAGTACTTCCCATTTTGTGTTTTTTTTTTTTTAATTGTGATTCAAATCTTCCATGGCTGTAAAACATTTTCAAATTATTTTGTCAAAAAGAAAAAGTGGGCCATATGCTTTAGACAACCTTCACATACCTGTGAATTATTTTATTGCTTTTATGTTTGGATATAATATGACTCTTCTTAGAGTTTCTAGGTCACAAAACTTCCATTGTCAAAACCCTCTCCTTTGCTCTATTTATTGGTATCTAAGATCTTTTGCACACAACTCTGAGAGAAGGAATATGGGGTCATTTATTGATTAAAAGAAGCATGCATCCCCTTCTTGCAATTAAAACATAATAAAAAATAATTACAATATATTCTTAGAAACAATTTAAAAGCAAAAATATATGATTAAAAAGCCCATTAAAATTCATTCTATCATTTAGAGATAATCACAGTATTTTGGAGTATTTACTTTGAGTAGTTTTCCATGCCTTCTTTTTACATAATTGATATTTCATGTGTAGAATTTTTTGTCCTGTGCTATTTCATAGGAGCACCTATAAAACCAAAACCAAACTCATTGCCGTTGAGTTGATTCCAACTCATAGTGACCTTGTAGGACAGAGTAGAACTGTCCCATAGGGTTTCCAAGGAGCAGCTGGTGGACTCCAACTGGTGACCATTTGGTTAGCAGCTGAGCTCTTAACCATTGCTGAGCTCTTAACCACCAGGGCTCCAGATCACCTACTGACATTTTTAAATGGTTGCATAGTATGTTATTACAGTGAAACCTGTGAGAACCAGAACTTGTTTTTCTGGGTCTTTCAAGTTTTCCCCCTTTGACAGGGTGCATCTTATCATTTTTCTATTGCTCTTTTAGTGGAAAATACTTGAGTTTTCCTCCTCTAACAAGTTTCTGCCTTACACATGTTCTGGGTTTCAAAGGTTTTACAGTATAACCTTTTACAAGTTTTGCTGGCAATTTAAATTTTATAAGTTTTGGACATGCAAATATATAAATATATTATGTGGTTGTATTTAAAAAAAATAGTTCGTTCTATGGTTTTTGGTGCACAATAGGGGTCCTTAATCAAAAAGTTAATCATGGTATTCATGGAGGAAGGGTTCTATGAACTCTCTGAAATTACTTGGAATATTAGATTGTAAGTATGTTTTTCTGAGTAGAAGATCTATTACATTTTCATCAAATTCTCAAATAGTGACATTATTCAAAAGAAAAATGAGTGATTTAGAAAACCATCTTCAATTCAGAATTTTGATTACTATTCATTTCTCTTTACTTTTTATTTATTTGTTTTTTACTGTTTTTAATGGTTAATGACAAAAAATGTAGTCCATTTATCTTGAGTAGATTTTGGTTATAGGTGGAAGCATTTATTTATATTAAGTTATTGTTTTCCAAAGAGTTAAACAATAGTTTCAGTATCTTTCCCCCTTGATTATTGATCCCTGCCTTTGTATACAGTATGTTCTTTTACTGACTGAGTCCAATTAACTTGTTCTATTTTTTTAATCTGTGCAATATGATTAAAGTTCCATAGTAAGTAAACATTTCTAGATTTATAATGGATTTAACATACAATAAGCCTGTTTTCCACTTAATATTTTTTAATTTTAAAGCTGTCCTCAATATTTGCATTGCCAGATTCATCTCAAAATTCTTTTGTTGATTTCCAAAACATCCCAGTTTGATTATAATCATCTTAAATACAAAAATTAGTTTATAAAAAATTAACATCTTAAGAACATTAAATTTTCCTTCTTAATCAGCAATTTGAACTATCTCTTCTTTTATTTAACTTTTAGATGTCACAAAAGGCAATCTTTATACATGTCAACATTTCACATTGAGACTTTACTATATTTGAAATTTTTTAAGTGAAATTTTTTCTGGAGTGTATTTTCTAATTAATTGTTAATATGTAGGAAAACTGCTGATTTTTGTTATTTTGCCCTGTATTCACCACTTTACTAAATATTGTCAGATATAAAAACTTTGTTGCTTGTCTTTGATTTTCTAGGAAGATCTTATAATTATTGTAAAAAAAATGATAATTATTGATTCTCCTTTCCAAATATTATACTTGTTATCTATGTTTTATTTTGATCAGAACAAAGTGAAACAATAGCAATAGCAGCCAATCTCATTTTTTCCCTTTGGTTGATTTAATAAAAATATGTTAAAATTTTACATTGAGAATGATGTTGACTTTGTGTTATACAAATAAATCAGATTAATAAAGTATTCGATCTTAGATTGTTTAAGAGCATCAAATCATGAAAGGATCAAGCGTCATGACTGGCAGTATCTTCTTTTGTTTTGGGACCTTTTGATGTATAAATTCTTATCGTGGCACTATTTAACTTGGTCATTTACTCACCAAATTTTTACTGAGAGCCTCTTGTGTGCCTGACAATGTGGTAGTCACAGGGTTGCCTTTGCTTGTTTTCCTGTCTGCAGAGTCCCTCCTTCCCCAACAGGACTATATCAAAGTTCAGCTTCATTTATTTGACCTCTTCTCTAGACATGGTGCTTACCCACTGCACAGATGGAGAATATGAAGGAAGATTAAAAAAAAAGGCAAATTGAGCTAGCCAAGGATAGAGTGAGGCAGAATCATAAAGCAGGACAAAATCCCAGGGACATGGACAACCTCCATCATCTCCACTCCCAGTGTCCATGTCACCTGCTGGCTTATTTACTACTGCAGGAGAGGCCATGAGAATGCTCTCAGGCTGACGGTTCCTTTTGAGCTGCTTCCCTTCTTCTGGCTGTTGTTGCCTATGTTTGGCATTTTGTTTTCAGACTGGATCTCTCCTTTTTCTTACCACTCCTAATGTTTTGATTATAAATCAGAACCTTGAAATAATCTGGTCCCAGTCTGATGCTCTCTAGACCTATCCCATGGCACCCTGCAGTTTCATTCAACAACCCCAGGACAGGTTGTTGTCTCACTTCAGCTGGAATGTCTCCCCAGTGACTTTGGAGGCTCATTTTCATCACTCCTGGGAACAGTCATACTCAGACCTAATCCCAGGGGCAGGTTTACCAGATGGACAGCTCTATCTGCTTGAATCATTAGAAGAAGTTGTGTTCTCCCTTTTGTCTAGGCTTGGTTTCCTCCTCGTTCTAGCAAGTAGAGTTATTCTGTTGTAACAGGGAATACATGTGTATAAAAGTCATCATGCTGTGCAAAATCACACAAGAAAAGCCACAGAATTTATGGGAGAATGGGATTAGGAGCTGTCTTAGGCTGGGTTCTCTGGAGAAGCAAAACCAGTAAAGTGTGTAAATATATAGACAGATAGAGATTTAATCAATGAAACAGCTCATGAGATTGTAGAAGCTGGAATAGCCCAAGTCCATGGATCAAGATAGGGCCCTCTCTGAATTCACGCAGCCACAGAAGCTGGTGAACCCAAGATTGGCAGGTCGGAGAGCAGGGCTCCTGTTCACAGGCTGTGAAGGTCGACCAATTCCAAGATTGGCAGGCAAGACCGCAAGGTTTCTCCTGATTCAGGTAGCCACAGGGGCTGGGGAACTCAAGATCAGCAGGTTGGGGAGCAAGACTCTTGCTTGCAGGCTGTGAAGATCGACGGACCCCAAGATCAACAGATGAGCAGCTAGCTCATGTCCCAAGAGGTCAGACAAGAGGCAGCTGCTGAATCCAGAACAAGTCAAAAACCTCGGCAAGGTGAGCAGGAAGAAAGGAGGCAGTGGAGGGTGGAGAGATGAAGGCGGAGGGGTGGTGGGCTGCCACAGGCCCTCTCCACATGAGTGTCACTCAGCAGTTTCCACCATGGGGGTGATCACACATCAAATTTCCACAGGGAATTGATCATAACATTATACAACTGCCAAAACACTGAGAATCATGGCCCAGCCAAGTTGACACATAATCTTAACCATCACAGGAGCATAACACTCAGAAACTTCATCAGCAACACACAAAAAAAGATAGAAAGCTAAAAAAAGAGACAAAAAAAACCCCAAAAAACAAAAAAAACCCAAAAAACAGAAACGACAGCAGCAAAGTTTTACACATGCTAAATGGTTAAGAAAAACACAAATAACTGTGCTATCGCACACTGATTCATTCTCACATTGAATTGTTGCTTGGATTAGGGTTGGAAGCTGGAGGCTGTGATGGGTGCTGAGTCTATCATGTTGCTTCAGAGGCCTTTGGAGTTTATTTACCCTTTGGAACTTATTGAGATTTTCTTCATGGCACAGTGTTTTATGAATGTTTGAAAATGTCGTATGGCTAAACAAAAAGAATATATATTGTCTGTTTTACTGAGAACTTGGTCATAGAACATAAAGTCAGTATTCTTCACTTTTATACTACTAAAATCTTCATCTTGGGACCAGTTTTGGCCTTTCTGTTCTTATCTGAGCTCTTTCAGGGATATAAATGGAGTTGAACCCAGATTGTGATAAAAAGGTCTGCATTATACAAATTTTGGCCTCAGCTGAGCTAACCACAACCTTATTCTCTTTTCTTAATTGATAGGCATATACTGAGAGCAAAACATCTCATGATAAAGCTATCACCCTGAATATAACCAATAGCTCAAGGTTTCAAATATCTGAGTTCATTTTGTTGGGATTTCTAGGCATTGATGAATGGCAGTGCTGGCTTTCTAGGTGCCAGTCTCCTCATCGTGATCACTATCCAGCGTGAGTCTACCCTGCACCAGCTCATGTATCCTTAGTATCCTTACTGTAGTCAACACTGGCCTGCCTACCACCATCATGCCCACGATCCTGGCCATCATCTCTTTTGATGACAATACTATTAGCCTCCCTCAGTGCTTTCCTCAGATCTATGCCATTCATTCTTTTATGGGCATGGAGTGAGGCACATTCCTCTGCAAGGCTTTGGATAGATTGTAGCCATTTACTATCCTCTTCAATACTCCTTCATAGTTACTGAAGCTTTGGTAGTCAAATATACAGCATTCATTTTGCTCAGGAATGGACTATTGATCATCATCATCCTCGGTCCTGACGTCTTGACTTCCTTCCTATTTGACCTTTTGTAAGTATTTTAAATCAATGGCCTCATCTGTAAAATGCAAAGTGTAAAATAATAATTGTACTTGCTTCATAGGGTTGCTGTGGGGATTAAATGAGTTAGTACTTGTGAAATGCTTAGAACAGTGCCTTGCATGTAGTATATGCTATGTAAAATAAGTGAATTCATTTGAATCAATGTTCCTAGCAATTGAGAGGTAGGATTCTGACCCAGGACAATTGGCTCCAAATTCTGTGCTCTTTATGCAGTATTATATTTAATATTCTGTCATTTAAATTGGGTCACTTTGTGGACACATCATCATCCAAATCAAGCACCCTCTGGAAACCCACTCTGACCTCTGGCTCCTAAGGGCATATGCCATAAGGGTTAAGGGCTGGGAGGATGACACTGTGCAGCGAATTGAGGAGAACAGGGATGAGGGGAACCCTTCTCTCCCTGCCAGGTGGATGACAGATATGATGGCTATATAGAAAAGAGAATGAGGATGAGTTGGGAGCTGCAGGTACTCAGGGTTTTTGGTGTTGCTTCAGCAGAGTTCATCCTCAGCACTGAGCGAAGGATAAAAGCATAGGAAGCAAAGACCAGACCCATGTCACTCCCACCTATGACCCAGACCAAGACCAACTGGTGGAATCTATTAATGGTGATGTCATCACAGGCCAGACTGGTGACTCCCAAGTTAGAGCAGAGGCAGTGTTCAATCTCATTCCTGGAGCAGTAGAGTCGCTGAGAAGCCAGTACAGGCACTGGGATTGTCAATAGACCATTCCTGAGCACCATGAATGCTGTACATTTGACTACAAAAGTTTCAGTAACTATGGAGGGGTATTGAAGAGGATAGCAAATAGCTATGTATCTATTCACAGTCATGCAGAGGAAGATGCCTGACTTCATGCTCGTAAAATGTGGATGGTGTAAGTCTGAGTGAAGCATTCAGAGAGGCTGATGGACTTGGGAGGCTGATGGACTTGGCATCTAACCAGTTGATGGCAGCATGTTGGACATGAGAGTGGTGGCCTGGCCAATATCCACTACAGCCAGGACACCAAGGAATGGATACATGGGATGGCCCAGGGTAGGCTTATGGTGGATGGTGATGAAAATGAGGCACACCGAGAGCTAAGAGGTAGAGAGGAGCCAGGAGCAGGGAGAGCCACTGTTGCCGTTCATCAATGCCTGGAAGTCCTAACAGAATGAACTCAGACACTTGAAACCTTCAGCTATTGGTTATACTCAGGGTGGTATCCATATCATGAGATGTCTCGATATACTATCTGCCTGTGAATTAAGGAGAAAATAGAGTAAGATTGTGGTAGGTCAGCTGAGCCCAAATTTTGTACTGCTTTTTATCATAATTCATGTTCAACTCCATTTAAACCCTAGAAGGAGCTCAGATAAGAACAGAAAGGCCCAAAGAGATCCTAAGGTAAAAGCCCTATTTTTAGTAGAATAAAAGTGAAGAATTACTGACTTTATGTTCCTTAAGGGTAGATTTTTTGTATATGGGGACCATGGACACAAAACAGGAAACATGTACATTATGAAGAACCTGACTTTTCAAGAGGTAAAACTAGAGGGTAGAGGTGTTGCTTCCATTCTTGGGGATCTACAAGAAGAGAATAAATAGTGCTAATTAGAATCCCAACCATATTTTTCGTTGAAACAGTGCCTTGTCATTAGAAAATGGTTTCTGACAAAAACCATCTCATTTAATTATATAATGTTATTATTTACATAAGAAGGTCCCTGGGTGGTACAAATGGTTTGCACTCTACTATTAACCTAAGTGTTGGCAATTTGAACCTACTGAGCAACACAATAAAGGCCTGGTGATCTGCTTCCATAACAATTTCAACCAGAAAAACCCTATGGAGCTGTTCTGTTCTGTAACACATGGGTTTGGAATCAACTCAGCGGGAACAGGCTTGGTTTCTTCTTAGTCACGTATGAGGAACCACAGGTTGAATGATTTGTCTAGAAAAGAGTCATATATTGAAATCACTAACTAGTGACAAAGCTACAGCAAAAATTTTAATCTTTTGCGTTCAGTTTCAGTGCTCTTTCCAGTATATTGTCTCTAATACCCTTTAGATAATACTATTTGTTTCCTGTTTCAATTGTGAAAGCAATATTGAAGACATATTTAAAGTTATGTTTTCAAATAATCAATTTTACTAATAAAAAATATAAGGAGAGAAAATTATCAACAAACTTCCGTCCACTTCCAGATTTTGTATGGCGTATGTTGGAAATGTAGGAGGCATTTTTTGTACACAGGCATTTTTTCTTAATTTCATGGCTCACTCTTGAACCTTTCACACTTGGTCCTTCTTGCTCTTACATTCTTGAGTTCGTTCATACTTGCATGGTTGGCAAATATTTTCAAGTAATTGTATCAGAAAGTGCACTCGGGCAATATGCCTTGGGAATCCTTGCATGTGTGAGAATTTGTTACCTACATCTGTGAATAATGCCTTGCTTTGTCAAATATCTAGGTATCAGTATTTTCTTTTCCAGATCTCTGCCTTTGCTTCATTTAATAACGTTAAGCTCCATCCCTCCCCACCTCTGGGAAGAATGAATGACTATGCTATTTATTGATTATAATAAGCACATGCTGCCCATGAAATTGGTAAATAAAAAGAGAAAACAAAAATTATGAAGAAAAAATTACTGTAAATCAAAATAACATCAACCAAAGATAATGACAATTAACATTTTAGGATATTTAATTTTCAGCATTTTTCTTTGCAGTCTTTTTACACAGTTGAAATTTCATGTAAATGAAACTTTTCATTCTGTGTTTTTGCTTAACATAATACATATGAATTTTCCAGTGCATTGGGAAAATCTTTATAAACGTTATTTTGAATGACTGTGTTAGATGGTATCGTATGGCTTTATAACACTCCCCCCAATTTTTGTTTGGTTTTATATGCTGCTTATGTAGTTTTTTTTTTTTTTTTTAATTGTACCTTAGGTGAAGGCTTACAGAACAAACTAGTTTCTCATCAAACAGTACACACTTTGCTCCATGACACTGGTTAACAACCCCATGACATATAAACATTCTCCCTTCTCAACCCTGGGTCCCCTATTACCAGCTTCCCTGTTCCCTCCTGCCTTCCAGTCCCTGCCCCAGAGCTGGTGCCCCACTTTAGTCTTCTTTTCTTCCATGGGCTTGTTCAATCTTTGGCTAAAGGGTGAACCTCAGGACTGACCTCATTACTGAGTTGAAAGGGTGTCGGGGCCATACTCTCAGGGTTTCTCCAGTCTCTGTCAGGCCAGCAAGTCTGGTCTTTCTGAGTTAGAATTTTGTTCTACATTTTTCTCCAGCTCTGTCTGGGACCCTCTATAGTGATCTCTGTTATAGAAGTCAGTGGTGGTAACCAGGCACCATCTCATTCAGTGTGATGGGGGCCGTGGTAGATGTGGTCCATTAGTCCTTTGGACTAATCTTTCCCTTGTATCTTTAGTTTTCTTCGTTCTTCCTTGCTCCTGAAGGGTTGAGACCAATGAAGTATCCTAGATGGCCGCTCACAGGCTTGTAAGACCCCAGATGCTACTCACCAAAGTAGAAGGTAGAATATTTTTTAAATAAACTATGTTATGCCAATTGAGCTAGGTATTCCTGAGATCATGGTCCCCACAGCCCCCAGCCCAACAATTTGGTTCCTCAGGAAGTTTAGGTGTGTCAATGGAGCTACCATGACCTTGCCTTGTACAGGTTGTGCTGGCTTCCCCGGTGTTGTGTACTGTCTTACCCTTCACCAAAGTTTCCGCTTGTGTATTGTCTATTAAGTGTTTTTCCATTTCTACCCTCCTCCTCCCTCGTAACCATCAAAGGTTTTTTTTTTTTTTATTATTTTTTATGTAAACCTTTTCATGAGTATTTATAGTAATGGTCTCATACAATATTTGTGCTTTTGTGATTGACTTATTTTACTCAGCATAATGTCCTCCAGATTCATCCATGTTATGAGATGCTTCACAGATTCATTGTTGTTCTTTATCATTGCATAATACTCCATTGTGTGTACGTGCCACAATTTGTTTCTCCATTCATCTGTTGATGGGCATCTAGGTTGTTTACATCTTTTTGCTATTGTGAACAATGCTGCAATGAATATGGGTGTACATATGTCTGTCCGTGCGATGACTCTTATTTCTCTAGGATATATTCCTAGGAGTGGGATTGCTGGATCATACGGTATTTCTATTTCCAGCTTCCTAAGGAAGCACCATATCATTTTCCAAAAAGGTTGTATCATTTTGTATTCCCACCAGCAGTGCATAGGAGTTCTGATCTCCCTGCCGCCTCTCCATTTATTTCCTGTTTTATTGATTTGTGCCAGTAATGCTAGAGTGAGATGGTATCTCATTATGGTTTTAATTTGCAATTCTCGTGAGCATTTCCTCATGTGTCTGTTGGCCACTTGAATGTCTTCTTTGGTGAAGTGACTGTTCATTTCCTCTGTCCATTCTTTAATTAGATTATTTGCCTTTTTGTTGTAGAGGTGTTGGATTTTCTGGTAGGTTTTAGAGATTAGGACTTTGTCTGATTTGTAATAGCCAAAATTCTTTCCCCCTGTTTGTAGGTTCTCTTTTGGTGAGGTCTTTTGATGAACATAAGTATTTAATTTTTAGAAGATCCCAGTTATCTAGCTTATCCTCTGGAGCTCCCATGTTGTTGGTTGTGGTTTGTATCCTGTTAGTGCTGTATATTAGTGATCCTATTTTTTTCTTCTATGAACTTCATGGTTTTTGGCTTTATATTTTGGTCTTTGATCCACTCTGAGTTAGTTTTTGTGTATGGTGTGAGGTATGGGTCCTGGTTCATTTTTTCTGCAGATGGACATCCAGTTTTGCCAACTCCATGTGATAAAAAGACTGTATTTTCCCCATTTGATGGACTTTGGGCCCTTGTCTAAGATCAGGTGACCACAGGTGGATGGATTTATATCTGGGTTCTCAATTCTGTTGCATTGGTCGATGTATCTGTCGTTGTACCAGTACCAGGCTGTTTTGAACCATAGCTGTATAGTAGATTCTGAGGTCAGGTAGTGTGAGTCCTCCTTACTTTAGTCTTCTTCAATAGTGCTTTACTTATCCGGGGCTTCTTCCATTTGGATCGGGATTGCATTGCATTTGTAGGTTGCTTTGGGTGGAACTGTCATTTTCACAATGTTGAGTCTACGTATCCATGAGCATGGTATGTTTTTCCATTTATGTAGATCTCTTTTGGTTCCTTGCAGTAGTGTTTTGTAGTTTTCTTTGTACAGGTCATGTTGAGGTTTATTCCCAAGTATTTTATTTTTTTTTTAGGAGCTGTTATAAATGGTGTTATTTTCCTGATTTCTTTTTCATCATTCTTTTTATTGGTGTATAGGAATCCAACTGATTTTTGTATGCTTATCTTGTATCTTGCTATCCTGCTGAATCTTTCTATCAGTTCCAGTAGTTTTCTTGCGGAGTCTTTTGGGTTTTCTCTGTGTAGCATCATATCATCTGCAAATAGGGAGAGTTTAACTTCTTCATTACCAGCTTGGATGCTCTCTATTTCTGTTTCTTGCCTTATTGCTCTAGCTAAGGCTTCCAACACAATGTTAAATAGGAGTGGTGATAAAGGGCATCCTTGTCTTGTTCCTGTTCTCAAGGGGAATGTTTTCAGCCTCTCTCCATTAAGAATGATGTTGGCCCTTGGTTTTATATATAAGCCATTTATGAAGTTGAGAAATTTTCCTCCTATACCTATTCTATTGAAAGTTTTTATCTGGAATGGGTGTTGGACTTTGTTGAATGCCTTTTCTGCATCGATTGAGATGATCATGTGATTCATTGCTTTCTTTTTATTCATGTGGTGGATTACACTGATTGATTTTCTAATGTTGAACCATTCTTGCATACCTGGTATGAATCCTACTTGGTTGTGGTGTATTACTTTTTTGATATGCTGCTGGATTCTATTGGCTGGAAGTTTGTTGAGAACTTTTGCATCTGTATTCATGAGAGATATTGGTCTGTAACTTTTTTTTTTCCTGTGTTGTCTTTGCCTGGTTTTGGTATCATGGTTATGTTGGCTTCATAGGATGAATTCGGAAGTATTGCTTCCTTTTCTATGTTCTGAAGTAGTTTGAGTAGCTCTCCTCTGAATGTTTTGTAGAATTTTCCACTACAGTCAACTGGGCCAGGGTTTTTTTTTAATTGGATTTTTTTTTTTTAATTACCTTTTCAATCTCTCTCTTGTTACGGATCTGCTCAGATTTTCAATATCATTTTGTGTTAGTTTGGGAGTGTGTTTCTGGAAATTTGTCCATTTCCTCTAGGTTTTCAGATTTGTTGGAGTACAGTTTTTCATAATATTCTGTTATGATCCTTTTTAATTCAGTTGGGTCTGTTGTAATATCCGGCATTTCATTTCTTATTTGGGTTATATGCGTTCTCTCCTGTTTTTCTTTTGTCACTTTGGCCAGTGGCTTGTTGAGTTTGTTGATACTTTCAAAGAAAAAACTTTTGATTTTGTTGATTCTATTGCTTTTCTATTCTCTATTTCTTTTATTTCTGCTCTGATACTTATCATTTCCTTTCTTCTGGTGGCTGTGGGCTTCTTTTGCTGTTCTTTTTCTATTTTTCAAGTTGTGTAGTTAATTTTGATTTTGCCCCTTTTTCCTTTTTGATGTGTGGATCTGTTGCTATAAATTGACCTCTGAGGACTGCCTTTCCTGTGTCCCAAAGGTTTTGGTATAAAGTGTTTTTGTGCTTGTTTCATTCTAGGAATTTTTTGATTCCATTGCTGATTTCTTCTATTACCCAGTGATTTTTAAGCAAGGTGTTATTCAATTTCCATGTAATTGATTTTTTTTTTACTTAGTCTTCCTGTTGTTAATTTCTACTTTGATGGCATTGTGGTCAAAGAAGATATTTTGTATTATTTCAATGTTGTGGATTTTGCTGATGTTTGCTCTGTGGCCTAAGATGTGGTCTTTCCTGGAGAATGTTCCATGTGCTTTGGAAAAGAATGTGTACTTTGCAGCTGTTAAGTGGAGTGTTCTATATATATGTCTTTGAGATCAAGTTGGCTGATTGTGCTCTTTAGCTCTTTTGTATCCTTGTTGAGTTTCTTTCTAGATGTTCTGTCCTTTACCGAGAGTGGTGTGTTGAAGTGTTCTACTACTATTTTGGAACTGTTAATTTCTCTTTCCAGTGCTGTTAAAGTTTGTTTTATGTGTTTTGGAGCCCTGTCATTTGGTGCCTAGATGTTTACTATGGTTAAGTCTTCAGGATGGATCGTCCCTTTAATCAATATATAGTGCCCTTCTTTGTCTTTCATGGTGGATTTTGTTTTAAAGTCTATTTTATCTGAGATTAGTATTGCCACTCCTGCTCTTTTTTGGTAGTTATTTGCTTTTGCTTGATATATTTTTTCCATCCTTTGATTTGTAATAAATTTGCACCTTTGATTCTAAGGTGTGTCTCTGGTAGACAGCATATTGATGGATCCTGTTTTTTAAATCCATTCTGTCACTCTGTGTCTCTTTATGGGTACCTTTTTTTTAGGCTGTTTACATTCAGTGTAATCATTGATAGGTGTGAGCTTATTGCTGCCATTTTGTAGTGCTTTTATTTGTGGTGCTAACATTTCCTTTGTTCCTCTTACTCTCCTGTGCTGAGTTCCTGTTGTTTGTGGATTTCTTTTTCATTTTTGTAGACTTTGTTTTTATTGAGACTTTATGTTTTTCTTCTTTATTTTGAAGAATAGATTTGTTCACTTTCTTTGTGGTTACCTTGAAATTTACCTTTATCTTCCTAGGTTTGAACCAGTCTATTATTACTGGGTATCACCTTGCCTTCTTCTCCATTAGAAAGTCCTATACCTACACCATTTATTCTCTCTTTTATTGTTCTGACATTCTAGTCATTTACAGTTTAACCTCTCTGGTTCCTTTTTGTAATTCTTTTGGTTTTTGATAGTCCTTGAGAGCTCATTTCCTATGTTTATATCTGGCTGGTACAACCTTGTGTCCTGGATTTGGGCTGTGGTCTGATGTTTTTTGTTCTGAGACAGAATGACTCCCTTTAATAATTCTTGCAGGTTTGGTTTGGTCTTTACGTATCCCCTTAAATTCTGTTTATCTGGAAATGTCCTAATTTCACCAACATATTTGAATGAGAGTTTTGCAGGATATATTATTCGTGGTTGGCAATGTTTTTCTGTCAAGGTTTTATATATATCATCCCATTGCCTTCTTGCCTGCATAATTTCTGCAGAGTAATCAGAATTTAGTCTTATTGTTTCTCCTCTGTATGTGACTTTTGTTTTTCTCAAGCTGCTCACAGGATTTTTTTTCTTTGTCTTTGGTTTTAGCAAGTATGATTATGATATGCCTTGATGTTTTTCTTTTGGGGTCTGTCCTATATGGGGTTCGTTGAGCTTCTTGAATTGTCAGCTTTTCATCATTCATGATATTAGGGAACTTTTCTGCCAGGAATTCTTCAATGACCTCTCTGTGTTTTCTGTTTTCCCTCCCTGTGGTTGAACTCTGATCACTAGCAAAAATTTGCATTTGACTGTATCTCACATAATTCTTAGGGTTTCCTCATTTCTTTTTTCTGATTTTTCCTCAAGCACAGTTGTAGCCCAGTGTTTGTCTTCAATTTCACTAATAGTTTCTTCCATCATTTCAAACCTGTTCCTCAGTCCTTCTATGACACTGTCCATTTCTGAAATCTCATTGTTTACCTTTTGGATTTCTAATTGTTGTTTTTGTATGGTTTCTAGTTGTGAATTTATTTTGACATTTTGTTCCTGTATTATTTTCCTGAGTTTTACCAATTTTTTGTCTGTATTTTCCACAAATTTGTTTGCCTTTGCCATAAATTTGTCTACTTTTCCCTCATTTTTGTCTGCTTTTAGCTTCAACTTTTGGATAGTTCTGAATATTAGAGATTTGAATTCCATGTCAGGTAGCTCTACTGCCTTTCGTTCTACTGGAAAGTTATCTGGTGTTTTCTTTTGGATGCCTGCTGGAACTATCTTATCCTATTTTTTTTTTTTTTTTTATGTTTTGGTATAGCCTGCAGTCTTTGGGACATTCAGTAGTTATTTCCTTCATTTAGTGATTGTAGATTTGTTTGTTTCATGCTTTTTTTTTTGTTTTATTTGGTTACGTCTGAGCAGGTAGGCTCTGCATTCTTTGTCATTTGCTTGTCTGCAGTCATGATATTTTTCACCTCCTTGTCCAATGGGCAGAGCCAGTCACTGAGGTATGGTGCAGCAGGGTGGGTCCAGCTGAAGGGGCAGGGCTGGGAAGGGTTGTTTTTGGTACGTACTAGGGCTGACAGGGCAGGCCAAGAATCAGTGATGGGCAGGTTCTGGTAGGCTGTGCCTGTGCTGCTCGGAGGTGTGATGTTCAGTGTAGGGTGCAGGTAGGCAGGAAAGAGGGGGGAAATTGTGATGTATGGAGCTAGTATGGGTATAGGAGAGAGAAGAGAGAAATAGGAGCCAAAAACAAACAAAGGGAAAGAAACACACACACACACCCCAAAAGAAAAGAGTACAAAGGGAGCTTGTCATTGGAATGGAGAGATGAGAACCCGAGAAATAGAGGGAAGGAAAAAAAGAAAAGGGAAAAAAAGAAGAAGAAAACGAGATAAAAATTTGGAAAAGAAAAAAAAAATTAGAAAAGAAAATCCCCCAGGGGTCCCACCAGTGTGGCTGCGAAAACTGGGGAAGTCTCCCAGGTCGTGCAATATAGCCTGGCTAGTTTTTTTTTTTAGAAGGGGTATAGATGTCACATAGCATCAGGTATTCAGGAGACTGGAAAAGAAGGTAAGTACAGAGAGACGAGAACTGAGAAATGAAGAAAGACAGAAAGGGTAAAAGAGAGAAGGAAAAAAGAAAGAAAAGAAATGTCCCCAGGGATCCTGCCTATGGGTTTGCATAGACTGGGGGAGTGGCTCCTAGGCCGTGCAGTGCAGTCTGGCTAGAAGGGGCTCCCAAGTGCAAAAAGGAAAAGAAAACCAACCAACAAACAGAACAATGCAAACAAAACAAAACAAGCAAAACAAAAACAAAAATAAAAAACCCAGGGATCCCACCAGTGTGGTGTCACAGGCTAGGGAAGTAGATTCCCAAAACAAAACAAGCCAAAAAAAGAAAAAAAAAGGCCCTGGAGATCCCACCAGCCTGATGTTGTGGGCCGGGGGAGTGGATCCCCAGTCAAGCAGGGCTTCATAGCATTTCAAGAAGAAGCAAAGATGGCACCCAGAGCCAAGTGTTTGAAAGAAAGGAGGTGGAGGTACTGGGAGGCACAGGAGAAACCAAACGAGACAGAAAGAAGCTGCATCATCTCAGAGAACCGACTAGTGTGGACAGGGAGAATCCAAGTGGCCCACGGCAGAAGCAGCTGTCTCCTGGCCAAGAGACTGTTGCTGGCAGGAAGCAGAGGAGGCCTAAAGGGGAGGTGAAGAAGGGTGTGAGTTAGGAAGGTATATATTGCTTGTTACTGGGTGCTCTGTCTCCTGTTGGGAACTTTGTGAAGCTGCTTTCCTGTAATCCCTGTCTGCCTATCAATGATGTGGGTAGGGCAAACCCAAGCCGCAGGGACACTGCACTTCCTGGCCGGCCAAGCCACCGCAGCCAGCTAGGAAACTCAGAGGTAGAGCAGCAGGAAGAGAATGGGAGGTGGGAAAGCATGTATCGCTGGTTACCAGGTGCTCTCTCTCCTGCTGGGAGCTCCATGAAGCTGCTTTCCTGTGCTCCTTGTCAGCCAATCTCGAAAAGGAGTCCCAGATGGTGAATCCGTGCTGTGTTAGCTGAAAAGGAACCTGAGCAAATATCTCTCCTCGATCTCAGTCCTCTGTTAATTTCTTCTTCCATTCATTGTTTGGTTGAGTTCTTTATCTCCTCATTTGACACTCTGGGTTGCAGGAGTGATGTTTGTCTCTGCTTTACTTAGTTTTTCGGGTCTTTGCTGTGGAGGGACGGCATGGTGTTTCTGTTTATGGCTGAAGTTGGCTGGAAGTCCTTATATAGTTTTTTGAGCCCTGGTGGCTTAATGATTAAAAGGTTGCCTGCTAACCAAAATGTTGGCAGTTAGATTCCACGAGCTGCAGTTCTACTCTATCCTATAGGGTAGCTATGAGTTGGAATTGACTTGATGGCAATGGGTTTGGTTACAGGTTGTATGTAATTTTTTGTATATACGTAATTTTATTGCCTGGAGTTGAAATATTGAAGGATTCTATGGGAAAAACATTAAATGACGCAGGAACCATCAGAAGAAGATGGAAGGAATACACAGAGCCACTATACTAAAAAGAATTGGTTGATGTTCAAACATTTCAGGAGGTATAGCATATGATCAGGGACGAATGGTACTGAAGGAAGAGGTTCGAGCTGCGCTTAAAGCATTGGCAAAAAGCAAGGCTCCAGGAATTGACAGAATACCAGTTGAGATGTTTCAAGAAATGGACCCAGCACTGGAAGTACTCACTCGTCTATGCCAAGAAATCCTGAAAACACCTACCTGGCCAACCCACTCGAAGAGATCCATATTTTTGCCCATTCCAAATTATTGAACAATATCATTAATAACACACAAGTAAAATTTTACTGAAGATTATTCAAGAGTGGTTGCAGCAGTATAGAGAATGGCCAGAAATTCAAGCCAGATTCAGAAGAGGACATGGAACCAGGGATATCATTGCAGGTGTCAGATGAAGCTTGGTTAAAAGCAGAGGATAAGCAGAGAATACCAGAAAGATGTTTACCTGTGTTTTATTGACCATGTAAAGACATTTGACTTGTGTATATCATAACAAATTGTGGTTAACTTTGTGAAGAATGAGAATTCCAGAATATTTAATTGTGCTCATGAGGAACCTGTACATAGACCAAGAGGTAGTTGTTTGAACAGAACAAGAGAATACTGCATGGTTTAAGGTCAAGAACAGTTTCTGTCATGGTTGTAGCCTTTCATCATACATATGCAATATGTATGCTGAGCAAATAATCTGAGAAGCTGGACTATATGAAGAATGGGGCATCAGGATTGGAGGAAGACTCATTAACAATCAGCTAAATGCAGATGATACAATCTTGCTTGATGAAATTGAAGAGGACTAGAAGCAGCTGCTGATGAAGATCAAAGACTACAGCTTTCAGTGTGGATTGCACCTCAACATAAAGAAAACAAAAATGCTCACAACTGGACCAATAAGCGACATCATGATAAATGGAGAAAAGATTGAAGTTGTCAAAGATTTCATTTTATTTGTATCGCAATCTGTGGCCATGGAAGCAGCAGTCAGGAAATCAAAGGATGCATTGCAGTGGGAAAATGTGCTGCAGTATGTGTTAAAAAGCAAAGATGTCACTTTGAGGACTAAGATGCATGAGACCCAAAAACACATGGCCATTCAGCTGATTCCGAGGCATAGCAAACCTTTTTGGACTGCGTAGAACCAACCCATAGAGTTTCCAAGGAGTTGCTGGTGGATTTGGACTGCCAACCTTTTGGTTAGCAGCTGAACGCTTAACCATTGCACCACCAGGGCTCCATATTTTACAAGCATTAGCCTGTCATAATTTTTTTTATGTCTCATTGAATCATTGAAAATCCATGATCAATATAAAATAAGTGTGACTCCATAGAACTTCAGTTTGTTGCTTAAATTTAATGGGAATTCAGGTAGAATTCACATTAAGTATGCTTTTTTGGTTGTTTTTAAAGTTACATGTCTTTTGTCAAATATAATGAATTTTTCTTTTGTTTTTTAAGGTGTTTTAGTTGATGCCAATGATTTTTACATCAATTATATATATATATATATCAAATATATATAATTTTCACCCTAATCTCCCTAACTCATAATGTTTCTTTTATATTTTTCCTTTACTTTTCTTTCATTGTTTCATCTTTGGTAGTTTATTAACTCCCAGTTCCCCAGTACTCTCTTCATCTGTGTTATTGAATACCAATGATTCTCGAAACTTTTTTTTTGTTTTGGAAATCTTGGATCTAGAATTTATTATTCTAGACCCTTTGGCTTATCATTATTAATTGAACCTTTTTACCAAGAGTCTCTTATGTATCATTGTGAAATGTTTGCTTTTCTCTTTGTTTTGTGAATGATTTTGTTTTGTTTCATTATGTTTTATTTGCAGTTTTCCTACTGGAACGTTCCATTTTCTTGAGTGTGACCACCTTAGAGCTCAGAGCTTATTTCTCTCCTGTTTCCTTCTCTACTTCTACCCCGCTGGACCAGCTGCCTGTGTTCAGGCTTTTGTTGTTCAGAAAAGATCCCCAGTTTTTCTTGCCATCCCTGGAGTCTGGATTTTAGAAAATTAGATCCCTTAGATGCCCTGGTCCTGTTTCCTGTTGTGCTGCTCTCTAGGCCCTCCCCAGTCTATTCCAAGAATCTTCCAGGGCCTAATGATTTTTACTTTGCAATGGGGAAAGGACCTCATTGCTCTCAGGATTTGTCCAAGTGATTCCTGGGGGCAGATCCATTCAGCCTGGTCCCAGGGCAGCCCCACCAGATAGACAGCTTTCCATTTCAGGCTCCCCAGGCTTAATATATCCCTCTCTGTTGAATAATGCCTATAATTATAGGAAGATTCTGAAGTCTACCCAACTCAAAATATACCTTTTCTTTCCAGAGCTTACCCCTATCTTAGAACCTCTGGCAACATTCTTTAAGCAGCAAAATCTAGCCTTGTAGTTCCACGTGAGCTATGGCTGCTAACAAAAATGTTGGCAGTTTGAATCCACCAGGCACTCCTTGGAAACCCTATGGGGGCAGTTCTACTCTGTCCTACAGGGTAGCTATGAGTCAGAATTGAATCAATGGTGATTGGTATTATTGTTTTATTAGTTCCATGTAACCTTACGCCCTAAGCATAGTAACGTAAAACAACAACTCTTTTATTGCATTCATATATTCTTTGGGTCAAGAATTCAAAAAAAGCCACAGTGTGGATGGCTTACTTCTACTCCATGATTTTCTGTAGCCTCAGCTTGGAAGACTCGAACAGTTTGGTTGATCAAATGTCTAGAGGCTGGAAAAATTTGAATGTCTCATCTCAGGGTGGCATCAGCAGTCAGGGACACTTTGTTTTTCTGCTCTTACCTAATCACTTATTTTCTAGGTAATAGGAAATTTCATTGTAATTTTAATATGCATATTTTGATTAGTGAGATTTACAGTTTCACAATTTCACTGGTCATTTTATTCCTAGTTAGAGGTGAAGGCAGAATCACAACACAGCAGTGTTGAGAAATAAACCTCTGTGTTTCATTCAGGTCTTCATGGTTTCCTACAGCTGGAGTTACTTGGTGGACCCATCTTCACCCAGCCTAAGTAGCCTCTGGAAGCCCAGCCTGAGCTCCTGCATCCTGAGTGCATAGACCATGGGGTTGAGTGCAGGAGGGATGACATTGTGCAGCACGTTAAGGAGTACGGGGATGAGGGGAAACTTTTTCTCTGCTAGATGTGTGACAGACAGCACAATGATAATTGAGTAGAAGAAGAGGATTAGGTTGAGGTGGGAGCTGCAGGTGTTCAGAGCTTTGGACATTCCTTCTGCTGAGTTCAGCCTCAGCACAGAGCGGAGGATTAGAGCATAGGAAGAAAACACCAGAGCCATATCACTCCCAACCAGGATCCATGCTAAGACCAGTTGATAAAATTTGTTCACAGTGATGTCATCACAAGCTAGGCTGATAACTCCCAAGTTAGAGCAGAGGCAGTGCTCAATCTCATTCCTGGAGCAGTAGTGTCGCTGAGCAGCCAGGACAGGCACTGGGATGGTCAACAGGCCATTCCTGAGCACCATGAATCCTGTGACTTTGACCACAAAAGCTTCAGTAACTATGGAGGGGTATCGAAGGGGGTGACAGATGGCTACATATCTGTCCACTGCCATGCAGAGGAAGATGCCAGATTCCATGCACAAGAAGTAGTGGATGGCATAGATTTGAGCAAAACACTCAGGGAGGCTGATGGCCTTGGAGTCAAACCAGAAGATGGCCAGAATCTTGGGCATGATAGTGGTGGCCAGACCAATATCTACCACTGCCAATATTTCCAGAAAATGATACATGGGCTCATGTAGTATGGGCTCATGTTGGATGGTGATCATGATGAGGAGATTGGCACCAAGAGCTAAGAGGTAAAGTAGAGCCAGGGGCAGGGCGAGCCAGTGCTGCCAATTGTGAATGCCTGGGAGACCCATCAGGATGAACTGGGAAACCTGAGGGCTGGAACTGTTGATGGAGGTGAACATGGCACAGGTGCTCTACTCTCAGTTTCTGTCCCTAAAACTGAAAGAGGAAGAAAGTTGTGTTTGAAAGCGCAGCTTAAGACCGTGATTAGAGACCACCCTCTAATGACCCAGGTCCTTTTGTTTATGACTGACCCTAAAATTTTCTTTGAAATATTCTACAGAGGAGCAACAAAGAAAGCCAAAGTAAATTTTAAACAGAAAGGTTGAAATAGCTATTTATCATCTTCACTTGTATGTCTAATAAGCAGGTCCAAATCTATCAACAACAATTTTACTACTAATAGATAATAAATACTAATATTTGGTTTATACTTTCATTTTTCTGGTTTTATTTTTAAGTAGTTTATATCATTATATAGAGACACATTTTTATCTTGCCTTTGTCTTAGAGTTCTAAGATAGAAAGCAAGTACTCAATAAAGAAGTTTTGTATGGACGAATAAATGAACCAAAGACTTACTAGTGTCATTAAAAACTATTTGTTACCTTAATTTTAACAGCTACCTTATATTTTTATATTTGGTTATTCTATATTTACTGCCCAAAATAATGCTACTAATCTTTGCGAGCTAGTCACATTATTTCCTTTGAATAGAATTTCAAGTGATGCAACAGCAATCTATACAGAGGGTATAACCACATAAATTTTATTTTCAATAGTATTTCAATTTTAAGATGTAATACGTGCAAATGGTAAAAATTCAAATAAACTGAAAAATATAAACAATGGAAGGACCCCCATGCTTGAACCTCCCAGGATTTTTTTCTTTTCACCAGAAGCATCCAGTAATATGTTTCTTGAGGATACTTCCAGAGATAGCTTTTGCATGGACAAGAATATACATGCATATTTTCTCATAAAAGACAAAAACAAATGTTAGCATATTAATCATATCCTTGTTTTCTTTCCTTTCCTTTTCTTTTTTAACTTAATTATCTTAGAAAATGTTCCCTAACAGCATGTGTAGGTATACCTGATTGTTATGTTGCAAGATTTTCTACCATATGGTAGGGGAGATTCTTACTAATAACTTTAAATAATTGCTTTTTAAATAAAAAAAGACTGGTTATAGTTTTTTTTGGTGTTATATTAAACATATAAATCAATTATGGTCTGTAAACAATTGACTCTGCATTATGCCATTGATTATTTCTATTCAGAAATCTCATGCTTATTCCTTTACATCATAGGACTCTCACAATTAAAAAACAATATACATGTACATATTATTTCTAGGTGTTTTTGGAATTTTTTCCATTTTATTACTTTTTCCCTCTTTGTATCTTCTAGCTAGTTATTGTTACTTAAGAAATATTCTTCTGATTATTATTTTTAATAACATTCTCCAAAATACAGTTATTTACAATACTCACCAAAGCTAAAAGCTTTTCAGTAAGTTCTCCCTCTTGGATTTTGCTTTTTGGTAAAATGTATTACTATTACAATAACTTTGAATCATGTATGCCCTTATTTTTATTTTGTATCTTCTTAAATTGTTTAGAATTTTCAAACAGTATAAAAGATCTGTGAGAGCCAGCATCCTTATTTGGCTCTGGACTTTAAAGAGCCTCTAGAATTCTCTCTTAAGTGTGGTATTGGCTGCTGCTTTTTTGTTAAATCATCTTTATGAATTTAGGCAATTTGACATTCACATCTAGTTTTCAACTGAAAATAAAACCAGAAATGGGTGAGTTCAATGACTACCTCTTTTCAGGAGTCTTAAGTCCACAACGTAAAATGAAAGCTCTCCTGATTTCCCTAGTCCCTTGGAGCCTTGGAGGTGCAGTGGTTAAGAGCTGGGCTGCTAACCAGAAGTTTGGTGGTTCTAATTCACCAGCCCCTACTTGGAAACCCTTCTGGGCAGTTCTACTCTTGCCTATAGGGTCGCTATGTGTCAGAATCCACTGGATGGCAATGATTTTGGTTTGGCCTTTTGTTCAGCATTTACAGAGTGCCTTCTCTGGGTCAGATCTCATGAGTCGGGGGTTTAGCTGCACTTTCCTATGGTAGGGAGTCCCATTCTCACACGTCCAGAGGAGAGCTCATTCTCATTCTTTTCACTTGTTCTCCAGTCTTCAGGTCTTTGTCTCTGCACAGGTGAAGATCTTGAGGGAAAAGAGGGCCAGAATAGGAAGAATCAAACTAAGGAAGTACATTGAGAAAACCAAGGATGGAGGAGAAAGAGAGGCAAAGGCAATCAGGACAGAGATTAGAAACACAGAACAAGAAAACTGGCTCCTACCCCTCACCTCTGGCCCCTTGGTTGCTCCCTGCAGGAATGTCCAGGAGAGATCCTTTTTGAATGGAACTGTCTTCCATAGCTGCTGTTATTCTATTGGCTACAACTCTTTTATGTCTTTGTTGCTGAGTTCATCTCTCCCTCTCCCCTGGGGCCTAGGCTGTTGTACAAATTGGAGCCCTGAGATGCCCTGGAACTTCTTTGCTACTCCTTAGGTCCTTCATGAGCCTCTCTCTAATCTTTTTCCTAAATGCCCAAGCCTTGGTGATTTTACACTGTAGCCTCAAATGGACCCCTGATCTTACAGGTTCATCAAGCTCAGCTTAAGGAACAGAGTACTCAGCCCCCAGTCTCATGGAAAGCCCTATTAGATGGGCAGCTCTGTGGTGTTGAAGGGTTAGGAAGAGGTGTTCCTCCTCCTGTTTCAGTCCCTGAATGCCTGTCCTTCCCTCTCCAACATCTAGGCCTCCCTTCACTCTCTTTAGGGAATATAATGCAGTGGTTGTATCTTTTCTGCTTTATGTTTTACCACTTCTATATAAAAAATGCAGAGGCCTCCTTGGCTAGATATCTCCTCTTTGCTCCTTCAGATCTATTTGTCAGAGATGTTAAACTCTATGGGCTCCCCTGCCCTCTTGGAGCCTGAAAAGTTGGTTGTTTGAGCTTACTCAGAAGCTTCTCAAATGAAAGTCTTGGCGATCTGCTTCTGAAAGGTCCCATCCTTGAAAACCTGATGGAATGCAGTTCTATTCTGCACAGTAGGAGTCACCATCAGTCCAAGCTGATTTGGTGGCAACTAATAACAAAAACAGAGTTCAACCAAAAGGTTGGCAGTTCGAATCCACCAGCTGCTTCTTGCAAACCCTACGGGGCAGTTCTACTCTGTTCTATAGGGTTGTTATGAGTTTGAATTCACTTGATGGCAATGGGTTTGGTTTTTGGTTTGGAATAACAATGATAGGATATAACAAATAAAGTTACAAACCAAAAATACAATAAAACTGGCTTTTATATTTGCCCATGAATTTACCTTTACTGGACACCTTTACTTTTTCATATGACTTCAAGTTGCTGTCTAGTGTCCTTTCATTGCAACTAAAGGGACTTCTTTTTAGCATTTCTTGTAGAATAATAGAGGGGAAAACAATAGAAAAAACTCCACCTCTTGCCGTCTTTGTGGATTGGCTCTGCACTGGGACACTCCTTCAACATTTAGGCTTACACGAAGCCTAGAGATCAACCTTAGGTGAAAGTTTAGGATTTTCTTAGGTCTTTTCTGGACATAAGTGGTCACGGGGTGGTGCAAACATTTGCTCAAGAATACTAAACTAAAAGTTGGCTATTTGAACCCACCCCACAGAACTATGGAAGAAAGCCTGGTGATCTGCTTTCGTAAAGAGTACAGCCAAGAAAACCCTATGGAGCAGTCCTACTTTTTAATGCATGTTGTTGCTATGAGTTGAAATTGATTCAAAGGCAAGAGGCTTTTGGTTTGGCTTTTGGACCTGAGTCTTGTCCTGGGGAAGCCCCGGGGGCCCAGTGGTTAAGAGCTACAGTTGCAAACCAAAAAAAAGGTCAGCAGTTCAAAACCACCAGCTGCTCCTTGGGAATCCTATGGAGCAGTTCTACTCTGTCCTATAGGGTCGCTATGACTGGAAATTGACTGGACAGAGTGATTTTTTTTTTTTTTTGGTTTTCTTGTTCTGGGTGTGTGTGTGGTTTTCTAAATTCCCCAGTTATGCACAGGTGCTTTTCAGGGTTCTGACTTCCCAAAGAAATTCTCTTCTGGCTCCTTGACCTTTAGCCCTAAGCTTTGTTTCTTTTTTTTATAATTTGTTTTTGTTGTTGCTGAGAGTATACACAGCAGAAACATACACCGGTTCAACAGTTTCTATACGTACAATTCAGGGGCATTGAGTACATTGAGCTGTGCAGCCATCCTTGTCTTCCTTTTCTGACTTGTTCCTCTCCATTAACATAAACTCACTGTCCTCTAAGGTTCTTATCTAATGTTTTGAGTTGCTGTTGTCAATTTGATCCCATATTGATAGACCTTGAATGAGCACAATGCTTAAGGTAGACAGTCTTTTTTTTTTTTTGTATTGCCAATCCTCTTGATGTTTAGTCTCAAGTTTAAAATAGAAGCCACATTACATTTAAATAATCATTGCCATCATCGTGTCAGCAACTACATTTACATAGTTTCATTTCATTGGCACAGAATTCTTTGAGGTGGGTATTACTAGATTTCTCTTAAAAATTTTTTTTTTGTGCCTTAGGTGAAAGATTATAGAACAAATTAGTCTCCCATTCAATTGCTTGTACATAAAGTATTCTGCGACATGGGTTTCATTCCCTACAGTGTGTCAGAACCCTCCCCATTTCTGTTGTGATTCCAGTCAAAGTGGTTGGTAGTGGGTAGCCAGGCATCATCTAGTTCTGATCTCGGCGTCACGTATGCTGTACAAACTATTTATGCCTATTGACCTAGATGTTCCCTGAGAACATGGCCCCCAGCTCTCAGCTGCAGTAACTCAGTCCTTCATGGTATTTGGATATGTTTAGGAAGCTCCTGTGGCTTTGCCTTGGTCAGGTCGTGTTGACTTCCCCTGTGTTGTGTGTTGTCTTTCCCTTCACTAAAGTTAACACTTGTCTACTATCTAGTTAGTGATTTTCCCTTCCCACTCCTCCCCTCACTCATAACCATCAAAGATTGTTTTTTCTGTGTGTAAAATTTTTTTTTTGGTTTTTGTAGTAGTGGTCTCATACAATATTTGTCATTTTGGGATTGACTTATTTCACTCAGCATAATGCCTTCTAGATTCATCCATGTTGTGAGATGTTTTGCAGATTGATTATTGTTCTTTAATCCATTGTGTGTTTATACTATAATTTGTTTATTCATTCATCTGTTGATGGGCATCTAGGTTGTTTCCATCTTTTTGCTATTATGCAATGAACATGGGTGTGCATATGTCTATACATGTGACGGCTCTTATTTCTCTAGGATATATTTCTAGAAGTGGGATTGCTGGACCATATGTTATTTCTATTTCTAGCTTTATAAGAAGGTACCATATTATTTACCAAAATTGTTGTACCAATTTACATTTCTACCAGCAATGCTTAAGAGTTCCAATCACCCCACAGCCTCCCCAACATTAGTTATTTTCTATTTTTTTTTGATTAGTTCCAATAATGTCGGGGCAAAGTAGAATCTCATTGTAGTTTTGATTTGCATTTCTCTAATGGCTAATGATCGTGATCATTTCCTCATGTGCCTGTTAGCTGCCTGAATGTCTTCTCTGGAGAAATGTTTGTTCATATCCTTTGCCCATTTTTAAGTTGGATTATTTGTCTTTTTGTAATTGAGGTAAAGTATTCTGCAGATTTTAAAGAAGGAATGGTCATTGAATATATCGTAGCTAAATTTATTTTCCCAGTCTGTAGGTTCTCTTTTTAATCTTTTGGTAATCTTTTGATGAGCACAGTGTTTAATTTTTAGGAGCTCCCAGTTATCCAATTTATCTTCTGGTGCTTGTGCATGTTAATTATGGTTTGTATTGTATTCATGCCATGTATTAAGGTCCCCGGCATTACCTGTATTTTTTTTCTCCCACTATCTTTGCAGTTTTAGGTTTTATATTTAGGTCTTTGATTCATTTAAGTTAGTTTTTGTGTATGGTGTGAGGTATGGGTCTTGTTTCACATATTTACAGATGGCCATCTGGTTTTGCCAGCACCTTTTATTGAAAAGACTTTCTTTTCCCTGGTGAATGTGCTTTGGTCCTTTGTCAAAGATCAGTGGACCATAAGTTGATGGATTTATGCCTGGATTCTCAATTCTTTTCCATCGGTCTATGTGTCTGTTGTTGTACCAGTACCAGGCTGTTTTGATTTCTGTGGCAGTATGGTAGATTCTGAGTTCAGGTAGTGCAAGGCCTCCTACTTTGTTCCTTTTCTTCAATAATACTTTGTTTATCCAAGGCTTCATTCCTTTCCATATAAAGCTGGTGATTATTTTTTCCATCTTGTAGAATAATGCTCTTAGTGTTTGGACTGGGAATGCATTATGTCTGGAGATTGCTTTGGGTAGAATTGACACTTCCACAATGTTGACTCTTACTATCCGTTAGCATGGTATGTTTTCCATTTATGTAGGTCTCTTTTAGTGGTGTTTCATAGTTTTCTTTGTATATGTCTTTTACATCCCTAGGAACCCTGGTAGCGCTGTGGTTACAGTGATCGACTGCTAACCAAAAGATTGTTGGTTTGAAACCACCAGTGGTTCTGTGAAAGAAAGATGTGGCAGTCTATTTCTGTGGAGATTTAAGGACTTGGAAATCCTATGGGGTTGCTATGGGTTGGAAATGACTTGATGGCAGTGGGTTTTGGTTTATGTCCCTGGTTAGATTTATTCCTAACTATTTTATCTTTTTAGGGGTATAAAAATGGCTTGGAGGCAGTGTTCGACCTCCTCTAAGCCCACAAGAGGGAAAAAGAACCAAGATCCACAGCCCAAGCCTGATTCTGATGAGGCAGAGGTCAGACATGCCTTCTCTCTCCACCATTTTTACCCACTCTGACAACAGCCATCCCTCCCACAGCACTCTCTACTTCTCTGCTGGGTTTGATAATTCATTGCAATGGCCATTCAGAACTCAAAGACCATACTCATGATTATGGGGTTTATTATAAGGGAAGTAACAGTTATAATTCAGGCTCAGAAACACTCAGGATATAGTTCTTTCATCAGGACAGCCTCTTCCCAGCCATGCTCACAAGCATTCCTCTCCCTGGCCCTAGGCCTCTGCCCAAAGGCACTCAGTTTTCTCTCTGTAGGCCAGGAAGCCCACCATGCCATGTCCTGCTGCTAGGTCTCTGCTGCTGGTCTCTCCTGCCACCGCTTCTCACCATCTTTAGGGTTACAGCTCTCTCTCTCTCTCTCTCTCTTTCTGTCTTGGTATTCTGCTTCCGGGAGCTTCTCAGCACAGGAATCCCAGGTGCAAAGGATATAATCTCTGCTCCTGGCTGTTCTTCCTTGGAAGAGGTAGGATCCCCCTCTCTGCTCTGGAATTGACTCTCTTTTAAGGCAAAACTGACCAAACCCCTTAGTGGGCTACAATTACCCTATCACACAGTCCTACCCAATCACTTGGGTTGGAGTTACAAGACCATGGCTAAAAAGGTCACACACAAATGTAATTAATCACACCTGAATGGGCTATTACAAATGGCATCGTTTTCTTGATTTCCTTTTTGAAGATTGGGTGTAAGAATCCAACTGACTTTTGTATGTTGACCTTGTATCCGGCTACTCTGCTAAATCTTTCTATGAGTTCCAATAGTTTTCTTGTGGAATCTTTGTGGTTCTCTATGTATAGGACCATATCACCTGCAAATAGGGATAGTTGTACTTTTCCCTTCCAATTTGGAGGGCCTTTATTTCTTTTTCTTGTCTTATTGCTCTGTCTAGGACTTCCAGCAAGATGTTTAATAGGTGTGGTGATAAATGGCATCCCTGTCTTGTTCCTGTTCTCGGGGGAATGATGTCAGCCTCTCTCCATTAAGAATGAGGTTGGCTGTTGGTTTTGTTTAGATGCCCTTTATTATGTTGAGGAATTTCCCTTCTATTTCTATTTTATTGCAAGTTTATCAGTTGGATTTAAGCAAGTTGTTATTCAGTTTTCATGTATTTGTTTCTTTTTCCTTTCTTTTCCTGTTATTGATTTCTACTTTTATGGTTTGTGATCAGAGAGAATGCTTCTATTATTTCGATGTTTTGGATTTTATTGAGGGTTGCTTCGTGGCCTATTATTTATTTTTAAATTGAGCATTGCTTTGTGGTCTATTTTGGAGAATATTCCATGTATACTGGAAAAGAATGTATACTTTACTGCTATAGGGTCGAGTGTTCTATATACATCTATGAGGCTGTAGGTGTTTGATTGTAGCCTTTAGATCTTCTGTATCTTTGCTGAGTTTCTTTCTAGATGTTCTGTCCTTTACCAAGAGTGGAGTGTTGAAGTCTCCTACTACTACTGTCTGTCTATTTCTCTTTTCAGCACAGTTAGAGTTTGTTTTATGTTTTTTGGAGCCTTGTCATTGGTTGCATAAATATTTATTAAGGTAGTTTCTTTTTGGTGGATTATCCCTTTAATTATTATATAACGTCCTTCCTTGCCTTTTATAGTGGATTTTGCCTCAAAGTCTATTTTATCTGAGATTGCCACTCCTGCTTTTTTTTGGTTACTGTTTACTTGGTATATTTTTTCCATCCTTTGATTTTTAATATAGTAGTGTCTTTGTGTCTAACGTGTGTCTCTTGTAGACTGCATACTGATGGGTCTTGTTTTTTAAATCCATTCTGTCACTTTTTGTTTTTTACAGGTACATTAATGCCATTTATATTCAGTGTGATTATTTGTCATCCGTTGCCATTGAGTCAATTCTGACTCACAGTGACCGTAGAGGACAGAGTAGAACTGCCTCATAGGGTTTCTAAGGAGTGGCTGGTGGATTTGAACTGCAGACCTTTTGATTAGCAGCCAAGCTGTAAACCAGTGTGTTACCAGGGCTCCACTGATAGGTATGAGATAATTGGTGTCATATTTTTGTGGTTTCTTTTTGTGATGCCGACACATTTTCATTGTTCCTTTTACTTTCCTGTGCTGAGTTCTTTTTGTTTGTAGATTTTCCTTTCTTTTCTTTTGTTATTATAGATTTTTTTGTTTACTGAATGTTTATGTTTTTCTTCTTTTTTATTTTGATGAGTAGTTTTGTTAACTTTCTTTATGGTTACCTTGAAACATACCCTTATATTCCTAATTTTGAAGCAGTCTTTTATTACTTGATATCTCCTTGACTTCCTCTCCATTTGAAAGTTCTATACCTACACTGTTTATTCCTCCTTTAGTTGTCAAATTCTAACCTCTATGATGTTAATGATGCATATTAGAGGTGGCTATGTTAATGAGGCAGGACACAATCTACAGGATTAAGTTGTGTCTTCAGTCAGTCTCTTTGAGATATAAAAGAGAGAAGCAAGCAGAGAGAGGGATGACTTCCTGTCACTAAGAAATAAGAGCTGGGAGTGGAGCATGTCCTTTGGAACTGGGGTCTCTGGGCTAAGAAACTCTTATACCCAGGGGAAGACTGATGACAAAGACCTTACTCCAGAGCTGACAGAAAGAGAAAGGATTCCCCTGGAGCTAACATCCTGAATTTGGACTTCTAGCCTCCTACACAGTGAGAGAATAAATGTCTGTTAAAACATCCACTGGTGGTATTTCTATCATAGCAGCACTAGGTATCTAAGACAAAATTTGGTAGTGAGAGTGGAGTGCTCCTCTAACAGATATCTGAAATGTGGAAGCTGTTTTGAAACTGTAAATGGGTAGAGGCTAGAAGAGTTTTAAGGTTCATAATGGTGAAAAAGCCTAGATTTCCCTGAAGAGACTGTTGGTGGAATTATGAACATCAAAGGCAATTCTTATGAGGGCTCATAAAGAAGTGAAGAGAGCTGTAACACTGGAGATGGTGCAGATGGCAAGAATCATCAGCAGAGAAACTGCAGCCCCAGAACCAGGAGACTGTTTCCAGATGGCAAGGGAACTGACCCAAGCTAGAGAGCTGAGTGCCTTTGTGCTGAGGCTTCTTGGCTGAGTGCGTACCTTGGGCACTTATTGATAGAGTTAAAGAGCTTTGTGACAGTTACCTGAGCAAGGCAGATGCTGGGCTAGTTCAATAGGCCTGAGGGCTTGAGAGGCCAAGGAAGCAGGAAACAGGAGCTGAAGAGACAAGGAGCATGGGAAGCAGAGCCGCGTCAGCCTCAAAGGGTGAGGCCATAGTGAGGCTACCTGTCCAGGGTTGTTGGTGCTTGTGTTTCAAGACGACTACACTGTACCATCTTACTGTATCTCTCCTCGTTCTCTGTTTTGCATCAATTTCTTCTTCCATTTGGTGTTTGAGCTAGGTCTTTATCGCTTCGTTTGATGCTTATGGTTTCAGAATTGATGTTTGTATCTGTTTTATTTAGTTTTTCTAGTCTTTGCTGCATAGGGATGTTGTGGTGCATCTATCTACGGTGTGATGTTGGCTCCACCTCCCATTTTCCTTCTTTTTCTTGTCTTCCTTTACTTCTTATTTAATATACAGTGCTTCTCAGAAGAGATCTAAAGTCTGTCACACTCTGGGTCCAACTTTTCTTTCAAACTTCATGCCTCTCCACTGCTACCTCAACATTGATTTCTTAGCTGTTCATCAAGAATTTCATATTAGTATGAACTTCAGTGTTCTTTTTTATGTTAATAAGTCCATCTGGAATATACTGCCATCCTCCAATTTTCCTCTCTAAGGCTGGCTCATGTGTGAAGCTTTTCCTGATCCCCACGGGCATAATTAGTGGTCTTTCCAAGGTGTTTCCATTCTCCAAGGTGTGGCCACAGATCTTTGCTCATACCTCTGCTTTGCCTTAGTTTCATGTGTATCTTCTACTTTATCATCTTTAAACATATCTATAGTTCTTTCCACAACACCTTTAGAAGACTTTAGGAAATCTTTTTTGATCTTACATTATTAATCCAAGGATGCTTGACTGGTTTTGGAGGCTCAGTCTTGTCCTGATCTATTGATGTTTTATACAATTTCTAACTTCATGTTAAGGTTTAAGAATTTCAGTCATGTGGTCTGTATTCACACTGAACTTAAAGCCCAGCTCTAAGTTCTCTCTCTCTCTCCTTTTTTTTTTTTTTTAATTTTCTAGGCCTCAGTTCCTGGCATAGTTACCTGTCCACCTCCTCTGTTCCTCTTGAACTGACCTTTTGTATTGCTTTTGATACTTGTCCTGTGTACTCCTTCCTTTTTGTCTGGGTGTTTGGGCTGGTGTTTTGCTATCTCATGATGTCTGTGTCCTGTCTCAGAGGTATCAAAGCATCACTTCTCCTAAAGCTCACTGTCACCATGCTTGTCGTCACTGTCAGAAAACTGGGTGTTTATGTTAGGGTTCATAGCCCAGGCTGTGCTTGAAACCTACCTGCTGTGTATTTTCATCCTACAACTGGGTCAGTACCCTTAGCGCCTGCTGCCCCTCTGTGGGTAACCTGAATCTGAGTAGTAACCATACCAATCTAACCTGTGCTATTGCCTTCCAGTATAGCCTGTGTTGATCTCCCTTTTTCTGACAAGAGATTATCACTCTGAAAACACACATGTCTGAGTCCTGAGGTATAAATTTTATGTGCTCTTGTTTTTCATTTTGCTCCATAAAACAAATAATTTTTCTCCACAGGGAAGTTCTTCCTGAATTTGAAGAATCCATGGAGAATCATGCATGACATCTCATCTTCTCTGAAGAGGAACACACTCATTTTCTCCCATACCTTTTCACCCAATGTTATGACTAGACTCTTTATAGTCTTGGATATCCTCCCATGGATTAATGTGGCACCATTGTCAGAAGTGGAGGGTCAAATATCAAGAGGTTAGTTAAGAAGGGCCACAGTTGGTGAATAATTTCTACCATGGTCAGATAACATGTGAATGGCCATACCTGTAGGCTATAGCTCCAGTCTTGGCTTAGCATTGTACCTACCCTTTCAAGTATAGGCACAGGAGACATTTTTCATTTCTCTAGCCTTTTTCTACCTTCTAATTAAAGCTCCACCCTTCCTATCTTGTTTCCACCTATCTTACTTGAGGTCTTCTACGGTAATGTTCTATGCTGGTCCTGGGGATGCCTCTCCCTATCTCCTGCCTTCTCCTTGACCCTACCTAGACCAGATCTTTCTGGGCCACCAATCCAAGATGGTTCTATTCCCCATGACTGGAAGCCTCTTCTTGTTCCTGGCTGCAGGGCCTTGGCTCTCCTCTTTACAAGGCAACCTGGAGTATGCTGTTCAAAATATTCCCTATTCAGGATGTTCTCTGGGGCCCTAAAAAGAGGAAGAGACATGTTAGAATTTTGTTTGAAGAGAAAGGAGACTTATTCATTGGTGCCTAGGTAATGGTAGCTTCATCCTGTGTCCCTATAGGCAATGCCTGAAGATGCCCATTAAGTACCCCATTCTTAAAATCTGGCTGGTAGCTTAAATTCCCATTCCCCTGTAGGAAAATCAATGAAGATCTGCGGTGACTATTTGCTAAGAGTAGGCCTGAAGAAGAGGGATACATACAGACTTTATTTACAAATTAACTTTCCCCTGCTCTTCCCAGAACTGGACAATTTGATAGTTTGTCTGGGCTGGAATTGCATGCTCTCAGGGAAACTAGGGAAAATTGATAATATAGACAATACTGTTTGTGATCTATCTGGACCTTTATTTTTTGGTGGAGACAGACATGTGTGGGTGGAGTGTGTGAGAATTCCTCACCCCAAAGCAGCAAACATTCTTCTAGTCCTGCATCAACAGTAGATTATTTGGAAGTCTGTTTTACTTTGAATCTGACAGGATGAATCATGGGGAAGCATCTACAAAGGCACCTGAAACTTGAGTCCCAGATTCATCTGGTTTTTAGACCTCCTTATCTCCTTTTATTTACTTCCCTAATAGAGATAGAGGAGCAAAACTTACTGTGTCACACTTTTCCTTGAGGCAAAAAGATATAAGGAGGGGTATTCACTGGGTCTTGAGGGAATAGCTGGGATACTAGATGTAACTGTTTCTTACAGTGTTGTGAAGACACCATTATGGCCTACAAGGTGGGGTGGTGTGGGGCTCAGGTTATTAGCACCATATTTCTTTTTCTTTTAGTTGTACTTCAGATGAAGTTTTATAGAACAAATTAGCTTCTCATTAAACAATTAGTACACATATTGTTTTCTGACATTGGTTGCTAACCCCAAGACATGTCAACACTCTCCTTGACCTTGAGTTCCCTATTACCAGGTTTCCTGTCCCCTCCTGCCTTCCAGACCTTTCCACTGGGCTGGTGTGCCCCTTTAGTCTTGTTTTGTTTTATGGGCCTGACTAATCTTTGGCTGAAGGGTGAACCTCAGGCGTGACCTCATTACTGAGATAAAAGGGTGTCTGGGGGTCATACTCTCAGGGTTTCTTCAGTGTCTGTCAGGCCAGTTAAATGTGGTCTTTTTTTTTGTGAGTTAGTATTTTGTTCTACATTTTCCTCCAGCTCTGTCCAGGACCCTCTATTATGACCCCTGTCGTAACAGTCAGTGGTGGTAGCTGGGCACCATCTAGTTTTGCTAGACTCAGTCTGGTGGAAGCTGTAGTACTTGTGGTCCACCAGTTATTTGAACTAATCTTTCCCTTGTGTCTTTGGTTTTCTTCATTCTCCCTTGCTCCTGAAGGCCTGAGACCAATGGAGTATCTTAGATGGCCAGCCAAAAGCTTTTATGGCCCCAGACGCTACTCACCAAAGTAGAATGTAGAACATTGTCTTTATAATACATGTTATGCCAGTTAAGCTAGATGTTCCCTGAGACCATGGTCCCTACAGCCCTTAGCTCAGTAGTTTGATCCCTCAGGGAGTTTGGATGTGTCTATGGAGTTTCCATGACCTTGTCTTGGACAAGTTGTTCTGGCTTCCCAAGTATTCTGTACTGTCATCCTTCATCGAAGTTACCACTTATCTATTGCCTATTTAGTGTCCTCCCTGCACCCCCCCAAAAACCATCAAAGACTGTTTCTTTTTATGTGTAAACCTTTTCATGAGTTTTTATAGTAGTGGTCTCATACAATATTTGTCCTTTTGTGATTGACTTATTTCTATCAGCATAATGCCCTCCAGATTCATCCATGTTATGAGATGCTTCACAGGTTCATCATTGTTCTTTATCATTGCATAGAACTCCATTGTGTGTGTCCCATACTTTATTTATCCATTCGTCTGTTGATAGGCATCTAGGTCATTTCCATCTTTTTGCTGCAGTGAACACGTGTGTGTGTGTATATATGTCTATTCGTGTAACAGCTCTTATTTTTCTAGGATATTTTCACAGGAGTGGGATTGCTGGATCATATGGAATTTCTTTTTCTAGCTTTCTAAAGAAGCGCCATATAATTTTCCAAAATGGTTGTAACATTTTGCATTCCCACCAGCAGTGCATAAGGGTTCCAATCTTCCCACAGCCTCTCCAACATTTGTTATTTTTTGATTTGTGCCAGTAATGTCAGGGTGAGATGATATCTCATTGTGGTTTTGATTTGCATTTCTCTTTAATAGCTAGTGATCGAGGCTTTTCTTCATGTATTTGTTAGCTGATTAAATGCCTTCTTTGATGAAGTGTCTATTCATATCCTTTGCCCATTTTTTAATTGGATTATTTGTCTTTTTGTTGTAGAGGTGTTGGATTTTCCTGTAGATTTTAGAGATTAGACCTTTGTCAGATTTGACATAGTCATTTTTTTTTTTTTCCTAGTCTGTAGTTTCTCTGTTTACTGTTTTGGTGAAGTTTTTTGATAAACATAAATGTTTAATTTTTAGAAGATCCCAGTTATCTAGCTTATCTTCTGGAGTTTGTGTGTTGTTAATTATGGTTTATAATCTGTTAGTGCTGTGTATTAGTCAGGGCCTCCAGTGTTGGTCCTATTTTTTCTTCTATGATCCTTATAGTTTTTCATTTTATATTTAGGTCTTTGATCCATTTTGAATTAGTTTTTGTGTATAGTGTGAAGTGTGGGTCCTGTACTGGTCTTTGGACCCTTATTGAAGATCAGGTGACCATAGGTGGATGGGTTTACATATGGGATCTCAATTCTGTTCCATTGGTCAGTGTGGCTGTCCTTGTACCAGTATCAGTACAGTCACGTTTCTTAACCTTTCTCCCCTCTCTCAAAGGATATCCTGGTGCTGCTGTGAGGAACAATGTGTTATGGCAAGGGAAGATGGGACCAAAGTGGGAGGAGGATATGATATTTTTGGCTTGGTTATTACAGCTTACTTTTTTACATTATTCACCTGTGGGATGAATGTATCTGGCTATCTTTTTTGAAATGAATATGTGTTGTTTCTCAATGTTTGAAATTTCAGTTTTTTAACCATGGCTCCTAATGCAGCATTTATTTCTGATAATTCGGTGATTACAATACTACTACTCCTTCTTCTTTCAACATTTGATAAAGAATTTTCACATATTTTGTCTCATTTGATTCTCACAATGATCTTGTGAGATAAGTTTTAGTATACTCATTTTACATGTGAGGAAACTAAGCCTTGAAAGTAAGTGCTTTGCAGAAGGTTGCGCAGCTGAAGAATGGCAGAAATAGTCCCTGAAACTAGAACTTTGACTCCTGGTCAAGTTTATTCCATGTCACTAGAACTACAAGGTCCACTTATATCTCCCATCCTCCCAGACCTCACACTTTCTGCTGTTATCACATAGCCTTCTTAGCAGCCTTGGTTGAAGGTATGAACAATAATTACATGGTTGACTCTTGGAAAGAAGAACAAAACTTCCTTAACCATTTCAAAACTGTACTGTATTTTTTCTCCTGGTCCATGCATCCTGGCTAACTTCTGCTCTTTTCCTTCATGCTTAGAGACCTCTTCTTGCTGTAAATGAGGCTCTAAGGTCAACTTTGCTGCCCCTTTTCTGCCTAGAATTTGAATCACTTCCCTTACACTCCAAGCCCTCTCAGATTCTAGGCCCAGGTATCTACATGTCCTTATGTTTGTCTCTCACATGAGAAGATTATAGTCCTGGAGGGACTGGAGGATGTTGGGAAGACATGTAATTTCTAAATCATTCTATATCAGCTCTGGTGTTTGATCTCCTGTGCCGCCCAAATCTAGCCACAGGGCCTAGATGTTCTTCCCTAGATCTGCAGCAGTCACTGCTAATGCAGAGAAAGGGTGATAACATCCTAGCTTGGGGGTTAATGGAGGTGAACTCTGGTCTTATTCTGTCACTGAATAGAGCTGCAATCATCTGCAATTTCCTTCTTTGTAGATCTCAGTTTTCTAATTCACGATATTATTTGGCACAATACGTGTTGGGGATGTGAGTGATTTTGTACACTTCTTAGTATATTAACCTGAAAAGAGGAGCTTGAGTGCACATCCTCTCATTTTCTCTCGTGCTCTTAGTAAGGTAGCAGTGATTTAGAATTCTTCACATTATTGTTTTTTACCACGAGCTTCTGTTTCTTCTCCAGGTCACCACAACTCTGAATTTTGTGCCTAGCCATCTACCAGAGCACCCCAAAGGAGAGGGAGATAACGCAGGTGGTGAAGTGAGGCAACCATTGGGAAATTGAGCAGAGACAAGACGTGGATTTGTGAAATGAATGGGGAATAATACAAGGAAGAGCCTCATCAAGGCTGGAGTCACCAGGGAGCATTAATTCTGTAACCTTGTCAATCAGATGAGGTTTGGAGGAGTGGGATATCTTCACACTAAGGGATTTCCCAGATGTTAGAATTTTCAGATGAAAGTTCATGGGATAAGACTAAGAGATCACCTGAGGTCAATATTGATTAAATCGAACACCGGCTTCTGGGAATATGAGCCTGATGTGAAGGATTTTTATTTAACAATAGTTTCTGGGTATCTACTTCAATTTGGTTTTGTGATTGCCCATAGTCAAAAGTATAATAGGATATCTAATCCTGGAGTTGATTTCTGAGCTTCTTGTCCAATGCATTTTTCCACTAGACCAAGTAGGCAAGGAACTTTTTGTCATATTAGTTATTTATTATTATTTTTCTAACATCTAGAAGATTTGAAATTGGTAGATATTTAACAAATATTTATTTACAGAATGAATAAATAAGGCTTTCCACTAGCTGTGAAGAAATACTTGTTGACTGGATGAATGAGAGGACTGTAGTGCTTGAATGATTGTTTCCAAGGAGAATGTGGTCACTAGGGTGGAATGGTAGCTGCTTTAGTTAGAGTTAGCACCAAGGAAAGGGTCTGCTGGTAATGCGGAGATATGATAGAGGAGGCCTGAGCCAATTAAATTGAGAATTTGCTGGAATGGAATGTTAGAGAGATTCCGTTTCTCCTGTACTTGCTTTGGCCCTGAGGTGGGTGTCTTTGGGCCTGTCACAATCCTCTGGAGAAGAAGCAGAGCATTCAGCTCACGTGAGGCAGGTGGGCTTTTCATGTTATATAGAGTTTTCCAAAATCAGATTCGGAGACGTACTGCATACAGAATATTTATTGGGGGGTACACCTGGCAATAGTACCTGTCTAAAAGTGAGGGGAGCCAGATGAGGCAGGGGAAGAAGTTCAGTTGTGATGTATTTTCCTCAGAGGCCTCTGCTGACTGATGTGGAGTACTTGAGCTGAGATGTCTCTTCAGATTGCCCCAGGTTGAAGAAAAGGATCAGGTCTTTGCATTCCTACACTGACCAGTCACTGGGTGTTGGCTGCACTAGGGAGGGAAAAGTAATCTTGGGGGAGACAGGCTTCTTTGGCTAAGGGAGAGTGACTCGTTATGAACTTTCAACAGCCAACACTCCTGCAATTGGAACAATGAGTGCATTAAACCACAACATTCACCAAAGAATTTATTGGGGTGCAAGCTTCTTTTGCAAGAAGAAGAAGTCTGAGGTCGCCAAGCAAAGTAATGCATGAGGTTCAGCACAATGATCAGGATATACAGACTTAGGCGTAATGGACAATTCTGGACAGAGGAGGATCATTCATTCAAGTGCAGGTACCATCTCTGCTCTGCCTCTCCTGTCCAACAACGATTCCCCGGAGGCAGTAGCCTCAGGGCTGTGTGCTTCCAGCCAATGTGGAGGCAAACTTCAGCATTGTCCAAGTATGTTTGTGAATCCAGTGGGACCTGCCACTTAGTATTAATTGCTGGCCTGCCCAGGGCCTTGTTCACAGTCACCAGCACTGTCTTGAGGAAGTACCAAGAATGGACTGAACTTCCTGGATGAAGATGACAAAACCAGCTGTGAGGTGATCCATGGGATTTCAGATGAGGAACATGAGATTAGTTTTGAGACTTATGGCTTGAGGGAAGATTATTGAGAACTGATTTTTGCCTTTGCCACAGCTCTTGTGACAGTAGTTATTTTTTGGCTTGGCTAGTATGGCACTGAGTCCCCCAGTAGCTCTAGTATGACACGTTTTAGTAGTTGTAAGCTTGCTTCCCCCTCACTCTGAGTGGCTGGTCTCTCCAGGTCTGATTCCTCAAAACTAACCCTTCCTGTTCCATTTCTCTTAGTGTTTACCATTCAGATCATGCATTGCTGCAAAGTTACCTGTGAGATTGTAGATACCTACCGATCCCATTAAACTTTCACAGTCAGCTTTGGGCATTCACAGGAGCATTTAGCATGGCCCTAGGTTACATCTTCACCATGACATATGGCACATGTAGATACAGCAGATTAATTTCTTTTCCTCAAGTCTTGTGTGAGCCAGTACTCATGCTTTATATCTTTGGAAAACTTGTGCACAGACTTTGGGTAATGTGTTTGATTTCCTCGTTGACATTCAGAGATTGCTGTCTGGCCCTCCTGAATCAGAAATCCTGTTCATCACTGTTACTCAGAAGTTAGGGCAGAAGATCATGATGGAGACTGAACTGGGAACTGAGGATGTTCCTGGGACAGAGCACGGAGGGCCATTATGGAACACTCCTGAGTATGAGAACGTTCTTCTTTTGCAAGTTCTCTCCATGTTCCTGAGTCTCATTCAAGCCTGATGTAGGACTTTAAAACATGCTACTGTCAGGGACAGCCCAGAGATCAGGAGAAGAGTGCCCCTGTGAGAGGCATATTTTACCGATTGTCCATGAGTCTCAGATTTGTCACCTGGGGCTCTGTCTCTGAGTGCTTGTTTTCTGTTTCTCCCGATCCTACTAGGTCATTATCATGCCCTTCCCTAATCTCTTTCTCTCTGAGTCCCAGTATCTCCCTCCCCCCTCTTTTTTAATCATTATCTAGAGTCCAGGACTTTGTAAAGAAGGAGGTTAAGGGGAGAAAGACAGGCCACAGCCCATACAGGAACCTCCTTACTTGCTAGAGGCAGTGCCAGAAGTGACTAGCTAGTAGTGACAGACACCTAAGATTCTGTAGTAGCCTCTTACAACAGAGAGATTCCTCAGGGATCTTCCTGCCAGAGCATCTCTTAAAGTGAGGAATGTGGAAGCTCAGTCACTACACGTTTCATGGATACCCCACGTCCTGCTGCATCATTCCTATCTCTTAAGTTCAGTCTCTGCCTTGTCAAGTTCTTATAATTCCTGGTTCATTTAAGACACTCATCTAGTCATTTATTTATTCTTTAATAATATCCCGCTAATAATATAGATATTTATTTATCCTGCAAATGTTACTGAGTACTAACTAGATTCCTGGAACTTCTGGAACCTGAGTTGGGACTACTGCAATAAGCAAGGCATGATGGTCCCTACTGTTTAGGAACTAACACACTAAAAGGTTTTGTGGTGCAAGGTGTTCAATGCAATGACAGGGCAGATAAAGGAGGCATAGTAAGAAATAAAAGGAGTTAGGTCATGCTGCCTTTTTGAATTTGAGGATGACTTCACAGAAAACAGTCCACTTGGATTGAATTTACATGAATAAATATGAGTTGAACAACATCAATTATTTGCTAATTGTTCTCTGCTTCCTGGCTAAATAGTTAAATATGTCTTCATTTTTAAGTTTCCGGGAATAAAGCCAATGTGCCTTTCCTGGAAGAATCAGAGGAACGTTTTGCTTACTTTAATAATTAAGTCTCAATAAGCCACTCTAGGCTTTTCCCGTGGACTCAAAAACCACAAAGAAGAGTCAGGTTATACTTGGGCATGTGAGTCTCTACCTCTCTCCTTACTCACTGTATTTTGGCTTGGGCCCCCACTGCTCCAGTGGAACTGTTCTTACCCAGGCACAGCTGCCCTTCCTCAGCATGCAGCTGTTCCCTAACTCCTCAGCTAAAACAGGAGAAATGGGCTGAAGCTTGCCACAGACGCCTGGTCATTGAGAATGGGAATTAACTTTCTCAGTATTTGGAGTGTTAAGCACTGGAATGAGACTTTTGCTAAGAATATGAGATTTCCTTTGATGTCTCAATAAAAATATGTCACAGTCACTTTAGGTTAGCAGTGGATTTGAATCTGGAAGATAAAGGCTAGGTGATATTTCAGATATTGTTGCTGTTATGTTTAAGTGTTTGGTCAATATTGTCATCATCATTGGTTTATGAAACAGACACTTTGATAAATAGATGTATAATCCACAAGAACTGAGGCATTCTTGGCTCTTCTTATCTTTATATGTACATGTGCCTCCCCTCCACACTTATACAGAGAAATGTAATCATTTTAGGTCATATTTGTCTTTTAAAACAAATGTACAGATACAAACATAATTTCAAGTCTTTCATTTTAATGCTGGAATTGTGGAAAGTGAAACAGGGCACCTATTTATTTGGCATATTGTGTTGACATGAGGGTGTCAGGGACACTGAATTTTCATAATATCGTGATGAGATGTAGACACATCAAAAGTTTTAAACAAAGAAACAGTCATAGAGACAAAGAAAAAAAGAAAAGGTCGTATGATCTCATATTCAGAGCTCTTTCATTATTAACATTAATGGTAATGATAACTATAATTTATGGGTTATCCTGTGTACCAGCACTTTACATGCATCATCCTAATTAATCTTTAAAATAAACCAGTAATGTTAATATAATTTATTCTACCACCAAATGAGGAAATCAGGATTCAGTTTAAGTAGCCTCACAGAGTTTCATTCCTAGAATATGAAAGGCTCAGAATTTAAACCCACGTCTGTCTGACTCTATAACATTTTTTTCCCTAATATATTGTGCAGACTTCACCATACTAACTTTTAACTCTAAAGTGTAAAGAGATATGGTCCTTTCTCTTGAAGCAAACCATTAAGACACTGATAGGATTTCTATAATTTACATAAAGTGTAAAATTGTGGATGAACAAAGGACTGTTTATGTAATCAGTGTGGTTCTAACTCTGCCAGTGTGTCCTTTGAAGAGGCAGGAGACAGTGGACTCTGAGTTTTGAAGGATGTGAAGAACCAACTCAGGTAAAAGAGGAGGAAGGTATCATATCTAAAACGTATATGTAGAGTGGGATGGTGTACTCATATAACCTCAAGAGTGTTAAAATGACTAAAGCAAGATATACACATGGAAGTACATTAAGTATAAAATAGGGCAAGCAGACAAAAGATAGTCTTTGAAAACATATATTTTTATGCTAGTCTTAAAAGTATGACTTTATTCTACAAATTAAATTTATGGAACAGTTTAACTGTAGGAGTGTCAAGATAACATCTGCGTCTTAGGAAAACCTCTCTGGCTTCAGGGTGGAGAGTGTATTGGAAAAAGGTTATAGCAATGCAGAGATACCCAAAGATACCAACCAGATGCGACAAGTTGGGTGTGTGAACTAAGGCAATGTCACTGGCGTAAGAAGAAAGGAATGGATATAACTCATTGATGTTGCATTAAAAAACATAAAGTCAATAGGAATTGTGAATGGATAAGAGGAATGAGAAATAACAATAAGTAAGCATAGTTTCTATGGTTCTGATTGTGGAAGTAGATAGTGATATAATTCACAGAAATATGGAAAGAGGAAGTGTAAAAGATTTGGGGAAAAGTTGCTGTTGTGAGGTGTCAATGAGTTGGTTCCAACTCCTAGTGACCCCATGTACAAAAGAATTAAAAATTTCCCAGTCCTGTACCATCCTCACAAAATTGCTGTGTTTGAGCTCTTTGCTGCAGCACGGCTGTAGTGAGAGTAACCAGTGCCCAGGGACAATCTCTAGTTGAGCACCCCTCCCAAACTCGAGTGCCACGGGCAATCTTTAAGTAGTCCCCCACCCCCAATTTCAAGATGAATAGACATTGATAACGGCAACACATCAGCTGTAATACCTTCCCCTCTCTTGCCTGGCTCCCTCATTTAAGGGCCTTTCATATTTGTGGCCCCTCAAAATGTTATTTTTTGCCTTGTCTGGTACCCTCTTGGACTTGCATTCTGGGGCAGGTGCCCTTCTCTGCCCCCTTCTCACCCCTTGTCATACCTTTGTTTGGTCATTGTGTCAGTCCACCTCTGTGAGGGTCTTCCTTTCTTTTGCTGACCTGCTACTTTACAAAGCATCATTTCCTTCTCCAGAGACTGTTCCCTCTGGATAACATGTCCAAAGGATGTGAGACAAAGTCTTGCCATTGTTGCTTCTAAGGAGCATTCTGGCTGTACTCCCTCCATGTCTGATTTGTTCACTTCTCTGGCAATCCATTCAATATTCTTTGCCAATACTATAATTCAAATGCATTAATTCTTCTTTGGTCTTCCTTATTCATTGCCCAGCTGTTGCATGCATATGAGGTGATTGAAAACACCATGGCCTGGGTCAGGCTTGCCTTAGTCCTCAGGGCGACATTTTTGCTTTTTAACACTTTAAAAGGCCTTTGCAGCAGATTTCCCTAATGCAATAGGTTGTCTGATTTCTTGACTGCTGCTTCCATGGACACTGATTGTGGATCCAAGTAAAATGAAGTCCTTGACAACTTCAATCTTTTCTCTGTTTATCATGATGTTGCTTATTGGTCCACTTGTGAAGACTTCTGTTTTCTTGATGTTAAGGTATAATCCATATTGAAGGCTATAGTCTTTGGTCTCATCAGTAAGTGCTTCAAGTCCTCTTTGCTTTCAGCAAGCAATGTCGTGTCATCTGCATATCGCAGGATGTTAATGAATCTTCCTCCAATTCTGATGCCATGTTCTTCTTCATATAGTCCAGCTTTTCAGATTATTTGCTCAGCATACATATTGAATAATTGTGGTGAAAAGATACAACCCTGATGCAAACCTTTCCTAATTTTAAACCATGCAGTATCCCCTTGTTCTGTTCTTACAACTGCCTCTTGGTCTATGTACTGGTTCTTCATGAGCACGATTAAGTGTTCTGGAATTCCCATTCTTTGCAATGTTATCTGTAATTTGTTATTACCCACACCGTTGAATGTATTTGCATAGTCAATAAAACACAGGTAAACATCTTTCTTGTATTTTCTGACATCAATAATGATATCCCTCATTCCACATCCTGTTCTGAACCCGGCTTGCATTTCTGGCAGTTCCCTGTCTATGTCTATGCTGCAACCATGTTTTAATTATCTTAAAAAATTTTTTTTACTTACATGTGATATTAATGATATTGTTTGATAATTTCTGAATTTTGTTGGATCAACCTTTCTTCCAAATGGGCACAAATATATGGATCTCTTCCAGTCATGTTGCCAGGTAGCTGTCTTCCAAATTTCTTAGTGCAGATGAATGAGTGCTTTCAGTGTTGCATCTGTTTCTTGAAACATCTCATTTGGTATTCTGTCAATTCCTGGAGCCTTGTTTTTCACCAATGCCTTCAGTGCAGCTTGGTTGTCTTACTTCAATACTGTTGGTACTTGATCATGTGTTACCTTTTGAAATGGTTGAACGTCAACCGTTTATTTTTGGTACAGTGACTGTTTATTGCTTCCATCTTCTTTTGATGCTTCCTGCTTCATTCTATATTTTGTCCACAGAATCCTTCAATATTGCATGTGGAGGCTTGGATTTTTCTTCAGTTCTTTCAGTTTGAGAAATGCCAAGCATGGTCACCCCTTTTGATTTTCCATCGCCTGGTCTTTACACATTTCATTATAATACTTAAGTTTGTCTTCTCAAGCCACTGTTTGAAGTCTACTGTTCACCTCTTCTACTTCCTGGTAATAGGTGAGTTAATTCAGTTTTTAATATGTTCACATGTAGTATTGATGTTGTTTAGAAGGTAAATGAAAGGACAGACTTTTGTTTCAACAAGATCTTTGATATATAAACAATGATCTGGAAGAAATGCAAGTATAAAAATAGTTAAAACCATGGGAAAGAATGGCTTTAATAAGGGATAATTTACAGAAGAGAGAAGATAGGAGAGGATGGAACTCTGGGATAGAAATGTATAATGGATAAGCAGATGGAGAAGAACTCAAAGAGACTGAGACTTTGGGTTGGGAATGTAGAAGGAAAACTGTAGAGTACTATATGATGGAAACTGGAAAGACTACTTTAAAAAATTGCACATTTATTTATAGTGTTCAGTAATGCCAAGAGGTCAATAAAGAGAATCTTGTAGAGTTGACAGTTCCAAGATAAAAGTAATTGAATGGTAGAGTTAAACATTTATCCCAAAGGAACATGTCTTTACTCTTAAAAAAAAAAAAACTCTAGATAAAATTAGAATTATCCTAATTGAGACATACGATGTCTCACCATTAAAAATATTATCACAGTAAAAGGAGCTTCTCTTTCTTGTTTCCAGCTTTATTCCCTGTGTTGCAGTTTAAGCTTCTTTATTCTCTTCAAGAAGATGGTACCTGGCTCTGGACAATGTGAGAACTTATCAGGAGTGGAGAAATCATGACCTTTGTTTCTTTTCCTCTTCTCTCTCTAAGTCATTGGTGATGACCCTTATCAATTCCAGCTGGAGGGTACCTCATCCTTCTTTTTTCCTGGTAGTATACTTGGTTTGGAGGAAAGCCAGCACTGGAGAGCATTGTCCCTAGGTGTCCTTTACGTCCTTGCTCTGGTGGGAAATGTCACCATTCTCTTCATCATCTGCACTGAGCCATCCCTGCACCAGCCCATGTACCTCTTCTTGGCCATGCTTGCTACCATTGACCTGGTCCTGGCCTTCCCCTACTACACACAAAACCCTTGCAGGGTAATGGAAGTAGTATAATGTGTAGTTACGTATATAGATCCAGATTTGAATTTTTCAATTTCCACTTAGTTTCAAATCCTGTTCCCTACATCTCAACTACTGGCACCCAGTAGCACCATATGAAGAAGTAAGACTTGGTTCCCCATGAGATTCATTTCATCAGACTCCAGGTCCCAGCATTCCAAACTATCAGCTGGTTTGGGACTGAGATATAATGAAAGCACGTGATTGAAATCATCTGCTCTGCCCAGAAAAGCCATTTAGGGATCCCAGAGAAGTAGAGTGTGGTTCTGGGATGGAAATGGATTTTTGAGTTTAATATGACACTGGGTAGTAGGTCCATAATCTTACTCGGTGAGGAAAATTTCAACATGTTCCAGAAGAGCAGTCTTAAGACAGCAAGTATCCTCTATTAGACAGGATTCATATATAACAGAAACAGGCTTTCTCCTCCTTGTCCTAGTTTTTATCTCTTTCCCATGCAGCCAATCATATGTTTTGTTTGAACTATACACTATGTGTTGCTAATTTCTAGTTCTCTATACTTAGCTCTGAGCTTTCTAGTGAATACAAACTGCTTCAATCAACAGTTCATAGTCATATATATTTTGGTAACTTCCAAACTTCATGAAATCAACATACCAAACTCGATCCATCATCTCTGCCTCCACGACATACCCCAGATCTTTTCAAAGCCTGTGGTCTGTTTTATGGAATTTACTTGGACACTTAAGCTAGAAGAGACAATGCAATTTTATAATTCTTTACCCTCTCTTCCTTATAATTACTCTGTCTAAATTCAGTCTATGCCGTATATTTCTACCTCTAAAATAGTCCCTTTCTTTCTGTTATCAGACCCACATTTATTCACACACTGTCAACTTCTCATCTGGACTATTGAAGCCAACAGTTTCTCTACTTTTAGTTATCATTTGAAGTCTCTTTACTTCTTCTGGAGCCCTCGTGGTATAGTGGTTAAGAGCTACGGCGAGCTGTGGCTGCAAACCAAAAGGTGGGCAGTTCAAACCCACCAGCTGCTCCTTGGAAACATTATGGTGCGCTTCTACTCTGTTATATAGGGTGGGTATGAGTTGCAATCAACTCAATGGCAATGGGTTTCAGGTTTTTATTTTTGGTTTTACTTCTTCTAGTCTCTTAAATTTGGGTGTGAAAGAAAGGGGAAGAAGAGAGAGATTTGGTGTATTTGTCAAAAGCTGAACTCATGGTCTTTACACCAACCAAATGGGAATGAGGGATAGATGAAAAAATGTATCAAGATATGAGAAACTTGAGCATTTTAAATATCCACAGGAAGGATCTAGAGAAGGAGAATTTGAATATGTAATGAGGTTCCTAAGAAGGTCAGGGTGGGTGGAATCTAAATCACAGACAGAGGGATTGATATTGGGAGGTTGGGTAGATCCTCACTTCTACTACATGAAAAGAGGAGGACCAGGGCATATAGATGTTGATGGGTTTATGAGTGCATCTTAGAAATTGAGGAACTTACCATCTAATGGCCCGTGCTGTTTTTGTGAAGAAATTGGAGAAGCCATCAGCTGTGAGAAGGATTTAGAAAATTTGAAAAATTCCTTTCCCTGGTTGAAAGAGTGAATCAACTGGAGATTATTATACTGTACATGCTTATTAAGTGCTCATTTGAAATTGTTGGTCATAAATTTTAATGAAAACAGCCTGCTTTTGAGCATAACTTTCTATTGGAACGTTGACTGCGCTTGTGCCGGCATGGTTAAGTAAGCTCAGGATGGGTGGTGGGAGAGGTACAATGAGAAGCCAGAGTTTAATCAATTTTTTACTTTTATTTTCTCTTAGATTATAATAGGATTTGGGAGTATATCATACATTTTTCTTTGCAACTTTATTTTCTTGTATGATAAAAAGTGAGAAAACCGTGAGTTTTAGCACTATGTTACACAGAATGACAGCAATGCTTACTAATAAGACCTGTAAGACCTATAGTTAAAGATAATTTTATGACACCATTTTTAATATGAAATTATTCTGTAAATTAGTGAGTGCGTCTGGCCTGTGGAGTTGATCTTTAACAATTTGGTTTGTCAGTAAAACTCTTCAGTATCACTTGCCATAGGTTTTTTGTTGTTGTTGTTTTGTTTTGTGGTGTGCTTGGTGAGGTTAATCCTTCTCACTAATTTCCTTTTAAACTTTTTGGCCAGAAACCCTGGTGCCGTAGTGGTTAAGTGCTACGGCTGCTAACCAAAGGGATGGCAGTTCAAATCCGCCAGGCACTCCTTGGAAACTCTATGGGGCGGTTCTACTCTGTCCTATAGGGTCACTATGAGTTGGAATTGACTCAACGGCATGGGATTCAGTTAGGTCTTATTTGTTTTTCCAAATTAACTTTAGAAAAAAATTGCCAAGCCACTCTTTCCCATTTATATTCACTATAATTTGTCTTCATTTAGGGTAGATTTTATAATTCCTGGTTGAGTAGGTGCTAGCAGATATTTTGACAGCTTTGTTTTGTATTGGCCTAATTCCTGTGTATTAAACCAAAAAAAAAAAAAAAAAAAAAAAAACCTGTTGCCATCGATTCCGCTTCAAAGCTATGCTTTGAATAGAATATAGCTACTAAAATAGCTGTACTTTGACAGAGTAGAAGTGCCACATAGGGTTTCCAGGGAGTGTCTGGTGGATTCAAACAGCTGACCTTTTGGCTAACAGTCATAGCTCTTAACCACTACTTCTTACTATACATAAACCCAGGTGAAATCTCTTCAGCTTAGAATTTATCTCATATCATTACATAGCAACTCCTCATTGCTCCAATCTCTAAATTCCTTTGCATCTGCTTCCCTAACTACCAGAGTTGGCAGCACTGGCTGTCCCTGCTCCTCAGCCTCCTCTTCCTCCTGGCCATGGTGGCCAATGCCAACCCCCTGATCACCACCCAGCTGGAGGCCTCCCTACATGAGCCCATGTACTACCTGCTCAGCCTCCTATTCCTGCTGGATATCATGCTCTGCCTCACCGTCATCCCTAAGGCCCTGGCCATCTTCTGGTTTGACCTCAGGCCTATCAGCTTCTCTGTCTGCTTCCTCCAGATGTTTTTCATGAACAGTTTCTTCCCCATGGAATCCTGAACATTTATGGTCATGGCCTATGAATGCTACTTGGCCATCTGCAACCAACTGAGGTACTCATCCATCATCACTGACCAATTTGTGGCTAAGGCTAGTGTTATGGATTGAATTGCATCCCCCAAAATTCATATGTCAACTTGGCTAGGCCATGATTCCCAGTATTGTGTGATTGTCCACCATTTTGTCATCTGATGTGCTTTTCCTGTGTGTTGTAAATCCTATCTCTATGATGTTAATGAGATAGAATTAGTGGCAGTTACGTTAAATGAGGCAGAACTCAATCTACAAGGTTGGATCGTGTCTTGAGCCAATCTCATTTGAGATATAAAAGAGAGAAGCAAGCAGAGAGACAGGGGGATATCTTACCATCAAGAGCCAGGAGAAGAGGGAATACTTTGAACCCAGGGTCCCTGAACTGAGAAGCTCCTTGACCAGGGAAGATTAGTGACAAGGACCTTCCCCCAGAGCAATGAGAGAAAAAGACTTCCCCTGGAGCTGGTACCCTGAATTAGGACTTCTAGCCTCCTAGACTGTGAGAAAATAAATTTCTCTTTGTTCAAGCCATCTGCTTGTGGTATTTCTGTTATAGCAGCAGTAGATAAGTAAGACAGCTAGTGTCTTCAATATGGCTTGGAACACTTTGCTGCTTGTACCTGTTCCCATTCTCTCTGCCTGGCTCCATTATTGTGGGAAAAATGCCATCGAGATCTGCGTCTGTGCCAATCTGTCTCTGTCCAGACTTTTCTGTAACAATTTCACCTTTAACAAAATTAACCAATTGTGGTTGGCTGGACCTTGTGGGGATCTGATTTCATCCTCATATTCCTCTCCTACACCTTCATTCTAAGAGCTGTCCTAAGATTCTGGGGTGAGCGGGCTGTTGTAGTCAAGGTTCTGAGCATGAGCAGCTCCTACTTCATCCGCATCCTCTTCTTCAGCACCATTCTGCTGGTTGTGGTGCTGACAAACATGGCCAAAAACAGTGTCCCCATGGGAATCCTCATCCTGCTCAATGTTCTTCATCATCTCATCCCCCCTGCCTTGAACCCTATTGTATAAGGGGTTCAGGCCAAAGAGTTAAAGCAGGGGTTTCAGAGATGCTGCAGAGGGGGCTTTGAATACATAGAAGGACTTTCTATAGAAACCATTATTACCATTTCTTCTGTTTCTATTTCAAATATGTGATTACAGACAGTAAAGCAGTGCTTGAATGATAAGTATTTCTTACCCACTCTGTTGTTCTTCTAGTATTAGAAATCATGGTGGATCTCTTAGTACTGGATCAAAGTTCATTAGCCTAGTTCAGGTAACTAATATTCCTAGGTACCTAATTTTGTGTTTTGAGTTTTGCATATTTAAATCATTCCATCTTCATAGTAATTCTGCAGGGCAGGGATTATTATTCCACTTTATACAGTATGAAACAAAAATTGAGGGAGAAATACTGACAAAGGTCATGTTTGGTGAATGGTGAGGCACCAATTCAAGTTCGAGCCTGCCTGACTCCAGATCCTTTCCATGATGCAGCACTCCTTCTTCAGATGCAATCGGAGTTCTAGATATGCTCTTTAGACCATAACTCTGTGTCATTTTTGTGAACCTTCTGTTCGCATAGATATCTTTTCTTTAGACTTCTCTTTTCAGAGTCAGGAAGAAATAAGTTAAGCCCAGAGCCCAGAGATGGTACTATCTTTTTTGGATTATGACTGTGGACCCCTCTGACACAAAAAGATAATATTCAAAACAGTAACAGCCAATGTCAGAAAGAAGCCTTCTTTCCTACCTCAAACCCCTCAAACTCTTTATGGAAGGCCAGAACTCTGAGGATCTTATGGAGGGAGAGGTAGGGAATCAGAAAAGTAACAGCAATGTGGAAAGTGTGGAAATTGCCTGAGGTGGTATAGAGGACATTGTGTGTACTCAAAACCAGGCCTCATATTGGCTGTAGTTGAGCCCAAGAGTCCTGAGTGAATAGAATGTAAACCTTGCATATTGTTAAGGCTTCTGGACATCAAAATCTAGTGAAAATAGGTGAGTAAACATAGCACAGGTGGAAGGCAGTGACGTCATTATTTGCATGGGCAATAGAAAATTGAGGGCTCAAGCCATCCAAGAACCTCACCTGATTCTCACTGCAAAATTCTACTGGGTAAAAAACAAGGGCCACTCTATTAAGTGGTCCTTAAGCACTGTTTCTGCTGAGTAGATTCCAAACTTCTTCAATTAAAGGCATTTCAAATTTAGAAGGTACTTGTCCCTGCTGCAGCAGTAGTTAAGAGCTCAGCTGCTAATCAATTTGGGTAGCAGTTGACAGCCACCAGCTGCTCTTTGGAAACCCTATGGTGGTAGCTCTATTCTGTCTGATAGGGTCACTATGAGTTGAAATTGACTTGAAAGCAGCAGGTTTGGTTTTTGGTTTAGTTCCTTGTTTTCATCAAATGCAACCTTATTCTATGAAATATTTCATGAATAAAAAAAAATAATATATATACATTTTTATTCTGTGAAATATTTCATGAATGGCAAATTGCAAATATTAGAAAATGGTATATATGATACAGGACTGAAGTATAACAAGAACTTGGTGGAAGGTGGGGAGGCTGTGATCTGCTTGATTCCTTTAACCTCAAAGGGCATAAAAAGTGATTAGAAAAGAATTTTAAAAACAAATTTTTGAAAAAATGTGCAGAACTTGGTTATCAGTGGGATGTGTGCAGTACATGAGAGAGAAGAGTCAAAGATGATCAAAGTTTTAAGCTTGTATAATGAGAAGCCTGTGTCATTGGACTTTGGTTGTTAAGGATTTTGATTCTTAAGAAATATTCAGCTTCTACTCTTGCAGATGAGAACAGAGATTTGGCTTCCCAGAACCAAAAGCAATTAGTCTGGAGGCCTGGTCATGCTGCTATCTTTGCTCAACCTTGTGAGAAAAGGCTAACAGTTAGAAGTTCTTCCCTGAGACCCTCAGATTAACTGTAGCACACATTCTATTGTCTCCATACATAAAGTAGAATGTTTTGGTGGACTTTTTTAAAAAAAAATCTAAATGCTATTCTTAATCCTGAAAGTTCTGAATTAGTCACATTTCACTTGGTTTCCCATTTCTGTCCACTTCTGCCCTTCCCCTAACCCTAAAATCTATTCTCTTCAAATTCCTTAGGAATCATTTGGATTCCCCAAATCACTGTGGCCTTAGGTTTCCTCAGAGATGTATTCCCCTTCATTATGACGAATAGTTATCCTATAAATCTAAACCTTTAGCTGTGAAGCAGAGCTTTTCTGACTGTGGGGAGGAGACGAGGCTTTATGCAACCACCAGACAAACACTTAGGGACACAGAGGACTCAGGAGTTGGATGGTGCTTTCAGCTGCTTGTCCAGCATGGTTTTATTTAGTTAAGAGAAACTTTTGCTCACTAAGATGGAGGAACAGGGACTGGATTTATCCTTTCACTTAAATAACTGACAAAAAAAAAAAAAAGGACAAAATATAGTGGCTTTCAAGACATTGAACATCAGGCAAAGAAGGACAGTGATCTCTGAGAAATGGAAAAGAAATGAGGTGAGTCCTACTTATTGGAGAAAGATTCCTTCAGCTTACAGGAGAGAGGTTCCAGGCTACATCATAGGAAGGATGAACCCACATGGATATTGATGGTCTTCCAGTGTTGAAGAGAAGATGGTGGAGTCAGGAAAGACCAAAACAGCTAGAGTTGGCAGGACAGCATTTTGGAGAAAAGAGTACTGCACAAGGAGAGAACTCTGAAGATCTGTAGAGGGTCCCCCTGAGTATTCAGCAGAGTACTGATCCACGCATCCATATGAGGTAACTACCCAAGGCCAAGGAGAAAGTTACCCCCAAATATTTGAGGAAATGAAACAAAAACAAGAACTCTCACATCCGATAGTAATCTGTGGGATGGCCCCTCACAGTTTTGTAAATTGAGTCATGTGTGCCAGGTCCTTTTCCTTTCTTATTAACTAGTCATTGGATTGGAGTTACCCAGAGAGGAAGCATAATCTTGGAGGAAGCAGCTTCCTTTTGCCAAGGCCTATGTCTTGATAGGAACAGGGCTGAGAGCTGTCAGTAGCCAGCTCTGCAGTAACTGAGGGAAAGAGTGACTAGGTCCTGAAGGGGGATTCCAAATGTCACACAGTCTCCACTACAGGATTGGATTTGTCATGATTAGCTGTTTTGGGTTGAGAGGAAAATTTTTCTATAAGAACATGAGGAGATAAAACACCTGAAATACATTGTTTTCTTCTTTTTTTTTTTTCCATCAAGGAAGGAGAGGAGGGGGATAATAGTGGGATGGGATTAGGTGTTAGATAGGCAGATATCAGGTTCTGCCAGATAAGATAACAAAATTATATGTAATTTCTGAATAATTTTTATGGTAACAAATTTGAAAATGTGGAAGAAATGTAAAATTGGTTTCTATCAATAATATAAATATATCAGTAACAGCAAGTAATAGAAAACCTAAGTATACGAATAACAATTAAAAAGTTAAAGTATTAATCAGAACTCTTCCCAACAAAAGCTCCAGGATACTAAAGGTTCATAAAGAAGTTCTACTAAAATTTCAAGAAATAGATAATCTCTACCTTGTATATATTCTTTAAGATAACAGAAAAAGAGGGAAATTTACACCAATTTATTTTATGAGGCTATTGTAATCTTGTGTCTAAAATCAAATAATGGCAGGTTCCAAAAAAAAAAAAATACTGGCCTTTTTCATTTATGAACATGAAAATCCTAACAAAATACTCATTGATGGAATCTAACGGTATAATAATAAAAAATGATACATTTTGATCTATTAAGTTTTATCCTAAGGAGGTAATAATAATTTTAAGATTAGATAATTTATCAATATGATTTACCACATTAATGGACTAATGCATCAAATTATATGGTTACCTCTAAAGATGGAGGAAAATTGATAAAATTCAATACCTATTTATAATTTAAAAAAAGCTTTGTGAAAACAAGGAAATCCTTTAACTTAATGATGGTCATCTATCAAATATCTCATAATCCTCATAATGGTGAAACTTCTAAAGCATTTATTTTGAGATCAAGAGCAAGGTAAGAACACTTTATCACTGTTCTTGTTTAACATAAAAGAGGAGGCTCTGAGAAGCCAATATAAGGAGGAAAAAAGAGAAGAATTTTAAGGGTCAGAATAAAACATTATTCATAAATGATATGATCAGTAAAAAAAATGATTTTTTTTGAACTAATCATATATTCTGCAAGATATCCAGAAGAAAGATCAACTTAAAATATCAATGTTACTGTTGTTAGTTGCCTTTTGAGTTGATTCCGACTCATGGCTAAGGGATTTCAAGGCTGTGACTTTTTCAAAGCAGATTGCCAGGCCTGTCTTCCCAGGAGGTGCCTCTGGATGTATTCCAACTGTCAACTTTTGGCTAGTAGCTGAGAGCTTAATCATTCATTCCACCCAAGGACTTCTAAAATATCAATAGTTTCCTTTAAATCAGCAAAATCCATCTAAAATATTAGAAATTAACATGTCATTTATAATAAAAACCTATTAATGTCTAGAAATTGGCATAATAATGAATGCCTAAAACCTTTACGAATACAATTTTAAAATTGTGTTTAAAGTATATTAGTGAATATCTGATTAAATGGAGAGTTAAATTATATATAACGAATGAACACATGAACATTTTAAAGATGTCATTCTCCCAAATTAATTGATAACTCCATGTAATTTCAAGAAACATTCCAAAAAGATTTTCAAAGGACTTTGGTAAAAGTTATTCTAAAATGTATATGGAAGATCAAAGTTTCACCAAGGGGAAGTGAGTTTTAAAAATGATTCAAGTCATACCTTGCCAGAGAATAAACATGCTACAAAACCATAGTAAATAAAATAATTGGGCCTAGGGTAAAAGAATGGATATAATAGGAAGCTTAAAACAGACCCATGTATATAAGTGAAACTGATATGTGATAATTCCTTTTACCAAAAATATACATATTTACAATCTTATTATAGACATAGAAAAGTATATAAGAAAAATACACAAAAAACTGTTTAGTTATTTCTGGTGGGTTGGATTTCTCCGAACTTTAAATGATACACAATGCAGTATCGTATAATTTGGATCTTAAAATGTCAATGTATTAGTTTGTAATTGGAGGAAAACATTAAAGCCCACTGTTGAGTGGGCTGTAAGTTTCAGAATGAGAACAGAAAGGTGACTATTGGATTGGTGAGACGAAAGCATCAGTGTTTCAACTAGAAAACAAATGCAAGGGGTCAGTGAGTTCAGGGACACATTTAAAGATCACCATTTAGGAACTTGTGGAGAAACAGAAAAAATGAGAGTGGAAGAAGTGCAAACTACAGAGTAGCCCTTTCACTTTTTATTAGCATCCCTTTTGAAATTTTAGCCTTTGGCCATTGGTCAGTTCTGGTGCCAGCTTCACACAGCCCTATTGTGTTCCATGGACATTCCTTCCAGCACAGGTGTTGCTAAGTTCCCAGAAGAAACAGCTCATGCCCTGCTCGCCCATCAAGCAAGCAGGCATTATATCTTTTTTATCCTCTCTGTATCTATTTTGGGTGGGGCCAATTCTCCTGCACAATAGAAAGGGACCGGGAGTTTTAGCCAAACAGTAGGTTGCTACAATGACACCAGTCCCAAACAGATTTACAAGGAGAACCAAGAGAACAAGTTTCTACTCATTTTTCTAGGCAGTGATGTCTACAGGTGGAAAAGATGAGAAAACAAGGAAATTAATTATTTATTACATAAACAATTTGTCTAAAGTCAGTGGTGATGATACATATTATCTGTAAAACCTATAGCCTTCTTAAACACTCAGGCTAAAAATTAAAATATATCTCAATTTTTTTTCCTCTTGAACATATTTTTTGACTGCGGTTCAAACCTCTCTCAAACTCTTCTCAGATTTACCCTACTTTAATTATACCATATGTAGGTCCTCTGATGCTTATTATTTCATTTATGTGCATTTGTCTGGCATATAATGTAATTAGCGTGCAGTGGGAATGGCCTTGCCGGGGAAATTGGAAAGGGTCGTATGCTTAGATTAACCTGTAAGAAAACTTAATCCTTCTTATTGGAACCCTGGTGGTGCAGTAGTTAAGAGTTCAGGTTGCTAACCAAAACTTCAGCAGTTTGAATCCACCAGATGCTCCTTGGAAACCCCATGGGGCAGTTCTGACTGTCCTATAGGGCTGCCTGAGTCAGATTTGATTGGATGGCAATGGGTTTTTTTTTTTTTTTTTTGGAATGCTTGTCTTACTTTAAAACTTAGATTTAAAATACTCCACTCTGACTATCACCTTCTAACTTTAGGTTCAATTTCTCAAGTATCTTTAAAAGAGCCACAATTGTTGAACATCAAGACCACTAAGCCATTGGCAGAATCCCCTTTACACAATTATCAATCCTCCTCTGTCTTTATGCTTTGTCTAGCTTAGGTTCTAGACCCATCATTTAATCATTCCTTCTTAAATAACAAATAACCTGGTCTACTTTACTCTTTCCCTCCTTTGTAATTGCTTAGAAAAAAACCAAACTCTGAATCCAAATATCTGTTTCCTCTGTGAGAGACTGAAACTTGCTAGAAAAAAAAAAAAAAAATCCTTAAATAAACGTATTGGTTTTACATTAAATTTATCAGCACCAACTTCAACTGTAAACTCAGCACTACCCAGGAATTTTACTATATAATGCCATTACAGTTAACGGGCCCATATCCATCAAGTTTCCAAGACAGAATCCTAAGGATCAAATATAGTTTCTATTCTGAATACTTCATTTCTAATTCATTAGTGTATCTACTTGAGTATTCTGAAACTTAACCACTCCAATTCATTTTTCTGTCCCCAGCTTGGTCCAGCCTACCACATCTCTTGCCTGGACTATGTAATTGCCTTCTAACTGATTGCTCTGCTTCTGCTCTTATTCTCCCTTCTACTTATTCCCCTCACCATTAAGGTCTTTTTGGTCCACCGTATCTAAACTGGTGGTGCAGTGGCTAAGAGCTCAGCTGCTAACCAAAAGGTTGGCATTTGAAGACCCCAGCCACTCCTTGGAAACTCTGTGGGGCAGTCCTACTCTATCACATTGGGTAGCTGTGAGTTAGAATCGACTGGACAGCACCCAAGAACAAGATTTTCACTTAATGACCACAAAATTAGAATAAAATCTCGGTGAGGGTAAGAAGTATATTTGTCTTATTTACCATTTTTTGAGTGGCTAATGCTGTATGTGGAACATGGTAGGTAATTAGTAAGATCTTTTTTTTTTCTTTTTTAACAAAAGTGTCACACAAATAAGAAATAGCAGATCTGTGATTCATATCAGCATCTGATTTGAATGATCTTATTCACATGATCTTATCTACAACCTTGATGTGAATAAATTATTTGGGGAGATTTCCTGATACTGAACTCTTCTTGCATCCTTTGGAAAAAAATGTATTTGTTAGTTAAAAAATATTTTTAACAGTTTGCTGAACTTGATTTGCTAGGATTGTGTTTAGGATGTAGATACTGACAGTCACATTCATTAGTATAGAGGAGACAGTAGACAAGAGTGATTTAGAATGCAGACCTTGGACTCATGTGGACGTGGCTATGAATGCAGTTACTGTGTGAATTTGGGCAAGGCTTCATCTCTCTGAGCCTGCCCCACAGTGGGGATAATAGTTCCTACCCCAAACAGTTTCTCTTCCAGACCTAAAAAAAAAAAAATTTTTTTTTAAAGGCGATGATTAAATGAGAAAATAATATATAAAAAACTTAATTGCTCAGAAAGCACTCAAAATGTTGGAGTCATTATTACAAAGAAGGCTGCTGCATAGCTTCCTTTCCTACATTTTTATCCACGTTTGTGTCTCAAGCTTATATTCAAGATCTCTGTCTTCTGAATTTCAGACAAGTCCTTATTTCAGCTTCAAGCCACTCCATCCCTCACATCTCAACTCTTTTCCTATAGGAGCATCTTCAGACAGGGATCCCCAAGGACTCAGCTCCTCATCCCCCAAGTCTCTGCTTCCCAAATCATCTTTTTCCCAGCTGGCCCTGAGAAGGAAGGTAGGAGAGGAAAAAGGAGATAAAGGAGCTCACAAAGCACTCAAGATTTATTTTTTAGAGTCCCAGAATGGTTACCACTACAGCTGACCCATCATAAAAGACCCATCTTTTTGTATGGTCTGCAAGCTTCAGGGCCATGGGAGGGGAGCAGAGGCTATACTGGACCTAGATAGGAAGAGTGACTAGGAGGTGCTGACCAGGGAGTGCAGATGGATAGAAATGGAAATGTGCACCTTGTGTGTCCTCCAATATTTCACAGTAGGGTGGAAGGAAACAGAGAGGCACCAAAGATAGGTGCTTAGGGTCACAGAGAATATTATAGTAATGATATAAATTGTTTCCTTAATTGAATGATTCCTTCAATTATCTTACTTTTATTGTGCATCTTTAGTCTTTCCTTAAACATTTAAGCATGCTGCAATATCTTTCATTCCTATCCTGCTTTTTATGCTCTTAAAAGCTTTAAATGAAGCGCTTTGGCCTCCTATTCAACCCTCCCTCTCTCTATGTCCTTACTAACTTTTTAACTCCCTTCATTCTAGTTTCTACTGCTACCAGGCCAATGAATCATTTTTGTTCAGGTCACTAACGAAAGCCTTATTTCAAACTTGATGGATATTCATTTGTGCTTATGTTATTGAACTTCTGTTTAACTGACAAGTCAGGGAAATTTTTCTATTTTTTCCTTGGCACCATATTCTTCTGATTTTCTTCATACATTTATAGCCCCTCCAATCATACCTTTTTTTCCCCTCTTTCCACCCTTTAAATATTAGTGCTTTCCCAGGGTTCCAATATCAGCCCAATGCTTTATTACTCTATAGGCTGTGTGCTAATGGTTTCCGAATTTACATCTTAAAGTTATGACTTTTCTAATTTGTTCAAACTCTTCATTTCCAGCAGCCTAAGATAAATCCTATGTGGAGATTACAAACGCCTCAGCCTTAACGTATCCCAATACACACTAAACTTACTCAAGTGGCTGTGTTTCACATCTTGGTGATTCTACTTATTATAATACTCAAGTAAAAAAAACAGGGTGTCATTCTGAGTTTATCACCTACCTTTTCTTTTGTAACTAATCTGTCACTATGTTCTGTCTACAGTATCACTGAAATATGTCCCTTGTTCCCATCTTTATTACTTCAGCCTTTGTTCAGATATTGACCACTTTTCATCTGGGGTATTGCAGCTTTCATTCTTCCTGCTTCTGCTCTCACCTTCCACAAATCCACCCATAACATTGTTTCTAGAGTGATCTTCTTGTACCATCTATCTAATCATGCATCTCCTAATAGAAAGACTTCTATGTCTTCTTTTACCTGTAGGATTAATTCCACAATCCTTACCACAGAAAAAGTCCCTCACGTTCTGTCTTTTTCTTTTTTGCAACTCTGTTTTCTGCACTTCCACCCCATTCTCTTGACTCCAGTCAAGTTAAATATTAGCGTTTCCTTCCCATGTTTCTCTTAGACTTGTCTCCTTGCTTTTATATAATATTTTTTATACACCTGAAACACAATACCCATAGTTTTTATGTGTTGCTAAGTCCTCCATATTTATCAATATACAACTGAGGTGATAGCAATTTTAGGGAGCCTTGCCTTTTCTTTTCAGTCTGAGTTAGGAAATTTTCCTTTGCGTCCCTCTATCACCCTGTTCATAAACAGAATAGTTAATTTACTCTACAAATACTGTTGGGCACCATTTCCTGTCAGATACTACGCCAATTGGCCAGCATGGTCCCTACTCTTGTGGTGTAAATTGGTGGTGGAAAGAGGGAGTATTTAAACAAATTATCACACAAATTTATAAGTACAAACTGAAAGGGTAAGACAAATACTATTTTATGAAAACATAAAGTAAGAAGCCTTGATCTTGTCTGGAGGAGGTCAAAGAAAATTTCCTAGAGAAGAGAGTATTTGAACTGATATTTAATGGATGAATAGAAGGTAAGTGGATGTTGTCTGAAGACATAGGATGCATGCATAGCCTTCCAAGAGAGATGGAAGCAGAAAGCCCACGTCTTATTCAAAGATCTGAAAGAAGGGCAGTGTGGCAGGAGCTCAGGGAGCAAGGGAGAGAGGAATATGAGATAAGGCTGGAAAATGGAGACAGATGATATATGGCCTTGAAGTTATTTATTTATTACATAATTTACTCAATTAAGTATAAGCACCTATGAAGCACTATCTGTGCGTTGTATACATAACCAAAAAACCAAACCTGTTGAGGTAGAGTCTATTCCAACAGAGTAGAACTGTCCTATATGGTTCCCAGGGAGGAACTGGTGGATTCGAACTGCTAACATTTTGGTTATCAGCTGAGCTCTTAAGCACTTGGGCTGTATACATAGTGATTAAAAAAAAAGTAAGACAACAAATAGACATGGAACTTGTTGTGGTCTAATAAAGTTCATTTTGAGGATTTTGTTTTTTGTTCTACTAGCAACAGGAAGTAATTGACATATTTTAATCAGAGGAATGACAAGTTCATATTTAAAGATATTTGTCTGATTTCAGAGTAGAATTGGTTTATAAAGAAACCTAGAATGCATTAGGAGGTAATTTCAGTATTTCACTCGAGATAATGGTGTCTTAGTCTTGAATGGTTACAGGGAGATGGAGAAATGGTTGGCTTCAAGAGCTAACTAAAAGGGAAAATTGAAAGGCCTTGGTGGTGGGTTTTTAATGGGTGATAAAAGCGCATGATATGTTTAAGGTGGCATCTAGGCTTTGGCTTCTGGAACAAGCTAGATGTTTGTGCTATTCCCTGAGACAGGAGATGCTAGAAAAAGACCAGGTTTGGCTGAAAAATTGAGTTAATTTTGGACTTTTTGAATTTTGGATTTTTTTGAGAGACCCAATTTGTTATGTCAAGTAGGCCATTGGAAAGGGCTAGCTCAGGGGTATAATTTAGTAATCATTGCATAGAGATGATAATTACCTGAGGATATGGAGAAGAAAAAAAGAGGTGAAAGAAAGAGAGTAGGAGTAGAGCAGAGGAGAAGAAAAGCAACGAAGATTTACGGCTTAACTTTGAAACTGATGTCAAGGTAGGCCATTAAAACCCATTGCTGTCGATTTCAATTCATAGCGAACCTATAAGATAGAGCAGAGCTGCCCCATAAGGTTTCCAAGGAGTGGCTGTTGGACTCGAATGGTGGACGCTTAGCCACTGCACCACCAAGGCAAAGGATGATGAACATGTAAGAAAAAATGAGGAAAGACCAGGAGGTATGAAGTAAACCAGAAAATTATGATACAAAATTAAACCAAAGAGAGTATTTCAAGGAGGAGGATTTGGTCAATTATTTCAACAAGATTCAGCAACAGGGGGGCCATAGGTAATTTTTTTGAGAGCCATTTTCTGGAACTAACTCTTTCATTACTATTGGATTAACAGTATACCAGCCACTTTTTATGCTTCTGGACCTCAGAGGAAAGGTGTTATTCCAGTTCTTATGTATTTAGTGGTGGGTCCCTTTTGAAAAGTGTGAAGCTCAGGAGATTGGAGTTGGAACCTCACTGTTGAGTAGGTTGAACATTCTATTAGTTGATGCTTCCTGGATGTGTTAGTTTTGTCTTTCATTTCTGTGAGATAGGGCTTGCAAGCATAATTATGGCTTTCTTGTGTGATAGTTAGGGACCCCTAATCGATTTGTTTTGTTTTTTCTGTGTTATATTTGGAAAACAAGAGGTTACCATGTAACCTAATGGAAAGGTTCCCTTAATAAATTATCTATTGAGGTCTCAGATCGGTGGTGCCACAGTGCCGTTTGCCTCATTGGTGGCTTGTACCGTTTGTCTCATCGGTGGCTTGTATCATATTTCTCAAAATCTATGTTACCAACCAAAAATTTAAACACAGTGCATTAATAAGTATGCATTCCAATACTGAAAACACTTACCATCAAAAAAAAGAGAAAGAAAAAGAAAAATTAAGGAGAAAAAGTGTAGTAATGAAAGAGCTAATGGAGATGGAAGCTAAATTGAAAAGATTTGTGGACTGTATTTGAAGTGAGGAAATGGAAACAGCACGATAATGCTTGGGAGAAGAACTGAAGGGCTAGAAAGAGCCTTCTGAGTTTTTTTTTCTTCTCCATCTCTCTCCTGGGATGCTCTGGTACAGGACTTGAAAAATGAATAATTATATTCATATAAAACTGGGTTTTTATGAAAAGCCTGATCTAATCAATTTTACATTCTATTTTCTCCTACTATACCATAAACTTGAGAAAAAGATGTAACAAGATTATTCATCTCAAATTATATTGGTGTATGATAGGAAGTGGGGGCATAATCAAAGATCTCTTCATGTTCTCCACCAGAACATGAAACAATTGTCTAAAAACACCTATTAAAGAAACTTCTTATCCACCGTAGGTATACTGCCTCCTTTATCATATAATACAGCTCTGGTGGCACAGTGTTTAAGTGCTCAGCTGCTACCAAAGGCCCCTGACCCATCAGCCACCCCATGTGACAGATGTCGCAGTCTGTTCCCATAAATATTTACAGCCTTGGAAACCCTGTGGGGCAACTCTTCTTTGCCCTATAGGGTCATCATGAGTTGGAATCTACTTGATAGCCATGGGTTTTTTTTTCCTTCATATACTAGGTTATTGCAAAAATTACAGTGTGTTCTTGTCCTATCTCTTTGATACTATTAGGATTTTTCTTTTCTTTTGCTGCTACCATGCTAACCTAATTTGTTGAAAGTTTTAAATATATTTTAATGTATTTTGAGTTTACGTCCTATCATTATCCTCTTTTCAAATCTTTATAGTTTTTACACTGATTAATTTTTCTTTCTGTGGATGATAGCATTATTTGTCAAGTCCCACCACTCTAGCTTTAGGATATTGACTGAAATTTACCTTATTTAGGAAAGATCTCCTATTTAACATTATCTAGCTGGAGAGTAAGAGAAAGGGATACTTTTGAAGCAATTATAATATTTTTTCTTTTATATATCCTCGCAAATGGTCAAGAGAAGCCCTCTCAGTTCAAGATTCATCCCATGGAATCACCCAGCAACTATTTTGCTGCTCCGATCTCTGAATTCCTCCTCATCTGCTCCCTAACTACCAGGGTGGGCAACACTGGCTGTCCCTGCCTCTCAGCCTCCTCTTCCTTGTGGCCATGGAGGCCAATGCCATACTCCTGATCACCGTCTGGCTGGAAGCTTCTCTGTACCAGCCCATGTACTCCCTGCTGGACATCGTGCTCTGCCTCACTGTCATCCCTAAGGTCCTGGCCATCTTCTGGTTTGACTCAGGTCTATCAGCTTCTCTGCCTGCTTCCACCAGATGTTCATCATGAACAGTTTCCTCCTTATGGAGTCTTGCACATTTATGGTCATGGGTTATGACCGCTATGTGGCCATCTGCCACCCACTGAGATACCCATCCATTGTTACTGACCAATTTGTGGCCAAGGCTAGTGTCTTCACTGTGGCATGAAATGCTGCCCTCGCTGCACCTATTCCTAACCTCATTGCCTGACTCCATTATTGTGGGAAAAATGTCGTTGAGAACTGCATCTGTGCCAACCTGTCTGTGTCTAGACTTCCCTGTGACAATTTCACCCTTAACAGAATCTACCAATTTGTGGTTTGTTGGACCTTTCTGGGCTCTGACTTCATCCTTATATTCCTCTCTTACACCATCATTATAAGAGCCATCCTTAGATTCAAGACTGAGGGGGCTGCAGTCAAGGCTCTGAGCACGTGCAGCTCCCACTTCATTCTCATCCTGTTCTTCAGCACCATTATGCTGGTCGTGGTGCTGACAAATGTGGCCAGAAAAAAGGATTCCTATGGACATCCTTATCCTCCTCAATATCCTTCATCATCTCATTCCCCCTGCCTTGAATCCTATTGTATATGGGATTCGGACCAAAGAGATAAAGCAAGGAATTCAGAAATTGTTGCAGAGAGGGATGTGAATATGTAAAGCAGCTAACTAATTCCTTCTCTTTCCTCATCAATGATTTTTGCCTAGGCAGCGAGGCAGAGAACAGCATGGGGAGTGACCATTTTTAAATACACAGGGGCTTAGTTCATAACCAACCCTGGTTCCTTTCTTTACTCCTTTTGCCTGGTTCAGATGGAGGTAGGCAAGAGAAGGAAATTTCATATTTCTTGAGTATCTGCATTGAACCTACACAATTATATACATAAAATGTATACAATTATATTTAAGCACTTTGATTCTCACAACATCCCTGCAGGAATTATTACTCATGTTTACATACTAGAAAACAGATGCTTTTAATTAAAGGGGGGAAACTTTATCACATATCTGGGAAACAACAGAGTAGAAATTAAAATCTAGGCTCTAGAACCTAAGTTCTTTCTACCCACCGAAATACCAGTTTGAGTACTATTGGAGCTGGAGACCAGACCTCTATCCCACTCTCCTTTGACCTATGTTTTATCCTTGGTATCCATACGTATCTCCTTCTTGTATCTTTTTCCTTGAGGGCCATGGAGTTTTCAGAGAAGGCAGAGTCATGTCTGACAAAAAATCTGCAGGACTTCAGAAAAGAGCATTCATAATAATATAAACAATGCCAGCTTTCTAGTATATCTTTCATAGCCTCACAACCTTCAGGGAAGTCTTGGTAATGAGGATACAGATAGAGGGGGGGTGTTGGGAGGGAACTAATAAGACAGGAAAGAGGAAAACTGACTAGGACAGTGGGTTGGCTACTTTCCACATATGTTTTAACTACACATGCAGTGAACTTAAAACCAAGTCTTATTTGATCTGGTGACTGTGCCTAAGAACTCTAGTTGAAGGTGGGAAGACATAACATAGTGTCAAGTTTCTGGATGACAGTGGGTTTAGTCAGGAGAAAACACACACATACACTGCACACACCTGTTATTTTTAGAGAATTTAATATAAGCAATTGTTTAAATGTGGTTGATGACTTGAAAACCACAAAGGGGACATTGAGGTAACACACAGAGATAGTACCTGCAGGAAGAACCTTCCACTCTTAAGGCTGAATCTAAAGGCTCAGATGGAATATGGGCTCAGATCTCTGAGAAGCGGGTGCTGCCCTTATCTGGTATTGGTGCCACAGAAGCTCAGAGGAAGTGCCCCTCAGAGCTGGGACTAAAACATCTGAGGATGGGCCATTACCCTGCTGGTGCTGGTTGCCCTTTGGTGGTTCAGTGAGGCTGGTTCTGGGAGTTCCAAAACCAAAACCAAAACCAAAGCCCAAGCCAAACAACTAACCAACCAACCCACCAACCAAACATCGTGGAGACTGGAGTTAACTCCACTGCAAAGATAAATAATACTGATAAGACAGGAACAGACACTAAAGAGCAAATGCCTTCTCTCATGCTTCAACTTTCTAGTTTCTCTCTGGTGCTATTTTTAGGTGGAAACTGAGAGGGAGCCAGCTGACATAGAAGAGTCCCAAAGTCCTAGCCCCAGTATCATAAAAGAGAGTAGAGATAGGTGGGTTTGGGGCTGACTGATAAGCATTAATGAAGGGCCCAGATCCAATGGTTCTATCTCTCGAAGTATGACTATACAAGGGACAGCTGCAATAGCATCTGCACCGCACACTAGCTCCCCGGGAACAGATCACAGAAAAAAGTGCCCCAGTGCAGGTGGGCAAAGAGACATGGCACAATATTATACGGGCAGCATTCAGAGCTATAGAAGAATTTGGCATTAAGCGAGCAGCAGGAATAGAGACAGACTTGCCCACACCATAGGAACTAGACAGAGTAACTGTAACCCAACGCCGACGTGGAATCCAGGGGCAGAGTTCTTCCAAAGTCACACACACAGCACTTTGCCGTTGTGACCTAATATTTGTAATTGTTAGAAGGGTATTCTCTAATAGGGCTTCTCTCCATCTAATGGTTGCTGGAAAATTTTATTCACCACCAAAAAAAAAAAAAATTTTTTTTTAAACCACCCTCCCACTGTCCTCTGAGGACATATGGGCCAACTTGAGACTAAAATCCCTAAAATGAGACTAAGAATCTCAGTGTCCTCATGTACTGATAATAATGATAGTAGTAAAAATGAAAATAAAAGCTAATATGTTTTGAACATTTTCAGTATATCAGTATCTGTGTATAATATGTTTAATTCATAAGTGCCTTCTGCTGATGATTCTTTATAAAAATGAGTTTTTTTTTTGTTTTTTTTTTAAACTTTAACAGAAAGGATAAAATGCAATGGGGGTAAAATTACACCTGTAGCCAGGTGGTATTTTCAAACATTTGTCCACTCTTTTGTTCTTTCCAGGAATGCTTTCTGTCTCTGCCCCTGCTATGCTTTCACCCAGGGACCCTCTGGAATTCAAACCTAGAAGGGACTAAAAGAATAGTTTCTGTTAGCTGGGCAACATTCAGATCTTAATTCCTGACCTGGGATTCTCTAGATCAATGTGTGATGACCAACACAATTGTGAGACGTTTGGACTGGAAATAGATGGGGATAAACACTACTAACTTGTTAGGGAGGTTTAAAGGATGCAGGAACCTACACACCACTGGTCATCCCTCACAGGGACTAGCACAACTTTTGGCACATTGCAGTACTCAGGAAATATTCCCTTATTCATTTATTTATTTATTTTTATGTACTGAAGTGGCTGAGTGGAGGTGACACACTGTGTCTAGGTAAATCTATAGTTGAGTAGTAGTCATTGTTGTCAGCTGTGGTTGAGTCAGCTCTTGACATGTAGTGATCCCATGCAGAGTGGAATTGGACTGTTGTGATCCGTGGGTTTTCAGTGGCTGAATTTTCAAAAGTAGATTGCCAGGCCTTTCTTCTTAGTCTGGAAGCTCTGCTGAAACCTGCCCAGCATCATAGCAACACGCAAGCCTCCACTGATGGGTAGGTCGTGGCTACACAGGAGGTGCATTGGCTGGGGATTGAACCTGGATCTTCTGCATAGAAGGAGAGAATTCCACTACTAAACCACCACTACCCCCTGAGTAATAGTAAGCACACACACACAAAAAAAGAAGCCCTTTGCTGTTGATTCCAACTCATACTGAACCTATAGGACAGAGTAGAATTGCCCCACAAGGTTTTTAAGGAGTGACTGGTGGATTTGAACTGCGGACCATTTGGTTAGCAGTCGAGTTCTTATCCACTGTACCACCAGAGCTCCCTGAGTAATAGTAGAGGCTTATATACAAGGAACACACAAGTTGTGTACTTAAGACTGGTTTTCTGCTCTTGGTTCTCAGGAAAGAGCTTTTTCATCAAATTGTCAAGCCCAGTGTAGGTAGATGAAGAAAATTCCTTGCTTTTTCTGTTATTGGTTTCTACTTTTATGGCTTTATGGTCAGAAAAGATGCTTTAATATTTCAATGTTTTAGATTCTGTTAAGGCTTGCTTTGTGGCCTAATATGTGGTCTATTCTGGAGAATATTCAGAAAAAAATGTATACTTGGCTGCTGTTAGGTGGAGAGCTCTGTCTATGAGATCAAGTTGGTCGAGTGTGGTATTTAGATCTTCTGTGTCTTTACTGAGCTTCTTTCTGGATGTTCTGTCCTTCACTGAAAGTGGTGTGTTGAAGTCTCCTGCTATTATTGTGGAGCTATGTCTCTTTTCAATGCTGTTAGAGTTTGTTTTATGTATTTTGGAGCCCTGTTGTTGGGTGCGTAAATATTTATTATAGCTCTGTCCTCCTGGTGTATTGACTGACCCTTTAATCATTATATAGCGTCCTACTTTATCCTTTGTGGTGGATTTTGCTTTTAAGTCTATTTTGTCAGAGATTAATATTGCTACTCCTGTTCTTTTTTGTTTGTTGTTTGCTTGATATATGTTTTTCCATCCTTTGAGTTTTAGTTTGTTTATGTCTTTGAGTCGAAGGTGTGTCTCTTGTAGGCAGCATATAGACAGATTGTGATTTTTTATCCATTCTGCCACTCTCTGTCTCTTTATTGGCGCATTTAGTCCATTTACATTCAGGGTAATTATTGATAGGTTTGAGTTTAATGCTGTCATTTTGATGTATTTTTTTGTGTTGACAGTTTCTTTGTTCCACTTAATTTTCTATGTTGAGTCATTTTTCTTTATGTATTTTCTTTTCAACTTTTTTGTTGTTAATTTTGTATTTGATGAGTCTTTATGTTTTTCTCGTTTTTTGTTTTGTTGTATAGGATTGTTAGTTTCCTTTGTGGTTACCTTAATATTTACCTCTATTTCTCTAAGCTTAAACCAACCTTTTATTTCTTTATATCACCTTGACTTCTTCTTCATATGAAAGTTCTATGACTACATTATTGAGTCCCTCTTTTTTGTTTTAATGTTGTCGTCTTTTACATAGTAACTTCTCTGTTTCCCGATTTTCAGTGTTTTAACTTTGATTTAACCCTATCTGGGTTGATACCTGGTTGTTCTGTCTGGTGGTCTAGTCTTGGGTTCTTACCTAATGTTATTGATTTTCTAACCAGAGGACTCCCTTTAGTGTTTCTTGTAATTTTGGTTTGGTTTTCACAAATTCCCTAAACTTATGTTCATCTGCAAATGCCCTAATTTTGCCATCATATTTGAGAGACAGTTTTGCAGGATGTATAATTCTTAGATAGCATTTTTTTTTTCCTTTAAGGCTTTGTATATGTCATCCCAGTGCCTTCTTGCCTGCATAGTTTCTGCTGAGTAGTCACAGTTTAGTCTTATTGACTCTGCTTTGTAGACAACTTTTTGTTTATCCCTAGCAGCTTTTAAAATTCTCACTTTATCTTTCGTTTAGTCAAGTTTGAATGTAATATGTCTTGGTGACTTTCTTTTGGGATCTACCCTGTGTAGGTTTCAATGAACTTCTTGAATAGATATCTTCTCATCTTTCATGATATCAGGAAAGCTTTCTGCCAACAAAGCCTCAACAATTCTCTCTGTATTTTCTGTCATCCCCCCCCCACCCCATTCTGGTACTCCAGTCACTCATAGGTTATTTCTCTTGATAGAGTCCCACATAATTCTTAGGGTTTCTTCATTTTTTGAAACTCTTTTATCTGATTTTTTCCTTGAATACATTAGTGTCAAGTACCTTATCTTCAATCTCACTAATTCTGACTTCCATCGACTCAATTCTCCTGCTGTGATTTTCTACTAAAGTGTCTAATTCTGATATTTTATTGTTAATCTTTTGGATTTCTATTTGCTGTCTCTCTAAGGATTCTTGCAGCCTGTTAAATTTGTCATTATGCTCTTCTGTGACCTTCTTAAGTTCCTCTGTTGCTTTGTCTGTGTGTTCCTTGGCTTGGTCTGCATTTTGCCTGATCTCCTTCCTGATCTCTTGAAGAGCTCTGTATATAAATCTTTTGAATTCTACCTCCAGTAATTCCAAGAAATTATCTTCCTCCAGGAGGTTTCTTGGTTCTTTGTTTTTGTCACTTGCCAAAACCATCATGTTCTGCCCCTTTATGTGATTTGATATTGACTGTTGTCTCTGAGCCATGGATAAGTTATTATATTTACTTATTTTATGTTTGCCTACCATGCCCTAGCTTCTTGTTTTGTTTTGATGTGCCCAAATAGGCTGGTCATGTGAGCTACTCTGGTTATTGGCATCTTTGAAGCTCTCACATCCTGCCTCCAGGTGGTTAGAGTTGTTACTAGGTATATGAGCCTAGGAGTCTGTTTACTTTCCTTGTGTGGATTCTGCTCAGGTGTCCAGGTTGTTGGTCACCAGTATGTTGTGCACATTCTCACCTACAGTCCTAGATGGATGGGGTGATTGGAGTAGGCACAGGTATCTGGCTGCAGTAGGGGGTCATTTGCTGAGCAAGGCAGGGGACTGATGGCTGCCCCTACATGTCTGTTTGGAAGATATGTTCCTGTTCCCTAGAATGCATAGGTGGATGGGTTTTGCACCCAGACTTTGGGCACTGAATGCTGTTGGCTATAACGACTGGGAGGCACCACTTATTCTTGGACCCTTGTTGTGGTTAGCTAGGTGGAGTAGGTAGAGCCACCAATCCTCAGGCTCCTGATGAGGGTGAGGACCCTACTTTATGGGAATGGTGGTGTCAAATGTCACGAATCTGCCACTCCCCTTTATAGCTGTTGCAGTCAAAAATAGGCTTCAGGTATCTACCCTATTGTACTGTGCTAATAAGGGCCTATGCTTTTAAATGGGCCCACACAGGTCTATGCAGCAGTGAAAGGCATTCAAAGTCCATGGACTGCTTATGCCTGTGCCTAGGCAAAGGGACTGTGCCTACTCTGAGTTCCTGGCTCAGGGCAGCTGGGAGATTATATTTCCTGCTTGTTAATTTATTCCCTTTCTAAAGCCAGAAGAAAAAATGCTCAGTGCATGCAATGCATCCTACTTCTGGCCCAGGGGGTGTAGCAATCGAAGCTGGATTGGGACCCACAGCACAGCATGGAAGGGGCAGGTAAATGGGAGAGACAGAAGGTTGGTTTGATCCTCTCGGTTTGTTAGATGCTTGTACTTATCTTTTGCCAATTCAGAGCCTCTTCTCCCTGGTTCTGGAGGCTTGAGGAGACTTTCAGCCACTCAGTTTCTCCTGATGTGGAAAATGCTTCCCAAGCACTACTGCTTGCCTCAACCCACGGGTGCCAGCCAATCCAGCCTGCCAGGTGCTGGGCAGGTCAGGTCTGGCAAATCCTTGCTGCTTCTGAACTGTCTCTCTCTCCCACTGTTGCTCAGTCTGACTCCTCAACTTTGTCTTTGATGCTCAGGGCTCTTGGATTGTCATATATAATTGATTCACTTGTTTTTTTCAGGTCATTTTTGCAAGAGGGACCACAGGAAGTGTCTGACTACTCTGCCATCTTGGCCCTGACCTAGATGAAGAAACTTGACATAATGTCTCTATGGCAGGCTTTGAGGAGAATCCACACACAGATCACGCTGCTAGGACAGCAGGATAACTCAAAGAATCAGACCTAGAATGACAGACACAACTCTGCTGAGAAGTTCCCATAGCGTGAAAAACATCCTTTCAGTAGAAATCCTTCAACACTGTCTTGGTTGGATAAAATGAAGTAGCATAAATTAAAGACATTTTAAGTTGGTGAGACAGAGATGTTTTGTCTGTTTATTTTAACTGAGAAAATCTGTAAACAGTTTCTTTGCAAGTAGAATATGACTTTAATTGTACTGAGAGAGGGTGTATTAAGAACAGGAGGGGGAGAGGAGTGGCTTACCTACAGACCCTCATTTCACTCTATGGTTTGCAGGTTAGTTATGTTTGTTTGAGGAATTTGGGTGAAGAACACAGAACCATTTGAGAAGAAAATCTGTTGCCACTGAACACAGCAATTCAGGACCAGAACTGACTTAATCAAGACCCAATGCATAAAGGAGCAAAAAGTTCCCTGGAATGAAGTTATCTGGAGGAAAAAGAGTGTCTATGTTGGTGGCCAGGGCTCAAAACAAAGATGTGAGTTTGTTGAGGCAACAATACTACATTTTCAATGTACAAAGTGGGGTTTGGTAAACCTCTTGGTACATAGCCTTCCTGATACTCTGTTGTACTTCAGGGTATATTCCAAGCATATGTGTGTTAACAATGAGAGCTGTAACCTCAGGTACCCAGTGTGGGACATCAAGGCTGCACAGTCAAGAATCCTGAACAGCAAAGGCATTATTGCAGAGAGCATAAGTAAACTCTTCATTGCTGCCAAGTCAACACTCTCCCCTTGTGGGAATCAGCAGGAATAGCATTACTGGAGTGAATTCTTAACTCTCAACCTCTGCTTGATGTTTGAAAGAAAGAGGACCTGCAGTTCTACGTTCAGAAAACTGGGGATCTTGAACACTCAAGGGAAATGGTAGTGGGTGGCTTCTTAATAGAAAACTTTTTAAAAGTCAAGCTTATGTTTCTTTGGCAATAAATCCCCTCAAAAACCTAATAGGTTTCTGATCTATTTGTATCTTATCATTTCCATGTGCTAATAATCAGGCCTAAAGAATCTTCTTAGGTATAATTTCAAATATTTCTTTCTTTTCTTTGTTCTCTGTACACTATGATTACTCAGCCAGTCAATACCAACTACAGCATTTCTCTGTTTCTTTTTCCTGTTGTGGGGTCAATACTGTTTAGTTTGGTGCCATCAACTTCACTTTCTTCTTGCATCCACATCTTTTTTCTTAGTTAAAATGGATTGCGCAGCTCACCAAGATAATAAACATGCTATAATGATCACCATGTGTCATTCTTCCTAGTCTCCAGAGAGTGGTGGATTGATCAAGGGATTGAGACTAAATGTACCAAAATGTTCTTGAGGAGAAGCTTTCTGACATTCACTTTTAGCATAAAGAGTCCTAGATTTTAAGTTTGGAAGTTAAGTTTAATATCCTGGCTGTGCTATCTTTAGGTATATGAATTGGGAAAATAATTTAAAATCTCAAAATTTCAGTTTCATTACCTCACAAATCACAAATAAGGATAAGCACAATTCTTTTATATATATATATTTTTTATTCAATTATATCTGTTAAAATATCAAATATAGTTGAGAGAAGGTTCCTACTGGCGAAAACGGCTTGTGCTCCACTGGTAACCTAAAGGTAGGTGGTTCAAACCCACTCAGCGGTACCGCAGAAGAAAAGGCTTGACAACGTTTCCATTAAGATTACAGCCAAGAAAACCCTATGAAGCAGTTCTACTCTGTAACACATGGAATTGCCAGGAGTTGGAATCGACTCAATGCAACTAACAAGAACAACATAGTTAAGAGAGCCGAGTTACCCTGAGCCAGTATGGGAAGCAGGCTGACTCTGGAGCATCCTCTGGAGTCAAACCACATGGATTAAAGTCCTTTTCTACCTTGGACAAGTAATTTAATAACTCTATATTTTGATTCCTCATCAGTGAATTGTGAATTATCATCTAATACTCTCAGGAATATGTACCTCACTAGATTGTTACGAGGATTAAGTGAAAGAACAGGTTTTAATCAGTGATAATAAGACACATTAAGAACTCAATGAAGATCATTATTATTATTATTATTATTACTAGTATAATGCTTTGTGATCATATGTTAAATTTTGGTCTCTCTCTCTAGGATGGCAGAAACCATTCTTTGATGTACTATATTCCTAACATGTAACATAGTGCCTTGTACATAACAGGGTGCAAATTATGCTTGTTAAATGAAAAAGTAAAAGTAATTCTCTCCTTGCAACAATCCTATGTTGGAAAGTTTTTATTCCCAAGTTACAGACGAAGAAATTACGGTTCTGAGAGTTTATGTAAATTGGCCAAGGAAGAGCAGTCAGGAAACTGCAGAGCAAGGGTTCAAACTCAAGCCTCCAATTTTCTCTTTCAAAATATCCTCACGATCTGAGAGTGGAGAGAGGTTACTCATTTTTAAGGTGGTTTGAGAGCAAGAATGTTTTTCCTAGTGTAAACTTTGTAATCTTAACAACACAGATTTTATTGAGCAATGATTCACTCATGAGATAGTTTTCTTCATTTAGCATGTTTATCAGCTCTCTGTGATGATACCAAGGTCCTTGCAGCTTCATCCACAACCTCTAAGTAGCAAGACAGAGGTAAGGGCAGAAGAATAGTCAGTGCATGAAGGGAATGGTATTATATTCAGTCTGCATTTTTACCCAGGTGTCTAATTTTCCGGTGATTGCAGGTAGCAAAGTGTGAGGCTTAGAGCCAGATCCCACTTACTGTACTATCTCTCAGCTTCCTCTGCCCAAAGCCCAGATGACCCCACATTTAGCCTGAGTATTCCTAAACTAGAATTCCTGATGGTTCAGTGTTTAACCAGTCAGCTGTCAACCCGAAGGTTGGCAGTTCGAACCCACCAGTTGCTCTGTGGAAGAAAGATGGTTGTATGTTTCTGTAAAGATTTATAGACTTAGAAACCCTACGAGGCAGCTCTACTTTGTCTTATATGGTTGCTATGAGTCAGAATCAACTTGACGGCAATAGGCTTGGATTATTCCTAACCTAAGGTCCCTGGATGGTGCAAATAGTTTGCACTCAGCTACCAATAGAAAGGTTGGTGGTTCGAACCCCTCAGTGGCAGTATGGAAGAAATGCCTGTTGATCTGCTTTTGTAAAGATTGCAGCCAAGAAAACCCTAGAGAGCTTAGTTCTGCTCTGTAACACGTGGGATTGCCATGAGTTGCAATAGACTTGTCAGCAATGGGTTTACTTTTTTTTAATTTTATTCCTAATCTAACCTAAGAAGCATTTGGAGATCTGCAAAGTGTATTTCCTAGGTCCTATTGTATATCAACTCAGGGTGGTGACTTTACTTAGAAACCAGAGTTTAAACAAAGAACAGCCATGAAGGCAAAATCTTGGACATGAGAACATGTGGGTCAACCAGAGTCACCTCCAGGGATTTGCTTGGGTCCAGACAACGGGTGCTTTCACCTGAATGAGAAGAGATCATAGAGAAGAGCTCTGTCCTCTCTTTTACCCATGGTCCATGCTCCTTTGATTGCTGGAAATGTTCCTCTGTGACCTCCCTGCACAAAGTTATAGTGCTGAGGATGGTATTATTCAATTCCTTTCCAAAAAGTATATCCAAAGAAACTTTTTCTGAGAGGTCTCTCTCCACTGTTTCCTTACCTTTTCCCTGGGGTTTCTTTTCCTTTATTTAGACTCCCCAAGTGCCTTAGATCTCTCCCACCCTCACTCCACTCTCAATGCTGAATTTAGCCTTTTGTGATATACCCTCCTGGGAAATGGACCATAGGGTTCCAGGCTTCAGGTGCTTAACAAGGGCAATAGCTCCTGTGAGCTGTGGGAAGAGAAGAAGTAGAGTGGACCCAGAACCTATAAAATCAGCCTGCAGAGCCCTGGAAGGGGTCCATTTAGGTTCTGCATTCAACAGAAACAGCAGCAGTGCAGCCTTCAGAAGAAGCTGGTGAGTCTTGAGTTGGGGCCAGAAAATGTATGAGAAGGGAGAGAATGAAGACGGGAGGAGTCCATGATCATGGTATGAAAGAAGATGAAACTCTTTCAACACGGTCTGGTGCTGGAGTTGCTAACCCTGCCAAGCAACCTAGATCCTGGTACAAAAGTCAGGGGGTAGCCACTGACCTAAGAATTCATCCAGTAATGAAGCTGAGTCATTCTGTGGCCACACAAGGCTTGAGGCTTCAAAACTTCCACAGGCTCAAAGGCCCCCAGTCGTATCGTGGCTAGAAGGCCTAGTACAAACTCATCTATGAACCAAGGTGACCTCTCCTCCTAGGCAATTATAGCTTGGTTTGAAACTTACATTGTAAGTTTGACTAGTTTAAGATCTATCTGGTATTTCCAGACTGTCCAGGTCTCATGGTCAGACACCATGCTTTGTTCATTATCACCCAGAACAAGGAACTTCCATGACCACCCCTCAGTGAATATTCACTGATGGAGTTGAAATATTGGAGGTCAAAGCAATACCCCGGATGGCTAACTATTCCTCATTTCCCAAATTAGGAATCTTCAGTTTCATATGTTTGGTGGATGGCATGAGGTAGAAAAACAATAATTTTGGACCATTGTTTCAAGGGAACAGGAAAAATGAATCTGCAGGATACTATCAGCAAGATTGATCCCTGTTTTGAGGCAAAACAAAAGGGGAAAATGTTTAGCTGTCTAAGAAGTAAACTATCTGGAAAGTAATCATCTTAGTTTCCTAGTGCTGTTGTAACACAAATGCCTCAAGTGAGTGACTTTAAAGGGCATTTATTTTCTCACAGTTCTGGAGGCTAAAAGTCCAAATCAGGGTCTAGGCCATGTTGTTGCCTTGTAGGTAATCCTGGGCAGTCCTTGGTCCTTTGGCTTGTGTACGATCCTGGCATAGCACCTGTCTTCCTCCATGTGTGCAAGTGTGTATGTGTGTGTATAATCTGTTGTTATTACAACTCATAAGTGATTAGATTTAGAACTCCCCTTACTCACATATGATCTAATGAACATAACAAAGAAAACCTTACTTCCAAACAGGATTACATCCACAGGTATAAGGGTTAGGATTCTAAGATATATTTTGGGGGGACACAATTCTACCCAAAGAGTAACTATGCTTTCTACAAACAGAATAGAAAGAACTATCCTCTGACTTCCAAAAGTATCCATGAACATAGATACTTTTCACCTACCTCAGAGGAAAATGTATTTTTCCTCTGGGCAACTGGGCACTTGCTTTTGCCCTGCAATTTGAATATGATGTACAGGCTGGGGCCCAGCATGGTTATTTTTTATTGGTTTATTTGTTTTTTGTTGGGAGATCTTACTTCAATTTTTTCTTCTTCTGTTTTATACCATTACCAAAATACCTAACACGAGAGTCATGGTTTTTGCCCTGTAGACAATACTCACCCCTGGTTTCCAAATATAGAAGGCTTTTGTGTGTGTGTGTGTGAATAGAATAGTGAAGTAAGGCAGATAGTTTGTTCATGTTCCCATTTTACCCAAAAGTCCTCACTAATAATATTGAATTTATCCCTTCCTACTTTTCAGAACTCCATTCCATCAAATATTACTTTTTTTGTCTGGAATATTCAACTATAAACACCCCTTGAAAATTTTTTCAGCTTAACTTTAGACTTTAAAGAACACTTTGATTTTCTCCAATTATTTTATATACTGCTACCACTTTACATTATTTCCTTTTTTCTTCAAATAACAACACACATATCTTCATTTGCAGACTTGAATTTTCTCATGGATTCCAGGTATGTTATATTTTGAATGATTGCTAGAACTGTGCCTGGGTATTTTGCAAATACCTCCTGCATAACACTTGAAATATAAATTCATTTTCTTATTCTTAAAACCCCCTCCTCCCCACCCTTCTCCCTAATTTCTCAGCAAAGCTTTAATTCTTCTGTCACCCAAGCTCAAAAACAAAAAGTAATCTCTAATACTGTTGAGATTCAAGACCCTTTTTTATTCATCTTCTTTCAGTTTATAACAGATCATCTTACCCTTCAGTGAGCAGAATGTGCTCATGCAATGGTTGAATAATAAACCCTCAAATCCCTTTCTTTATTCATCACCTATCCATTCTTCCTGTCTATCCTGAAAGAGAAATAACAGCAAATAATCCAGTAAGGACCTGATAGGTGCTAGCTCTTTAAAGTGAAATTCTTTTTGAGGCAGGAAGAAATTATTGTCCTTGGGTAGGATCAAGGACTACTCCGCCTCTAATCCAATATATCCTGAAGAATTAAAATAAAGAATCCTGAAGTCTGACCTTGTCCAATTCTATGGAGTGGAAGGTTGGGCTTTTCCTGAGCTTCCTTCCTGGAGTTGGCTAAGCAGAGCTCTCCATTGAGATATCTCTTTTAACCTCCTGAAGGAAGGGCTTGGTTAAGTAACTGCCCTTGTCAAGGCTAAATAATGTCACTCTGAGAGCATGGACTCTAGAGTCAGACTCCATGGTTCACAGTGCTGGCTTCACCAATTATTGACTCCGTAATCTTTTTTTTTAATCTTAGAAACCCTGGTGGTGTAGAGGTTAAGAGCAGTGGCTGCTAGCCAAAAGGTCAGAGGTTTAAATCCACCAGGGACTCCTTGGAAACTCTATGGGAGCAGTTTTACTCTGTCCTATAGGGTCACTATGAGTCAAAATCAACTTGATGGCAAAGGTTTTTTTTTTTTTATTTTTTAAATTCTTGATCAAACTGCTTTGTTTTCCTTTGCATCTCTTTCATTTTTTGCAAAATCAGCATAACAATACTGATTACACCCCTGGAAGCACAATGGCTAAGTGCTCAGCTGCTAACAAAAAGGTTTTCAGTTCAAACCCACCAGCAACTCTGTGGGAGAGAAGAACTGGTAATCTGCTCCCATAAAGATTATAACCTAAGAAACACTATAGGGCAATTCTACTCTGTCACATAGGGTCACTATGAATGGGAATCAACTCTGTGGCAAAAAACAAGTGTTTTTTAAAAAGATGAAGTGATATAAATAAATAATGAATATAAAGCATTCAGTATAGCGCCTGGCACATGATAGGTACTTAATTTAATGTCAGTGGTGGTGATGATGATGATGATGATGATTTTAAAATTGCATTGGGTCAAGCTAAGTACACCAATGGACTCCAAGTTCCAGTACATATACAACACGTATTTTCTGTGCTGATATACTTCTGTCCTACATTTAAAGGTACTCTGGATTTCAGCTTGATCAAGATACTTTGCATGGCATCACCCAGCAACTCCTCCACTGGTTTAGTCTCTGAATTCCTCCTCATTTGCTTTCCTAACTATCAAAGTTGGCAGCACTGGCTGTCCCTGCCCTTCAGCCTCCTCTTCCTCCTGGCCATGGGGGCCAATGCTACCCTCCTGATCACCATCTGGCTGGATGCCTCCCTGCACGAGCCCATGTACTACCTGCTCAGCCTCCTTTCCCTGCTAGACATTGTGCTCTGCCTCACTGTCATCCCTAAAGTCCTGGCCATCTTCTGGTTTGACCTCAGGTCTATCAGCTTTTCTGCCTGCTTCCTCCAGATGTTCATCATGAACAGTTTCTTGACCATGGAGTCCTGCACATTCATGGTCATGGCCTATGACCGCTATGTGGCCATCTGCCACTCCCTGCGGTACCCATCCATCATCACTGACCAATTTGTGTCTAGGGCTGCCATCTTTGTTGTGGCCAGGAATGCTCTCTTTTCTCTTCCTGTTCCCATCCTCTCTGCCAGGCTAAGATACTGTGATGAGAATATCATCAAAAACTGCATTTGCACTAATCTGTCTGTGTCCAAACTCTCTTGTGATGACATCACATTTAATCAACTCTATCAATTTGTGGCAGGTTGGACCCTGCTGGGCTCTGACCTTATCCTTATTATTCTCTCCTACTCTTTCATCCTGAATGCTGTGCTCAAGATCAAGGCTGAGGGAGCTATGGCCAAGGCCCTGAGCACCTGTGGTTCCCACTTTATCCTCATCCTCTTCTTCAGCACAGTCCTCCTGGTTCTGGTCATCACTAACCTGGCCAGAAAGAGAATTCCCCTAGATATCCCCATCCTGCTCAATATCCTGCACCACCTCATACCCCCAGCTCTGAACCCCGTTGTTTATGGTGTGCGAACCAAAGAGATAAAGCAAGGAATCCAGAAGCTGCTGAGGAAGTTGTAAAAGGTAAAAAGGATCAGACTCACCTTTGGAATCATTAATAAAAATAGGGAACTGTTTTTATGTCATAAAGGAACTGTCAGTTTTTAATCCTAGAATGAGTTCTGATTCTGCTTTTTCCTCAGATCTGTGGCAGTAATGAAGACATTCAAATATGAACTTTTGTTTCGTATTTTTTTAAAGGAAATCTATCTTTCCTGGATTCTGTGGTTACCTGGAATTTTTTTTTTTGACTTAATTCCTGACAGAGGGCCTTGGCTAGCCTTAGCTAAATGGAGCTTGACTAGAGGGGGAGTGTTTGACCATTAAAGCAACAATCTCCAACAATCTGCCTCTTGTTTTACAAAGGACATAGTTGCCTCTTTTGTCTCCTGGTTCAGGCTGCCAGAGTTCTGCCTGGCTTTTGTGCCATGAGGGGATTGCTTGCGCTGAAGTAAGGGTAGACATTGATGCCTAAACTTTAGCTCCTGGGCCTGAATGCTTTGCCCTGAGCGTCCCCAACCCTCTTCTTTGGAATCCTTGGCAGATGTTCCAACCATTGGCTCCTTGGATCCTACCACCTAAAAAACCCAACCCGTTGCTGTCCAGTGGATTCCAACTCATAGCGATCTTATAGGACATAGTAGAACTGCCTCATAGTGTTTCCAAGAAGTGGTTGGTGGATTCAAACTGCCAACCTTTTGGTTAGCAGCAGAGCTCTTAACCACTGCGTCAGACCTCTTAAAAATTTCAGTCTATGTCATGTCTTTGCAAGGAATATTTCACAGCAGCAACCTGTCTCTTGTGGGGAAGAATATTAAGACCTTCAAGTTCATAATTTTCTCAAGTATCATTTGAACAATTTTCTCAATTGAGGTATTCTACTTTCCTCTGTATTGAAGCTTATCTTGTGCTGAATGACTTGTATTACATTTAATTTTTCTACAGTATTAAAAAAAAATTTTGTATGTTACAGCATCGATCATCTCCTCTTCTATTACAGACTTTCTATGTTTTGGCCCTAATGTACTTTTAGACTTACCAAGGTCTCTTTGTTTTCCCTACCACTGCAGGAAAACCTGGTGGCGAAGTGGCTAAGTGCTATGGCTGCTAGCGTAAAGGTTGGCAGTCTGAATCCACCAGGTGCTCCTTGGAAACTCTATGAGGCAGTTCTACTTTGTTCTATAGGGTCGCTATAAGTCGGAATTGAGTAGATGGCAATGGGTTTGGTTTTTTATTTTTTTTTGGGGGGGGGTAGCCAAATTTAGGAGTTCCTGGGTGGGACAAATGTTTAAGTACCTGACCACTAACTGAAAGATTGACAGTTAAAACTCATCCAAAATCACCTCAGAAGAAAAACCTGGCAAACTGCTTCCAAAAGGTTGCAGCTATTGAAAACCCTACGGAGAGCAGTTTTACTCTGCAACACATAGGGTTGTCATGAGTTGAAATTGACTGGGCATTACCTTTTTTGTTTTGGTAGCCAAAATTGAATATTTCCTGAATATTCTCAGACATGCTTTGGTGTGTCTTTAATTATTTGATCCTTTCTACACCAAGCTCCTTTTACGGTATCATCATTTGCCAAATCCTGTCTTTCCTCTGAGGATTAATTCAAAATGCCACCTTCTACAAGAGCCTTTCTTTCCTGAATTCTCTCGACTGAAATTACACTTGCATCTGGAGTAGCTGTAAGTCTGTCTTCCTCTGACACTGTTTTAAGCTTCTATTACAACGGGAGAGTGTTTTATTCATCTATTTAAATTTAGCATGGCCCTTTATAGAGAAATTTAGAATAAAAATGTGTTGAACAAGATGGAACATTTTATGGGTATATTGTCTCTGTCTTCCTTTGAAAACTACTTGGTAACAATGAGAAAATCTTCTACTATTCTATGTTTTTATATTACCTAACAGTCTTTTTTCAGCCAGAAATCAATGAAATTTTATATGGTTAAGACCAGTGGGATTGGAGTAAGAATCTTGGTAACTGAAGTTTCAATCTCAGATAAACACGTTTGGCTAGATTTGGCTACTCAGATTTTGTGAGCTTTGGCTGAACTCTTGGAGCCTTGGTTTCCTAATCTTCAAAATGGTGCTAATGATTCGTATTTCCTATTATTATTCTGAAAAGTGAATAAACTAATCATGAAAAGTTCTTTTTACAGTTCCTTATGTGTGCCAAATACATATTAAATTAGAACTATTATTGCTATATTTATTATTAGTATTTTCTAAGCACACTGCTTTTTCTGCTGCCCTCTGAATAGGACATGGATCATTACGCCATACTCTGTGGAAGGTATCCTTTGAGTGGAAGGTATCCATTCCACTTGAATCCTTCTGAGTTTTTTTTTTTTTTTTAATTTTCTTTACTGTTGAAAAAAATATAGGTAACACGACATTTGCTAATTCAACATTTTCAAGTGCAGCAATTACATCAATCATGTTGTGCACCCACCAATATCTGCTGCCAAAGTTTCCATCACCATAAACATAAACTCTTCTTGAAAAATTCTCCTGCTCATTTTGGAACTCAAAACTATTGAATGCCCCATAAAAAATTCTACTGAATATATTCTACTCCTGCATACAGTAGTAGGAGTAGGATATGTTCATCCCTTTTGGAGCTCCAAAGGGGAGCCATTTGTGATTTCTGGCTACAACACCAACCCTGTGCTCACATCTGTTGAGCTATGGACTTCCAAGATCCTTTCCTCAAAATGTTCTCTCCACATTCCCATCTGGTGTAGTTGAGGGAGCAAAGCAGGCTTTGACACACTAGGGGGAAGCAGCAATTAGCTTTCATCAAACCCAGGCAGCTGTATTAGTAAAGTATTGTCTTGATTCGTAGCCGCAATGTGCAGATGCCTGGCTGCTTTGCAACCTTAGTCTTGTTCAGTTCAAAGTAGTATCACTAAAAGGAACATGTTTTACTTGTAAAAGAGCCAGAACAATAAACAGAGCCCAAAATCTACATTCCTCCCCCTTTTTTTAGCTAGGTTATCAAGTGGATTCCTTACTTCAGTACAATTTTCCTTCTTGGGGTAGAAACACCCCTGCAACTTTTTTCAGAATTAGCTGTGACTGGGCACGTTACCTGAGAAAAGCTGCTAAGCTATTATTCTCTTGTCTGTGTCGTTCTCAACAGAAAAGGAAAGAATGATATTTTTCTTTGATGTCATCACCTTTGTCTACCTCTCTCTTTCTGTCACAATTTCTCCTTTCTCTCACTGAGTGCCCTTGCTAATTTAGAGTCTTTCTGAGTTATAAGTATGCCTCAGTTTAGGCACACTTTAAAAAAAAAAAAACATACTGTTGTCAAGTCGATTCTGACTAATAGCGACCTTATATGACAGAGAAGAACTGCCTGATAGGGTTACCAAGGAGCGCCTGGTGGATTCAGACTGCTGACCTTTTGATTAGCAGCCAAACTCTTAACCACTACTCTACCAGGCGTATTGACAACACATAAACCAGGCAGTATAGAAAGCCCAGCTGGAGCCTTCCTTTTTGTCCATTCCCAGGAAGAGTTGGCAGGGGTGGAAGGTAAAGCATAATAAGACTATATCTTTAGGCAGGGCCATTACTTACTAGTCAGTTTTAGCTTAGCCCCATGAGATGATGTTGGTCAAGATTCCCTTACAAATACATAGAGACAAATTCAAAGAAATAGAGATAGTATTTTACACAGTGATGTTCCCATCATTTGGAATACACGATTGCAATCCCAGGCCTGGCACTCAGGCCTTGTGAGGTGGGAAAGGAAGGGGCTGTGTCTTAGTATCCTCTCCATCTCTTTATACCCACTGTTTGTAGCCAGGAGCTTTCTAAGGCATTTCTCCTTTACTAATGCACGTATTTTTAACGCACATATGAGGTGCAGCTCAAACTCACCCAATGAATGAGTCAAATTTTCATGCTCTTATCATGACCTACGTGGCTGGGTGGTGCAAATGGCTAAGCTCCAACAAAAGATCAGAGGGTCGGATCCATCCAGAGGTGTCTCAGAAGACAGGTCTGGAGATCATTTTCTGAAAGATCACAACCTTTAAAACCCTGTGGAACACAGTTCCACCCTGTACACATGGGATTGCCATGAGTTGAAATCAATGCAATGGCAGCTACCAACAGCAATGCCACAACCTATGTTTAATAATAAATGTTTCCCCAACCCATTCCAATTTTCTATTAAGCTATTTTGCTGTGAGTAATAAAGAATATGACATGTCCATACCATGTTATGCTTCAGAGGCCATTTTCATACACTCACCATGATGAAATGACTCTAATTTATGGACAATACTAAAATCCTCACTTTAAGCATAGTTTTTCCCAGGAGTACACTTAATATATGAGATGAAGTGCTTTCTTAAGTGTAAAACTTATTTTAAAAAATGTATACACTCTTTACTTAGATTCCCCAAGTCCCTCTGATTTCCTCAACTGTCGCCCTGTTCACCACCACCTCTGTATTGAATTTTTCCCTCTGTGTATCTCTCCTCCTGAGGAATGAGCCTTAGACCCCAGGTTCAGAGGCCTAAAATGGCCTTAGCCCCTGTTGGCTGTGGGGAGAGAGGGGACAGATTGGAGCTGAGGGTCATAAAAACATCCTCTGGGGCCTCAGAGGGGCTGGGCCAGTCCTTGGATGGTACAACAAGCAGTCATAAATAGAAGTATTCCTAGTTGCCTTGATTACTTTAGTCTGGGCTTCCTAAACTTTTTCTATTATTCAAGCCACTATGCCCCCTAGAAGATCCCAGACTAGAGGTGGAGCCAATTCTTTATCTTTGACTCATTGATGCAGAAAAAAAGAAAAAAAACTGCTACAAAACACAACAATCAACTGGAAACAAAGGAGATGACTTTGCAGAACTAGGTTTATTTTATTAACATAGAACCTGGCCACAGGTAAGTTTTTATGGTCTGACTAACAGAGTAAATAGGTTTTTATCTGAATTTATTTCTGAAGCTTAGCCTATAGTTGTTATTTAATTGTGATTCCACCTTTTGAAGCTTAACACTTTTGCTACTTTGGTAAAAAAAAAAAAAATTTTTTTTTTTTTTTTACTTTGGTAGCAGCACCCAATTCCAGACTCCAATTCTTTTATGTGAAAAAATGGTGTTCCTACTCCATATTCCGCCAGGCGCTTCTTGGAAACTCTATGGGGCAGTTCTACTCTGTCCTGTAGGGTTGCTATGAGTCGGAAATGACTCCACGGCAGTGGGTGATGTGTGGTGACTCCATATTCAAATATATTTGGAAATTTTGGTATTTTTTGCTGAAGAGTGACATTGATTCTAACAACAACGACAAAATCTTCACTGGTTTAAGGTAAGAATAGAAGGAAGACAGATATCTAGTCTGAGTCAAGGAGGCGGGGTTTCTGGAAAACACTAGTCTCTGGTCCAGGCTTCTGCTGACTTATGCTGAGAGCTCTAGATATGTTGTTAACCTCTGCCTTTAATGGGATATTCCCAGATTGGAGTCAGAAAGATCAGTTCACTAAGAAATCCCTAAAGAAACATTCATGAGGCAGTGTTGAAACAGAGACTAAAACCTGTAATGTTGAGTTGACCCAGAAAAGGAACCAAATGAAAGAAGTTTCCATATACAGCCCAAGAGCCGTCAGATGCCATGTGGCTAGCACCAAGAATAAACTCATATATTAAACAAAATAAAAGGAGAAATGTTTAATTTCTTCAAGCAATAGACCTGTGCTGTCCAACAGAGTAGCCACCAGCCAATGTGACTATTGAAAACTTGAATTGTGGCTGGTCTGAGTTGCGCTGTGCTGTAAGCATAAAATACACACCTGATTTTGGAGACTTAGTACAAAAAATAAAGAATGTCATTAGCTCTTTAATAATGTTTAAATATTTGATACTGTTAAAACGATAATATTTTGCATATATTAACAACATAAATTCTTGAAATTAGTCACCTTTTTTCTTCTCTTTTTTTAAATATGACTGTTGTTAGAAATTTAAAATTTCATATGATCTCACTTTATATTTCTATTGGACAGTGCTGCTATAGACTATATGGATGGAATGAGATATATTAGGCAAAGCAGAAGGGAAAATTTATTTTTCCAACCTCTGAATTTGCCTTCAAACATTCACATTTACCTCTTACCATTGAGAAATAGGCTTCTGCTTTCCTAGAATAGAGAGGGAAGCAGACTCCAGGGACCTCCAACACTCATTAGAACCACTGCTGTTGTTGATAAAAACTGGCTGAGGTTGAACTTCCTCAAACAAGTAGTGTCTCTGTGAACACATTCTTGTGTGCCACCATCCTGATTATCATTGCTGCAACTTTCTCTGCATGAGCCCATGTACTACTTGCTTGGCCTCTTCTCCCTTCTGGACATGGTGCTGTGACTTACTATTACACGTAATATCATGTGTGGCAACAACATGACAGGTTAGCTGATAAGTGCCTTAAATTTATTTGCTACTGGTTTTGGTGTATTGGGTCAGGAACGTGTGAGCATCTGTTTGTTTAGTCTGGGTTTGTGACTCATGGAGAATTCAGGTGCAGTGAGATGAAGATGGCAGTTGCTGCTATCCCTCGCTCTTGGAATACTGCTGTTGGGCCAAAATTACTGACACCTGAAACTTCTTGGTCTCCTCTCAACTTTCTACCTTAGACAGCAGAATCTGTTTTCACATTTTTCTGAATCTCAAAGTGTATACCTTTTTCAGATATAAGTTCTTGTAAAGGAGCCTTGGTGACATAGTGGTTAAGTGCTTGGCTGCTGACCCAAAGGTCGGCAGTTCGAACTCACCAGCTGCTCCATGTAAGAAAGATGTGGCAGTCTGCTTCTGTAAAGATTTACAACCTAGGAAACCCTGTAAGGCAGTTCTACTCTGTCTATAGGGTTGATATGAGTTTCAATTGACTCGGGGGCAATGGGTGTTTGTGTGTGTGTGTAAGTTCCTGTTTCCTATATACATGACAGTCATAACTCTAATAATGTCTTCAAATAGCCTCTCGCAACTCGCTTAGGCCTGATGTCTCCTTTGCCTGGGATGTCTTCTCTTGCAGGAAGGAGCTTCATCTCATATATGACATGAACTCATTCTCATTCTCTTCTTCAGAACAGTTCTGCTTGTTTTGGTGAGTTCTATGGTGACTCGCTCTAGCAGAAGGACTTGCATATGTATTTTTGTAGAAGCAGAAAAAGGTAGTAGCTGAGGGCTTCAGCTATGGATTCAGACTTCATGGTTTCAGATTATGGCTTCACTACTGTGATTTTAATAAAATGGCTTTACTTACCTTTGCATTTGTTTCCTCATCTGTATAAATTGAAATGACAATGGTTCTTCTTTTGTAGGGAGAGTGATCATGTAATTTATCAGCCAGATCTAGAAACTGTAAAGAGTGAAAAGGGACATAAATAGGAATTTCTCTGAGCAAATCAGGAAATAGGTCACTCTACTGGTTTTTAACAGAATGGACGGGTTTACAACTATAAAGCACTTAGAATAGTGCCAGGCACTTAACTGTTATTATTTTTCAATTTTTTTAAGAAAATAAGTTATTTCCCCATGGGTATTCATCTTGTCTAGATGGGTTTATTTCTGTTTTATCTTCGAAGGTTTCAGAAGTGTCTGCTCTGAAGTGTTTGATCAGGATTCAGCACATGGCATCACCTAGCAACCCATCCACTGTTCTAGTCTCTGAATTCATCCTCATCTGCTTCCCTAACTTCCAGAGTTGGAAGCACTGGCTGTCCCTGCCCCTCAGCTTCCTCTTCCTCCTAGCCATGGGAGCCAATGCAACACTCCTGATCACCATCTGGCTGGAGATCTCCCTGCACGAGCCCATGTACTACCTGCTTAGCCTCCTCTCCCTGCTAGACATTGTGCTCTGCCTCACCGTCATCCCCAAGGTCCTGGCCATCTTCTGGTTTGACCTCAGTTCTATCAGCTTCCCTGCCTGTTTTCTCCAGATGTTCATCATGAACAGCTTCTTGACCATGGAATCCTGCACATTCATGGTCATGGCCTATGACCGCTACATAGCTATCAGCTGTCCGCTGCGGTACCCATCCATTATCACTGATCAATTTGTGGCTAGGGCTGCCATGTTTGTTGTGGCCCGGAATGGTCTTCTTACTATGCCTATCCCCATACTTTCTTCCCAACTCAGATACTGTGCAAGAAACATTATCAAGAACTGCATCTGTACTAACATGTCTGTGTCCAAACTGTCTTGTGATGACACTGCCTTCAATCAGCTTTACCAATTTGTGATAGGTTGGACCCTGCTGGGCTCTGACCTCATCCTTATTGTTCTCTCTTACTCTTTTATCTTGAAAGCTGTGCTTAGAATCAAGGCTGAGGGAGCTGCGGCTAAAGCTCTAGGCACCTGTGGTTCCCACTTCATCCTCATCCTCTTCTTCAGCACAGTCCTGCTGGTTCTGGTCATCACTAACCTTGCTAGAAAGAGAATTCCTCCAGATGTCCCCATCCTGCTCAACATCCTGCACCACCTCATACCCCCAGCTCTGAACCCCATCGTTTACGGCGTGAGAACCAAGGAGATCAAGCAGGGAATCCAGAAATTGCCGAGAAGGTTGTTAGAAATGAAATGAATGAGACCTTGCCATGGGAACAGAAATTGATAATATAGGATAATTTTCATGGTACATAGGAAATTTACATAGGTACTACTCAAATAAACTTGGATTTTTGTTTCTGCAATGTTTCAGTTGATTATGGAGATATCCATATCTTGGCTGTTGTTTGAAAAATTTCTATTGCATTTTTTTGGGTTCTGGAGTTACCCGAGAGTTTATCCAGAGACTTGTCTAGCCATAATCGCAGGAGATTAATTAGAATGTAATGGCTTATGAATTAAAGAACAGATGTTACTCCCATCTTTTCAAATGCCTCTTAATTTCCTGAATGGCTTAATCACAGATGCTTATTAGCTCTCTTGATTCAGCCTGATACAGCTCAACCTGGTTTTGTGCCGTGAATGGGTCTCTTGTGGAGATACAGAACTAACTCCAGAGTTTTGACTCTTATAGGTGAGTGAGCGACACATGCCATCCACTGCCTCCTCTAGTCTTGCCAGATCTTGTTACTATTTTTAGCCAAGGCCACTTCTTAGAGGATGATTTGCCTATAGTTCTTTCCTTCTTTCTAATGAATATTTCTATTTTAAGAAGAATCATTTTTTAGTGTGTGTTAAGTGAAAGAGTGTGTCCTTTCCCTCATATGCGCAATAGATTATCCAAATTCTGACTTCATCATCAGATTTCAGGCACCATCTGCACCCCTACCCTCTCCTGCCTATCTTGGGTATGCACTTAAATTGTCTTTTTCATCCTACTTTCGATCCTGTTGTGTCAGTCCTCTTATCCTGTGTTGGGGCCAGCATACCTTCCTATAGCATTCAGGCATCCAAATTAGTAGGTTTGCTGAACAAGCATGAGTGTTTTACTGCTTTGAAGTTCCCTTCCTGATCATGCCCTGAATATGGTGGGGTTTATGTATCGGTCAATATTTCCTGGGACTAATTTACACTGATAACTAGGTCTCTTTTTGGATAGTAATTGAGAGCTTCACGTATACATTACTTTATAAGCATTATTCAAGAATGTCTCCTAAAATAGCTGGTCAGTGATAAAGCTAACCATTTTCGTGGTCTTATAAAATAATTTATTATTTTTATATTATTGCCTTTCTTCAAAATAGTAGTTTTGATCCCCTATCTCTTCTCTGTTTCATAACTTCAAAGACTTATCCTAACCAAAATACAAGACTTCTCAAATATTCTCCTATTCACCCAATATTCCAGTCAGCTGTGGCTCATTATTTTCAGATTATGACTTTGATATTTTTTCAGAAAGTCTCCTCTTCCATGTAGAAATGCTGAAGTATCCTCTTTTACTTGGAAAACTTAAAATCAGTGTCTTAATTTGACAAACATACCCATATTATAAGTCTCAGTTTAAAATCCATCTACTCCACAATGCCTTCCTTTATTCTTCTCAATGGAATTAGTCTGATCATCTTGAGCCCTGTGTATATCTCCCACTAGTATTAGACTATAAACTATTCTGAGTCTGGGAAAGTGTTTCATTCATCTTTTCAACTTTATGCTTTTTTATTGCTGATAACACAATGCTTGACATATTTTAATTATTTCTTTAGAATAAAGTTGAATAATTCCTATGTCCATGCTTTGCTTCTTATTTCCATTGAAATCTTCTTAGGGCAAGAATCAGGTTGTTAATATAATATATTCTCCAAAGTACCTAACAAAGAGCCTTATATGACTCACAGTTCAATACAATTTTATATGACATAAAGCATCAGATTGTTGATCTTGGAATGAGACTGACTTTTAATTAAATCTCAGATACACCAATTTAACCACTGATAAACTGTTTGAGTTTTGTTTCATCAATTTGAGCCCTAGTTTTCTAACTTAAAAGGAATGATTATTACTGACAGGTTTTTTGACTTTTGGTTCATCAGTTTCAGCCCTAGTTTCCTAATTTAAAAAGAATGGTTATTGTTGATAAGCTGTTTGACTTTCGATTTTTCAATTTGAGCCCTAGTTTTCTAACTTAAAAAGAATAACTGCCCACTATGTGATTATTATGAGGTGTAGATGACTTAATTTAGGAGAAGCTTTTCAACCCAAGTCTGAAACATGATAATAACTGATAATAGGAACTCATTTTATTATTTTACCTGTGTATACTGCTTCCTCTAATGTCTGTAAGGAAGGGTGCTCTTTCTTATTTTATATACTTTAGAGAGGTAATGACACTGTCATATATGTACTCTTCAGTTCCCTGTGGAATTTCTAGATTATTGTGCACTGTTTTATAAAATCCTTTCCATTTTCCAAGCTCAAGGTGATATGCTGTGGCAGCCTCAGTCCTTGTCCTCAGTCATCTCTTAAATTCTTGGTCCTGCTGCCTCCTTTCAGATGTTGGCACTTGGCTCACAGTCTGGCTGGACTGGTTCAGGTAGATGTACTGCTCTTCACAATGAAACAGTGTTATATCATTCCTGCACATAGACCAGAAAGAAAAGATCTCAAATCAGCCATTGAGGAATAGGTGCTCATAGATTGGCTACATATGTGTACAATTTATCATTCCAGTATTACTATTCCTTTTTTTTTATTAGAAAGTTTCAAATTCTCTACAATTTACCTCTTAAAACACACTGTCGTGGATTGAATTGTGTTCCCCCAAAACATGTGTTAACTTGGCTGGACCATGATTCCCAGTATTGTGTGGTTGTCCTCCATTTTGTGATCTGATATGTATTGTAAATCCTAATCTCTATATGTTAATGAGGCAGGATCAGTGTTGGATATATCTTGATTCACAGCCTTACAAGAGGGTGTGTTTTCAAGTCACACCCTTACTCAAGCCACAGCCTTACTCAAATCACAGCCTTGCTTGAGTCATCTTTTATCTTAGATAAAAGGAGAGAGATGTGAGCAGAGAAGAGAGGAACCTCATTACCACTGTTATGGATTGAATTGTGTCCCCCCAAAATATCTATCAACTTAGCTGGGCCATGAGTCCCAGTATTATCTATCATTTTATGTGATTTCCCTATGTGTTGTAAATCCTATCACTATGATATAATAAGATGGATTAGTGGCAGTTATATTGATGAGATCTACAGGATTAAATAGTGTCTTAAACCAATCTCCTTTGAGATATAAAAGAGAGAAGTGAGCAGAGAGACATGGGGACTTCATACCACCAAGAAAGCAGTACCTGGAGCAGAGCTTATCCTTTGGACCTGAAGTTCTTGCACTGAGATGTTCCCAGACCAAGAGAAGATAGATGACAATGACCTTCCTCCAGAGCCGACAGAGAGAGAAAGCCTTCCCTTGGAGTTGATGCCCTGAATTCAGATTTATAGCCTGCTGGACTGTGGGACAAAAAAACTTCTTTTTGTTAAAGCCATCTGCCTGTGGTATTTCTGTTATAGCAGCACTAGATGACTGAGACAACCATTGAGAAAGAAGACCCAGGAGTGGAGCATGTCCTTTGGACTGGGATCTCTGCTCTGAGAACATCTTAGACCCAGAGGAAGATTGAGATAGGGAGCATTCACCAGAGTTTACAGAGAGAGAAAGTCTTCCCCTAAAGCCAGCACCCTGAATTCAGACTTCTAGCTTCTTACACTATGAGAAGATAAATTTCTGTTTGTTGAAGCCACTGATTTGTGGTATTCCTGTTATAACAGCACTAACTAAAACATGTAAAATGGTAGATTTTCCATATTGATTGTTATATTTCTGATTTCTGGGCACCTAGAATTTCATATTTATGGGATGTGTAAAGTCATAAAATCTAGAATGCTCTTTTAATTTCCTTTAAAGAATATTTGCTTATTGTACTGGTTTGACCTTCCAGTACTATGTTGAAAAGAAGTTATAGTTGACATGCTTGTGTTAAATTTAGGAGCAAAATTTTCGATACTTAATAATTTATTACAGCATTTGCTATAGGCCTTTTGGGAATATGCTTTATCAGATCAAGGGAATTCTCCTCTATTGTATTTTGCTGTTTTTAGGTGAGTGTTTACATTTGTCAAACGCTTTTTTTTTGCTGCTCTTGAGATAATCACGTGCCTTCGCTTGTTATTCTGTAAATGTGGCAAATCTCATTAATCAGTTTTCAAATATTGTTACAGATGTTCATGATAAATGATCATTTTCACATATCACTGGATTTGAATGAGTATTTTAAGAGCTTTTGTACGTGTATTCATGAGGGAGATTGGTCTGTTATTTTTCTTTATGTCATAATATGTCTTTCCCATCTTTTTACTTTTAATCTATTTGTATTTTCATATTTGAAGTTGGTTTCTTGTGGGCAGCATATAATTAGGTCTTACTTTTTGATTTATACTTGGAATTTCTGCATTTTAATTGAGTTGTTTGCATTTAATGTTATCATTGATATGCTGGTCATTATCCTAAAAATTAAAACTTGTCTTCTTGATTTATTACAGTCCAATTACCATTATATACTTTGAATGAGTATTTGGGATTCTGTACAATTGCTTTACGTGACATATTTTTCCCCCATGAAGATATTTCTAAAACAATAAAATTAATGCTAAGATAAATCATAATGTACTCATTTTAGGAACAATTTTTTAAAGAATGCAGCTAATATGAAAAATAAAGCCAGCTTTATTAGTTTAATGACATTTGTCTTCTTAAATTGTCTCTTAGGTACATCTTCCATGTCCTTAAGTGATTTTATTTTCCATAACAAATAATGATTTGTGGTTCGTATAACTCTGAGACCTCAAGAGACAGCACTCCTGTTTCACTTCATTTAAATCCAAATGCAGAAATCTTTGTTTTTACACTGGAAGTGTGTGTATTTGCAGGGAGACAGGACCCCAAGGGAGAAGGGAGAAGGATTCTTAAAACAACTCTTCACCTTTCCAGCCACAGGAGAGGAACTATTATGGAGATATCATGTTCATAAAGTCTTCTGGGTGTCAGCCACAAACAGAGGGCAGTGAGCGTTTGAAGAGCCACACACTGGTTGAAAGCAGCTGGCTGGTCAAGGCTGCTGTTTGGAACAGATTTTCTCTGTAGGTATGTTTGGGAACAGAACACTGGAAAACCAAACGTAAGTGACAGTTTGAGTTTAGGCTTTGACTTCATTCATTGTTTATTTCAGGTAATGTCATTGCATCCTACAGAGGTTGAAGTGTGAGGACCCTGAAGATCACTGATGTCAGAAGAACATACATGTCAGCTGAGCTCCCAGGACGCTAGCTTAGATCTGTCTCTGGCAGGGAGGTTGACTGAAGAGGAGATTTTGTCTTTGAATATTAGAAGCATGCTATAAGAGCCAGACTTTCTAAGAAGAGAAAAATAATGGAGGCCTTGTCCTCGACCTTACAAAGGAGTTTTGATCATCTGAGGAGACATGACTGGTAAAGAACTAACGCTCTGACCAGAGAGATACAAGTGTAAAAAGGAACTTATAGATTTCCTAGAGGGTTCATGGGAGGAAGATGACTTTCAAACTGGGAGGCTGGAGGTTGGGCAGAATTATGTTTAAATAACTGAAGATAATTGTAGAACCAGCCAATTTGACATCTGAAGCTGAGCAGAACTGTCTGTAACTTTGGCTGGCTGAGTTGGGGCAGCAGTCTTGGATTAGGGTTAGTCTAAATTAGTGGTTAGGTCAATATCACAACAGAGGGTAGGTCCATCATTTGCAGCATCAGCATTACCTGGAAATTTGTTATAAACGTAAATTCTCGAGCCCCACCCTAGACCTATAAAATTGAGAACTCTGGGGGTTGAACCCAACAATCTGCATTTTAACAAGATCCACAGGTGATTCTGATGCATATTATGTTTGAGAACCACTGGATTAAATAAAAGACAAGACTGATGAGATGCCCACACTATACATTTGAAAAAAAAACAAAAACAAAAACTAAACTTGATTGGGAGTTTTTTTCCCCCTGTGGCCTAGTTGCTAGAAGTGCCCCAACAACAAGCCCAAATATCCATGTGTAAGAGATATTTCTTGTCTTTTTGAGGGAAGCACAGCAGAATCTGGAAACTTCTTTACCAGCAGGTATCTTGATGGCTAAGAAGATACTCAAAGAGAACTGAAGCTCCTCATATCTTAGGGCATGGTTATGTTTTCCTTGAGTTCTTCCTTTGTCCTGGAAAACTCATTCCCTCATCTGTTCTCCTTTTACCAGGAAATGAAGAGTATTTAGTTAGCAGTTACTTACCAAATACACACACACACACACACACACCCTCAAAAGATCCTGCATGGGGATTTTTATACTTATTTTTTCTCCCCACTAATTTGTTTTGTACACATTTTTTCAAAACCTAATTGCTACTTGTTTTCCTCTATGTTTTTTTTCAGGCTTTGGCTTAGTGTTGAGCAAGAGCACCAATGATTTAAGGTAAAACAAGGCATGGAGATGCTAAATAACAAAAGAGTCAAAAGCATTACGATGCTTTTAATAATCTATCAGTCTTACCTATCTGAACTGTGCTTATTGAGTGTTTATTATGTTGTGAGGTCCCTGGTGTTTTTCTCTGTTCTGTAATAAAAAAAGACAAGTCTCCGTCATTGGTTAGAGGGAGCACAGTCTTTATGAAAGAAAAGTAGGAAACACCAATGAGTATAGAGAAGTTTTATTAACACTTTATTATCAGTATACTTAGGATATTTAAGAAGCAATGGAAGGAAAGGTATCTATCTATGTATGAAAATAAAATAATTGGAGAAAACATTTACAAGAGAAAATGTTCACTTGGGACAAATAGAATGTGACAAGTAGAAGTTAGAAATTTGAGAGCAAGAGGGGTTTCTATGAGAAGACTAGGACACATATAAAAATGCAGAGGTGAGACAAAGCAAAGCATGTTCTAGAGGTGTAGCTGGGTTTGTCTGTGTGTGTGTGAAGGAATTTTGGAATCTGTCTGGAGTTGGGTCATACTCATATTACGGGAGTTATTTTTAATCCATAAAGTTGTGAATGTAAAGGAAATGTTAACAGGGAAGTGATATGCCTCAATTTAAACATTACATTATTATATCTATACAATGGTGGAGAAGCTTGAAAGCCTAGAATGGAGGCAGATCTGTTAGAAGGCCATTAATGACACAGTCAAATCCTGAATTAATGTCTGTTTTCTTTCAGCCAATTCCAGGTCCATCTACAAATCATGGTATTGTTTCCCAACAACACAGTGGCCCAGGTGACAGAATTCCTAATGATCTGCTTTCCAGGGATGCAGAACACACAGTACTGGCTGTCTATACCTCTAGCTCCTCTCCTGGTTTTGGCCCTTGGGGCCAACTTTGTGTTATTACTTGCCATCCGACAGGAGGCCTGTCTGCATCAGCCCATGTACTACCTGCTTGCCATCCTCTCCACGCTGGTTGTCATCCTCTGCCTCACAGTCATTCCCAAGGTCAGGCAGCCCCTGAACTCTCTTTCAGGCACTCACTCATATTTCTCTAAACAGCACTTGGTTTGAGATTGTAAATCATCACCCCGCTTCAAAGGAAAATCTTTGGTGAATCAACCATACCATCACACCAGGTTCATCACAGCTCCCAGATATGCCCCTCTCATTCTTACTGCCCATTCCTTTCTAAGGATTCATTCATCCTTACTTGCCAGGCCCTCACTTAGTGTATGAGTCAATGATATTGTCAAAGTCCAGCCCTCTTCTTACTTCTAGGGAGATTCTCCTTCCTCCTGGATGACCTATACCCCTACAACCAAGGACTCTAGGATTGCCTTTCTCTAATGCAACTGGATATGTGTTTATGTCATACGTGAGATAGGAAACATAATTTGAAGATATTTCTTATGTGTATGGAGGAGTTGGCGAGTGTCCACATAAATATTGGTCTTACTGACTTTGATGTTCCTCAGCTACATTTTATGGGTAGATGTTTCTAGCTATAATTTGAATAAGAACTCTGGAGCTCAGGAAAGGGCAGAACTAGAAATAAATAAATAAAATTAACAAAGGGTGTGGTCTACAGAGGAAAGGAGGGGACAAGGGCATGAGTCAGGCCCTGGAGATGAGGATGCACATAGAATGTATTTGCAATGAGGATGCTGTCCTGGAAGGGATTATGGAGTTGGGGTTTGGAGAGATGAATGTTTGAAGCCATTTGAGGGTTTCCCCAAGGATTAGGTCCTCTAGGGTGAGAACAGATGTACAGGGTTTTTGAGAACAATGATTCTGGCAGGTCCTGCTTACCTTCTGGTTCAACGTGAAGTCCATCAGCTTTGCGGGCTGCTTCCTGCAGATGTTCATCATGAATACCTTCCTTCCCATGGAGTCCTCCACCTTCCTGGTCATGGCCTATGACCGCTATGTGGCCATTTGCCACCCACTTCGCTACCCATCCATCATCACCGAACAATTTGTCGTTAATGCACCCATCTTTACTGTCTTCTGCAATCTGTTGGTCACACTGCCCACCCCAGTTCTGGCTGCCAGGCTTACCTACTGTGCCAGCAATGTGGTGGAGAACTGTATCTGTGCTACCATTTCTGTAGCAAGGCTCTCTTGTGAGGATATTCGCCTAAGTAAGCCCTATCAATCTGTGAGTGTCTGGTGCCTATTAGGGTCTGATCTGGTGCTCATTTTGCTATCCTACTGCTTCCTCCTGAGGGCTGTGATGCATCTGAACTCAGGGGGTGCAGCCAGCAAAGCCTTGAGTACTTGTGGTTCTCATCTCATCTTTATACTTTTCTTCTACACATTGCTTCTCGTCTTCATCTTCACAAACAAAGCAGGAAAGGAAGTGCCCTCAGAAGTGCCCATTCTTCTCAATGTCCTGCACCACCTCATCCCACCAGCTCTCAACCCCATAGTTTACGGGGTATGAACCCAGGAAAACAAGCAGGGGACTATCAAGCTACTCAAGTGCCAGCACTGAGCCTGTGAGTCAGAGCCAGGGAGTACAGAAGTTTGAGATGTTATAGTGACTGTTTCATCTGAACTCCACAAGTAACACATCTGTGCTAGGACCTTCATCTTGAAATCATACCTTCCTCAGCTGTTATCAGAATATTTACTGTCACTACCACCTCTACAAGTTCTTGTTGAACCATTTATGTATCCATTATCTTCTTCATATGGCCCTCTTGTCCTTACTGATTTACCAATTACTCATTAATTAAAGAAGTATTCAACATCTTCCATGTAATTTTCAGTCTTTGTATTCTGAATGCCTCTTATTCTTAGTTCATACAGCAGGGATATGGCAGAGTGGTAAGGGTAGGGTCAGGGAAACCAGAGAGGATTTTATTTCAATAATCCTGGCGAGAAATGAAAATGGCTTGGACTGAGGTGGTGAGTGAGAATTAAAGTGTAGGTTACAATATTGGCAGAGGCTCCATATTTAGGGGATAAAAGGTGGAGAGAAGTAAAGGACAAGACCAAGGATTTTAGCCAGAGCAATCGGAAAAAATACATTTGTTATTAAAGGAGGAGGTAGTTTGGTATGGAATATTAAAAGTTCAGCTTTGGGCACTTAATTCCATTTCCATAGAAAACTCTTTTCCCCAACCGTACTTTTTAAATTACTAATAAATACCCAAATGAAGGAGTAAAAGTAAGCAATTGGACATATGGTACTTGTCAGGGGCGAGATTCAAACTAAAGACAGAAATTTGAGTCATAAGGATGTAGATGGTATTTAAAACTTTCAGTCTTAATCTAAATGACAGTATTGCTCATTGGTAAAATTTCATGTGTTGGCTTTAGCAAATACGTGAAAAATTGTGTCATTTTTTATAAGAACATAACTTTCATTAACATAATTCAGCAGAGCAATGGAATTCCTATACTCAAAATGGAAGATGGAAATTTAATGCAAGGTTTAAGGACATTCATAGCAAGACGTGATCAAATACTTAATCGATGGAAAGAAAGATGAAACCATTCACTAACAGAGTTGAATATCTAACCCCCCCACTCCGCAGTTCCTGGAATCCCTAGTAAAGTGTCCGGGGATAGTTTGTTTCCCCCTACATCTGGAGTTTATGGCTCTACCCCCAGTCAGATTCAATCATCTTCTACCATTTGACTCAGCTCTGCCTCCAGGAGCGCCCAATTTAGGACTGATGGAGGATGAATTCCTGTAACCAATCAGCATTTGAGACAGATGCTTTAGTATTGAGCCACCATTTCTATTAAACCTACCTGATATGTAATACCCCTATGTGGTAGCACTTGCTTTGTAGAACTATTATGACAATAGAGACCTGGCCTTTAAACTCCACTCTTTTCTCTTGTGTATCTCTGGTTTGTAGGATTGGGCCTTTACTTTGGTTCTGACCAGAGTTTCCATTTCAATATTCTGCACTGACTGCCATACTTCTGGTAGGCCTGCTCCCTGACAGTCACCTTTTCATAGCCAGGCCTCCGTTGTCTTGAAATCAGAGGTCCTTCTACCTGCAGTGACATCTCCTGAGTGGCTACCACCCTGGATTTCTGCCTCCGCCACCCCATGTCCGTATCCCACCCCCCTGCTGGCACACCCACTACTTCTTGGACTTGTGCCTGTTCTAGGCTTAGTCCACTGTGCTTACTGTTCCATATGAGTGGAACAGCCTCATGCTGTGTGTTCAAATTATTGACTTCTCAACACTCATAACCTCAGTTTAAAAACCACTTCCATAGAGAGTACCAAACCAAAAAACCAAACCTGTTTCCACAGGGTCAATTTTGACTCATAACAACCCTATAGAACAGAATAAAACTGCCCCTTAGGGTTTCCAAGACTGTAAATCTTTACAGAAGCAGACTGCCATAACTTTCTCCCAAGAAGTGGGTCAATACAAACACCCAACCTTTTGAATAGCAGCTGAGCGTTTAACCACTGCGCCACCAGGGTTCCTTCCATAGTCAGTAGCGCCTCCTTAATAATCACATCCAAAGTGGCCTCCTCTCCCACTTCAGGTGACAGTAATACATTACACTGTCTTTTATTCTTTATAGCATTTATAGCTTTTGGAAATGATTTATTTATTAATTTTACTATTTAATATCTTGAATTTTCCTCCAGAATATACACGGACCTTTGCTTTTTTGCTATCCTTAGCATCTAGACGGCCATGGTTGAGTTAGCATATAGAATGTCTGGAGTGTATTTAGTGTTGAACACATATGAGATGAAGTTTCCAAAATTTGGCCTGTAGGGGCACTGGGATGCCTGGGAGGACACTGCAATATTCTACTGGATAAATTTCCGTTGTTAGTTGAAATGCCCTCTCAGGTATCTGACTGATACGTATAGTTGTGATAGAACAGTCTGTAATAACTGGCAATGTTAGGTTACCAAAAAATTCTTCATTTTAATATTATCTAAATAGTTGCTCCACGGTTCAGAGGGCCAGATTTCCATTCATATTTTTATTGAATGTTAAAAATAAAGCATTCTATATATCTTATTTCTTCTCTAAATTTTTTAAAATTAAAAAACCAAAGTACAAAATCAGCTAACTTAAAATATTTATGCATAAAATTTTGAAAATCTTCGTAAGATTCAAACTGGATTAAAAAATATGAGGTAATTTTTTCATTTATAACAAACTCTTAACATTAATAACCATTGCTTCCCTTAATGCTAATATTCCTTGTTAGTCACTAGTAAACATTAATTAAACATTACTGTATTCCCCTTTAGACTTACATTTACATACCTAGGCTTAAACCTGGCTCATCTTCAGTTTTGTCACTGCAGGGTTTTGGTCTTGTTAGACATGCTTTTGTATGCCACTCTCAGTATTTTAGCAGGAAGAAGTCATCATTCATCATCAAACTCCCGGCTTCTTTTTCTCCTTTCTGCACAGCAGGAAAAAAAAAAAAAAAAGACAGAGAAAGTAAAATCAGAGCTTAGCAGAATAAATTTTATTGTGACAAGTTTTTATCGAGCAAACTATTTTATCCAATTAACTTGGTTTCCTATCTGTTTTCCTGAATTTTTAAGGCAGCATCTGGAGAAAAGCTGGATTCATATCTTATGCTTGGAATGGGATACAGACACTGATCTTCTCTATTTCCTGTTTTTCATGTAGAAATCTGGCATAAGATTTTTTTAAAAATAAGTTTAAAGTTTTTTAAATTTCACGTAGACAAAAAAAAGCAGAGTTTTCAATAATATAAATCAATTTCAAAACTCTAGTAGAAATAGCTTAAAAATTTGTTAGTTCTGGGATCCATTTCAATCAAAGGATTTTTCTGCCAGTTAATGGAAAAATTGGGGTTTGCTCTGAAATAAATTAGTTTGAATCACAGTCAGATCCATTATTTTTAGACCACTGATGGAAAGATGTTGGACAGATATCATTTAGAAGTTACAAGCAATTATCTGCTTCATAATAGTGGTGGTTTAGATTTGCTTTAGAAGTAGATTCAATTTTTATTTTCAGAAATCTCATTGGTGCTTAGTTATAAATATGTTGGATTAAGACCTTCTGAGTAGCATTGTTTAGAAGAGTGAGATTTTAGTTATAATGGTCTGTATAATAGTTTATCTACTGTGTGAACAGAATTTAAGCCTAAATTTTTCTGTGATTATTGCTTATTACTAGAGAGATAGAAATGCATTTTCATTTTCAAGCACATGGTAATAAGAGTTCAGCAGCAGCGAAACCAAAGGCTACAGGGAAAAGTTCAAGATTAAATTTCTTTTCATTACTAGATGGAGGATTAAAGAAATTGACAAAGCATGGAAGACTACACCGTAAATAGATTATCGATTTATCAAGTATTTTATTTAAAGCTAAGATACCCAGACTTTGAGAACCATACTAAGAGTGGACTTTAAGGCATTTTCTTTTTGGAGTCAGAAGGCAGGAACCCATAGTTTTGAGTGTGAGTGAAACTTTCCCTGGACAGAATTGCTATTTCCCCCATCAATCATCTTGGATCGTGTCAATCCTGGGACAAGCGGAAGACTAAAACAGTAGGACTCAGCTTATTTCAGAGGGAAATACTTTGTCTATTGGGGGCATTATAGCTATTGCCAAAAAGTAAATACATGTGGAGTCCTGTGATCAGGCGAGATGATAAGCTTGCTCTGGCCAACAGGGTGCAATCTGGGACCTGTAAATAATGTGGCGGAAGAAATATTTCAGGCAGGCTTGGATTTCAACCTGTGAACAAAATCACAAATTGTAGTATTTGGATGTTACCTCTGATACAAATTACCCATTTAGTTTCACTCGTCCTCTTGAGGGAGTAGTGGGGAATCTCCCTGACAATGCTTAAAGAGAAGTATGGAAGAAAGACTCAACTGTAGGAATGATGCCTGTCTTAAGGCAGGAGATGGCTTCATGAACTCTTAGAACTAGAAACATGTTTTTTAAATAAGTAGTTCACTGCTTTCATGTAACAGATGTGGACTCTGAGACTCAGTGAGTTTGCTGTTATTTTTTCAGTCATACATCTTGTTTGTGTTGTGCAAGACCTAGAACACTGAACTTCTAGCTCTCCATCTCAGGCCTTCTGTCTTTATCATTACTGCACTTAAATTGTACCACATTCCTTCCCACTTCCTTTTATTTAGAAGAAAACACATCTAGGATCCATATTGGTTTATATTTTACATAACTTCAATATGAGTTCTTCAGTGATATCAAATTTGATACATCTCTGTACCACTGAGGGAAGACTTCATATGATAACTACTTCTCTTAAAGCCAGTAAAAGCCACTCTGCCACACTTGAGCAATTCTTGCAAGAACCCTATCCTTTAACGGGCTAATGGCTGCCAACAATACATAGACTCTGCCTAACGAAGTGTCGTGGATTGAATTGTGTTCCCAAAAATTATGTGTCAACTTTGTTGACATTTTGTGATTGTAATTTTATGTTAAAGAGGATTAGGTTGGGCTTGTAATCCCCTTACTAAGGTCACATTCCTGATCCAATATAAAGGGAATTTCCCTGGAGTGTGCCCTGCACCACTTTTTATCTTACAAGAGATAAAAGGAAAGGAAGCAAGCAGAAAGTTGGGGACCTCATACCACCAAGAAGTCAGTGCCAGGAGCAGAACAAGTCCTTTGGACCCAGGGTCCCTGTGCAGAGAAGCTACTAGTCCATCGGAAGATTGATGAAAAGGCCGACAGAGAGAGAAAGCCTTCCTCTGTAGCTGACACCCTGAATTTCAACTTTTAGCCTACTAGACTGTGAGAAAAAAAAAAAAGTCTCTTTGTTAAAGCCACCAACTTGTGGTATTTTTGTTATAGCAGCACTAGATGACAAGACAATTATCCAAATATTTTTATGGATAAGATGGTTGAAAATAGTTCTCATTATTTTAATTCTTCCGATTGTCCAATTTTTTTTAAATAAATTTTTTAGTCATTCTGTTTTTCTTTCTGTGGATTATTTGTTTATAGTCTTTCCCATTCCTGCTCTTCTTTTATCTTCATGGCTCATTGGAGCTCCTTGTATATTCTAAAATTTAAATTTTTGAACCTTTTTTGTTTCCATTTTGACATTGCTGATATCATCTTCCAATCCATTACATCTAGTTTTTTTTAACATGATGTCTTCTGTTAAACAGAGATCTTCATTTTGATATAGGCAAGCCTATCTAGATCTCCCCTAGTATTTTCCACTATTGGCATAACATTTAGGAACTCTTTCCCCATCCCAAATGCACAGTTATTATTTGTTTTATGTTTTCTATATTCTTTTGAATCTTATTTTTTATTTTTATGTTTTTAGTCTATTTATGGTTTGTGTTGTAGGTGGCAGGGCTGATATTCTGTGGGTTATTCTGGCATAGGAGCCCTGGTGGTGAAATTGGTTAAGCACTTGACTGCTAACTGAAAGGTTGGGGTTCGAAGCAGCTCTGTGGGAGACAGACCTATCCATCTACTTCCCTAAGGATTACAGCCGAGAAAACCCTATGGGGTAGTTCTTACTCTGTCACATGGGGCCTCTATGAGTTGAGATTGACTTGATGGCATCCAGCAACAACAACAACTCTGGCGTGGTTATTTAATTGTTAAGATATTGAGATTTATAAATAGCTGCAGTTCTGATCTCCCTGGGTGCCTACCCCAACCACTGCCCTGGTGAGTGAGGATGTTTGCTTAGGATCTCTTATTTATTCTAAGATTAAGCAAAAACTAAGGGTTAAATATTTGGCATGCAGATGATCTTTAGTTATGCAGGTACCAATTCATTCTAATCAGTTATTGCCCATGGTATACTAGTTGTAAAATACAAGTTAAACACTTTGGATTCTGATCAGTTAGTGCTTATGTGATACTGTTATTAAATACTAAATAAATAAATAAATAAATAAATAAATAAATAAATAAAAATTAAATACTAGTCAGAGTTAAATACTTTGAGTATTTATCCCTGTGGATATCGTAAAGTATGCACTTAAATATGCTTTCTGTAAATGGGGAACCAGTATCACCAACACAAAATTATAGATCTTACTGTGCTAATTCATATGGTCAGCTCTGCCACGTGCCACATTCTCATATATAAGCATTTTTTGTTGGCCTAATCTCATTTAAATTGATATATTTTTTACCATTTTTGCATCAGTTCTATAACATTTACGGTACAGTTGCTTCACAATGTAGATTAATATTTGATAAGGTGATTTGGGGTTTATTGTTTTCCAAAATTATTTATATTAATGTGATGTTAATATAATGTGTTGAATTACAGTGAATTATTTTTAATATTAAAAAAGCATTGCCTTGCTTGTTTGAGTTGCTATGATTTTGTGTCAACATTCACAAATGAGATTAGTCTGAAATGTTCCTGCTATATCTTCTTCTGGTTTTGGTATCAGGGTAAATCTGGAAATGATTTTGGAAAATGGAAATCTTAGTTTTGAGTAGTCATTTCATTAGACTAAACTGTGAAATATTATTTAGGGATTGTGCTTGGTTCTGATAAAGGATCTCTTGTTTTTTTCAGCTCTCTTCTTCTATATGTCTTTAGTTTATAGGAACAATTTCCTGCTTTGGCTCAAACTTAAGTTCCTATTATAATACTCTGCCTAGACCAGCAACTTCTCTCCTAGATTTGGGTGTAGCCTTTCTGTCAAGTCACCTCTGCCTTGAACTACCTTAGTCTGTCCATGGCTGTCCTCCCTTTACCTTAGATGACTCATTGCTTCTTTGACTTCTGCTTATTCCAGGTTCAGAGTCTTCGTATTTAGTGTATTGTCACTCAGAACATACCTTCCCAATATCTTCAAATAATGGCTTATCTTCTTCTCTTATGACCTTATTTCAAATAAATCAAATCAGAAGGATTCATCCTAATCATCACATGTAGTTATTTCCCTTCCCTTACCTCAAATCATTCCTTAACAAATAATTCTGTACTTCATAGCACTTGTAATTTTCTGAAATTACCTTAATTTTTGTTCAGTTATTTATCTAGAATCCTTCACCAGAATATAAACATGGGCTTTATTTATTATTGTAACCTCAGCCAAGGATTTGCTTATATTAGGTATACATGCATACTTAATAAATGAATTGATGGTGTTGAGTGTTGGCCTGAGGGGCTAAAATTGTTCTGTGTATTTAATGCATTTTCTCCTGTCCACCATTCAGCTGGGTCTGTCCCCTCAAATGTCTGTCTTGCTCTTCCTAGTTACAGGAGGAAGGGGCTAATTATGGATAATGTGAGCAAACTGCAAGGGCTCAGCAGCAAAATGTAAACTTTACATTTTGTGGGTAATGGCTATTTGATTCAAAGAGACAGGTTTCCTACTCTATTTTATAAAAATAATAAGTAAGAACACACTTTCACTATTATACATGTCACATAGCATATATTTTAGTAATATAAGACAAAATAACCAATTTTAAATATGTGTGTGTAAATAGAGTAAAGAAAAATTAAAAAATGTATAAATTATGATTATTATCACCTTTTGGTAAACCTCTGATGTTAACATCTATTGCTATCTTCCTTACTTGGCAGCAATAAAACTATTTACATTTTTCCTTAGGCTCTGCAGCTTCTAAGGTTTACGCATGGCTCTGCTTCATCTCTGTCACTGCAGTGAAGAGCGAGTAAATGGGCCTTTTAGTATTTTAACCTTCTTACATTGGTTTCCAGGATTTAGCAGTAATGTCATGAAGCCTTTTAGGAAAAAACAAATCATCATCTTCTAAAACTTTGGTTTCCTTCCTTTTATCCATGAGACAAAACCTAGAAAAGCAAGAAAAATCACAGCCAAGAAGAAAGTATAAATGTAACTCTTCTCTAAGAAGATTATTTATATCCCAATTAACTTTATCTTCTACCCACTTTTATGCCTTTTAAAGTTCAATGACTAGTTTCATGGAGCAATACAGTAGCCACAGGCCACATGTGGATACTGAGCACTTGAAATGTGGCTGGTCCAAACTGAAATGTGTCGTAGGTGTAAAATATACACTGGATTTCAAACACATAGTACAAAAAAAGAATGTAAAACAGCTTACTGACAACTCTCTTATGCTTGTTATGTGCTGAAATGATAATATTTTGGATATATTGAGGTAAATAAAATATATTATTTAAACTAATTTTACCTTTTTTTACAATTTTTTTTAAAGTGGCTACTAAATAGTTTAAAATTAAATGTGTGGCTCCCATTGGACAGTGCTGTTCATGGTGAAATTAATATAAAAAATTTAGCGGGATAAATCCAATTGTTAATCTGTTCACTGTTCTAATAAGATTCGTAAGGACTTAAAACATTGCAAGTAAACAAAGCAATGATGAGATTTCAAATATATTTAAAAAAATTTAAAGACATGACTCCTTTATTTTAGAAGATAAGGCTTACACAAAATTTTCTCAATCCTGAGAGAGTGGCAGTGTGCTCCAAATATTTCATGTAGCTCTTTTCCATCTACAATTATTTTCTATTAGCTTATTTAAGAGATCTGTGTTTGTTATAGAAAGAACTTGACCCTGGAAAAGACTGGACTCCAAAATTTTTGGCTCCTTGATAGCTAGATGTTAATATATAATATTGTTAAACTTACAGACTTTTTAATATTTCTAAAGAGGTGGTGGCTGAAATTTCTTGGTATTGTAAGACCCTCCCATTAGTATTTAGTTATGCATATTTTGAGCCAAGCCTTTTTTCTTATAGTACAATGTTTGAAAGAATGCAATTTTAGGGAGTTATTTGAGTAATAAAGGAAAAGGTGTCGTTGGTTTAAACCTAGCTGAATCCTGGAAAACTATTTTTGACTTTTTTTTTAATTGAAATTTAGATGAAGGTTTACAGGACAAACTAGTTTCTCATCACACAGTTAGTACACACATTGTTGTATGACATTGTTTAACATCCCCATGGCATGTCAACCCTCTCCCTTCTTAACCCTGGATTCCCTATTACTAGCTTTCCTGTTCCCTCCTACCTTCCAGTATCTGTCCCAAGGCTGGTGTGCCATTTTAATCTTAGTTTTTTCCATGGGCCTGTTCAACCTTTGCCTGAAGGGTGAACCTCAGGAGTGGCCTCATTACTGAGCTGTAAGGGTGTCTGGGGCCATACTCTCAGCATTTTTCCACAGTGTCTGTCAGGCCAGCAAGTCTGGTCTTTCTTTCTGAGTTGGAATTTTGTTCTACTTTTTTCTCCAGCTCCGTCCAGGGCCCTCTATTATGATCCCTGTCAGAGCAGTCAGTGGTGGTAGCCGGGCACCATCTAGTTGTACTGCACTCAATCTGGTGGAGGCCATGGTAGATGTGGTCCATTAGTCCTTAGGACTAATCTTTGCCTTATGTCTTTAGCTTTCTTCATTATTCCTTGCTCCCGAAGTGGTGAGACCAGTGGAGTATCCTAGATGGCCCCTCTCACAGGCTTTTAAGACCCCAGATGCTACTCACCAAAGTAGAATGTACATCATATTCTTTATAAACTCTGTTATGCCAATTGAGCTAGATGTTCCCTGAGACCATGGTCCCCACAGCCCTCAGCCGAGCAATTTGGTCCCTCAGGGAGTTTGGACGTGCCTATGGAGCTACCACGGCCTTGCCTTGTACAGGTTGTGCTGGAATCCCCAGTATTGCATACTCTTACCCTTCACCAAAGTTGCTGCTTATCTATTGTCTGTTAAGTGTTTTTCCATCCCCACCACTCCCCTCCCTCATAACCATCAAGTATTGTTTCTTTTTGTATGTAAACCTTTTCGTGAGTTTTTACAGTAGTGGCCTCATACAATATTTATCCTTTTGTGATTGACTTATTTCACTCAGCATAATGTCAGCTGGATGTATCCATGTTGTGAGATGCTTCACAGATTCATCGTTGTTCTTTAGCATGGAAGTGGAATATCATTTTCTAAAACAGTTGCATCATTTTGCATTCTCACCAGCAGTGCATAAGAGTTCTGATCTCCCTGCAGCCTCCCCAGCATTTGTTATTTTCTGTTTTATTGATTTGTGCCAGTAATGTCAGGGTGAGATGGTATCTCATCGAGGTTTTGATTTGCATGTCTCTGATGGCTAGAGATCATGAGCATTTCCTCATGTGTCTGTTGGCCACTAGAATGTCTTCTTTGGTGAAGTGTCTGTTCATTTCCTTTGCCCATTTTTTAATTGCATTATGTCTTTTTGTTGTAGAGGTGTTGGATTTTTTTTGTAGATTTTAGAGATTAGAACTTTGTCTGATTTGTAATAGCCAATTTTTTTCCCCCAGTCTGTAGGTTCTCTTTTTACTTTTTTGGTGAAGTCTTTTGATTAGCATAAGTTTTTAATTTTTAGAAGATCCAGTTATCTAGTTTATCCTCTGGAGCTTGTGTTTTGTTGGTTGTGATTTGTATCCTGTTAATGCAGTGTATTAAGGGATCTAGCATTGATCCTATTTTTTCTTCTATGAACTTCATAGTTTTTGCTTTATATTTAGGTCTCTGATCCATTTTGAGTTAGTTTTTGTATATGGTGTGAGGTATGGGTCCTGTTTCATTTTTTTTGCAGATGGACATACAGTTTTGCCAGCACCATACGATAAAAAGACTGTCTTTTCACCATTTGATGGACTTTGGGCCCTTGTTGTAGAACAGGTGACCATAGGTGGATTGGTCAATGTGTCTGTCATTGTACCAGCACCACACTGTTTTGACTACTGGAGCTTTATAGTAAGTTCTGATGTCAGGTAGTGTGAGTCCTCCTACTTTATTCTTTTTATTCAATAGTGCTTTACTTATCCGGGGCTTCTTCCCTTTCTGTATAAAGTTAATGATAAGTTTTTCCATCTCTTTAAAGAATGTTGTTGGTGTTTGGATCAGGATTGCATTGTATTTGTAAATCACTTTGGGTAGTATTGTCATTTTCACAGTGTTGAGTCTACCTATCCTTGAGCGTGGTATGTTTTTCCATTTATGTAGATCTCTTTTGGTTTCTTGCAGTAGGGTTTTGTAGTTTTCTTTGTATAGGTCTTTTATATCCCTGGTTAGATTTATTCCCAAGTATTTTATTTTTTTAGATGCTATTATAAATGGTATTGTTTTTCTGATTTCCTTTTCATCATTCTCTTTACTGGTGTATAGAAATCCAACTGATTTTTGTATGTTTATCTTGTATCCTGCAACTCTGCTGAATCTTTCTATTAGTTCCAGTTGTTTTCTCATGGAGTCTTTTGGATTTACTAAGTATAGTATCATATTATCTGCAAATAAAGACAGTCAAACTTCTTCATTACCAATTTGGATGCATTTATTCTGTTTCTTTCTTTATTGCTCTAGCTAAGACTTCCAACACAGTGTCGAATAGGAGAGGTGATAAAGGGCATCCTTGTCTTGTTCCTGTTCTCAAGGGGAATGTTTTTCAGCCTCTCTCCTTTGAGAACGATGTTGGCCTTTGGTTTTGCATAGATGCCCTTTATTATGTTGACAAATTTCCCTTCTATAGCTATTTTATTGAGAGTTTTTTTCAGAAATGGGTGTTGCATTTTGCTGAATGCCTTTTCTGTGGCGATTGAGATGATCATGTGATTCTTTCCTTTTATTTATGTGGTGGTTTATGCTGACTGATTTTCTAATGTTGAACCATCCTTGCATACCTGGTATGAATCCTGCTTGGTCATGGTGTACTATTTTTTTTTTTAATATGATCCTGAATTCTGTTGGCTAGAATATTGCTGAGAATTTTTGCATCTGTATTCCTGAGAGATATTGGTCTTGTAATTTTCTTTTTTTGTGGTGTCTTTGCTTTTTTTTTTGCCTGGCTTGGGTATCAGGGTTATGCTGGCTTCATAGGATGAATTTGGAAGTATCACTTCGTTTTCTATATCCTGAAATAATTTGAGTAGTACTGGTGTAAGCTCTTTTCTGAATGTTTGGTAGAATTCTCCAGTAGAGCCTTTTGGACCAGGGCTTTTTTTCGTTGGGAGTTTTTTTTAAATTACCTTTTCGATCTCTTCTCTCGTTACGGGTCTGTTCAGATTTTCAACATCATTTTGTGTTAGTTTGGGTAGGTAGAGTTTTTCCAGAAACTTGTCCATTTCCTCTAGGATTTCAAATTTGTTGGGGTATAGTTTTTCATAATTCTCTGTTATGATGCTTTTTATTTCAATTGTGTCTGTTGTAATGTTTCCCATTTCATTTCTCATTTGGTTTATTTCTGTTCTCTCCTGTTTTTCTTTTGTCATTTTGGCCAGTGGTTTGTCGATTTTTTTTATCATTTCAAAGAACCAGCTTTTGGTTTTGTTGATTCTATTGTTTTCCTTTTCTCTATTTATTTCTGCTCTGATCTTTATTCTTTCCTTTCTTCTGATGACTGTGGGCTTCTTTCACTGTTCTCTTTTTATTTATTCGAGTTGTGTAACTAATGTTTTGATTTTGTGCCTTTCTTCTTTTTTGGTGTATGCATCTAGTGCTATAAATTGACCTCTGATGACTACCTTTTCTGTGTCTCAAACATTTTGGTATGATGTGTTTTCATTCTCGATTTATTCTAGGAACTTTATGATTCCATCTTTGATTTCTCCTAGTACCCAGTCATTTTTAAGCAGGGTGCTATTCAGTTTCCATGTAATTGGTTTTTTTTCCTTACTCTTCCTGTTGTTAATTCTACTTTGATGGCATTGTGGTCAGAGAAGATAGTTTGTATTATCTCAATGATTTGGATTTTATTGAAGGTTGCTCTGTGGCCTAAGATGTGGTCTATTCTGGAGAAAGTTTCATGTGCATTGGAAAAGAATGTGTAGTTTGCAGCTGTTGGATGGAGAGTTCTATATATGTCCATGTGATCAAGTTGGCTGATTGTGCTCTTTAGCTCTTCTGTATCTTTGTTGAGTTTCTTTCTAGGTGTTCTGTCATTTACTGAGAGTGGTGTGTTGAAGTATCCTACTGTTATTGTGGAACTGTCAATTTCTGTTTTCAGTGCTGTTAGAGTTTGTTTTATGTATTTTGGAGCCCTGTCTTTGGGTGTGTAAATGTTTATTATGGTTAAGTCTTCATGATGGGTCATCCCATTAATCACTATATAGTGCCTTCTTTGGCCTTTATGGTGGATTTTGCTTCAAAGTTCTTCTTAGATTAGTATTGCCACTCCAGCTCTTTTTTGGTAGTTATTTGCTTGAATTCCATCCTTTGATCTTTGATAAATTTACATGTTCTTTTCTAAGGTATGTCTCTTGTAGACAGCATATTGATGGATCCTGTTTTTTTTTTATCCATTCTCTCACTCTGTGTCTTTTTTTGGGTGCATTTAAGCCATTTACATTCAGTGTATCAATGTAATTATTGACAGGTGTGAGTTTATCACTGTCATTTTGTAGTTTTTTTTTTTTGTAGTGCTGATGTTTCCTTTGTTACTGTTACTCTCCTGTGCTGAGTTCCTTTTGTTTGTGGATTTCTTTTGTTTTTGTAGATTTCGTTTTTATTCAGATTTTATGTTTTTCTTCTTTATTTCGATGAGTAGGTTTGTTGACTTTCTTTGTGGTTACCTTGAAATTTACTCTTATATTTCTAGGTTTGAACCAGTCTATTATCACTTGGTATCACCTTGCCTTCCTCTCCATGAAAAAGTTCTATACCTATACTGTTTATTCCCTCTTTTATTATTCTGACATTGTTGTCATTTACAGATTAACCTCTCTGGTTCCCTGTTGCAACTGTTTTGGTTTTGGATAGTCCTTAAGAGTTCATTTCCTAGGTTGGTATCTGGCTGGTACAATCTTGCATCCTAGATTCAGGCTGTGGTCACTGTTGTTTATTCTCAGACCAAAGTCCTCCCTTTAATAATTCTTGTAAGTTCAGGTTGGTTTTTACATATTCCCTTAATTTCTGTTTATCTGGAAATAGCCTAATTTCACCATCAGATTTGAACAAAAGTTTTGCATAATATATTATTCTTGGTTGGCAATTTTTTTCTTTCAAGGTTTTATATATGTAATACCATTGCCTTCTTGCCTGCATGGTTTCTGCTGAATAATCAGAGCTTAATCTTATTGTTCCTCCTCTGTATGTGACTTTTTGTTTTTCTCTAATAGTTCACAGGATTTTTTCTTTGTCTTTGGTTTTAGTGAGTGTAATTATGATAGGCCTTGGTGTTTTTCCTTTGGGGTCTACCCTATAAGGGGTTCATTGAGCTTCTTGTAGGGTCAGTTTCACATCATTCAGGATATTAGGGAAGTTTTCTGTCAGCAAGTCTTCAATGATCCTCTCTGTGTTTTCTGTTTTCTCCAATCATTCACATATTTTTTGCTTTTGACTGTATCCCACTTAATTCTCAGGTTTTCTTCATTTTTCTTCCTTTGTTTTTTCTGATTTTTCCTTAGATAGAATTATATTCAAGTGTTTGTCTCTAATTTCACTGTTTCTGTATTCTATCATTTCAAACCTGCTCCTCAGTCCTTCTATGACACTGTCCATTTCTGAAATCTTGTTTTTTTATATTTGGGATTTCTAATTGTGGTTTTTGCATGACTTCTCATTGTGAATTTGTTTTGGCATTATGTTCCTGTATTGTTGTTCTTATTAGGTGCCGTTGAGTTGGTTCCGACTCATAGCGACCCTAGGCACAACAGAGCGAAACACTGCCCGGTCCTGAGACTTCCTTACAATAGTTGTTATGCTTGAACTCATTGTTGCAGCCCCTGTGTCAATCCACCTTGCTGAGGGTCTTCCTCTTTCCCGCTGGCCCTGCACTTTGCCAAGCATGATGTCCTTCTCCAGGAACTGCTCCATCCTGATAACATGTCCAAAGTATTGCCATCCTTGCTTCTAAGGTGCATTCTGGTTGTACTTCTTCTAAGACAGATTTGTTTGTTCTTTTGGCAGTCCACAGTATATTCAATATTCTTTGCCAACACCACAATTCAAAGGTGTCAATTCTTCGGTCTTCCTTATTCATTGTCCAGCTTTCACATGCATATGATGCAATTGAAAATACCATGGCTTGGGACAGGCATACCTTAGTCTTCAAGGTGACATCTTTGCTCTTCTACATTTTAAAGAGGTCCTTTGCAGCATATTTACCCAATGCAATGTGTCTTGATTTCTTGACTGCTGCTTCCATGGGTGTTGATTGTGGATCCAAGTAAAATGAAATCCTTGACAACTACAATCTTTTCTCCATTTACCATGATGTTGCTCATTGGTCCAGTTGTGAGAATTTTTGTTTTCTTTATGTTGAGGTGCAATCCATACTGAAGGCTATGGTCTTTGATCTTCATTAGTAAGTGCTTCAAGTCCTTTTCACTTTCAGCAAGGAAGGTTGTGTCATCTGCATAATACAGGTTGTTAATGAGTCTTCCTCCAATCCTGATGCCCCGTTCTTCTTTATATAGTTCAGCTTCTTGGATTATTTGCTCAGCATACCGATTGAATGCGTATGGTGAAATGATACAACTCTGACGCACATATTTCCTGACTTTAAACCAATCAGTATCCCCTTGTTCTGTCTGAACAACTGCCTCTTGATCTATGTAAAGGTTCCTCATGAGCACAATTAAGTGTTCTGGAATTCTCAGTCTTTGCAACATTATCTATAATTTGTTAGGATCCACATAGTCGAATGCCTTTGCATAATGAATAAAACACAGGTAAACTTCCTTCTGGCATTCTCTGCTTTCAGCCAGGATCCATCTGGCATCAGCAATGAAATCTCCGGTTCCATGTCCTCTTCTGAAACTGGTCTGATTTTCTGGCAGTTCCCTGTCAATATAATGTTGCAGCCATTTTTGAATGATCTTCAGCAAAATTTTGCTTGCGTGTGATATTAATGATATTGTTCTATAATTTCCACATTCCGTTGGATCACCTTTCTTGGGAATAGGCATAAATATGGATCTCTTCCAATCAGTTGCCCAGGAAGCTGTCTTCCATATTTCTTGGCATAGACAAGTGAGCACCTCCAGCACTGCATCTGTTTGTTGAAACATCACAGTTGATATTCTGTCAATTCCTGGAGCCTTGTTTTTCACCAATACCTTCAGAGCAGCTTGGAGTTCTTCCTTCAGTACCATCGGTTCCTGATCATATGCCATCTCTTGAAATGGTTGAATATTGACTAATTCTTTTTGGTATAGTGACTCCATGTATTCCTTCCATCTTCTTTTGATGCTTCCTGCATCGTTTAATATTTTCCCCATGGAATCCTTCACTATTGCAACTCAAGGCTTGAATTTTTTCTTCAGTTCTTTCTGCTTGAGAAATACCGAGCGTGTTCTTCCCTTTTGGTTTTCCATCTGCAGCTCTTTGCACATGTCATTATAATACTTTACTTTGTCTTCTCTAGAGGCCCTTTGAAATCTTTTGTTCTATGGTCTTTGGTCTCTACTGTTCAATGCATCAAATCTATTCTTCAGATGGTCTCTAAATTCAGGTGGGACACACTCAAGGTCATATTTTGGCTCTTGTGGACTTGCTCTGATTTTCTTCAGTTTCAACTCAAACTTGAATATGAGCAATTGATGGTCTTTTCCACAGTCAGCCCCTGGCCTTGTTCTGACTGATTATATTGAGCTTCTCCATCGTCTCTTTCCACAGATGTACTCAATTTGATTTCTGTTTGTTCCATCTGGTGAGGTCCATGTGTATAGTTGCCATTTATGTTGGTGAAAGAAGGTATTTGCAATGAAGAAGTCATTGGTCTTCCAAAATTCTATCATTTGATCTCTGGCATTGTTTCTATCACCAAGGCCGTATTTTCCAACTACTGATCCTTCTTCTGTGTTTCCAACTTTCCCATTCCAATCACCAGTAATTATCAATGCATCTTGATCGTATGTTTGATCAATTTCAGACTTCAGCAGCTGATAAAAATGTTCTATTTCTTCATCTTTGGCCCTAGAGGTTGGTGCGTAAATTTGAATAATAGTCGTATTAAGTGGTCTTCCTTGTAGGCATATGGATATTACCCTATCACTGACAGTGTTGTACTTCAGGACAGATCTTGAAAGATTCTTTTTGATGATGAATGCAACACCGTTCCTCTTCAAGTTGTTGTTCCCAGCATAGTAGACTATATGATTGTCCAATTCAAAATGGCCAATACCAGTCCATATCAGCTCACTAATGCCTAGGATATTGATGTTCATGTGTTCCATTTCATTTTTGATGATTTCCAATTTTTCTAGATTCATACTTCATACATTCCAGGTTCCAATTATTAATGGATGTTTGCAGCTGTTTCTTCTCATTTTGTGTCTTGCCACATCAGCAAATGAAAGTCCCAAAAGCTTTACTCCATCCACGTCATTAAGGTCAACTATCTTTTGAGGAGGCAGCTCTTTCCCAGTCATCTTTGGAGTGCCTTCCAACCTGGGGGGCTCATCTTCCAGCACCATATCAGATGATTTTCTGCTGCTATTCATAAGGTTTTCACTGGCTAATATGCTTTTCAGAAGTAGACTGCTGGGTCCTTCTTCCTAGTCTATCTTAGTCTGGAAGCTCAGCTGAAACCTGTCCTCCATGGGTGACCCTGCTGGTATTTGAATACCAGTAGCATAGCTTCCAACATCACAGCAACACACAAGCCCCCACAGTACGACAAAGTGACAGACACTTGGGGAGTTCCTGTAGTACCTTCCTGAATTGTTCCGTTTTTTTTTTGTCTGTATGTTCCATGAATTTGTCTGTCTTTTCCATAAATTTGTCTATTGTCGCTCATTTTTGTCTGCTTTTTGCTTCAAATCTTGGATTGCTCTGAATATTAGAAATTTGAATCCCCTGTCAGGTAGTTTCAGTGCCTTTTCTTTTCCAGGGATGTAGTCTGGTGTTTTACTTTGGATGGTTACTGGAATAATTCTGTCCTTTTTTTCTTTTTTTAATATGTTTTGAATTGTCTGCTCTCTTCAGGATATTCAGTGGTTATTTTCTTCATTTCTCGATTGTAGATTTGTTTGTTTCATCCTGCTTTTTTGTTTTATTTGGTTATGCCTGAGCAGGCGGGCTGTGTATTCTTCGTTGTTTGTTCGTCTATAGTAATGATATTTTTACCTCCTTGTTCAACGGGCAGGGCCAGTCATTCAGCTATGGCACATCAGGGCAGGTCCAGCTGAGCTGGAGGGGTTGGAACGGGTTGTTTTTGGCACGTGCTAGGGCCTGCAGGGTAGGCCAGGAGTCAGTGCTGGGCAGGTTCCAGTAGGCTGTGCCTGTGCTGCTCAGGGATGTGATGTTCAGGTAGGCAGGAGAGAAGGGGAGAGGTTGGGATGTGTTGAGCTAATAGGGGTATGGGAAACAGGAGAGAAAAACAGGATTTGTTTTGAGTAGGGTTTAGGGGTTCTCACAAATACTTTGAAAGGAAGGTTTTTAAAATTTCAGAAAATTGAAGATGCACAGAAGTTAAACGATTTATCTGAACTGAGTGTTTTAAATTGTAAAACATGTGGGGCTAAATCTTGGTATGCTGTATTCAGTTGTTATGCGCTTTCCATTAAACTATTGCTAATGGTTTAACACAAAAGGTTCTTTTAAGGTATAACTTTTTTTTTTTTTACTTCTGATGAAAAAAGTATAGTTGAAAGCATATTTTTCAAATAATTTGTTTTTTTAACACTGAAATATGTAAGATGGCTCAATTAGCAATAACATTTCTACGACTTCTAGATTTTAGTAGGCATAGTGGTTAAGTGCTACCGCTGCTAACCAAAGGGTCTGCAGTTTGAATCCAGCAGGCGCTCCTTGGAAACTCTACAGGGCAGTTCTACTCTGTCCCGTAGGGTCGCTATGAGTCAGAATCGAATCGACGGCACTGGGTTTTCTCCCAAAGACATTATTTTTTTCAATGTATTTTTTTCCTTAAAAGAATTTTAACATGTGCTGTGTTTAATTACTACAGATATTTAGACAATTTTATGTTTAAGTAAAATAAATGTTCACTGTATGTCTTTTCATAACAGTGCTTCCCCACTTGTGAGTTTTTCTTTCTTTTTTTTAATAATTGTGATTCGAGTCTTGCATGGCTAAAAAACATTTTCAAGTTATTTTGTCAGAAAAACAAAATGGGCCATATGCTTTAGATAACCTTCACATACCTGTGAATTATTTTATTTCTTTTATGTTTGGATACAATATGACTCTTTTTAGAGTTTCTAGGTCACAAAATTTCCATTTTCAAAATGCTCTCTTTTGCTGTACTTATTGGTATCTAAGATCTTTGCACACAGCTCTAAGTAAAGGAATATGGGGTCATTTATTGTTTCAAGTAAGCATGCATCCACTTCTTGCAATTAAAATATTTAGAAAAATAATTGCATTATATCCTCAGAAACATTTTTTAATAGCAAAAATATATGCTTAAAAAAACCATTAAAATTTATTCTATCATTTAGAGATAATCACAATATTTTGGAGTATTTACTTTGAGTAGTTTTCTGTGCCTTCTTTTTACATAATTGATATTTTATGTGTAGAATTTTTTGTGCTGTGCTATCTCATAAGAGCATCTATAAAACCAAAACCAAATCCATTGCCATCGAATTGATTCCAACTTCTAACGACCCTATAGGACAGAGTAGAACTCCTCCATAGGGTTTCCAAGGAGTGGCTGGTGGATCCCAACTGCTGACCATTTAGTTAGCACCTGAGCTCTTAATCATTCTTAAGCTTTTAACCACCAGGGCTCTAGAGCATCTTTTGACAATTTTGAATGGTTGCACAGTGGGTTATTACAGTGAAACCTGTGAGAACCAGAACTTGATGGGACTGCCTTGTTTTTCTGGGTCTTTCAAGTTTTCCCCCTTTGATAGGATGCAGTCTTACTATTTTTCTCTTGCTCTTTTAGTGGAAAATATTTGAGTTTTCCTTTTCTAACAAGTTTCTGCCTTACACAGGTTCTGGCTTTTGAAGATTTTACTGTATAACCTTTTACAAGATTTGTTTGCAATTTAAATTTTATAAGTTTTAGACATGCAAATATATAAACATATTATGTGGTTATATTAAAAAAAATTATTTGTTCTATGGTTATTGATGCACAATAGGAGTCCTTAATCAAAAAGTTAATCATGGCGTTCACAGAGGAAGTGTTCTATGAACTCTGTGAAATGAAATAGAATATTAGTTTGTAAATATATTTCTCTGAGTAGAAGACCCATTACATTTTCTTCAAATTCTCAGAGTGACATTATTCGAAGCAAAAATGAATGATTCAGAAAACCATCTGCAATTCAGAATTTTGATTACTATTCATTTCTCATTACTTTTTATTTATTTATTTGCTGTTTTTAATGATTACAAAAAAATGAAATCCATTTATCTTGTGTAGATTCTGGTTATAGTGGGAAGCATTTATTTATATTAAGTTCAATTGTTTTCCAAAGAGTTAAACAAGTTTTAGTATCTTTCCCCATTGATTGTTGATCCCTGCCTTGTATACAGTATGACAGTATATTCTTGTATTGGCTGAGTCCAATTAATTTTGTTTTATTTTTTAAAAATCTGTGCAATATGATTTAAGTTCCATAGTGAGTAAACATTTCTAGATTTAATAATGGATTTAACACACAATCAGCTGATTTTCTACTTAATATTTTTTAATTTTAAAGCTCTCCTCAGTATTAACACTGCCAGATTCATCTCAAAACTCTTTTGTTGATTTCTGAAACATCCCAATTTGATTATAATCATCTTAAACATAAAAATTAGTTTATAAAAAATTAGCATCTTAAGAACATTAAATTTTCCTTCTCATTTAGCAATTTAACCTATCTCTTCCTTTACTTAACTTTTAGATTTGTCAGAAAAGGCATTCTTCATACATGTCAACATTTCACACAGAGATTTTTACTATATTTGAAATTTTATGAGTGAATTTTTTTCTAGAGTATATTTTCTAATTAGTTGTTGTTAATATGTAGGAAAACTGCTGATTTTTGTTATTTTGCCTTGTATTCACCACTTTATTAATTATTGTCAGTTACAAAAACGTTGCTTGTCTTTGATTTTCTAGGAAGATCTCATATAATTATTGTAAAAAACAATAATTTTGGACTCTCTTTTCCAAATATTATACTTGTTATTTATGTTTTTATGTTTTATTTTGATCAGAACAAAGTGAAACAATAGTGATAGCAGCCAATCGCATTTTTTCACTTTGGTTGATTTAATAAGCGTATCACTCAGCAAGTTACATCATGCGGGTGATCATATATCAGATTTCAGCAGGCAAATGATCGCATTATACAATTCCCAGAACACTGAGAATCATGGCTCAGCCAAGTTGACACACAATCTTAATCATCACAGGAGCATAAAACTCAGAAACTTCATCGCTGACACACAAAAAAAGATAGAAAACTAAAAAACAAAAAGCAAAAACAGTAGCAAAGTTTTAAGCACGCTAAGTGGTTAAGAAAAAAAAAAAAATAACACTACTCCATGTCAGTGTTATTGGGTCAGGGATGGGAGGTGGAGGCTGCAGAGAGTGCTGAGTCTGTCATGTTGCTTTGGAGGCCTTTGGAATTTATTTATTCTTTGGAATTTATTGAGATTTTCTTCATGGTGCAGTGTTTTATGAATATTTGAAAATATTGTAAGGCTAAATGAGAAGAATATTATCTGTTTTACTGAAAGCTTGATCATAGAACATAAAGTCAGTAATTCTTCACTTTTATACTACTAAAATCTTCATCTTAGGACCTGTTTTGACATTTCTGTTCTTATCTGAGCTCTTTCTAGGGTTTAAATGGAGTTGAACATGGATTATGATTAAAAGGGCAGTGTTATGCAAATTTTGGCCTCAGTTGAGCTAACCACAGCCTTATTTTTTTTCTTAATTGATAGGCATATATGGAGAGCAAAACATCTCATGATATAGATACTACTCTGATTATAACGAATAGCTCAAGGTTTCAAGTATGAGTTTACTCTGTTGGGATTCCTAGGCATTTATGAGTGACCTCGCTGGCTCTCTAGGTGCCAGTCTCCTCATTGCAATCACCATCCAGTGTGAGGTAATCCTGTACCTCCCCATGTATCAATTCCTTAGTATCCTTGCTGTAGTCGACACTGGCCTGGCTACCACCATCATGCCCAAGATCCTGGCCATTTTCTGTTTTGATGACAAAGCTATCAGCCTCCTTCAGTGCTTTGCTCAGATCTATGCCATTCATTCTTTTTTTTAAATTTATTTCTTTTATTTCCTGTATTGTGTGTTGTCTTTCCCTCCACCTAAAATAGTTCTTATCTACTATCTAATTAGTGAAAACCCATCTCCCTCCTTCCCACCCTCCCTGCTCTCATAACCATCAAGGAATATTTTCTTCTCTGTTTAAACTATTTCTTCAGTTCTTATAATAGTGGTCTCATACAGTATTTGCCCTTTTGCAACTGATTAATTTCACTCAGTATAATGCCTTCCAGACTCCTCCATGTTATGAAATGTTTGACAGATTCATCACTGCTCTTTATCGATGCATAGTATTCCATTTTGTGAATATACCATAATTTATTTATACATTCATCCATTGATGGGCACCTTGGTTGCTTCATCTTTTTGCTATTGCAGACAGTGCTGCAATGAACACTGGTGTGCACATATCTGTTTGTGTAAAGGCTCTTATTTCTTTAGGTTATATTCCAAGGAGTGGGATTGCAGGATGGTATGGTAGTTCTATTTCTAGTTTTTTAAGGAAGCTCCAAATCGATTTTCAAAGTGGTTGTACCATTTTACATTCCCACCAGCAGTGTATAAGTGTTCCAGTCTCTCCACAATCTCTCCAACATTGATTATTTTGTGTTTTTTGGATTAATGCCAGCCCTGTTGGAGTGAGAAGAAATCTCATTCTGGTTTTGATTTGCATTTCTCGAATGGCTCATGATCGTGAATAATTCCTCATGTATCTGTTAGCTACCTGAATGTCTTCTTTAATGAAGTGCCCGTTGATATCCTTTGCCCATTTCTTAATTGGGTTATTTGTCTTTTTGTAGTTGAGTTTTTGCATTCTCTTGTGGGCATGGAGTCAGGTATATTCCTCTGCAAGTCTGTGGATAGATGTATAGCCTTTTGCTGTCCTCTTCAGTACTCCTCCGTAGCTACAGAAGCTTTTGTAGTCAACTTACAGCATTCATGGTATTCAGGAATGGTTATTGACAATCCTGGGTCCTTTCTGCTTACTGCCTTCCTATTTGACCTTTTGTAAGTGTTTTAACTCAATGGCTTCATCTCTAAAATGCAAAGTGTAAAAATAATAATTGTACTTGGTTCATAGGGTTGTTATGCGGATTAAGCTAAGTGAGTCAGTACTTGTGAAATGCTTAGAACAGTGCCTTGCATGTAAAAAAAATTTTTTTTAGTGTATGTTAAATAAAATAAATGAGTTAATTTGATTCGATGCTCACAGAAATTGGGAGAGGTAGGATTCCAGCCCTGGGCCTTTGGGCTCCAAATCCTGTGCTCTTTATGCAATACAATATTTAATATTCTGTCATTTAAATTGGGTAACTTTATGGACACCACCAACCAAACCAAGTACCCTCTGGAAACCTACTCTGAGCTCCTGGGTCCTAAGCGTATACACTATGGAGTATAGGACTGGAGGGATGACACTGTGCAGCACATTGAGGGGAACAGGGATGAGGGGAACACTTCTCCCTGCCAGGTGGGTGACAGATACTACAACAACGGCTATATAGAAAAAGAGAATGAGGATGAGTTAGGAGCTACAGTTACTTAGGGCCTTTAATATTGCTTCAGCAGAGTTCATCCTCAGCACTGAGTGAAGAATCAAAGCATAGGAAGCAAAGACCAGACCCATGTCACTCTCACCAATAACTCAGGCTAAGGCCAACTGGTAGAACCTGTTCATGGTGATATCATCACAGGCCAGACTGGTGACTCCCAAGTTAGAGCAGAGACAATGTTCAATCTCATTTCTGGAGCAGTAGTGTCGCTGAGAAGCCAGTACAGGCACTGGGATGGTCAATAGGCTATTCCTGAGCACTACGAATGCTGTACACTTGACTACAAAAGTTTCAGTTACCGTGGAGGGGTATTGAAGAGGATAGAAAATGGGTATGTATCTATACACAGTCATGCAGAGGACGATGCCTGCGTTCGTGCTTATAAAATGTGGATGGTGTAAATCTGAGTGAAACATTCAGGGAGGCTAATGGACTTGGCATCTAACCAGACAATGTCCAGCATCTTTGGCATGAGGGTGGTGGCTTGGCCAATGTCCTGTACAGCCAGGATACCAAGGAATTGATACATGGGATGGTCCAGGGTAGGCTCATGATGGATGGTGATCAAGATGAGGAGCACCAAGAGCTAAGAAGTAGAGAGGAGCCAGGAGCAGGGAGAATCAGTGTTGCCATTTATAAATGTGTGGGAATCCCAATAGAATGAACTCAGACACTGGAATCATTGAGCTATTGGCTATGCTTAGTGTGGTATCCATATCACAAGATGTCTTACTTTAGTATCTGGCTGTGAATTAAGGAGCAAAGAGAATAATGTGGTTAGATCAGCTAACCCCAAATTTGTATAATGCAACCTTTTTTTATCTTAATCCATGCTCAACTCCATATATACCCGAGAAAGAGGTCAGATAAGAACAGAAAGGCCCAAACAGGTCCCAAGATGAAGGGTCTATTTTTAGTAGAATAAAAGTGAAGAATTACTGACTTTATGTTCCTTAAGGGTAGATTTTTTTTGTATGTGGAGAACATGGGCACAAAACAGGAGACATGAATGTTATGAAGAACCTGACTTTTCAAGAGGTGAAATTAAAAGGTAGAGGTATTGCTTCTGTTCTTGGGGATCTACAAGAAGAGAATAAATAGTGCTAATTAGAATCCCGACCATATTTTTCTTTGAAACAGTGCCTTGTTATTAGCAAATTGTTTCTGACAAAACCCATCTCATTTAATTATTTAATGTTATTATTCACATAAGAAGGTCCCTGGGGGGTGCAAATGGTTTGCGCTCTACTATTAACCTAAGTGTTGGCATTTTAAACCTGCCAGCAACACAATAGAAGAAGGGCATGGTGATCTGCTTCTGTAACAATTTCAACCAAGAAAAACCTATGGAGCTGTTCCACTCTGCCACACATGGGATTGGAATCAACTCAGCAGCAATGGGTTTTGTTTGTTTTTATTCACATATGAGGAACAGGTTGAATGATTTGTCTACATAAGAATCATATGCTGAAATCACTAACAAGTGACAAAGCTACAGCAAAAATTTTAATCTTTCAAATTCAATTTCAGCACTTTTTCCAGTAAATTTTTGCCAACGCCCTTTAGATAACACTATTTGTTCCTCTTTCAATTATGAAAACAATGTTGAAGACATATTTAATATTATATTTTCAAATAATCAATTTTATTAATAAAAAATATAAGGAGAGAAAATTATCAACAGATTTCCATCCAGTTCCAGATTTTTGTATGATGTAGGTTGGAAATATAGGAGGCATTTTTTGTACACAGGAATTTTCTTCTTAATTTCATGGTTCACTCTTGACCCTTTCACACTTGGTTCTTCTTCCTTTTATATTTTCGAGTTTGCTCATTCTTGCATTGTTGGGAAATATTCTCAAGTATTTGTATCAGAAAGTGTGCTTGAGCTATATGTCTTGGGAATCCTTGCATGTCTGAGAATTTTTTACTTATACCTATGAATAATGCCTTGCTTTTTAAAATATCTAGGTAACGATATTTTCTTTCCCAAATCTCTGCCTTTGCTTCATTTGATAGCATTAAGCATAAGATTGAGGCTCCATCTGTCCCACCTCTGGGAAGAATGAATGACTATGCCACTCATTGACTATAATAAGTACAAGCTGCCCATGAAATTGATAAATAAAAATAGAAAACAAAAATTAGGAAGAAAAAATTGACTGTAAATCAAAATACCATCAACCAAAGATAATGATAATTAACATTTTAGAATATTTTATATTCAGTATTTTTTTTTTGCAGTCTTTTTACACAGTTGTAATTTCATGTAAATAGAATTTTTTTCATTCTAAACTTTTGCTTAATATAATACATATGAATTTTCTAATGCATTGGGAAACTCTTTAGAAATGTCATATTGAATGAATGTATTAGATGGTATCACATGGCTTTATAACATTTTCTGCAATTTTTGTTTGGTTTTACATGCTGCTTATATGGGTTTTTGAGCCCTGGTTGTGCAGTGGTTAAGAACTCTTCTGCTAACCAAAGTGTTGGCAATTCAAATCTGCCAGCTGCTCCTTGGAAATGCTATGGGGCAGTTCTCCTCTATCCTATAGGGTCACTACGAGTCAGAATTGGCTTGGTGGCAACGAGTTTGATTATAGGTTTTATATAGTTTTTTGTATATGTGTAATTTTATTGCCTTGAGTTGCAATATTGAAGGATTCTATGGTAAAAATATTAAATGATGCAGAAACCATTTAAAGAAGATGGAAGGAATACAGAGTAGCTATACCAAAAAGAATTGGCTGACATTCAAACATTTCAGGAGGTATAGCGTATGATCAAGAACGGATGGTACTGAAGGAAGAGGTTCAAGCTCTACTTAAAGCATTGGCAAAAAACAAGGCTCCAGGAATTGACAGAATACCAATTGAGATGTTTCAATAAATGGATGCAGTGCTGGAGGGACTCACTCCTCTGTACCAAGAAATTTCAAAAACACCTACCTGGCCAGCCCACTCAAGGAGAGCTGTATTTGTGTCAATTCCAAAGAAAGTTGAACCAACAGAATGCAGAAATTATCAAACAATATCATTAATAACACACACAAGTAAAACTTTGCTAAAGATTATTCAAAAGTGGCTGTAGTAGTACAGAGAACTGCCAGAAATTCAAGCCAGGTTCAGAAGAGGACATGGAACCAGGGATATCATTGTTGATGTCAGATGACTCTTGATTGAAAGGAGGGAATTCCAGAAAGATGTTTACCTGTGTTTTATTGACTATGCAAAGGCATTCAACTCTGTGTATCATAACAAATTGTGGATAACATTGTGAAGAATGGGAAGAATTCCAGAGCATTGTATTGTGCTCATGAGACACCTGTACATAGACCAAGAGGTAGTTGTTTGAACAGAACAAGAGACTGCTACATGGTTTAAAGTCAAGAACAGTTTGTGTCAGGGTTGTATCCTTTCATCATACTTAATGCGTATGCTGAGCAAATAATCCGAGAGCTGGACTATATAAAGAATGGGGCATCAGGATCAGAGGAAGACTCATTAACAGCCTGCTAAATGCAAATGACACAACCTTGTTTGCTGAAAGTCAAGAGGACTTGAAGCACCTGTTGATGAAGATCAAAAACTATAGCCTCCAGTGTGGATTGCACCTCAACAAAAAGAAAACAAAAATCATTCAAACTGGACCAAGAAGCAACATCATGATAAATGGAGAATAGATTGAAGTTGTCAAGGATTTCATTTTACTTGGATCCACAATCAATGGCCATGGAAGCAGCAGGTAGAAAATCAAAGGATGTGTTATTGTGGCAAATGTGCTGCAGTAGAACCCTTTAAAGTGTTAAAAAGAAAAGATGTCACTTTGAGGGCTAAGTTGTGCCTGACCCGAAAACCCATAGCTGTGGAGTTGATTCTGAGGCATAGCAACCCTATATGACAGGGTAGAACCACCCCTTAGGGTTTCCAATGAGTTGCTGGTGGATTTGAACTGCCAACCTTTTGGTTAGCAGCTGAAGGCTTAACCACTGCGCCAACAGGGCTCCATATTTTCAAAGCATTAAAAAAACAAAACAAAACCCATTACTGTCGAGTCTATTCTGACTCAGTGACACTATAGACAGAGTAGAACTGCCCCATAGAGTTTCCAAGGAGCACCTGGCAGATTCAAACTGCTGACCTTTTGGTTAGCAGCCCTAGCACTTAAGCACTAAGGCACCAGGTTTTCCTTACAAGCATTAGCCTCTTGTAATTTTTTTAAGTCTCATTGAATTGTTGAAAATTCATGATCAATATAAGTGTGACTGCATAGAACTTCAATTTTGCAAGCATTAAAAAACCAAAAGCAGACATTGACGAGGCAGAACCAAGATGGTGGAATAGACAGACACTTCCAGGGAGCCCTATTTACAACAAAGACCCAAAAAAACAAGTGAAAAGAGTACATTTATGACAAGCTAGGAACCCTGAACATCAAAGGAAATCTTAGAAAATGAACTGAGGGGCAGGGGGAGGAAGAGACAGCTCAGAAGTGGAGAGGAGTTACTGGACCCGAATCGCAGGTAGCCCTCAGGAACTGTTCCTGGGGCCAGTGGGGGTGGGCCAGTACTAGTATTTGGCCGCAGTTTCTTCAGGGAGAAAGTAATCAGCCACACAGCCTACTCATACCTCCGGAAACAGAGAAGAGCGGTGCTCTTGGTAAAAGCTAAGTACTTGCGTATATTTTACTGTGCCCCCCACTCCCAAGCAGGCTTCAGCGTCTGACTTCCCTGGGCCTGAGATAGGCCCTGTTGAGCTCCTAGAGCAGTCCTCCCAGCCTCGGAGAATGAATAAATCTTCAACTGGGGCAAAAGATAATTTACTAGCTCTACTAACCGGGGGAGCTCAGGACAGAAGCAGCTCCTGTCCAGGCATAAGTGGTCCATGGACTTTGAGTACCCTTCCCCTCTGCATGGACCTGTGTGGGCCTGTTTCAAGAGAATAGCCCCTTGTTGGCAGACTCCAACCATTTCAGCTATGTGGTGGACAGATGGGTGTTTGATGTTTCACATTGCTTTGCCTATTAAACAGGGTCCTCACCTACCCACATCAGGGGCCTAAGGACTAGTAGCTCCACTCAGGTCACCCAGCCACCTGCGACAGGGGTCCAAGGATAAGTGGTACCTCCCAATCATAACAACCAAAAACATTGGGTGACCATTGTCCATCTGCAGAATGCACCCACCTGTATGCTCTAGGGTAAAGGACTTGTTTTTCTTAGGGACACATGGGGGATGATTCTCAGGCCCTGCCTTGTTCAGATTGTGACCCCCTGCTGCAACCAGATACTGCTACCTGCACCAATCACTCCTGCCCCTCTAAGACTGTAGGACAGAGCCTGTACCACACACTTGATGATCAGCTACCTGGACACCTGAGGCAAATCCATACAAGAAAAGTGAATGGACTCCTAGAATGATACACCTGATAACTGCTCTAGCCATCTGGGGACAGGACATCAGAGCTCCAAAGGTGAAAATAATCAAGCTAGCTCACTCAAGCAACCCATTTGGGCATATCAAAACAAACCAAAGCAAGAAGCTAAGATACAGGAAGCAAACATAAAATAAACTAATACAATAACTTATAGATGGCTTGTAGACAACAGTCAATATCAAGTCACATAAAGAAACAGAGCATGATTGCCACAGCAAGCTCTCAAAACAAAGAATCCAGGGACCTTCTAGATGAAAGTGCCTTCCTGGAATTACCAGAGGCAGAATACAAAAGATTAATATATAGAAGCTTTCAAGACATGAGGAAAGAGATGAAGTAATATGCAGCACAAGCCAAGGAACACACAGATAAAGCAACTGAAGAAACTAAAAAATATTCAGGAACATAATGAAAAATTTAATAAGCTGGAAAAATCCAAGACAGACAGCAATCAGAAATTCAGAAGATTAACAATAAAATTACAGGAGTAGACAACTTATAGAAAGTCAGAATAGCAGAATTGAGCATGTAGAAGGCAGAATTTCTGAACTTGAAGATAAAGCACATGGCACTAATATATTTGAAGAAAAATCAGATAAAAGAATTAAAGAAAATAAAGAAACCTTAAGAATCATGTGGGACTCTATCAAGAAAAATAACCTACGAGTGCTAGGAGTACCAGAACAGGGAGAGATAACAGAAAATACAGAGAGAATTGTTGAAGATTTGTTCATAGAAAACTTCCTTGATATCATGAAAGATGAGAAGATATCTATCCAAGATGCTCATCGCACTCCACATAAGGTAGATGTTAAAGAAAGTCACCAAGACATATTATAATCAATCTTGCCAAAACCAAAGATAAAGAGAGAATTTTAAGAGTAGCTAGGGATAAACAAAAAGTCACCTACAAAGGAGAGCCAATAAAAATAAGCTCTGACTATTCGGCAGAAACCATACAGGCAAGAAGGCAATGGGATGACTTATACGAAAAAATGAAGGAAAAAAAATTGCCAGGCAAGAATCTCATATCCAGGAAAACTATCTCTCAAATATGAAGGTGAAATTAGGACATTTCCAGATAAACACAAGTTTAGGGAATTTGTAAAAACCAAAGCAAAACTACAAGAAATACTGAAGGGAGTTCTTTGGTTAGAAAATCAATAATATCAGGTATCGACCCAAGACTAGACCCTGACAGGAAAATAAAAAAATGCTTAAAACAGGGTAATAGCGATGTTATCATGTAAAAGAAAACAACATTAAAACAATAAAGAGGGACTAAGAAATGTAATCATAGATCTTCCATATGGAGAGGAAGATATGGTGATAGAAAAATGATACAAAGAAATAAAAGTTAGGTTTAAATTTAGAAAAATAAGGGTAAATAATATGGTAACCACAAAGGAGATAAACTATCCTACTCATCAAAATAAAATACAAGAAAAAAATAGAGACTCAGCAGAAACAAAATCAACGACAATGAATATGAGGAAAGGACAATATATAAGGATAATCTACTCAGTGCATAAAATTAAATGGGAAAAAGAAGCTGTCAACACACAAAAAATGACATCAAAATGATAGCACTAAATTCATACCTATCCATAATTACGCTGAACATAAATGGACTAAATGCACCAATAAAGAGAGAGTGGCAGAATGGATTAAAAAACATGATCTTCCTATATGTTGCCTACTAGAGACATGCCTTAGACTTAGAGACACAAACTAAAACTCAAAGGATGGAAAAAAATATGTCAAGCAAACAACAATCAAAAAAGAGCAGGAGTGGCAATATTAATTTCTGACAAAATAGACTTTAAAGTTAAATCCATCAGAAAGGATAAGGAAGGACACTATATAATGATTAAAGGGACAATATAACAAGAAGATATAACCATAATAAATATTAGGCACCCAATGACAGGACTGGAAGGTACATAAAACAAACTCTATCAGCATTGAAAAGTGAGACAGACAGCTCCACAATAATAGTAGGAGACTTCAACACACCACTTTCGATGAAGGACAGGACGTCCAGAAAGAAGCTCAACAAAGACACGGAAGATCTAAATGCCACAATCAACCAACTTGACCTCATAGACATATACAGAACACTCCATCCAACTGCAGCCAAGTATACTTTCTTTTCTAGTGCACATGGAACATTATCTAGAATAGCCCACATATTAGGTCATAAGGCAAGCCTTAGCAGAATCCAAAACATTGAAATATTACAAAGCATCTTCTCAGATCATAAAGCCATAAAAGTGGAAATCAATAACAGAAAAAACAGGGAAAAGAAATCAAACGCTTGGAAACTGAACAAGACCCTGCTCAAAAATGACTGCATTATAGAAGACATTATGGATGGAATAAAGAAATTCATAGAATCGAATGAGAATGAAAACACTTCCTATCAGAACCTTTGCGACGCAGTGCTCAGAGGTCAATTTATATCAATAAATGCACACATCCAAAAAGAAGAAAGGGCCAAAATCAAAGAACTATCCCTACAACTTGAACAAATAGAAAGAGAACAACAAAAGAAACCCTCAGGCACCAGAAAGAAAACAAATAATAAAAGTTCAAGCAGAACTAAATGAAATAGAAAACAGAAAAACAATTGAAAGGATTAACAAGACCAAAAGCTGGTTCTTCGAAAAAATCAACAAAATTGACAAACCATTGACCAAACTGACAAAAGAAAAACAGGAGAGGAAGCAAGTAACCTGAATAAGAAATGAGATGGGCGATATTACAACAGACCCAACTGAGATTAAAAGAATCACATCAGATTACTATGAAAAATTGTACTCTAACAAATTTGAAAAACCTGGAAGAAATGGATGATTTCCTAGAAACACACTACCTACCTACCTAACACAAACAGAGGTAGAACAACTAAATCCACCCATAACAAAAGAAAAGATTGAAAAGATAATAAAAAAAATTCCCAACCAAAAAAAAAGCCCTGGCCCGGACGGCTTCACCGTGGAGTTCTACCAAACTTTCAGAGGAGAGTTAACACCACTACTACTATAGTTATTTCAGAGCCTAGAAAAGGATGAAATACTACCAAACTCACTCTATGAAGCCAGCATATCCCTGATACCAAAACCAGGTAAAGATACCACAAAAAAAGAAAATTCCAGACGTATATTCCTCGTGAACTTAGATGCAAAAACCCTCAACAAAATTCTAGCCAATAGAATTCAACATCATATCACAAAAATAATTCCCCACGACCAAGTGGGATTCATACCAGGTATGCAGGGTTGGTTCAACTGTATCAAAACAATTAATGTAATCCATCACATAAATAAAACAAAAAACAAGAATCGCATGATTTTATCATTTGATACAGAAAAGGCATTTGACAAAGTTCAAACACCCATTCATGATAAAAACTCTCAGGAAAATAGGAAAGAAGGAAAATTCCTCAACATGATAAAGGGCACTTATACAAAGCCAATAGCCAACATTATCCTAAATGGAGAGAGCCAGAAATCATTACCTTTTAGATCAGGAACCAGACAAGGATGCCCTTTATCACTGCTCTTATTCAACATTATGCTGGAGGTCCTAGCCAGAACAATTTGCATAGACAAAGAAATAAAGGGCATCCAGATTGGCAAGGAAGAAGTAAAAGTACCTCTATTATACACAGAAAACCCTAAGGAATCCTCCAGAAAACCACTGAAACTGACAGTAAAGTACAACAGAGTATTGGGATACAAGATAGACACACAAAAATCAGCTGGATTTTTCTACACCAAAGAAAAAAACATCGAAGAGGAAATCACCAAATCAATACCATTTACAGTAGCCCCCAAGAAGATAAAATACTTAGGAATAAATCTTACCAGAGGCGTAAAAGACTTATACAAAGAAAACTACAATGCGCGTCTCCAAGAAACCAAAAGAGACCAACATAAGTGGAAAAACATACCTTGCTCATGAATAGGAAGACTCTACATTATAAAAATGTCTATTCTACCAAAAGCAATCTACACATTTAATGCAATTCCAATCCAAATCCCAAGGACATTCTTTAATGAGATGGAGAAACAAATCACCAATTTCATATGGAAGGGAAAGAGGTCCCGGACGAGTAAAGCATTACTGACAGAGAAGAAAAAAGTGGGAGGCCTTACTCTACCTGATTTTAGAACCTATTATACTGCCACAGTAGTCAAAACAGCCTGGTACTGGTACAGCAACAGATACATAGACCAATGGAACAGAATTGATATTCCAGACATAAATCCATCCACATATGAGCAGTTGATATTTGACAAAGGCCCCAAAACAGTTAAATGGGGGAAAAGACAGTCTGTTTAACAAATGGTGCTGGCATAACTGGATATCCATCTGTGAAAAAATGAAACAAGATCCATACCTCACTCCATGCACAAAAGCTAAATGAAAATGGATCAAAGGCTTAAATATAAAATCTAAAACAATAAAGATCATGGAAGAAAAAATAAGGACAATGTTAGGAGCCCTAATACATGGCATAAAAAAGAAAAACAGTATACTAAACATTACTAACAATGCAGAAGAAAAACTAGATAACTGGGAGCTCCTAAAAATCAAATGCCTATGTTCATCAAAAGACTTCATCAAAATAGTAAAAAGATTACCTACAGACTGGGAAAAAGTTTTTAGCTATGACATTTCTGATCAGAGCCTGATCTCTAAAATCTACATGATACTGCAAAAAGACAAATAACCCAGTTAAAAAATGGGCAAAAGATATGAACAGACACTTCACTAAAGAAGACATTCAAGTTGCTAACAGATACATGAAGAAATGTTCACGATCATTAGCTATTAGAGAAATGCAAATCCAAACTACAATGAGATTCCATCTCACTCCAACAAGGCTGGCATTAATCCAAAAAACACAAAACAATAAACGTTGAAGAGGCTGTGGAGAGGTTGGAACACTTACACACTGCTAGTGGGAATGTCAAATGGTACAACCACTTTGGAAATCGATTTGATGCTTTCTTAAAAAGGCTAGAAATAGAACTAGCATAGGATCCAGCAATCCCACTCTTTGGAATATATCCTAGAGAAATAAGAGCCTTTACACGAACAAATATATGCACACGCATGTTCATTGCAGCACTGTTTACAATAGCAAAAAGATGGAAGCAACCAAGGTGCCCATCAAAGGTGAATGGATAAATAAATTATGGTATATTCATACAATGGAATACTATGAATCCATAAAGAACAGTGATGAATCTGTGAAACATTTCATAACATGGAGGAATCTGGAAGGCATTATGCTGAGTGAAATTAGTCAGTTGCAAAAGGACAAATATTGTATAAGATGACTATTATAAGAACTCAAGAAACTGTTTAAACAGAGAAGAAAATATTCTTTAATGGTTACGAGAAGGGGAGGGAGGGAGGGCGGGAGACGGGTATTCAATAATGAGATAGTAGATAAGAACTACTTTAGGTGATGGGAAAGACAACACACAATACAGGCGGGGTCAGCACAACCGGAGTAAACGAAAAGCAAAGAAGTTTCCTGAATAAACTGAATGCTTTGAAGTCCAGGGTAGCACGGGTGGGGGTTTGGGGACCATGGTTTCAGGGGACATCTAAGTCAATTGGTGTAGTAAAATCTATTAAGAAAACATTCTGCATCCCACCTTGGAGAGTGGCATCTAGGGTCTTAAATGCTAGCAAGTGGCCATCTAATATGTATCAGTTGGTCTCAACCCATCTGTATCAAAGGAGAATGAAGAATACCAAGGACGCAAGGTAATTAGGAGCCCAAGCGACAGAAAGGGCCACATAAACCAGACTCCATCAGCTTGAGACCAGAAGAACTAAATGGTGCCTGGATACAACCGTTGACTGCCCTGACAGGCAGAGAACCCCAGAGGGACCAGGAGAGTCGTGCGATGCAGACCCTAAATTCTTGTAAAAAGACCAGACTATGCCCTGGCTGTGGCTAGAGCGACCCCAGTGGTCATGGCCCCCAGACCTTCTGTTGGCCCAGGACAGGAACCATTCCCAAAGCCAACTCTTCAGACAGGGATTGGACTGGGCAATGGGTTGGAGAGCAATGCTGGTGAGGAGTGAGCTTCTTGGATCCGGTGGACACTTGAGACAATGTTGGCATCTCCTGGCTGGAAGGGAGATGAGAGGGTAGAGGGGGTTGGAAGCTGGCGATATGGACACGAAAAGAGAGAGTGGAGGGAGGGAGTGGGCTGTCTCATTAGGGGGAGAGCAATTGGGAGTATGTAGCAAGGTGTATGTAAGTTTTTCTGTGACAGACTGACTTGATTTGTAAACTTTCACTTAAAGCACACACACACAAAAAACCAATCTCATTACTCTCTAGTCGATTCTGACTCATAGTGACCATACAGAGCAGCGTAGAACTGCCCCATAGAGTTTCCAAGGAGCACCTGGCGTATTCAAACTGCTGACCTTTTGGTTAGCAGCCCTAGCACTTAACCAATTCACTACCAGGGTTTCCTTACACGTATTAGCCTCTTGTAATTTTTTTAAGTCTCATTGAATTGTTGAAAATTCATGATGAATATAAGTGCGACTGCATAGAACTTCAATTTGTTGCTTAAATTTAATGGGAATTCAGGTAGAATTTACATTATGTATTTTTTTTGTTTTTAAAGTTACTTGTATTGTGTCATATGTAATGAAGTTTTGTTTTTAAACGTGTTTTAGTTGATACCAATGATTTTTACATCAATTAAATATATATCAAATACATATACTTTTCACTAGAATTCTCTCCTTCATAATTAATGCTTCTTTTATATTTTCCCTCTACTTTTCTCTCATCATTTCATATTTGGTAGTTTATTAACTCCCAGTTCCCCAATGCTCTCTTCATCTGTGACTTACTGGATACCAGTGATTCTTGAAATTAATTATTTTTGTTTTGAGGACCTTGGATCTAGAATTTATTATTCTAGACCCTTTGACTTATCATTTACTCATTTAACCTTTTTACCAAGAGTCTGTTTTGTATCATTGTGAAATGTTGTTCTGTGAATGATTTTGTTTTGTTTCACTATGTTTTATTTGCAAAGTCTTCCTACTGGAAAGCTCCATCTTCTCTAGTGTGACCACTATACAGCTCGGAGCTTATTTCTCTCGTTCCCTGATCACAGACTTTAGTCCTTACAAATGTGAAGAGCCTGAGAGAAAGGAGGCACTGGGTGTGAAGAGTCAAACAAGGAAAGCCAATCGTGGAAGCCAAAGTTAAGGCACGTAATCAAATCCAGAGATCAGGACAGAATTCCAGGGACATGAGCCACATCCATCCTCTCACCTCTCAGGAGGTGCTGCGAAGAGGCTCTCTCTGGCACTGCCTTCTCTACTTCTACCCCACTGGACCAGCTGCCTGTGTTCAGGCTTTTGTTGTTCAGAAAAGATCCCTGGCTTTTCTTGCCATCCTCGGAGTCTGGGTTTTAGAAAATTAGATCCCTTAATTGGCCTGGTCCTGTTGTGCTGCTCTCTAGGCCCTCCCCAGTCTAATCCAAGAATCCTCCAGGGCCTAATGATTTTTACATTGCAATGGGGAAAGGACCCCATTGCTTTCAGGGTTTATCCAAGTGATTTCTGGGGGCAGATCCATTCAGCCTGGTCCCAGTGCAGCCCCACCAGATAGCTTTCCATTTCAGGCTCCCCAGGCTTAATACATCCCTCTCTGTGGAATAATGGCCATAAGTATAGGAAGATTCTGAAGCCTACCCAATTCAAAATATATCTTTTCTTTCCAGAGCTTGCCCCTGTCTTAGAATCTCTGAAAACATTCTTTAAGCAGTAAAATCTGGTGTTGCAGTTCCACATGAGCTATGGCTGCTAACCAAAATGCTGGCAGTTCATATCCACCAGGCGCCCCTTAGAAACCCTATTATGGCAGTTCTACTTAGTCCTATGTGGTGGCTGTGAGTCAGAATTGCCTCTATGGCAACTGATATTATTATTGTACTAGTTTCATGTAACCATATACCCTAAACATAGTAACATAAAACAAGAATTCTTTTATTGTTTTAAAAGGTTCTTTGGACCAAGAATTCAAAAAGGCCATGGATGGCTTGCGTGTGCTCCACAGTATTTGTAGCCTCAGTTTGAAAGACTCAAACAGTTTGGTTGATGGAATGTCTAGAGGCTGGAATAATTTGAATGTCTCATCCCAGGGTGGTATCCGCAGTCAGGCACATTTTGTTTTTCTGCTCTTACCTAGTTACTTATTCTCTAGGTAATAGGAAATTTCACTGTAATTTTAATATGCATATTTTCAACTTTATTCCTAGTGAGAGGTGAAGGCAGAATCACAACTCAGGAGTATTGAGAACTAAACCTCTGTGCTTTCCTAAAGTCTTCATGGTCTCCTACAGCTGGAGTTACTTGGTGGACCCATCTTCACCCAGCCTAAGTAGTCTCTGGAAGCCCAGCCTGAGCTCCTGCGTCCTGAGTGCATATACCAGGGGGTTGAGTGCAGGAGGGATGACATTGTGCAGCACGTTAAGGAGTACAGGGATGAGGGGAAACTTTTTCTCTGCTAGATGTGTGACAGACAGCACAACGATAATTGAGTAGAAGAAGAGGATGAGGATGAGGTGGGAGTTGCAGGTGTTCAGAGCTTTGGACATTGCTTCTGCTGAGTTCAGCCTCAGCACAGAGCGGAGGATTAGAGCATTGGAAGAAAACACCAGAGCCATATCACTCCCAAGCAGGATCCATGCTAAGACCAGTTGATAAAATTTGTTCACAGTGACGTCATCACAAGCTAGGCTGATAACTCCCAAGTTAGAGCAGAGGCAGTGCTCAATCTCATTCCTGGAGCAGTAGTGTCGCTGAGCAGCCAGGACAGGCACTGGGATGGTCAACAGGCCATTCCTGAGCACCATGAATCCTGTGACTTTGACCACAAAAGCTTCAGTAACTATGGAGGGGTATCGGAGCGGGTGACAGATGGCTATGTATCTGTCCACTGCCATGCAGAGGAAGATGCCAGATTCCATGCTCAAGAAGCAGTGGATGGCATAGATTTGAACAAAACACTCAGGGAGGCTGATGGCCTTAGCATCAAACCAGAAGATGGCCAGAATCTTGGGCATGATAGTGGTGGCCAGACCAATATCTACCACTGCCAATATTCCCAGAAAATGGTACACGGGCTCATGTAGCATGGGCTCATGTTGGATGGTGATCATGATGAGGAGATTGGCACCAAGAACTAAGAGGTAGAGTAGAGCCAGGGGCAGGGCGAGCCAGTGCTGCCAATTGTGAATGCCTGGGAGACCCATCAGGATGAACTGGGAAACCTGAGGGCTGAAACTGTTGATAGAGGTGTCCATGGCACAGGTGCCCTGGTCTCAGTGTCTGTCCATAAAACTGAAAGAAGAAGAAAGTTGAGTTTGAAAGCGCAGCTTAAGACCCTGCTTAGAGACCACTCTCTAATGACCCAGTTCCTTTTGTTCAGACTGACTCTAAAATTTTCTTTGAAATATTCCACAGAGGAGCAACAAAGAAAGCCAAAATAAGTTTTAAACAGAAAGGTTGAAATAGCTATTTGCCACCTTCATTTGTATGTCTAATAAATAAGCAGGTCCAAATCTATCAACAATAATTTTACCACTAGCAGATAACAAATACTAATATTTGGTTTATACTTCCATTTTTTTGGTTTATTTCTAAGCACTTTATATCATTACATACAGATAAATTTGTATCTTGGCTTTGTCTCTAAGCAGTATGTTCTAAGATAGAAGGTAAGTACTCAGTAAAAATTTTTCTATGGATGAGTAAATGAACCAAAGACTTACCAATATCATTAAAATCTATTTGTAATATCAATTTTAATGGTTTTCTTATATTTTTATATTTGATTATTCTATATGATGCTATTAATCTTTGCCAGCTATTCACATTATTTACTTTGAATAGAATTTCAAGTGATATGAAAGTAATATATATAGAGGTCATAACCATATTTAACTTTTATTTTTAATAGTATTTCAATTTTAAGACGTAATATATGCACATGGTAAAAATTCAAATAAAATGAAAAATATAGACAGTGGAAAGACGCCCCGTGCTTGAATCGCCCAAGTCCTTTTTCTTTTCATCAGAAGAATCCAGCAGTATCAGTTTCCTGGGAATCCTTTTAGAGATAGCTTTTGAATGGACAAGAATACATGTGTATGTTTTCTCATAAAAGACAAAAACAAATGTTAGCATATTAATCATATCATTGATTTCTTTTCTTTCCTTTTCTTTTTTAACTTAATTATCTTAAAGAGTGTCTCAAATCAGCATGTATAGGTATACCTGATTGTTATGTTGCAAGATTTTCTGCCATATGGTAGGGGAGATTCCTACTAATAACTTCAAAAATATATATAGTTTTTAAATAAAAAACACTGGTCGCCCAAAGTACTAATGGGCCACATTCACAACGGCCTCCATCAGACTGAGTCCAGTATAACTAGATGGTGCCAACCAGATTTTGCATCTTCTTAAAATGTTTTAAAATTTTCAAAACCATATAAAAGAATCTGTGACAAGTCATCATTCTTATTTGGCTCTGGACTTTAAAAAGCCTCTAGAGATCTCTCTTAAGTGGGGTATTGCCTACATTTTTTTGATCAATTATCTCACCATTGACTTTTCTGCCAGGTATCACAATAGAGGGCCCCAGAGAAAGCTGGAGAAAAGTGTAGAACAAAATTCTCACTCAAAAAGAAAGACCAGACTTGCTGGCCTGAAAGAGACTGAAGAATCCCTGAAAGTATGGTCCCCACACACCCTTTCAGCTCAGTAATGAAGTTACTCCTGAGGTTCACCCTTCACCCAAAGATCGGACATAAAACAAAAGGAGACTAAAGGGGCACAGCAGCCCAGGGGCAAGGACGGAAGGCAGGAGAGGAAAGCTGGTAATAGGGAATCTAAGTCTGAGAACGGAGAGTGTTGACATGTCCTGGGTTTGTTAACCAATGTTATAAAACAATATGTGTACTAACTGCTTAATGAGAAATTATTTTGTTCTGTAAACCTTCATCTAAAGTCCAGTACAAAAATAAAAAAAAGAATATTAAAAAAAGAAAAAGAAGACTGGTTGCAGTTTTTTTGGGTGTTATATGAAGCATATAAATCAATTATAATCTTTATACCATTGACTCTTTCCATTATGCCATGGATTATTTCCATTCAGAAATCTCATGCTTTTTCCTTTACATCATACAACTCTCACAGCTTAAAAAAATATATATATATGTTATTTCTAGATTTTTTTCCATTATTACTTTTCCCCTCTTTATATTTTCTAGCTAGTTATTGTTACTTAAGAAATATTCTTCTGACTGTTATTTTTAAGAAATTATCCAAAATACAGTTATTTATAGTACTATTTACTAAAGCTAATAGCTTTTCGGTAAGTCCTCCCTCTTGGATCTTTTTTTTTTTTGTGTAAAACATATTACCGTTATAATAACTTTGAATCATGTATGCCATTATTTTTATTTTGCATCTCCTTAAAATGTTTAGAATTTTCACCAAAACCATATAAAAGAATCTGTGACAGCATTCTTATTTGGCTCTGGACTTGTAAAAGCCTCTAGAGTTCTCTCTTATGTGTGGTATTGCCTACGGTTTTTTGATCAATTATCTTTATGAATTTAGGCAATTTGACATGTACATCTAGTTCTCAACTGAAAATAAAATCAGAAATGGGAAAATTCAATGACTATCTCTTTTCAGGAGTCTTGGGTCCACAATGTAAAAGGAAAGCTCTCCTGCTTTCCCTAGTCCCTTGAAGCCCTGGTGGCAGAGTGGTTAAGAGCTTGGCTGCTAACCAGAAGGCTGGCAGTATGAATTCACCAGACCCTACTTGGAAACCCTTCAGGGCAGTTCTACTCTTGTCTATAGGGTTGCTATGAGTCGGAATTGATGGCAACGTGTAAGCTTTGGGTTTTTTTTTTTTTTTCAGTACTTATACAGCACCATCTCTGGGTCAGATCTCATGAGTCGGGGGTTTAGCTGCACTTTCCTCTGGTAGGATCTTCCATCATAACACAACCAGAGGAGAGCTCATTCTCATTCTTCTTGCTTGTTCTCCAGTCCTCAGGTCCTCTGCTTGGGTGAAGATCTTGAGGGAAAAGAGGGCCAGAGTAGGAAGAATCAAACTAAGGAAGCACACTGAGAAAACCAAGGACAGAGGGGAAAGAGACGCAAAGATGACCAGGATAGAGACCTATAAACACAGAGCAAGGAAACTGCCTCCTCCCTGTCACCTTTGGCCCCGTGGTTACTCCGTGCATGAATGCCCAGGAGGGAGCTGTTCTGAATGAACTGCCTTCTGTAGCTGCTTCTATTCTATTGGCTACAACTCTTTTATGTCTTTGTTGCTGAGAGTACTCCTTCTCCCCTGGGGCCTGGGCTGTTGGACAAATTGGAGCTCTGAGATGCCCTGACCTTCTTTGCTACTCCCTAGGTCCTCCATGAGCCTCCCTCTAATCTTTTTCCTAAATGCCCAAGCCTTGGTGATTTTACACTGCAGCCCCAAATGGATTCCATTGATCTTAGAGGTGCATCAAGCTCAGCTCAGGGAACAAAAGCACTCAGCCCCCAGTCTCATAGGAAGCACAATTATATGGACAGCTTTCCTGTGTTGGAGGTTTAGGAAGAATGTTCCTCCTCCTGTTTGAGTGCCTGCCCTTCCCCTCTCACACCCAGGCCTCCCTTCAGCCTCTTTAGGGATTAAAATGCAGCAGTTGTATCTCTTCTGGTTTATGTTTTACCACTTCCTTTCTCATCTATATAAAAATGCAGGTGCCTCCTTACCTAGATAGCTTCTGTTTGCTCCTCCAGATCTATTTCTCAGAAACATTAAAGTCTATGGGCTCCCTTGTCCTCAGCAAGGCTGAACAGTTGGTGGTTTGAACTCACTCAGAAGCTCCTCAAATGAAGCTTCTGAAAGGTCACATCCTTGAAAATTTGACAGAGTGCAGTAGGAGTCATCATGAGTTGGAGCTGATTTGAGGACAACTGAAACCCTGGTGGTGTAGTGGTTAAGTGCTACGGCTGCTAACCAAAGGGATGGCAGTTTGAATCCACCAGGTGCTCCTTGGAAACTCTACAGGGCAGCTCTATTCTGTCCTGTAGGGTCACTATGAGTTGGAATCTACTCGACGGCGCTGGGTTTGGTTGGTTTTTTTTAAATAACAACGATGAAGTCCAACCAAAAGGTTGGCAGTTCTAATACACCAGTTGCTCCTCGGAAATCCTATGGGGCAGTTCTACTCTGTCCTGTAGGGTCACTATGAGTCAGAATTCACTCAATGGCAGTGGGTTTGGAATAACAACAGGATACAGCAAATAAAGTTACAAATCAAAAATACAATAAAACTGGCTTTTATATTTGCCCATGAATTTACCTTTATTGGACATCTTTATTTCCTCATATGGCTTCAAGTTGCTGTCTAGTGTGCTTTAACTACAACTAAAGGGACTCCCTTTAGCATTTCTTGTAGAGTAATAGAAGAGAAAACAAGAGAAAAAAACCCACCTCTTGCAGTGTTTGTGGATTGGTTCTGTACTGGAACACACGTTCAACACTTAGGCTTACACAGAGCCTAGAGATGAACCTGAGGTGAAAATTCAGGATTTCCATAGGCCTTTTCTGGATATAAGTGGTCACTGGGCAGTGCAAACATTTGTGCTAGAACACTAAACTAAAAATTCGCTGTTTGAACCCACCCAGAAAAGCTATAGAAGAAAGCCGGGTGGTGTGCTTCCATAAAGATTAAAAAAAAAAAAACTGCCAAGAAAACCCTATGGAGCAGTCCTAGTTTTTAACACATGGGGTCACCATGAATTGGAATTGACTCAAAGACAAAAGGCTTTTGGTTTGGTTTTTGGGCCTGAGCCTTGCCCTGGGAGAGCACTGGTGGTGCAGTGGTTAAGCACTATGGCTGAAAACCAAAAAATCAGCCGTTCAAATCCACCAGTCCCTCCTTGGAAACGCTATAGAGCAGTTCTACTCTGTCCTATTGGGTCACTGTGAGTGAAAATTGGCTGGACAGCAGTGAGTTTTTTTTTTTTTTTGGTTTTCTTGTCCTGGGTGTTTGTGTGGCTTTCTAAATTCCCCAGTTATACACTGGTGATTTTGAGTTCCCTGACTTCCCAAAGAAATTCTTGTCTGGCACTTTGACCTTAGTCTTAAGCTTTCTTTCTTTCTAATGATTTATTTTTATTCTTGTTGTTGAGAATATACACAGCAAAAACATACACCAATTCAACAGTTTCTACATGTACAATTCAGAGATATTGATTATATTCTTTGAGGTTTTCCAACCTTTCTTGTCTTCCTTTTTTGAGTTGTTCCTCACCCACTATTATAAACTCACTGCCCTCTAAGGTTCCTATCTAATCTTTTGAGTTGGCATTGTCAATTTGATTCCATATGGATAGATCTTAAATGAGCACAATGCTTAAGGCAGGCATGCTTTTTTTCTTAAATTGCTAATCCTCTTGATGTTTGTTCTGAAGTTTAAAACAGAAGGCATGTTACATTTGAATAATCATATCCATTACCATGCCACATACTACATTTACATTGTTCCATTTCATTGTCAAAGAATTCTATGTAGTGGATATTATTAGATTCCTCTTATAAAAATTAGTTCCCCATTCAATACTTTGTACATGAAGTGTTCCATGATGTTGGTTTCATTCCCCACAATGAGTCAGCACCTTCTGCATTTCTTTTGTGATCCCGGTCAGAGTGGTCGGTAGTGGTAGCTGGGTACCATGTAGTTCTGGTCTCGGGGTCATGTAGGCTGTGGTTCACGGGATCTGTTGGTCCTTTGGACTAATTGTCCCCTTGAGTCTTTATTTTTCTTCACTCCCCTTTGCTCCAGATGGGAAAATACCAATAGCTGTAACTTAGATGGCCACCTTAAAGTTTTTAAGATCTGTGATGCTACTCACCTAAGTAGGATGCAGAACTTTTTCTTTATGAACCATGTTGTACCAATTGACATAGATGTTCCCTTAGTCTGTGGTCCTTTACCTTTGAGCCTAGGAACTTCATCCTGCGAGCTGTCTGGGTATGTCTAAGAGGTTTCCCTGACTCTGCCCCTTGTGTGCTCTATATCTATATATGAGGAGCACCTACTGTTATGTGTGTGGAAATTTCCACCACCAAATCTGTGTCTGCTTGTGGATGTGCTCCCTTAAACCCTCCCACACTTCTTGGCCTATCTATCTACCTATGTATCCATTTGTAAATTATTGTTTGTTAATACTGTTGTTGCAGGATTGTCTATGCTATAGTAGTTACAGTAGTTTCCAGTCAGAGCAGTTGGTGGTGGTAGCTGGAAACCATTTGGTTTCTCTGATTCAGGATGGTGAAAGCTGTGGTTCATGTGGTCCATTAGTCCTTTGGACTTATATTTTCCTTGTGTCTTTGGTTTTCATCATTATCCTTCATTCCAAATGTGATACGACCAATAGATATATTTTAGATGGCTATTCATAAGCTTTAAAGACCCCAGATTCTACTCACCAAACTAGCATGTAGAATATTTTCTATATGAACTATGTTATGCCTGTTGACATACATGTTCCCGAGACCATGGTTCCCAGCCGTCAGCTCCAGTAACTTGGTCCTTCACGGTGTTTGGCTATGTCCAGGAAGCTTCTGTGGCTTTCCTTTGGTCAAGTTGTATTGACTTCCCATGTATTGTGTGTTGTCTTTCCCTTCACTAAATTTAGTTCTTGTCTACTCTCTAGTTAGTGATTTTCCCTTCCCACTCCTCCCCCATTCACAACCATCAAAGATTTTTTTTTCCTTTGTGTGAAAAGTTTCTTGGGTTTTTATAATAGTGGTCTCATACAATATTTGTCCTTTTGGGATTGACTTATTTCACTCAGCATGATGCCTTCCAGATTCATCCGTGTTGTGAGATGTTTTGTAGATTCATAGTTGTTCTTTAATCCATTATGTATTTGTACCATAATTTGTTTATCCATTTATCTGTTGATGGGCTTCTAAGTTGTTTCCATCTTTTTGCTATTATGCAAGGAACTTGGGTGTGCGTATGTCTATTTATGTGATGGCTCTTATTTCTCTAGGATATATTTCTAGGGGTGGGATTGCTGGATCATATGGTATTTCTATTTCTAGGTTTATAAGGAGGTGCCATATTGTTTTCCAAAATGGTTGTACCAATTTACATTTTTGCCAGCAGTACATAAGAGTTCCAGTCACTCCACAACCTCTACAACTTTAGTTATTTGTTTATTTTTTTTTAATTCCAATAATGCTGGGGTGTGGTGGAATCTCATTGTAGTTTTGTTTTGTGTTTCTCTAATTTTTTTAATGGCTAATGATTGCAAGCATTTCCTCAAGTGTCTGTTAGCTGCCAGAATGTCTCCTTTGCTGAAATATCTGTTTATATCCTTTACCCGTTTTTTAATTGGATTATTTGCCTTTTTGTTATTAAGGCATTTAAGCATTTTTTAGATTTTGGAGAAGGGACCCTTGTTGAATATGTCGTAGCTAAAATTTTCTTTTTTTTTTTCCTTCAGTCTGTGGGTTCTCTTTCTACTCTTTTGATGAATGCAATGTTTAATTTTTAGGAGCTCCCAGTTATTCAATTTATCTTCTGGTGTTTGTGCATTGGTAGTTATGGTTTGTAATGTATTCATGCCATGTCTTGGGGCCCCTAATGTTACCCCTATTTTTTCTTCCATGATTTTTGTACTTTTAGGTTTTATATTTAGGTCTTTGGTTCATTTTGAGTTAGTTTTTGTGTATGGTGTGAGATATGGGTCTTGTTTCATGGTTTTATAGATGGACATCTATCCAGTTTTGCCAGCGCCATTTGTTGAAAAGACTATCTTTTTCCCGTTTAAGGGAATTTGGTCCTTTGTTCAAGATAGCTGACCATTGGTGGATGGATTTATGTCTGGGTTCAATTCTTTTCCATTAGTCTATGTGTCTGTTGCTGTACCAGCACCAGGCTGTTTTGACTTCCGTGGCAGTATAGTAGATTTTGAGTTCAGGTAGTGTGAGGTCTCCTACTTTGTTCCTTTTCTTCAGTAATACTTTGCTTATCTGGGGCCTCATTCCTTTTTTATAAAGTTAGTGATTATTTTTTCCACTTCGTAGAAGAATGCTGTTGGTATTTGGATTGGGAATGCATTATATCTGTAGGTCACTTTGGGTAGAACTGACATTTTCACAACGTTGAGCCTTCTTGTCCATGAACATGGTATGTTTTCCATTTATGTAGGTCTCATTTGACTTCTTGCTGTAGTGTTTTGTAGTTTTCTTTGTATGTATCTTTTACACCCCTAGGAGCTGGGTAGCACAGTGGTTGTAATGATAGACTTCTTAGCGAAAGATCAGTGGCTCAAAACCACCAGTGGCTCTGTGGGAGTAAGATGTGGCAGTTTGCTTCTATAGAGATTTATGGACTTGGAAACCCTATGGGGTTGCTATAAGTTGGGAGTGATTCAGTGGCAGTGGGTTTTGGTTTTATCCCTGGTTAGATTCATTCCTAAGTATTTTATCTTTCTAAAAAAAAAACAGCATGAAGGCAATGTCTGACCTCTTCCAAGCCCACAAGGGGGAAAGAGAACCAAGATCTGCAGCCCAAGGCTGATTCTTATGAGGCAGAGATCAGACATGCCTTCTTTCTCTACCATTTTTACCCACTCTGACAACAATCATCCCTCCCACAGCACTCTTTGCTTCCCTACTGAGTTTGACAATTCATTGCAATGGTCATAGGGAACTCAAAGACCAGGCTCACTGTTATGAGGTTTATTATAAGGGAAGTAACAGTTATAAATCTGGCTTAGGAACACACACGAGATTAATTAATTGCACCACAAGGGGCTATTAGAAATGGTATTGTTTTCCTGATTTCCTTTTTGAAGTTCTCTTTTGTTGGTGTATAAGAATCCAACTCACTTTTGTATGTTGGTCTTGTGTTCTGCTACACAGCTAAATCTTTCTATGAGTTCCAGTAGTTTTCCTGTGGAATATTTGTGGTTCTGTACGTATAGGATCATATCACCTGCAAAAATTACTTTTCCTGTCCAATTTGGAGACCACTTATTTCTTTTTCCTGCCTTATTGCTCTGTCTAGGACTTCCAGCACAATGTTAAACAGGAATGGTGATAAATGGCATCATTGTCTTTTTCCCATTCTCAGGGGAGATGAGTTCAGCCTCTCTCTAGTAAGGGTGAGGTTGGTTGTTGGTTTTGTATAGATGCTCTCTATTAGGTTGAGGAATTACCCTTCTATTTCTATTTTATTGAGAGCTTATCAGTAGGTTTTAAGCAAGATGTTGTTTGGTTTCCCTGTATTTGATTCTTTTCCTTCCTTTTCCTGTTAATGATTTCTACTTTTACGGCATTGTGTTTTTCCTCCCTTGCCCCCCCGAAACCATCAAAGACTGTTTCTTTTTGTGTGTAAACCTTTTCATGAGTTTTTGTAGTAGTGATTTCATACAATATTTGTCCTTTTGTGATTGAGTTATTTCAGTCAGCATAATGCCCTCCAGATTCATCCATATTATGAGATGCTTCACAGATTCATCATTGTTCTTTATTGCTGTATAGTATTCCATTGTGTGTATGTAGCATAGTTTGTTTATCCATTTATCTATTGATGGGCATCTGGGTTGTTTCCATCTTTTTCCTGTTGTGAACAATGCTGCAATGAACATGAGTGTGTATATATCTATTCATGTGATGGCTCTTATTTCTCTAGGATGTATTCCTAGGAGTGGGATTGCTGGATCATATGGTATTTCTATTTCTAGCTTTCTAAGGAAGTGCCACATAATTTTCCAAAATGGTTGTACCATGTTGCATTCCCTTCAGCAGTACATAAGAGTTCCAATCTCTCTGCAGCCTCTCCAATAATTGTTATTTTGTGTTTTTTTTATTTGTGTCAGTAATGTCGGGGTGAGTTGGTATCTCTTTGTGGTTTTGGTTTGCATTTCTCTAATGGTTGGTGATTGAGAGCTTTTCCTCATGTATTCGTCAGCTGTCTTTGGTGAAGTGTCTGTTCATATCCTTTGCCCATTTTTTAACTGCGTTATTTGTCTTTTTTGTTGTAGAGGTGTTGGATTTTCCTGTAGATTTTAGAGATTAGACCTTTGTTGGATTTGACGTAGCCAATTTTTTTTTCCCCAGTCTGTAGGTTCTCTTTTTACTATTTTGGTGAAGTTTTTTGATGAACATAAGTGTGTAATTTTTCGAAGATCCAGTTATCTAGCTTATCTTCTGGAGTTTGTGTGTTGTTAGTTATGGTTTGTATTCTGTTAGTGCCGGGTATTAGGTAGGGCTTCTAGCATTGATCCTACTTTTTCTTCTGTGATCTTTATAGTTTTTGGTTTTATATTTAGATCTTTGATCCATTTTGAATTAGTTTTTGTGTATAGTGTGAAGTATAGGTTCTATTTCAGTTTTTTGCAGATGGACATTCAGTTTTGTCAGCTCCATTTGTTAAAAAGACTGTCTTTTCCCCATTTGATGGTCTTTGGATCCTTGTTGAAGATCAGGTGACCATAGGTGGATGGATTTACATCTTGCTTCTCAATTCTGTTCCATTGGTCAATGTGTCTGTCTGTGTACCAATACCAGTACCAGTACAGTCACATTTCTTGACCTTTCTCCCCTCTCTCAAAGCACATCCTGGTGCTCCTGAGAGGAACCATGTGTTATTGCAAGGGAAGATGGGACCAAGGTGGAAGGAGGTTATGGTATTTTTGGCTTGCCTGTTACAGGATATTATTATACATCATTCACCAGCATGATGAACGTATCTGGCCATCTATTTAGAGATGACTATGCATTGTTTCTCAAAGTCCGAAATTCTATTTTCTTAACCATGGCTTCTAATGCAGTATTTATCTCTGATAATTACTACTACTCCTTCTTCTTTCAACATTTGATAAAGAATTTTCAAGTATTTTTTCTCATTTGATTCTCACAATGATGTTGTGAGGTAAGTTTTAGTATACTCATTTTACATGTGAGGAAACTAAGCCTTGAAAGTGGTTAAGTGCTTTGCAGAAGGTTGCACAGCTGACATATGGCAGAAAAAGTCCCTCAGACTGGGACTTTGACTCATGGCCCAGTGTTTATTCCATGACACTAGAAGTATAAACGTCCACTTATATCTCCCATCCTCCCAGGCCTCAAACTTCCTGCTGTCATCACATAGTCTCCTTAGTAGTAGCTGTGGTTAAAGGTATGAAAAATGATTATGTGGTTGACTCTTGGAAAGAAAAGCAAAACTTCCTTAACCATTTCAAAACTATGCTATTTTTTCTCTTGGTCCATCCATCCTGGCTGACTTCTTCTCGTTTCCTTCATGCTTAGAGACCTCTTCTTGCTGTTATTGAGGCTCTAAGGTCAACCATGCTGTACCTTTTCTGCCTGGAATGTGAATCACTTCCCTTATACTCCAAGCCCTCTCAGACTCCAGGCCCAGGTATCTATGTGTCCTTTTGTTCGTCTCTCACATGAAAGGATTACAGTCCTGGAGGGATTGGAGAATGTCGGGAAGACGTGTAATCCCTAAATCATTCTCTATCAGCCCTGCCATTTGATCTCCTGAGCTGTGCAACTCTAGCCATAGGGCCTAGATGTTCTTCCTTAGCCCTGCAGCAGCCGCTGCTAACATTGATACAGGATTCTAGCTTGGGGATTAGTGGATGCGAACTCTGGTCTTCTGTCACTGAATAGAGCTGCAATGATGGACAATTTCCTTCTTTGTAGATGTCAGTTTTCTAATTCATGATACTAATTGGCACAATACATGTTGGGGATGTGAGGAATTGTACACTTCTTAGTATGTAAACCTGAAAAGAGGATCTCGAGTACATATCTTCTCATTTTCTCTCCTGCTATCAGTAAGGTAGCAGCAATTTAGAATTTGCCACTTTTTTTTTTTTTTACCATTAGCTTCTGTTTCTTCTCCAGGTTGCCACCATTCTGAATTTTGTGCCTAGCTGTCTACCAGAGCACCCCAAATAGAAGGAGATAATGTAGGAGGTAAAGTACAGCAGCCATGGAGAAATTGAGCAGAGACAAGATGTGCATTTGTGAAATGAATGGGGAATAATCCAGGGAAGAGCTTCATCAAGGTTGGTGTCACCAGGGAGCATTAATTCTGTAATCTTGTCAATCAGGTGAGGTTTGGAGGAGTGGGATGTTGCCACATTAAGGGAATTCCCAGATGTTAGAATTTTTAGATGAAAGTTCTTGGGATAAGACTAAGAGACCGCCTGAGGTCAATGTTGATTAAATCAAGCTCTAGCTCCTGGGAATATGAGCCTGATGTGAAGGATTTTCATTTAACAATTGTTCCTGGGTATCTACTTCAATCTGGTTTTGTGAGTGCCTAGAGTCAAATGTATAATAGGATATCTAACCCTGAGAATTGATTTCTCAACTTCTTGTCCAATGCATTTTTCCACTAGACCAAGTTGAGTTGCCTCTTCTGCTTTTGAAGATCTTGTAGAAATACTGACTAAACGGAAAATTGTTTTCAGCCATTTTCTGAAAATTGTGGGAGTAGTGAAGGTACCGGTGGTGATGATGGCGAGTTTCCAACCTCTATATTGTTGACTCTTTCTTTCTTTGCCTGTTTTTCTTTGGAGTGGAGCTTGGCTTCTAACCAAAAGTTTGGCAGTTCATATTCACCAGCCTCTCCTTAAAACTGTATGGGGCAGTTCCACTTTGTCCCGTAGGTCACTATGAGTTGGAATCCACTTGATGACGATGAGTTTGTTTGTTTGTTTGTTTTTGGTTTGTTGTTCTTGTAAGTGAGAGAATGACCATGATTTTTTTCCAGTAATTCTCATCTCTTCCTACATGCTTTCTTCTTGGCTTGCATCCCAGTGCTGACTGCTGCCCACATTTGGATCTCACTTCTGTTTTGCTTCATGTTCTTGCCAGCAGTGATGATGAATGGTGTCCTGCTTTTTCTCATTCAGACAGAGTGCAGCCTTCACCAACCCATGTTTTTCTTTCTTGCCATGCTCTCCTTTGTTGACCTGGTCCTCTCCCTCTCTACTCTGCCCAAGAAGCTGGCCATTTTCTGGTTTGGTGTTACAATTATCAGTTCCCATTCCTGTCTTTCTCAGATGTTTTTCATCCATGCATTCTCTGCCATAGAGTCAGGAGTGCTGGTGGCCATGGCCCTGGATCATTTTGTGGCCATTTTTTACCCTCTGCACTATCCAACCATCCTTACTCCAGTTGTTGTTATCAAGATTGGAGGCCTGGTGGTGCTGAGTGGTGTGGGCTTGACCATCTCCTTTCTATGCCTGGCCCATTTTCTGCCTTACTGTGGCTTACACATGATTGCCTATACCTACTTTGAGCATATGGTTGTGGTCAAGCTGGGCTGTGCTATCACCACTGTAAACAGCCTCTATGCCTTTGCAGTGACAATCTTTCTTGGTGTGGGTGATGTGGCCTTTATAGTGTGTTCCTATGGGGAGATTGTGAGGACTGTGATGCATTTCCCTCCCCCTGAAGCACATGCTAAAGCAGGCAGCACATGGATGGTCCATGTCTGTGCCATCCTTTTCTTCTATGGACCAGGTTTTCTTTCTTTGGCCATGCAGTGGTTTGGGCCACTGACTGCCTCTGCTGTCAAGGTCATCCTTGCCAATCTCTACTTGCTCTTTCCCCCTACTGGACCGCATTGTGTATGGAGTCAAGACCAAGCAGATATGGGAATAGCTGTTCACAATAATAACCCCTAATCAGATTGACCCTTCTTGAGTATAGCTCCCATCAGCTAGACTTCAGGGGCCAGGATGGCCCTTCTCTGTGGGCTGAAAGCCCTACTGTCCAGGCCATTTCCCTGGTTTGGACAGTTAACAGAGAGAAAATGAAGTTATCTTGAGTGTGTGGAAGTTAACGAATCTTTTCTTAGACTTTGGGTGCCCAGATATTGAAATGAACTAGGTGTCTATTTTGGGCATATAAGCAGACACAGGGAAAATTCCACTAGACACTCACACGTGATCAGTCTGTTGAAATGGATAGGCCCTATCTGTCAGAGTATCCTTGAGTTTAGAGACACAGGAGTGGCAAACTATGGAGATATTTCAGAATTTTAAGTTCATAAGAGAAATTCTTTAAAATTATCTGACTTCAGAAATGAAGATAAACCTTATATTCTTCATTCTATGCATTTTTTGAGCCTCTTTTTGAAGTGGAAACCCCTTTGTAACTCCTAAGTAATGTCCATGTTAGTCCCTGAGAGTAAGTGTAATTCTTTTGTTTCTTCATTTTCAGTCTCAGATGTAAAGACTTGAGTTAATCATATTCCTAGGTTTATTTTAGACAATAATTGTTCTACTTCTTGTTTTATTTATTTTCTGTCTTCATTCCTGATCTCTTTCTCATTCCTTTTCCAGTTCCTCCATTGGCATCACTTTAATGTGTTTGCTGTATGTTCTTAAAAATTTGTGTACCTTTGTAACGTGCATATGCTGTTTGGGTGTTATGTATTCTCAATATACATAAATGCCCTTCTTGAATCTCCTCAAATGTGCCATGCACCCTCCAGCCATGGGGCCTTTGTCTTGATTCTTTCTGATGGGAATGCATCTCCCTGTCTTTATCACCAGCATTTCCACTCACCCTGAACCTTAGTTCAAATTTCACTTCCTTGGAGAAGATTTTTCAAGTCACTTTTTTGTAGATCTCAGAGCACTGTGTATATTTCTTTCATTATTCATAATTAATTCATAATCATACATATCTTTTGATCGGTTGAATAATCTTTGTCATCACCCCACTAGATTGTGAGTTCTATTGTATTCTTAGGTTAGTACTTGTCACATGATTTGTTCTCAATAAATGTCTGTTGTATAAATAAATCTCACTATTTTCATGGGCTGCATCACCATTAGTATATCCCTTCCTCATTCATTACAATAGTACATGTTTTGAATAATTGAATACATTTGTGTAAATCACCCATAAGCACTCAATAAATTTTTAGGGAAATGAAATATATTTTCTTAAAACTACCATCATCATCACAATCACTATTAACTTTTCTTTCTTTATCACATCATCATTACTAATATCACTTTAACTGAGTCTTTTCAAAGTTAATAATTTCAAATGGTGATATTTTGGACACTGCATAGAGGCACTGGAGAACATAGTACATAATTACAGTCCATTTGCTTACCCTCTGCGCTATTCAACCATCCTTACCCCAATTGTGGTCATCAAATTGGAGGCCTGGTGGTGCTGAGGGGTGTGGATTTCACCATCTCCTTTCCAAACTGGCCCATTGGCTGCCCTACTGTGGCTTACACACGATTGCCTATACTTACTGTGAGCATGTGGCCATGGAAAAGCTGGCCTGTGGTGCCACCACTGGGACAAGGTCTATACCTCTGCTGTGGCAATCTTTCTTGGTGTGGGTGATGTTGCCTTTATTGTGTATTCCTATGGGTAGATTGTGAGGACTGCGATGCGTTTCCCTTTACCGGCGGAATGTGCTAAAGGAGGCAGCACGTGTATGGCCCATGTCTGTGCCATCCTTTTCTTCCATGGACCAGGTTTACTTTCTGTGGCCACGTAGCAATTAAGTCAAGGTAGACTCACTGCTGTGTATAGGTAAAAACCAAACAAGAAGAAAAATTGTCTTCCTTCTTTTCTTCTTATGCTCCTCTTTTCTTTTTTCCTTCATTACTTTCTTTCATATTTGGAGTATTTATGAGGCTCTGAAATTACAGTGGCTTTCAGTGTTTTGGGGAGACCAACTTGAAAAGAGAAATAACAATAAAATATTATAGTGGTATGGTAGAGACCACATCAGAAGTCTTGTATAAAAAAGGGAACCAATTTTCATTAAGAGAGTGAGGGACAGGAAAGAGATATGATTTGAGTTGGGTTAATGGTATACTACAAATGACAAGGGTAGCTCAAAACAGTTAACATGTTCGGCTGCTAACCGAAAGGTTGGCAGTTCAATCTCACCCAGAGGTGCCTTGGGAGAAAGGCCCAGAGATCTACTTCTGAAAAACCAGAAATTGAAAAACCTATGGAGCACAGTTCTACTCTGACCTACATGGGGTTGCCATGAGTTGGAATTGACTTTACAGCAATTGATACTGGGCAGGTTCACCTCTTACATGCTTGTAGCACACTGTAGTTTTAAGTTATAATATTTACAATCATTATTTGTGTGATTATGTACTTAATATATATTATCCATCATCAATGAGGGCAAGGACCTTTTTATATTAATTATTTATTATTATTTTTTAAAAATCTAGTAGAATGTTTGAAATTGATAGATATTTAATAAATATTGATTGACCAAATGAATAAATAAGGCTTTCCACTAGCTGTGAATGAAATACTTGTTGACTGGATGAATGAAAGGACTGGACTGCTTGAACCATTGTTCCCAAGGAGAATGTGGTCACCTGGATGGAGTGGTAGCTGCTTTAGTCAGAGTTAGCATCAAGGAAAGGGCCTGCCTGGTGATGGGGAGTTGTGATAGAGGAGGCCTGAGTCAACCAAATTGAGAATTTGCTGGAATGGAATGTTAGAGAGACTCTGTTTCTCCTGTACTTGTTTTGGCTCTGAGGTGGGTGTCTTTGGGCCTGTCACAATCCTCTGGAGAAGAAGCAGAGCGTTCAGCTCACCTGAAGCAGATGGGCTTTTCATGTTCTTCAAAATCAGATTCTGAGACATATTGCATACAGAAAGTTTATTGGGGGGTATACCAGGTGACAATACCTGTCAGAAAGTGAGGGGAGTTAGATGAGTCAGAGAGAGAAAGAAGCTCAGTTTTGATACATTTGCTCCAGAGGCCTCTGCTGACTGATATGGAGGAGTTAAGCTGAGATGGCGCTGAAGTGTTGCTACAGGTTGAAGAAAGGGGGTTGTGTCTTTGTATTCCTACAGTGACAAATCACTAGGGGTGGGCTTCACTAGGGAAGGAAAATTAATCTTAGGGAAGGCAGGTCTCTTAGGCCAAGGGAGAGTGACTCATATGAGCTTTCAACAGCCAACACTCCTGCAGCTGCAGGAATGAGCACATAAAACCACAGCATCCACCAAAGAATTTATCGAGGTGCAAGCTTCTTTTGCATGAACAAGAAGTCTGAGCTCAAAGAGCAATGTGATTCATGAGGTTTTGCAATAAAATGATCATGATATATAGACTTAAGGATGATGGATAATGCTGGACAGAGGTGAGCCACCCATTTAACTGGAGGTGCCATCTCTGCTCTGCCTCTCCTATCCAACCACCCTTCCCTGGAGGCAGTAGCGTCAGCCCTGTGTGCCTCCAGTCAATCTGGAGGCAGACTTCGGCATTGTCCAGTTGTGGCTGTGAATCCAGTGGGAACTGCCAATTAATATTAATGGCTGGCCTTCCCGGGACCTTGTTCATGGTTATCACCATTGTCTTGAGGAAGTACCGAGAATGGACTGGACTGCCAGGGTGAAGATGACAAAACCAGCTATGTGGTGAACCACGGGATTTCAGGTATGCAACATGAGATCAGTTTTGAGGCTTATGACTTGAGGGAAGATTATTGACAACTGATTTTTGCCTTTGCCACAGCTCTTGTGACAGTAGTTATTTTTTGGCTTGGCTAGTGTGGTACTGAGTCCCCCAGTAGCTCTAGTCTGACACATTTTAGTAGTTGTAAGCTTGCTTCCTCCTGACTCTGAGTAGCAGGTTCTCTCCAGGTCTGGTTCCTCAAAACTAATCATTCCTGTTCCACTCTTCTTAGTGTTTGCCATTCAGATTGTGCATTGCTGCAAAGTTACCTGTGACATTGTAGACAGCTACCAATCCCATTAAACTTTCACAGTCAGCTTGGGGTGCTCACAGGAGCATTTAGCATGGTCTTAGGTTACATTTTCACCATCACATATGGCACATGTATATATAGCAGATTAATCTATTTTCCTCAAGTCTTGCCTGAGCTAGTACTCATGCTTCATATCTTTGGAAAAATTGTGCACAGACCTTGGTGATGTGCTTGATTTTCTCTTTGACATTCAAAGATTGCTTTGTAGCCCTTCTGAGTCAGAAATCCTGTTCATTGCTGCTATTCATGAGTTAGGGCAGAAGATCATGATGGAGACTGAACTGGGAACTGAGGATGTTCCTGGGACAGAGCAGGGAGGGCCAGTATGGAACACTCTTGAGGGTGGGAATGTTCTTCCTTCTTTCTCTCCATGTTTCTGAGTCTCATTCAAGACTGATGCAGGAATTTAAAACATGCCACTCTCAGAGGCAGCCCAGAGACCAGGAGAACAGTGCCCCTGTGCCGGGCATATTTTACCGGTTGTCCATGTGTCTCAGATTTGTCTTCTGGGGCTCTGCCTCTGAGTTTTTGTTTTCTGCCTTTTCCACTCCTACTAAGTCATCATGCCCTCCCCTAATCTCTTTTTGTCTGCCTCACTGTTATCTCCCTTTTTACCTCTATCTAGTGTCTGGGACATTGTGAAGAAGGAGATTAAGAGGAGAGAGACAGGCCATAGTCCATAGAGGAGCCTCCCTGCTTGTCTGGGACATTGTGAAGAAGGAGATTAAGAGGAGAGAGACAGGCCATAGTCCATAGAGGAGCCTCCCTGCTTGCTAAAGGCAGTGTCAGAAGTGACTAGTAGTGACACACACCTAAGATTCTCTCATAGTCTCTCACAGCAGAGAGATTCCTCAGGGCTCTTCCTGCTGGAGCATCATTTAAAGTGAGGAATGTGGAGGCTCAATCACTACATGTCTCAAAAACATCCCACTTCCTGCTACATCATTCTATCTCCAAAGTTCAGTCTCTGCCTTGTCAAGCTCTGGTAAATCCTTGTTCATTTAAGACTCTTATATAGTCTTTTATTCTTTAATTTCATCATATAGACATTTATTTATTCAGCAAATGTTACTGAGTATGAACTAGATTCCTGGAACTTCTGGAACCTGACTTGGGACTACTGTAATAAGCAAGGCATGATGGTCCCTACTCTTTAGGAAATAACACACTGAAAGATTTTACAATGCAAGCTATTCAATGCAACGACAGGGCAGGTAAAAGGGACATAGTAAGAAATAAAAGGAATCATGTCATGCTACCTTCTAGAATTTGAGGACAACTTCACAGAAGAGAGGCTGCTTGGATTGAATTTACCTGAATAAATAGGAGTTGAAAAACATTAGTTATTTGCTAACTGTTCTCTGTTTCTCGGCTAAATAGCTAAATATGTCTTCAATTTTAAGGTTGTGGGAATAAAGCCAATGTGCCTTTCCTGGAAGAATCACAGAGGCACCTTTTGCTTACTTTAATAATTAAGTCTTAATAAGCCACTCTAGGCTTTTCCTGTGGACTCAAAAATCACGTAGAAGAGGCAGGTTATACTCAGACACTTGAGTTTCTTCATCTTTCTTTCATTCACTGTGCTTTGCCTCGGACCCTCACTGCTCCAGTGACACTGCTCTTAAGGAGCCACAGGTGACCTTCCTCAACATACAACTGTTCTCTTACTCCTCAGCCAAAACATGAGAAATGGGCTGAAGCTTGCCACAGAAGCCAGGTAATTAAGAAAGAGAACTAACTTTCTCAGCATTTGGAGTGTTAAGCACTGGAATGAGACTTTTGCTAAGAATATGAAATTTCCTTTGAGGTCTCAATTAAAATATTTCATAGTCAGTTTAGGTTATCAGGGGATTTGAATCTGGAGAATAAAGGCTAGATGATATTCCAGATATTGTTGCTGCTATGTTTAAGTGTTTGATCAATATTGTCATCATTGGTTTATAAAACAGACACTTTGACTGATAAATAGATGTATAATCCACAAGAACTGAGGCATTTCTGATTCTTTTTTATCTTTATATGTAAATGTGCCTCCCCTCCACACTTATACAGAGAAATGCAATTATTTTAGGCTATATTTGTGTCCTAAAACAAATGTAGAGACACATACGTAATTTCAAGTCTTTCATTTTAATGCTTTAATCGTGGGAAGCAAGTGAAACAGAGCACCTATTTATTGCCATTTTGTGTTGATGTGAGGGTGTTAAGGACAGTGAATTTTCCTAATATCATGATGAGATGTAGACTTATCCAAAGTTTGCAACAGAGGAACAGTCATGGAGACAAAGAAAAAAATGAGTCTTATGATCTCATATTCAGACATCTTCTATTATTAACAGGAATAATAATGATAACTATAATTTATGGATTAATCTACGTACCAGCACTTTACATGTATCACCCTAATTAATCTTTAGAATAAGCCAATAATGTTAATACTATTTATTCTTCCACCAGATGTGGAAATCAGGACTCAGAGAGTTTATGTAGCCTCACAAGTTTCATTCCAAGAATATGAAAGGATCAGAATTTAAACCCACATCTGTCTGACGCTATAATATTTTTTTCCCAATACATTGTACAGACTTCACCATAATAACTTTTAACTATGAAGTTTAATGAGATATGGTCCTTTCTTTTGAAGCAAACCATTAAGACACTGATAGGATTTCTACAATTTACATAAAGTGTAAAGTTGTGAATGAACAAAGGACTGCTTATGCAATCAGTGTGGTTCTAACTCTGTCAGTGTGTCCTTTGGAGAGGCAGGAGACAGTGAACTCTGAGTTTTGAAGGATGTGAGGAACAAACTCAGGTAAAAGAGGAGGAAGAAAGAATATCTAAAAGTAATATGCAAAATGAGATGGTGTACTTACGTAACTTCAAGAATGTTAGAGTGACTAAAGCAAAATATACACATGGGAGTATATTAAGCATAAAACAGGAGGAGCAGACAAAAAATAGACTTTGAAAACATACTTTTATGCTAGTCTTAAAAGTATGACTTTATTCTACCAATTAAATTTACTGGAGGGTTTTAACCATATGAGTGACAAGATAACATCTGTATCTTAGGAAAACCCCTCTGGCTTTAGGGTGGAGAGGTGGATTGGAAAGAGGTGATACCAAAGTGGAGATATACAAAGAAGCCATCCAGATGCGACAAGCTGGGGATGTGAACTAAGGCAATGTCATTGGCGTTAAGGGAAAGGAATGGATATAACTCATTGATGTCATATTAAAAAACGTAAAGTCAACAGGAATTGTGAATGCTTAAGAGGAATGAGAGATAATGATAAGTAAGCATAGTTTCTATGGTTCTGATTATGGTGGGTAGGCAGATAGTGATGTAATTCACAGAAATATGGAAAGAGGAAGTAGAAAAGATTTGGTGGAAAATTGTTGTTGTTGTGAGGTAGGAACGAATTGGTTCCAACTCCTAGTGACCCCATGTACAAAAGAAAAATTTCCCAGTCCTGAACCATCCTTACAAAATTGCTATGTTTGAGCCCATTGCTGCAGAAGGGCTATAGTGAGGGTAACCAGTGCCCAGGGACAATCTCTGTTGAGCACCCCTCTCAAAAACTTGAGTCCCAGGGGTAATCTCTAAGTTTTCTCCCACCCCCAGTTTCAAGATGAAAAGATGTTGATAGCGGCAACACCTCAGCTGTAATGCCTCCCCCCCCTCTTGTCTGGCTCCCTCAGTTAAGAGCCTTTCATATTTGTGGCCCCTTAGAATGTCACTCTGTGCCTTGTCTGGCACCCCCTTGGACTTGCACCCTGGGGCAAGTGTCCTCCTCCCCCTTTGCTATACCTCTCTGCAGCCATCTCTCTGAGGATCTTCTCTTCGATGACCCGCTATTTTACCAAGCATCATTTCCTTCTCCAGGGACTTTTCCCTCTGGATAACATATGCAAAGGATGTGAGACAAAGTCTTTCCTGCCATTGTTACTTCTAAGGAGCATTCTGGCTGTACTTCTTCCAAGTCTGATTTGTTCACTCCTCTGGCAGTCCATGGTATATTCAATATTCTTGGCCAAAACCATAATTCAAATGCATTAATTCTTCTTTGGTCTTCCTTATTCATCACCCAGCTTTTGCATGCATGTGGTGAAAAAAAAAAAGTTTTTTTTTTTTTTTTTTTTTACGATTGAAAATACCATGGCCTGGGTCAGGCTTACCTTAGTCCTCAGGATGACTTTTTCGCTTTTTAACCCTTTAAAAAGGCCTTTGCAGCAGATTTTCCCAATGCAATAGGTTGTTTGGTTTCTTGACTGTGCTTCCATGGATGTTGATTGTGCGTCCAAGTAATATGAAGTCCTTGACAACTTCGATCTTTTCTCTGTTTATCATGATGTTGCTTATTGGTCCAGTTGTGAGGACTCTGTTTTCTTGATGTTGATGTATGATCCATATTGAAGGCTGTAGTCTTTGGTCTCATCAGTAAGTGCTTCAAGTCCTCTTTGCTTAAAGCAAGCAATGTTGTGTTATCTTCATATCGCAGGTTGTTAATGAATCTTCCTCCAATCCTGATGCCATGTTCTTCTTCATACAGTACAGCTTTTCAGATTATTTGCTTAGCATACACACTGAATAACTATGGTGAAAAGACACAACCCTGATTTAAACCTTTACTGATTTTAAACCATGCAGTATCTCCTTGTTCTCTTCATACAACTGCTTTTGGTCTATGTACTGGTTCCTCATGAGCACAATTAAGTGTTCTGGAATTCCCATTCTTTGCAATATTATCCATAATTTATTATCCACACAGTCAAATGCATTTGCATAGTCAATAAAACACAAGTAAACATCTTTCTGGCATTCGCTGACATCAACAATGATACCCCTTATTCCACATCCTTCAATATTGCATCTGGAGGCTTGAATTTTTCTTCAGTTCTTTCAGTTTGAGAAATTCCGAGCATGTTCTTCCCTTTGGATTTTCCATTGCTTGGTCTTTGCACATTTCCTTATAATACTTTGTCTTCTCAAGCCACCTTTTGAAATCTTCTGTTCACCTCTTTTACGTCATCATAATAGGTGAGTTAATCTGGTTTTGAATATTTTGAACATGTAGTATTGATATAGTTTAGAAGGTAAATGAAAAGATAGACTTGTGTTTCAGCAAGAGCTTCAATTTTGAAACAATTATAAAAATAGTTAAAACTATGGGAAACAATTATAAAAATAATTAAAACTATGGGAAAGAACGATCTCAATCAGGAATAATTTACAGAATAGAGAAGATAGGAGAGGATGGAATTCTGGAATAGAAATGTGTAATGGATAAGCAGATGGAGAAGAACTCAAAGGGGCTGAAATTTTGGGTTGGGAATGTAGAAGGAACAACTGTAGAGTCCTATATGATGGAAACTGGAGAGATTAAAAAATTGCACATTTATTTACAGTATTCAGCAATGCCAAGAGGTCAATAAAGAGAATCCTGTAGTGTTGATAGTTTCAAGATATAAGTAATTGAATGGTAGAGTTAAATATCTATCCCAAAGGAACACATCTTTATGCTTAACTCTAGATAAAGTTAGAACTATCCTAATTCAGAAATATGATGTCTCACCATTAAAAATATTATCTCGGTAAAAGGAGATTCTCTTTCTTGTTTCTAACTTTATTTCTGTGTTGCAGTTAAGCCCCTTTATTCTTCCTAAGAAGATGGTACCTGGCTCCGGACAATGTGAGAACTCATCAGGAATGGAGAAATCATGACTTTTGTTTTTTTTTCCTCTTCTCTCTCTAAGTCATTGATGATGGTCCTTAGCAATTCCAGCTGGAGGCTACCTCATCCTTCTTTTTTCCTGGTAGGTATACCTGGTTTGGAGGAAAGCCAGCACTGGATAGCATTGCCCCTAAGTGTCCTTTACGTCCTTGCTCTGGTGGGAAATGTCACTGTTCTCTTCATCATCTGGACTGAGCCATCCCTGCACCAGCCCATGTACCTCTTCTTGGCCATGCTTGCTACCATTGACCTGGTCCTGGCCTCTTCCACTACACCCAAAACCCTTGCAGTACTCCTGGTTCATGGCCACGATATTGGGTATACCATATGCTTGATCCAGATGTTCTTCATCCATGCGTTCTCCTCCATGGAGTCAGGCGTGCTTGTGGCCATGGCTCTAGATCGCTATGTAGCCATCTGTCACCCTCTGCACCATTCCACCATCCTACATCCAGAGGTCATAGGGTGCATTGGAGTGGCAGTGCTGGTGCGGGGATTACTCCTTCTCACCCCTTTCCCCATCTTGCTGCGGCGCCTCATCTTCTGTGAGGCCACCATCATAGGCCATGCCTATTGTGAACATATGGCTGTGGTAAAGCTTGCCTGCTCAGACACTACAGTGAACCGAGCCTATGGGCTGGCAGTGGCACTGCTTGTGGTTGGACTAGATGTTCTGGCTATTGCTGTTTCCTATGTTCTCATCTTCCAGGCAGTTCTAAAGGTACCAGGGAACAAGGCTCGACTTAAGGCCTTTAGCACATGTGGGTCCCATGTTTTTGTCATTCTGATCTTCTATGTCCCTGGAATGTTCTCCTTCCTCACTCACCGCTTTGGCCACCATGTACCTCATCACATCCATGTTCTTTTGGCCACACTTTACCTCCTTGTGCCACCTGCCCTCAATCCTCTTGTCTATGGGGTGAAGACTCAACAGATCCGTCAGCGGGTACTAAGGATATTCTACATAAAACCATAGATCTAAACACACCCTGGTTATCTTCTTCTGAGGCTTCTTCCAAGTACACTACTAGGAGCCCATGGCTGATCTAGGTGATGTAGATAGAGGCCATTTCACAGTGAGTAGTCCTTGCAGTCCTAGTAGTCTCATGGTGAAGAACACCTATGGGCCCTTGGCTCCGTAGCCTTTTGGGATGTACCTGGCTGGCTGGATTTGTTAATATTTTCCACATGCTTTTTTTTCACTTCGGACTCCAACATTTCCCCACTCACGGTGTCAGATGGACTTAGATATGGGAAAAATAGATGACAGCTCTGGATGTATCGTCTTTCCTGCCCTCACCCAGAACTGAGCATGAAGAAGCATCTGGAATGGAAATGGGAACTGCAAATTTTGCCTTGCTTTTTTTTTTCTGTCTTAGAGTATCTTTAAACTCTCTCTTGCTGTGAACTCCAGATCACTAGGCTCCTTGGTAGAAGTTGGGTCTCTCTGAAAGCACCTGAGTGCATCATAAGGTGAGAGAACTGCAACATGAAACCTCTCTTTTTTTTTAAATCAAGTTTTGTATAATCTTTAACAGGCTCTAGGAATAATAAGATATGATCCCTACTTTCAAGGGAAAAATATATATGTGCAGTGGATTTCTTTAAAAGAATGTGTATTTGGATTAAAAAAAATTATATATTAGCTTGTTGTAAAGAAAGAATAAGACCAATTATTGAATCTATGTATGTTTTATGAGTTTTAATTTAACAAAACAAATTAATCATACAATTATCAGCATATAATAACTTCAAAATGTGCTAGATTCTACTACTGCTAAATATTGCTTTATTAAAAAAAGTACTCGAGTTATGCTGATTGGAAAATTAGTTTCTGTCTCTGAAGTGTTGGATATGGAGATGTGTCAGTCAGATCCCCATTTGTGCCCTTAGGAACTGGGTTCACTATCGACGGATTACATACTGCTTTTTGAGTGTTGCATTAAGACCTGACTTAAAAAGTAACACTTTTTTACAGTCTCAGAAGTCAGGTCTTTGCCGCCTTGAGGTAGGTTGCCCGGGTGATGACAGTATCCTATCTTGGATTTCTTACTGATAGAAGGTTTGAGTGACTAACGAGTGTTTCTACTTTTTCCTTTTTTTGTAAATTTTGACCATAACAAATAATTCTCTGTTGCAGAAATTGATTGTTATGTCTTTAATTTGCCTGGTACATTGGGTGGGTTAGGGAGGATGGATATAAGCTGTTTTTATTGCAGCAGGATTACAAATTACCATGACATTACACTGTTTGTAAGTTTTCCTGGGAGATACTTGAGAACAACTTACTTACACTCAGAGGTACTCAGTTTTGGTAGGTTATATGTTCTTATTCTTAGGAATTGTTCCATTTTAAATTTATTGTTATAAAGATGTTTTTAATACTCTTACCACATTTTAGTGTCTATAGCATTTTTTCATTATCTCTTCTTTATCATTTCTAAAATTTTTATTTGTTCTCTCTTCTGTCTTTCTCTCTTCTAAATCTTGCCAGACTTTGTCACTGTATTAGTTTATTTTTTTTATAAAGAAGTATATTGTGGCTTTATTGATCTCTAATATGCTTCTGTTTCTAATGCATTACTTTCTAGTCTTTATTATTTCATTCTTTCTACCTTTATATTTCTCTTTTTCAAACTTTAAAGTTGGATGCTTCTTATACTTTAATATAAGCTTTCAAGTGTATGATTCATTATAAATACAAATAATGCTAACACATAAAATAGGTGTTATTTAGCATTTTATTATTACTTAATTCTATTTTATAATTTTATTAAGATTCTTCTTTAACTCAGGAGTTATTTAGAAAACGTGGCATTTTTCTAGGTATAGTTTCATTACTGATTTTTAATTTAATAGCCTTATGGTTGAAGAACACTGCATGATAAGTGTTTTGATGAAACTTGGTTTATAACCTAGTATGCAGTCAATTTTAATAAACTTTCCATTGTTTCTTCTGAGTTCATTTGGAGTGTGCCTTGAATATCTTCATAGGAACATTTCTTATTTCTTCATCATCCTTCAGCTTCACCAATTCCTTTTTCTCTAGCTAATAATCTTTACCTCTTCATGCTAATGACAATACAGTAAGAAAAAATATATACATGGAATAAATAGGCATTAGAGGCAGAATTTCACATTTTCTAGATGATTCCAAATGGGAGGAAAGCCTGAGGAGTGTGTCAGAGGAATTTCTACTATGGGCAACCATGGGAATATGAAGGAGTTAATTCAAGTTATGCATAAAACATGCAATATAGATCATACTTTCGTAGTGCTATCAGCCCAGCAATGTTGTAAGTGCTATTTCAATACTGACTGTTTTAATTCTCAAAATAATCCCACGGGATAGGTGCACTATTATTACCTATGTGTATAATAAGGATACTGAGACCCAGAGTGGTTAGTAGTTTGCCCAAGTAACAAAGCCAGTAAGTGATGTAGCTGGGAATTTAACTCAGATAGCCTGTCCTACAGACTTTCTCACCATAGCACCTAAACCACTCAGAGAGTTCCTTCACCTGCACTCCATCCCATGCCACATTTGTGGTAATGTGCATTTGTTGAGATGCCGCCCCATACTACATTTTACTAATCTTCCATTTTGTCCTGGCAAGTAGGTTTTCTACCTGATCATCAAATATGTGAATAATCCAATCCTAGAATCTCATTTAAGGCCTGTTTCTGGGTCCATATCTGGTGACAGTTAATGTATGACAGGGCCTAAGGAAGAAACAGCACAATAAAAGGGTTTAGCTGAAAATAAGTTAACAAAGGGATAATTCATAGAGGTGTTTGCAGGTCAAGGGAAGCAAAAAGAGATGGGGAAGCGCTCAGAGGTTATAGCAGCATTAGGAAGGTGCTACAACCCCTATGCCTGAAAGGGCACGTTGCGGCAGAAATATTACTTGAATCTGGTGAGTCTGGTGAGTACTGGAGCTGTGGAAAAGGGGCTTTCCAATAGGATCTCTGGTGATAGAGAAATACAGCCACTGCCAGAACTACTTCAAGGCAACGGGTAGGAGTAGGAATAAATATCCTAGCCCCTCTGTCCATATTTTGATCTGTTTATTATCTGAACTGGAAGCCAAGAGAGTCTGGTCAGAGCATCCAGCTGTAAGTAGCCATAGAAATCAGCTGCCCAGCATGAAGTAGGACAAAGAGGGAGGGAATGAATCTGGAGTCAAATAGGGAATACACAGCACATTGGGTTGAACCCAATTACTTGTCTATAGTTGTATCTAAGAAATAAAGTGTGTGTGTGGGGCGGGGGGGGAATCACACAATAAAACCAACTGGTTTTGCTTTAGCTTCATAATCACAAACCTCACAGGGACATTCAATAATTACTGTAGCTGAAACAATCACCTACTCAAAAAAAAAAAAAAAAGTTCAAATTAAACTGGAGAGGTAGCAAGGAGCCAGATTATGTATGATTTTTTATTAATTGATTTGAGTCTAATCCTCAGGAAGCTTATAGTCTAGTTCATGTGACATCTTTAGTATTAAGAAATTTGGTTTTATTTTATGAACAATGGAAAGCCAGTGATAGGCTAATGTAATGTTATTGTTGTAATACAATTTTGTTGAGGGGAGAAACCCCGATTAACTTACTCATCTTTTATCCTCTGGTGATTAATCCAGTGTTAGACCTATATGTAGTTGATAATAATAAATTAATATTTACTGAATAGTTGAGATAGGGTAAATCAGCTGCACAAATTTACACAGATATCAGCTAGGAGTGTTGAATTAAGAAGAACACAGAAAAAAGGATATAGTATAGTCTTTTTTTTTCTTTTTAAAGTGTTGGTTTTCGTAAGACATTCTAGAAAGGGTCAGTGTAAGGAAATCTATCAATATAACATCCTTTCAGGGGAATGGAAGTAGTATAATGTATAGTCAGGCAGATACATCCAGATTTGAATTTTTGAATTTCCACTTAGTTTCAAGTCCTGTTCCCTGCATCTCAACTACTGGCACCCAGTAACACCATATAATGAAGTAAGACTTGGTTCCCCATGAGATTCATTTCATCAGTCTCCAGGGCCTAGCATTCCAGACTATCAGCTGGTCTGGGACTGAGATATGATGAAAGCATGTGATTGAAATCGTCTGCTCTACCCAGAAAAGCCATTTAGGGACCCCAGAGAGACAGAGTGTAGTTCTGGGACAGGGATGGATTTTTAAGTTTAATATGACACTGGGTACCAGGTCCATAAGTCTCAGTTGGTGAGGAAAATTTCAACAAGTTCCCAACATGTTCCAGCAGAGCAGTCTGAAGACAGAAAGTATCCTCTGACTATTAGACAGGATTCATATCTAACAAAAACAGATTTTCTCCCACTTGTCCTAGTTTTATCTCTTTCCCTTGCAGTCAATCATATGTTTTGTTTGAACTATACACTATGTGATGGTAATTTCTAATTCTGTATACTTAGCTCTGAGCTTTCTAGTGAATTCAAACTCCTTCAATCAACAGTTTGTTGTTGTTGTTGTTAGGTGCTGTTGAGTTGGTTCCAACTCATAGCGACCCTGTGCATAACAGAACGAAACACTGCTCAGTCCTGAGCCATCCTTACAATTGTTGTTATGCCTCAGCCCAATGTTGCAGCCACTGTGTCAATCCATCTCATTGAGGGTCTTCCTCTTTTCTGCTGACCCTGTACTTTGCCAAGCATGATGTCCTTCTCCAGGGACTGATCCCTCCTGACAACATGTCCAAAGTATGTAAGATGCAGTCTTGCCATTGTGCTACTAAGCAGCATTCTGATTGTACTTCTTCCAAGACAGATTTTTTCGTTCTTTTGGCAGTCCATGGTATATTCAATATTCTTCACCAACACCACAATTCAAAGGCATCAATTCTTCGGTCTTTCTTATTCATTGTCCAGCTTTCACATGCATATGATGCAATTGAAAATCCCATGGTTGGGTCGAGCGCACCTTAGTCTTCAAGGTGACATCTTTACTTTTCAACCCTTTAGTCGTGTATATTTTGATAACTTTCAAAGTCCATAAAATCAACATACCAAACTCGATCCATCATCTCTGCCTCCACAACATGCCCCAAACCTTTTCACAGTCTATGGTCTGTTTTGTAGGATTTACTCAGAGACTTAAGCCAGAAGAGACAATGTGATTTTATAATTGTTTACCCTCTTCCTTACAATTACTCTGTCTAAATTCAGTCTATGCCGTATATTTCTACCTCTAAAATAGTCCCTTTCACTCCATTATTGGAGCCGCATCTATTCACACACCGTCAACTTCTCATCTGGACTATTAAAGCCAATAGTTTCTCTATTTTAGTATCATTTGAAGTTTCTTTACTTATTCTGGATCCCTGGTGGGTTAGTCGTTAAGAGGTATGGTGAGCTATGGCTGCTAACAAAAAGGAGGGCAGTTCGAATCCATCAGCTTCTCCTTGGAAACACTATGAGGCAGTTCTACTCTGTTATGTAGTGTGGTTATGAGTCAGAATTGACTCTAGGGTAATGGGTTTGGAGCTTTTTTGGTTTAACTTTTTCTAGTCTCTTAAGTTTGGGCGTGAAAGAAAGGGGAAGAAGAGAGAGATTTGGTATATTTGTCAAAAGGCGAACTCACAGTCTTTACACCAAATGGGAATGAGGGGCAGATGAAGAAATGTATTAAGATATAAGAAACTTGAGCATTTTAAATATCCATGGGGGAAACCCTGGTGGCGTAGTGGTTAAGTGCTACAGCTGCTAACCAAAGGGTTGGCAGTTTGAATCTGCCAGGCCCTCCTTGGAAACTCTACAGGGCTGTTCTACTCTGTCCTATAGGACCGCTATGAGTCAGAATCGACTCGACAGTGGGTTTGGGTTTTTTTTTTTTTTTATAGGAAGGACCTAGAAAAGGAGAACTTGAATACGTGATGAGGTTCCTAAGAAGGTTAGGGTGGATGGAATCTAAATCACAGAAAGAGGGATTGATGTTTGGAGGCTGGGGAGATCCTTGTTTCTACTAGATGAAAAGAGGAGGACCAGGGCATATAGATGTTGATGAGTTTATGAGTGCATCCTGGAAACTGAGAAACTTACCATCTAATGGCCTGTGCTGTCTTTGTGAAGAAATTGGAGAAGCCATCAGCTGTGAGAAGAATTTAGAAAACTTGAAAAATTCCTTTCACTGGTTGAAAGAGTGAATTTAGTGGAGATTATTGGTATTTATTATACTGTACATGCTTATTAAGTGTTCATTGAGGTTGGTGGTCATAAATTTTAATGAAAACAGTCTGTTCTTGAGCATAACTTTCTATAGGAACATTGACTGTGTTTGTGCTTGCATGGTTAAGTAAGCTCAGGATAGGTGGTGGGAGATGTACAATAAGAAGTCAGAGTTTAATTAATTTTTTACTTTTATTTTCTCTTAAATTCTAATAAGACTGGGCAATATATTGTACATTTTTCCATCTCAAATTAATTTTCTTGTATGGTAGAAAGTGAGAAGAATGTGTTTTAGAACGATGGTACACATTATCATAGCAATGCTTACTGATAAGACCTATAGTTGATTTTATGACACCTTTTTTTAATTCGAAATTACTCTGTAAACTAGTGAGTGCTTCTGGCCTATGCAGTTGATTGTTAACAATTTGATTTGTCAGGAAACTCTTCAGTATCACTTGCCTTAATTTTTTTTTTTTTTTAATTTTATGTTGTGTTTTAGTGAGGTTAGTCCTTCTCATTAATTTCCTTCTAACATTTCTGGCTAAAAAAAAGATTCTGGCTAGTCTGTTTTATTTGTTTTTCCAAATTAACTTTAGAAAAAATTTGCCAAGTCACCCTTTCCCATTCATGTTTATATCCACTATAATTTGCCTTCATTTAGGGTAGCTCTTCTACTTTCTGGTTTAGTAAGTGCTAGCGGATATTTTGACAGCTTTGTTTTGCCTAATTCCTGTGAATTAAACCAAACCAAACCAACCAAACAAAAAAACCCTTTGCCATCAATTCCTATTCAAAGCTATGCTTTGAATTGAGTATAACTACTAAAATAGCTATACTTTGACAGAGTAGAACTGTCACATAAGGTTTCCAAGGAGCAGCTAACCACTGTGTCTTACTATACATATACGTAAACCCAGGTGAAATCTCTTCAGCTTAGAATTTATCTCATAGCATTACTTAGCAACTCATCATTGTTCCAGTCTCCGAATTCCTCTTCATCTACTTCCCTAACTACCAGAGTGGGCAGTACTGGCTCTTCTTGCACCTCAGCCCCTCCTTCCTCCTGGCCAGGGCTACCTCCCTGGTCATCACCCATCTGAAATCCTCCCCGCATGAGCTCATGTACTACCTACTCAGCCTACTCTTCCTGCTAGACATCATGCTCTGCTTCACCATCATCCCCAAGGTCCTGGCCATCTTCTGGCTTGGCCTCAACTCTATCAGCTTCTTTACCTGCTTTCTCCAGATGTTTATCATGAACAGTTTCCTCTCCATGAAATCCTGCACATTTATGGTCATGGCCCATGACTGCTACATGGCCACCTGCCACCCACTGAGGTACTCACCCACCATCACTGACCAATTTGTGGCTAATGCTAGTGTTATAGATTGAATTGAATCCCCAAAAATACATATGTCAACTTGGCTAGGCCATGATTCCCAGTATTGTGTGATTGTCCACCATTTTGCCATCTGATATGATTTTCCTATGTGTTGTAAATCCTACCTCTATAACGTTAATGAGGCAGGATTCGAGGCAGTTATATTAATGAGGCAGGACTCAATCTACAGGATTAGATTGTATCTTGAGTCAATCTCTTTTGAGATATTAAAGAGAGAAGAGAGCAGAGAGACAGGGGGACCTCATTTCACCAAGAGCCAGGAAAATAGGGAATCTTTTAACCTAGTGTCCTTGTGCAAAGAAACTCCTTGACCAGGGAGGATTAATGACAAGGGCCTTCCCCCAGAGCCAATGACTTCCCCTGGAGCTGGCACCCTTAATTAGTACTTCTAGCCTCCTAGACTGTGAGAAAACAAATTTCTCTTTGTTAAAGCCATCTGATTGTGGTATTTCTGTTACACCAGCAGTAGATAACTAAGACAGCTAGTGTCTTCACTGTGGCCTGTTGCTGCTTGCAGCTGTTCCTATTCTCTCTGCCTGGCTCCATTATTGTGGGAAAAATGTCATGGAGAACTGCATCTGTGCCAACCTCTCTGTGTCCAGACTTTCCTGTAACAATTTCACCTTTAACAGACCGTACCAATTTGTGGTTGGCTGGACTTTGCTGGGCTCTGATTTCATTCTCATATTCCTCTCCTACACCTTCATTCTAAGAGCTGTCCTAAGATTCTGGGGTAAGGGGACTGTAGTCAAGTCCCTGAGCACGAGCAGCTCCCACTTCATCTTCATCCTCTTCTTCAGCACCATCCTGCTAGTTGTGGTGCTGACAAACATGGCCAGAAACAGCGTCCCCATGGGAATCCTTATCCTGCTCAATGTCCTTCATCATGGAATACCCCCTACCTTGAACCCTATTGTTTAAGGGGTTTGGACCAAAGAGTTAAGGCAGGGGTTTCCAAGATGCTGCAGAGGAGAATTTGAATACAAAGAGAGACTTTCTGTAGAAACCATTATTACCATTTCTTCTGTTTCTATTTCACAATATGTGCTTACAGATAGTAAAGCAGTGCTTGGATGGTATTTCTTATCCACTTAGTTGTTCTCCTAGTATTAGGAGTCACGGTGGATCTCTTAGTACCTGTTCAAAGTTCATTAGCCTAGTTCAGGTAATTAATATTTCTAGGTACCTAATTTTGTGTTTCGAGTTTTGCATATTTAAATCAGCCCATCTTCACAATAATTCTGCAGGGCAGGGATTATTATTCTACCTTATACAGTACGAAACAAAAATTGAGGGAGAAATACCGACAAAGTTTACGTTTGGTGAATGGTGAGGCACCAATTGAAATTCACGTCTGTCTGACTCCAGATTCTTTCCATGATGTAGCACTCCTTCTTCAGATGCAATTGGAGTTCTAGTTCTGATTTTTAGGCCATGACTGTGTGTTGTTATTGTGAACCTCCTGTTTCTCATAGATATCTCCTCTTTAGACTTCTTCTTCAGAGTCAGGAAGAAATAAGTAGAAGCCCAGAGCCCAGAGATGGCACTATTTTTTCTGATCATGACTGTGGACCCCTCTGACACAAAAGGGTAATATTCATACTAGTATCAGCCAATGTCAAGAAGAAACCTTATTTTCTACCTCACACCCCTCAAACTCTCTGTGGAAAGCAGGAACACTGAGGACCCATATAGGGGGAGAGTTAGGGATTCAGGAAAGCAGTAATGTGGAAAGTGGTGAAATTGACTGCAGTGGTATAGAGGACATTCTGCGTACTGAAAACCAGACCTCATATTGTCTGAGGTTGTGTCCAAAATTCCTGAGTGAATAGTATGTAAACATGTGCATTGTTAAGGCTTCTGGATATCAAATTCTGGTGAAAACAGGTGAGTAAACATATCAATGGAGCTGGAAGGCAGCGATGCCATTATTTATGTGGGTAATAGGAAATTGAGGGTTCATGCCATCAAGGAACCTCACCTGATTCTTATTTACAAAATTCCACTGGGTGAAAAACAAGGGCCACTCTATTAAGTGGTCCTTAAGCATTGTTTCTGCTGAGTGGATTCCAAACTTCTTCAATTAAAGGCATTTGAAATTTAGAAGGTACTAGTTCCTGCTGGAGCAGTGGTTAAGAGCTCAGCTGCCAACTAAAATTGTCAGCAGTTTGAATCCACCAGCTGCTCTTTGGAAACCCTATGGGGTAGTTCTACTCTGTCCAATACATTCACTATGAGTTGGGGTCAACTTGACAGCAGTGGGTTTGGTTTTTGGTTTAGTCCCTAGTTTTCATCAAATGAAATCTTATTCTATGAAATATTTCATGAATTGCAAATGGCAAATATTAGAAAATGGTATATGTGATACAGGATTGAAGTATAACAAGAACTTGGTAGAAGGTGCGGAGATTGTGATCTGCTTGATTCCTTTAACTTCAAAGGGCATAAAAAGTGATTAGAAAAGTTTTAAAATGAATTTCTTTGAAAAAACGAGCAGAACGTGGCTATCAGTGGGATGTGTGCCATAGGGGAGAGAGAAGAGTCAAAGATGGTCAAAGTTTTAAGCTTGTATGATGAGAAGTCAGAGTCAACAACTTTGGTTGTCAAGGATTTTTGATTCTTAAGGAATGTTCAGCTTGTACTTTTGCAGATGAGAACAGAGATTTGGGTTCCCAGAGCCAAAAGCAATTAGCCTGGAGTCTGGTCATGCTGCAATCTTTGCTCAGCCTTGTGAGAAAAGGCTCACAGTTAGAGGTTCTTCCCCGAGACCCTTATATTAACTGTAGCACACATTCTATTGTCTCCATACATAAGGTAGAATATTTTGGTGGACTTTTAATTTAAAAAAAAATCTAAATGCTATTCTTAATCCTTAAAGTTCTGAATTAGTCACATTTCACTTGATTTCCCATTTCTGTCCACTTCTGCCCTTCCACTAATCCTAAAATCTATTCTCTTCAAATTCCTTAGGAATCATTTGGATTCCCCAAATCACTGTGACCTTAGGTTTCCTCAGAGATGCATTCCCCTTCATTATGATGAATAGTTATCCTATAAATCTAAGGCTTTAACTATGAAACAGAGCTCTCCTGACTGTGGGGAGAAAATGAGGCTTTATGTAACCATGAGATAAACCCTTAGGGCAGAGAGGACTCAGGAGTTGGATGGCGGTGTCAGCTGCTTGTTCAGCATGGTTTTATTTAGTTAAGAGAGATTTTTGCTCACAAAGATGGAGGAACAGGGACTGGAATTATCGTTTCACTTTAAATTACTGACGAATAAAACAGGACAAAATGTAGAGATAATGGCATTCAAGACATTGAACATCAGGCAATAAAGGACAGTGATCTCTGAGAGATGGAAAAGAAATGAGGTGAGTCCTACTTACTGGAGAAAGATTCCTTCAGCTTACAGGAGAGAGGTTCCAGGCTACGTCTTAGGAAGGATGAACCCACATGGATCCTGATGGTCTTCCAGTGTTGAAGAGAAGAAGGTGGGAGTCAGGAAAGACTAAAACAGCTAGAGTTGGCAGGACAGCATATTGGAGAAGAGAGAACTGCACAAGGAAAGAACTCTGAAGATCTGTAGAGGGTCCCCCTGAGTATTCAGCAAAGTACTGATCCATGCATCCATATGAAGTAACTATGCAAGGCCAAGGAGAAAATTACCCTAAAATATTTGAGGAAATGAAACAAAAACAAGAACTCTCACATCCCATAGTAATCTGTGGGATGGCCCCTCAGAGTTTTGTAAACTGAGCCATCTGTACCAGGCCCCTTTTTTTTTTATTATCTAGTTCTTGGATAGGAGTCACCCCAGAGAGGAAGCATGATCTTGGAGGAAGCAGCTTCCTTTTGCCAAGGCCTATGTCTTGATAGGAACAGGGCTGAGAGCTGTCAGTAGCCAGCTCTGTGGTAACTGGGGGAAAGAGTGACTAGGTCCTGAAGGGGGATTCCAAATGTCACACACTTTTGTAATGTCTCCACTACAGGATTGGATTTGTCATGATTAGCTGTTTTGGGTTGAGAGGAAAATTTTTCTATAAGAACATGAGGAGGTAAAACACCTGAAATACATTGTTTTCTTTTTTTTTTCCATCAAGGAAGGAGAGGAGGGGGATAATAGTGGGATGGGATTAGATGTTGGATAGGCAGGTATCGGGTTCTGCCAGATAAGATAACAAAATTATATATAATGTTCTGAATAATTTTATGGTAACAAATTTGAAAATGTGGAAGAAGTGTAAAATTGGTTTCTATCAATAATATATCAGTAGGCGGCAGAGCCAAGATGGTGGAATAGACAGACTCTTCCTTTGAGCCCTCTTTACAGCAAAGAACCGAAAAAACAAGTGAACCAAGTATATTTGTGACAAGCTGGGAGCCCTGAGCATCAAAGGCAAGCTTAGACAACGAACTGAGGGGCAGGGGGAGGAAGAGGCTGTTCAGAAGCGGAGAGGAGTTACCAGACCTGAATCACGGGGAGCCCTCAGGCACCATTCCTGGAGCAGCGGCAGTGGCGGCGGATAGGGCTGGTACTAGTGTTCAGCCGCAGTTTCCTCAGGGAGAAGCAGCCAACCACACAGCCCATTTACACCTCCGGAACCTGAGGAGAACGGTGTGCTCTCGACAAAAACTGAGTACTTGTGTACACTTTATGGTGCCCCGCCCCCCATTCCCAAGCCGGCTTCAGCGGCTGAATCCCTGGGCCTGAGATAGACCCTGGTGAGCACCTAGAGCTGTCCTCCCAGCCTTGGGGAAGGAAAAAATTTGCAACTGGGGGGAAAAGGTAATTTGCTAGCTCCATTAACCAGGGGAGCTCAGGACAGAAGCAACTCCTGTCCAGGCATAAACCATCCGTGGACCTTGTGCACTTTTCCCTTCTGCATGGAACTGTGTGGTTCTATTTCAGGAGAATAGGCCCTTGTTGGCAAACTCCAACTATTTCAGCTGTGTGGTGGAGAGGTGGGTGTTTGAAGTTTGACATTTCTTTGCCTATTAAACAAGGTCCTCACCTACCCACAACAGGGACCTAAGGACTGATAGCTCCACTCAGGTCACCCAGCCACCTGCGACAGGGGTCCAAAGATAACTGGTACCTCCCAGTCCTTACAACAAAAACTTTGGGTGCCCATGGTCCCACTGCAGAACCCAGCCACCAGCATGCTTTAGGGAACAGAGACGTGTTTTCCTCAGAGACACTTGGGGGTCAGTTCTCAGCCCCCTGCCTTGTTCAGAGCGTGACCTCCTGCTGCAATCAGATACCAGTATATACGCCAATCACCCCTGCCCCTCTAAGACTGTAGGACAGAGGCCTGTACCACACACTTGATGATCAGCTACCTGGAAACCTGAGCTGAATTCATACAAGAAAACTGAATGAACTCCTAGATTGATATACCTGATAACAGCTCTAGCCAGCTGGGGCCAGGACACCAGAGCTCCAAAGGTGAAAATAATCAAGTTAGCTCACTCAAGCAACCCATACGGGTATACCAAAACAAAACAAAGCAAGCAGCTACAACACAGTAAGCAAGCATAAACAAATACAATACCTTATAGATGGCTCGGAGACAACAGTCAATATCAGGTCAACTAAGAAACAGGCCATGATCACCTCGACAAGCTCTCAGAACAAAGAATCCAGGGATCTTTTAGATGAGAGTGCATTCCTGGAATTACCAGAAACAGAATACAAAAGTTTAATATACAGAGCCCCTCAAGACATCAGGAAGGAAATGAGGCAATACGCAAAACAAGCCAAGGAACACACAGATAAAGCAACTGAAGAAGTTAGAAAGATTATTCAGGAACATAATGAAAAGTTTAATAAGCTGGAAAAAACCATAGACAGACAGCAATCAGAAATTCAGAAGATTAACAATAAAATTACAGAATTAGATAACTCAATAGAAAGTCAGAGGAGCAGAATTGAGCAAGTAGAAGCTAGAATTTCTGAAATCGAAGATAAATCACTTGGCACTAATATATTTGAAGAAAAATCAGCTAAAAGAATTAAAAAAAATGAAGAAACCTTAAGAATCATGTGGGGCCCTATGAAGAGAAATAACCTATGAGTGATTGGAGTACCAGAACAGGGAGGGATAACAGAAAATACAGAGAAAATTGTTGAGGATTTGTTGGCAGAAAACTTCCCTGATATTGTGAAAGATGAGAAGATATCTATCCAAGATGCTCATTGAACTCCACATAAGGTATATCTTAAAAGAAAGTCACCAAGACATATTATAATCAAACTTGCCAAAACCAAAAATAAAGAGAGAATTTTAAGAGCAGCAAGGGATAAAAGAAAAGTCACCTACAAAGGAGAGCCAAAAAGAATAAGCTCGGACTACTTGGCAGAAACCATGCAGGCAAGAAGGCAATGGGATGACATATTTAAAAAATTGAAGGAAAAAAATTGCCTGCCAAGAATCATATATCCTTCAAAACTGTCTCTAAAATATGATGGTGAAATTAAGGCATTTCCAGATAAACACAAGTTGAGGGAATTCGTAAAAACCAAACCAAAACTACAAGAAACACTAAAGGGAGTTTTTTTGCTTAGAAAATCAATAATATCAGGTATCATCCCAAGGCTAGAACACTGGGCAGAGCAACCAGAGGTCAGCCCGGACAGGGAAATCCAAAAAAACAAAGCAAGATTAAATAAAAATAAAGCCCAACACAGGGTAACGGCAATGTGATTATATAAAAGAAGACAACATTAAAATAATAAAGAGGGACTAAGAAATGTAATCATACATCTTCCATATGGAGAGAAAGATATGGCAATACAAAGAAATAAAAGTTAGTTTTTCAATTTAGAAAAATAGGGGTAAGTAATAAGGTAACCACAAAGGAGAAAAACTAATCTACTCATCAAAATAAAATACAAAGGAAAAATACAGGCTAGGCAGAAACAAAATCAACAACAACAAATACGAGGAAAAGACAATATATAAAGAAAATCTACTCAGCACATAAAATCAAATGGGAAAAAGAAACGGTCAACACACAAAAAAAATATCAAAATGATAGCACTAAACTCATACTTATCCATAGTTACCCTGAATGTAAATGGACTAAATGCACCAATAAAGAGACAGAGAGAGGCAGAATGGATTAAAAAACAAGACCTGTCTATAAGCTGCCTACAAGAGACACGCCTTAGACTTAGAGACACAAACTAAAACTCAAAGGATGGAAAAAAATATATCAAGCAAACAACAATCAAAAAAGAGCAGGACTAGCAATATTAATTTCTGACAAAATAGACTTTAAGGTTAAATCCATCAGAAAGGATAAGGAAGGACACTATATAATGATTAAAAGGACAATACACCAAGAAGATATAACCTTATTAAATATTTATGCACCCAATGACAGGGCTGCAAGATATATAAAACAAACTCTATCAGCATTGAAAACTGAGATAGACAGCTCCAAAATAATAGTAGGAGACTTCAACACACCACTTTCGGTGAAGGACACAACATCCAGAAAGAAGCTCAATAAAGACACCGAAGATCTAAATGCCACAATCAACCAACTTGACCTAGTAGACATATACAGAACACTCCACCCAACAGCAACCAAGTATACTTTCTTTTCTAGTGCACATGGAACATTCTCTAAAATAGACCACATATTAGGTCATAAAGCAAGCCTTAGCAGAATCCAAAACATTGAAATATTACAAAGCATCTTCTCTGACCTTAAGGCCATAAAAGTGGAAATCAATAACAGGAAAAGAAGGGAAAAAAATCAAACACTTGGAAACTGAACAATACCCTGCTCAAAAATGACTGGAATATAGAAGACATTAAGGATGGAATAAAGAAATTCATAGAATCCAGTGAGAAAGAAAACACTTCCTATCAGAACCTTTGGGACACAGCAAAAGTGGTGCTCAGAGGTCAATTTATATCAATAAGTGCACACATCCAAAAAGAAGAAAGGGCCAAAATCAAAGAACTATCCCTACAACTTGAACAAATAGAAAGAGAGCAACAAAGGAAACCTACAGGCACCAGAAGAAAACAAATAATAAAAATTAAAAAAAAAAAAATTTTTTTTTTAGAGCTGAACTAAATGAAATAGAAAACAGAAAAACAATTGAAAGGATTAACAAGACTAAAAGTTGGTTTTTTAAAAAATGCAACAAAATTGATAAACCATTGGCCAAAATGACAAAAGAAAAACAGGAGAGGAAGCAAATAATCCAAATAAGAAATGAGATGGGCGGTATTACAACAGATCCAACTGAAATTAAAAGAATCATATCAGGTTACTATGAAAAACCATACTCAAGCAAATTTGAAAACCTAGAAGAAATGGATGAATTCCTAGAAACACACTACCTACCTAAACTACAACAAACAGAAGTAGAACAACTAAATAGACCCATAACAAAAGAAGAGATTGAAAAGGTAATCAAAAAACTCCCAACAAAAAAAAGCCCTGGTCCGGACGGCTTCACTGGAGAGTTCTACCAAACTTTCAGAGAAGAGTTAACACCACTACTACTAATTTCAGAGCGTAGAAGGGGACAGAATACTTCCAAACTCTTTCTATGAAGTCACTATATCTGTGTTACCAAACCAGGTAAAGACACCACAAAACAAGAAAATTACAGACCTATATCTCTCATGAACTTAGGTGCCAAAATCCTCAACAAAATTCTAGCCAATAGAATTCAACAACATAACAAAAAAATAATTCAGCATGACCAAGTAGGATTCATACCAGGTATGCAGGGATGTTTCAACATTAGAAAAACAATTAATGTAATCCACCACATAGATAAAACAAAAGGCAAGAATCACATGACTTTATCAATTGATGCAGAAAAGGGATTTGACAAAGTTCAACCCTCATTTATGATAAAAACTCTCAGCAACACAGGAATAAAAGGATAATTTCTCAACATAATAAAGGGCATTTATACAAAGCCAACAGCCAACATCACCCTCAATGGAGAGAGCCTGAAAACATTCCCATTGAGATCGGTAAACAGACAAGGATGCCCTTTATCACCACTCTTATTCAATCTTGTGCTGGAAGTCCTAGCCAGAGCAATTAGGCTAGATAAAGAAATAAAGGGCTTTTTTTTTTTAGATTGGCAAGGAAGAAGTCAAAGTATCTCTATATGCAGATGACATGATCTTATACACAGAAAACCCCAAGAAATCCTCCAGAAAACTACTGAGAATAATACAAAAGTTCAGCAGAGTATCGGGATACAAAAATCAGTTAGACTCCTCTACACCAACAAAAAGAACGTTGAAGAGGAAATCACCAAATCAATGCTATTTACAGTAGCCCCCAAGAAGATAAAATACTTAGGAATAAATCTTACCAGAGATGTAAAAGACTTATACAAAGAAAACTACAGTACACTTCTGCAAGAAACCAAAAGAGACTTACATAAGTGGAAGAACATACCTTGCTCGTGGATAGGAAGGCTTACCATTATAAAAATGTCTATTCTACCAAAAGCGATCTATACATTTAATGCAATTCCAATCCAAATCCCAAGGACATTCTTTAATGAGATGGAGAAACAAATCACCAATTTCATATGGAAGGGAAAGAGGCTCCAGATAAATAAGGCATTACTGAAAAAGAAAAACAAAGTGGGAGGCCTTGCTTTACCTGATTTTAGAACCTATTATACCACCACAGTAGTCAAAACAGCCTGGTACTGGTGCAACAACAGATACGTGGACCAATGGAACAGAATTGAGAATCCAGACACAAATCCATCCACATATGAGCAGTTGACATTTGACAAAGTCCCCAAATCAGTTAAATGGGGAAAAGACAGTCTTTTTAACAAATGGTGCTGGTATAACTGGATATCCATCTGCAAAAAAATGAAACAAGACCCATACCTCACTCCATGCACAAAAACTAACTCAAAATGGATCAAAGACCTAAATATAAAATCTAAAACTATAAAGATCATGGAAAAAAAAATAGGGACAATGTTAGGAGCCCTAATATATGGCATAAACAGTATAGAAAACATTATAAAGAACGTAGAAGGAAAACTAGATAACTGGGAGCTCCTAAAAATCAAACACTTATGCTCACCCAAAGACTTCACCAAAAGAGTAAAAAGACTACCTACAGACTGGGAAAAAGGTTTTAGCTATGACATTTCTCATCATTGCCTGATCTCTAAAATCTACATGATACTGCAAAAACTCAACTGCAAAAGGACAAACAACCCAATTAAAAAATGGGCAAAAGATATGAATAGACACTTGACTAAAGAAGACATTCAGGTAGCTAACAGATATATGAGGGAATGTTCACGATCATCAGCCATAAGAGAAATGCAGATCAAAACTACAATGAGATTTCATCTCACTCCAACAAGGCTGGCATTATACCAAAAAATACAAAATAATAAATGTTGGTGAGGCTGTGGAGAGATTGGAACACTTCTACACTGCTGGTGGGAATGCAAAATGGTACAACCACTTTGGAAATCGATTTGGTGCTTCCTTAAAAAGTTAGAACTACCACACGATCCAGCAATCCCACTGCTTGGAATATATCCTAGAGAAATAAGAGCAGTTATACAAACAGATATAGGCACACCTATGTTTATTACAGCACTGTTTACAATAGCAAAAACACGGAAGCAACCAAGGTGCTCATCAACAGATGAATGGATAAATAAATTATGGTATATTCACACAATGGAATAGTACACATCGATAAAGAACAGTGAGGAATCTGTGAAACATTTCATAACATGGAGGAACCTGGAAGGCATTATGCTGGGTGAAATTAGTCATTTGCAAAGGGACAAATATTGTATAAGACCACTATTATAAGAACTTGAGAAATAGTTTAAACTGAGAAAAAAACATTCTTTCGTGGTTACAAGAAGGGGGAGAGAGGGAGAGTGGGAGAAGGGTATTCACTAATTAGATAGTAGATAAGAACTACTTTAGGTGAAGGGAAAGACAGCACACAATACAGGGGAGATCAGCACAATTGGACTAAACCAAAAGCAAAGAAGTTTCCTGAAAAAACTGAATACTTCGAAGGCCAGCGTAGCAGGGGCAGGGGTCTGGAGACCATGGTTTCAGGGGACATCCAAGTCAATTGGCATAATAAAATCTATTAACAAAACATTTTGCATCCCACTTTGAAGAGTGTTGTCTGTGGTCTTAAATGCTAGCAAGCAGCCATCTAAGATGCATCAATTGGTCTCAACCCACCTGGATCAAAGGAGAATGAAGGACACAAGGTGATTACGAGCCTAAGAGACCGAAAGGGCCACACATGAACCAGCGATTACATCATCCCGAGACCAGAAGAACTCGATGGTCCCGGCTACAACTGATGACGGCCCTGATAAGGAACACAACAAAGAACCCCTGAGGGAGCAGGAGAGCAGTGGGATGCAGACCCCAAATTCTCGTAAAAAGGCCAGATTTAATGGCCTGACTGAGACTAGAAGGACCCCGGTGGTCATGGCCCCCAGACCTTGACAGGAACCATTCCCGAAGCCAACTCTTCAGACATGGATTGGACTGGACAATGGGTTGGAGAGGGATGCTGTTGAGGAATGAGCTTCTTGGATCAGGTGGACCCTTGAGACTATGTTGGCATCTCCTGCCTGGAGGGGAGATGAGAGGGTGGAGGGGGTTAGAAGCTGGCTAAAAGGCCACTAAAAGAGAGAGTGGAGGGAGAGAGCAGGCTGTGTCATTAGGGGGAGAGTACTTGGGAGTGTGTAGCAAGGTGTATATGGGTTTTTGTGTGAGAGACTGACTTGATTTGTAAACTTTCACTTAAAGCACAATAAAATTTATTAAGAAAATATATCAGTAACTGCAAGTAATAGAAAACCTAAGTATTCTAAAAACAATTAAAAAGTTAAAATATTAATCAGAGCTCTTCCAAACAAAAGCTCCAGGATACTAAAGGTTTATAAGGAAGTTCTACTAAAATTTCAAGACATAGATAATCTCTACCTTGTGTATATTCTTTAAGATAACAGAAAAAGAGTGAAATTTACACCAGTTTATTTTTGAGGCTACTGTAATCTTGTGTCTAAAATCAAATAATGGCAGTTCCAAAAAAAAAAGAAAAATACTGGCCTTTTTCATTTATGAACATGAAAATCCTAACAAAATATTCATTCATGGAATCTAAGAGTATAGCAAAAAAAAAAAAAAAAAAAAATGATACACTTTGATCTATTAAGTTTTACCATAGGGAGGTAATTTTAACATTAAATAATCTATCAATAGAATTTATCACATTAATGGACTAATGCATCCAATTATATGATTACCTCTAAAGGTGGAGAAAAATTGATAAAATTCAATACCTATTTATAATATTAAAAAAAGCTTTGTGAAAACAAGGAAATCCTTTAACCTAATGATGGCCATCTATCAAATATCTCATAATCATCATAATGGTGAAACTTAAAAGCATTTATCTTGAGATCAAGAACAAGGTAAGAATGCTTTATCGCTGCTATCGTTTAACATAAGGAGGGAGGCCCTGACAAGCCAATACAAAGATGAAAAAAGAGACTTTTAAGGATCGTAATAAAAGATTATTCATATATGACATGATCACTAAAAAGAATGAATAATTTTTTTAGAAATAATTATATATTCTGCAAGATATCCAGATAAAAGATCAACTTAAAATATCAATGTAACTGCTGTTAGTTGCCTGTCGAGTTGATTCCGACTCACGGCTACCCGATGTGTGCAGAGTAGAACCGCTCCATAGAATTTTCAAGGCTGTGACTTTTCGGAAGCCCTGTCCTCCCAGGAGGTACCTCTGGATATGTTCCAGCTGTCAACACTTCAGCTAGTAGCTGAGCGCTTTAACCATTTGTTCCACCGAAGGTTTCCTAAAATATCAATCGTTTCCTTTAAGTCAGCAAGATCCAGCTAAGATATTAAAAATTAACATGCCATTTACAATAAAAAACTATTAATACCTAGAAATTGGTATAATAATGAATGCACAAGACCTTTAACAATGCAATTTTAAAATTGTGTTTAAAGTGTATTAGTGAATATCTGAGTAAATGGAGAGATGAACTATATATAAGGAATGAACACTTTAACATTTCGAAGATGACAATTCTCCCAAAGGAATTGATAACTCCACATGATTTCAAGAAATATTCCAGAAAGATTTGCAGAGGACTTTGGTAAAAGTTATTCTAAAATGTACATGGAAGATCAAAGTTTCACCAAGGGGAAGAGAGTTTTAAAAATGATTCAAGCCATACCTTGCCAGAGTATAAACATGCTACAAAACTATAGTAAATAAAATAATTGGGCCTAGTGTGAAAGAATGGATATAATAGGAAGCTTAAAACAGACCCATGTATGTAAGTGAAATTGATATGTGATAATACTCTTTACCAAAAATATACATATTTATAATCATAGTATATACGTAGAAAAGTATATAAAAAATAAACAAAAGACTGTTAGTTATTTCTGGTGGTTTGGATTTTGTCAGACTTTAAATGATATACAATGCAGTATTGTATAATTTGGATTTTAGAAAGTCGAGGTATTAGATTGTAATCGGATGAAAACGTTAAAGTCCACTGTTGAGTGGGCTGTAAGGTTCAGAGTGAGAACTAGAAAAGTGACTATTGGATTGGTGAGACAAAAAGCATCAGTGTTTTAGCTAGAAAACACATGTAAGGGGTCAGTGAATTTGGGGACACATTTAAAGGTCACCGTTTAGGCACTTGTGGAGAAACAGAAAAATAAGAGTGGAAGAAGTGCAAACTACAGAGTAGCCTTTCACTTTTTATTAGCATCCCTTTTGAAATTTTAGCCTTTGGCCATCAGTTAGTTCTGGTGCTAGCTTCGCACTGCCCTATTGTGTTCCGTGGGCATCCCTCCCAGCACAGGTGAACAGAGCTGTGTTACTAAGTTCCCAGCAGAAGCAGCTCATGTCCTGCTCACCCATCAAGCAAGCAAACATTACATCTTTGTTCTCCTCTTTGTATCTATTACGGATGGGCCCAATCCTCCTGCACAAGAGAAAGACCAGGGAGTTCTGTCTCAACAGTAGGCTGCTCCAGTGACACCAGTCCCAAACAGATTTGCAAAGAGAACAACTTTCTGCTCGTTTTCTAGGCAGGGATGTCTACAGGTGGAACAGATGAGAAAACAAGGAAATTATTTATTACATGAATAATTTGTCTAAAATTGGTGGAGGTATTACAGATATATCTGTAAAACCTACAGCCTTCTTAAACACTCAGGCTAAAAATTAAAATATATCTGAAATTTTTTCATCTTGAACATATTTTTTTTTTATTAACTTTTATTGAGCTTCAAGTGAAAGTTTACAAATCAAGTCAGACTGTCACATATAAGTTTATACACACCTTACTCCGTACTCCCACTTGCTCCCCCCTAACGAGTCAGCCCTTCCAGTCTCTCCTTTCGTGACAATTTTGCCAGCTTCCAACTCTCTCTATCCTCCCATCCTGCCTCCAGACAGGAGATGCCAACACAGTCTCAAGTGTCCACCTGATATAATTAGCTCACTCTTCATCAGCATCTCTCTCCTACCCACTGTCCAGTCCCTTTCATGTCTGATGAGTTGTCTTCGGGAATGGTTCCTGTCCTGGGCCAACAGAAGGTTTGGGGACCATGACCGCTGGGTTTCCTCTAGTCTCAGTCAGACCATTAAGTATGGCCTTTTTGTGAGAATTTGGGGTCTGCATCCCACTGATCTCCTCCTCCCTCAGGGGTTCTCTGTTGTGCTCGCTGACAGGGCAGTCATCGATTGTGGCCGGGCACCAACTAGTTCTTCTGGTCTCAGGATGATGTAGGTCTCTGGTTCATGTGGCCCTTTCTGTCTCTTGGGCTCTTAGTTATCATGTGACCTTGGTGTTCTTCATTCTCCTTTGATCCAGGTGGGTTGAGACCAACTGATGCATCTTAGATGGCCGCTTGTTAGCATTTAAGACCCCAGACGCCACATTTCAAAGTGGGATGCAGAATGTTTTCATACGAGAATTATTTTGCCAATTGACTTAGAAGTTCCCTTAAGCCATAGTCCCCAAACCCCCGCCCTTGCTCCACTGACCTTTGAAGCATTCAGTTTGTCCTGGAAACTTCTTTGTTTTGGTCCAGTTCAGTTGAGCTGACCTTCCATGTATTGAGTATTGTCCTTCCCTTCACCTAAAGCAGTTCTTATCTACCAACTAATCGGTAAAAACCCTCTCCCACCCTCCCTCCCTCCCCACCTCGTAACCACAAAAGTATGTGTTCTTCTCAGTTTACACTGTTTCTCAAGATCTTATAATAGTGGTCTTATGCAATATTTGTCCTTTTGCCTCTGACTCATTTCGCTCAGCATAATGCCTTCCAGATTCCTCCATGTTATGAAATGTTTCACAGATCTGTCACTGTTCTTTATCGATGCGTAGTATTCCATTGTGTGAATATACCACAATTTATTTAACCATTCATCCGTTGCTGGACACCTTGGCTGCTTCCAGCTTTTTGCTATTGTAAACAGTGCTGCAATAAACATGGGTGTGCATATATCTGTTTATGTGAAGGCTCTTATTTCTCTAGGGTATATTCCGAGGAGTGGGATTTCTGGGTTGTATGGTAGTTCTATTTCTAACTGTTTAAGATAACACCAGATAGATTTCCAAAGTGGTTGCACCATTTGACATTCCCACCAGCAGTGTATAAGAGTTGCAATCTCTCCGCAGCCTCTCCAACATTTTTTATTTTGTATTTCTTGGATTAATGCCAGCCTTGTTGGAGTGAGATGGAATCTCATTGTAGTTTTAATTTGCATTTCTCTAATGGCTAATGATCGAGAGCATTTTCTCATGTATCTGTTAGCTGCCTGAATATCTTCTTTAGTGAAGTCTGTGTTCATATCCTTTGCCCACTTCTTGATTGGGTAGTTTGTCTTTTTGTGGTTGAGTTTTAACAGAATCATATAGATTTTAGAGATCAGGTGCTTGTCAGAGATGTCATAGCTGAATATTCTTTCCCAGTCTGTAGGTGGTCTTTTTACTCTTTTGGTGAAGTCTTTAGATGAGCATAGGTGTTTGATTTTTAGGAGCTCCCAGTTATGTGGTTTCTCTTCATCATTTTTGGTAATGTTTTGTACTCTGTTTATGCCTTGTATTAGGGCTCCTAGGGTTGTCCCTATTTTTTCTTTCGTGGTCTTTATCATTTTAGTCTTTATGTTTAGGTCTTTGATCCACTTGGAGTTAGTTTTTGTGCATGGTGTGAGGTATGGGTCCTTTTTCATTTTTTTGCAAATGGATATCCAGTTATGCCAGCACCCTTTGTTAAAAAGACTATCTTTTCCCCAATTAACTGACACTGGGCCTTTGTCAAATATAAGCTGCTCATATGTGGATGGATTTATGTCTGGGTTCTCAATTCTGTTCCACTGGTCTATGTGTCTGTTGTTGTACCAATACCAGGCTGTTTTGACTACTGTGGCTGTATAATAGGTTCTGAAATCAGGTAGAGTGAGGCCTCCCACTTTCTTCTTCTTTTCCAGTAATGCTTTGCTTATCCGAGGCTTCTTTCCCTTCCATATGAGGTTGGTGATTTGTTTCTCCATCACATTAAAAAATGTCGTTGGAATTTGGATCGGAAGTGCATTGTATGTATAGATGGCTTTTGGTAGAATAGACATTTTTACTATGTTAAGTCTTCCTATCCATGAGCAAGGTATGCTTTTCCACTTAAGTATGTCCTTTTGAATTTCTTGTAGTAGAGCTTTGTAGTTTTCTTTGTATAGGTCTTTTACATCCTTGGTAAGATTTATTGCTAAGTATTTTATCTTCTTGGGGGCTACTGTGAATGGTATTGATTTGGTTATTTCCTCTTCGATGTTCTTTTTGTTGATGTAGAGGAATCCCAGTGATTTTTGTATGTTTATCTTATAAGCTGAGACTCTGCCAAACTCTTCTATTAGTTTCAGTAGTTTTCTGGAGGATTCCTTAGGGTTTTCTGTGTATAAGATCATGTCATCTGCAAATAGAGGTAATTTTACTTCCTCCTTGCCAATCCGGATGCTCTTTATTTCTTTGTCTAGCCTAATTGCTCTGGCTAGGACTTCTAGCACGATGTTGAATAAGAGAGGTGATAAAGGGCATCCTTGTCTGGTTCCCGTTCTCAAGGGAAATGCTTTCAGGCTCTCTCCATTTAGAGTGATGTTAGCTGTTGGCTTTGCATAGATGCCCTTTATTACGTTGAGGAATTTTCCTTCAATTCCTATTTTGGTGAGAGTTTTTATCGTAAATGGGTTTTGGACTTTGTCAAATGCCTTTTCTGCATCAATTGATAAGATCTGTGGCTTTTGTCTTTTGTTTTATTTATATGGTGGATTACATGAATGGTTTTTCTAATATTAAAGCAGCCTTGCATACCTGGTATAAATCCCACTTGGTCATGGTGAATTATTTTTTTGATATGTTGTTGAATTCTATTGGCTAGAATTTTGTTGAGGATTTTTGCATCTATGTTCATGAGAGATATAGGTCTGTAACTTTCTTTTTTTGTGATGTCTTTACTTGGTTTTCGTTTCAGGGAGATGGTAGCTTCATAGAATGAGTTGGGTAGTATTCCGTCATTTTCTATGCTTTGAAATACCTTTAGTAGTAGTGGTGTTAACTCTTCTCTGAAAGTTTGGTAGAACTCTGCAGTAAAGCCATCTGGGCCAGGGCTTTTTTTTGTTGGGAGTTTTTTGATTACCGTTTCAATCTCTTTTTTTGTTATGGGTCTATTTAGTTGTTCTACTTCTCATTGTGTTAGTTCAGGTAGGTAGTGTTTTTCTAGGAATTCATCCATTTCTTCTAAGTTTGCAAATTTGTTGGAGTACAATTTTTCGTAATAATCTGATATGATTCTTTTAATATCAGTTGGGTCTGTTGTTATGTGGCCCTTCTCGTTTCTTATTTGGGTTATTTGTTTCCTTTCCTGTATTTCTTTTGTCAGTCTGACCAATGGTTTATCAATTTTGTTGATTTTTTCAAAGAACCAGCTTTTGGCTTTGTTAATTCTTTCAATTGTTTTTCTGTTCTCTAATTCATTTAGTTCAGCTCTAATTTTTATTATTTGTTTTCTTCTGGTGCCTGATGGATTCTTTTGTTGCTCACTTTCTATTTGTTCAAGTTGTAGGGACAGTTCTCTGATTTTGGCTCTTTCTTCTTTTTGTATGTGTGCATTTATCGATATAAATTGGCCTCTGAGCACTGCTTTTGCTGTGTCCCAGAGGTTTTGATAGGAAGTATTTTCATTCTCGTTGCATTCTATGAATTTCCTTATTCCCTCCTTAATGTCTTCTATAACCCAGTCTTTTTTCAGGAGGGTATTGTTCAGTTTCCAAGTATTTGATTTCTTTTCCCAAATTTTTCTGTTATTGATTTCTACTTTTATAGCCTTGTGGTCTGAGAAGATGCGTTGTAATATTTTGCTGTTTTGGATTCTGCAAAGGTTTGTTTTATGACCTAATGTGTGGTCTATTCTAGAGAATGTTCCATGTGCGCTAGAAAAAAGTATACTTTGCAGCAGTTGGGTGGAGAGTTCTGTATAAGTCAATGAGGTCAAGTTGGTCGATTGTTGTAATTAGGTCTTCCGTGTCTCTATTGAGCTTCTTACTGGATGTCCTGTCCTTCTCCAAAAGTGGTGTGTTGAAGTCTCCTACTATAATTGTGGAGGTGTCTATCTCACTTTTCAGTTCTGTTAAAATCTATGTATCTTGCATCCCTGTCATTGGGTGCGTAAATATTTAATATGGTTATATCTTCCTGATCAATTGTCCCGTTTATCATTATGTAGTGTCCTTCTTTATCCTTTGTGGTGGATTTAAGTCTAAAGTCTATTTTGTCAGAAATTAATATTGCTAATCCTCTTCTTTTTTGCTTACTGTTTGCTTGATATATTTTTTTCCATCCTTTGAGTTTTAGTTTGTTTGTGTCTATAAGTCTAAGGTGTGTCTCTTGTAGGCAGCATATAGATGGATCGTGTTTCTTTATCCAGTCCGAGACTCTCTGTCTCTTTATTGGTGCATTTAGTCAATTTACATTCAGCGTAATTATAGGTAAGTGTTTAGTGTTGTCATTTTGATGCCTTTTTATGTGTGTTGTTGACAATTTCATTTTTCCACTTATTTTTTGTGCTGAGACGTTTTTCTTTGTAAATTGTGAGATCCTCATTTTCATGGTATTTGACTTTATGTTTGATGAGTTGTTACTTTTTTTTGGTTCTTATTTTGAGTTATGGAGTTGTTATACCTCTTTGTGGTTACCTTAATATTTACCCCTATTTTTCTAAGTAAAAACCTAACTTGTATTGTCCTATATCGCCTTGTATCCCTCTCCATATGGCAGTTCTATGCCACCTGTATTTAGTCCTTCTTTTTGATTATTGTGATCTTTTACATATTGACTTCAATGATTCCCTGTTTTGAGCATTTTTTTTTAATTGATCTCAATTTGTTTTTCTGATTTCCCTATTTGAGTTGATATCAGGTTGTTTTGTTCTGTGACCTTGTGTTGCGCTGGTATCTAATATTATTGGTTTTGTGACGAAACAATTTTCTTTAGTATTTCTTGTAGCTTTGGTTTGGTTTTTGCAAATTCTCTAAGCTTGTGTTTGTCTGTAAATATCTTAATTTCGCCTTCATATTTGAGAGAGAGTTTTGCTGGAAATATGATCCTTGGTTGGCAGTTTTTCTCCTTCAGTGCTCTGTATATGTCATCCCATTGCCTTCTTGCCTGCATGGTTTCTGCTGAGTAGTCTGAATTATTCTTATAGATTCTCCCTTGAAGGAGACCTTTCTTTTCTCCCTGGCTGCTTTTAAAATTTTCTCTTTATCTTTGGTTTTGGCAAGTTTGATGATAATATGTCTTGGTGTTTTTCTTTTTGGATCAATCTTAAATGGGGTTCAATGAGCATCTTGGATAGATATCTTTTCGTCTTTCGTGATCTCAGGGAAGTTTTCTGTCAGCAGATCTTCAACTATTTTCTCTGTATTTTCTGTCCTCCCTCCCTCTTCTGGGACTCCAATCACATGCAAGTTATCCTTCTTGATAGAGTCCCACATGATTCTTACGGTTTCTTGATTTTCTTAAATTCTTTTATCTGATTTTTTTTCAGCTATATTGGTGTTAATTCCCTGGTCCTCCAGATGTCCCACTCTGCATTCTAATTGCTCGAGTCTGCTCCTCTGACTTCCTATTGCATTGTCTAATTCTATAATTTTATTGTTAATCTTTTGGATTTCTGCATGCTGTCTCTCTATGGATTCTTGCAACTTATTAATTTTTCCACTATGTTCTTGAATAATCTTTTTGAGTTCTTCAACTGTTTTATCAGTGTGTTCCTTGGCTTTTTCTGCAGTTTGCTTTATTTCATTTCTGAGGTCATCCCTGATGTCTTGAAGCATTGTGTAAATTGTTTTTTTATGTTGTGTATCTGATAATTCCAGGATTGTATCTTCACTTGGGAAAGATTTTGATTCTTTTGTTTGGGGGGTTGTAGAAGCTGTCATGGTCTGCTTCTTTATGTGGTTTGATATCGACTGCTGTCTCTCAGCCATCACTAAGATATTGTAGTGATTTATTCTATATTTGCTCACCAAGTCTTATCTTGTTTTGTTTTCTTTCAATATACTTGGATGGGCTACTAGATTGTGCTGTCTTGTTTGTTGTAGCCCTTGACTTACTTGTGACCTATTACCAGCTGGTCTGGGCTGTTGCCAGATATATATTCCTCAGTCTATTCATTATTCTTGAGTAGAATCTGATTTTGGGTCAGCAAGTGTGTGCTGCACTGTAACACCTATCCACCTCGAGAAGTAGTGGTGATAGTTGTGTGCACCAGATTCTATTAGCAGCTGGGGTTCACACTCCAGTGGGGGCAGGATGCTGACAGACTTCTCCCAAGGGTCAGTGAGGTAAGTGTGTCTGTATTCCTAAAGCACCTTGGTGGGAGGGCTCTGCAGCTGTACCTTAGGCCCCCAATGCAAGTACCTCTACAGATTGGTAGGTGTCACCCTCCTTAGACCCCTAAGGCAAGAGGCTAGGTGGGCTGGGGGGAGCTTCAGCCCTCAGTTCCCTGTTGTGGGTCAGTTAGGACTCTGTTGAATACTCAGAGATATCAGACCTGGGAAACTTGTTTTTCCAGTAAATCCGCTAAAAAAAATGGAGTCAGATCCCTTTCAGAAATGCCTTTGCATTATAACAGCCACCTTGTTCCCTGTAGGGATGAAAGCCCGAGATATGGATCATATATGCTTGGCTAGAGCTGGTTCTGTGTTTTTAGTCCAATTAGGGAAGGATTTTTGGTCCCTGGGTTTTTTGTGGTTGCTTCTCTCAGGCCAGAAGAATGGGTTAGGAAAAGACCAAAAAAAAAAAAAAAAAAAGGGAAAAGCAAAGCCATGTAGCCGGAGCCGTTATCCCTCTGGCTCAGGAAATTCCAATGTTAATGAAGCCGCCTGGGAAGGGGAGGGGAGGGTACAGAAAAACCGGAGAGAGTAGCAACCCGGAATATAGACAAAGTTGCTTATCTTGCTTGGGATGACTATTTTATCTGAGATTCCCAAGGGGCTTGTCGCCTATGTGTGCTGGCTGTGTAGAGATTGCCCCCTAGGGTCTGGCCTGCTGAAGCAGCAGTCAGATGCTCCGCTGCCAGTCCAAAGCTCAGCGTCAAGGTTCCCCGGCTGGGACGCTGAACTCCTGGCTCCAAAATCAGTCGCTGCCTCCCGGAGACTTCTCCTCCCACCAGCCGTGTTGCCGAGCCGTCTGGGTTGACCGGCTGGGCCCCCTCCCGGGGTTAGTTCAGGGGGGTAGGGCTGCGCCCCGTGTTTACGCAGTGACAGGATGCCGTGCTCAGCTCCCTGTACCCGGTCCAAATCCCAGCGCCAAGATTCCCCGGCTGGGACACTGCAGTCTCAGCTCCAAAACCAGTCACTGCCTCCCGGGGACTTCTCCTCCCACCAGCCGCGTGGCCACGCCACCCGTGCTGACTGGCTGGGCCCCCTTCCAGGGTCAGTTCAGGGGGGTAAGGCTGTGCCCCGTGTTTGTGCCTTCACAAGATGTTGTGTTCAGCTCCCCTGTGCCCAGACCTAAGCCCGGCACCAAGGTTACGTGACTGGGACGCTGGCTCCAGGCTCCAAAAACAGTTGCTGCTTCACCGTAGTTGTTCATTCTCCCTTGAGCATATTTTTTGACTGCAGTTCAAACCTCTCTCAAACTCTTCTCAGATTTACCCTAAATTAATTATACCATATGTCACTACTCTGATGCTTATTAACTACTTCATTTATGTGCATTTGTCTGGCACATAGTGTAATTAGCGTGCAGTGGGAATGGTCTTGCTGGGAAAGTTGGAAATGGTTGTGTGCTTAGATCAACCCATAATAAAAACTTAATCCTTCTTATTGGAGCCCTGGTAGTGCAGTGGTTAACAGCTCAGGCTGCTAACCAAAAATTCAGCAGTTTGAATCCACCGGGTGCTCCTGGGAAACCCTGCTGGGCAGTTCTGTCTGTCCTATAGGGCCACTATGAGCCAGATTTGACTTGATGGCAACTGTTTTTTTTGTTGTTGTTCATTTGTTTGGAATGCTTGTCTTACCTCATTTGTGTGGCTGATTCACCTCTAAAACTTAGATTTAAAATATTCCACTCTAGCACCTTCTAACTTTAGGCTCAGTTTCTCACGTATCTTTAGAAGAGCCACAATCACTGAACATCAGGACCACGAAGCCATTGATAGGATCTCCTCTGTCTTGACTTTATTCCTTGTCTAACTTAGGTTCTAGACCCATCATTTAATCATTCCTTCATAAATAACTTGGCCTCCTTTACTCTTTCCCTCCTTTGTGATTGCTTAGAAAAAACCGAAACTCTGAATCCAAATACTTTTTCCTCTGTAAGAGATTGAAACTTGCTAGGAAAATAAATAAATAAATAAAATTCTTAAATAAACTTTTGGTTTTACATTAAATTTGTCATCAACAGCTTCAAATGTAAACCCAACACTACCCAGAATTTTTACTATGTAATGCCCCCCCAGTGACTGGGCCCAAATCCATCAAGTTTCCAAGACAGAATCCTAAGAATCAAATTTGGTTTCTATACTGAATATATCATTTCTAGTTCATCAGTTCATCAGTATGTCTACCTGAGTATTCTAAAACTTATCCACTCAAATTTGTTTTTCTGTCCCCAGCTTGGTCCAGCCCACCATCATCTCATGCCTGGACTATGTAATTGTCTTCTAACTGGTTGCTCTGCTTCTACTCTTTTTCTCGCTCCTGTTTATTCCCCTTGTCATTAAGGTCTTTTTGGTCCACTCTATCTAAACTGGTGGTGCAGTGGCTAAGAGCTTTGGCTGCTAACCAAAAGGTTGGCATTTAAATACACCAGCTGCTCCTTGGAAACTCTATGGGGCAGTCCTACTCTATCACATATGGTCACTGTGAGTTGGAATTGACTTGATAGTACCCAAAACAACATTTTCATTTAATGACCACAAAATTAGACTAAAATTTTGGTGAAGATGAGACCTATATTTGTCTGATTTATCCTTTTATAAGCGACTAATGCTGCGTGTGCAACACAGTAGGTAATTAGTAAGGTATTTTTTTTTTTAAACAAATGTGTCACACAAATAACAAATAGCAGACCTGTGATTCATTCCTGCATCTGATTGGAATGATTTTATTCACATGCTCTTTATCTATAACCTTGATGTGGATAAATTACATTGGCAGATTTCCGTATAGCCAACTCTTCTTGCATTCTTTAGAGAAAAAAGTATTTGTTAGTTAAAAAATATTTTTGACACTTTGCTGAACTTGATTTGCTAGGATTGTGTTTAGGATGTAAATACTGACAGCCACATTCATTAGTATAGAGGAGACAGTAGACAACAGTGATTTAGAACACAGACCTTGGACTCATGTGGACATGGCTATGAATGCAGTTGCTGTGTGAATTTGGGCAAGACTTCATCTCTCTGAGCCTTACCTACACAGTGGGGATAATAGTTTCCACCCCAAAGTGTTTCTCTTTCATACCTAAAGGAGATGATTAAACAAGAAAATAGTATACAAAGAACTTAAATAAGCACTCAGAAAGCACTCCAAGTGTTGGAGTCATTATTACAAAGAAGGCTGCTGCATGGCTTCCTTTCCTACATTTTCATCCACGTTTGTGTCTCAAGCTTATATCCAGGATCTCTGTCTTCTGAATTTCAGACAAGTCCTTATTTCAGTTTCAAGCCACTCCATCCCTCACGTCTCACCTCTTTTCCTATAGGACATCATCAGACCAGGACATCCCAAGGACTCAGCTCCTCATCCCCCAAGACTCTGTTTCCCAAATTATCTTTTTCCCATCTGGGGCTGAGAAGGGGGGTAGGAGAGGAGAAAGGAGATAAAGGAGCTCACAAAGCCCTCAAGATTTACTCTTCAGAGTCCCAGAATGGTTACCTCTACAGCTGACCCATCATAAAAGACCCATCTTTTTGTATGGTCTGTAAGCTTCAGGGCCATGGGAGGGGAGCAGAGGCTATACTGGACCTAGATAGGAAGAGTGACTAGGAGGTGCTGACCAGGGAGTGCAGATGGATATAAATGGAAATGTGCACCTTGTGTGTCCTCCAATATTTCACAGTAGGGTGGAAGAAAACAGAGAGGCACCAAAGGTAGGTGCTAAGGGTCACAGAGAATATTAAAATAACGATATAAATTGCTTCCTTAATGGAGTGATTCCTTTAATTATCTTGCTTTCATTCTGCATCGTTAGTCCTTCCTTAAACATTTAAGCATGCTGCAATATCTTTCATTCCTATCCTGCTTTTTATGCTCTTAAAAGCTTTAAATGCAGTGCTTTGGCTTCGTATTCAACTCTCCTGATCTCCACATCCTTACTGACTTTTTAACTCCCTTCATTCTGGTTCCTACTGCTACCAGGCCAATGAATCATTTTTGTTCAGGTCACTAATGAAAGCCTTATTTCAAATTTGATGGATATTCACTTGTGCTCATGTTATTAAACTTCTATGTAACTGACAAGTTGGTGAAATTTTTCTAGTTTTTCCTTGGCACCATATTTTGATTTCCTTCATATGTTTCTAGCCCCTCCATTCATGTCTTTTTTTTTTTTTTTTCCTCTTTCCACCCTCTAAATATTAGTGCTTTCCCAGGGTTCCCATATCAGCCCAATGCTTTATTACTCTATAGGCTGTGTGCTGATTCTTTCTGAATTTACGTCTTAAAGCTATGACTTTTCTAACTTGTTCAAACTCTTCATTTCCAGCAGTCTAAAATAAATCCTACTTGCAGATTACAAACACCTCAGCCTTAACATATCCCAATACACACTAAACTTTCTCATTTTCTGTGTTTCACATCTTGGTGATTCTACTTATTATAATACTCAAGTCAAAAACACCTGGTGTCATTCTGAGTTTATCACCTACCTTCTCTTTTGTGACTAATTTGTCGCTAAGTTCTGTCTACAGTATCACTGAAATATGTCCTTTGTTCCCATCTTTATTACTTCAGCATTTGTTCAGATACTGATCACTTTTTATCTGGACTATTGCAGCTTTCATTCTTCCTGCTTCTGCTCTCACCTTCCACAAATAACATTGTATACATAACCAAAATAAAAAAAACCCTGATACCGTCGAGTCGATTGTGACTCATAGAGACCTTATAGGATAGAGTAGAACTGCTCCATATGGTTTCCAAGGAGGGGCTGGTGGATTCAGACTGCCAACTTTTTGGTTAGCAGCTGAGCTTTTAACCACTGGGGCTGTATACACAGTAATTAAAAAAAAAATAGACAAGGTGTCTTCTCTCATGAACTTATTATGATCTAATAAAGTTCAGGTTGAGGATTTTGTTTTTTGTTCCATTAGCAACAGGAAGCAACTGACATATTTTAAGCAAATGAGTGACAAGTTTAAGATTTAAAGATATTTATCCGATTTCAGGATAGAATTGGTTTAAAAAGAAACCTCGAATGCATTAGGAGGCAATTTCAGTATTTCATTCAAGAGATAATGGTACCTTAGTCTTGGGTGGTGACAGAGAAATGGAGAAATGGTGGATTCAAGAGCTAATTAAAAGAAAAAATTGAAAGGTCTTGGTGGTGGGTTTATAATGGATTAAGACAGTGCATGATATGTTCAAGCTGTTGTCTAGGCTTTGGCTTCTAGAGCAAGCTAGATGTTTGTGCTATTCGCTGAGACAGGAGATGCTAGAAAAAGACTGGGTTTCAGGGAAAAATTGAGTTAATTTTGGACTTTTTGAGTTTCAGATATCTTTGAGAGACTCAAGTTGTTATGTCAAGTAGGCCATTGGAGAGGGCTAGATCAGGGGTATAATTTAGTAATCATTGCATAGAGATGATAATTGCCTGAGGATATGGAGAAGAAAAAAAGAGGTGAAAGAGGGTAGGAGTAGAGCAGAGGAGAGAAGAAATGCAACGAGGATCTAGGACTTAACTTTGAAATTGATGTCAAGGTAGACCACTAAAACCAGTTGCTGTTGACTTGGTTCTGACTCATAGCGACCCTATAGGACAGAGCAGAGCTGCCCTGTAGGGTTTCCAAAGAGTGGCTGGTGGACTCTAACTGCCGGCCATTTGGCTAGCAGCCAAATGCTTAACCACTGCGCCACCAAGGTAGAGGATGATGAACGTGTAAGAAAAAATGAGGAAAGACCAGGATGTGTGAAGTAAACCAGGAGATCATGATGCAAATTAAACCAGAGAGTATATTTCAAGGAGGAGAATTTGATCAAATGTTTCAACAAGATTCAGCAATGGGGAGGCCATTGGTGATTTTTTTGAGAGCCATTTTCTGGAACTAACTCTTTCATTGCTATTGGATTAATGGTATACCAACCACTTTTTATACCTCTGAATCTTAGAGGTAAGGTATTATTGAAGTTTTTATGCATTTAGCGGTGGGTCCCTTTTGAAAAGCATGAAGCTCAGGAGACTGGAGCTGGAACTTCGTTGTTGAGTAGGTTGAGCATTCTATTAGGTGATGCTTCTTGGATGTGTTAGTTTTGTCCTTTATTTCTGTGAGATAGGGCTTGCAAGCATAATTATGGCTTTCCTGTGTGATGGTCAGAGACCCCTAATGGGTTTGTTCTGGTTTTTCTGTATTGTTTGTTTGGCAAACAAAAGGTTCCCCATGTAAGCTAATGTAACCGATTTTTCTCTGTGAGATAGTACTTGCTGTCACCTTCTGAGAGAGGAAATAGAGTTTGAGATGTGAAAAAAATGAAGGAGTTTTGAAAAGGGGCTTGGCAAGAGAAGAAGTTTGACCCGTAAATATTTGTAGGATGGATAGGCAATAGGGAGAGCCTATTTAATGTTGGTGATCAAAAATTTACAGTAAAAGCACCTTTTTCTCTTCTGTTATGCTTAATCCAGGAGACTGGGATCCTCAGGTACAGGACTTTAAAAAATGAATATATTCATATAGGATTGGGCTTTTATCAAAAGCCTGACCTAATCAACTTTTACATTCTATTTCCTCCTATTATACCATGAATTTGGAAAAGAGATGTAATAAGATTATCCATCTCAAATTATACTGGTGTATGATTTTTTATGATAGGAAGTGAGGGTTTAATCAAAGATCTCTCCATCTCCTCCACCTGAATATGAAGCAATTGTCTAAAAAAACACCTGTTGAAGAAACTTCTTATCCACCATAGGTATACTGCCTCCTTTGTCATATACTACAGCTCTGGTGGCACAGTGGTTAAAGCGCTCAGCTGTTAACGAAAGGCAGCTGACCCATCAGCCACCCCATGTAGCAGATATAGTAGTCTGCTTCCGTAAATATTTACAGCCTTGGAAAACCTGTGGGGCAATTCTACTTTATCCTATAGGGTTGTTATGAGTTGGAATCTACTTGACGGCAGGTTTTTTTTTTTTCATATAATAAGTTATTGCAAAAATTACAGTGTGTTCTTGTCCTATCTCTTTTATGCTATTAGGATTTTACTTTTCTTTTGCTGGTACCATACTAACCTAATTTGTTGCAAATTTTAAATATATTTTAATGTATTTTGAGTTTACTCCCTATCATTTATCCTCTTTTCAAATCTTTATAGTTTTTCCACTGATTAATTTTTCTTTCCATGAACTACAGCATTATTTGTCTCCAGCTTTAGGATATTGCTGAAATTTGCCTTATTTAGGAAAGGTCTCTTACATAACATTATCTACCTGAAGAGTAAGTGAAAAGCATACTTTTGAAACAATTAAAAAAATTTTCTTTTTTACATGCCCCTGCAAATAATCAAGAGAAGCCCCCTCAACTGAAGATTCATCCCATGGAATCATCCAGCAACTCTTCTGCCACTCCAGTCTCTGAATTCCTCCTCATTTGCTTCCCTAACTACCAGGGTTGGCAGCACTGGCTGTCCCTCCCCCTCAGCCTCCTCTTCCTTGTGGCCATGGGGGCCAATGCCACACTCCTGATCACCATCTGTCTGGAAGCTACTCTGCACCAGCCCATGTACTACCTGCTTAGCCTCCTCTCCCTGCTGGACATCGTGCTCTGCCTCACTGTCATCCCTAGGGTCCTGGCCATCTTCTGGTTTGACCTCAGGTCTATCAGCTTCTCTGCCTGCTTCCTCCAGATGTTCATCATGAACAGTTTCTTCCCCATGGAGTCTTGCACATTTATGGTCATGGCTTACGATCGCTATGTGGCCATCTGCCACCCACTGAGATACCCATCCATCATCACTGACCAATTTGTGGCCAAGGCTACTGTCTTCATTGTGGCACGAAATGCTGTCCTTGCTGCACCTATTCCTATCTTCATTGCCCGACTCCATTATTGTGGGAAAAATGTCATTGAGAACTGCATCTGTGCCAACCTGTCTGTGTCCAGGCTTTCCTGTGACAATTTCACCCTTAACAGAATGTATCAATTTGTGGCTGGCTGGACCCTTCTGGGCTCTGACTTCATCCTTATATTCCTGTCTTACACCCCCATTCTAAAAGCTGTCCTAAGATTCAAGACTGAGGGGGCTGCAGTCAAGGCTCTGAGCACGTGCGGCTCCCATTTCATTCTCATCCTGTTCTTCAGCACCATCCTGCTGGTTGTGGTGCTCACAAATGTGGCCAGAAAGAGGATTCCCATGGACATCCTTATCCTGCTCAATGTCCTTCATCATCTCATTCCACCTGCCTTGAATCCTATTGTGTATGGGATTCGGGCCAAAGAGATAAAGCAAGGAATTCAGAAATTGCTGCAGAGAGGGATGTGAATATGTGAAATAGGTTGCTAATTCTTCCTCTTTCCTCCTCAGTGATTTTTGCCTAGGCTGTGAGGCAGAGAACAGCATGGGGAGTGACCATTTTTAAATACACTGGGGCTCAGTTCATAACCAACCCTGATTCCTTTCTGTACTCTCTTTGCCTGGTTCAGGTGGAGGTAGGCAAGAGAAAGAAATCCATATTTCTTGAGTATCTGCATTGAACCTACACAATTATATACACGATCATATTTAAGCAAGTTCTCAGAACATCCCTGCAGGCATTATTACTCTAGTATGTATACATACTAGAAAACTGATGCTTTTAATTAGAGGGGGGAAACTGCCAAAGATCACATAGCTGGGAAACAATAGAGTAGAAATTAAAATCTAGACTCTAGAGCCTAAGTTCTTTCTACCCACAGAAATACCAGTTTGAGTACTATTGAAGCTGGAGACCAGACCTCTATCCCACTCTCCTTTGGCCTGTGTTTTATCCTTGGTATCCATACGTATCTCCTTCTTGTATCTTTTTCCTTGAGGGCCATGGAGTTTTCAGAGAAGGCAGAGTCCTGCCTGACAAAAAATCTGCAGGACTTCAAAAAAGAGCATTCGTAATAATATAAACAATACCAGCTTTCTAGTCTATCTTTCATAGCCTCACAACCTTCAGGGAAGTCTTGGTAATGACGATACAGATAGGGAGGCAGGTGTGGGGAAGGGGCACTAATAGGACAGGAAAGAGGGAAACTGACTAGGACAGTGATTTGGCTAATTTCCCTATATGTTTAAACTACACATGCAGTGAACTTAAAACCAAGTCTTATTTGATCTGGTGACTGTGCCTAAGAACTCTAGTTGAAGGTGGGAAGACATAACATAGTGTCAAGTTTCTGGATGACAGTAGGTTTTGTTAGGAGAAAACATACACACGCAAATACAGACTCAAACCTGTTATTTTTAGAGAATATATTATAAGCGATTGGTTAATTGAGGTTGATTACTTGAAAACCACAAAGGGGACATTGAGGTAACACACAGAGATAGTACCTGCAGGTAGAACCTTCTACTCTTAAAGTTGGAGTGAACAAAGGGAAGAGATTGGGTCATTTCAATCTAAAGGCTCAGATGGAATGGGGGCTCAGATCTCTGAGAAGGGGGTACTGCCCTATCTGGTACTGGTGCCACAGAAGTTCAGAGGGAGTGCCCCTTAGAGTTGGGACTAAAACCTCTGAGGATGGGCCATTACACTGCTGGTGCTGCCTCTCCTGTGGTGGTTCGGCGAGGCTGGTTCTGAGAGTTCTAAAACCAAAACCAAACCCCATTCAAATAACCAACCAACCAACCCACAAACCAAAAACTCTGGAAACTGGAATTAACTCCACTGACAAGATAAATAAAAAAAAAAAATAGCCATTGTTAAAGGGATGCTGCTAAGACAGGGATAGACAGGAAGGAACAAGTGCCTTCCCTCATGCTTCAACCTTCTTGTTTCCCTCTGGTGCTATGTTTAGGTGGAAACTAAGAGGGAACCAGCTGATAGAAGGATCCCAAAGTCCTACCCCCAGTATCATAAAAGAGAGTATAGACAGGGGGGTTTGGGGCTGACAGACAAACATTAATCAAGGGCACAGCTCCAATTGTTTCTGTGTCTGGAAGCTTATGACTATAAAAGGGACAGCTGCAATAGCACCTGCACTACACGATGGCTCCCCCGGGAACTGGACACAGAATCAAGTGCCCCAGTGCAGGTGGGCAAAGAGACATGGGATAATGTTATAGGGGCAGCATTCCGAGCTATAGAAGAATTTGGCATTAAGTGAGCAGCAAGAATAGAGACAGACTTGCCCACACTATAGGAACTAGATAGAGTAATTGCAGCCCAATGCTGACGTGGAATCCAGGGGCAGAGTTCTTCTGAAGTCACACACACAACACTTTGCAGTAGCAACCTAATATTTGTCATTGTTAGAAGGGGATTCTCTAACAGGGCTTCTCTCCAATGGTTGCTGGAAAAGTTGTATCTACCACCACCCTCTGAGGACATATGGGCCAACTTGAGGCTAAAAAGCCTAAAATGAGACTAACAATCTCAATGTCCTTACGTACTGATAATAATGATAGTAATAAAAAAGAAAATAAAAGCTAATATGTTTTGAATATTTTCAATATATCAGTATCTGTGTATAATATGTTTAATTCTCATAAGAGCCTTCTGTGGATGATTCTTTGTAAAAATGAGGTTTCATTTTTTTTTAACTGTTTTTGTAGAAAGCATGAAGTGCAATAGGGGTAGAATACATCTGTAGTCAGGTGATATTTTGAAACATTTATCCACTCTTTTGTTCTTTCCAAGAATGCTTTCTCTCTCTACCCCTGCTATGCTTTCACCCAGGGACCCTCTGGAATTCAAACCTAGAAGAGACTCAAACAGGAGTCTCTGTCAGCTGGGCAACACTCAGACCTTAATTCCTGACCTGGGCTTCTCTAGATCTATGTACGATGACCAAGACAATTATGAGAAATTTGGACTGGAAACAGATGGGGATAGACACTACTAACTTGTTAGGGAGCTTTAAAGGATGTAGGGACCTACACATCACTGGTCATCCCTCACAGGGACTAGCACAACTTTTGGCACATTGTAGTACTCAGGAAATATTCCCTTACTTATGGTACTGAGGTGGCTGAGTGGAGGTGACACACTGTGTCTACGCAAATCTTTAGTTGAGTGGTAGTTATTGTTGTCAGCTGTCTTTGAGTCAGCCCCCAATGGGTGGTGATCCTGTGCGCAGTGGAATTGGACTGTTGTGATCCATGGGTTTTCAGTGGCTGAATTTTCAGAAGTAGATTGCCAGGCCTTTCTTCTTAGCCTATAAGCTCTGCTGAAACCTATCCAGCATCACAGCAACACGCAAGCCTCCACTGACACAGGAGGTGCCTTGGCTGGATCTTCTGCATGGAAGGAGAGAATTCTACCACTGAACCACCACTGCCCCCTGAGTAATAGTAAGGCCAAAAAAACAAAAAACAAAAAACCCAGACCAGTTGCTGTTGAGTTGATTCCAACTCGTAGCCAACCTATAGGACAGAGTAGAATTGCCCCATAGGGTTTTCAAGGAGCGGGATAACTCAAAAAGTCAGAGCTAGAATGACAGACACAACCCTGCTGAAAAGTTCCCATAGTGTGAAAAACATCCTCTCAGTAGAAATCCTTCAACACTATCTTGGTTGGGTAAAATGAAGTAGCATAAATTAAAGACATTTTAAGTTGGTGAGGTAGAGATGTTTTGTCTGTTAATTTTGACTGAGAAAATCTGTAAACAGTGACTTTGCAAATAGAATCTGACTATGCTTTGTACTGAGAGAGGGTGTATTAAGAACAGGAGGAGGTGGAGAGAAGTGTCTTACCTACAGACACTCACTTCACCCTATGATTTTCAGGTTAGTTACATTTGTATGAGGAATTTGCACGCAGAACCATTTGAGAAGAAAACCTGATGCCATTGAATATAGCTATTCAGGACCAGAGCCAGCTTAAATCAAGACCCAATGCCTAAAAGAGCAACAGGTTCCCTGGAATGAAATTATTTGGAGGAAAAAGAGCATCTATGTTGGTGGCCAATGCTCAAAACAAAGACCTGAGTATTGCTGAGGGAACAATACCACATTTTCAAAGTACAAAGTGGGGTTTCATAAACCTCATAGTACATAGCCTTCCTGATACTCTGTTGTACTTTGGGGCATATTCCGAGCATATGGGTGTTAACAATGAGAGCTGTAACCTCAGGTACCCAGTGTGGGACATCAAGGCTGCACAGCTGAGAAACCTGAACAGCAAAGGCATTATTGCAGAGAGCCTAAGAAAACTCTTCATCACTGCCCAGCCAACATTGTCTCCTTGTGGCAATCAGCAGGAATAGCATTACTGGAGTGAATTCTTAATTCTCAACCTCTGCTTGATGTGTGAAAGAAAGAGGGCCCACAAATCTATATTCAGAAAACTGGAGATCTTGAACACTCAAGGGGAAGTGTAATGGGTAGTTTCTTAACAAAAAAACTTTTAAGAAGCCAAGCTCATGTTTATTTGGCAATAAATCCCCTCAAAAACCTGACAGGCTTCTGATCTATTTGTCTCTTAATATTTTCATGTGCTCATAATCAGGCCTTAAGAATCTTCTTAGGTACAATTTCAAATTTTTCTTTCTTTTCTTTGTTCTCTGTACACTCTGTTTACTCAGCCAATCAATACCAACGAGAGCATTTCTCTGTTTCTTTTTCCTGTTGTGGGGTCAATACTGTTTGGTGCCACCAACTTCACTTTCTTCTTGCACTCAACTTTTCCTTAGTTAAAATGGATTGCACAGCTCACCAAGATAATAAACATGCTGTAATGATCACCATGTGTCATTCTTCCTAGTCTCCAGAGAGTGGTGGATTGATCAAGGGATTGAGACTAAATGTACGAAAATGCTCTTGAGAAGAAGCTTTCTGACATTCACTTTTAGCATAAAGAGTCCTAGATTTTAAGTTTGGAAGTTAAGTTTAATACCCTGGCTGTGCTATCTTTAGCTATATGAATTGGGGAAAGAATTTGAACTCTCCAAATTTCAGTTTCATAACCTCACAAATCACAAATAAGGATAAGGGCATTTCTTTTATAATTTTATTTTTTTTATTCAATTATATCTATAAAAACATCAACTATAGTTAAGAGAAAGTTCCTAGTGGCAAAAACAGCTTGTGCTCCACTGCTAACCTAAAGATTGGTGGTTCAAACCCATCCAGTGGTACCGCAGAAGAAAAGACTAGGCAATCTGTGTCCATTAAGATTACAGCCAAGGAAACCCTATGGAGCAGTCCTGCTCTGTAACACATGGAGTTGCCAGGAGTTGGAATCGACTCAATGCAACTAACAACAACAACACAGTTAAGAGAGCTGAGTTATCCTGAGCCGGTTTGGGAAGCAGACTGACTCTGGAGCATCGTCTGGAGTCAAACCACATGGATTAAAGTCCTTTTCTACCTTGGACAAGTAATTTAATAACTCTATTATTTTGATTCTTCATCAGTGAATTGTGAATTATCATCTGATATTCTCAGGAATATGTACCTCACTAGATTGTTATGAGGGTTAAGTGCAAAACAGGTTTTAATCAGTGATAATAAGACACATTAAGAACTCAATGAAGATCATTATTATTATTACTAGTATAATGCTTTGTGATTATATGTTAAATTTTGATCTATCTAGGATGGCAGAAACCATTCTTTGATGTACTATATTCCTAACATGTAGCATAGTGCCTTGTACATAACAGGGTGCAAATTAATGCTTGTTAAATGAAAAAGTAAAAATAATTCTCTCCTTGTAACAATCCTGTGTTGGACAGTTCTTTATTTCCATGTTACAGACAAAAAAATTACAGTTCTGAGAGTTTATGTAAATTGGCCAATTAAAAGCAGTCAGGAAATGGCAGAGCAAGGGTTCAAACTCAAGCCTCCAATTTACTCTTTTGAAATATCCCCACGATCTGAGGGTGGATAGAGGTTATTCATTTATAAGAAGGTCTGAGAGGAAGAATATTTTGCCCAGAGTAAACTTTGTGATCTTAACAACACAGATTTTACTGAGCAATGATTCACTCACGAAATAGTTTTCTTCATTTAGCATATTTATCAGCTCTATTTGATGATGCCAACGTCCTTGCAGCTTCACCCACGACCTCTAAGTAGCAAGGTGGAGGTAAGGGGAGAAGAGTAGTCTGTGCATGAAGGGAATGGTATTACATTCAGCCCACATTTTTACCCATATGTTTCATTTTCCAGTGATTGTAGGTAGCAAAGTATGAGACTTAGAACCAGATTCTACTTTCTGTACTATCCTTAAGCTTCCTGTGCCCAAAGCCCAGATGATCCTACATTTAGCCTGAGTATTCCTAAACTAGAAGTCCTGATGGCACAGTGTTTAACTACTCAGCCATTAACCCAAAGGCTGCCAGTTCCAACCCACCGGCCACTCTGTGGAAGAAAGGTGGTAGTCTGTTTCTGCAAAGATTTATAGACTTAGAAACCCTACGGGGCCGTTCTACTTTGACCTATATGGTTACTATGAGTCAGAATCAACTTGACATCAATAGGTTTGGATTATTCCTAACCTAAGGTCCCTGGGTGGTGCAAATGGTTTGCACTCAGCTACTGATAGAAAGGTTGGCAGTTCAAACCCACCCAGTGGCATTATGGAAGAAAATCCTGTTGATCTGCTTCCATAAAGTTTGCAGCCAAGAAAACCCTAGAGAGCTTAGTTCTGCTCTATAACACATGGGATTGCCATGACTTGGAATAGACTTGGCAGCAATGGGTTTAGTTTTTTTTGGTTTTATTCCTAACCTAACCTAAGAAGCATTTGGAGACTGCAAAGAGTATTTCCTAGGTCCTTTTTTTCCTATTGTATATCAATTCAAGATGGTGACTTTACTTAGGAAACAGAGTTTATACAAAGAACAGCCATGAAGGCAAAATCCTGGACATGAGAATGTGTGGGTCAATCAGAGTCATCTCCAGGGATTTGCTTGGGTCCAGACAACAGATGTTTTCACCTGAATGAGAAGGGCTCATAGAGAAATGCTTCTTTGTCCCCTCATTTACCCATAGTCCATGCTCCTTTGATTGCTGGAAATGTTCCTCTGTCACCTCCCTGCACAAAGTTATAGTGCTGAGGATGGTATTATTCAATTCCTTTCCAAAAATTGTATCCAAAGAAAGTTTTCCTGAGAGGTCTGCCTCCACTCAGCTTCCTTACCTTTTCCCCATAGTTTCTTTTCCTTTATTTAGACTCCCCAAGTGCCTTAGAGCTCTCCCACCCTCACTCCACTCTCAATGCTGAATTTAGCCTTTTATACTATACCCTCCTAGGAAATGGACCATAGGGTTCCAGGCTCCAGGTGGTTAATAAGGGCACTAGCTCCCATGAGCTGTGGGAAGAGAAGGAGTAGAGCGGACCCAGAACACATAAAATCAGCCTCCAGTGCCCTGGAAGGGCTCAATTTAAAGGTTTGGCATTCAACAGTCAGAAACAGTAGCAGTGCAGCCTTTGGAAGCTGGTGAGTCTTGAGTTGGGGCCAGGAAAAATACGGGGACAGAGAGAATGAGGAAGGGAGGAGTCCATGATCTTGGTGTGAAAAGAAGATGAAACTCTTTCAACATGGTCTGGTGTTGTAGATGCTAACCCTGCCAAGCGACATAGACCCTGGTATATAATCAGTAGTAGCCAGTGACCTAAGATTTCATCCAGAAATGAGGCTGAGTCATTCTGTGGCCACACAAGGCTTGCGGCCTCAAAACTTCCATAGGCTCAAAGGTCCCCACTCATATCGTGGCTAGGAGGCCTAGTACAAAGTCATCTATGAACCAAGTTGAGTTCTCCTTCTTTTAGGCAATTATAGCTGGGTTTGGACCTTACATTGTAATTTTGATTAGTTTAAGATCTATCTGGTGTTTCCAGAGTACCCATGTCTCATGGTCAGAAACCATGTTTTGTTCATTATCACCCAGAACAAGGAAGTTCCATGACCACCCCTCAGTGAATATTCACTGATGGAGTTGAAATATTGGAGATCAAAGTAATGCCCCAGTGGCTAACCATTCCTCATTTCCCAAATCAGAAGTCTTCAGTTTCACATGTTTGGGGGATGGCATAAGGTAGAAAAACAATTATTTTGGACCATTGTTCAAAGGGAACAGGAAAAATGAATCTGCAGGGTACTATCAGCAAGATTGATCCCTGTTTTGAGGCAAAACAAAAGGGGAAAATGTTTAGCTGTCTAAGAAGTAAACTATCTGGAAAGTAATCATCTTAGTTTCCTAGTGCTGTTGTAACACAAATACCACAAGTGAGTGACTTTAAAGGACATTTATTTTCTCACAGTTCTGGAAGCTAAAAGTCCAAATCGGGGTCTAGGCCATGTCAATTGTTTCCCCTGTAAGGTAATCTTGGGCAGTCTTTGGTCCTCTGGCTTGTAAACGATCCTGGCATAGCACTTGTCTTCTCCCTCATGTACGTGTGTGTGTGTGTAATCAGCCGTTATTATAACTCATAAGTGATTAGATTTAGAACCCACCTTATTCAAGTATGATCTAATGAATATTACAAAGAAAATCCTGCTTCCAAACAAGATTGCATCCACAGGTATAGGGGTTACGATTCTAAAACATATTTGGGGGGGCACAATTCAGCCCATAATTGTAACTGTGCTTTGTACAAACAGAACAGAAAGAACTATCCTCTCACCTCCAAAAGTGTCCATGAACACAGATATTTTTCTCCTACCTCAGAGGAAAAGGCATTTTTCCTCTGGGCAACTGGGCACTTGCTCTTGCCTGGCAATTTGACTAAGATATGCAGCCTGGGGCCCAGCGTGGTTATTATTTATTTACTTATTTTTTTGTTGGGAGATCCACCTTCAATTTTTTCTTCTTCAATTTTGTCCCATTACCAAAGTACCTAACGCAGGAGTCACAGTTTTTGCCATGTAGACAGTACTCACCCCTGGTTTCCAAATATGTAAGTTTTATGTGTGTATGTATGTGCATGAATAGAATAGTGGAGTAAGGAAGATACTTTGTTCATGTCCCCATTTTACCCAAAAGTCCTCACTAATAAAATTGAATTAATCCTCTACTACCTCCCCAGAACCTTATTCCATCAAATATTACTTTTTCCTCTGCAATATTCAACTGACTTTGTTCAATTCTATGGCGTAGAAGGTTGGGCTTTTCCTGATCTTCCTCCAAGGAGTTGGCTAACCTCCTGAAGGAAGGGCTTGGTTAAGTAATTGCCCTTGTCAAGGCTAAATAATGTCAGGCTGAGAGCATGGACTCTAGAGTCAGGCTCCATGGTAAACAGTCCTGGTTTCACCACTTATTGACTGTCTAAGAAACCATGGTGGCGTAGTGGTTAAAAGCTATGGCTGCTAACCAAAAGGTCAGCAGTTCAAATCCTCCAGGAGCTCCTTAGAAACTCTATGGGGACAGATCTACTCTGTCCTATAGGGTCACTATGAGTCGGAATTGACTTGACAACAATGGTTTTTTTTTTCTTTTTAATATTGATCAAACTACTTTGTTTTCCTTTGCCTCTCTTTCATAATTTGTATAATTAGGATAACAATATTAATTACACCCCTGGACGCACAATGGTTAAGTGCTCAGCTGCTAACCAAAAGGTTTTCAGTTCAAACCAATCAGCAACTCTTTGGGAGAAACGACCTGGTAATATGTTCCCATAAAGATTACAACCCAAGAAACTCTATAAGGCAGTTCTACTCTGTCATACAAGATGGCTATGAATGGGAATCAGCTCAACAGCAAAAACAAGTGTTTTTTAAAAGGATGAAGCAATATAAATGAATAGTGAATATAAAGCATTCAGTATAGTGCCTGGCACATGACAGATAGGTACTGAATTTAATGTCAGTGGTGATGATGATACTGATGATTTTAAAACTTCATTGGGACAAGCTAAATATACCAGTGGACCCCAAGTTCCAGTGTATATTTCGCACGTATTTTCTATGCTGATATACTTCTGTCCTACATTTAAAGGTTCCCTGGATTCCCAACTTGATCAAGATACTTTGCATGGCATCACCCAGCAACTCCTCCATTGCTTTAGTCTCTGAATTGCTCCTCATTTGCTTTCCTAACTACCAAAGTTGGCAGCACTGGCTGTCCCTGCCCCTTAGCCTCCTCTTCCTCCTGTTTATGGGGGCCAATGCCACCCTTCTGATCACCGTCTGGCTGGAGGCCTCCCTGCATGAGCCCATGTACTACCTGCTCAACCTCCTCTCCTTGCTAGATATTGTGCTCTGCCTCACTGTCATCCCAAAGGTCCCGGCCATCTTCTGGTTTGACCTCAAGTGTATCAGCTTTTCTGTCTGTTTCCTCCAGATCTTCATCATGAACAGTTTCTTGACCATGGAGTCCTGCACATTCATGGTCATGGCCTATGACTGCTATGTGGTCATCTGCCACCCCCTGCAGTACCCATCCATCATCACTGACCAATTTGTGTCTAGGGCTGCGATCTTTGTTGTGGCCAGGAATGCTGTCTTTTCTCTTCCTGTTCCCATCCTTTCTGCCAGACTGAGATGAGAATATCATCAAAAGCTGCATTTGCACTAACCTGTCTGTGTTCAAACTCTCTTGTGATGACATCACATTTAATCTACTTTATCAATTTTTTTTTTTTTTTTGTGGCAGGCTGGACCCTGCTGGGCTCTGACCTTATCCTTGTTATTCTCTCCTACCTTTTCATCCTGAAAGCTGTGTTAAGGATCAAGGCTGAGGGAGCTGCGGCCACGGCCCTGAGCACCTGTGGTTCCCACTTCATCCTCATGCTCTTCTTCATCACAGTCCTGGTGGTTCTGGTCATCATTAACCTGGCCAGACAGAGAGTTCCCTCAGATGTCCCCACCCGGCTCTATATCCTGCACTATCTCATACCCCCAGCTCTGAAATTAACCAAAGAGATAAAGCAAGGAATCCAGAAGGTGCTGAGGAAGTTGTAAAAGGTAAAAAGGATCAGACTCACCTTTGGAATCATTAATAAAAACAGGGAATTGTTTTTATGTTGTAAAGGAAATGTGAATTTTTAATCCTAGAATGAGTTCTGATTCTGCTTTTTCCTCAGACCTCTGGCAGTAATGAAGACATTCACTTATTGATTTTGTTTTTTATTGCTTCAAAGAAAACCTCTCCTGGATTCTGTGGTTACCTGGAAATTTTTCTTGACTTAATTCCTAATGGAGGGCCTTGACAAGCCTTAGTCAAATGGAGCTAGATTAGAGGGGGAGTGTTTGCCCATTAAAGCAACAATCTTCATATGATGCCATTAAATAGATCTGCCTGCCTCCTCTTTTGCAAAGGACATAGATGCCTCTTTTGTCTCCTGGTTCAGGCTAGCAGAGTTCTGCCTGGTTTTGTGCTATGAGGGGATTGCTTGGGCTGAAATAAGTGCAGACATTGATTCCAAAACTTTGGCTGCTGGGGCTGAATGTTTGCCCTGAGCACTCCCAACCCTCTTCTTTGGAATCCTTGGCAGGTGTGCCATCTACTGGCTCCATAGGTCCTACCCCCCTAAAGACCCCAAAACCTGTTGCTTACGAGTCAGTTCTGACTCATACTGACCTTATGGGACAGAGTAGATCTGCCTCATAGAGTTTCCGTAGAGTGGTTGGTGGATTGAAACCGCCGACCATTTGGTTAGCAGCAGAGCTCTTAACCACTGTGTCAAATCCTGTTAAAAATTTCCATCTGTGTCACCTCTCTGGATGTGCCTTTCCTATTATTTCCTTCTATTAAAGTTTTCTTTCTTAATTATTTATTTTTAAAGGAGAGCGGGTGTTTGTTTAGAGAGGTTGCCTTTTTAAACGCTATATGTTCCTTTTTTCATCATCTTTATCTTCATGGCTTTATAATCTTCACTTTGTCTTATTTTACCTGACTATAGGAGTCCCTGTTGGTGCAAACAGTTAATTCACTTGACTGCTAATGAAAAGTCGGGAATTCACGTCTACCCAGCGGTGCCTTGGAGGAAATGCCTGGTGATCTACTTCCGAAAAATTTAGCAATCGAGAACCCTATGAAGCACAGTTCTATTCTGTCACACATGGGGTCATCATGCATCAGAATTGACCTGACTGCAAGTGGTAAGTGACTCTATGGAAGCTAAAATTTTCAATCAAATGTCAGGCCCCATCCCTATCCCACCCTGACCTGCCCATCCTTAGGATAAATTAACTGTCCTGTTCATTCCCTCTATTGCCCTATTTGTCCCAGCCCCAATCCTGAGCTGTGGCTGGTAAAGCTTTCCACAGTTTTCCAGGCATGGAAGCTCTAGGGTTAGGTTTTGACAGATAAGTGTGCTTTATTATTTTTCAGTCTCCTTCCTAACCATGCTACATATTAATCCATTATCTCCAAGGAATATTTCACAGCAGCAATCTTTCTCTTTTGGGGAAGAATATTAAGACCTTCAAGTTCATAATTTTCTCAAGCATCATTTGAACAATTTTCTCAATTAAACTCTTCTACTTTCCTCTGTATTAAAGCCTATCTTTCCCAAATGACTTGTATTAAGTTTAATTTTTCTACAGTATTTAAAAAAAATTTTGGGGGTGGGGCCAATGGCTAACTAGTCAGAAGCTTCTCCTGAACCCTCTTGCAAAAAAGACCTGAAAAAACAAGTGAATTGATAACATATATAACAATCTATGAACCCTGAGCATCAAACACAGAATTAAGGAATCGATTTGAGTGATTTTGAGAGACGGTGGAGAAGCAGCGAGTTGCCGAGCCTGTGCAGCACCTCAGCTCCAATTTCTTGGTGCCATTCTTTGGTGTGAATGTGGCGGAGCTGATGGTAGAGTCCCTAGACACGGCAGCTTCAGCAAAAGCAGGCAAGCAAAGTGGCACTCCCCTGACCCTGTGGAGTGTCTACAGCAGGGCTGGCTGCAGCACTTATGAAGCGATTGCTTCAGCGAAAAAAGGCAAACCTAGTGCTGACATTCCAACCCTCTGGCGTGATGGCTGCAGGTCTGGCTGTGGAGTTTAGGGCAAAGCTGCTTCAGTGAAAGAAGGCAAGCATAGGACATAGCCCTAACCCCCTGGGACAATCTCAGTGGGGACCCAGCCAGTGCACACAGGCTACACATGCCTCTGGAATCTAAGATAAAATAGCACTCTTGACATACTGTGTGGACGTAATAGCTCCTTCTTCTGAAAGTGCTCTATCCTCTCTGTCTGATCCCTCCCCCCTCTGCCCCAGCCAGCTTCATTAACAGTTTATTTCCCTGGGCCTGAGATAGAACCTCCTGCACCCTCTTTGAGCCATTCTCCTGGCCTGGGAAAAGGAGCAAATGAACAAACGGGGGAAAAATACTTTCTTGACTCCCCTAATCTGGAAACTCAGAGTAGAAGCAGCTCCAGTCCAGGCATAAGCAATCCACAGATTTTGACTTTCACCCCTACATGGATCCAGGTGGCTCTTATAATGCAAGGGCAAATCTGTTAGAGATCTGACTGTAATTGTTTCAGTTGTGCAGTGGAGAGGCAGGTTTTGGAGGTCTGATACCACTCTGCCTATTAAACAGAGCCCTCACCTACCCACAACAGAGACCTGAGCGCTGGAGGTTCCATTCACACCAACTAGCCACCCATGAAAGTGGTCTGAGGATAGTGGTGCCTACCAGTCTTTACAGGTATAAGCATTGGATACCTAAGGTATGGCTGCATAGCACACCCACCATAGCATTCTAGAGAACAGAGACACTCCTTTCTCACTGACACTTGGAGGAAGACTGTCAGCACCCTGCCCTCCTCAGAGTGTGACCACCTACTGCTACCAGACACCAGTGCGTACAACCATCACTACTACTCCTCTAAGTTAGTAGGTGAGAGCCTACACCACACAGTAGGAGACTGACTATCAGGACACCTGAGCTGAATCTATACCAGAATAGTGAATGGACTCCGAGGCTCAAATACTTGGTAACAGTTCTAGCCATCTGGTAACAGGACATTAGTTCTTCGAAGGCTCTAATAATCAAGTTAGTACACTCTAGTAGCCTATCTGGGTATTTGGAAACAAAAGAAAGCAAGAAGCTAGGACACAGTGAGCAAACATAAAATAAATTATTACAATAACTGATAGGTAGCTCAGAGACAGCAGTTGATATCAAATCACATAAAGAAGCAGGCCACAACTGCTTCAACAAACTCCCCAAATAGAGAATCAAGGATTCTCCCAGATGAAGATTTATTCCTGGAACTGCCAGATCTAGAATGCAAGACATCCAGAATGACATCAGGAACAAGATCAGGCAATACACAAAAAAAGCCAAGGAACACACAGATAAAGCAGTTGAAGAAATTAAAATCAGGAACATAATGAAAAATTTAATAAGCTGCAAGAATCCATAGAGAGACAGCATTCAGAAATTCAAAAGATTAACCATAAAATTGCAGAATTAGAAAACTCAGCAGGAAGTCAGAGGAGCAGAATTGAAGAATTGGAATGCAGAATTGGGGAGATGGAGGATAAGGTGTTTAGCACCAATGTATTTGAAGAAAAATCAGATAAAAGAATTTAAAAAAATGAAGAAACCCTAAGAATCATGTAGGACTCCATCAAGAAGAATAACTTGTGAGATTGGAATTCCAGAACAGGGAGGAATAACAGAAAATACAGAGAGGATTGTTGATTTGTTGGCAGAGAAATTCCCTGACATCTTGAAAGTTGAAAGGATATCTATCTGAGATGCTCATTGAACCACATACAAGGTAGATCCCAGAAGAAAGTCACTAAGATGTATTATCATCAAACTTCCCAAAACAAAAGATAAAGAGAAAATTTTATGAGCAGCCAAGGATAAGTGAAAAGTCACCTACAAAGGAGAATCAATAAGAATAAGATTGGTCTACTTGGCAGAAACCATGCAGGCAAGAAGGCAATAGGATGACATATACAGAGCATTGAAGGAGAAAATTGCCAGCCAAGAATCATATATCCAGCAAAACTGCCTCTCAAATATGAAGGTGAAATTAAGAGATTTACAGATAAATGAAAGGTTAGAGAATTTGCAAAAACCAAACTGAAACTACAAGAAATACTATAGGGAATTCTCTGGCTAGAAAATCAATAATATCAGATATCAACACAACACTAGAACACAGAACAGAACATCCAGATATCAACTCAGGTAGGGAAAAAAAAAAAAAAAAAACACTCAAAACAGGGAATCAGTCACGCCATTACTCAAAAGATGACAATAATCAATAAAGAGTGACTAAATAAAGTAGGCATAGATCTTCCACATGGACAGGAAATCAAGGCAATATAGGGAGATACAAGTTAGGTTTATACTTAGAAAAATAGGGGTAAATATTAAGGTAACCACAAAGAAGACTAACAATCCGACACTTCAAAATAAAAACCAAGATAAACATAAATACTCAGCAAAAACAAATTCAATTATAAAGAAAAAGAGGAGCACACAATTTACAAAGAAAAACTCTCAGCACAAAAAAGTAAGTGGAAAAATGAAACTATCAACAACACACAAAAAAAGGCATCAAAATGACAGGACTAAACTCATACCTATCTATAACCATGCTGAAAGTAATAGACTAAATGGACAAAATAAAGAGACAGAGAGTTGCAGAATAGATTAAAAAAAAATCCAGCTATATGCTGCCTAGAAGACACACACCTTAGACTTAGAGACACAAACAAACTAAAATTCAAAGGGTGAAAAAATGTGTCAAGCAAACAACAATCAAAAGTGAGCAGGAGTGGCAATATTAATTTTTGACAAAATAGACTTTGAAGTTAAATCCGCCACAAAGGATAAGGAAGGACATTATATAATGATTCAAGGGACAATATACCAGGAGGATATAACCATATTAAATATTTATGCACCCAGTTACAGGGCTGCAAGATACATAAAACAAACTCTAACAACATTGAAATGTGAGACAGACAGCACCACATTTATAGTAGAAGACTTCAACACACCACTTTTGGTGAAGGACGGGACACCCAAAAAGAAACTCAATAAATACATGGAAGATCTAAATGCCACAATCAACCAACTTGACCTCATAGACATATACAGAACACTCCACCAAACAGCTGCAAAGTATATTTTCTTTTCTAGTGCAGATGGAACATTCTCTGGAGAGTCCACGTATTAGGTCAAAAAGCAAGCCTTTGCAAAATCCAAAACATTGAAATATGACAAAGCATCTTCACTGACCATAAGACCATAAAAGGAGAAATCAGTAACAGAAAAAGCAGGGAAAAGAAATCAAACACTTGGAAACTGAACAATACCCTGCCCCAAAAAGACAGGGTTATAGAAGACATTAAGGATGGAATAAAGAAATTCGCAGAATCTAATGAGAATGAAAACACTTCCTATCAGAACCTTTGGGACACAGCGAAAGCAGTGCTCAGAGGTCAAGTTATATCAATAAACACACACGTCCAAAAAGAAGAAAGGGCCAAAATCAAAGAATTATCCCTACAACTTGAACAAATAGAAAGAGAGTGACAAAAGAACCCTCAGGCACCAGAAGAAAGCAAATAATAAAAATTAGAGCAGAAATAAATGAATTAGATAACAGAAAAATAATTGAAAGTTAACAAGACTGAAAGATGGTTCTTTGAAAAAATTAACAAAATTAATAAACCTTTTGCCAGACTGACAAAAGAAAAACAGGATGGGGAGCAAATAATACCAATAAGAAATCAGGTGGGTGATATCACAACAGACTTAACTGAAATTAAAAGAATTATATCAGATTACTATGAAAAATTGTACTGTAACAAATTTGAAAACCTAAAAGAAATGGATGAATTTCTAGAAACACACTGCCTACCTAAACTAACACAAACAGAGGTAGAACAACTAAATACACCTGTAACAAGAGATTGAAAAGGTGATCAAAATAATTCCCAACAAAAAAAAAAAGCTCTGACCCTGATGGCTTCATTGTAGAGTTCCACCAAACATTCAGAAAAGAGTTAGCACCACTGCTACTAAAGGTATTTCAGAGCCTAGAAAAGGATGGAATACTCCCAAGCTCATTCCATGAAGCCAGCATATCCGGGATACCAAAACCAGGTAAAAACACCACACACAAAAAAAAGAGAATTACAGACCTATATCCCTCATGAATTTAGAAGCAAAAATCCTCAACAAAATTCTAGCCAATAGAATTCAACAACATATCACAAAAAAATAATTCACCATGACCAAGTGGGATTCATACCAGGTATGCAGGGATGGTTCAACATTAGAAAAACAATTAATGTAATCCACCAGATAAATAAAACAAAAGATAAGAATCACATGACTTTATCAATTGATGCAGAAAAGGCATTTGACAAAGTTCAATACCCATTCATGATAAAAACTCTCAGCAAAATAAGAATAGAAGGAAAATTCCTCAACATAATAAAGGTCATTTATACAAAACCAACAGCCAACATCACCCTAAATGGAGAGATTCTGAAAGCATACTCCTTGAGATCGGGAACCAGACAAGGATGCCCCTTATCAGCACTCTTATTCAACTTTGTGCTGGATGTCCTAGCCAGAGCAATTAGGCTAGATAAAGAAATAAAGAGCATCCAAATTGGTAAGGAAGAAGTAAAATATCTCTATTTGCAGATGACATGATCTTATACACAGAAAACCATAAAGAATCCTCAAGAAAACTACTGAAACTAATAGAAGAGTTCAACGGAGTATCAGGATATAAGATAAACATACAAAAATCAGTTGCACTCCTCTACAACAACAAAAAGAACATCAAAGAGGAAATCGCCAAATCAATACTATCTACAGTAGCCCCAAGAAGATAAAATACTTAGGAATAAATCTTACGAGAGGTGTAAAAGACCTGTACAAAGAAAACTACAAGACACTATTGCAAGAAACCAAAAGAGACCTACGTAAGTGCAAAAACATACCTTGCTCACGGATAGGAAGTCTTAACATTGTAAACATGTCTATTCTACCAAAAGTCATCTATAGATACAATGCAATTCCTATCCAAATTCCAATGACATTTTTTAATGCGACAGAGAAACAAATCACCAACTTCATATGCAAGGGAAAGAGGTCCCAGATAAGTAAAACATCACTGAAAAAGAACAGAGTGGGAGGCCTCACTCTACATGATTTTAGAACCTATTATACCACGACAGTAGTCAAAAAAGTCTGGTACTGGTACAACAACAGATACATAGACCAATGGAACAGAATGAGAATCCAGACATAAATTCATCCACATACGAGCAGCTGATATTTAACAAAGGACCAAAGTCAGTTAATTGGGGAAAAGACAGTCTTTTTAACAGATGGTGCTGGCGTAACTGGATATCCATCTGCAAAAAAATGAAACAAGACCCATATCTCACACCATGCACAAATACTAACTCAATATGGATCAAAGACCTAAATATAAAATCTAAAACAATGAGGATCAAGGAAGAAAAAACAGGGACACGGCTAGAAGCCCTAATGCATGGCATAAACAGTGCACAAAACATTACAGTAAATGCAGAAGAGAAACCAGATAACTGGTAGCTCCTAAAAATCAAACACCTGTGCTCATCCAAAGACTTCACCAAAAGAGTAAAAAGATTACCTACAGACTCGGAAAAAGTTTTTAGCTATGACATTTCCGATCAGCACCTGATCTCTAAAAACTACATGTTACTGCAAAAACTCAACTACAAAAAGATGAATAACCCAATTAAAAAATGGGCAAAAGATATGAACAGACACTTCACTAAAGAAGACATTCAGGTAGCTAAGAGATACATGAGGAAATGCTCACAATCATTAGCCATTAGAGAAATGCAAATCAAAACTACAATGAGATTCCATCTCACTCCAACATTAATCCAAAAAACACAAAATAATAAATGCTGGAGAGGTTGTGGAGAGACTGGAATACTTCTACACTGCTGGTGGGAATGTAAAATGGTACAACAACTTTGGAAATTGACTTCGCACTTCTTTAAAAAACTAGAAATAGAACTACGATACGATCCAGCAATCCCTCTCCTTGGAATCTAGCCTAGAGAAATAAGAGCCTTTATGTGAACAGATACATGTACGTCTATGTTCATTGCAGCACTGTTTACAATAGCAAAAAGATGGAAGCAACCAAAGAGCCCATCAACAGATGAATGGATAAATAAATTATGGTAGATTCACAGGATGGAACACTACCCATCGATAAATAACAATGATGAATCCATGAAACATTCCCTAACACATAGGAATCTGGAAGACATTATGCTGAGTGAAATTAGTCAGTTGCAAGAGGACAAATATTGTATTAGACCCTCATTATAAAAACTGGAGAAATAGTTTAAAAAGAGAAGAAAATATTCTTTGAAGGTTACGAGGGGGTTAGAGAGAGAGGGAGGGAGAGGTTTTCACTATTTAGATAGTAGATAAGTTTTATTTTAGGTGAAGGGAAAGACAACACGCAATACAGGAGAGGTCAACACTACTGGACTAAACCAAAAGCAAATAAAGTTTCCTGAATAAACTGAACACTTCGAAGGCCAGCGTAGCACGGGTGGGAGTTTGGGGACCACGGTTTCAGGAGACATCTAAGTCAATTGGCATAATAAAATCTATTAAGTAAATGTTCTGCATCCTACTTTGGAGAGTGGCGTCTGGGGTCTTAAACGTTGGCAAGCAGCTATCTAAGATGCATCAATTGGTCTCAATCTACCTGGAGCAAGGAAGAATGAAGAACACCAAAGATGCAAGGTAATTATAAGCCCAAGAGACAGAAAGGACCACATAAACCAGAGACTCCATCAGCCTGAGACCAGAAGAACCAGATGGTGCCCGGCCACAACCGATGACTACCCTCACAGGGAACACAACAGAGAACCCCTGAGGGAGCAGGAGAGCAGTGGGATGCAGACCCCAAATTCTCATAAAAAGACCAGACTTAATAGTCTGACTGAGACTAGAAGGACCCCGGAGGTCATGGTCCCCAGACCTTCTGTTAGGCCAGGACAGGAACCGTTACCAAAGCCAACTCTTCAGACAGGGATTAGACTGGTCAATGGGATGGAGAGGGATGCTGGTGAGGAGTAATGTTCTTGGATCAGGTGGACACTTGAAACTATGTTGGCATCTCCTGTCTGGAAGGGAGATGAGAGGGCAGAGGGGGCCAGAAGGTGGCAGAATGGACAGGAGGAGAGAGAATGGAGGGAAGGAGCATGCTATCTCATTAGGGGAGAGCAACTGGGAGTTTTGTAGCAAGGTGTACATAAGTTTTTGTGTGAGAGACTGACTTGATTTGTAAACTTTCACTTAAAGCTTAATAAAAATTAATTGAAAAAAATTTTATGTGTTACAGCATTGATCCTCTTCTCTTCTATTACAGACTTTTTATGCTCTGGCCCTAACGTCCTTTTAGACTCATCTCGCACTCTCTGTTTTCACTGCCACTGTAGGAAAACTTGATGGCGAAGTGGGTAAGTGCTACGGCTGCTAGCCAAAAGTTTAAATCCATCAGGTGCTCCTTTGAAACTCTGTGGGGCGGTTTTGCTCTGTCCTATAGTGTTGCTGTAAGTCAGAATTAGCTTGATGGCAACGGGTGTGTTTTTTTGGGGGGGTAGCCAAAATTAGGAGTTCCTGGGTGGGGCAAAAGTTTAAGTACCTGATCACTAACTAAAAGATCGACAGTTCAAACCCATGCAAAAGAACCTCAGAAGAAAAGTCTGGCAAGCTGCTTACAAAAGATCACAGCTATTAAAAACCCTATGGAGAGCAGATTTATTCTGCAACACATGGGGTTCTCATGAGATGAAATTGACCGGGTTGTAACTGTTTTTTGTTTGTTTGTTTTGGTTTGGTAGCCAAAATTGACTGCTCACTATTTCCTGAATATTCCTAGACATGCTTTGCTGTGTGTCTTTAATCATTTGATCCTTCCTACATCAAGCTCCTTTTATGAGTATCGTCATTTGCCAAATCCCATCTTTCCTCTGAGGCTTAATTCAAAATGCCACCTTCTACAAGAGGCCTTTCTTTCCTGATTCTCTCAAATGAAATTACTTTTGCACCTGGAGTAGCTATTTTATTTTGGAGAGTGTTTTATTCATCTTTTTAAATTTAGCATGGTTTCCCTTTACAGACACATTTAAAATAAAAATGTGTTGAACAAGATGGAATATTTTATCAGTGAATGTATCGTCTCTGTCTTCCTTTGAAAACTACTTGGTAACAATGATAAAATCTTATACTATTCTGTGTTCTTATAGTACCTAACACAGAGTCTTTTTTCAGCCAGAAATAAATGACATTTTATATGGTTTGAGACCAGTGGGATTGGATTAAGAATCTGGGTAACTAGAATTTCAATCTCAGATAAACACATTTGGCTAGATTTGGCTACTCGGATTTTGTAGACTTTGGCTGGACTCTTGGAGCCTTGGTTTCCTAATCTTTAAAATGATGATAATGATTCTTATTATTATGCTGAAAAGTGAATAAACTAATCATGAAGAGGTCTTTGTACACTTTCTTATATGTGCTAAATATGTGTTAAATTAGAGCTATTATTGCTACATTTATTATTATTATTTTCTAAGCACACTGCTTTTTCTTCTGCCCTCTGAGTAGGACATGGATCATTATCCCTTACTCTGTATTCCTTTGGGTGGAAGGTATCTATGCCACTTGAACCCTCCTCAGTTTCTACATTCCTTTTTTTTTTTTTCTTTACTGTTGAAAAAAAAATAGATAATACAACATTTGTTAATTCAACATTTTTCAAGTGCAGCAATTACATCAATCATGTTGTGCACCCACCAATATCTGCTGCCAAAATTTCCATCACTATAAACTCTTCTTGAAAAATTCTCTTGCTCATTTTGGAACTCAAACCTATTGGATGCCCCATAAAAATTTCAATTGAATATATTCTACTTCTGCATACAGTTCTTTCTGGGTGTGCTATCACCCCTTGTGGAGCTCCAAAGGAGAGCCATTGGTGATTTCTGTCTACAAGACCAGCCCTGTGCTCACATCTGTTGAGCTATGGACTTCCAATATCCTTTCCTCAAAACATTCTCTCCACATTCCCATCTGGTGTAGTTGAGGGAACAAAGCAGGCTCTGACACACTAGGGAGAAGCAGCAATTTGCTTTCATCAAAACCAGACAGCTGTCTTAGTATTGTCTTGATTCGTAGTCCCAATGTACAGATGCTTGGCTGCTTTGCAACCTTAGTCCTGGCAGTTCAAAGTAATATCACTAAAAAAACATGTTTTACCTGTAAAAAAGCCAAAATAATAAACAGAGACCAAAATCAATCTATATTCCTCCCCTTTTTTTTTGGCCAGGTTATCAAGTGGATTCCTTACTTCAGTATGATTTTCCTTCTTGGGGTAGAGGAAGCTCTACAACTTCTTTCAGAATCAACTGTGACTGGGCACATTATCTGAGAGAAGCTGCTAAGCTATTATTCTCTTGTTCTGAGTTGTTCTCAATAGAAAAGGAATGATAATATTTTTCCTTGATGTCAACACCTTTGTTTACCTCTCTCCTTTCTATTACAATTTCTCCTTTCTCTCATCGAGTGCCCTTCCTAATTTAGAGTCTTCCTGAGTTATAAACATGCCTTAGTTTAGACATACTAAAAAAAAAAAAATTACAGTTGTTGAGTCAATTCTGACTCATAACAATCCTGTATGATAGAGAAGAACAGCCCCACAGGGTTTCCAAGGAGTGCCTGGTGGATTCAAACTGCTGACCATTTGTTAGCAGCGAAACTCTTAACCACTACTCCACCAGGGTTTCCAACGCATATTGACAACACATAAATCTGGCAGTATAGAAAGCCTCGCTGGAGCCTTCCTTTTTGTCCATCCCCAGGAAGAGGTGACAGTGGTGGAAGGTAAAGGATGATAGGACTATATCTGTAGGCAGGGCCATTACTTACGAGTCAGTCCTAGCTTAGCCCCATGAGGTGAGGTTGATCAAGATTCCCTTAGGAATACACAGAAACAAATTTGAAGAAATAGAGATAGTATTTTACACAGCGATAAGCTCATCATTTTCAATACACAATTGCAATCTCAGGCCTGGGCACTCAGGTCTTGTGAGGGGGGGAAAGAGAGGGGGCTGTGTCTTAGCATCCTTTCCATCTCCTTTATTCCCATTGTTGGTAGCCAGGAGCTTTCTAAGGCATTTCTCCTTTACTAAGGCACATATGAGAGGCAGCTCATACTCACCCAATGAATGAATCAAATTTTCAAGCTCTTATCATGACCTACGTGGCTGGGTGCTGCAAATTGTTAAGCACTTGACAAAAGATTGGAGGTTTGGATCCATCCAGAGGTGCCTCAGAAGACAGGGATGGAGATCTGTTTCTGAAAGTTCTCAGCCTTGAAAACCCTATGGAACACAGTTCTACTCTGCACACATGGGATTGCCATGAGTTGAAATCAATGCAATAGCAGCTACCAACAACAACATCATGACCTATCTTTAATGATAAATGGTTCCCCAACCCATTCTAATTTTCTATTAAGCTGTTTTGCTGTGGCTAATAAAGAATATGATAAGTCCATACCATGTTACGTTTCATAGGCCATTTTCATACACTCACCCTCACCATGATGAAATGACCCTAATTTGTGAATAACACTAAAATCTTCACTTTAAACATAATTTTTCCCAGGAGTACACCTAATATATGAGAGGAAGCTCTTTCTTAAGTATGGAACTATATTTAAAAAATTGTATGTGCTCTTTACTTAGATTCCCCAAGTCCCTCTGATTTCAACTGTCCACCTGTTCACCACCACTTCTGTACTGAATTTTTCCTTCTGTGTATCCCTCCTCCTGAGGAATGAGCCTTAGGTCCCAGGTCCAGATGCCTAAAATGGCCTTAGCACCTTTTGGCTGTGGGGCGGGAAGGGACATAGTGGAGCTGAGGGTCATAAAAACATCCTCTGGAGGCTCAGAGGGGCTGGGCCAGATGGTACAACAAGCAGTCATAAATAGAAGTATTCCTAGTTGCCTTGATTACTTTAGCCTGGGCTTCTTGTCTCATCCTGTCTTAGCTATCATTGTCTTTTCCTGCTTCTCTGACTAGGGCAGAGTACATTTTTCTATTGCTTGAGTGACTATGCTCCCTAGAAGACTCTAGACTAGATGTAGAGTCAATTCTTTATCTTTGGTTCATTGATCCAGGAAAAAAAAAAAAGCTACAAAACACAGCAATCAACTGGAAACAAAGCAGATGACTTTGCAAAAATAGATCTTGTTAATGTAGCTGGAATCTGGCCACAGGTAAGTTTTTATGGTCTGACTAATAGGGTAAATAGGTTTTTATCTGAATTTATTTCTGAAGCTTAGCTTAGAGTTATTTAATTGTGATTCCACCTTTTGAAGCTTAGCACTTTTGCTACCTTTGGTAACAGCACCCAGTTCCAGTTTCCAATACTTTTATGTGAAAGAATGGCGTTCCTATGCCACATTTGGGCATATCTGGAAATTTTGGTGCTTTTTACTGAAGAGTGAAATTGTTTCTAAAAACAAATCAACAGCAACAAATCTTCACTGGTTTAAGGTAAGAACAGAAGGAAGCAGGATATCTACTGAGTCAAGGAGGAGGGTTTCCTGGAAAATATAGGTCTCTGGTTAAGGTTTGGGTTGACTTATGCTGAGAGCTCTAGATGTGTTGTTTCCCTCTGCTTTAATGGGGTATTCCCATATTGGAGTCAGAAAGATCAATTTACTAAGCAATCCCTGCAGGAACATTCATGAAAGAGTGTTGAAACAGAGACTAAAACCTATAATATTGAGTTCACCCAGAAAGGGAACCAAGTGAAAGAAGTTCCCATATACAACCCAAGAGCTGTCAGACGTCATGTGGCCAACACCAAGAATAAACTCATATATTAAACAAAATAAAAGGAGAAATGTTTAGTTCCTCCAAGCAACAGGCCTGTGCTGTCCAACAGAGTAGCCACCAGCCAACATGGCTATTGAGAACTTGAATTGTGAATGGTCTGAATTGCCCTGTGCTATAGGTATAAAACACACAGCTGATTTTGGAGACTTAATAGAAAAAAAAAATGTCATTAGCTCTTTAATAATGTTTAAATAAAAAGTAATAATGTTTAAATATTTACCTGTTAAAATAAGAGTATTTTGGATATATTGACTTAAAAAATATAAATTCTTTAAAATTAGTCACCTCTTTTTATTTTTTTAAATATGGCAGTTAGAAATTTAAAATTTTACATGGTCTCACTTTATACTTCTATTGAACAGTGCTGCTATAGGCTATGTGGATGGAATGTGACATATCAGGCAAAACAGGAGGGAAAATGTATTTCTTCCAACCTTCAAACATTCACGTTTACCTCTCACCATTGAGAAGTAAGCTTTTGCTCTCCCAGAATAGAGAGCGAAGCAGACTCCAGGGACATCAAACACTCATTAGATCTACCTCCATTGCTGATAAAAACTGGCTGAGCTTGAACTTCCTCAAACAAATAGGGTCTCTGGGAATGCACTCCTGTGTACCACCATCCTGATCATCATTGGGGGAACTTTCTGTGCGTGAACCCATGTGCTACCTGCTTGGCCTCCTTTCCCTGCTGGACGTGATGTCTGACTTACTGTTATACCTAATATCAACCAATGTTCTGAAATAAGTCTTAGTGTGGCAACAACAGGACAGGTTATTTCACAAGTGCCTTAAATTTATTTGTTACTAGTTTTGGTGTAGTGGGTCAGGAATGCGTGAGCACCTGTTTAGTCTGGGTTTGTGACTGGCATAGAGTTCAGGTGCAGTGAGATGAAGATGGCAGTTGCTACTATCCTTCACTCTTGGAATACTGCTGTTGAGCCAAAATTACTGACACCTGAAACTTCTTGGTCTCATCTCAACCTTCCATCTTATACAACAGAATCTTTTTTCATATTTTTTCTAAATCTCAAAGTCTGTACCTTTTTCATCTCTAAGTTCCTGTCAAGGAGCCCTGGTGGTGTAGTGGTTAAGTGCTTGGCTGCTAATCCAAAAATCGACAGTTCGAACTCACCAGCTACTCACCAGAAAGATGTGGCAGTCTGCTTCTGTAAAGATGTACAGCCTAGGGAACCCTACGGGGTGGTTGGTTCTACTCTGTCCTATAGGGTCACTATGAGTTGGAATTTACTTGATGGCAATGGGTGTGTGTGTGTGTGTAAGTTCCTATTTTGTGCATAAATGACAGTCATAACTCTAATAATGTCTTCAAATATTCTCTTGTGGCCCACTTAGGACTGATGTCTCCTTTGCCTGGGATGTCTTCTCTTGTAGGAAGGACAGACAGCTTCATCTCATACATGAGGTGAACTCATTCTCATCCTCTTCTACAGAGCAGTTCTGCTGGTTTTGGTAGAGTCTATGGTGATCTCCCTAATAGGAGGACTTGCATATGTATTTTTGTAGAAGCAGAAAAATGTAGTAGCTGAGGGCTTCAGCTATGGTTTCAGAATTCATGGTTTCAGATTATGGCTTCACTACTGTGATTTTAGTAAAACATCTTTACTTACCTTTGGATTTGTTTCCTCATCTGTATAATTTGAAATGACAATGATTATTCTCTCATAGGGAAGGTGATCTTGTAAAATATCAGCCGAATTTAGAAATTATAAAGAGTAATAAAAGGGACATAAAAAGGAAATTTTCCAAACAAATCAGTAAACAGGTCATTCTACTGGGTTTTAACAGAATGAATGGGTTTGTAACTATAAAACACTTAGAATACTGCCAGGCACTCAACTGTTATTTTTCAATGTTTTTTAGAAATAAGTTATTTCCCCATGGGTATTCATCTTGTCTGGATGGGTTTATTTCTGTTTTATCTTCCAAGGTTTCAGAAGTGGCTGCTCTGAAACGTCTGATCAGGATTCAGCACATGGCATCACCTAGCAACTTCTCCACGGTTCCAGTCTCTGAATTTATCCTCATCTGCTTCCCTAACTTCCAGAGTTGGCAGCACTGGCTATCTCTGCCCCTCAGCTTCCTCTTCCTTCTGGCCATGGGGGCCAATGCCACACTCCTGATCACCATCCAGCTCGAGGCCTCCCTGCATGAGCCCATGTACTACCTGCTCAGCTTCCTCTCCCTGCTAGACATTGTGCTCTGCCTCACTGTCATCCCCAAGGTCCTGGCCATCTTCTGGTTTGACCTCAGGTCTATCAGCTTCTCTGCCTGTTTCCTCCAGATGTTTATCATGAACAGTTTCTTGACCATGGAGTCCTGCACATTCATGGTCATGGCCTATGACCGCTACATAGCCATCTGCCATCCGCTGCAGTACCCATCCATTATCACTGATCAATTTGTGGCTAGGGCTGCCATCTTTGTTGTGGCCCGGAATGGTCTTCTTACTATGCCTATTCCCATACTTTCTTCCCAACTCAGATACTGTTCAAGAAACATCATCAAGAACTGCATCTGTACTAACATGTCTGTGTCCAAACTCTCTTGTGATGACATCACCTTCAATCAACTTTACCAGTTTGTGATAGGTTGGACCCTGCTGGGCTCTGACCTCATCCTTATTGTTCTCTCTTACTCTTTTATCTTGAAAGCTGTGCTTAGAATCAAGGCTGAGGGAGCTGCGGCTAAAGCTCTAGGCACCTGTGGTTCCCACTTCATCCTCATCCTCTTCTTCAGCACAGTCCTGCTGGTTCTGGTCATCACTAACCTTGCTAGAAAGAGAATTCCTCCAGATGTGCCCATCCTGCTCAACATCCTGCACCACCTCATACCTCCAGCTCTGAACCCCATCGTTTATGGTATGAGAACCAAGGAGATCAAGCAGGGAATCCAGAAATTGCTGAGAAGGTTGTTAGAAATGAAATGAATGAGACCTTGCCATGGGAACAGAAATTGATAATATACAATAATTCTCATGGTACATAGGAAATTTACATAGGTGCTGTACAAATAAATTTGGATTTATGTTTCCCCAATGTTTCAGTTGATTGTGGAGACAGCCATATCTTGGCTGTTGTTTGAAGAAAATTCTATTGCATTTTTTATATTCTGGAGTTACCTGCGAGTTTATCCAGAGACTTGTCTAGCCATAATTGCAGAATATTAATTAGAGTGTAATGGTTAATGAATTAAAGAACAAATGTTATTCCAATCTTTTCAAATGCCTCTCAATTTCCCGAATGGCTTAATACACAGATGTGTATTAGCTCTCTTGATTCAGCCTGATACAGCTCAACCTGGTTTTGTGCCGTGAATGGGTCTCTTGTGGAGATACAGAATTAATTCCAGAGTTTTGATTCTTATAGGTGAGTGAGTGACACATGCCATCCACTGCCTCCTCTAGTCTTGCCAGATCTTGCTAATATTTTTAGCTAACGTCACTTCTTAGAAGATGAATTACTTATAGTTCTTTCCTTCTTTCTAAAGAGTATTTTCTATTTTAAGAAGAATTATTTTTGAGTGTGTTTTAAGTGAAAGAGTGTGTCCTTTTCTTCAGATGTGCAATAGATTATCCAAGTTCTGGCTTCATCATTAGATTTCAGGCACCATCTGCATCCCTACCCTCTCCTGCCTATCTTGGGTATGCACCTAAATTGACTTTTTCATCCTACTTTCAGTCCTGTTGTGTCAGTCCTGTTATCCCGTGTTGGAACCAGCATAGCTTCCCATAGCAATCAGGCATCCAAATTAGCAGGTTTGCTGAATAAGGATGAGTGTTTTACTGCTTTTAAGTTCCCTTCCTGATCATGCCTTGAATATGGTGGGGCTTATGTATTGGTCAATATTTCCTGGGATTAATTTACATTGATAACCAGGCCTCTTTTTGGATAGTATTTGAGAGCTTCATATATGTATTACTTTATAAGCATTATTCAAGAATGTCTCTGAATATGGCTGATCAATGATAAAGCTAACCATTTTTGGGGTCTTTCAAAATAATTTTTTTATATTACTGTTTTTCTTCAAAATAATAGCTTTGATCTCCTCTCTCTTCTCTGTTTTATAACTTTAAAGAGTTATTCTAACCAAAATACAAGACATCTCAAATATTCTCCTTTTCACCCAATATTCCAGTCAGCTACAGCTCATTATTTTCAGATTATGACTTCTCTATTTTTTTTTGTTAAAGTCTCCTCTTCCATGTAGAAATGCTGACGTATCCTCTTTTACTTGGAAAGCCTAAAATCAGTGTCTTCATTTGGCAAACATACCCATGTTATAAATCTCAGTTTAAAGTCCATCTACTCCACAATGCCTTCCTTTTCTCTTCTCAGTGGAATTAGTCTGATCATCTTGAGCCCTGTGTATATCTTCCCCAATAGTAGACTACAAACTATTCTGAGTCTCGGAAAGTGTTTCATTCATCGTTTCAATTTTTTTCTTTTATAACTGATAATACAATGCTTTACGTATTTTGGTTGTTTCATTAGTATAAAACTGAATAATTCCCATACACATGTTTTGCTTCTTATTTTTATTGAAATCTTTTTAGGGCAAGAATCAGGTTGTTAATATAGTACATTCTCCAAAGTACCTAACAAAGAGCATCATATGACTCATAGTTCAATATAATTTTATATGTCATAAAGCTTAAGACTGTTGATCTTGGAATGAGACTGACTTTTATTTAAATCTCAGATACAATGTTTAACCACTAATAAGCTGTTTGACTTTGTTTCATCAGTTTGAGCCCTAGTTTTCTAATTTAAAAAGAATGATGATTGCTGATAAGCTGCTTGACTTTTGGTTTATCAATTTTAGCCCTAGTTTTCTAACTTAAAAAGAATAATTACCCCCTTACACGATTATTACGAGATTTAGATGACTTAATCCATGAGAAGCTTTTCTCGTAGAGTCTGAAACATGGAAATAACTGATACTGAGAGCTCATTTTATTATTTTACCTATGTACACTGCTTCTTCTAATGTCTGCAAGAAGGATGCTCTTTGTTATTTTATGTACTTTGGAGAGGTAATGACCCTGTCATATATGTCCCCTTCAGTCCCCAGTAGAATTTCTAAGATTATTGTGCACTGTTTTATAAAATCCTTTCCATATTCCAAGCTCAAAGTGATAAGCTGTGGCACCCTTAGTCCTTGTCCTCAGTCATCTCTTAAATTCTCCGTCCTGCTGCCTCCTTTCAGATGTTGGCACTTGGCTCACAGTCTGGCTGGATTTGTTCAGGTAGATTCACTGCTCTTCACAATGAAAGATTGTTAGATTACCCCTGAACATAGACTAGAAAGAAAAGAAAAGATCTCAAATTAGCTATTGAGAGCTGTGTGCTTATAGATTGGCTACACATATGTACACAATTTATCATTCCAATATTACTATTCCTTTTTTTTTTTAATTGGAAAGTTTCAAATTCTCTGTAATTTACCTCTTGAAACACACTGTCATGGACTGAATTGTGTTCCTCCAAAATATGTGTCAGCTTGGCTAGGCCATGATTCCCAGTATTGTGTGGTTGTCCTCCATTTTGTGATGATAAAAAAAAAATGTATTGTAAATCTTAACCTCTATATGTTAATGAGGCAGGATCAGTGTTGGGTATATCTTGAATCACAGCCTTACAAGAGAATGTGATTCAAGTCACACCGTTACTCAAGTCACACCGTTACTTAAGTCACACCCTTGTTTGAGTCACACCTTTTATCTTAAAAAAGATAAAAGGAGAGAGATATGAGCAGAGAAGAGAGGAACCTCATTACCCCTGTCATGGATTGAAGTGTGTCCCCCCAAAATATCTGTCAACTTAGCTGGGCTACGAGTCCCACTATTGTGTAATTGTCTACCATTTTATGTGATTTCCCTATGTGTTGTAAATCCTATCACTATGATGTAATAAGATGGATTAGCAGTAGTTATATTGATGAGAACCACAGGATTGGATAGTGTCTTAAATCAATCTCTTCTGAGATATAAAAGACAGAAGTGAGTAGAGAGCCATGGGGACCTCATACCACCAAGAAAGCAGTGCCAGGAACTGAGGTTCCTGAGCTGAGATGCTCCCAGACCAAGGGAAGACTGATGACAAGGACCTTCCTCCAGAGCTCACAGAGAGATAAAGCCTTTCCCTGGATTTAATGCCCTGAATTAGGACTTCTGGCCTACTGGCCTGTGAGAGAATGAACCTGTCTTTGTTAAAGCCATCCACTTGTGTTATTTCTGTTATAGCAGCGCTAGATGACTAAGACAACCACCAAGAAAGAAGATCCAGGAGTGAAACATGTCCTTTGGACCTGGAGTCCCTGCTCTGAGAACATCTTACACACGGGGGAATATTGAGACAGGGATCATTCACCAGAGTTTACAGAGAAAGAAAGCCTTCCCCTAAAACTGGTACCCTGAATTCAGACTTCTAGCCTACTACACTGTGAGAAAATAAACTTCTGTTTGTTGAAGCCACCCATTTTTGGTATTTTTCTTATAGCAACATTAGATAACTAAAACATGAAAAACAGTTGGTAGATTTTCCATATTGGTTGTCATGTTTCTGATTTCTGGGCACCTAGAATTTCATATGTATGGGATGTGTAAAGTCATAAAATCTAGAATCCTCTTTTAATTCCCTCTAAAGAATCTTTACTAAACATCCATGCAAGATTTGCTCAATTTCCTTTAATGATAAGAAACTACTTGGCACATGAACAAGGAAACCTCTGTTTCTGTTGTGATTTTTATAAAGGTCCTCCTGACTTATCTGCAATTTTTCTTTTTGATGCCATGTGGAATACTTTATGTTGAATTAAAATTTCAGTGCTAGCCTCACTAATTTTAACAGCATTTGAATTGTGAGCCTATAGGCTTGATAGTTCTAAAACAAGCTTAAAACTTACGAACATTAAGAATCTTGCTCATTCCCCTTTCCAGAAGGATTCCATTCCCCCATGGTTTGCCTTCTCCTTAATCTCAAAAATTCTATTAGGTCAGGATTTATTTCACTCATTTTTGTACTTCCTACTGGATAACACAGGGTAACAAACATATATAACATGTTTAGCAAATACTAATGGAATAAATTAATAAAATGTGGACTACAATAGGTTGGAAGGATGAAATGATACGTGGAATGAAGTAGATTGTATAATGGAATGTTGGAGAAGTATATATATAATGGAATATGGTCATATCAGATATGTCTTTGCAGGGTAAACATTTCAGTGCATGGGGTTTTGAGAATCTCAGAAGTGGTATAAGCCCCTAATTTCTTTTTCTGTTTAAATATAGGTATTATATGTTTTTTTACAGACATTGTAATGATTCAACCTTTCTGTCCCATGTTGAAAAGAAGTGGTGATAGTGGACATGCTTGAATTAAATTTAGGAGTAAAATCTTTAGTACTTAACCATTGATTACAGTGTTTGCTATAGGTCTTTTGGAAATATACTTTATCAGAGCAAGGAAATTCCCCTCTATTATATTTTGCTGTTTTTAGGTGAGTGTTTACATTTGTCAAATGCTTTTTTTTTTTTTTTGCTGCTCTTGAGATGATCACGTGCCTTCACTTGTTATTCTGTAAATGTGGCAAATCACATTAATCAATTTCAAATATTGTTACACATGTTCATAATAAATGATCATTTTCACATATCACTGGATTTGAATCAGTATTTTATGAGCTTTTGTATATGTATTCATGAGGTTGATTGATTATTTTCCTTTTTGTCATGATATGTCTTTCCCATCCTTTTAATCTATTCATATTTTTGTATTTGAAGTTGGTTTCTTGTGGGCAGCAGACAATTGGGTCTCTTTTATTCATATTTAAAATTTTTGCATTTTAATTGGCTTGTTTGCATTTAACGTTATCATTGATATGGATTGTGATTATCCTAACAATTAAAACTTGTCTCCTTAACTTACTACTGTCTAATTACCATTATATGCTTTGAATGTGTGTTTGGGATTCTGTACAATTGCTTTAAGTGACTTATTTTTGCTCTGTGAAGATATTTCTAAAACAATACAAATTAATGATAAGATAAATCATAAAGTACTCGTTTTAGGAATATTTTTTTAAAGAATGACACTAATATGAAAAATGAAGCCAGCTTTATTAATAACATTTGTCTTCTTAAAGGGTCTCTTATATATATCCTCCATATCCCTAACTAATTTTACTTTCCGTAACAAATAATAAGTCTCAGTTCATGTAACTCTGACACCTCAGGAGAGAGCACTGCTGTTTCACTTCATTTAAATTCAAATGCAGAAATCTTTCTTTTCACCCTGGAAGTGTGTGTGCATCTGCAGGGAGACAGGATCCCAAGGGAAACAGATTCCTAAGCGAATTCTTCATCTTTCCAGGCACAGGAGAGGAGCTATAATGGAGATACCATGTTCATAAAGTCTTCCAGGGGGTTCCAGCCACAAACAGAGGGCAGTGAGAAGTTGAAGAGCCACACACTGCTTGAAAGTAGCTGGCTGGTCAAGATCGCTTTTTGGGACAGACTTTCTCTGTAGGTATGTTTGGGAACAGAACACTGGAAAACCAAACATAAGTGACAATTGACTTCATGCACTGTTTATTTCAGAGAAGGTCATTGCACCCTATAGACGCTGAAGTGTGAGGATCCTGAAGATCACTGATGTCAGAAGAATATGTGTGTCAGCTGAGCTCCTGGAAGGCTAGCTTAGATCTGTCTCTGGCAGTGAGGTTGACTGAAGAGGAGATTTTGTCTTTGAATATTAGAAGCATGCTGTAAGTGTCAGGCTTTCTCTCTAAGAAGAGAAAACATAATGGAGGCCTTGTCCTTGACCTTATGGAGGCGTTTTGATCATCTGAGGAGACGTGACTTGTGAAGAATTAGAGCTCCAAGCAGAGAGATACAAGCATAAAAAGGAACTGAAAGTTATTTCCTAGAGAGTCCACAAGAGGAAGATGGCTTTCAAATTGGGAGGCTGGTGGTTGGGCAGAATTATGTTTAAATAAATATGTTTAAACTGAAGATAGTTATAGAACCAGCCAATCTGACACCTGAAGCTGAGCAGAGCTGTGACTTTGGCTGGCTGAGTTGAGGCAGCAGTCTGGGATTAGGGTTAGTCTGAATCAACGGTTAGGTCAATATCACAACTGAGGGTAGGTCCATCATTCTCAAAGTGCTGTTCCTGGAATTGCAGCATCAGCATTACCTGGAAACTTGCTATAAAGGTAAATTCTCAGGGCCCACCCTAGACCTATGAAATTGAGAACCCTGGGGGTAGAGCCCAACAATCTGCATTTTAACAAGCTCCACAGGTGATTCTGATGCATACTTACTTTTGAGAGCCATGGGACTAAATGAAAGACAAGCCTGATGAGACACCCACGGTATACATTTGAAAAAAAAAAAAATCTAACCTTGGTAGGGAGATTTTTTTTTTCTGTGCCCTAGTTCCTAGAAGTGCCCCAACAGCAAGCCCAAATATCCATCTGTAAGAGATGTTTCTTGTCTTTTTGAGGGGAGCACAGCAGAATCTGGCAACTTCTTTACCAGCGATGGTTAAGAGGATACTTAAAGAGAATTGAAGCTCCTCATATCTTAGGGCATGTTTATGTATTCCTTGAGTTCTTCCTTTGTCTTGGAAAACTCATTCCCTCATCTTTTCTCTTTTTACCAGGAAATGAAGAGTATTTAGTTAGCAGTTACTTACCAAACACACACATACACACTCAAAAGATACTACAGAGGTATTTTTGTATTCATTTTTTCTCACCACTAACTTGTTCTATACATATTTTTTCACCACCAAATTGTTATTTTTTTCCTTGATGCTTTTTTCTTTCCAGGCTTTTGCTTAGTGTTGAGCAAGAGCACCAATGGTTTATGGTAGAACAAGGGATGGAGATGCTAAATAATAAAGGAAAAGAATCAAAATCATTACGATGCTTTTAATAATCTTTCGTTCTTACCTATCTGAACTGTGCGTATTGAGTGTTTATTATGTTGTGAGGTCCCTGGTGTTTTTCTCTGTTCTGTAATAAAAAAAGACAAGTCTCCATCATTGGCCAGAGGGAGCGTGTTCTTTATGAAAGAAAAGTAGGAAACACCAATGAGTATAAAAATACTCATTGAGTAGAGAGAAGTTTTATTAACACTTTATTATCAGTATACTCAGGATATTTAAGGAGCAATGGGAAGGAAAGGTATCCACCTATGCACAAAAATGGAATAATTGGAGAAAATATATCCAAGAGAAAATGTTCACTTGGGACAAATAGAATGTGACAAGTAGAAGTTAGAAATTTGAGGGCAAGATGGGATTCTCTGAGAAGACCACGACACATAAAAATGCAAAGGTGAGACAAAGCAAAGCACATTTTACAGGTGTAGCTGGGTCTGTGTGTGTGAAGGAATTTGGGAATCTGTCTGGAGTTGGATCATACTCATATTAAGGGAGTTATTTTTAATCCATAAAGTTATGAATGTAAAGGAAATGCTTTTAACAGGGAAGCGATATGCCTCAATTTGAACATTACATTATTATGTCAGTACAATGGTGGAGAAGCTTGAAAGCCTAGAATGGAGGCAGATCTGTTAAAGGCCATTAATGACACAGTCAAATCCTGAATTAGTGTCTGTTTTCTTTCAGCCAATTCCAGGTCCATCTACCAATCATGGTATTGTTTCCCAACAACACAGTGACCCAGGTGACAGAATTCCTAATGATCTGCTTTCCAGGGATGCAGGACACACAGCACTGGCTGTCTATACCTCTAGCTCCTCTCCTGGTTTTGGCCCTTGGGGCCAACTTTGTGTTATTACTTGCCATCCGACAGGAGGCCTGTCTGCACCAGCCCATGTACTACCTGCTTGCCATTCTCTCCATGCTGGATGTCATCCTCTGCCTCACAGTCATTCCCAAGGTCAGACACCCCTTGAGCTCTCTTTCAGGCACTCACTCATATTTCTCTAAACAGCACTTGGTTTGCTATTATAATTCCCCCTGCCCCTTCAAAGGAAAATCCTCAGTGAATCACCCATACTATCATACCAAGTTCATCACAGCTCCAGATAGGCCCCTCTCATTCTTACTGCCCATTCCTTTCTAAGGATTCATTAATTCTTACTTGCCAGGCCCTCACTTAGTGTATGAGTCAATGATATTCTCAAAGTCCAGTTCTCTTCTTACTTCTAGGGAGATCCGCCTTCCTCCTGAATGACCTCCACCCCTACAAAGAAGGGCTCTAGAATTGCCTTTCTCTAATGTAACTGGATGTGTGTTTATGTCATACATGAGCTAGAAAACATAATTTGAAGATATTTCTTATGTGTATGGAGGGGTTGGTGAGTGTCCACATAAATATTGTTCTTACTGACTTTGATGTTTCTCTGCTACATTTTATGGGTAGATCTTTCTAGCTAGAATTTGAGTAAGAGCTCAGGGAGGACAGAACTAGAAATAAATAGATAAAATTAACAAAGGGTGTGGCCTATGGATGGAAAGAAGAGACCATAGCTTGAGTCAGGCCCTGGAGATCAGGATGCACATAGAAGGTATTTGCAATGAGGATGCTGTCCTGGATGGGGTTATGGAGTTAGGGTTTGGAGAGATGAATGTTTGAAGCCATTTGAGGGTTTTCCCAAGGATTAGGTCCTCTAGGGTGAGAATGGATGTACAGCGTTTTTGAGAACAATGATTCTGGCAGGTCCTGCTCATCTTCTGGTTCAACATGAAGCCCATCAGCTTTGCGGGCTGCTTCCTGCAGATGTTCATCATGAATACCTTCCTTCCCATGGAGTCCTCCACCTTCCTGGTCATGGCCTATGATCGCTATGTGGCCATTTGCCACCCACTTCGCTACCCATCCATCATCACTGAACAATTTGTCATTAATGCAGCCATCTTTATTGTCTTCCGCAATCTTTTGGCCACACTGCCCACCCCAGTTCTGGCTTCCAGGCTTACCTACTGTGCCAGCAATGTGGTGGAGAACTGTATCTGTGCCAATATATCTGTAGCAAGGCTCTCTTGTGAGGATATTCACCTAAGTAAGCTCTATCAATTTGTGAGTGTCTGGTGCCTATTAGGGTCTGATCTGGTGCTCATTTTGCTATCCTACTGCTTCATCCTGAGGGCTGTGATGCATCTGAACTCAGGGGGTGCAGCCACCAAAGCCTTGAGTACTTGTAGTTCTCATCTCATCCTTATACTTTTCTTCTACACATTGCTTCTTGTCTTCATCTTCACAAACAAAGCAGGAAAGGAAGTGCCCTCAGAAGTGCCCATTCTTCTCAATGTCCTGCACCACGTCATCCCACCAGCTCTCAACCCCATAGTTTATGGGGTACGAACCCAGGAAATCAAGCGGGGGATTGTCAAGCTACTAAAGTAACAGCGCTGAGCCTGTGAGTCAGAACTCAGGGAGTATAGACGTTTGAGATGTTTTAGTGACTGTTTAGATAAACAAGTAACACATCCGCGCTGCGACCTTCATCTTGAAATCAAACCTTCCTCAACTTATATCACATTATTTACTCTCACTACCACCTCTGCAAATCCTTGTTGAACCATTTATGTATCCATTTTCTTCTTCATATGGATCTCTTGTTCTTACCGATTCGCCAATTACTCATTAATTAAAGAAGTATTCAACATCTTCCATGTAATTTTCAGTCTTTTTATTCTGAGTGCTTATTATTCTTAGTTCATACAGCAAGGGATATGCCAGAGTGATAAGGGTAGAGTCAGGGAAACCAGTGAGGATTTTATTTCAATAGTCCAGGTGAGAAATGATAATGGCCTGTGCTGAGGTGGTGAGTGAGACTTAAAGTGTAGGTCACAATATTGGCAGAGGTTCCATATTTAGGGGATAAAAGATGGAGAGAAGTAAAGGACAAGACCAAGGATTTAGCCAGAGCAATTGGAAAAAATACATTTGTTATTAAATGAGGAGGTAGCTTGGCATGGAATATTAAAAGTTCAGCTTTGGACACTTAATTCCATTTCCACAGAAGACTCTTCTCCTCAACTGTACTTTTTAAATTACTAATAAATACCCAAATGATGAAGTAAAAATAAGCAATTGGAGATACAGTACTTGTCAGGGGCGAGGTTTAAACTAGAGACAGAAATTTGAGTCATAAGAATATAGATGGTATTTAAAACTTTAAATCTTAATCTAAATGACAGTATTGTTTACTAATAAAATTTCATATGTTGGTTTTATCAAATACATGAAAAATTATGCAATTTTTTATAAGAACAAACATTCATTAACATAATTCAGCAGAGCAATGGAATTCCTATATTCAAAATGGAAGATAGAAATTTAATGCAAGGTTTAAGGACATTCATAGCAAGATGTGATCAAATACTTAATCGATGGAAAGAAAGATGAAACCATTCACTAACAGAGTTGAATATCTAACCCCCCCACTCCCCAGTTCCTGGAATCCCTAGTAAAGTGTCTGGGGATAGTTTGTTTCTCCCTACATCTGGAGTTTATGGCTCTACCCCCAGTCAGATTCAATCATCTTCTACCATATGGCTCAGCTCTGCCCCCAGTAGTGTCCAGTATGGGACTGATGGAGGATGAATCCCTGTAACCAATCAGCATTTGAGGCAGATGCTTTAGTATTGAGCCACCATTCCTATTAAACTTAACCAATACATAACATCTCTGTGTGGTAGCACTTGCTTTCTAGAGCTATTATGACAATAGAAACCTGGCCTTTAAACTCCAATCTTTTCTCTTGTATATCTCTGGTTTGTAGGATTGGGCCTCTACTTTGGTTCTGAGCAGAGTTGCTATTTAAATATCCTGCACTGACTGCCATACTTCTGGTAGGCCTGCTCCCTGACAGTCACCTTTTCATAGCCAGGCCTCCGTTGTCTTGAAACCAGAGGTCCTTCTACCTGCAGTGACATCTCCTGAGTGGCTACCACCCTGGATTTCTGCCTCCGCCACCCCATGTCTGTATCCCACCCCCCTGCTGGCACACCCACTACTTCTTGGACTTGTGCCTGTTCTAGGCTTAGTCCACTGTGCTTACTGTTCCATATGAGTGGAACAGCCTCATGCTGTGTGTTCAAATTATTGACTTCTCAACATTTATAACCTCAGTTTAAAAACCACTTCCATAGAGAGTACCAAACCAAAAAACCAAACCTGTTTCCACAGGGTCAATTCTGACTCATAACAACCCTATAGAACAGAATAAAACTGCCCCAAAGGGTTTCCAAGACTGTAAATCTTTACAGAAGGAAACTGCTATATCTTTCTCCCAAGAAGCGGATTAATACAAACACCCAACCTTTTGGATAGCAGCTGAGCATTTAACTACCGTGCCACCAGGGTTCCTTCCATAGACAGTAGTACCTCCTTAATAATCACATTCAAAGTGGCCTCCTCTCCCACTTCAGGAGACAGTAATACATTATACTGTCTTTTATTCTTTATAGCATTTATAATTTTGGGGAATGATTTATTTATTAATTTAAGTATCTAATGTCTTGAATTTTTCTCCAGAATATACGTAGACTTTTGCTTTTTTGCTATCCTTAGCATCTAGGATGTCTGGTGCATATTAAGTGCTAAACATAGATGAAACGTCCAAAATTTTTCCTGTATGGCCACTGGGATGCCTGGTAGGACACTACAATATTCTACTGGATAAATTTCCATTGTTAGTTGAAATGCCCTCTCAGGTATCTGACTGATAAGCCTAGTTGTGATAGAAGAGTCTCTAATACCAGGCAATATTAGGTTACAAAAAAATTCATTTTAATATTATCTAAATGGTTGCTCTGTGGTTCAGAGGGCCAGATTTCCATTCATATTTTTACTGAATGTTAAAATATAAAGCATTCTGTATATCTTATTTCTTCTCTGAATTTTTTAAAATTAAAAAACCATGGCACAAAATCAGCTAATTTCAAGTATTTATGCATAAAACTGTGAAAATCTGTTTAAGTAAGATTTAAACTTTAGATTAAAAAGTGTGATGTAATCGTTTCCTTTACAATAAACTCTTAACTTTAATAACCATTCTTTTCTAATGCTAATATTCCTTGTTAGTCACTAATAAACATTAATTAAACATTACTGTCTTCCCCCTTTAGACTTACATAGGTACATTCCTAGGCTTAAACCTGATTCGTCTTCAATTTTGTCACTGCAGGGTTTTGGGTTCGTTAGACATGCTTTTATACGCCACTCTCAGTATTTTAGCAGGAAGAAGTCACCATTCATCCTCAAACTCCCTGGCTTCTTTTTCTCCTTTCTGCAGAGCAGGAAAAGAGAAAAGAGAGAAAGAGAAATCAGAGCTTAGCAGTATAAATTTTATTGTGGCCAAGTTTTTACCGAGCAAACTATTTTATCCAATTAACTTGCTTCCCTATCTGTTTCCCTGAGGTTTTAAGACAGTATCTGGAATAAAAGCCTAATTCATATCATGTGCTTCGAGTGGGATACAGCCACTGAGCTTCTCTATTTGCTGTTTTTCATGTGGAAATCTGGCATAACATTTTTAAAAAATAAGTTTAAAATTTTTTAAATTTCAAGTAGACAAAAAAAAAAGCAGAGTTTTCAATAATACAAATCAATTTCAAAACTCTATTTTAGTAGAAATAGTTTAGAAATTTCTTAGTTCTGGGATCCATTTCAATTGAAGGTTTTTTCTGTCAGTTAATGGAAAAGTGGGGATTTGCTCTGAAATAAATTAGTCTGAATCACAGTCAGATCCATTATTTTTGGACCACTGATGGAAAGATGTTGGACAGATATCATTTAGAAGTTACAAGCAATTATCTGCTTCATAACAGTGGTGGTGGTTTAGACTTGCTTTAGAAGTAGATTCAATTTTTGTTTTCAGAAATATCCTCATTGGCATTTAATAATAATCATGTTGGATTAAGACCTTGTGAATACCATTGTTTTTAAGAGTGTGATTTTACTTATAATGGTCTGTATAATAGTTTATCTACTGTGTGAACAGAATTTAAACCTAATTTTGCCTGTAACTATTGCTTATTATTAGAGAGATATAAATGCATTTTCATTGTCAAGCAGATAGTAATAAGAGTCCAGCAGCAGTGAGACCAAAGACTATGAGGAAAAGTTCAAGATTAAAATTCTTTTCATTACTAGATGTAGGATTAAAGAAATTGACAAAGCATAGAAGACTACACCTTTCATCAAATATTTTATTTAAAGCTAAATTATCCAGACTTTGGGAATCACACTAAGAGTGGACTTTGAGGCATTTTCTTTTTGGGGTTAGAAGGCAGGAACCCATAATTTTGAGTGTGAGTAAAACTTTCCCTGGATGGAATTGCTATTTCCCCTGTAAATCATCTTGGATCATGCCAATCCTGGGGACAGGCAGAAGAATAAAATAGCATGACTCAGCTCATTTCAGAGGGAAACGCTTTGTCTGGTGGGGGCATCATAGCTATTGCCAAAAAGTAAATACATGTGGAGTCCTGTGATCAGGGGAGACAATAAGCTTGCAATAAGGGTGCAGTCTGGAACCTGTAAATGTTGTGGTGGAAGAGATATTTCAGGCAGGCTTGGACTTTGACCTGTGAAGAAAATCACAAACTGTAGTATTTGGTTGTTACCCCTGATACAAAGTTCCCATTTAGTTTCACTTGTCCTCTTGAGGGAGTAGGGGTTAATCTCCCTGACAATGCTTAAAAAGAAAAAATAAAAGAAAGACTCAACTGTGGGAATGATGCCTGTCTTAAGGCAGGAGATGGTTTCATAAACTCTTAGAACTAGAAACATGTTTTTTAAATAAGTAATTCACTGCTTTCATGTAACAGATGTGGAATCTGAGACTCAGTGAGTTTACTGTTATTTTTTCAGTCATACATCTTGTTTGTGGTTGTGCAATGCCTAGAACACTGAACTTCTAACTCCATCTCAGGCTTTCTGTCTTTATCAAGTCATTTACTGCACTTAAATTGTACCTCATTCCTTCTCAATTCCTTTTATTTAGAAGAAAACCCACCTAGGATCCATACTGATTTATGTTTTACATAACTTCAATCAGAGTTCTTCAGTGATATCAAATTTGATACCTCTCTGTACCACTGAGGGCTAATAAAGTTCCTGGACCAGAGCAATTGTTTATAAAACCTTTGTCCAATTAACAAACGAATCGAGTGTTGAAATGAGTCCTAACATATTTCAGTGTCATTACAGGAATATCTTCTGAGTCCACAAGAGCAGAGTCACATACCAGAGCACACACTGTACTATTGTGAATCCAGAAGAAGCTACAAGCACTGCGTTGGTGTGAAGACACTGAGGGAAGACTTTATATAATAATTACTTCTCTTAAACCCAGTAAAAGCGATTGTGCCATATGTGAGCAATTCTCGCAAGGACCCTACCCTTTAGAGGGCTAATGCTGTCGACAATACACAGGCTTTGCCTAACGGAGTGTCATGAATTGAATTGTGTCCCCAAAAAGTATGTGTCAAATTAGTTAGGCCATGATTCCCAGTATTGTGTGGTTGTCCTCTATTTAGTGATTGTAATTTTATATTAAAGAGGATTAGGGTGGAATTGTAACATCCTTAACCAGGTCGCATCCCTGATCCCATGTAAAGAGAGTTTCCCTGGGGTGTGGGCTGCACTACCTTTTATTTCGGAAGAGTTAAAAAGAAAGGGAAGCAAGCAGAGAGGGGGGACCTCATACCACCAAGAAGGCAGAGCTGGGAGCACAGCAGACTTGGGAGTCTGTCTTAGGCTGGGTTCTCTAGATAAGCAAACCAGTAATGCGCAAAAATATATATGTTGTTGTTGCTGTTAGGTGCTGTCGAGTAGGTTCCTAATTATACTGGCCCTATGCACAACAGAACAAAACACTGCCCAGTTCTGAGCTATCCTTACAATTGTTCTTATCCTTGAGCTCATTGTTGCAGCCACTGTGTCAATCCACCTAGTTGAGGGTCTTCCTCTTTTCCGCTGACCCTGTACTCTGCCAAGCATGATGCCCTTCTCCAGGGACTGATCCCTCCTGACAACATGTCCAAAGTATGTAAGATGCAGTCTCTCAATCCTTGCTTCTAAGGAGCATTCTGGTTGTACTTCCTTGCAAGACAGATTTGTTCGTTCTTTTGGCAGTCCATGGTTTATTCCATATTCTTCGCCAACACCACAATACGAAGGTGTCAATTCTTCTTCAGTCTTCCTTATTCATTGTCCAGCTTTCACATGCATATGATGCGATTGAAAATACCATGGCTTGGGTCAGGTGCACCTTAGTCTTCAAGGTGACATCTTTGCTCTTCAACACTTTAAAGAGGTCCTTTGCAGCAGATTTACCCAATGCAAGGCATCTTTTGATTTCTTGACTGCTGCTTCCATGGCTGTTGATTGTGGACCCAAGTAAAATGAAATCCTTGGCAATTTCAATCTTTTCTCCATTTATCCTGATGTTGCTCACTGGTCCAGTTGTGAGGATTTTTGTTTTCTTTATGTTGAGGTGCAATCCATACTGAAGGCTGTGGTCTTTGATCTTCATTAGTAAGTGCTTCAAGTCCTCTTCACTTTCAGCAAGCAAGGTTGTGTCATTTGCATAACACAGGTTGTTAATGAGTCTTCCTCCAATCTTGAAGCCCCATTCTTCTTCATATAGCCCAGCTTCTTGTATTATTTGCTCAGCATACAGATTGAATAGGTATGGTGAAAGAATACAACCCTGATGCACATCTTTCCTGACTTTAAACCAATCAGTATCCCCTTGTTCCGAACAACTGACTCTTGATCTCTGTAAAGGTTCCTCATGAGCACAATTAAGTGTTCTGGAATTCCCATTCTTCACAATGTTATCCATAATTTGTTGTGATCCACACAGTTGAACGCTTTTGCATAATCAATAAAACACAGGTAAACATCCTTCTGGTATTCTCCGCTTTCAGCCAGGATCCATCTGACATCAGCATTGATATCCCTGGTTCCATGTCCTCTTCTGAAACTGCCTGAATTTATGGCAGTTCCCTGTTGATATACTGCTACAGTCATTTTTGAATGATCTTCAACAAAATTTTGCTTGCAGGTGAATAAATACATACAGAGAGATTTATATTAAGGAAACAGCTCATGCAGGTGTAGGGGTTGGAAAGTCCCAAGTCTTTGGATCAGGATAGAGTCCTTTCCCAATTCACGGAGCTTCAGAAGCTTGTGAACCGAAGATGAGCAGGTTGGAGAGCAGGGATCCTGCTCACAGGCTGTGACAGTCAAGAAATCTTTAAGGTTGGCAAGCAAGAGAGCAAGATTTCTCCTGAGTCAGCTGCAGGAGCTGGCGATCCCAAGATAGGTAGGTCAGGGAGCAGGACTCTTGCTCACAGGCCATGAAGATTGGCACATCCAAGATGGACAGGTAAGCTGCTAGCTCAAGTCGTAAGAACCAGAGGTCAGACAAGAGACAGCTGCTGGGTCCAGAACAAGCCAACAACCTTTGCAAGTCAAGCAGGAAAAGGAAGTAGATGGTGGAAGGCAGAGAGATGAAGCCTGAGGCGGTGGTGAGCTGCCACAGGACCCACCCCTGCCAGTACCACTTAGCAGATTTCATCATGGGGGTCATCACGTACAAATTTAAACAGAAAAGTAACCACAGTGTTATACAGCTGCCAAAACACTAAGAATCATGGCCCATTCAAGTTGACACAAAATCTTAACCATCACAGTCCATGCCTTTTCAACTTGGCATCTGTACACATCTCCCCAAACCATACACAATCTCTGAATAAACACAATTACAAAGTTATACTTGTGTCTAACATGATATAACTAACATACGTAAACCGAAAATATGCTAGCCCCGTTTGCATCTTATATATATATATATATTTTAAAATAATTTTTATTGAGCTTTAAGTGAACGTTTACAAATTGTCAGTCTGTCACATATAAACTTATATACACCTTACTCCATACTCGCACTCACTCTCCCCCTAATGAGTCAGCCCGCTCCCTCTTTCCAGTCTCTCCTTTCATGACAATTTTGCCAGTTTCTAACCCTCTCTACCCTCCTATCTCCCCTCCAGACAGGAGATGCCAACACAGTCTTAAGTGTCCACCTGATACAAGTAGCTCACTCTTCATCAGCATCTCTCTCCAACCCATTGTCCAGTCCCTTCCATGTCTGTTGAGTTGTCTTCGGGAATGGTTCCTGTCCTGGGTCAACAGAAGGTTTGGGGACCATGACCGCCGGGATTCCTCTAGTCTCAGTCAGACCATTAAGTCTGGTCTTTTTATGAGAATTTGGGGTCTGCATCCCACTGATCTTCTGCTCCCTCAGGGGTTCTCTGTTGTGCTCCCTGTCAGGGCAGTCATCAGTTGTGGCCGGGCGCCAACTAGTTCTTCTGGTCTCAGGATGATGTAGGTCTCTGGTTCATGTGGCCCTTTCTGTCTCTTGGGCTCTTAGTTGTCGTGTGACCTTGGTGTTCTTCATTCTCCTTTGATCCAGGTGGGTTGAGACCAACTGATGCATCTTAGATGGCCGCTTGTTAGCATTTAAGACCCCAGACGCCACATTTCAAAGTGGGATGCAGAATGTTTTCATAATAGAATTATTTTGCCAATTGACTTAGAAGTTCCCTTAAGCCATAGTCCCCAAACCCCCGCCCTTGCTCCACTGACCTTTGAAGCATTCAGTTTATCCCGGAAACTTCTTCGCTTTTGGTCCAGTCCAGTTGAGCTGACCTTCCGTGTATTGAGTATTGTTCTTCCTTTTACCTAAAGTAGTTCTTATCTACTAACTAATCAGTAAATAACCCTCTCCCACCCTCCCTCCCCGCCCCCTCGTAACCACAAAAGTATGTGTTCTTCTCAGTTTCTACTATTTCTTAAGATCTTATAATAGTGATCTTATACAATATTTGTCCTTTTGCCTCTGACTAATTTCGCTCAGCATAATGCCTTCCAGGTTCCTCCATGTTATGAAATGTTTCACAGATTCGTCACTGTTCTTTATTGATGCGTAGTATTCCATTGTGTGAATATACCACAATTTATTTAACCATTCATCCGTTGATGGACACCTTGGCTGCTTCCAGCTTTTTGCTATTGTAAACAGAACTGCAATAAACATGGGTGTGCATATATCTGCTTGTGTGAAGGCTCTTATTTCTCTAGGGTATATTCCGAGGAGTGGGATTTCTGGGTTGTATGGTAGTTCTATTTCTAACTGTTTAAGATAATGCCAGATAGATTTCCAAAGTGGTTGTACCATTTTACATTCCCACCAGCAGTGTATAAGAGTTCCAATCTCTCCGCAGCCTCTCCAACATTTATTATTTTGTTTTTCGGATTAATGCCAGCCTTGTTGGAGTGAGATGGAATCTCATCATAGTTTTAATTTGCATTTCTCTAATGGCTAATGATCGAGAGCATTTTCTTATGTATCTGTTAGCTGCCTGAATATCTTCTTTAGTGAAGTGCGTGTTCATATCCTTTGCCCACTTCTCGATAGGGTTGTTTGTCTTTTTGTGGTTGAGTTTTAACAGAATCAAATAGATTTTAGAGATCAGGCGCTGGTCGGAGATGTCATAGCTGAAAATTCTTTCCCAATCTGTAGGTGGTCTTTTTACTCTTTTGGTGAAGTCTTCAGATGAGCATAGGTGTTTGATTTTTAGGAGCTCCCAGTTATCTGGTTTCTCTTCGTCATTTCTGGTAATGTTTTGTATTCTGTCTATGACTTGTATTAGGGCTCCTAACGTTGTCCCTATTTTTTCTTCCATGATCTTTATCGTTTTAGTCTTTATGTTTAGGTCTTTGATCCACTTGGAGTTAGTTTTTGTGCATGGTGTGAGGTATGGGTCCTGTTTCATTTTTTTGCAGATGGATATCCAGTTATGCCAGCATCATTTGTTAAAAAGACTATCTTTTCCCCAATTAACTGACACTGGGCCTTTGTCAAATATCAGCTGCTCATAAGTGGATGGATTTATATCTGGGTTCTCAATTCTGTTCCACTGGTCTATGTGCCTGTTGTTGTACCAGTACCAGGCTGTTTTGACTACTGTGGCTGTATAATAGGTTCTAAAATCAGGTAGAGTGAGGCCTCCCACTTTCTTCTTCTTTTTCAGTAATGCTTTACTTATCTGAGGCTTCTTTCCCTTCCATATGAAGTTGGTGATTTGTTTCTCCATCACATTAAAAAATGTCGTTGGAATTTGGATCGGAAGTGCATTGTATGTATGGATGGCTTTTGGTAGAATAGACATTTTTACTATGTTAAGTCTTCCTATCCATGAGCAAGGTATGTGATTCCACTTATGTAAGTCCTTTTTAGTTTCTTGCAGTAGTACTTTGTAGTTTTCTTTGTATAGGTCTTTTACATCTTTGGTAAGATTTATTCCTAAGTATTTTATCTTCTTGGGGCCTACTGTGAATGGTATTGATTTGGTGATTTCCTCTTCGATGTTCTTTTTGTTGATGTAGAGGAATCCAAGTGATTTTTGTATGTTTATCTCATAACCTGAGACTCTGCCAAACTCTTCTATTAGTTTCAGTAGTTTTCTGAGGGATTCCTTAGGGTTTTCTGTGTATAAGATCATGTCATCTGCAAACAGAGATAATTTTACTTCCTCCTTGCCAATCCGGATGCCCTTTATTTCTTTGTCTAGCCTAATTGCTGTGGCTAGGACCTCTAGCACAATGTTGAATAAGAGCAGTGATAAAGGACATCCTTATCTGGTTCCTGTTCTGAAGGGAAATTCTCTCAGGCTCTCTCCATTTAGAGTGATGTTGGCTGTTGGCTTTGTATAGATGCCCTTTATTATGCTGAGGAATTTTCCTTCGATTCCTATTTTGGTGAGAGTTTTTATCACAAACGGGTATTAGACTTTGTCAAATGCCTTTTCTGCATCAATTGATAAGATCATGTGGTTTTTGTCTTTTGTTTTATTTATATGGTGGATTACATTAATGGTTTTTCTAATATTAAACCAGCCTTGCATACCTGGTATAAATCCCACTTGGTCATGGTGGATTATATTTTTGATATGTTGTTGAATTCTACTGGCTAGGATTTTGTTGAGGATTTTTGCATCTATGTTCATGAAGGATCTAGGTCTGTAATTTTCTTTTTTTGTGATATCTTTAGCTGGTTTTGGTATCAGGGAGATGGTGGCTTCATAGAATGAGTTAGGTAGTATTTCGTCATTTTCTATGCTTTGAAATACCTTTAGTAGTAGTGGTGTTAACTCTTCTCTGAAAGTTTGGTAGAACTCTGCAGTAAAGCCGTCCGGGCCAGGCCTTTTTTTTGTTGGGAGTTTTTTGATTACCGTATCAACCTCTTTTTTTGTTATAGGTCTATTTATTTGTTCTACTTCTGATTGTGTTAGTTTAGGTAGGTAGTGTTTTTCTAGGAATTCATCCATATCTTCTCGGTTTGCAAATTTGTTAGAGTACAATTTTTCGTAATAATCTGATATGATTCTTTTAATTTCAGTTGGGTGTGTGGTTTTGTGGCCCATCTCGTTTCTTATGTGAGTTATTTGTTTCCTTTCCTGTTTCTTTAGTCCGTGTGGCCAATGGTTTGTCAATTTTGTTAATTTTTTCAAAGAACCAGCTTTTGGCTTTGTTAATTCTTTCAATTGTTTTTCTGTTCTCTAATTCATTTAGTTCAGCTCTAATTTTTATTATTTGTTTTCTTCCGGTGCCTGATGGATTCTTTTGTTGCTCACTTTCTATTTGTTCAAGTTGTAGGGACAGTTCTCTGATTTTGGCTCTTTCTTCTTTATGTATGTGTGCATTTATCGATATAAATTGGCCTCTGAGCACTGCTTTTGCTGTGTCCCAGAGGTTTTGATAGGAAGTATTTTCATTCTCGTTGCATTCTATGAATTTCTTTATTCCCTCCTTAATGTCTTCTATAACCCAGTCTTTTTTCAGGAGGGTATTGTTCAGTTTCCAAGTATTTGATTTCTTTTCCCTAATTTTTCTGTTATTGATTTCCAGTTTCATGGCTGTGTGGTCTAAGATGCTTTGTAATATTTTGATGTTTTGGATTCTGCAAAGGTTTGTTTTATGACCTAATATGTGGTCTATTCTGGAGAATGTTCCATGTGCACTAGAAAAAAAAGTATACTTTGCAGCTGTTTGGTGGAGTGTTCTGTATAAGTCAATGAGGCCAAGTTGGTTGATTGTAGCAATTAGGTCTTCCGTGTCTCTATTGAGCTTCTTACTGGAAGTCCTGTCCTTCTCCGAAAGTGGTGTGTTAAAGTCTCCTACTATAATTGTGGACGTGTCTATCTCATTTTTCAGTTCTGATAAAGTTTGTTTTATGTATTTTGCAGCCCTTTCATTGGATGCATAAATATTTAATATGGTTATATCTTCCTGGGCAATTGTCCCTTTTATCATTATGTTGTGTCCTTCTTTATCCTTTGTGGTGGATTTAAGTTTAAAGTCTATTTTGTCACAAATTGATATTGCTACTCCTGCTCTTTTTTTGCTTGTTGTTTGCTTGATATATATTTTTCCATCCTTTGAGTTTTAGTTTGTTTGTGTCTCTAAGTTGTGTCCCTTGTAGGCAGCATATAGACAGATTGTGTTTCTTTATCCAGTCTGAGACTCTCTGTCTCTTTATTGGTGCATTTAGTCCATTTACATTTGACGTAATTATATATAAGTATGTGTTTACTGCTGTCATTTTGATGCCTTTTTATGTGTATTGTTGACAATTTCATTTTTCCACTTACTTTTTTGTGCTGAGACTTTTTCTTTGTAAATTGTGTGTTCCTCATTTTCGTAGTGTTTGACTTTATGTTTGCTGAGTTGTTATGTTTTTCTTGGTTTTTATTTTCAGTTATGGACTTGGTATACCTCTTTGTGGTTACCTTAATATTTACCTCTATTTTTCTAAGTAAATATTAACTTGTATTGTCCTAAATGGCCTTGTATCCCTCTCCATATAGCAGTTCTATGCCACCTGTATTTAGTCCCTCTTTTTGATTATTGTGATCTTTTACATATTGACTTCAATGATTCCCTGTTTGGAGTGTTTTTTTCTTTTCAAAATTAATCTTAATTTGTTTTTGTGATTTCCCTATTTGAGTTGGTATCAGGATGTTCTATTCTGTGACCTTGTGTTGCACTGGTATCTGATATTATTGATTTTCTGACCAAACAATTTCCTTTATTATTTCTTGTAGGTTTGGTTTGGTTTTTGCAAATTCTCTAAGCTTGTGTTTATCTGTAAATGTTTTAATTTGGCCTTCATATTTGAGAGAGAGTTTTGCTGGATGTATGATCCTTGGCTGGCAGTTTTTCTCCTTCAGTGCTCTGTATATGTCATCCCGTTGCCTTCTTGACTGCATGGTTTCTGCTGAGTAGTCTGAACTTATTCTTATTGATTCTCCTTTGTAGGAGACCTTTCTTTTCTCCCTGGCTGCTTTTAAAATTTTCTCTTTATCTTTGGTTTTGGCAAGTTTGATGATAATATGTCTTGGTGATTTTCTTTTTTGGTCAATCTTAAATGGGGTTCCATGAGCATCTTGGATAGATATCCTTTTGTCTTTCATGATGTCAGGGAAGTTTCTGCCAAAAGATCTTCAACGATTCTCTCTGTACTTTCTGTTATCCCTCCCTGTTCTAGGACTCCAATCACTTGCAAGTTATTCTTCTTGATAGAGTCCCACATGATTCTTAGGGTTTCTTCATTTTTTTAAATTCTTTTATCTGATTTTTTTTCAGCTATGTTGGTGTCAATTTCCTGGTCCTCCAGATCCCCCACCCTGCATTCCAATTGCTCGAGTCTGCTCCTCTGACTTCCTATTGAGTTGTCTAATTCTGTAATTTTACTGTTAATCTTTTGGATTTCTGAATGCTGTCTCTCTATGGATTCTTGCAGCTTATTAATTTTTCCACTATGTTCTTGACTAATCTTTTCGAGTTCTTCAACTGCTTTATCAGTGCATTCCTTGGCTTTTTCTGTTGATTGCCTTATTTCATTTCTGAGGTCATCCCTGATGTCTTGAAGCATTCTGTAAATTAGTTTTTTATATTCTGCATCTGGCAATTCCAGGATTGTATCTTCATTTGGGAAAGATTTTGATTCTTTAGTTTGGGGAGTTGTAGAAGCAATCATGGTCTGCTTCTTTATGTGTTTTGATATCGACTGCTGTCTCCAAGCCATCTCTAAGATATTGTAGTGTTTTATTTTATATTTGCTCACTGAGTCTTATCTTGTTTTGTTTTCTTTCAATATACGTAGATGCGCTACTAGATTGCACTGTCTTGATTGTTGTAGCCCTTGAATCACTTATGTCCTATTACCAGCTGGTTTGGGCTGTTACCAGATATGTAAGCCTAAGAGTCCATTCACTATTCTTGAGTAGAATCTGATTTTGGGTCATCAAGTGTGTGGTGCAGACTGTCACCTATCCACCTAGAGAAGTAGTGGTGATAGTTGTGTTCACCAGATTCTAGTAGCAGAAGGGGTTCACACTCTAGGGGCGGGCAGGATGCTGACAGGCTTCCCCCAAGTGCCAGTGAGGTAGGTGTCTCTCTATTCCTAAAGCACCTTAGTGGGAGGGCTCTGCAGCTGTACCTTAGGCCCCCAATGCAAGCACCTGTACAGATTGGTAGGTTTCACCCTCCTTATACCCCTAAGGCAGGAGGCTAGGTGGTCTGGGGGAACTTCAGCCCTCAGTTCCCTGTCGTGTGTCAGTGAGGTCTCTGTTGAATACGCAGAGATATCAGGCCTGGGAAAATTGTCTTTCCAGTAATCCGCTGAAACAATTACAGTCAGATCCCTATCAGAAATGCCTTTGCATTATAAAAGCCACCTTGTTCCCTGTAGGGATGAAAGCCCAAGACTGTGAATCACATATGCTTGGCTGGAGCTGGTTCTGTGTTTTTAGTCCAATTAGGGAAAGATTTTTGGTCCCTAGGTTTTTTGTAGCTGCTTGTCTCAGGCCAGGAGAACGGGTTAGGAAAAGATAAAAAAAAAAAAAAAAAATAGGAAAGAAAAACTGCAGCGCACTTCTCTCTCTGGCTCAGGAAATTCAAATGTTAATGAAGCCACCTGGGAAGGGAAGGGGAGGATTCAGATAAATAGGAGTGAGTAAGTAGCACCCCGGAATGTAGACAAAGTTACTTACCTTGCTTGGGGTGACTGTTTTATCTGAGATTCTCGAGGGGCGCATCGACTGTGTGTGCTGGCTGGGTAGAGATTGCCCCGAGGGTCAGGCCTGCATCCCCTGCTTGCGCTGTCTCAGAAGCCGTGATCAGTTCCTCCACACCCAGTCCAAAGCCCAGCGCCAAGGTTCCCCGGCTGGGACGCTGCACTCCAGGCTCCAAAACCAGTTGATGCCTCCTGGTGACTTCTCCTGTCAGCCGCGTTGCTGCACTGCCTGTGTGCACTGGCTGGGCTTCCCCCGAGGTCACTTCTGGGGGCTAGGGCTGCATCCCGTGTTTGCGCCGTCTCAGGATGCGGTGCTTAGCTCTCCTGTGCCCAGTCCAAAGCCCGGTGCCAGGGTTTCCTGACTGGGATGCTGGCTCCAGGCTCCGAAAACAGTCGCTGCTTTCCCGTGGTTGTTCGTTCTCAGTCTCTGGCACTCAGGTCAAGTCTTTAGATCTGTGTTTGATGGTCAGGGTTCGTAGATTGTCATGTATGTGATCGATTCACTTGTTTTTCTGAGTCTTTGTTGCAAGAGGGATCCGAGGTAGCTTCTACCTAGTCAGCCATCTTGGCCCCCATCTGCATCTTATATTTTATAAGTGAAAAAAACAAAAATATCTGATGCACAGATACAAAGCAGAAATACTCATAACAATTACAATCCTTGTTTCTGCAACTGGTCACGTGGCTGTAACTTGTATTTAGAACTACCTTTTTTCTTTCACCACCCATTCTATATTCCCTTTGCCCTCAGCAAACACCTCAGCTGGTTGGGGTTCTTTGCCTGGTGAGGAAACCCAAACCTTCATTCCTGAACAGTCTGTGCCATTAGTAATCATGTGGGAATTGGGTTGGTGTAGTTTTCCATTGACTTTAATCACAGGACATGGTAGTACTAAGAGATGCCTTAAAGGATCTCCTGCATTCCAGACATACTCTTCTTTACCTGTATTATGTAATATCAATCTGATTTCCTCTTGGTAGTCTGGATCAATCACACCAGCCAGTGTGGTAACTCCCTTCTTTGGCCATTGATCTAGAGGCATAAGGAGCCCAAAGTGGCCAGGCGGCTTTCTTAGCTTCCAGTTCAATGGAACCAGTGATGTGTCTCCAGCTGGGAGCATTCCTCCCTTTGGAACTAAAACCACTAGGCCTGCAGAGCATAAGGTCACGGTGACAAGAAGCAAAAATCTTGTAATTGGGTCTCTAGGGGTAATAGCAAGTGGCGCCACTCCCATTTCTACCTCTTGATTCCTGGACAAATGAATCCTTGCTATGGGAGAAATAGCACCGTATATTGGATGCTGGTTTAGAGCATATCAAGCCTCCTGGAGAACATTGCCCCAACCCAGCAAGTTATTGCTGCCTGGCCGGCACCTTAACTCTGTCTTTAGGAGACTGTTCCATTGTTCTATCAAGCCAGCTGCTTCAGGATGATGGGAAATATGGTAAGACCAGTGAATTCCATGCACAAGGGCCCACTGCTGCTCTTCGTTTGCTGTGAAGTGAGTCCCTTGATCAGAGGCAATGCTGTGTGTGATACCATGACGGTGGATAAGGCATTCTGTACATCCATGGATGATAGTTTTGGCAGAAGCATGGCGTGCTGGGAAGGCAAATCCACATCCAGTGTAAGTGTCTTATTATTAATAGTAGTAGCAGTAGTAGTAACCAGTGGCATAGTGCAGTTAGGAAAAGGCCACACTATTTTAAATGTCAGCCCTAAATGATGGGCAGTGCCTAGAGTTCATAAGTAAATCTTCTTAATTACCTTCAGCCAGGCCATTTTCTTCTCCTTTTCCTTCTCATTTACTCTGTGTCTTAGTTATCTAGTGTTGCTGTAACAGAAATACCACAAGTGGATGGCTTTAACAAAGAGAAATTTATTTCTTTGCAGTAAAGTGCTAAAAGTCCAAATTCAAGGTGTCAGCTCCAGGGGAGGGCTTTCTCTCTCTGTCTGCCTTCTCTTCAATCTTTCCCTGGACTAGGAGCTTCTCCATGCAGGGACCCTGTGATGGTTAAGGTTGTATGTCTACTTGGCTGGGCCATGATTCTCAGTGTTTTGGCAGTTGTATAATGCTGTGATCACTTTCCTATTGAAAATTTGATATGTGGTCACTCCCATGATGAAATCTGCTGAGTGGTACTGGCAGGGATGGGGCCTGTGGCAGTTCACTGCCCCCTCAGCCTTCATCTCTCCACCTTCCACCATCTACTTCCTTCTCCTGCTTGACTTGCAAAGGTTATTGGCTTGTTCTGGATCCAGCAGCTATCTCCTGTCTGACTTCCGGTTCTTGGGAGTTGAGTTAGCAGCTTACCTGTCCATCTTGGGATTTGCGGATCGTCAAGGCCTGTGAGCAAGAGTCCTGCTCCCTGACCTGCCTATCTTGGGTTAGCCAGGCCCTGTAGCTGACTCAGGAGAAAACTTGCGGTCTTGCCTGCTGACCTTGGGGATTGCTTGACTGTTACAACCTGTGAGCTGGATCCCTACTCTGCAACCTGCTCATCTTGGGTTCACCAGCTTCTGTGGCTCCATGAATTGCGAAAGGGCTCTATCATGATCCAAGGACTTGGGACGTTCCAGCCCTTACAATTGTGTGAGCTGTTTCCTTAATATAAATCTGTCTCTCTATATTTAAGGAAGCCTTAGTGGCTTAGTGGTTAAGTGGTACAGCTGCTAACCAAAGGGTCAGCAGTTCGAATCTGCCAGGGGCTCCTTGGAAACTCTATGGGGCAGTTCTACTCTGTCCTACATGGTCGCTATGAGTCATAATCTACTTGATGGCACTGGGTTTGGTTTTTTTTTTTTTAATATATATTTATACTCATTACTGTTTTGTTTCCCTAGAGAACCCAGCCTAAGAAAATTGGTACCGAGACAGTGGCATGTGCTGCTCTAACAGATACCTAAAATGTGGAAGCAGTTTTTAAACTGTGAATAGATAGAGTTGTGACAGCGGCAGAGGACCAGCACAGCAGAGAACCTGCAGTGGCAGAGAAGCGGCAACAGCAGAGAACCAGAAGCAGAAGAACCAGGAGGCCAGAGTGCAATGGTGCTTGAGCTGAACCACAGAGTGAGGGAGCTGAGAGCTTGTGTGCAGGAGGCTTCCTGGTGGAGTGGGTTGCCTCTGGGCACTTATCAATGGAGCTACTGAGCTTTGGAACACTTGCCCTGGAAGGACAGATGTGGGCATGAGGCCTGAAGAGCTGAGAGGCCAAGAAACCATGAAGCAGAAGCTGAAGAGACAAGAACACAAGAAGCTGAGCTGCCTCAGTCTCAAAAGGTATGGTCATGACCTCAGGGGCTTCGAAGGGTGGAGCCATGGTCTCTGGTGTTTCTAAGGGTGGAGTTGCCACTCAGATAGTTGAGCAGAATGGCGCGCCTAAAGCCGAGGAAGCAGAGTTGTTGTCCCAATGGGCCTGGAAGGCAGAGTTGAAGCCTAGGACCAAGGGGCCTCCCCTCAAAATCCGGAGAGTGTGGCCAATACCTAGAATCTGGAGGAGAGCTGTTGTATAAACTGTCTCAGAGAACAGAGAATTATTTTCAAATCTTTGAGGAATAATGTAATGTGTTCTGCTGACTTTCTTGGTGCCTGTTCTGCCTTCTTTCCCTTCAGTTTCCCCCATTTGTAACAGAAATGTCTAGCTTGTGCCTGTTCTGCCATTTTACCCTTGGAAGCAGATACTTGTATTCTAGATTTCATAGATGAAGAAGAATTTTTGGAATTTGAACTTGGAATTAAGACCTTTGGTATGATATGATGGGATGAATATGTTTTGTATGTTGCAAGGATGTGGTTTTTTGGGGAACAAAGGGTGGAATGTCATGGATTAAAGTATGTCCCCCCCAAAATGTGAGTATCAACTTGGTTAGGACATGTGTGCTTGTCCTCCATTTTGTGATTGTAATTTTATGTTAAGATGATTAGGGTGGGATTGTAACAGGACCCTTACTCAGGTCACCTCCCTGAGCCAAGGTAAAGGGCTTTTCCCTGGGGTGTGGCCTATACCACCTTTTATCTCTCAAGAGCTAAAAGGAAAGGGAAGCAAGCAGAGAGTTGGGGACCTCATACCACCAAGAATTCTGGCAGCACCAGGAGCAGAGTTCATCCTTTGGGCACGGAGTTCCTGCACCTGAGAAGCAACTCAACCAGGAGGAGATTGAAGACAAGGACCTTCCTCCAGAGCCAACAGAGAGAGAAAGCATTCCTCTGGAGCCAACGCCCTGAATTTGGACTTGTAACCCACTCGACTGTGAGAAAATAAATTTCTTTTTGTTAAAGCCACCCACTTGGGGTATTTCTGTTATGGGACATTAGATGACTAAGTCACTACTACTGCTACTACCATTAATAACTTACTCACAATGAAGGCCGATATATCCCTTTGTGGTCGTGTTGATTCTGACTCATAGTGACCCTGTAGGACAGAGTAGAGCTGTCCCATTGGGTTTCCAAGGAGTGGCTGGTGGATTCAAAATGCTGACGTTTTGGTTAGCAGCCATAGCACTTAACCACTACACCACCATGGTTTCCACAGGTGAGGATTAAGTTCCCTCAAATGAAAGTAAAGTGTTCCCAGTCTCTTCCCTTCCTATTGAATTTTAAAGGCAAGTGCAAACAAAGCTAAGAAAAATGAGTTGCCTCTGGCAGTGAGAGAGGCCTGCTGAATATCTGGGGTCAGGCTTTCTGGAGTCTTTCACATTATGCTCCGTATGGTCCCTAGAACGTCCTGCTTAAGTTATTCAGTGAGTGGAATTTACGCTCTTTCATTGGCATTTAGCTTTTTTTCACATCCATTTAGCTAGCTGATAAGATATAAAAACACAGTGTATTGAATCTCAATACTTACTAGGCACTCTGCTAAAATATAATGTGATCAACTGTTAAAACAAGCAAAACATTTGTGTGACTTGCTTTATTGCAATTGTCTGGAACCAAACTCGCAATATCTCTCAGGTATGCCTGTAGATCTCCAGGCCTCTCTTCCCAGATACCTCTGGGTAAACTCAAACCTCCATTCTTTGAGTTAGTGGCCCAGCCTGTTTGCACCACCCAGGGCTCCATCCCTATTGTACCCACTCCTATTATCTTTTGTTGCATCCACTCAAAGCAAATGCAAATTTCAGGCTGACAGATTCTGACACTACTTCCTTCTCTCAGGTCTTGACCTTTGCACTTTATCAGCACTTTCTTTGCCCACACATTAAAGAGCTCTAAGAAAATAACCCTCACCTTTATTAAGCAAGTTACACAAATGCTTTTGTTTCCCAGTTCATATACAAGCTGTATTTACAGTATGTCCAGGTTTGCATCTGTCTTGAAAGTTTTATTGCTTTCATGACTTTGGGATTTACTAAAACTTCCTTCCTCTAGGAATGGACTTGCTGGCAACAGGTTTGGCATTCTTCATTTCATTTTGTTCATTTATGAAGGACTTACATATACCCCCCTTCATTCTCACCCATATGTGCTGGTATACTCTCAGCCTTCTCCAAAAATGCAATAAGTTTACTCACAAATTCTTGTGGGCTTCAAGAGTATGCTCAGTGGAGGATAAGTATTGTCTATCCATGCTGTTGAATGGACAGATGATGACTTGTCATGACTGTAACCATGACATTATAGTGATAAAAATGAAACGAAACAAAATAAAACACAAACACTTACTTATTGAGATATAAAATGTTTTTTTTCTTTCTACAGAGGATATTCATATACCGGTTCTTTTGCTCCAATGAAAGATTACAGAATGTGATTTGATTTGAAGTTGATAGTTGTTATGGGAAATGGTTTGTTCTTTTATTTATTCATTTTTCTTTTCCGAGAGTTGAGGTACTCACACTCCTGGTATCATGGTACACTAATATCACGACCTCTCTTTAACTTTATGCTAATATTTTTATTTATTAATATTAATAATGAAATATTATTATTCTTTTACTACTATCCCTCAGTCTCAATTCCTATCTCCTCGTTCTCCAAAAGGTGCGTTTAATACTGATCTTTTCTAGTTTGCCTTTAATTATTCATCTATAGCTGTATACATAATAAAGAGTTTTTGCCAATGTGGGTGAGTGTTTAGTTTTTAGAGATGGTATATATTGTTATTATCATTTCGTTTTTAATCTTTTACTTAACAGTCTCTTTAAAAATAAATCTATCCAAGATACTACGTATATGCAAATCTAGCTCATTTTCTTTAACTCCGAGTGTGTTACATTGTCTGTACATTTTTTTTTGCTTATGTAGGCAACATTTGGGTTGAGACCATGCTGTTAATAAAAGATATTCTGAGGAACATTCTCATCTACCATTTTTTTCTGGACCTGTGAAAAAAAATTTATTGTGTATATATATTTTTGTTATTGAATCAATTTAATCCTACCACAGTCTGAAGGTAGGACCATTCTTATGAGGCAATTTCAGCCCAGAGAGGAAGACTGGCTTGTCCAGCATCACACTGTACGGGGTGGAGAGGCAGGGCCTAGGGTCCAGGTTCCAGGATCTCAGAAGTCCACACCTGCCTCCCATGGTGTATCTCTACAGAAAGGTAATAGTGCCCTCCTACACTCGGTCAAGGCTAAGACCCAACCAGCCGTTACAAACATGTGTCACTTGGTAAGAAAGAAGAACAAACCACACTTGGTGGGGTGACAAAGGCCAGGGGACACATAACATTTTAACCCCACAGACACTTCAGGTGCAAATATTTTTGTCAGACCTGCAGCAGCAGTTAAACCTTTAACAATCCTTCCCACATTTATTTTCCGTTTTTACCATATTCCTTTTAGTCGGAATCATTTCTGTTCTATAGGAGTACACAGGAGTGGAGTTGTTGAAACACAGGGTGCAAACATACTTTCACTAGGGTGTCTCTAGGATATCTATGTATTCTAATCAGAATTTCATGAAGTTGGTTAATTTTTTATATCCTCAGCTGCACAAACTATTATTGTGATGGATTGAATTACGTCCCCCCCAAATATGTGTGTATCAATTTGGCTGGGCCATTCGTCCAGTATTGTGTGGTTGTCCTCCATTTTATGATTGTAATTTTATGTTAAAGAGGACTTGGGTGGGATTGGAGCACCCTTACTAAGGTCACATTCCTGATCCAATGTAAAGGGGGTTTCCCTGGAGTGTGGCCTTCACCGCCTTTTATCTTACAAGAGTTAAAAGAAAAGGAAGCAAGCAGAGAATTGGGGACCTCATACCACCAAGAAAGCACTGCTGGGAGCACAGCAAGACATTTTGGACATGGGGTCCCTGCACAGAGAAGCTCCTAGTCAGAGGGAAGATTGATGAGATGGGCGACAGAGAGAGAAAGACTTCCCCTGGAGCTGACACCCTGAATTTGGACTTGTAGCCTACTAGACTGAGAGAGAATAAATTTCTCTTTGTTAAAGCCATACACTTGTGGTATTTCTGTTATAGCCACACTAGACGACCAAGACAGTTATCAAATATTTTTACGGATAAGATGGTTGAAAATAGTTCGCATTGTTTTAATTTAATTTTTCTGATTGCTGAATACTTTTTTTTTAAATAAATTTTTTAGTCATTCTGGTTTTTCTTTCTGTGAATTATTTGTTTACGTTCTTTCCCATTCCTGCTCTTCTTTTATTTTTATGGCTTATAGCAGCTCCTTGTATATTCTAAAATTTAAATTTTTGAACTTTTTTATTTCCATTTTAGACATTGCTGATATCATATTTCAATCCATTACACGTTTGCCTATTTTTTTAATATGATGTCTTCTGTTAAATAGAGATCTTCATTTTGATATAGGCAAGCCTATCTAGATCTCCCCTAAGAGTTTCTGCTATTGGCGTAATATTTAGGAACTCTTTCCCCATCCCAAAGTCATAGTTATTATTCATTTTATGTTTTCTATATTTGGTTAAGCTTTTGGCTGCTAACCAAAAGATCGGCAGTTTGAATCTATCAGTAGCTCCTTGAAAACCCTATGGGGCTGTTCCACTCTGCCCAATAGGGTCACTACGAGTCAGAATAGATTAAAGTGCAATGGATTAGGGCCGCTAGCATTTTTTCTTCCACGATCTTTATAGTTTTTGGTTCCATATGTAGGTCTTTGATCCATTTTGAATTAGTTTTTGTGTGTGGCTTAAGGTATGGAGCTTGTTCCATTTTTTTACTGATGGAATCCAGTTTTACCAGTACCATTTGTTAAGAAAGACTCTCTTTTCCCCATTTAATGGACTTTGGGCCTTTGTTAAAGGTCAGGTGATGGTAGGTGGATGGGTTTATATCTGGGTTCTCAATTCTGTTCCATTGGCCAATGTGTCTGTCATTGTACCAGTACCAGTCTGTTTTGACTACTGTAGCTGTATAGTAGGTTCTGAGGTTAGGTAGTGTGAACCATCCTACTTTGTTCTTCTTCTTCGATAATGCTTATCTAGAGCCCCTTTCCTTTCCATATAAAGTTAATGATTAGTTTTTCCATCTCATTAAAGAATGCTGTTGGTATCTGGATCAGGATTGCATTGTATTTGTAGATTGCTTTGGGTAGAGTTGACATTTTCACAATGTTGAGTCTTCCCATCCATGAATACATGAAAAAGGTATATTTTTCCTTTTATGTAGGTCTTTTTTGGTTTCTTGTGGTAATGTTTTGTAGTTTTCTTTGTATAAGTCTTTGACATCCCTGGTTAGATTTATTCCTAAGTTTTTTTTTTTTTTTTTTAAATCTTTTTAGGGGCCATTAGAAATGGTAATTGCTTTCTTGATTTTCTTTTCATAGTTCTCTTTATTGGTGTACAGGAATCAGACTGGTTTTTGTACATTTATCTTGTATTCTGCTGAATCTTTCTATTAGTTTCAGTAGTTCTCTTGCTTAGTCTTTTGTGCTCTTTATGTATAGTATCATATCTTCCTCTAATAGGGATAGTTTTATTTCTTCCTTACCAATTTGGATGACCTTTATTCATTTTCTTGCCTTGTTACTGTAGTTAGGACTTCCAGCACGGTGTTAAATAGGAGTGGTGATAAAGGGTATCCTTGTCTTGTTCCTGTCCTCAGGGGGAGTATTTTCAGCCTCTCTCTGTTGAGAATGATGATGGCTATCGGTTTTGTATAAAACGAAAAACCTAACCCTTTGCTGTTGAGCTGATTTCGGCTCTTGGTGACCCTATTGAACAGAGTAGAACTGTTCCATAGGGTTTCCAAGGAGTGGCTGGTAGATTCGAACTGTCAACCTTTTGGTTAGCAGTCAAATGCTTAATGATTATGCCACCAGGGCTCCTAATTTTGTATCCCAGTGCTGTCTGCTCTTTATTATGTTGAGGAATTTCTCTTCTATTCCTATTATATGGAGAATTTTTATCAGGAATGGGTGTTGGACTTTATCAAATGCCTTTTCTGCATCTACCGAGATAATTACGTGATTATTTTATTCATGTGATGGATTACTTTGATTGATTTTCTAGTGTTGAACCATCCTTGCACACCTCATATGAATCCCACTTGGTTATGGTGAGTTTTTTTTTTTTTTTAATATGATACTGAATTCTATTGGCTAGAATTTTGTTGAGAATTTTTGCATCTATATTCATGAGAAATATTGGTCTACAATTTTCTTTGCCTAGTTTTGGTATCAGGGTTATGTTGGCTTCATACAATGAATTTGGGATTGTCCCTTCCTTTTCTATGTTCTGAAATAGTTTGAGCAGTACTGTTGTAAGCTCTTCTCTAAATGTTTGGTAGAATTTCTAAAAACCAACTTCTGATTTTATTGATTCTCTGTATTGCTTTTCTGTTTTTGATTTTATTTACTTCTGCTCTGCTCTTTGTTATTTCCTTTCTTCTGGTAGATTTAGGCTTAGTTTGCTCTTCTCTTTTTAGTCCTGGAGTTGTCACGTTAGGCTACTGATATGAGCTCTTTCTTCTTTTTTCTATAGGCATTATTGCTATAATTTTCCCTCTGAGTTCTGCCTTTGCTGCATCCCATTAGTTTTGATATGTTGAGATTTCATTTGACTCTAAGAAATTTGTGATTTCTTTTTTGATTTTTTTCCCTTTACCCAGTGATAATTTAATAGTGTGTTTGTTTAATTTCCATGTATTTGTGTATTTTCTATTTTTTTTTTTTCTGTTATTAATTTCTAGCTTCATTCCATTGTGGTCAGAGAAAACATTTTGTATGATTTCAACCTTTTTGAATTTATTAAGACACTTTTTGTGACCTAACATATGTTATATCGTAGAAAATGATTCGTGTGCACTGGAGTAGAATGCATATTGTGCTGTTTTTGGGTAGAGTGTTCTACATATGTCTGTTAAGTCTAGATGGTTTATAGTGTCATTCTGGTCCTCTGTTTCCTTGTTGATCCTTCCAGATGTTCCATCCAATATTGAAAGTGGTGTATGAAGTCTCCAACTATTATTGTTGTGCTATCTATTTCTCCCTTTAATTCTATCAGTATTTGCTTTATATATTTCAGTGCTCAGGTGTTGGGCACATATATATTTATGATTGCTAAATCTCCTTGATTAGTTGATCATTTTATCACTATATAACATTCATCTTTATCTCTTCTAAAAGACTTTGTCTTCAACTCTACTTTGTCTGACATTAATATTGCTACCTCAGCTCTCTTTTAGTTATTATTTGCACGGGATATTTTTTTCTATCCATTCACTTTAAACCTATTTGTGTCCTTGGGTGTAAGATAGGTCTCTTGTCAACAGCATATAGTTGAACCATTTTTCTCATCCATTCTGCCACTCTCTGCCTTTTGATTTACATTCACTGTAATTTCCAATAGGAAGTGGCTTACTTCTGCCATTTTGTTGTTTTTGTGTGTCTTTAACCTTCTTTGTCCTTTATTACTGCTTGTCTTTGTGTTTTGTTGGTTTAGTTTAGTGAGCCATTTTGATTCCCTTCTTCTTTCCTTTTGTGTGTGTTTTTTAGATATTTTCTTAGTGGTTACCGTGAATATTCCATTTAACAGCTTGTAAATATAGTATTCTAGGGTAAGTTGGTGCCAACTTAATTTCAGTAACATACAAGAAGTTGTATAGCTATGCCATTCCTTCCACCCTTTTGTTGTTGTTATCACTAATTATGTCTTTATATTTCATGTGCCCTGTAATATAAATTTATTCCTGCTTTTTATGTATCTGTTATTAAGAAACATGCCTTCATGTTAGAATTATCAAGCATGAATACCTTATTACTAGCTCTTACACTTGTCCACTCATTTCCTTTTATTAGGGATCTTTCTTTTTATGTATAGCTTTGAATTACTTTTTATTGTCTTTTCCCTTTCATCTACAGAACTCCCGTTAGTATTTTTTGTAAGGCCATGGTGCAGATGAACTCTCTCAGCTTCTGTTTATCCGAGAAAGTTTTAATTTCACCTTCATTCTTGAAGGATAGTTTTACTGAGCATGGTATTCTTGGTTGTAGTTTTTTCCTTTCAACACTTTAAATACACCTACTCCTCACTTATTGACTATCTTGTTATCTGACATTTCACATTTACGATAGTAAAATATCTACTATTCAACTATTTCACAGATCAATGGTGTACATCTGGCATTAACCTTTTCATGACCAGTGGGACAAATAGCACCCTCTGATGTTTTCTATGTCTTGGGTCCAGAGGGACATATGTGTCCCACATAACGTTTTTGGTCTGATGTGGTCAACCTCCACTTGCACACAATGCCAATTTTCACATAACAACCTGGCTTTTGGAACTTAAACATGTTGATAAGTAAGGAGTGGGTGTACTGTTTATCATTCCATTGCCTTCTGGTCTCCAATGTTTCTGAGAATAACTTGGCATTTGATCTTATTAGGGATTCTTTGTATGTGACTGTTTGCTTCTCTCTCACTGCTTCCAGGATTCTCTTTTCATCTTCAATTTTTGAGAGCATAATTATGATGTGTCTTGGGGTAGATCTCTTTGGGTTTGTCCTGCTTGGGGTTCTTTGAACTTCTTGGATTTGTACATTCATGTACTTCATTAAAGTGGGGAAATTTTCTGTCATTAATTCTTCAAATATTCTTTCTCCTGTTTCATGCTCTTCTTCTTTTGGATTTCTCATGATGCGTATATTAGGTCTCATGTTGTCCCATACTTCCATTAAACTGTGCTCAGCCTTCCTGAGTCTTAGATCTTGTTACTTTTCAGTCTCTGTAATTTTAACTACCTTATCCTCTAGTTCACTGATTCTTTCTTCTGCCTGATTAAATCTTTTGGTTAGTACTTATATTGTGTTTCTCATTTCAACTATTCCTTTCAGTTGCAATATCTCTTTTTTTGATCCTCATTTTGTTCTTGCATTGTTTTTCCTTATTTTTTTAACTGTTTGTCTATGTTTTCCCTTAAGTCTTTGTGTTTAGTACAGTATCGTATTATATTTTGCCACTTTTTCCCATATTTGGTCTTCTCTAGATGCACTTTCAGGAGCCCTGGTGGCACAGTGGAGCCTGGTGATGCAGTGGTTAAGTACTTGGCTGCTAACCAGAAGGTTGGCAGTTTGAATCCACCAACTTCTCCTTGAAAAATGTATGGGGCAGTTCCACTATGTCCTATAGGGTTGCTATGAGATGGAATCAACTTGACAGCAAAGGTATTTTTCTAGATGTACTTTTGTTCCCTTTGTCATGTTCATTTGGATGGGTCATTGTTTCTCTGTTCCTTGTGTGTCTTGTGATTTTTTGTTGGGGCACTGGAATTTTTGAGGGTGTTAATTTTCTCGGTTCTCCCCAGTATTTTGGGGTTTTGCCCACATTACTTTCTGCAATAAACTCCTAGACAGGCAGAGCCTTCAGCCTTTGCTTACTTTTTCCTTTCTCTGTGATAGCTCCCTTTCACTCCCTGGTTTAATTATGATTTGAAAGTCCCAGATCTCAGTTTTCAACTTTTGTTCTCCTCCAAAACACCAGAAAGAATGCTGTGATCAATCTGTCCACTAGCTGGCACCATCACTCAGGTAAGATATTGTGTACTAATCAATCTGTCCACCTAGGGGGAGGGGGGAGCTAGTCCCCTCTCTCTGGTTATTACTCCCTCCCATTCTGTGTTTCTGTGACTATGTTTTCAGGCAAAGAACCCACACCCAGTGACCTCCCTTCAGGGCTGGGTGTTGTCCTCCAGTTTTGCCAGGGGCTTCTTTCCCTGCTCTGTTTCAGGAGGAGGAGGTGCTGACATTCCCCAGAAGAACCTCCAGAGATCTGTCTTGTTGGTTTCAGAGCCCTACTAGTCCTGTGGTGGTTGGGGAGGTAGTCTCCTCTTAGGACACCCTCCCCCTGGCTCCACAGTAGAGGACCTTCTGTAAGAGTTCATATCAGTGCAGCAGCTGACATTACTAGGTGAGGAAGGGATTGTCATGCTAGGAATGAATCCCCAGGGAGGTCTGCTTTGTTGCTGCCAGAGCCCTCCCCATAGAATGTTAGGTGTGGGTGTAGCCTCCACTCAAGAAGCCTGCTTCCTAGCATATAGCAGCCTTATTCATAAGTCTTCAGCACCAATCAGAAGGGGAAGTAGACAGACACAAGTTGATCCCCAGGGAGATCTGTCCTGTTGGTTTCAGATACCTGAGGTATGGGGTGCACAGGGAGACAAGTAGAGTGCTGACTGCCTAGAGGGCAGACTCCACTGCAATGGCCTTCTGTATCAGTTTGCAACAGTCTGGCAACCAACAGTTACCAGGTTAGGAGGGAGTGCCATGTGTTGGGCAGATCCCCATGGAGGTCTGCCATGTTGCTATTAGTCCTCTGGTAGGTTGTTGGCTATGAATGTAGCTACCACTCAAGATGCCTGCTTCTTAACACACAATGGTCTCAGACAATCCTCAGTGCCAACTGGAAGAGGGGGCAGACTAACCCAAATTGACTCCCAGGGAGGTTTGTCCTCTTGGTTTCAGAGACCTGAACTATGGGATGCCCAGAAAGGCTGACTATGGGCTTGAACTCCACTCCAGGAGTCTTCTGTAGCAATTCACTACAGGCTTGCAGGTGATAGTGTTCAGTGGGAGGAGGGATTGTCACACTCCAGATGGACTCCCCGGGAGGTCTGTCTTGTTGCTATCAGAGCTCCCACTGTAGTATGTTGGCTGTGGGTGTAACCTCCACTTAAGTTGCCTGCTTCCTAGTACACAGCAGTCTCAGTCAGCAGTCTTCAGTGCTGACTGGAAGGGGGAGAAGGCAGACCCAAACTGACTCCCCAGAAGGTCTGTCCTGTTGATTTCAAAGGCCTGAGCTATGTGGTGCACAAGGAGGGAGGTAGAGTGTTGACTATGAGATCAGAATACACAGCCTTGTTGATTGTAGAGCAGAATCTTGGGGTTCTGTCTCTTTGCACAGGCAGGGGGTATGGGGTTTAAAGAAACAGGCTCTTCTTCTGGGGCCATTTCTCCAGTTTACAGAAGCCGTGGCCTGTGTGGATGGGGGAAGAGGTAGGGAAAATGAGAAAAGCAGTTTTTATAATGAGTGCAACTCATTGTTGATTCATTGACTCTTGCCTGTCTGCAGTTCCCCTCTGCTTTCCTCTGATGCCCAATTCAGAAGCCCTTAAAGCTGAGTGCCATTTTCTTGTAGTGTTTCTTATTGTATTTGTGGGGGAAAGTAGGAATGATTATCTGTTTTTGCTATCATCTTCCCAGAATTCCAACATATATGCTTTTAATTTTTTTTAATTATGTGAATGCATAATTACTTTTCAAACAGTAGCTCACAGGATATTGTCTTAGTTATCTAGTGCTGCTATAACCACAGGTGAATGGTTTAACAAAGAGAAATTTATTTTCTCACGGCCTTGTAGGCTACAAGTCCAAATTCAGGGTGAAAGCTCCAGGGAAAGGCTTTGTCTTTCTTTTGGCTCTGGAGGATGGTCTTTGTCATCAATCTTTCCTTGGTCTAGGAGCTTTTCTGCACAGGAATCTTGGGTCCAAAGGATGTGCTTTGCTCCCAGCATTGGGCATTGCTTTCTTAGAGATATGAGGTCTCCTCACTCTGTGCTCACTTTCCTTTCTTTTTATCTCTTGTAAGATAAAAGCTGGTGCAAGCCATACCCCAGGGAAACTCCCTTTACATTGCATCAGGGATGTGACCTGAGCAAGGTGTTTCATCTCACTCTAATCTTCTTTAACATAATCTAATCTTGCCTTGTTAACCACAGGCAGAGATTAGGATCTATAACACCTAGGAAAATTATATCAATCACAAACTGGAGGACAAGCACACAATACTGGGAATTATGGCTTAAGCAAGTTGACATATATTTTTGGGGGACACAATTCAACCCATGGCAGATATTCAGGAAGAGAGAAATGGAATTTCAATTAACTGCTCTTCACTGTGAGATGAAGATGAAAAATAAATGGACAGAAATTGGAAAAATGCAAGCTTAAGTAGGGTAGGGGTACAATCTTGGTGTTTTCTCCTAAGACTGAAATATCCAGACTCTTGGGACAGTATTGATATTGGACTATTGAGAAATTCTCCTTTACGGTCCAAATAAAGGAGCCCATGCTTATAAGTTGTCATTGAGGGACAAAAGCATATCTAGAATGAATATTTTAAGACAAATTGTTCACTACTCTCAGGTAATAGATGAGCAACTGAAACAGTGAGAACAACTGATTTGTTCCCAGGCATCCAATTTGTGTGTGTGTATGTGTGTGTGTGTTTGAGAAAGGCCTACAATCCAGATTCTGTAACTCTGTTACAGGGCAATGTTTCCCATCTTGGGACTAAGCCCTGTCTAAGTTCTTGCCTTCTTCTGACCAAGAATGACCAGAAGAGGCTCAGAGGTTCCACACAAACAAAGGTTTATTAAGGACAGAAAGAAAGTAAAAGGCTCATGAGGGAGAGGGGTTTCCACCTATGTTAGCCTCCAGTCTCTCACTGGACAAAAGACCTCTTAGGGCTTATAAAAGTTTTTAGGCAGGAAAAAGGCAACATCTTTATTCATTAGATGGGTGGAGATTTCCAGGAGAAGGGGAGGGGTTATGAAAATCAAATGCGTGTGCAGTTAGAATTCAAGATGGACTTCCTCACAGAGGTTGCTGAAACTAAGATGGAGTCTGTCACAAAGGCTGCAAGGATATTGAACAGGATTTATTCTGGGGTGTTGTGCATGTGTGATGTCCCTGGATCTTGGTTCGAGCCCCGGCAAGGGGTGTCTGCTAGGCCACGTTGATCTTTACTGCTCATGCTGGTGAGGGCTTGAAAAACAACTCAGAAGGATTATCAGTAATTTATAGCTGGTCAAGCACACAGGACCTTGAAATGTAGTCCTTATTTAATTCAGCCAGCCCAGTCTCTTCCCTGTCTCAACTCTTCATCCAGTGCCAAGCATCTTATTGACCATACGTCAACCTTATTCCATTTCTCACCCCTTTCTCGTTAAGAAGAATATATTCCTAAAACTCAGGGAGTTTTTGGATTCCACTTTGAATTTCTCAAAGCAACAACAATGTTCTTTTCATTTTTGTGTACTCAATGGCTCATGGATTCCCAGGATATAGTATGTGCTCAGAAAATGTCCAATTAATAAGAAAATAATGGTAAGCCAGGTTATTTTACATTCCAGTATCATTACTGGATCTTATATCACAATCATTTCAACCCTTTGTCTTACTGACAAAGCTACGTCCACATATCATAAACTATGACCCCCTCAATCTAAAAGACTAATGTCCAAAGTACAGACACATTGGGGAAAAGGATTTAGGAGTCATTTAAATTCAATAAAGCTCATTGCTTATTGTTACACACATGAGCAATCCTGGCAAAAACCATGCAGTTTTGCAATGAACATGGCAAAAGACCCCTTGTCTGATAAAGGAGAGACAGACAGAGAAAGAAAGAGAGAAAAGAGAGAGAAAGAGACAGAGAGAAAGAGATAAAGACCTAACTACAGACTAATGATAACTTATCATCATTCAGGACTGAAATTTTAATTCCTGTAACTTATTCTTCACTATATTCCTTTCTGTAGAAATTTGAGTAACAATACAAAAAACAACATGCAAAATATCTATAGTTATATATTTAGGAACATAAATTTCATGATAAATTAAGAGTTGCATTTTCAGGAATATTAAATTATTATTTTAGAACCTGCCCAAAGAATCTCAGTTTCTGAATAGTAGGATTACAAGCATAGAAATTAAGGAGAAAGGGTCAAAGTGATTCCCAATGGAGGAGTGAGAAAAAGGGAAACTTAAAATACAAAACAAAGCAAAAGCAATGTGAAGGTTCAGAAGCCACAATACCTAGTTTACTTAGCTTGAGATTATAATTAATAAATTTGACCATCGGTACATTCATTCATTACTGATTCCTAAAACATCATTATTTAACAGGAATGCAGAGATCCAGTTCTCTTGTCCTTATCACTACCCTTTCTTCAGTAATCTCTGGATTCCTTGCTTGATCTCCTGGGTTCGCACTCCATAAACAATGGGATTGAGGGCTGCAGGAATGATGTGGTGGAGGACATTGAGCAAGACTGGCACATCAGGGGAGACCTTCTTCTTAGCCACATGAGTAAGGACGAAGACCAGGAGGATGGTGCTAAAAAAGAAGATAAGGATGAAGTGGGAGCCACATGTGCTTAGGGCCTTGGCCACAGCACCCTCTGCCTTGAGTCTCAGCACAGCTCGCAGTATGAGGGTGTAGGAGAGAAAGATGAGGATGAGGTCAGATCCTAGCAGAGTCCAGCCTACAGCAAATTGGTAGAGGCGATTGATGGTGACATCATCACAGGAGAGCCTTGAGACAGACATATTGGCACAGATGCAGTTCTCAATGACATTTCTCCCACAGTAATGGAGTCGAGCAGAGAGAATGGCAATGGTTAGGGTAAAAATAGCATTTCTGGCCAAAATGAAAATGACAGCCTTGGCTACAAATTGGTCAGTGATAATGGATGTGTACTGCAGTGGGTGGCAGACGGCCACATAGCGGTCATAGGCCATGACCATGAATGTGCAGGACTCCATAGCAAAGAAGTAATTCATGATGAACATCTGGAAGAAGCAGGAAAAGAAGCTGATGGGTCTGAGGTCGAACCAGAAGATGGCCAGTACCTTGGGAATGACAGTGAGACAAATCACCACGTCCTGCAGGGAAAGGAGGCTGAGGAGATAGTACATAGGCTTGTGCAGGGAGGCCTCCAGCCAGATGGTGATGAGGACAATAGCATTAGACCCCATGGCCAGGAGGAAGAGGAGGCTGAGTGGCAGGGACAGCCATAGCTGCCAGCTGGGGTACCTGACAAAACAATTTAAGAGGAAGTCTGAAATCCCAGTGGAGATGGAGCCATTTCTGTAAGGTGTCATCTTGTGGATTTTATTTCTACAGCTTTCCTTTGGTGATCTGGAAAGTTAGGATCAAAATTTGCTTCTGACTTTATACTAACAGAGGTAGAAAAATTCCACTTTTTTGAACGGAACTTATGGCTTCTAGCCTGTTATTTTGCACTAACTGGAGATTTTGGTATGTTACGTATGGAAAATAAATCCATTACAATCTTTTGAAAATCTTGTTTCTTCACATTTCTTAATTCTGGAAGAAACCATCTTATCAAGTTCAATGAGTAATTTTAATAAGCTGTGAGGCAGTGACCCTTGCCATTGAGGACTGCGATAAATTAGGCCCACTGATTTCAACAGTGTGGAGGTGGTGAAGTTGATCTTCAGTGACTCATCTCTGAATCCCTTTTCCCAGTTGCAGATAATGTCCCCCCAACACACACCAGGTACACTGCAGTGTTGTCAGTCCTCTCTTCTTATTTACCCTTTAATACTGGGCACTATGCCAGGTGCTGGGGAGACAAAGATTAGCAAGTTCTGTCCTTGCTCTCAAGGCAATGACAATTCTCTATAGGGATGGGGACGGAGAAGTATAAGACAAGGTGATAAGAGCAATGATAGAGTCATATGCAAAGTATTTTGAGAATGTAGTTGAGAACTAATTCCCTCAAATGAAATTAAATTGTTCCCAGGACTATCCTCCTGATGAATTTTAAAGTTTAGTTCAAAAAGGCTAAGAAAAATGAGTTGCCTGTGGCAGTGAGAGATGCCTGTTTAATATCCGGGGTCGGCCTTTCTGAAATCTTTCAAATCATGCTGTGTATGGTCCCTAGATCTGTCCACATTGTTCTGGCAAGTGTCATCCAATGAGTGGAATTTACTTTCTTTCATCATTATTTAGACTCCACTTTTCATATCCATTTAGCTAGCTGGTAAAATAAAAATAGTTCACAGTGTATTGAACTCTCAATACTTACCAGGCACTGTGCTGAATAAAATACAGCAGTATTATTATTTCACTTAATTATTAAAACAATCTTGTGAAATAGGTCTTATTTTTGTGACTTTATAAATAAAGGAAATCAGATGAAGAAGGTTGAGAAAAGTCTAAGGTCACATGTACAGTAAAACTTTCAACCTAAGTGCAAACCTCTCTTTGCTTTGAGACCCAGTTCTTAGTCATTGATGCTGTACTACATCTAAGCAGCTAAGGAGCATGGGTTGGATGGCCTCTTAGGATTCCTCTGAGCCCTTCAATGCTTGGATACTGGATTTGGTTCCTCAGTCCCTTAATGAAGAACAAATCTCTCACCTTAGTGTAATTAACCTACTGCTGTCTAGTCAATTCCAACTCAGCAGAGCCCTGGTGATGCAGTAGAGCTTGAATGCTATCCAAAAGGTCAGCAGTTGGAATCCACCAGCTGCTGTTCGGGAACACTATGGGGCAGTTCTATTCTGTCCTACAGGGTTGCTATGAGTTGAAATCTAGCTGTTAATATTACACATTTTTTCTTTCTATATGTGCCCTTGGCCCCATACTTCCAGTCCTGTGCACTTTGTTTTCTCAATCTTCTTACTAAAATGACCTGAGAATTATCTATCTCCTCCTTACTTCTCTCTTCATTCTTTTTGATGTTCCGGTTTAAAAACAAGGGATTCCGACTAATTAGTGTCTGCCAAGAGTTTTCCCTCCTTTTGGAGGCAAAAGTAGTTTGAAGATATACAGAAGGAGTTTACATTATCTCCCAATTCTTTTCCAGGCATTAATAATAGAACATGTTAATAATGCCTTTGGTGCATTTCTAAGCAGTTTTTAAAGGTTTCTCATTTGTGCCAACGAGACACAGTACACAAAACAGGGTTCCGGTTATACCAATTAATTTTGTCACCTAACTAAATTGTGTTTCAACTGTATTAAGTATCTTTTCCATGAGTTTACAGTTGGAGATGGGAGAGCTTTGTAGCTAAAACTGAAGAATTGTCTCCAGGCCAGTACCCATAGAAAGTCCCTACATGCACAGTAAGCACAGTGGTCTGGAGTTTAGTATGTTATTCGGTATTTCACTTTAAGTGTCGTTATTTTATTCATTTATTTTTTTATCATAATCCTTCTTATAACAATATGCCCGACTGGAACCTCTCTTTTCCCTTACATTTGCACTTCTGACTCCTACCTATTTCCCTGGTTCATTTGATCCTATCTTTCCTTAATATTCTTCTATGTTTTTCCACCTTGTTGTTTTCCTGTATTTTCTCCCTCTCAGACCCAAAAAGTGATTGGAAAGCTATATCTGTGACGATGTCTATATCTATTTCATCTGTCTCCTCTGACAAACTTTCTTGCTTCATACCTCCACTGCATGCCCCATCTACACATTTTTTATCTCTTCTACTTGCTGATTCTGAGCGTTGACTTGGGGCAATGGGTTTCAATAGTGGGAGTACTGAAGGTGGTAGATATCTTAAGGTAATAATCTCTGGAAAATAGCTTCCAGATCTGAGATGGTGACCAAAGAAACTTCTTCATGTACTTGACATTATAACATTTGGTTGGTTCTACTTCTCCTGATTTTTTTTTTTTCCATTCATATTCCAGAGTTTGAATAGTTATCTTCCTGATCCAATGCTATCCCCACTGTAACCACCTTCTTTATCTTTGGCTGCACCCAAGCACAGCAAATGCAAATTTCAGGCTGTCAGATCCTGACACTACTTCCTTCTATCACCTCGTGCTGTTTGCACTTTATCAGCTCTTTCTCAGCTCACACTTTGTTTAACATTATTTAGAGCTCCACTCTTGGAAAGCACAGCCTCAATTCTCACCCTTGCCAAGCCAGATTAAGGATCTCCACCTGATTGCTGGAGAGCTCAGCCACATGGAAACACCTTTGCTGCAAGTAAGAGGATCTACAAGGAAACTTAGAAGAAGCAGAATATTCTTTCATTTCCTGGGTGGCTTGGAACGATTATTTCCAGCAGTGGAATAGAATTTCTGGAGAACACATAGGGAGAATTTTCCATTCTTTTATCTTTCTCTTTTTGCCTTTTGTTTTTTTCTTCAACGATTTATTCAACAAACATAGAGCGCCTACTCAGTTCTAGGGCTAATTTTACTGAATATGCATTTATCTTTCCTCTTCCTCTTCATTCTTCATCTGCAATCAGAGCCAGCCCCCACAGTAGTAGGATTGAGCCCCTGCAGCTAATTATGTCTTGCCTGCATCAGAGTCAGGGTGAGAAAGCCGAAGAGTTGAGGCCAGAACCAATGCAAGGAACGAAGCCAAGCCCTGCTCCCAGGCTGCAGGATACAACTATGTCACAGCACCCCAGAAGCACAGACTTTGAGATTTGAAGGGGATATTAAGGATTTTAGTCCCATGGTATTCATATAAACTTGTAAAGTATTTCTATCAGTTTACCCTTCAAACTTCAATTGACTGGTTGCAAATACAGAAAGGAAATTGCCTTTTTTTTTTTTTTTGTGGCTTGTCTTTCTAGTTTTAGCATTTCAGCTTTTAAAAAATTCTTTAGATGTTGTTCCCCTTTCCTCACTCTCGTATGCATCTTTACTTTCTGGTTTGTTACTTTATATAATGAGATCACTTCTTCCCCCAACAGATCAATACACAAATTTTGTCTTGTAGGGCTTCTAGATTTCCAGGTACCCAAGTCTTGCAACTATGTCCTGCTTTTTAGCTATCACAGTACTTTAGTTTGCCATGGACAAGCTCCAGTTTATCTACTTACTTCGTACATCAAGCCCCCAGAGGAGGCCAAGGCAGTTAAGGGTCCTCTATTACCTCTGCTCAGGTTACTCAAGCATCCCTGACACACATCCAGGCTGAAGAAATGGGGCTCCTCTGCCTTCTGCCTAATCTTGGTGCCCATGCTCCTTAGATCTCTCTCCAGGTTTCCCTTCTAGGACTTACTTTCAGAAGGTGCAGTAGCATGACTCCACTGATGCTGGCACTTTGACCAGATACTAATAGAGCTGAGACGGTTCCAACCTCAGTGACCTCAGGACCCTCCCATGAGGGAACATGTCTATTCCTGTTCCCTTGGGAGAGAGGTGGAAATCAGCAATAGCAAGTCCACAAGGTCTTGCTAAAACACATTTTATTTCTCAATAACTAAGTTTTTGTTGTTTCATTTCACTTTTATCATTATAATGTCATGGTTAAAGTCATGATAACTCATCATCTCTCCATTCAACAGCATGGATGGACAATACCTGTCCTCCACTGAGCATGTTCTCGAAGCCCACGAGAACTTGTGAGTAAACTTATTGTATTCTTATGCGGGGCTGAGAGTATACCTGCACATATGTGTGAGAATGTATGGGGGGGGGTATATGTAAGTCCTCGATGTTCAGGGAAAGTACTCACTGCCTGCAATTCACACAAACAGTGCAGTATCTCCTAGGGCTGGGGCCTAGAGGCTCTTTGTCTCAGGTAGAGATACAACCAATCTCTTTCCTATTTTAATTTTTCTGATTTGTCGTGTGTGTGTGTGTTTAATAATATTTTTAGTTACTCTGGTTTTTCTTTCTGTGAGTTATTTATTTATATTTTTCCCCATTCCTCCTCTTCTTTTATTTTGATGGCTCATAGAAGCTCCTTGGATATGCCAAAATTTAAGTTTTAGAACATTTTTATTGTATGTTATTCGTTGCTGTTATCATTTTCCAATCCATTACACGTTTGGACTTGATAACATTTGTCTGTTTTTTAATATGATGTTTTCTGTTAAACAGAAGTCAACAATTTTGATACAGGAAAATCTATCTAGACCTTCCTTAATAGTTTCTCCTATCGGCATATTGTTTAGGAACTCTTATCCCATCCAAAGTCAAGGAGTTATTTTTTATGATTTCTATAAGCTTTTGAGTCTCATTTTCTTTTTCGTGTTTTCAGTCCATTTATGATTTATGTTGTATGGGGTGTGGCTGAAATTCAGATGGGTACTCTGGCATACTTAATTTGATTGTTAAGATATTAAAGGTGATAAATAGCGATTGTCCTAATCTCCCTGGGTGACTGCCCCCACCACTGTACTCGTGACTGAGGACATTCTCCTGGGATCTTTTATTCTAAGGTTAAGCAAGTAAGTGTTAAATATTTGGCAGGCAGATGGCCTTTAGTTATGCAGGTGCCAATTCATTCTGATTAGTTAGTGCCCATGCTCTAATAGTTGTTAAATGTAGGTTAAAGTTAAATACTTTGAATTCTGATCAGTTAGTGTCCATTCTGTTTGTTGTTATTAGCTGCCTTCGAGTTGGTCCCAACTCATGACAACCCCCTGCACAATGGAATGAAAAGCTGCCCAGTCTGGCACCACCTCCCTGATCAGGTTTGGATGAGACCATGGTGATCTATAGATTTTTCATTGGGTGATTTTCTGAAGTAGGAAGCCAGGCCTTTCTTTCTAGTCCGTCTTAGTCTGGAAGCTCTTCTGACATCTGTTCAACACAGCATATGCAAGCCTCCACTGACAGGTATAGCTGTGCATGAGGTGCATTTGCTGGAAATTGAAGCTAGGCCTTCCAAATGGAGGGATAGAATTCTACCACTGAAACATCAGTGCCCCCATTAAAAAAAAAAAAAAAAAAAAAAAAACTGCCATACTGCTGAACTGCTGACCTTTTGTTTGGCAGCCAAGCTCTTAACCAGAGTTCCTATAGGTAAAGCTAAATATTTTGAATACTGATTATTTAGTGCTCAGTGGTACCATAATTAAGAGCTTGGCTACTAACCAAAAGTTGGCAGTTCGGCAATTGGGTTTCAGCAGCTGTTCCTGGGAAATCTGAAGAGGAGTTCTACTCTGACTTGCTATGACGTTGCTGTAGACTTGCTATGAGTTGGAATCTACTCCATAGCAATAGGTTTTTTTTTTTTTTAATGTTATACTGGTTTTAAAATACTAGTCAAAGTTAAATACTTTGGATATTAACCCTTGGAAATTGTGAAGTATGCAATCCACTTTACTTTCTGTAAATGAGGAGCAGATTATACCAACACAATTTTCTAAATAGTAGAGGTCCCCATTAGTTGGTTTAATTTCTTTCTTAGATATTTTTTTCCAAAGGAACCCAAATATGCCTAAAATTTTCTTTGTGGGAAGGTTTTAAAAATTTTTTTTCAGTAGATGTAAGGCTGTTCATATTTTATATTTCTGCTTATATTAATTGTTTTAATTTCTGTTGCTCTAGAATGTATTCATATTATTGAGTTTTCAAAACCAAATGGCACAAAATTGTTCATAATGCTCTTTTATTACCAAATTAAAGCCTGTGTTACCTGTAGTGATGTCCCTCTTTCATTCCTGGTATTGGACATTTGTGTTTTTTCCTTTTTTATGATCTGCCTATATTATATTAATTTTATTTATTTTATCAAAGTATCAGCTTTTAGTTTCATGGATTTTTTCTTTTGTTTGTTTTATTTACCATTTTGTTGATATTCACTCTTGTCCTTCTTATTTATTTCATTTTATTTACTTTGGATTGATTTCTTTGCCTTTATTCTAACTAGAATGGATCTCCTAAGGCTAATTACTCACTACTCTCTAATAATATATGAGTATTTTTTTTTATCCTGAGACACAGTCTCTCTCTCTCTCTGAGTCTCAGGATGCTCATATATGTGTGTGTATACATATCTATATATAGAGAGAGAGATATACACAGACAGACATACAAACAGAGAACAATGATGTTGTTGAAGGCTGAGAGACAAAGACCTAATTACAGGCCAATGGAAAAGTCTCATCATTTAGGACTGAAATTTCAATTCCTATAGCTTTTTCTCCAATATATTCCTTTCTATAAACATAAGAATAACACAACATAAACCACAAAATATCCACAGTTGTATTATCAGTAATACAAAATTCCTGAAATATTAACAGGTGTATTTTCAGGAACATGAAATTCTCATCCTAGAGTCTTACAAAAAATTTCTTAATTTTAGAAAAATAGGAATACAAACACAGATATAAAGGAGACAAGGTCAAGGAGATTCCTTAAAAAAGATGGAATCCTTTAAAAAATACACCCTGAAGTTTCAGAAAAGTAGTCACAATACCTAGTTTATCTGATTTGAGATTATAAATAATAAGTATGAATTGCAGCACACTCATATATTAAAAAAATTTAAAAAATTGCTGTGGAGTTGATTTCGACTCATACCACCCCTATAGGACAGAGTAGGATTGCCCCATAAGGTTTCCAAAGAGCTGATCTTTTGGCAAGCAGCCATAGCACTTAACCACTACACCACCAAGGTTTCCACCCATACATTACTGACTCATAAACCATGATACTATAGCCCATTGCCATCGAGTCGATTCTGACTCCTAGCAACCCTGTAGGAATGTAGAAATTCAATTCCTGCTGTCCTTATTACCACCTTTCTTCAGTAATCTTTCGATTCCTTGCTTAATCTCCTGGGCTCGCAGTCCATAAACAATGGGGTTGAGAGCTGCAGGAACGACGTGGTGGAGGACATTGAGCAAGATTGGCACATCAGGGGAGACCTTTTTCTTAGCCACGTGAGTGAGGACGAAGACTAGGAGGATGGTGCTAAAGAAGAGGATAAGGATGAAGTGGGAGCTGCATGTGCTTAGGGCCTTGGCCACAGCACCCTCTGCCTTGAGTCTCAGCACAGCTCGCAGTATGAATGCGTATGAGAGGAAGATGAGAATGAGGTCAGATCCTAGCAGAGTCCAGCCTACAGCAAATTGGTAGAGGCGATTGATGGTGACATCATCACAGGAGATCCTTGAGACAGATATATTGGCACAGATGCAGTTCTCAATGACATTTCTGCCATAGTAGTAGAGTCTTGCTGAGAGTATGGGAATGGGCAAAGTCATAAAGATATTCCTGGCCAAAATAAAAATGGCAGCCTTGGCCACAAATTGGTCAGTGATAATGGATGCATACCGAAGTGGGTGGCAGATGGCCACATAACGGTCGTAGGCCATGACCATGAATGTGCAGGACTCCATGCCCAGGAAACAATTCATGATGTACATCTGGAGGAAGCAGGCAGAGAAGCTGATGGACCTGAAGTCAAACCAGAAGATGGCCAGGACCTTGGGAATAACAGTGAGACAGAGCACAATGTCCAGCAGGGAGAGGAAGCTAAGCAAGTAGTACATGGGCTCATGCAGGGAGGTCTCCAGTCGAATGGTGATCAGAAGGGTAGCATTGGCCCCCATGGCCAGGAAGAAGAGAAGGCTGAGGGGCAGGGGCAGCCAGAGCTGCCAGCTGGAGGACCTGATGAAACAATTTAAGAGGAAGTCTGAAACCTCAAAGGAGATGGTGCCATTTTGCTGAGCTGCCATATTGTCATATATTTCTACAGTTTTTGTGATCTGTAAAATTAGGATAAAAATTAGCTACTGACTCAGGCAAGACACATGAAGATTGAAGAATTTTTCTTACCTGGGTGCACCTTGTGGATTCCAGCAGGTTATGCAGAACAAGTAAATTTATGTATGTATTCTTTGTGCGATGCTACAGGGATATTTCTATCACTTTAAACAGTAAAGACCTCTGAGGTAATATGATTTGTTTACACATACTATTTGTTTAATATCTATTTTTTGATAGAATTGTTAAGTCTTCATAGAAACTAAAGATGGAGAAAATTAATTAGCTAGAATATGAATAATGAATGCAGAAGTTTCTTTCAGATTTTGCAAACATGGAAGCATAACTCATATATTAGGAATCAGTTCAGAGGAATCTGTTAGTAGATTGTAAACTCAATTAAATAATCGATAGGTTAAAATAGAAAAGCAAATTTGTACAGTGTAGAAATTATCAGAGTACTCACTAGTATAAAGGTTAAGTATTGTTTGATAAGACTCTGTTTTCAATTACATGTGTGTGTTTATGTACACATACATAATGTGCTTATTGGTTTGTGTACAAATTGAATTTATCACACATCACATCAGAAAAGTTTGAAAAGCATTCACTTCATTGATAAGGAAGGTGAAATATAATTTCACTACCATTTTGTTTGTTTTACACATAGATAAAAAAAATTTTTTTTACACACTCAAAAAAAAGTCTTTAAAATGGGATCATTGTGTTGCTTTGCAGTCATCCACAGGATAGTTGAAAGTTATATAAATGAATTTGAAGAACAAGAACTAAGAAGATTTTTGTAACAGGCAAGTCTCCAAATTTGTACTTAAAAATTTCTTCTCTGTTTTCTTTTTAATGACCACATATGCTGCCATATCTGCAATTTAACCATTAAAATAAACTCAGATAACTAGCAGAGACCCAAAGAAATGTTCCTAGTCCCCATGTCACTTTGTGGCCTTTTGGCTGTATTTATTTTGCTTTGATTAGGGATTTTATAAAATTGTCACAGAAAATAAAATTAATTTCCATTTTTGTCTGAAAAGTAGTTTTTATTTGGTGGGTATTCTTTTCCTCTCTTATATCTTAGATCTTTGTATTTATAGCATTCCTAACTTTTAGAAGAAGCATTCTTCTTTAAAAGAAGAATGAACAATTCCACGTAGCTATGAAGAAGCGATCCTTGACGTTAATCCAGTTGAAAAGTTGGTTCTTCTGATTGCAACAGTGTGGAGATGATGAAGTCCGTCTTTAATGTCCTCCTATCCCCTTTCCAGGAGCTCTGGCAGCAGAGTAGTTAAGTGCTCGGCTGCTAACCAAAAGGTTGACTCTTCAAACCCACCAGCCCCTCCCCAGGAAAAAGATGTGGCAATCTACCTCTGTAAAGATTACAGCCTTGGAAACCCTACAGGGACAGTTCTACTCTGTCCTAAGGGGTCCCTGAGTCCGAATCAACACCTTGACAAAGGGCAGCTAGTATCCCCTTTCCATTTCCCTTTTTTATTTGCATATAATGACCCAAGTTCACACACCCCACCCACCAGATTCTAGTTCAGTGTTGCCATTGTTCTCTGTCATTAATCTTTCCCCCTGGCATTCTGATAGATGTTTGGGTTACAAAATTGAATAAGCAACTGTCCTCATTATCAAAGCAGTAAAACCAAAATCTCCCTGGGTGTAATGGATAATAATAAGAACAAATAATAACCAGCAATGAGGGGGTCATGCATAGAGTATTAAGAGAGTGTAAGAGAGTGCTTGGTAAACACCCAAAAAATAAAAAATAAAAACGCTTTGCTGTCCAGCTCATGCCAACTGACAGCGAACCTGTAGGCCAGAGTAGATCTGTCCTCTAGGGTTTTCAAGAAGCGGCTGGTCGATCCAAGCTGCCAACATTTTGGTTAACAGCAGAGCTCTCAGCCACTGCACCACCAGTGCTTGGTGTATAGGCTGGAGATAAAGAATTGTGAATAAAATGATGTGATAACCTCATTACATTAAAGGTAAAGGATTCAAAGTTTCCTCTCTCACTGAATTTTGAAAGAGTCCAAAGAAGGCCACAACTTGGTGAAAGATATAGGTCAAGTCTTCCTGGGGTGGTTCAGTGTTGTTGTTGTTGTTAGGTGCTGTCGAGTTGGCTCTGGCTCATAGCGACCCTATGCACAACAGAACGAAACACTGCCTGGTCCTGCGCCATCCTTACAATGGTTGTTATGCTTGAGCCTGTTGTTGCAGCCACTACGTCAATCCACCTCATTGAGGGGCTTCCTCTTTTCCGCTCACCCTGTACATTGCCAAGTATGATGTCCTTCTCCAGAGACTGATCCCTCCTGACAACATGTCCAAAGTGTGTAAGACACAGTCTCGCCACCCTTGCTTCTAAGGAGCATTTTAGTTGTACTTCTTCTAAGACAGATTTAATCATTGTTCTCGCAGTGCATGGTATATTCTATGTTCTTCGCCAACGCCACAATTCGAAGGCATCAATTCTTCTTCCATCTTCCTTATTCACTGTCCAGCTTTCACATGCATATGATGTGATTGAAAATACCATGGCTTGGGTCAGGCACACCTTAGTCTTCAAGACGACATCTTTGCTCTTCAACACTTTGAAGAGGTCCTTTGCAGCAGATTTACCCAATGCAATGTGTCTTTTGATTTCTTGACTGCTGCTTCCAAGGCTGTTGATTGTGGATCCAAGTAAAATGAAATCCTTGACAACTTCCATCTTTTCTCTGTTTATCATGGTGTTGCTCATTGGTCCAGTTGTGAGGATTTTTGTTTTCTTTAAGTTGAGGTGTAATCCGTACTGAAGGCTGTGGTCTTTGATCTTCCTTCGTAAGTGCTTCAAGTCCTCTTCACTTTCAGCAAGCAAGGTTGTGTCGTCTGCATAATGCACGTTGTCTTCCTCCAATCTTGATGCCCCATTCTTCATATAGTCCAGCTTCTCGGATTATTTGCTCAGCATACCGATTGAATGGGTATGGTGAAAGAATACAACCCTGGGACACACCTTTCCTGATTTTAAACCAATCAATATTCTCTTGTTCTGTCCGAACAACTGCCTCTTGATCTATGTAAAGGTTCCTCATGAGCACAATTAAGTGTTCTGGAATTCCAATTCTTCGCAGCATTATCCATAGTTTGTTATGATCCACACAGTCGAATGCCTTTGCGTAATCAATAAAACATAGGTAAACATCCTTCTGGTATTCTCTGGTTTCAGCCAGGATACATCTGAAATCAGCAATGGTATCCCTGGCTCCACGTCCTCTTCTGAAACCGGCCTGAATTTCTAGCAGTTCACTGTCTATACACTGCTGCAGCCATTTTTGAATGATCTTCAGCAAAATTTTGCTTGCATATGACATTAATGATATTGTTCTATAATTTCCACATTCGGTTGGATCACTTTTCTTGGGAATAGGCACAAATATGGATCTCTTCCACTCAGTTGGCCAGGAAGCTGTCTTCCATATTTCTTGGCATAGATGAGTGAGCACCTGCAGGGCTGCATCTGTTTGTGGAAACATCTCAGTTGATATTCCATCAATTCCTGGAGCCTCGTTTTTCGCCAATGTCTTCAGAGCAGCCTGGGCTTCTTCCTTCAGTACCGTCGGTTCCTGATCATATTCCACCTCTTGAAATGGTTGAATATCGACTAATTCTTTTTGATATAATGACTCTGTGTATTCCTTCCATCTTGTTTTGATGTTTCCTGGGTCATTTAATATTTTCCCCATAGAGTGCTTCACTATTGCAACTTGAGGCTTGAATTTTTTCTTCAGTTCTTTCAGCTTAAGAAACACGGAGCATGTTCTTCCCTTTTGGTTTTCCATCTCCAGCTCTTTGCACATGTCATTATAATACTTTACTTTGTCTTCTCAAGCTGCCCTTTGAAATCTTCTGTTCAGTTCTTTCACTTTATCAATTCTTCCTTTTGCTGTAGCTGCCCGACATTCAAGAACAAGTTTCAGAGTCTCCTCCGACATCCATCTTGGTCTTTTCTTTCTTTCCTGTCTTTTCAACAACCTGTTGCTTTCTTTATGTATGATGTCATTGATGTCATTCCACAACTCGTCCAGTTTTTGTCCACTGATGTTCAATGCGTCAAATCAATACTTCAGATGGTCTCTAAATTCAGGTGAGATATACTCAGGGTCATATTTTGACTCTCATGGCCTTGCTCTTATTTTCTTCAATTTCAGCTTCAACTTGCATAAGAGCAATTGATGGTCTGTTCCACAGTCGGCCCCTGGCCTTGTTCTGACTGATGATATTGAGCTTTTCCATCATCTCTTTCCAGAGATATAGTCAGTTTGATTTCTGTGTGCTCCATCTTGCGACGTCCATGTATATAGTCGCCGTTTATGTTGGTGAAAGAGGGTATTTGCAGTGAAGAAGTCATTGGTCTGGCAAAATTCTATCATTCAATCTCTGGCATTGTTTCTATCACCAAGGCCACATTTTCCAACTCTTGATCCTTCTTCTTCGTTTTCACCTTTCTCATTAAATACACCGGTAATTATCAATGCATCTTGATTGCATGTTCGATCAATTTCAGACTGTAGCAGCTGATAAAAATCTTCTATTTCTTCATCTTTGGCTCTAGTTGTTGCCTATATTTGAATAATAGTCATATTAACTGGTCTTCCTTGTAGGCGTATGGATATTATCCTACACTGAGAGCATTGTACTTCAGGATAGATCTTGAAACATTCTTTTTGATGATGAATGGAACACCATTCCTCTTCAGGTTATCATTCCCATTGTATTCAAATATGTAGTCAGAGGTCTCTGCTAAGGGTTTTTGTGTGTTTAGAAATTCTTTTTCATCAAGTGTTTAAGAAGTGCTGTTTCTTACTCATTAGGCTGAGCAATTAAAAACAACAAGAGCAACAACAAAAAACCCTTGTCAAGGAGTGGATTTCAGCTCATAGGACAAGGTAGAATTGCCCTACAGGGACAGTCCGAATAGCGGCTGGTGGATTCGAACTGCTGACCTTTTGGTTAGCAGCTGAGCTCTTAACCACTGTGCCACCAGGGCTCCAGGCTAACCGATAAAATACAAAATTAGGTATTAGTTATTTTGGGGGTTTTTGCTAATTGCTGGGAATGGTGCTCAAATTTTCCAGGGCTTTATCTCACTTAATCATTCAGCATCCTGTGAGATATATTTTATTATCACCACTTTACAAATAAGGGAACTGAGATCTCAAAACCCAGGTCTTAACCACCCATATTGTACTTGAGGCTGCTCTCACAGGGAAGGAGGATAGGTATGCCCTACCAGGACTTTTTCTTCACCCGTCATGATCTCCCTTCTCAATGCAAAGCTTTCTAATCAGGTGATGTCTTCCAGAGATGATGCCTCCCACCTGATTTATGGAAGAGGTTTTCTCTTGCTAATAGCAGAGTACATTAATTAATAGTTACTTTGGCACATTTGGAATGAGTTTTAAACATATTATCATTTATGACACTGAATACTATGAAATAAAAAAAATTTTTTTTAATAAGTAGGGTAAATTGACTATCTTAACAATTTATTTTTTCATATGAGCAAACAGATATTCATTGGTGTTATTTGTCTTTCCCACAGTTTAACTGATATGGTTCAAATATGGAAGAAATAAAAGTGGAAGAAATAATTTCTTCAGACACAAAGCCAGTGTTTCCATGAATATACTTGCTTCCGAGGTGATCTAGAAATGCTTGTCTTTTTTGGCAATTTGTTTTACATATTTTTAGGTTTTAATTCTATACCCCATCCCCAATGCCCCCATAAACCTAAGAGCAGTTTTCTAGCATCTGGAATCACCCCTTTCCTTCCACATGCAACTTCTGCTTCTCTGTGCTCATAGAGTCCCCTCCTCTCCTTAGCCAACTTTTATATTTTGTTTCTTCTTACTGTTTTCCTGGGTTTGCTCCCTAAAGAACAATTCCCTAAGGGCTTAAGAAAATTCTAAAATTATTTCCATAATCATATCTTCTGACATATTTTTCTATTTCATAGCTCCATACTTGCAACCCCCCAATCTCAGTTTTTCTTGTCTAATGGTTCCGTGCTTTGCCTTGATGGAGTGACCCACTGAAAGTGCGAAATTCTGGAACTGGAAAATGTCCCTAAGATAATAACCAAGTGAAAGTAATTTGCAGTCTTGAGTTGGTTTTGGAGGAACCTCTCCATGCCTGGGTAATATGTTCATTCATCTCTGTCTTTCCCTCCTCTTCTCTTTGAACCTATTCACTTGTAAATTTGGGCCTTAAACTGATAGCAGCTGCTAAGACCAGTACTTGTCACAACTGACCCAGCCCCTATTAGCTTTGGTTGTACCCACAGCATGTACAAACTTCAGGCTGTCACATTTCAAGCATTCTTTCTAAACATCACTCTTCAGGTTTCCTCATTTTTTTTTTTTTTTGCTCATTCCATTCTCTGATTTTACTCTTTATAAAGAAATTTGCATTTAATTCTTATTAATATGAGCCCCAAATCTCACCATCCTCAAGAAACTTTTCTTCTCTAGGAACTTCAAAGTACTCCTGGAAAGAATTAAGGGTTTCCTGCTTGGAAGCAAGGATAATCCTGAAAAGATCTTTGGAAAGTACAGACGTACTGAAGGACAGGGAATTCAGACATAAGTATCCATGGGAAAGCCTAGAGGAAGCAGAATAGTTTTTGTCTCCTACAAAGCATTGAGACAATTATTTTTGTAGCACTAGGATGAGATTTGAGGAGGGCACATGAAGATTATTACATCTCTTTTTCTCACTTAGTGACTCTTCCTTTCCCCTTCTCTTTTCTCTTTAATATTCCTACATATTCTTCAGTCCATCATTCATTCAACAAGCATTGAACATGTATTCAGCCCTAAGAGTAAAGCTGCTGGGAACACATTTGTTCTTCCCCTCTCCTCTTTCAGTCTTGGTTTGCAATCAGAGCTTGCTGATGGCAGCAGTAGGGTGGAGGACCTGGAACTGATGATTTCTGGTTATATCTAGGCAGAGGCTAAGGAAGCCAGGGAAGAAGAAGTAGGGAAGTAGAAGGTCAGAAAAGAAACCAGAGACCCTGCAACCCAAGACTTTTTACAAGCTTTGGGATAGGCCTATAACAGGTATTCATAGAAACACCATTTTAAAAAGTGAAAGGATCTTCTTAAAAGGAAATCTTATTAATGATTATTAACTCTATAGAATTTAGACATGCTTGTAAAACATCTCTTCGAAGTATACTTTCAGACATTATTAAGTATATACAGGGACTGGTAGTTCATTACTTTTTCTGGGATAAATTTTCCTTGGGGAGGTACTTGTTGCTGTTGATTCAATTCTGATTCATAGTGACCCTGAAGGACAGAACAGAACTGCCCTGTAGGGTTTCCAAGGACAGGCTGGTGGATTTCAACTGCTGAGCTTTTGGTTAGCAACCAAGCTCTTAAAGCTGTGCCACCAGCGCTTCTAGTGCTAGAAATTCTTTAGATTGAGCTAAAATCTGCTGAGCTACTTCCTGATCTTCACTGGTCCCCAACTGTGGATTTCATTTCTAATCTATCAAGTTACATACACTGAGTTTAATTCCTACCCCATAATTCAAACATTTTCTCAACTGGTCCACAGGTGATGCATTTTCTAGCTCTCTTACCACACCAGTTAATCTCCCTTGGATAAATCTAGCTTCTCTGCATCCCCGACACTACCAAACACATGGAAGAGGCCAAAAGAGAGAAAAAGGCCCCAGAGCACAGGCTGACATGTGTGCCTCCTGACCGAAGATAGGGTGCAATTGCTGCTGTATTCACCTAGTTCACCACTGACTCAGGAATGGAAAGAAACACAGATCTGAACTGAAGAGATAGAGACCTCCTGTATTCTGGCTAAGTTTGGTACAGCAGCCCTCCCTCCTCAGGAACCCTCTCTGGGTTCCCTTTCCAGACTCACTTACAGAGGATGTGAAGCATGGAGTCTGGCTCCACTGTTGTTGGAGCTCTGGTTAGACTCCTGAAGTACCTGAGGTAGTTATAATCCTGGAGCCTCAAGGACTCTGCCCTCTGGGACCTTCTTGGTCTTTACTTCCTTGGGCCCAATGTCACTCTTGGGACAGATAGGCAGGCAGACGGTAGAAAAGAATGATTTTCTTTCTCTCTGAGAGCAAAGGCCCCTGTTAACCCAGCCTTAGGAGACACTACATTGGCTTTGTGATTTCTAGGCAGTAAGCTGAGCTTCCTGCATACAGGGATCTCACATCAATATATGCTCACACTCATTTGCATATGTACACTCTATACTTTCCAATGGTGCAATAAGCTCACTAAAAAGTTCTCATGGGTTTCCTGCCCATGCTCATTGGATTGGCCAAACCCATGCTATTAAATAGGTTAATATTGACTTACTATGACTCTTGTCATGACATTGTAATAACAATGCAAGAGAAAACTGAACAAGCTATTACTATGAAAATATAATGCATTTTTTCAGTGAGAAAGCTCTCATAGTTATTTCTAATACAGTGAAATATTTTAAAATGGGATCTACATGTAATTGGATTAGTTAGGGAACATGATTTTCTTCTTTATTTTTTATTTTCATTTTGAATCTAATGTGAATTATTCATACTTCTCAAGTCATGGCACACAGCATCATAAGTTTCTTCAAGGACTTTCCTTTGCCTTAGTTTTATTTACCTTTCTTATATATAAACCAATGTCATTCTTCTTTCCCTTTCTTCCTGAAAAGCACAAACTCTAGTGTGTTTAAAATATGTCTTTTTAATTAATCTTCAGCATGATTATTTGGTTATATGTTCATCTATGAAAGAGTCCCCCACGTGTCTGTCAGTTTGTCGTACTGTGGGGGCTTGTGTGTTGCTGTGATGTTGGAAGCTATGCCACTGGGATTCAGATACCAGCAGGGTCACCCATGGAGGACAGGTTTCAGCTGAGCTTCCAGACTAAGACAGACTAGGAAGAAGGACCTGGCAGTCTAATTCTGAAAAGCATTAGCCAGTGAAAACCTTATGAATAGCAGCAGAGCATTGTCTGATATAGTGCTGGAAGATGAGCCCCCCAGCTTGGAAGACACTCAAATGATGACTGGGGAAGAGCTGCCTCCTCAAACTGGAGTCGATCTTAATGACGTGGATGGAGTAAAGCTTTCGGGACCTTCATTTGCCTGTGTAGCACGACTCAAAATGAGAAGAAACAGCTGCAAACATCCATTAATAATCGGAGCCTGGAATGTACGAAGTATGAATCTAGGAAAATTGGAAATCATCAAAAATGAAATGGAACACGTAAAAATTGATATCCTAGGCATTAGTGAGCTGAAATGGACTGGTATTGGGCATTTGGAATTGGACAGTCATATAGTCTACTATAATGGGAATGAAAACTTGAAGAGGAATGGTGTTGCATTCATCGTCAAAAAGAAGGTTTCAAGATCTATCCTGAAGTACAACGCTGTCAGTGATAGGATAATATCCATATGCCTACAAGGAAGACCAGTTAATACGACTATTATTCAAAGTTACCCATCAGCCACTACTGTCAAAGATGAAGAAATAGAAGATTTTTATCAGCTGCTACAGTCTGAAATTGATCAAACATGCAATCAAGATGCATTGATAATTACTGGTGATTGGAACCCGAAAGTTGGAAACAAAGAAGAAGGATCGGTAGTTGGAAAATATGGCCTTGGTGATAGAAACAATGCCAGAGACCGAATGATAGAATTTTGCAAGACCGACTTCTTCACTGCAAATACCTTCTTTCACCAATATAAACGGCGACTATACACATGGACCTCACCAGCTGGAACACACAGAAATCAAATTGACTACATCTGTGGAAAGAGATGATGGAAAAGCTCAATATCATCGGTCAGAACAAGGTCAGGGGCTGACTGTGGAACAAACCATCAATTGGTCATAGGCAAGTTCAAGCTGAAACTGAGGAAAATCAGAACAAGTGCACAAGAGCCAAAATATGGCCTTAAGTATATCCCACCTGAATTTAGAGACCATCTGAAGAATAGATTTGACGCATTGAACACTAGTGACTGAAGACCAGACGAGTTGTGGAATGACATCAAGGACATCGTCCATGAAGAAAGCAAGAAACCCACTAAAAAGTAAGCAAGAGGTCACTGAAAAGGCAGGAAAGAAAGAAAAGACCAAGATGGATGTCAGAGGAGACTCTGAAACTTGCTCTTGAGCGTCGAGCAGCTAAAGCAAATGGAAGAATTGATGAAGTAAAAGAACTGAACATAAATTTTCAAAAGGCCTCTAGAGAAGTCAAAGTAAAGTATTATAATAACATGTGCAAAAAGCTGGAGATGGAAAACACGCTCCGCGTTTTTCAAGCTGAAAGAACCGAAGAAAAAATTTAAGCCTCGAGTTGCAATAGTGAAGGATTCCATGGGGAAAATATTAAACGATGCAGGAAGCATCAAAAGAAGATGGAAAGAATACACAGAGTCATTATATCAAAAAGAATTAGTAGATATTCAACCATTTCAAGAGGTGGAATATGATCAGGAACCGACGGTACTGAAGGAAGAAGTCCAAGCTGCTCTGAAGGCATTGGCGAAAAGCAAGGCTCCAGGAATTGATGGAATATCAATTGAGATGTTTCAACAAACAGATGCAGTGCTGAAAGTGCTCACTTGTCTATGCCAAGAAATATGGAAGACAGCTTCCTGGCCAACTGACTGGAAAAGATCCATATTTATACCTATTCCCAAGAAAGGGGATCCAACCGAATGTGGAAATTACAGAACAATATCATTAATATCACATGCAAGCAAAATTTTGCTGAAGATCATTCAAAAACGGCTGCAGCTGTATATCGACAGGGAACTGCCATAAATTCAGGCTGGTTTTAGAAGAAGACTTGGAATCAGGGATATCATTGCTGATTTCAGATGTATCCTGGCTGAAAGCAGAGAATACCAGAAGGATGTTTACCTGTGTTTTATTGATTATGCAAAGACATTCGACTGTGTGGATCATAACAAACTATGGATAACACTGCGAAGAATGAGAATTCCAGAACACTTAACTGTGCTCATGAGGAACCTTTACATAGATCAAGAGGCAGTTGTTCAGACAGAACAAGGGGTTACTGATTGGTTTAAAGTCAGGAAAGATGTGCGTCAGGGTTGTATTCTTTCACCATACCTATTTAATCTGTATGCTGAACAAATAATACCAGAAGCTGGACTATATGAAGAAGAATGGGGCATCAGGATTGGAGGAAGACTCATTAACAACCTGCATTATGCAGATGACACAACCTTGCTTGCTGAAAGTGAAGAGGACTTGAAGCACTTACTAATGAAGATCAAAGACCACAGTCTTCAGAATGGATTACACCTCAACATAAAGAAAACAAAAATTCTCACAACTGGAGCAGTGAGCAACATCGCGATAAACGGAGATAAGATTAAAGTTGTCAAGGATTTCGTTTTACTTGGATCCACAATCAACAGCCACGGAAGCAGCAGTCAAGAAATCAAAAGATGCATTGCATTGGGCAAATCTGCTGCAAAGGACCTCCTCAAAGTGTTGAGGAGCAAAGATGTCTCCCTGAAGACTAAGGTGTGCCTGACCCAAGCCATGGTATTTTCAATAGCATCATATGCATGCGAAAGGTGGAAAATAAATAAGGAAGACCGAAGAAGAGTCGACGCTTTTGAATTGTGGTGTTGGCGAAGAATATTGAGTATACCATGGACTGCCAAAAGAGCAAACAAATCTGTCTTAGAAGAAGTACAACCAGAATGCTCCTTAGAAGCACGGATGGCGAGACTGCATCTTACATACTTTGGACACGTTGTCAGGAGGGATCAGTCCCTGGAGAAGGACATCATGCCTGGCAGAGTACAGGGTCAGTGGAAAACGGGAAGACCCTCAACGAGGTGGATTGACACAGTGGCTGCAACAATGAGCTCAAGCATAACAACGATTGTAAGGATGGCACAGGACCGGACAGTGTTTCGTTCTGTTGTGCATAGGGTGGCTATGAGTCGGAACTGACTCGACGGCACCTAACAACAATAACATGAGAGAGTGGTTTGGATATTTAATTTATGTAAATGTCATTGGGTTACAAATTTCATGTTTTTTATTTTCAGCTAACACCATATCTTAAAAACCTATACATGTTGCTATGTGTAAATTGCTTTCATTTTTTAAAATTGTTCAATATTCCATTATGTGCATTATTCCTTTGATTTAAGTAGACAACACCCAGGTGATGACATATAATTCATTGTTAACAAAAATAATAGTACCGTTGTGTCAAAACAACTTGAGGCCGGTGTCTCCAATAACTTCACAAGGGGGAAGGAGAATCAAGATCAACAGCCAAAGCTGATTCCTGTGAGGTGGAAGTCAGACATTCCTCCTCTCCCCACTGTCTTTACCAATTCTGACACCAACTGTCCCTCCCACAGCACTATTTACTTTGGTGTTGGGTTAGAGATTTCCTTGCAATGGCCACACAGAAACACTCATGATTATGGGGTTTATTAGGGAAGTAACAGGTTACAATTCAGGTTCAGGAATGCTCAGGATACAGTTCTTCCATCAGGACAGCCTTTTCCAGCCATGCTCACTGGCACCCCCTTTCCCTGGCCCTGTGCCTCTGCCCCAAAACATTCACCTTTCCTGCTCTGTGGGCCTGGAAGCCCACCGCATCGTTTCTCCTGCCAGTCTCTGCTGCCACAGCTTCTCACCGTCTTCAGGGTTATAGTTCTCTATTTGTCTCCTGGATCCAGCAGCTTCTTAGCTGAGGGATCCTGCGTCACAAGGACCTGATCTCTGTTCCTTGCTGTTCTTCCTTACAGGTGGTGCTTTCGACTTTATAGTACACGCTTTTAAGTAGTCACAGTCTACCTTCATATGATAATATACCAGGGCACATATAGTGTAAAAACCTTGCAACTTAGTTATGATTTTCCCCTTCCTGGCTTTGTGCTATTATTGTCACGTATCTTACATTTCCATATGTTATAAACCACATGCTAAGTTGTTATTATTTTTGTTTAAACAGACAATTAACTTTCAAATAAATTTAAATAATAAAAACATACTTTTACCAATGTAATATCCAATTTTGAAGCTTTTTAGTACTTGGCGTAGGTGAATATTTCCATCTGGTGTCATTTCATTCATTTTGAAGAACTTTTGCCATTACTTGTAGTGCAGGCCTGTTGGTGATGAAATATTTTAGCTTTTATTGTCAAAAAGTATTTTGTATATTTTTTTCAAGGTTATATTTGTGGGGTGTAGAATTGTAATTCTTTACTCACTATAGTCCTTTAAAATTGTTCCAACACTTTCTTCTCACTTCCGATTGTTCTAATAAGAAACCTGCTTCCATCTTTAACTTTGTTCATTTGTATGTATGCAATGTGCCTTTTTTCCCTCCGGCTTTTAAGATTTTTTCTTTTTCACTAGTTTTGAGCAATTTGATTTTGGTGTGCCTGGGATAGTTTTCTCCATGTTTCTTATTCTTGAGGTTCATGAGCTTCTTGGGTTTATAGTTTTTATCAAATTTGGCAAATTTCAGCCATTATTTTTTCAAATATGTTTTCTGTCCCCTATTCTGTCTCCTCCCCTTCTAGGACTCCATTTACACAAATTTTATGCCCTTTCATTTGTCATTGATGATGTGTTCATTCAAACAAATTTTTTCTCCCTTTGTTTTATTTGCTATAGCTTTGGGTTCCTTAAACTTTTTCTCCTGCCATCTACTCTCCCCTTAACTCTACCCAGTATATTTTTCATCTCAGTCATTGTAGTTTTTATCTGTAGAAGTTTAATTTTTTTTAATTTTTATTGAGCTTTAAGTTAAAGTTTACAAATCAAGTCAATCTCTCACACAAAAACCTATATATGCCTTACTACATATTCCCAATTTCTCTCCCCCTAATGACACAGCCCACTCCCTCTCTCTACTCTCTTCTTTCATATGCATTTCACTAGCTTCATACTCCCTCCACCCTGTCATCTCCCCTCCAGGGAGGAGATGCCAACATAGTCTCAAGTGTCCACCTGATACAAGAAGCTCACACCTTAGAAGCATCCCTCTCCATCCCATTGTCCAGTGCTATCCATGTCTGAAGACTTGGCTTTGGGAATGGATCCTGTCCTGGGCCAACAGAAGGCCTGGGGTCCATCCCATGACCATTGGGGTCCTTCTAGTCTCAGTCAGACTATTAAGCCTGGCCTTTTTATGAGAATTTGGGGTCTGCATCCCACTGCTCTCCTGTTCCCTCAGGGTTTCTCCTTTGTGTTCCCTATCAGGACAGTGATCGGTTGTAGCCAGAAACCATCTAGTTCTTTGGGTCTCAGGATGAAGTAGTCTCTGATTTATGTGGCCCTTTCTGTCTCTTGGGCTCAAAACTACCTTGTGTCCTTGGTATTCTTCATCGTCCTTTGATCCAGGTGTGTTGAGACCAATTGATGCACCTTAGATGGCCACTTGCTAGTATTTAAGACCCCAGAATCCACTCTCCAAAGCGGGATGCAGAATGTTTTCTTAATAGATTTTATTATGCCAATTGACTTAGATGTCCCCTGAAACCATGGTCCCCAAAACCTCACCACTGCCACGCTGGCCATCGAAGCATTCAGTTTATTCAGGAAACTTCTTTGCTTTTGGTTTACTCCAGTTGTTCTGACCTTGCCTGTATTTTGTGTTTTCTTTCCTGTCAGCTAATGTAGTTCTTATCTAATGTCTAATTAGTGAGTACTCCTCTCCTATCCTTCCTCCCTCCCCCCTCTCATAACCATCAAAGAATATTTTCTTCTCTGTTTAAACTATTTCTCCAGTTCTTATAAAAGTGGTCTTATACTCATTTTGCAACTGAGTAATTTCACTCGGCATAATTCCTTCCAGATTCTTCCATGTTAGGAAATGTTTCCCAGATTCATCACTGCTCTTTATCGATGTGTAGTATTCCATTGTGTGAATATACCATTATTTTTTTTATCCATCCATCCATTGATGGGCACCTTGGTTGCTTCCATCTTTTTGCTATTGCAAATAGTGCTGGCACAAACATGGGTGTGCATGTATCTGTTTGTGTAAAGGCTCTTATTTCTCTAGGATATATTCCAAGGTGTGAGATTGCTGGATCATATGGTAGTTCTATTTCTAACTTTTAAAGGAAGCGCAAATTGATTTCCAAAGTGGTTTTTACCATTTTACATTCCCACCAGCAGTGTAGAAGTGTTCCAATCTCTCTGCTATCTCTCCAACACTTATTGTTTTGTGTTTTTTTTATTAATGGCAGCCTTGTTGGAGTGAGATGAAATCTCATTGTAGTTTTGATTTGCATTTCTCTAATGGATAATGACTGTGAGCATTTCCTCACGTATTTTTAGCTACCTGAATGTCTTCTTTAGTGAAGTCCTGCTCTTTTGATTGTTGTCTGCTTGATATATTTTTTTCCATCCTTTGAGTTTTAGTTTGTGTCTCTGAGTCTAAGGTGTTTCTCTTATAGGCAGCATATAGACGGACCATATTTTTAATCCATTCTGCCACTCTCTGTCTCTTTATTGGTGCATTTATTCCATTTACATTCAGTCTAAGGATGGATAGGTACGTATTTAGTGCTATCTCTTTGAGGTCTTTATTTGTGTCTTGTTGACTGTCTCTTTTTCCCACTTAATATTATGTGCCGATTAGATTATCTTTACATATTGTCATTTCCTTCTATTCATTGTTGATTTTGTTTCTGCTGAGTCTTTATTTTATTTTTTTGTATTTTATTTTGTTGTGTAGGAGAGTTTGTCTCCTTTGTTCTTACCTTGTTATTTACCTCTATTTTTCTAAATTTAAACCCAACGTTTATTTCTTTGTATTGCCTTATCTTCCTCTCCATATGGAAGATCTATGACTACATTTCTTATGCCCTCTTTATTGTTTTAATGTTGTCTTCTTTCACATAATAACATTGCTGTTACCCTGTTTTGAGCTTTGATTTTTTTTTTTTTTTTTGTCTTGCTTTTTTTTTTATTTCCCTGTCTGGGTTGAGTTCTGATTGCTCTGTACAGTGTTCTAGTCTTGGGTTGATACCTGGTATTACTAATTTTCTAACAAAAGAACTGCCTTTAGTATTTCTTGTAGTTTTGGTTTGGTTTTTATGAATTCCCTAAACTTCTGTTTATCTTGAAATGTACTCTTTTCACCTTCATATTTAAGAGACAGTTTTGCTGGATATATGATTCTTGGCTGGCAATTTTTTTCCTTGAATTTTTTAAATATGTCATCCCATTGCCTTCTTGCCTGCATGGTTTCTGCCGAATAGTCCAAGCTTATTCTTATTGGCTCTCCTTTGTAGGCGACTTTTTGTTTATCCCTAACTGCTTTTAAAATTCTTTCCTTATCTTTGGTTTTGGCAAGTTTGATTATAATATGTCTTGGTGACTTTCTTCGAACAGCTACCTTATGTAGAGTTCGATGAAGATTTTGGATCTATATCTTCTCATCTTTCACGGTATCAGGAAAGTTTTCTGCCAACAAATCTTCAACAATTCTCTCTTTATTTTCCATTTTTCCTTCCTGTTTGGGCACTCTAGTCTTTCATTGGTTATTTCCCTTGATAGAGTCCCACATGATTCTTAAGGTTTCTTCATTTTCTTAAATTCTTTTATCTGATTTTTCTTTAAATATATTAGTGCCAAGTGCTTTATCTTCAAGTTCAGAAATTCTGCCTTCCACTTGCTCAAATCTGCTTCTCTGACTTTCTATTGCATTGTCTACTTCTCTAATTTTATTGTTAATCTTCTGAATTTCCGATTGCTGTCTATGGATTTTTCCAGCTTGTTAATTATTTATTATGTTCCTGAATAATTTTTTTAATTTCTTTAATTGCTTTATCTATGTGTTCCTTGGCTAGTTTTGCATATTGCCTCATTTCCTTCCTGATGTCTTGAAGGGTTCTGTATATTAATCTTTTGTATTCTGCATCTGGTAATTCCAGGAATGTGCTTTCATCTAGAAGATCCCTTGATTCCTTCTTTTGAGAGCTTGTTGAGATGATCATGCTCTGTTTCTTTATGTGGCTTGATATTGACTGTTGTCTCTGAGCCATCTATAAGTTATTTTATCAGTTTTGGGTGGGTTTATTTGATGCTTGCTTACTGTGTTATAGCTTTGTTTTGTTTTGATATGCCCAAATGGGTTGCTTGAGTGAGCTAACTTTATTATTTTCACCTTTGGAGCTTTGATGTCCTGTCCCCAGATGGCTAGAGCTGTTATCAGGTATATCAGTCTAGGAGTCCACGCACTTTTCTTGCAAGAATTCAGCTCAGGTGTCCAGGTAGCTGCTTATAAAGTGTGTTGTACAAGCTCTGTCCTACAGTCTTAGAGGAGTAGGGGTGATTGGTGTAGGTACCAGTATCTGGTTGTAGCAAAGGGTCACACTCTTGACAATGTGGGGGGCTGATAATTTTACCCCATGTGTCTCTGAGGAAAGCATGTCCCTGATCCCTAGAGTGTACAGGTGGGTGGGTTCTTCAGATGGACCATGGGCACCCAGTGTTTTTGGTTGTAAGGATTGGTCGGTACAAGTTATCCTTGGACCCTGTCATGGGTGGTTGGGTGACCTGAGTGGAGCTATCAGTCCTTAGGCCCCTGATGTGGGTAGGTGAGGACCCTGCTTAATAGACAAAGCAATATGAAACATCAAACCCCCAACTCTCTGTCACACAGCTGAAATGGTTGGAGTTTGCCAATGAAGGCCTATTCTACTGAAATAGGCCCACACAGGTCCATGTAGAGGGGAAAGGTACTCAAAGTCCATGGACCGTTTATGCCTGGAGAGGAGCTGCTTCTGTCCTGAGCTCCCCTGTTAGTGGAAATTGCAAATTATCTTTTCTCCCATTTGTAAATTTTTTCCTTCTCCAAGTCCAGGAGGATGGCTCTAGGCACTCAACACGGCTTATCTCAGGCCCAGGGAATTCAGCCACTGAAGTTGGCTTGTGGGTGGGGGGGAGTGGTAAACTATAGGCAAGTATTTAGCTTTTGCTAAGTAGGCTGTGTGGCTGGCTGCTTCTCCCTGAGCAAACTGTGGCAGAACGCTAGTATCAGGATGCCACCGCCACTCCCAGGAATGGTGCCTGAGGGCTTCCAGTGATTCGGGTCCGGTAACTCCTCCCCCCTTCTGAACAGTCTCTTCCTCCGCCTGCCCTCAGTTCATTTTCTAAGCTTGCCTTTGATGCTCAGGGCTTCTAGTTTGTCATAAATATAGTTGTTTCACTTGTTTTATTGAGTCTTGGTTGTAAAGAAGGCTCACCAGAAGTGTCTGTTTTGCCGTCTTGGCTCCACCTCTTAATTTTGGTTTTTAAAGTGTCTTCCATATCTCCACTTATATTTTTTAAATATATGGAATGCAGTTATAGCAAGTCTTTTAATAGCCTTGTGTTCTAATTCTGACATCTTTGTGTCTTCTAATTCCTTCTTGCTTTGAAGGAACCTCTGGGATTATGTTCACGGGGACCCATTTCTCTTGAAAGAATGTATGTGGATAGCACCCGCCTGGGTTCGGAGTAAGGACTTCACACACTGAATCCACAGCCTCTCACTCAAACTCACCCATAAAAAATTCTACTTCCAAGTGCTTCTCCCAGAAACCACCCCCTGCCCCCATCATCCTTACTTTCTGGTTATTTACATCTTTCCCATTTTAGGCTTGAACAAATTGAGCAACACACAGCTATTTTCAGTTTTCTGTATACACCTGAAATTTTTGAAAGCATAATTTAAGAAATGCATTAAGGGATGAAAATAATCACAATTTAATTGGCATTGATTACTACATAAAATTCAAATACTGTGTTATACTTTACTGTGTGCAACATCATTACAATGGTTAAACATATGTAATTTCATAATTCATTTCCAAATTTCAGTAATTGTTTTGAGAATTTTATTGACAATTCCAGTTATTACTTCACTTTAGTACAGTGAAGTTTCTCTTAAATTAAAAAAAAAAAAATCTACCTTTGGAGTTTAATGACACAGGAGGAGTATCTAATTTAGCATTACTGGCAATAGTCAATAGAGTGTTTATTATTCAAAAATTTGGATTACAACAACATAATGACTTTGCTGAAATGAAGGTAAGATAAATTTTTTTTTTCAGAACAAACAGCATAATGGATAAATTTCAAATGTCATTTTATGTTATGCCCATTAGTTTATGAATAGAACATACAAACATATAATTTTATGCATAAAAGAAATGTTCTGTTTTGTAATTCAAATTTCAGCCTCATAAATTGCATATTTTATATCACTGGATTCATTGCAATATGATACAAGGCAACAAGGCATTTTGCCATTGAAATTGAAAAGTTTTCTCTTTTGATTGTAATAACAACTGAATGGAAAGTCCTTCTTTTAGACATATGCTTTATTGTGGAATGTTATGGAAAACTCTTGGTCTCCTTAGAGAAACCATGGCCAATGTTGAAAGATATCACTGTGGAAATTGCATTGATTATGGCCTAAAGAGTCCAAAAGAGAATGTGTTAAAGTGAACGGTAAATTTAACATGACTGGAAAATTACTGTTCACACTTTACTGTATACTCTGGTCAAGACTTGGAGACGTGGTCATTATTAATGAAGAACAGTAGCAATCTTTGAGAGACTCATTAGAAGCCAATGTTTATGGGCACCATGATGGGTGATACAGTAGTATCATGAGTAGTACTGTAACTGGCATTAAATAAATGCTATTAAGGAACTGTAGAGGCAAATGATCTATACAGTTAATAAAACTTGTTTCAAAGGGTCATAGTATTATGAGTAATAGCAGTATTAGTACAGTTTTCTTCTGGTGGAAGATATAGAATTAGCTAGGAAAGGCACACTTGGCAATAAAGAACATAAAGAAATGCTACATGGACTGAACAGGAAGAGATAGAGCCTTAACACTTCAAAGAACCTGACGGGACAATAAATAAATATATAAGATTTTTTTTTCTCTATCCATTATCCTAAGTTTTCTTGGTTAATCACTTTACTTCACATGGGCCCATAAATATTGTAAAGCATTTAAAAAATTAAATTGCTTATATAGACAGGGAACTTATACACTCTATGGGTAGTCTTAAATGCAGTTGAGCATACCCTCCTAATTGACTACCATCTATTTTGTGGTGCTTTCTTCTGTGAGTCTCTTGTTTTGTTTCTACTCCCATTGTTTTATCGTTATGCTAGTCCCCCTACCAGAAAATATGGATGATGTGGGCTTTTTTCTGGCTTTTTTGTGGGTTTCCTTTTCTTTTTACTATATATTCCCATTCCTTTAATTACAATCAGTAATCAATTCCAAATTTTATATCTTACTTGAGAGCCAAGCCTGTAGATCCAAGTGTTTATTATACACTTTCACCTGTATGTCTCATGGCTGTTCAAACTCAAAATGTCTAAAAGTGTACTTCTGATCTGATCCCTGCCTGTTCCATACAGTTACTCAGACCAGAAACTTGGGATCATGCTTGAAATGTACTCTCTCCCACACTCCTGACATCTAATATAAACACTCAGAGGACAAGGACTGTATATTCCTAGTAACTAGCATACATTCATTTAATTATTCAACATCCTTTCAATTATTTACTTAACAAACATTTATAGGTCTTTATCATATACCAGGAGCCTTGGTGGTATAGTTGTTAAAGCGTTTGGCTGCTAATCAAGAGGTCAGTCATTCAAATCCACCAGGCACTCTGCAGGAGAACAATGTGGTAGTCTGCTTCCATAAAGCTTTATAGCCTTGAAGTCAAGATTCTGGTAACTCCATAGGCACATCCAAACTCCCTGTGGGACCGAATGGTGGGCTGAGGGCTGTGGGGACTATAATCTCAGAGACATCTAGCTGAATTGGCATAACATAGTTTAGAAAAAAATGTTCTACATTTTATTCCAGTGGTCTCACCCCCTAGGGAGCAAGGAAGAATGAAGAAAACTAAAGATACAAGGGAAAGTTCAGTCCAAAAGACTAATGGACCACATTTACCATGACCTCTACCAGACTGAGTCCAGTATAAGTAGATGGTGTCCGGCTACCACCACTGTTTGCTCTGACAGGGATCACAAAAGAGGGTCCTGGACAGAGCTGGAGAAAAATATAGAACAAAATTCTAACTCAGAAAGGAGGACTAGACTTGCTGGCCTGAACAGAAGCTGGAGAAAACCTGAGAGTATGGCCCCTGGACACCCTTTCAGCTCAGTAATGAGGTCACTCTTGAGGTTCACTCTTCAGCCAAAGATTGAACAGGCCCATGGAACAAAACAAGACTAAAGAGGCACCCCAGCCCTGGGGCAGGGACTGGAAGGCAGGAGGGAACAGGAAAGCTGATAATAGGGAAACCAGGGTTGAGGAGGGGGAGTGTTGACATGTCGTGGGGTTTTTAACCAATGTGAAAGAAAAATGTGTGTGCTGTTTGATAAGAAACTAGTTTGTTCTGTAAACCTTCCTCTAAAGAAAAATTAAAAAAAAAAAAATCACACCCTTAGAAACCTTATGGGAGAATCCTACTCTGTTCTATAGTGTCTCTGTGAGTCGAAATCAATTAGATGACAAAGCATACCATGTGCCAGGAACTGTCCTGGGCACTGGATTAAGAACAGTGAATATAACAGACAAAAATCTCTGCCCTTATGCTGTTGAAATTTTAGTGAAGGGAGGCTGACTAAACAAATAAATTAGTAAATTTTATGGTCTCTTAAAAAAAGCAGTTGCTGTTGGGTTGATTTTAACTCATGGCAACCCTATATTATGCCGAACAGTGACGTTAGGAAATAATTTGTGTTTCAGAGGAATATTGTGGAGTGCTGCTTTTAACGAAAAAAAAAAAAAAAAGAAAAGAAAAGAAAAAACCATTGCTGTTGAGCCAATTCCAACTCATAGAGACCCTATAGGACAGAGTAGAGTTGCCCCATACGTTTTCCAAGGAGTGCCTGGTAGCTGAACTTTTGATTAGCAGCTGTAGCTCTTAACCACTATATCACAAGGGTTTCAGCTTTTAATGTAGTGTCCAGGAAACCCAACGGACTTGAAGGCGAGAGCTATTTGTGGAAAGTATTTTAGGCAAAGGAAAAAACAAGTAAAGTTTCCAGAGGCAGGAATTTGGTTGGTGTGCTTGAGAATTTGAGACATTGCTAGATAGTTTGGATATGGTATCATTATGAGTCGGAATTGACTCAATGACCGTGGGTTTGGTTTTCCTTTGGTTGGACGGAGTGGTCTGAAGTAGAAGATTGAACAGGCATCCAAGAATAAGACTATGTAGGATCTCGCAGGCCACTATAATGATTCTCCCTTTTATTCTGAGTGATATATGAAATTGTGCAGAGCTTTAGTGCATATCAGTGACATGACTGACATGACATATTTTCACTCTATTTGGGCTAAACTGTAAGGAAACAACAAGGAGTCCCCTCTGTCCATTTACCTCTGGGCCGTTAAAGTAATCCAGAGTGGAAATGTGGTGGCTTGAATTTGGATATAGCAATGGAAATAGGGAGAAGTTGTAGGATTTTAAGAATGTTTTGAAGGTAACATTGACAGGATTTGACTGTGGATGAGATATTGGTGATAAAAGAAAGGGGGAAATGAGGATGCCCCTGAGGTTTTGCTTGAAAAACTGGAAGTCTGGAATTGGCATTAACTGGGATAGGGAAACTGCAGAGAATTACCCCCTATTCACTAAATGAGCCAGCGACTATTATGCTTCTGTGCTTTGACTTATGATGGTCAGTTTTCGATATGGTATTCTTTTGTTATTCTGCCAATCTATCATCCTACTGCCTGTGTGTACCCTTCTGACCCTACCTAGAGGATTCGCTTCCTCTCTTCTGGGCTTATTCATGGGTTTTAATCGCTTTTACATAATTTCTGCCTTCTCCACTAGACTGTGTACCCCTTGAGTAATGGGACCAAGATGTGTTTATGTTAGTTTTCCATTTTCTAACACCATGCTGGATACAAAATAACATTCAATAAATATTTTCGAATGCCTAAAGGAAAATGTCTCTAAGTGCTGACCTTTCAGATCAACCAAACATCTTTAAGCAAGTACTGATTTTCAATTTCCCCTGGCCCCATCTGGGATTTATTTAGGAGCAGGCATTTAGATTTGTTGCTGGGTTTATCAAAATTCATAGCTTCGGGCTTGAGAGATATGGTGAGAGATTATACATCTATATTCTTAGTCTCTGCCAGGAAGCCATGGAATGGCAAGAAGTAGGATGTAACCCCTCAAAAAAGGGAAACCATATAGCTCATATCAAGCATGTCCAGAGAGCAGATTAGGCTTATATTTTTCTCCCTCAGTTCCTGCCTCCAATTGTGATTTTTTGTATTCCCAATCCAGAAGAGCAAAGCAAGAACATAATCACTTTCTGTTGTCAATCACCCCTCCTCAGTAATTTCCAAATTCCCTGTTTAATCTCCTGGGTTCTTACCCCATAGACAATGGGATTCAAAGCTGCAGGAATTACATGGTGTAGGACATTAAGTAAGACAGGAATATCAGGGGAAACCTTTTTCTTAGCCATATGGGTGAACACAAAAACTAGCAGGATGGTACTGAAGAAGAGGATAAGAATAAAGTGGGAGCCACATGTGCTCAGAGCTTTAGCAGCTGCCCCCTTTGCCTTGAGTCTAAGAACAGCTCGGAGGATGAAAGTATAGGAGAGAAAGATGAGGATGAGATCAGAACCCAGAAAAGTCCAGGCCACAATTAACTGGTAGATTCGGTTAAGGGCAATATTATCACAGGAAAGCTTGGACACAGAGAGGTTGGCACAGATACAGTTCTCAATGATATTTTTTCCACAATAATGGAGCCGAGCAGAGAGGATGGGGATAGGTGCAGTGAGAAATGTATTCCGGGTCAAGATGAAGACAACAATCTTTGCCACAAATTGGTCAGTGATGATGGATGGGTAATGTAAGGGCTTGCAGATGGCCACATAGCGGTCGTAGGCCATGGCCAGGAAGGTGCATGATTCCATGGGCAGGAAGTTATTCATAACGAACATCTGGAGGAAGCAGGCAGAGAAACTGATGGGCCTGAGGTCAAACCAGAAGATGGCCAGGACCTTGGGGACGACAGTGAGGCAAAGCACCATGTCCAACAGGGAGAGAAGGCTGAGCAGGTAGTACACGGGCTCATGCAGGGACGCTTCCAGCCAAATGGTGATCAGGAGAGCAGAATTAGCCCCCATGGCCAGGAGGAAGAGCAGGCTGAGGGGCAGGGACAGCCAGTGCTGCCAGTTGGGAGATCTGACAAAACAGTTCAGGAGGAAATCAGAGACTTCACTAGAGGGAGTGTTGTTGCTACAAGGCAGCATTAGCAGTGACTCTAGTGAGTAGGTATCTTTGAGTGGCTGAAGAAGAGAGAAGGAGTTAATTCTGCCATTGACCGTAATGACTTTGTACTTAGCCTGTGAGATCTATAAGCGCAAGCACAAAACCCACCTTGTTCATCTCACATTCCTTGTGCCTAGCACACTTCTGTCACATAAGAGGCAGCTAATAAACATTTGTAGACTATATGTAAAAGGGTGAGTAAAACAATGTCTTCCATCTTTCTTCTTTCATCTGTGTTCCATTTGACATTTTCCCTGCTGTGAATTCATCTGTTGAGTTTGTTTACTTGATTGATTAATATTTAATGAATCAGAAATTATTTAAGCATCAAGTGTTATCGCAATAACACAAGTGAAATCAAAGAGACTAAGGCTGAGAAAATATTTGTTTAAATTTTAAAACATATGCAAGCATTAATTAAAGGTTACATGGCATCCACTATCAATTTTTAAAGATAATGAAGCATGAGGTCATCTAGAAGCATGTTGGACTGAGTACATGGAACAAATCTCTTGATGAAAATGAATAAAATCCTATCTGTGGCTGGGTCTTTACCTGTATTTATATTCACATCTACAGGTTCACATATATCTATACCTGTTTTAATATCTATATTTGAATGTTTTTAATGCATTCACGAACAGACAAAAAAAATAAAAAATAGTAGGCCAAGAAATGAGTGAAATCTGGAGAGTTAAATCAAACATTGATGCTGGCTTCCAACTTGGGGGCATTTGTGGCATTACATGAACTTAAGCGCCAGTTTCATTACTTCATGGAGCTCAGAGACAGAGGATAAAATCCAGGGCTCATAAAAGTGAGGGAATGTATCAGGTGATTCGCCCTTAGAGATAAGATTCCACAGCACTACACCCTCGGTGAAAGTGTGCACTAGAAAGAAATCCATTCTTCCACCTCTGCACTCTGCACCCATACTTGGAACATCAGAGAAAACTGACCATCCCACAGCTTGGTATAGCGGAGAAATCTCTGAAATCCCTGAACCATAGGCTCATCTTCATGTGACTTTGCAACCTGAGCTAACGGCACTTTGGCTGTAAAAGGAAATTAATTTTATTCTGTACTGCCACTGCCCTCAGAAAATGACATACACGAGACCAAATCCTTCCTTGAAGAATTTACTTTTATCCACAAAGAATTCCAACATATACCTTTCTGAAAAAAATTGAAATGCTTGAAGAAAAAAAATTCTTCTAAATTAAAAAAAAAATGAGTAAAAGGCCATAAAAATAACAGATTGCAGAATCCAATCTACAAAAACTTAAGCTATGGAGTTATTCGATAAAGAACATTGAGCAAATTTCCTTACCAGATTTTTAGCAATGACAGATATGCTTAAGCATACAAGAAAAGGATAAGTATATTTAAGAGAATAATTAGTCATGTCTCCCAGAAATTAAAAATATAATAACTAAAATTAAAGTTTTAAGAGATAGGTTTAATGGTAGATGGGGCACAGTTGAAGAGATATTTAGTTAACCGGAAGACGGAACTGGAGAAATTTTTTATCATGAAGCTCCAGTGGGTAAACAGAAAATTCAAAAATGTGGTTAAGAGCAAAGACATGAGATTCTGATTAGACTTAGTCACTCTATCTTTTTTGGCTTATGGTGATTAAGAAGAAAATGTCTGGGATTAATTTTGCTGAGGGCCCTGGCAACTATAAAAAGTAACAAAGCAGATTTGACAAAGAACTGGATATATTTAAAAATACAACATAAATAATAATAATTAGGTGGATTTAACACAAGATTAGAAACAGCTAAAGAGAGTCAGTAAACTTGATGGACGTCAGAAGAACCCATCCAAGATGAAGACGGAGGGGAAAAAAAGGAAAATGCCTAAGAAAGTGTAAGAGAAAGAAGATAAAATAACACTGTCCAACATACATCTAATTAAAGTTCCAGACAGAAGAGGAGAGAGAATGATGCAGAGGATTTTGAACTTTCCTGAAGAGATGAAATTTATCATTAACCAGATTCAGGAATTCCAATAAATCTCAATCAGGATAAGTAAAAACAAAAATACACCTAGACAAATCATGGTCTAACTTCAGGTACCAAAGACAAAGAGATCTTAAAGACTAATATGATTAATACAGTCAGAAGAATCAGTACAGTGCCAGGCTACTTGCATTAGAATTTCTGGTTGAGAGTTACTCATTAGCCTCAGGATTCTGGCCTCTTTTTTGAAGAATGCCCTCACTTTCCCTCTCCTAAGCCCCTGTACTTAACATCATTCTATCTCTGTCTCCTAATTCTTAGGTTTCTTTGTCCAGGTTAACAAGATCCCTCTCACTAGAGGCAGCACTTGTGATATTGAAGGAGCCCTTGTACAAGGGCTGCAATATTGCTGATATTTGTGTCTGGGGGAGGAATACCAGTATTGTTGTTATGTGCCATTAAGTCAGTTCCGACTCGTAGTGATCCTACGTACAACAGAGTGAAACACTGCGCAGCCCAGCACCATCCTCACAATCGTTGCTGTATTTGAGCCCATTGTTCAAACCACTGTGTCAAACCATCTGGTTGAGGGTGTTCCTCTCTTTCACTGGCCTTCTACCTTACCAAGCTTGATGTCCTCCTCCAGGGACTAGTCCCTCCTGGTAACATGTCCAAAGTATGTGAGATGAAGTCTCAGCACCCTCGCTTCTAAGGAACATTCTGGCTGTACTTCTTCCAGGACAAATTTGTCCATTCTTCTGATGGTTTATGGTATATCCAATAATCTTCTCCAACAACATAATTCAAAGGCATCAATTCTTCTTTGGCTTTCCTTATTCATTGTCCAGCTTCTGCATGCATATGAGGTAATTGAAAACACCATGGCTTGGGTCAGGCACACCTTAGTCCTCAAGGTGACATCTTTGCTTTTTAACACTTTAGAGAGGTCATTTGCAGTAGATTTACCCAATGCAATATGCCATTTGATTTCTTGACTGCTGCTTCCATGGGTATTGATTGCGTATCCAAGTAAAATGAAAAGCATGACACCTTCGATCTTTCCTCAATTTATCGTGATGTTGCTTATTGGTCCAGTTGTGGGGATTTCTGTTTTCTTTATGTTGAGGTGTAATCCATACTGTAGTCTGTAGTCTTTGATCTTCATCAATCAACCTTTCACCAACCAAGGTTGTATCATCTGCATATTATGGTGGATAATGAGCCTTCCTGCAATCCTGATGCCCCATTCTTCTTCATATAGTCCAGCTTCTTGGATTATTTGCTCAGCATACAGATTGAATACATATAGTGAAAGGATGCAACCCTGATGCACACCTTTCCTAATTTTAAACCTTGCAGTATCCCCTTGTTCTGTTCATATGACTGCCTCTTGGTTTACAAACAGGTTCCTCATGAGCACAATTAAATGTGCTGGAATTCCCATTCTTCACAATGTTATTCCTAATTTGTTATGATCCATACAGTCAAGTGCTTTTGCATAGTCAATAAAACACAGTTGAACATCTTTCTGTTATCCTCTGCTTTCAGCCAAGATCCGTCTGACATCAGTAATGTCATCCTTCATTCCACATTCTTTTCTGAATCTGGCTTGAATTCTGGCAGTTCCCTGTTGATGTACTGCTGCAAGTGTTTTTGAAAGGTCTTCAGCAAAATTTTACTTGCAAATGATATTAATGATATTGTTCAATGATTTCCACATTATGTTGGGTCATCTTTCTTTGGAATGGGCACAAATATGTCATACTGTGGTGGCTTGTGTGTTGCTGTGATACTGGAAGCTATGCAACTGATATTTCAAATACCAGCAGTTTCACCCAGGGTGGATAGGTTTCATGGGAGCTTTCAGTTCAAGACAGACTAGGAAAAAGGAACTGGCAGTCTATTTCCGAAAATAATTGGCCAGTGAATACCTTATGAATATCAGTGGAACATTGTCTGATGTAGCAGCAGAAGGTGTGGCCCTGAGGTTGGAAAGTCCTCAAAATATAAGTTGAGAAGAACTCCTCTTCAAAGTAGAATCAACCTTAATGATGTGGATAGAGTAAAGCTTTTGGGACCAATGGAGAGACCTCCATAATCTCTTTGGCTACTGAAGTAGAGTTTATAGAAGTTGGATAGGAAATTGTGCTAACTGTTGTGTCTTTCATCAAACCTATTCAGTAGGGCATGGAGGCAAGAGAGGAGGTAAGGAAAGATATGAAGATGAGAGGAAAAGATAAAGACCTTGAGTGGAATACAGTGCCATAAGCTTCTTTCCCCGGGGATTTCTGTTGGTTTGGAGGAAGACACGTACAGTGTGGAATGATTCTAGACTGAATAACTGGAAAATGACATTACAGAGAGTAGAAAGAGTGAAGAAATCAGAAGTGTCCAGGTAATAGAGGGTGGAGAGAAGATGAAAAAGAGAAAACTGAAATTAAAGGGGAGAAGATTAGCCTGAGAACGCCAAAACCAAAAAACCAAACCCAGGGTGTCGAGTCGATTCTGACTTATAGCGACCCTATAGGATAGAGTAGAACTGCCCCATAGAGTTTCCAAGGAGCACCTGATGGATTCAAACTGCCGACCCTTTGGTTAGCAGCCATAGCCCTTAACCACTATACCACCAGGGTTTCCCATCTGAGAATAGGGAAACTAAAAGAAGCAAAGAGAAGTAAGGGAAAGAGCAGAAAAGAGGAGCAGGTGGTTTTAGAAAATAAGAAGGGGAATAAAAGGCAGACTAGTGAAGATTTCTAAGTAACGATGATAAAGGGAGAGTGTTTGAAAACCCTTGCCCTTCCAAATCTGCACTTGCCTTCATGCACCCCATAAAGGTTCAATTAAGGCTGCTTCAGATATTTCCCACCTGATAGCCTGCTTCTGATAGTTGAACTACATTTTGGATAAACCCCCTCCCCAGAGAGTACAGAAGTCTGGACTCAGCTATGGAGCAGTTATTTCCATCTAGCCCTATTCCATTCTCTGCTCAAGTCCTATCTCCACCTTCCCTTCTGACCCTGGCCCTTATGTTTCAACATTACAGCTTCCCCAGTTGCAAGCTCAGCTCTGATACTACCCCAATCCCTGCTCTAGCCAGGTGTCTAATATTATATTTTTGGCTTGATGGCTTTATTTTCTTAAGAGAAAGACTTACTGGTTGGAGACAGTATCTTCCACACGCTAGCTCTCAAAAAGGAGAGTTGATGCCTAAGCTTCAGCTTTCTCTGCTTCCCCAGATAAAGACTGTGTTGTTGGCTCTGGGCTCTGAACGGGCTCCAGTGTCATGTGTCCAACTTTTTCTTATCCCAGGGCGTTGGGGAGGTTGCCTCCCAACTCTTGGTATCCTGTGATCCTTGACAGAGTCAGTGTTGCCTCTGGAGGCATAGGGAAAGTCTCAGAGTTAACTCACTTCACACCAGTTGAATGGGCATGATGCCATACTTAGAAAAAAAAAAAGTATTAATGATTACATAAAAGTAAAACCTTAGAGGAAGAAAGTTCAAGGTAAAGTGCTACTGGATATGAAGTTCTGATGCTTGGAAATGTATTGATCAAAAGTATGCATCTATAGAAATACATAAAACCAATTACTCCTACACTGACAATTTCTAGTAATTACTGTACACCCGAGAGCCTTCTTAATTTTTTTAGTGTCCTTGACCAATAGTCCTACCTGTGTGAAATGTTTTTATGAAGTACTATTCTTATGACATTTTTAAAATACAAAAGTTCAACAAGGTTGCTTATACAGAACTGCTTACTTCATTATACCTCATTAATACCCGGCAGATCAAAGATATAGTTGATGTTGTGGTAATAAAATTTTTCCTAACCAGTGTTTACCTGATCTTTTTTGTAATGCAGAATAGTCTTGTTGTCAATGACAAGAACTTGGAAGTTCAATTCCCTGCTCTGCCACTTCCTGGTTTTACTTGACAGTAACTAATAACAACACAGAGACCAAAGTTTACTAGTGATTCCCGGGAGTGGATAGGAGAAAGTGGTTAAAAAAAAAAAGGGACTCATTACTTAGGGGAAACTGAGCTTCTGTTAAGGGTGATAGAAATATTTGCAAACAGCTAATGGTGATGGTTGAACAAAGTGATAAACATGATTAAAGTCACTGAATTGTACATATGAAGAACATTGAAATTGCAAATGTTTTGTCACATGTATATTTGTCAGAGAAAAAAATTAAAAAAGATTTTAAATGGCCAATCAGAGAAATGCAAAATGAAGATCTCACTGCATACCCACAAGAATGGCTAAAATTAAAAAGACTGACAGCACTAAATGTTGGTGAAGATGTGGAGGAACTGAAACTGTCACTGCTGGTATGAATGTGAAATGGTGCAACCGCTATTCAAACCATTCAGCAGTTTCTTAGAAAGTTATACATGTATGATCCAGGAATCCCTCTTCTAGTATTTACTCAAAAGAAATGAAAGCATATATTCACACAAATTCTTGTACATGCATGTTCTTAATAGCTTTATTCGTAATAAGTAAAATCTGGAAACAACTCAAAAAATCCATGTAGAACTAAATAGATAAACACATTATGGTCTGGCCATACTATGGGGTACCATTTAGCAATAAAAAAGACTTAAATACTGGAACATACAACAACGTTTATGAAAGTCAACAGCATTGTATTGAAAGAAGCCAAAGACAAAATAATACATTTGGTATAATTCCGTTTATATGAAAAGCTAGAATACGGAAAGTCAATGTACAGTGGCTGAGAGCCGAGTAATGCTTGCCTAAGGCCTGGAGCTAGGGAAGAAATTGAATGCAAGGAGATACAAGGGAACTTTTTTTCAATGTCGGAAATATTCTTTTTCTTGATTTTGGTGGTGGTTAAAAAAGGTGCACATCAACTTATGGGAAGACTTTTTAAATTTTTCTCCTTTAATTATTACTTCATTCTCAAAAAAAGTTAATAATATATGTTCACAAATACTAATTAGCACAATATTGTAGCTAAAACACCAGAAAATTTGACAAAATCAGAGTCTATAAAAACACTGGCCACAACGAAAAACAACAGCACCTGCCTTTAGAGGGTGCAGATGAAATCATGTGATTCAAAGTCTCATTGTAATTGGGTAATAATGATAACTCTGACCAGAGAACATTAGAATGTTCAAAAAGTAAATTAGCATAGTTTTAGCCTTGCAGGTGGAAACTCTGGTGGCGAAGTGGTTAAGTGCTGTGTCTGCTAATCAAAAGGTTGGCAGCTCAAATCCACTAGGAGCTCTTTGAAAACTCTATGGGGCAGTTCTACTTTTCCCATAGGGTTGCTATGAGTCAGAATCGACTTGATGGCAATGGGTTTGGTTTTTTGGTTTTTAGCCTTGTAGGTATATTGATACATGTCACCTGGGCTTACAAAAACATGTTTTTGTTGTTATAACTAACTACAGGGATATTTTTACAAAAAATAAATAATTTCTGCTGAAACATTGCACAAAAATTTTATAGACAGTTATTTTCGTGTCATTCCCTCTGACGGTGTCACCTAGTGTGGCCCACAACACCTGCACCCTTTTGTGATGCCACTGAATATGGAAGATGAGCATGACACACACATGGGAGCCACAGCTGTTGAGAGCCTTGAATTGGGCATTCCACGATGCCAGCTGGAACATCGTGTAGAGTAACTTCACATGGACGAAATCAATTACAATATGGACGATGAATCCTACAGATAACACCACCATCTGAAAGAAATTATTGGCTCTGATTCTAGTATAGGAAAGGTGAACAATGGCCATGTGCTCACATTAGGTGTGGGAATGAATAGGGCACCACAGAACAATAGAAAGTTGAGAAATACCAAAGAGGTGACAAAGATTAAAGGTCTCACCATCATGATTATACCTAGAATGGCTACCATTTTGTTGATGAGGATCATGGTATATCTCAGCGATTGCAAATGGCAGCATAACAGTCTATGACTATGATTGTCAGCACCCCAGTCTCCAGGCTGGTGAACAGGTGAATCATAAACAGCTGTGTGAGGTAGGCAGCAAAAATACTTCCCTAAAATTGAACCAGAAGATGCCCACCATCTTGGGGATAGTACAGTGGATAGGCTCAGGTCAGTGGAGGCAAACATTGCTAGGAAGTAGATCATGGGCTGATGTTCCCTAGGAGAGCAATCAGGCATATAGCACAGATGGGGCAACGTATCCATATGTGAAAATTTCAGGGCCTGGAATCCCCAAAAGGACAAAGGAATAAGGGTGGAATTGGGTGCTCATGTGAAAGGCCATCTTCATGCTTGCTGGCCCATTTTACATTGTTTAAGACTTATATTCCATTCACATCATTCTTCCAGGAAATAGAGACATGGGGTACATTCTCCTTTGTAATACTTGGGAAAAGACCCTGAAGAAGAAAGTGATGAAAGATTAAAGAGGGTCTCAAAATCAGAACTCACCAGATTCTTGACTTCTTGTTTTTCTAAGGCACATCCTGAATTTGAAGCTCTGTGACAGCCCTAGGAACAACACAATTTTACTTATATTTTGGAGGGACTTCAGTAATGTCACAATGGAGAATGGGTTGGAGGAGCAAGTTTAGCATTTGAAGTACGGGTGGTGATAGGTGATGCTAGAATGATCTAAATAAATGGGAATAAATATAGAGACAGAATGACATATGAAATCAATTTTCAGGGCACAGTTGTTGATGAAATTTGGAAGGGGAAAGAAAGTGATAAGTCATGTTAGACTTCCAGGATTCTATGGGTGCTCACTTTAGGCAGATAGGTGAATACTGGTACTGTTCACTGAGATATGGAACATAAAAAGAAAGCAGTTTATGTATTTATTTTAGTTGATTAATCTAATGTTGATGTAAGTTCTGAAATATGTAGGTATGAAGATCATATTGACTCAAGAAGAGATGCTCAATAGGCATAATGTCAGTTAAGTGCCCATTGTTGCTGAAGTTTAATTTATGAACATAAATGAGAATAAAAAATCACAAGTACAGAAAACATAGGATCCTTATTGTGAATAAGACAGTACTATATTTTGTTCTTTTCCATGTTCAAATATTTAGAGAGCTGCATTGGAAAGGATATCACAATGGCGGCTGAACTTCTTTGTGTTCCCAAAAGCTCTCCAGCTACCTAATGAACCAAGAAATGAAGATGAGACTATTTCAGACATTAAAAAACAAATATCTTTGGAGAGTAGTGTAGATTCTCTTTACATATTCATGCTCCCACTTGTGCAACTTTATTAAACTTTATTTTAAAATATTGATTAGCCCAAATAAAATAAAGAAGTATGTTGGATCGTGTCTATGGAGTGGGAGTGTGGTAATTTTCAGAAGGCACTATTTTTGTGACCAAAATATATATTACTAACTGGGGGAGCTCAGGACAGAAGCAACTCCTGCCTGGGCATAAATGGTCTGTGAACTTTGAGTACCTTTCCCCTCTGAATGGGCCTGTGTGGGCCTATTTCAGGAGAATAAGCCCTTGAGGGCAGACTACAACTGTTTAAGTTGTGCTGTGGAGAGGTGTGTATTTGATGTTTGACGCCACTTTGCCTATTAACCAGGGTCCTCGCCTACCCACATTGGGGGCCTAAGGACTGGTGGCTCCACTCAGGTAACACAGCCACCCATGACAGGGGTCCAAGGATAACTAGTACCTCTCAGTCCTTACAACCAAAAACATTGGGTACGCATGGTCCATCTGCAGAACTCACCCACCTGTATGTTCTAGGGAACAGGGACATGCTTTCCTCAGAGACACTTGGGGGACGATTCTCAGCCACCTGCTTTGTTCAGAGCGTGACTCGCTGCTGCAACCAGATTCTGGTACCTACACCAATCACTTCTGCCCCTCTAAGACTGTAGGATAGAGTCTGTACCACACACTTGATGACCAGATACCTGGACACCTGAGTTGAATTCATACAAGAAATGCTAATGGACTCCAAGACGGATATAACTGATAACAGATCTAGCCATCTGAGGACAGGATGTCAGAGCTCCAAAGGTGAAAATAATCAGGCTAGCTCACTCAAGCAACCCATTTGGACATATCAAAACAAAACAAAGAAAGAAGCTAAGATACAGTAAGAAAACATAAAATACACTAATACAATAACTTATAGATGGCTCGAAGACAACACTCAGTATCAAGTCACATGAAGAAACAGACCATAATCACCTCAGCAAGCTCTCAAAAGAAAGAATCAGGGGATCTTCTAGATGAAAGTACCTTCCTGGAATTACCAAGGCCAGAATACAAAAGATTAATATACAGAACCCTTCAAGACATCAGGAAGGAAATAAGGCAATAAACAGAACAAGCCATGGAACACACAGATGAAGCAGTTGAAGAAATTAAAAAGATTATTCAGGAACATAATGAAAAATTTGAAAAGCTGGAAAAACCCATAGACAGACAGCAATCAGAAATTCAGAAGATTAAAGATAAAATTACAAAAGTAGACAACTTAGTAGAAAGTCAGAGAGCAGAAATGAGCAAGTGGAAGGCAGAATTTCTGAAATTGAAGATAAAGCATTTGACACTAATACATTTAAAGAAAAATTGAGATAAAAGAATTAAAAAAAAAATGAAGAAACCTTAAGAATCATGTGGGACTCTATCAAGAGAAATAAGCTACTAGTGATTGGAGCACCAGAACAGGGAGGGATAACAGAAAATATAGACAGAATTGTTGAAGATTTGCTGGCAGAAAACTGTCCTGATATTGTGAAAGATGAGAAGATAACTATACAAGATGCTCATCGAACTCAACATAAGGTAGATTTTAAAAGAAAGTCACCAAGACATATTATAATCAAACTTGCCAAACCCAAAGAAAAAGAGAAAATTTTAAGAGCAGCCAGGTTCAAACAAAAAGTAACCTACAAAGGAGAGTCAATAAGAGCTTGGACTACTCAGTAGAAACTATGCAGGCAAAAAGGCAATGGGATGACTTATATAAAAAATTGAAGAAAAAAACCTGCCAGCCAAGAACCATACATCCAGCAAAACTGTCTCTCAAATATGAAGGTGAAATCAGGACATTTCCATATAAACAGAAGTTCAGGGCATTCATAAAACCAAACCAAAACTGCAAGAAATACTAAAGGGAGTTCTTTGGTTAGAAAATCAATAAAATCAGGTATCAACCCAAGACTAGAACAAGGGCTGAGCAATCAGAAGTCAACCCAGAGAGGGAAATCACAAAAATAAATCAAGATTAAAAAAAGCTCAAAACAGGGAAACAGCAATGTTATTATGTAAAAGAAGACAACATTAAAACAATAAAGAGGGACTAAGAAATGTAGTCATAGATCTTTAATATGGAGGGGAAGACAAGGTGATACAAAGAAATAAGAGTTACATTTAAATTTAGAAAAACAGGTGTGAGTATTAAGGTAACCACAAACGAGAAAAAATATCCTACACATCAAAACAAAATACCAAAAAAAAAAAAAAAAAGAAACAAAATCAACAACAATGAATAAGAGGAAAAGACAATAGTTAAAGAAAAACAACTCAGCACAAAAAATTATGGGCAAAAGAAACTGTCAACACACACAAAAAGAAATCAAAATGATAGCACTAAATTCATACTTATCCATAATTACGCTGAATGTGAATGGACTAAAGACACCAATAAAGAGACAGGGAGTTGCAGAGTGGATTAAAAAACACAATTTGTCTATATGCTGCCTACAAGAGACACACCTTAGACTTGAGACACAAACAAACTAAAACTCAAAGGATGGAAAAAAATTTATAAAGCAAACAACAAGCAAAAAAGAGAAGGAGTGGCAATATTAATTTCCGACAAAATACACTTCAAAGTTAAATCCATTAAAAACGACAAGGAAGGACACTATATAATGATTAAAGGGACAATACACCAAGAAGATATAACCATATTAAATATTTATGCACCCAATGACAGGACTGCAAGATACATAAAACAAACTCTATCAGCATTGAAAAGTGAGATAGACAACTCCACAATAATAGTAGGAGACTTCTACACGCCAGTTTTGGCAAAGGACAGGGCATCCAGAAAGAAGCTCAATAAAGACATGGAAGATCTAAAAGCCACAATCAAGTAACTTGACCTCATAGACATATACAGAACACTTCACCCAACAGCAATCAAGTATACTTTCTTTTCTACTGAACATTGAACATTCTCAAGAATAGACCTCATCTTAGGTCATAAAGCAAGCCTTAGCAGAATTGAAAACAGTGAAATATTACAAAGCATCTTCTCTGACCATAAGGCCATAAAAGCAGAAATCAATAATAGAAACAACAGGGAAAAGAAATTGAACACTTGGACACTGAACAATAAAAAAAAAAAATAGCATGCTCAAAAAAGACTGGATTATAGAAGACATTAAGGATGGAATAAAGAAATTCAGAGAATCCAATAAGAATGAAAACATTTCCTATCAGAACCTTTGGGACACAGTGAAAGCAGTGCTCAGAGGTCAATTTGTATCAATAAATGCACACATCCAAAAAGAAGAAGGGGCCAAAATCACAGAATTATCCCTACAACTTGAAGAAATAGAAAGAGAGCAACAAAAGAAACGCTTAGGCACCAGAAGAAAACAAATAATAAAAATTAAAATAGAACAAAATGAAATGGAAAACAAAAACAATTGAAAGAATTAATAAGACCGAAAGCTGATTCCTTGAAAAACTCAACAAAATTGATAAACCATTGGCCAAACTGACAAAAGAAAAACAAGAGAGGAAGCAAATAACCCAAATAAGAAGTGAGATGAGCCATATTAAAACAGCACCAACTGAAATTGAAAGAATCATACGAGATTAGTATGAAAAAGTGTACTCTAACAAATTTGAAAGCCTAGAAGAAATGGATGAATTCCTAGAAACACACTACCTACCTAAACTAACACAAACAGAGGTAGAACAGCTCAGTAGACCCATAGCAAAAGAAGAGATTGAAAGGTAATCAAAAAACTTCCACCAAAAAAAAGCTCTGGCCCAGACAGCTTCACTGCAGAGTTCTACCAAACTTTCAGAGAGGAGTTAACACCACTACTACTAAAGGTATTTCAGAGCATAGAAAAGGACAGAATACTCCAAAACTCATTCATGAAGCCAGCATATCCCTGATACCAAAACCAGGTAAAGACACCACAAAAAAAAGAAAATTACAGACCTATATCCCTCATGAACTTAGATGCAAAATTCCCCTACAAAATTCTAGGTAATAGAATTCAACATATTAAAAAAATAATTCACCATGACCAAGTGGGGTTCGAACCAGGTATGCAGGGATGGTTCAATGTTAGAAAAACAGATAATGTAATCCATCATATAAATAAAACAAAAGACAAGAATCACACGACTTTATCAATTGATGCAGAAAAGGCATTTGACAAAGTTTAACACCCATTCATGATAAAAATTCTCAGCAAAATAGGAATAGAAGGAAAATTCCTGAATGTAATAACGGGCTTTTATACGAAGGCAATAGCCAACATCATCCTAAATGGGGAGAGCATGAAAACATTTCCCTTGAGATCGGGAACCCGACAAGGGTGCCCTTTAACACCACTCTATTTGACATTGTGCTGGAGGTCCTAGCCAGAGCAATTAGGCTAGATAAAGAAATAAAGGGCATTCAGATTGGCAAGGAAGAATAAAAGTATATCTATTTGCAGATGACATGATGGTATACACAGAAAACCCTAAGCAATCCTCAAGAAAACTACTGAAACTAATAGAAGAGTTCAGCAGAGTATCAGGATACAAGATAAACATATAAAAATCAGTTAGATTTCTCTACACCAACAAAAAGAACATCAAAGTGGAAATCACCAAATCAATACCATTTACAGTAGCCCCCAAGAAGATAAAATACTTAGCAATAAACCTTACCAGAGATGTAAAAGACTTAAACAAAGAAACTACAAAACACTTCTGCAAGAAACCAAAAGAGACCTACATAAGTGGAAAAACATACCTTGTTCATGGATAGGAAGACGTAACATTACAAAAATGTCTATTCTACCAAAAGCGATCTATAGATTTAATGAAATTCTGATCCAAATTCCAAAGACATTTTTTAATGAGATGGAGAAACAAAGCACCAACTTCATATGGAAAGGAAAGAGGCCCCGGATAAGTAAAGCATTACTGAAAAAGAAGAACAAAGTGGGAGGCCTTACTCTACCTGATTTTAGAACCTATTATACCGCCACAGTAGTCAAACAGCCTTGTAGTGGTACAACAACAGATACATAGACCAATGGAACAGAATTGAGAATCCAAACATAAATCCATCCACATATGAGCAGTTGGTATTTGACAAATGCCCCAAAACAGTTAAATGGGGAAAAGACAGTCTTTTTAACAAATGGTGCTGGCATAACTGGATATTCAACTGCAAAAAAACAAAACAAGACCCATACCTCACATCATGCAAGAAAACTAAATGTGGATCAAAGACCTAAATATAAAATCTAAAACAATAAAGATCATGAAAGAAAAAAATAGGGACAACGTTAGGAGCTCTAATAAATGGCATAAGCAGTATACAAAACATTACTAGCAATGCAGAAGAAAAACTAGATAACTGGGAGCTCCTAAAAATCAAACACCTATGCTCATCCAAAGACTTCACCAAAAGAGTAAAAAGATTACCTATAGACTTGGAAAAAGCTTTTAGCTATGACATTTCTGATCAGTGCCTGATCTCTAAAATCTACAAGATACTGCAAAAACTCAACTACAAAAAGACAAATAACCCAATTAAAAAATGAGCAAAAGATATGAACAGCCAATTCACTAAAGAAGACATTCAGATAGCTGACAGATGCATGAGGAAATGCTCATGATCATTAGCCATTACAGAAATGTAAATCAAAACTACAATGAGATTCCATCTCACTCCAACAAGGCTGGCATTAATCCAAAAAACACAAAATCAATGTTGGAGAGGTTGTAGAGAGACTGGAACTCTTAAACACTGCTTTTGGGAATGTAAAATGATACAACCTCTTTGGAAATTGATTTGGCGCTTTCTTAAAAAGCTAGAAATAGAACTAGCACAGGATCCAACAATTCCATTCCTTGGAATATATCCTAGGGAAATAAGAGCCTTTACAAAAACAGATATATGCACACTCATGTTCATTGCAGCATTGTTTACAATAGCAAAAATACTGAAGCAACCAAGATGCACATCAGTGGATGAATGGACAAATAAATCATGGTATATTCACACAATGGAATAGTATGCATTGAAAAAGAACAGTGATGAATCTGTGAAACATTTCATAACATGGAAGAATCTGGAAGGCATTATGCTGAGTGAAATTAGTTGCAAAAGGACAAATATCGCATTAAAAAAAACCAAACCCACTAATTAGATAGTAGATAACTCCTTTAGGTGAAGGGAAATACAACACACAATACAGGCAAGGTCGGCACAACAGGACTAAATCAAAAGCAGTTTCCTGAATAAACTGAATGCTTCGAAGGCCAGTGTAGCAGGGGCGGGGTTTGGGGACAATCGTTTCACGGGACATCTAAGTCAAAGTCAATTGGCATAATAAAATCTACCAAGAAAACATTCTGCGTCCCACTTTGGAGAGCAGCATCTGGGGTCTTAAATGCTAGCAAGTGGTTTTCTATGATGCATCAATTGGTCTCAACCCAACTGGACCAAAGGAGAATGAGGAACACCAAGGACAAAAGGTAATCATGAGTGCAAAAGACAGAAAGGAACACATAAACTACATTAGCCTGAGACCAGAAGAACTAGATGCTTCCCGGCTACAACCAAGGACTGCTGTGACAGGGAACACAACAGAGAACCCCGGAGAGAGCAGGAGAGAAGTAGGATGCAGACCCCAAATTCTCATAAAAAGACCATACTTAATGGTCTGACTGAGACTAGAAAGACCCCGGTGGTCATAGCCCCCAGACCTTCTGTTAGCCCAAGACAGGAACCATTCCCAAAGCCAACTCTTCATACGGATTGGACTGGACAATGGGATAGAAAAAGATGCTGGTGAAGAATGAGCGTCTTTGATCAAGTAGACACTTGAGACTATGTTGGCATCTCCTATCTGGAGGGGAGATGAGAGGGTAGTTAGTTTCACTGATACTATGATGGGTGAGAATATTTTTAAGTTTGCAGACTGAAACGATTGCATCTGTCTTGTGTGCCTTCGGGTTGAGTCTAAGTTGTACCTGGTCCTGTGCCAAGTGCAGTGCTTGAGTGTGTGTAAATGAGAGTGGGCCAGAGTTAGAAACTTTGTCATTACTGGTGTGTTCTGTGGTAGACACTGGGTATGGGTAAAATACCTATGGTGATTGTGCTTATGGGATCTGGGAAGTGCCATATATAGAGCACACCTATGTGTTGTCTTGCCTTGATGCTACTTTGAGTACAATGAGATCTGATGTAGTGGTACTAATTCTAAAGAAATAAAAATCTTTGGCTGGACTCTAACAGGTGCTCCGAGAGGTGCTGAGGAGGTATACTGGCATGTGCCATTTGGATTAGTGCTTGCTCATACTGTTTCCGATTTACTTTAATAGTATACAGTGGAATTGCTTTAAAAATATCATAACCCTGATGTAAAACAGGAAGATGCTTTATGACTGGTTCACTCACTAAGTTGCATTAGCCAAATCTTTTTCTCCAGTGGGTTCCAATTATATGAAAGTCAGTGTCAGCACCTTTTCACCCACCAAGGAACTTTAAGTAGATTTACATTTTCATTCACCTCTTCACCTAACCTAACATCAAATCTGCCTGGTTCTTTTACATTTACTTTCTAATAAAAAGAATAATAATTCAGATTGTAATAGGGGGAAAAAGTCCACCTAACATTATGTTGCAGGCATTTGCTCAGTGCTTTGCAAGTATTATTTTACTAAAGTTAATAACAAGTCTAAAATTGGTACTACCATTGGGTGTAGTGGCTATGAGCTAAGGCTGATAACCAAAAAGTCAGCAGTTTGCATCCACCAGTTGCTCCTTGGAAACTCTATAGGGCAGTTTTACTCTGTCCTATAGGGTCTCTAAGAGTCCAAATTGACTTGATGGCAACGAGTTTGGTTTTGGTTAAGTTTTCAGCTGCTAATTGCAAGTTTGACTGTTAAAACACATTCAGTGGCTCCACAGGACAAAAGACCTGGTGATCTGCTTCAAAAAGATTACAGCCTAGGACACTCCAAAAGGCCATTCTACTCTGTTCTATAAGGTCACTATGAGTTGAAATTGACTCAATGGCACACAGCAACAACATTGTCCCAATTTAGTCCCTGGGTGGCACAAACAGTTAAGCTCTTGATTACTAACCCCAAGGTTGGAGATTCAAACCTACCCAGAGGTGCCTTTGAAGAAAGTCCTGGCAATCTGCATCTAAAAGCTTTCACCTTGAAAACCCTGCAGAGATTGCAGTCTCTCTGTCTCTCTGTGTGTGTGTCTCAGGATGCTTATATATTATTAGAAAGTAGTGAATAATTAGCTTTAGAAAATGCATTCTAGATAGAATAAAAAGGAAGAAATTAGTCCAAAGTAAATAAAAGACACAGTGAGAACTATGATGGTGCAGTGGTTAAGAGCTACAGCTGCTAACCAAAAGGTTGGCAGTTTGAATCCATCAGCCACTACTTGGAAACCCTATGAGGCAGTTCTACTCTGTCCTATTGGGTCACTATGCTTCAGAATCACCTCGATGGCAATGAGTTTTTTTTGGTTTTGAGACAGTGAGATCACCTTATTTGTTACTAGAAACAATTTTTGTGTGTATGGGTGTGTGTGTCGGGCTGAGCAAGGACTAAAGCCCACACCCTGTGACTTTCACCGAATACTTTCTTAAGTTGCCAAGTGTCTTACTGTCCATCCATGATCCTGTTAGACTCCTTGCTCCTCTCTGACTTTCTGGTTAAGAAGAATATACTTCTAGAACTCAGTTTTATTTGTATCCCTTCTAACCACTTTGAGTTCAAAGCAACAACAATGTTCCATTCATTTTTGTATCCTTGATGGCTCACAGAATTCTCAGGACAGTGTGTTCAAAACTGTCCAATTAATATCTATTAATTATAATCTCAAATTGGATAAACTAGGTATTGTAACGTGTTTTCTTAACCTTCAGTGTATTTTTTTTAAGGGTTTCATTTTTCTCTTTCCTGTATCAGGAATCTCCTTGACCCTTTCTCCTTTATTTCCATGTTTGTATTCCTATTTATCCAAAATTCAGAGATTTTTTTTTGAAAATAATATTCACCTGGGTTATTTTATATTTCAGTATTATTATTGGATCATAGACTACAATCTTTTCAATCATTTTTTCATTAGCGGAGCTAAGTTTACATATCACAAACTATGACTCCTTAAATTATGATAAATGTCCAAAGTGCAGGCACCATTGAGGAGGAGGATTTAGAAGTCTCTCAAATCTAATAAAACTCATTACTTATTTTTTTCTTAGATGTGTGTATATATATATATATATACACACACACACACACCACATACACACACAGAGAAAACAGTGATGTCATTGAAGCGTGAGAGACAAAGACCTAAACACAGACCAATGGAAATTTCTCATCATTTAGGACCCAAATTTCAATTCCTAAAGCTTTTTTTCCAATATATTCCTTTCTATAAAAATAGAATAACACAACACAAACCACAAAATATCCAAAGTTGTATTTTCAGTAATACAAAATTCATGAAACATTAACAGGTATATTTTCAGGAACATGAAATTTTCACCCTAGAGTCTGCCAAAAAATCTCTCAAATTTTGGACAAATAAGAATAGAAACATGGAAATAAAGGAGACAGGGTCAAGGAGATTCCTGATAGACGAATAAGAAAAATGAAAACCTTAAAAAAATACTCTGGCAGGCCAAGATGGCTGGCTAGGTAGAATCTAACGCGGATCCCTCTTGCAAGAAAGACTCAGAAAAACAAGTGAATCAATCATATACATGACAATCTACGAACCCTGACCATCAATCACAGAACTAAAGAGTTGACCTGAGTGACAGGGGAGCGAAAAGCCGCACCCTGAAGCAGTGATCGTTTCTGGAACTGGTGTCCCGTGCCACAGCCTTGAGCCCTTTTGGTTCCTTGGTGACAGAGTGGTGGGGCTGATTGCGACTTACTGAGAGAGGGTAAGCACAGGTAGCAGCCCTATCCCTGAACCCCCTGGAGTAACCTCAGTAGAGACACAGCCAGCGCAAGCATGCTGCACACTGACGTGGCTCACAAGAGAATGAGCAACCACAGGGAAGCAGCAACTGTTTTCAGAGCCTGGAGACAGCATCCTAGTCAGAAAACCTTGGTGCCGGGCTTTGGACTAAGCGCAGAGGAGCTGAGCACGGCTTCATGAGACAGCGAAAGCACGGAAAGCAGCCCTAGACCCCTGAAGTAACCTCAGGGGAAACCCAGCCAGCACACGCAGACTGCACAATGAGGCGGCTGACAGGAGGAGAAATCACTGGAAAGCAGTGACTGGTTTTGGATCCTGGAGTGCAGCATCCCAGCCAGAAAACTTTGGGGCTGGGCCTTGGACTAGGAGCAGAGGAGCTGATCACAGCTCCCTAAGGTGGGGCAAACACAGGCCTCAGGCCTGCCCTCTGGGGCAATCTCGACCCAGCCAGGGCACACAGGCTACATGCCCCTCTGGAATCTCAGATAAAGCAGTCATCACCAAGCAAGATAAGTAACTTTGTCTGTATTGCCATGTGCTACTCTATCCTATCTGATTCCTTCCCTCCCTGCTCAAGGTGGCTTCATTAACATTGAAATTTCCTGGGCCAGGGAGTGAAGTGCTCTTCAGGGTTATTTATTTTTTTTTCTAACCCATTCTCCTGGCCTGAGAGAAGCAGTAACTAACAACCTGGGGTGGGGGGGTGGGAATCCTTTCCTGACTTCCCTAAACTGGGATAAAAATATAGAACCAGCTCCAGCCAAGCATATGAGACCCACAGTCTTTGGCTTTCATCCCTACGGGGAACAAGGTGGCTATTATAAGGCAAAGGCAATTCTGATAGAGATCTGACTGTAATTATTTAGCGGAGCAGTGGAAAGACAAGTTTTCGAGGTCTGATGCCTCTCTACCTATTAAATAGAGCCCTCACTGATCCACAGTGGGAAACTGAGGGCTGAAACTCCACCCAAACCACCTAGCCACCTGCTAAAGGGATCTGAGGATAGTGACGCCTACCAATCTTTAGAGGTACAAGCATTGGGTACCTAAGGCACAGCTTCAGAGCCCACCCACCAAAATGCTCTAGGAATAGAGACACACTCACCTCACTGGCACGTGGGGGAAGGCTGTCAACATCCTGCCCTCCTTGGGGTGTGACCCACTGCCACTACTAAATCTGGTGCATACAACTATCACCACTACTCCTCTAAGTTAATAGGTGACAGTCTACACCACACACTTGCTGACTCAAAATCAGAACACCTAAGCTGATTCTATTCAAGAATAGTGAATGGACTTGTAGGCTTATATATCTGAAGACAGCTCAAATGAGATGGTAAAAGGACATAAGTGATTCAAAGGCTACAAAAATCAAGACAGAGCAATCTAGGAGCCCATCTGGGTATATTGAAACAAAACAAAGCAAGAAGAAAGACTCAGTGAGCAAATATAAAGTAAATCATTACAATATCTTATAGATGGCTCAGAGACAGCAGTAGATATCAAATAACATAAAGAAGCAGACCATGATTGCTTCTACAATATGCAAATTAAAGAATCAAAATCTTTCCCAAATGAAGATACAATCCTGGAATTGCCAGATGCAGAATATAAAAAACTAATTTACAGAATGCTTCAAGGCATCAGGATGACCTCAGAAATGAAATAAGGCAATCAACAGAAAAAGCCAAGGAACATACTGATAAAGCAGTCAAAGAAATCAAAAAGATTATTCAAGAACATAGTGGAAAAATTAATAAGCTGCAAGAGTCCATAGAGAGACAGCATTCAGAAATCCAAAAGATTAACAGTAAAATTACAGAATTAGACAACTTAATAGGAAGTCAGAGGAGCTGATTAGAGGAATTGGATTGCAGAGTGGGGGAGTTGGAGGATAGGGCAATTGACACCAATATAGTTGAAGAAAAATCAGATAAAAGAATTCGAAAAAATGAAAAAACCCTAAGAATCATGTGGGACTCTATCAGGAAGAATAAGTTGCTTGTGATTGGAGTTCCTGAACAGGGAGGGATAGCAAAAAATACACAGAGTTGTTGAAGATCTGTTGGCAGAAAACTTCCCTGGCATCATGAAAGCTGAAAGGATATCTATCCAAGATGCTCATCGAACCACATACAAGATTCATCCAAAAAGAAAATGATGAAGGCACATTATCATCAAACTTGCCAAAACTAAAGATAAAAAGAAAAATTTAAAAGCAGCCAGGGATAAAAGAAAAGTCACCTACAAAGGAGAATCAATAAGAACAAGTTCAGACTACTTGGCAGAAACCATGCAGGCAAGAAGGCAATGGGATGACATATACAGAACACTGAAGGAGAAAAACTGTCAGTCAAAAATCGAAGCTGAAATTAAAACATTTACAGATAAACACAAGCTTAGAGAAATTGCAAAAACCAAACCAAAGCTACAAGAATTACTAAAAGAAATTCTTTGGTCAGAAAATCAATAATATTAGATAGCAACACAACACAAGGTCACAGAACAGAACATTCTGATATCAACTCAAATAGGGAAATCACAAAAACAAAATAAGGTTAATTTAAAAAAGAAAAAAATGCTCAGAACAGAATCATTGAAGTCATTATGTAAAAGATTACAATAATCAAAAAAGAGGGACTGAATACAGGAGGCATAGATCTTCCATATGGAGAGGAAAACAAGGCGATACGGGACAATACAAGTTAGGTTCTTACTTAGAAAAATAGGGGTAAATATTAAGGTAACCACAAAGAGGTCTAACAATTCCATACTTAAAATAACCAAGAAAAACATGATTCAGCAAAAACAAATTCAATTACAATGAAAATCAGGAACACACAATTTACAAAGAAAAACTTCTCAGCACAAAAAAGTAAGTGGAAAAATGAAATTGTCAACAACACACACAAAAAGGCATTAAAATGACAGCACTAAATTCATACTTACCTATAAATAAGTTGAATGTAAATGGTCTAAATGTACCAATAAAGAGAGAGTGAGTCTCAGACTGGATAAAAAAACACGATCTGTCTATATCCTGTCTATAAGAGACACACCTTAGACTCCAAGACAAAGAAAAACTAAAACTCAAAGGATTGAAAAAATGTATCAAGCAAACAACAATCAGAAAAGAGCAGGAGTGGCAATACTAATTTCTAACAAAATAGACTTCAAAGTTAAACCCACCAAAAAGGATAAAGAAGGACACAACATAATGATTAAAGGGACAATTGACCAGGAAGATATAACCATATTAAATATTTACACATCCAGTGACAGATCTGCTAGATACATAAAACAAACTTTACCAGAATTGAAAAGTGAGATAGACAGGTCCACAATTATAGTAGGAGTATTCAACCTACCACTTTCAGAGAAGGACAGGACTTCCAGTAAGAAGCTCAATAGAGACACGGAAGATCTAATTGCTACAATCAACCAACTTGACCTCATAGACTTATACAGAACACTCTACCCAATGGGTGGGTGTAAAGTATACTTTATTTTCTAGTACAGACAGAACATTCTCTAGAATAGACCACATATGGGGTCATAAAACAAACCTTTGCAGAATCCAAAAGATTGAAAATTTACAAAGCATTTTCTCAGACTATAAGGCCATAAAAGTAGTAATCAATAACAGAAAAATCAGGGAAAAGAAATCAAATACTTGGAAACTGAACAACACCCTGCTCAAAAAAGACTGGGTCATAAAAGACATTAAAGAGGGAATAAAGAAATTCATAGAATGCAACGAGAATGAAAACACTTCCTATTAAAACCTCTGGGACACAGCAAAAGCAGTGCTCAGAGGTCAGTTGATATCGATAAATGCACACATACATAAAGAAGAAAGAGCCAAAATCAGAGAACTGTCCCTACAACTTGAACAAATAGAAAGTGAGCAACGAAAGAATCCATCAGGCACCAGAAGAAAACAATACAAATTAGAGCAAAATTCAATGAATTAGAGAACAGGAAAACAATTGAAAGAATTAACAAAGCCAAAAGCTGGTTCTTTGAAAATATTAACAAAATTGATAAACCATTGGCCAGACTGACCAAAGAAATACAGGAAAGGAAACAGATAACCTGAATAAGAAATGAGATGGGCCATATCACAATGGACCCAACTGAAATTAAAAGAATCATATCAGATTACTATGAAAAATTGTACTCTAACAAATTTGAAAACCTAGAAGAAATGAATGAATTCCTAGAAACACACTACCTATCTAAACTAACACAATCAGAAGTAGAATAACTAAATAGACCCAAAACAAAAAAAGAGATTGAAAAGGTAATCAAAAAACTCCCAGCAACAACAAAAAAACCCTGTCCCAGACGGCTTCACTGCAGAGTTCTATCAAACTTTCAGAGAAGAGTTAACACCATTACTCCTAAAGGTATTTCAAAACATAAGAAAGGATGGAATACCATCTAACTCATTCTATGAAGCCAGCATATCCCTGATACCAAAATCAGGTAAAGACACCACACAAAAAAAAAAAAAAAAGAAAAAAGAAAATTACAGACCTATATCCCTCATAAACATAGATGCAAAAATCCTCAAAAAAATTCTAGCCAATAGAATTCAACAACATATCAAAAAAAAAAAAAATCCACCACGACCAAGTGGGATTTATACCAGGTATGTTTTTATGCAAGGTTGGTTCAATATTAGAAAGACCATTAATGTAATCCACTGTATAAATAAAACAAAAGATAAAAACCACATGATCTTATCGATTCATGCAGAAAACGCATTTGACAAAGTCCAACACCCATTCATGATAAAAACACTCAGCAAAATAGTAATAGAAGGGAAATTCCTAAAAATAATAAAGGGCATTTATACAAAGCGAACAGCCAACATCATCCTAAATGGAGAGAGCCCGAAAGCATTGCCCTTGAGTACAGGAACCAGATAAGGATGCCCTTTCTCACCACTCTTATTCAACATTGTGCTGGATGTCCTAGCCAGAGCAATTAGGCTAGTAAAAGAAGTAAAGGGCATCCGGATTGCCAAGAAGAAGTAAAAGTATCTCTATTTGCAGATGACATGATCTTATACACAGAAAACCCTGAGGAATCCTCCAGAAAACTACTGAAACTAATAGAAGAGTTTGGGAGTGTTTCAGGTTACAGGTAAACATACAAAAATCACTTGGATTTCTCTACATCAACAAAAAGAACACCGAAGAGGAAATCACCAAATCAATACCATTCACAGTAGCCCCCAAGAAGATAAAATACTTAGGAATAAATCTTACCAAAGATGTAAAAGACCTATACAAAGAAAACTACAATGTACAACTGCAAGAAACTAAAAGGGACCTACATAAGTGGAAAAGCCTACCTTGCTCATGGATAGGAAGACTTAACATTGTAAAAATGTCTATTCTACCAAAAGCCATCTATACATACAAAGCACTTCCGATCCAAATTCCAACGACATTTTTTAATGTGATGGAGAAACAAAACGTCAACTTTGTATGGAAGAGAAAGAAGCCCCAGATAAGTAAAACATTACTGAGAAAGAAGAAGAAAGTGGGAGGTCCCACTCTACCTGATTTTAGAACATATTATACAGCCACAGTAGTCAAAACAGCCTGGTACTGGAACAGCAACAGGCACAAAGACCAATGGAACAGATTTGAGAACCCAGATATAAACCCATTCACATATGAGCAGTTGATACTTGACAAAGGCCCAGTGTCAGTTATATGGGGAAAAGACAGTCTTTTTAACAAATGGTGCTGGCATAACTGGATATCCATCTGCAAAAAAAATGAAACAGAAACCATACCTCACACCATGCACAAAAACTAACTCCAAGTGGATCAAAGACCTAAACATAAAGACTAAAATGATAAAGATCATGGAAGAAAAAATAGGGACAACGTCAGGAGCCCTAATACAAGTCATAAACAGAATACAAAATATTACCAAAAATGACAAAGGGAAATCAGATAACTGGGAGCTCCTAAAAATCAAACACCTATGCTCATCTAAAGACTTCACCAAAAGAGTAAAAAGACCACCTACAGACCGGGAAAGAATTTTCAGCTATGACATCTCCGACCAGCGCCTGATCTCTAAAATCTACATGATTCTGTCAAAACTCAACCACAAAAAGACAAACAACCAAATTAAAAATTGGGCAAAGGATATGAACACGCACTTTACTAAAGAAGATATTCAGGCTGCTAACAGATAACAGATACATGAGGAAATGCTCTCGATCATTAGCCATTAGAGAAATGCAAATTAAAACTACGATGAGATTCCATCTCACTCCAACAAGGCTGGCATTAACCCAAAAAACACAAAATAATAAATGTTGAAGAGGCTGCAGAGAGATTGGAACACTTATACACTGCTGGTGGGAATGTCAAATGGTAAAACCACTTTGGGAATCGATTTGGCGCTTCTTTAAAAAGCTAGAAATAGAACTACCAGCAATCCCATTCCTTGGAATATACCCTAGAGAAATAAGAGCCTTTACACGAACGGATATATGCAAACCCATGTTTATTGCAGCACTGCTTACAATAGCAAAAAGATGGAAGCAACGAAGGTGCAGATCAAGGGATGAATGGATAAATAAATTATGGTATATTCACACATTGGAATACTACGCATCAATAAAGAACAGTGACGAATCTGTGAAACATTTCATAACATGGAGGAACTTGGAAGGCATTATGCTGAGTGAAATTAGGCAGTTTCAAAAGGACAAATATTGTATAAGACCACTATTATAAGAACTTGAGAAATAGTTTAAACTGAGAAGAAAACATTCTTTTGTGGTTACGAGAGCGGGGAGGGAGAGGGGTGGGAGAGGTGTATTCACTAATTAGATAGTAGATAAGAACTACTTTAGGTGAAGGGAAAGACAGCACACAATACAGGGGAGGTCAGCACAATTGGACTAAACCAAAAGCAAAGAAGTTTCCTGAATAAACGGAATGCTTTGAAGGTCAGAGGAGCAAGGGCGGGGGTTTGGGGACACCTAGGTCAATTGACACAATAAATTCTCTTAAGAAAACATTCTGCATCCCACCTTGAAGTGTGGTGTCTGGGGTCTTAAATGCTAACAAGCGGCCATCTAAGATGCATCAATTGGTCTCAACCCACCTAGATCAAAGGAGAATGAAGAACACCAAGGACACAAGGTAATTATGAACCCAAGAGACAGAATGGGCCACATGAACTAGAGACTACATCATCCTGAGACCAGAAGAACTCGATGGTGCCCAGGTACAACCGATGACTGCCCTGACAGGGAGCATAACAGAGAACCCCTGAGGGAGCAGGAGCACAGTGGGATGCAGACCCCAAATTCTCATAAAAAGACCAGGCTTAATGGTCTGAATAAGACTAGAAGAATCCCGGCGGTCATGGTCCCCAAACCTTCTGTTGGCCCAGGACAGGAACCATTCCTGAAGCCAAGTCATCAGATATGGAAGGGACTGGACAATGAGGCGGAGAGAGATGCTGATGAAGAGTGAGCTACTTGCATCAGGTGGACACTTGAGACTATATTGGCATCTCCTGTCTGGAGGGGAGATGGGAGGGTAGAGGGGGTTAGAACTGGCAAAATGGTCACAAAAGGAGAGACTGGAAGGAGGAAGCAGGCTGACTCATTAGGGGGAGAGTAAGTGGGAGTATGTAGTAAGGTGTATATAAGTTTACATGTGAGAGACTGACTTGATTGTGAACTTTCACTGAAAGCACAATAAAAATTATTCAAAAAGAAAAAAAAAAAAACCCCTGAAGGTTAAGAAACCAAGTCACAATACCTAGTTTATCCAATTTGCGTTTATAATTAATAGATATGAATTGCATCCCATTCATACATTTAAAAAAACCTACAGCCGTTGAGTCGATTTTGACTCACAGCAACCATATATGACGGAGCATAACTGCCTCATAGGGTTTCCATGGAGCACCTGGTAGATTTGAACCTCCGGCCTGTTGATTAGCAGCCATAGCACTTACCACTACACCACCAGGGCTTCCACCCATACATTACTGACTCATAAACCATCATACTGTAGGAATGTAGAAATTCAATTCCTGCTGTCCTTATCACCACCCTTTCTTCAATAATCTTTGGATTCCTTGCTTGATCTCCTGGGTTCGCACTCCATAAACAATGGGGTTGAGGGCTGCAGGAATGATGTGGTGGAGGACATTGAGCAAGACTGGCACATCAGGGGAGACCTTCTTCTTAGCCACATGAGTAAGGACGAAGACTAGGAGGATGGTGCTAAAGAAAAGAATAAGGATGAAGTGGGAGCCACATGTGCTTAGGGCCTTGGCCACAGCACTCTCTGTCTTGAGTCTCAGCACAGCTTGCAGTATGAAGGCATAGGAGAGGAAGATGAGGAGGAGGTCAGATCCTAGCAGGGTCCAGCCTCCAGCAAATTGGTAGAGGCGATTGATGGTGACATCATCACAGGAGAGCCTTGAGACAGACATATTGGCGCAGATGCAGTTCTCAATGACATTTCTGCCACAGTAGTAGAGTCTTGCTGAGAGAATGGGAATGGGCAAAGTCATAAAGATATTCCTGGCCAAAATAAACATGGCAGCCTTGGTCACAAATTGGTCAGTGATAATGGATGCATACCGAAGCGGGTGGCAAATGGCCACGTAACGGTCGTAGGCCATGACCATGAATGTGCAGGACTCCATGGCCAGGAAGCAATTCATGATGTACATCTGGAGGAAGCAGGCAGAGAAGCTGATGGACCTGAAGTCAAACCAGAAGATGGCCAGGACCTTGGGAATAACAGTGAGACAGAGCACAATGTCCAGCAGGGAGAGGAAGCTAAGCAAGTAGTACATGGGCTCATGCAGGGAGGTCTCCAGTCGAATGGTGATCAGGAGGGTAGCATTGGCCCCCATGGCCAGGAAGAAGAGAAGGCTGAGGGGCAGGGGCAGCCAGAGCTGCCAGCTGGAGGACCTGATGAAACAATTTAAGAGGAAGTCTGAAACCTCAAAGGAGATGGTGCCATTTTGCTGAGCTGTCATATTGTCATATGTTTCTACAGTTTTCTTGATCTGTAAAATTAAGATAAAAATTAGCTACTGACTCAAGCAAGACACATGAAGATAGAAGAATTTTTCTTACCTGGGTGCACCTTGTGGATTCCAGCAGGTTACACAGAACAAGTAAATTTATGTGCTTATTCTTTGTGCCATGCTGAAGGGATATTTCTATCATTTTAAACAGTAAAGAGGACTGAGGTAATATGATTTGTTTACACATACTATTTGTTTAATATTTATTTTTGATAGAATTATTAGGTCTTCATAGAAACTAAAGATGGAGAAAATTAATTAGCTAGAATATGAATAACAAGTGCAGAAGTTTCTTTCAGATATTACAAACATGGAAGCATCACTCCGATATATTAGGAATCACTTAGTTCAGAGGAATCTGTTAGTCAATTGTAAACTCAATTAAATAATCAATAGGTTAAAATAGAAAAACAAATTTATACAGTAAAGAAATTATCAGACTACTCACTAGTATAAAGGTTAAGTAATGTTTGATGAGGCTTTGTTTTCAATTACGTGTGCGTTTATGTATACATACATAATGTGTTTATTGGTTTGTGTACAAATTGAATTTATCACACATCACATCAGAAAAGTTTGAAAAGCATTCACTTCATTGATAAGGAAGGTGAAATATAATTTCACTACCATTTTGTTTGTTTTACACATAGATACACACTCAAAAATTCAGGGTATCTTTTAAAAAAAGACTTTAAAATGGGATCATTGTGTTGCTTTGCAGTCATCCACAGGATAGTTGAAAGTTATATAAATCAATTTGAAGAACAAGAACTAAGAAGATTTTTATAACGGGCAAGCCTCCAAATTTGTACTTAAAAATTTCTTCTCTGTTTTCTTTTTAATGACCACATAGGCTGCCATATCTGCAATTTTACCATTAAAATAAACTCAGATAACTAGCAGAGACCCAAAGAAATGTCCCTAGTCCCCATGTCATTTTATGGCCTTTGGCTGTATTAATTTTGCTTCAATTAGAGATTTTATAAAATTGTCACAGAAAATAAAATAAATTTCCATTTTTGTCTAAAAAGTAGTAGTTTTCATTTGGCAGGTATTCTTTTCCTCTCTTATATCTTAGATCTTCGTACTTATAGTATTCCTAGCTTTTAGAAGAAGCATTCTTCTTTAAAAGAAAAATGAACCATTCCACGTAGCTATGAAGAAGCGATCCTTGACATTAATCCGGATGATAAGTTGGTTCTTCTGATTGCAACAGTGTGGGGATGATGAAGTCCGTCTTTAATGTCCTCCTATCCCCTTTCTAGGATCCCTGGTGGCACAGTGGTTAAGTGCTCGGCTGCTAACCAAAAGGTTGACTCTTCAAACCCACCAGCCCCTCCCCAGGAAAAAGATGTGGCAATCTAATTCTGTAAAGATTACAGCCTTGGAAACCCTACAGGGGCAGTTCTACTCTGTCCTAAGGGGTCCTTGAGTCAGAGTCAACTCCTTGGCAAGGGGCAGCTAATATCCCCTTTCCATGTCCCTTTTTTATTTGAATATAATGACCCAAGTTCACACACCCCACCCACCAGATTCTAGTTCAGTGTTGCCATTGCTCTCTGTCATTAATCTTTCCCCCTGGCGTTCTGATAGATGTGTGGGTTACAAAATTGAATAAGCAACTGTCCTCATTATCAAAGCAGTAAAACCAAAATCTCCCTGGGTGTGATGGATAATAATAAGAACAAATGATAACCAGCAATGACGGGGTCATGCATAGAGTATTATGAGAGTGTGAGAGAGTGCTTGGTGTATACCCCCAAAACAAAAAATAAAAACCCTTGGCGTCCAGTTCATGCCAACTCATAGCGACCCCATAGGCCAGAGTAGAACTGTCCTATAGGGTTTTCAAGGAGCGGCTGGTAGTTCCAAGCTGCCAACTTTTGGTTAACAGCAGAGCTCTTAGCCACTGCGCCACCAGTGCTTCCTGTATAGGCTAAGATAAAGAATTGTGAATAAAATGATGTGATAACCTCATTACATTAAAGGTAAAAGATTCAAAGTTTCCTCTCTCACTGAATTTTGAAAGAAAGTCCAAAGAAGGCCACAACTTGGTGAAGGATATAGGTCAAGTCTTCCTGGGGTGGTTCAGTGTAGTCCATTGTATCCATTACATAGTCAGAGGCCTCTGCCAAGGTGTTCTGTGGGTTTAGAAATTCTTTTTCATCAAGTGTTTAAGAAGTACCGTTTTTTACTCATTACGCTAAGCAATTAAAACAACAACAAGAAAACCCTTGTCATGAAGTGGATTTCAGCTCATAGGACAAGGTAGAACTGCTCTAAAGGGACAGTCCAAATAGGGGCTGGTGGATTTGAACTGCTGACCTTTTGGTTAGTAGCCGAGCTCTTAACCACTGCGCCACCAGTGCTCCAGGCTAACCAAAAAAATACAAAATTAGGTATTAGTTATTTTGGGAGTTCTTGCTAATTGCTGGGAATGGTGCTCAAAATTTCCAGGGCTTTATCCCACTTAATCATTCAGCATCCTGTGAGATACGTTTTATTATCACCACTTTACAAATAAGGGAACTGAGATGTCAAAACCCAGGTCTTATCCACCCATATTGTACTTGAAACCGCTATCACAGGGAAGAAGGGTAGGTATTCCCTACCAGGACTTTTTCTTCATGCCTCGTGGTGCTCCTTCTCAAAGCAACAGGTTCTACCCACTTGATGTCTTCCAGAGATGGTAACTCCCACCTAATTTTTAGAAGAGGTTTTCTTTTGCTAATAGCAGAGTACATTAATAATGACTTTGGCACATTTGGAATGAATTTTAAACATCTTATCATTTATGACACTGAATACTATGAAATAGGTAGGAAAAATTGACTATCTTAACGATTTATTTTTTCATATAAGCAAACAGATTCATTGGTGTCATGCATCTTTTCCACAGTTTAACTGATATGGTTCAAATATGGAAGAAATAAAAGTGGAAGAAATAATTTCTTCAGACACAAAACCAGTGTCTATGGGAATGTACTTGCATCCTAAGTGATTGAGAAATGCTTATCTTATTTGGCAATTTACTTTACATGTTTTTAGGTTTTAATTCTATACCCCGTTCCCCATGCCCCCATAATCCTAAGAGCAGTTTTCCAGCATCTGGAATCACCCCTTTCCTTCTACATGCAACTACTGCTTCTCTTTGCTCATAGAGCCGCATTCCCTCCTTAGCCAACTTTTATATTTTGTTTCTTCTTACTGTTTCCCTGGGTTTGCTCCCTAAAGGACAATTCCCTAAGGGCTCAAGAAAAATGTAAAATTATTTCCATAATCATATCTTCTGACTTATTTTTCTATTTCATAGCTCTGTACTTCCAACCCCCCAATCTCAGTTTTTCTTGTCTAATGGTTCTGTGCTTTGCCTTGATGGAGTGACCCACTGAAAGTGCGAAATTCTGGAACTGGAAAATGTCCTTAAGATAATAACCAATTGAAAATAATTTGCAGTCTTGAGTTGGTTATGGAAGAACCTCTCCATGCCTGGGTAATATGTTCATTCATCTCTGTCTTTCCCTCCTCTTCTCTTTGAACCTATTCACTTGTAAGTCTGGGCCTTGAACTGATAGCAGCTGCTAAGACCAGTACTTGTCACAACTGACCCAGCTCCTATTAGCTTTAGTTGTACCCATAACATGTACAAACTTCAGGATGTCGCATTTCAAGCATTCTTTCTAATCATCACTCTTACCTTCAGGTTTCGTCATTTTTTTTTTTGCTCATTCCATGCTCTGATTTTACTCTCTATAAAAACTCTGCACTTAATTCTTATAAACAGAAGCCCCAAATCTCACCATCCTCAAGAAGCTTTTCCTCTCTAGGAACTTTAAAGTACTCCTGGAAAGAATTAAGGGTTCCCTGCTTGGAAGCAAGGATAATCTTGAAACGATCTTTGGAAGGTACAGACGTACTGAAGGACAGGCAATTCAGACATAAGTATCCATGGGAAAGCCTAGAAGAAGCAGAATGGTTTTTTGTCTCCTACAAAGCATTGGGACAATTATTTGTAGCACTAGGATGAGATTTGAGGAGGATATATGGAGATTATTACATTACTTTTCCTCACTTAGTGACTCTTCCTTTCCCCTTCTCTTTAATGTTCCTACATATTCCTCAGTCCATCATTCATTCAACAAGCATTGAACACATATTCAGCCCTGAGAGTAAAGCCGCTGGGAACACACTTGTTCTTCCCCTCTCCTCTTTCAATCTTGGTTTGCAATCAGAGCTTGCTAATGGCAGCAGTAGGCCTGAGGACCTAGAGCTGATGGCTTCTGGTTCTATCTAGGTAGAGGCTAAGGAAGCCAGGAAAGAAGAAGTAGGGAAGTAGAAGGTCAGAAAAGAAAGCAGAGACCCTGCAACCCAAGCCTTTTTATAAGCTTTGGGATAGGCCTATAACAGGTATCCATAGAAACACCATTTTGAAAAGTGGAAGGATCTTCTTAAAAGGAAATTCTTATTAATGATTATCTAACACCACAGAATTTAGGAATGCCTGTAAAACCTCTTCCAAGTATACTTTCAGACATTATTGAGTATATCCAGGGACTGGTAGTTCATTACTTTTTCTGGGATAAATTTCCTTTGGGGAGGTACTTGTTGTTGTCGATTCAATTCTGATTCATAGTGACCCTGAAGGACAGAACAGAGCTGCCCTGTAGCGTTTTCAAGGACAGGCTGGTGGATTTCAACTGCTGAGCTTTTGGTTAGCAACCAAGCTCTTAAAGTTGTGCCACCAGCGCTTCTAGTGCTTAGAAATTCTTTAGATTGAGCTAAAATCTGCTGAGCTACTTCCTGATCTTCACTGGTCCCCAACTGTGGATTTCGTTTCTAATCTATGAAGTTACATACACTGAGTTTAATTCCTACCCCATAATTCAAACATTTTCTCAACTGGTCCACAGGTGATGCATTTTCTAGCTCTCTTACCACACCAGTTAATCTCCCTTGGATAAATCTAGCTTCTCTGCATCCCCGACACTACCAAACACATGGAAGAGGCCAAAAGAGAGAAAAAGGCCCCAGAGCACAGGCTGACATGTGTGCCTCCTGACCCAAGATAGGGTGCAATTGCTGCTGTATTCACCTAGTTCACCACTGACTCAGGAATGGAAAGTAATACAGATCTGAACTGAAGAGATAGAGACCTCCTATATTCTGGCTGAGTTTGGTACAGCAGCCCTCCCCCCTCAGGAACCCTCTCTGGGTTCCCTTTCCAGACTCACTTACAGAGGATGTGAAGCATGGAGTCTGGCTCCACTGTTGTTGGAGCTCTGGTTAGACTCCTGAAGTACCTGAGGTAGTTATAATCCTGGAGCCTCAGGGACTCTGCCCTTTGGGAACTTCTTAATCTCTACTTCCTTGGGCCCAATGTCACTCTTGGGACAGATAGGCAGGCAGATGGTAGAAGAGAATGATTTTCTTTCTCTCTGAGAGCAAAGACCCCTGTTAGCCCAGCCTTAGGAGACACTACATTGGCTTTGTGTTTTCTAGGCGTGTGTGAGATCTCTGGGTACAGAGATCTCACACATGCATCAATATATGCTCATACTCATTTGCACGTGTACCTGTATACTTTCCAATGATGCAATAAGCTCACTAAAAAGATCTCTTGGTCTTCCTGCCCATGCTCATTGTATAGGCCAAACCCATGCTATTAAATAGTTTGATATTGACTTACCATGACTCTTGTCGTAACAGTGTAATGATAACAATGTAAGAGAAAACTGAAGAAACTATTACTAAGAAAATACAATGCATTTTTTCAGTGAGAAAGCTTTTATAGTTATTTCTAATACAATGAAATGTTTTAAAATGGGATTTATGTGTAATCGGATTAGTTAGGGAACATGATTTTCTCCTTTATTTTTTTTTTTCATTTTGAACCTAATGTGAATTATTCATACTCCTCAAGTCATGGCACACAGCGTCATAAGTTCCTTCAAAGCCTTCCCTTTGCTTTAGTTTTGTTTACCTTTCTTATATATAAATCAACATCATTCTTCTTTCCCTTTCTTTCTGAAAAGCACGAACTCTAGTGTGTTTAAAATATGTCTTTTTAATTAAAGTTCAGTGTGATTATTTGCTTATATGTTCATCTATAAGAGAGTGGTTTGGATATTTAATTTATATAAATATCTTTGGGTTACAAATTTCATGTTTTTTTTTATTTTCAACCAACACTATATCTTAGAAATCTATACATGTCACTACGTGTAAATTGCTTTCAGTTTTTAAAATTGTTGTTCAATATTCCATTATGTGCATTATTCCTTTGATTTAAGTGGACAACACCCAAATGGTGATTTATAATTCATTGTTAACAAAAATAATAGTACTGTTGTGTCAAAACAACTTGAGGCTTGTGTCTCCAATAACTTCACAAGGGGGAAGGAGAATCAAGATCAACAGCCAAAGCTGATTCCTGTGAGGTGGAAGTCAGACATTCCTCCTCTCCCCACTATCTTTGCCAATTCTGACACCAACTGTCCCTCCCATGGCACTATTTACTTTGGTGTTGGGTTAGAGATTTCCTTGCAATGGCCACACAGAAACACTCATGATTATGGGGTTTATTAGGGAAGTAACAGGTTACAATTCAGGTTCAGGAATGCTCAGGATACAGTTCTTCCATCAGGACAGCCTTTTCCAGCCATGCTAGCAGGCACCCCCTTTCCCTGGCCCTGTGCCTCTGCCCAAAAGCATTCACCTTTCCTGCTCTGTGGGTCTGGAAGCCCACTGCGTGGTTTCTCCTGCCAGTCTCTGCTGCCACAGCTTCTTACCCTCTTCAGAGTTAGAGCTCTCTATTTGTCTCCTGGGTCCAGCAGCTTCTTAGCTGACGGATCCTCAGTCACAAGGACCTGATCTCTGTTCCTGGCTGTTCTTCCTTGGTGGTGGTAGGATCCTCTCTCTGCTCTGAAACTGGCTTTCTAATGTCAAAACTGACCAATCCTCTTGATGAGCCCAATCGTTTGGGTGCAAGTTCCAGAATCATGGTGAGGAAGTCCACACTAAAGCAATCCATTGCATCACATGTCAATATCCTTGTACATGTCTATGGGAAGGTACATGTGCAGGAAAAGTTTTGCTGAGCCATGAAGTGTAAACAGCAATTTCACCAGGGACAACAAAATTTCTCTTTAATATATTTATAAAAACACACTGAAAATGCATAAAGTTTATTTTTCACATCCTTTAAACCATTCAATTTTACCTTTATTCTTTTAGAACTAGATGGCATCTTATTTTTTTCTAGAAGCTTTAGAAACATTCCAAAACTTGTGGTATGTTGTGCTTTTGTTTTTTATCAACTCAAATACTTTCTACTTTCTGTTTTGTTCCATTGCTATTTAGAATTGTATTGTTTAGTTTCAAATATTAGCAAATTTTTTCCAAAGATAACTTTGTTATTGATATCTAATTTAATTCCACCGTGGCCACAGAATATACTTTGCATGACTTAAATCCTTTTAAATTTATTAAGATATGTTTTATGGCCCATAATTTGGTCCTGCTTGGTAAATGTTCTGTGTGTACTACAAAGAATATATATTCTGCTATTGTTCTTTGTTGTGGAGCTTATTTTTTCTCTGACATTAACATGGACATTCTAGTTTTGTTTTTATTAAAAATATTAGTATTGATAAAAGCAATTGCCGTTGAGTCAATTCCAACTCATAGCAACTTTATAGGGCAGAGTAGAACTGCCCCCACAGGGTTTCCAAAGAGTGGCTGGTAGATTTGTACAGCCAATCTTTTGGTTAGCAGCCACAGCTCTTAACCACTGTGCCACCAGCGCTCCATTAGTGTGTGTGTGTGTGTGTGTGTGTGTATACACATACACACATATTTTTATTTAGATTTGTGGTGGAATTCCTATAGGCAGCATATAGCTGGGTCTTGCTTTTTTTTAATCTAATCGGACAATCTCTGCCTTTTAATTGAGATGCTTGGTCCATTTATATTTAGTGTGGTTATCGATAAAAAAATTTTTTTTTATTGATATGGTTGACATATCAGTACCTATCATCTTGGCATTTGTTTTCTATTTGTCCCATCTATTCTTTTTTTCCTTTCTTCCTTCTCTTGGATTAACTAAATGTTTTTTTATAATTCCATTTTATCTCATTTGTTGGCTTATTGGTGATATGTATTTTGTTATTTTTGTGATTGCTTTAGACTTTATGGTATACATTTTTAAGTAGTCACAGTCTACCTTGAAGTGATAATAACCAGTGCACCTATAGTGGAAAAACCTTGCAACTTAGTTCCATTTTCCCCTTCCTGGCTTTGTGCTATTATTGTCATGTATCTTACATTTCCATATGTTATAAACCCCATACTAAGTTGTTATTATTTTTGTTTAAATAGACAATTGCCTTTCAAATAAGATTTAAATAATAAAAAACATACATTTACCCATGTAGTAACCAATTTCGATGCTTTTAGTGCTTTGTGTAGGTGAATATTTCCATCTGGTGTCATTTCATTCATCTTGAAGAACTTTTGCCATTACTTGTAGTGCAGGCCTGTTGGTGATGAAATATTTTAGCTTCTATTGTCAAAAATATTTTGTATCTTTTTTTCAAGGTTATATTTTTGGGGTGTAGAATTGTAATTCTTTATTCACTATAGTCCTTTAAAATTGTTCCAACACTTTCTTCTCACTTCTGATTGTTCTAAATATCTGCTTTCATCTTTAACTTTGTATGTATGCAATGTGTCTTTTTTCCTTCCAGCTTTTAAGATTTTTTTCTTTTTCACTAGTTTTGAGCAATTTGATTTTGGTGTGCCTGGGATAGTTTTCTCCATGTTTCTTATTCTTGAGGTTCATGAGCTTCTTGGGTTTATAGTTTTTATCAAATTTGGCAAATTTCAGCCATTATTTTTTCAAATATATTTTCTGTCCCCTATTCTGTCTCCTCCCCTTCTAGGACTCCATTTACACAAATTTTATGCCCTTTCATTTGTCATTGATGATGTGTTCATTTAAACAAACTTTTTTCTCCCTTTGTTTTATTTGCTATAGCTTTGGGTTCCTTAAACTTTTTCTCTTGCCATCTACTCTCCCCTTAACTCTACCCAGTATATTTTTCATCTCAGTCATTGTAGTTTTTATCTGCAGAAGTTTAATTTTTTTTTAATTTTTATTGAGCTTTAAGTTAAAGTTTACAAATCAAGTCAGTTTCTCACACAAAAACTTATATACACCTTACTACATATTCCCAATTGTTCTCCCCCTAATGACACAGCCCACTCCCTCCCTCTACTCTCTTCTTTCATATCCATTTCACCAGCTTCAAACCCCCTCTACCCTGTCATCTCCCTTCCAGGGAGGAGATGCCAACATAGTCTCAAGCGTCCACCTGATCCAAGAAGCTCACTCCTCACCAGAATCCCTCTCCATTCCATTGTCTAGTGCAATCCATGCCTGAAGTGTTGGCTTTGGGAGTGATTCCTGTCCTGGGCCAACAGAAGGCCTGGGGGCCATCACCACCGGGGTCCTTCTAGCCTCAGTCAGACCTTTAAGTCTGGTCTTTTTAGGAGAATTTGGGGTCTGCATCCCACTGGTCTCCTGGTCCCTCAGGGTTTTTCTTTTGTGTTCCCTATCAGGACAGTCATCGGTTGTAGCCGGAAACCATCCAGTTCTGGTCTCAGGATGATGTAGTCTCTGGTTTTTGTGGCCCTTTCTGTCTCTTGGGCTTGTAATTACCTTTTGTCCTTGGTGTTCTTCATTCTCCTTTGATCCAGGTGGGTTGAGACCAATTGATGCATCTTAGATAGCTGCTTGCTAGCATTTAAGACTCCAGACGTCACTCTCCAAAGTGGGGTGCAGAATGTTTTCTGACGAGATTTTATTATTCCAATTGACTAGATGTTCCTAGAAACCATGATCCCCAAAACCCTGCCGGTGCTATGCTGGCCTTCGAAGCATTCAGTTTATTCAGGAAAATTCTTTGCTTTTGATTTAGTCCAGTTGTGCTGACCTCGCCTGTGTTGTGTCTTGTCTTTACTGTCACCTAAAGTCGTTCTTATCTACTATGTAATTAGTGAATACCCCTCTCCCATCCTCCCTTCCTACCCCCTCTCATAACCTTCAAAGAATATTTTCTTCTCTGTTAGAACTATTTCTCCAGTTCTTATAATAGTAGTCTTATACAATATTTGTCCTTTTGCAACTGACTAATTTCACTCAGCATAATGCCTTCCAGATTCCTCCATGTTATGAAATGTTTCAGTTTCATCACTGTTCTTTATTGATGCATAGTATTCCATTGTGTGAATATACCATAATTTCTTTCTTCATTCATCTGTTGGTGGGCACCTTGGTTGCTTCTGTCTTTTTGCTATTGTAAACAGTGGTGCAATGAACATGGGTGTGCATATATCTGTTCATGTAAAGGCTCTTATTTCTCTAGGATATATTCCAAGAGTGGAATTGCTGGATTGTATGGTAGTTCTATTTCTAGCTTTTAAAGGAAGCTCCAAATTGATTTCCAAAGTGGTTGTACCATTTTACATTCCCACCAACAGTGTAAAAGTGTTCCAGTCTTTCCACAGCCTCTCCAACATTTATTGTTTTCTGTTTTTTTGGATTAATGGCAGCCTTGTCGGAGCGAGATGAAATCTCATTGTAGTTTTGATTTGCACATGAGCATTTCCTCATGTGTCTGTTAGCTACCTCCATGTTTTCTTTATTGAAGTGTCTGTTCATATATTTTGTACATTTTTTAATTGGGTTGTCTTTTTGTAGTTGAGTTTTTGCAGTATCGTGTAGATTTTAGAGATCAGGCACTGATCAGAAATGTCATAGGTAAAAACTTTTTCCCAGTCTGTAGATAACCTTTTTACTCTTTTGGTGAAGTCTTTGGATAAGCATAGGTGTTTGATTTTTTAGCGCTCCCAGTTATCTAGTTTTTCTTCTGCATTATTAGTAATGTTTTGTAGACTGTTTATGCCATGTATTAGGGCTTCTAACATTGTCCCTATTTTTTCTTCCATGAACTTGATTGTTTTAGATTTCATGTTTAGGACTTTGATCCATTTTGAGCTCATTTTTGTAAATGGAGTGAGGTATGGGTCTTGTTTCCTTTTTTTTGCAGCTCAATATCCAGTTACACCAGCACCATTTGTTTAAAAGACTGTCTTTTACCCATTTAACTGTTTTGGGGCCTTTGTCAAATAACAACTGCTCATATGTGGGTGGACTTATGTCTGGATTCTCAAATCTGTTCCACTGGTATATGTATCTGTTGTTGTACCACTACTAGGCTGTTTTGACTACTGTGGTGGTATAATAGGTTCTAAAAGTAGGTAGAGTAAGGCCTCCCACTTTGTTCTTCTTTTTCAGTATTGCTTTACTTACCCAGGGCTTCTTTCCCTTCCATAGGAAGTTAGTGATTTGTTTCTCCATCACATTAAAAAATGCAGTTGGAATTTGGATCAGAATTGCATTAAAACTGCAGATGTCTTTTGGTAGAATAAGCATTTTTAGAATGTTAAGTCTTCCTATCCATGAGCAAGGTATATTTTTCCACTTATGCAGGTCTCTTTTGGTTCCTTGCAGAAGTGTTTTGTAGTTTTCTTTATATAAGTCTTTTACATCTCTCGTAAGATTTATTCCTAAATATTTTCTCTTCTTGAGGGCTGCTGTAAGTGGTACTGATTTGGTGATTTCCTCTTCGATGCTCTTTTTGTTGGTATGGAGTAAACCAACTGATTTTTTTCTGTTTATCATGTATTCTGATACTCAGCTGAACTCTTCTATTAGTTTCAGTAGTTTTCTTGAGGATTCCTTAGGGTTTTCTGCATATAAGATCATCTTATCTGTACATCTGTACATCGAGTTAATTTTACTTCTTTCTTGCCAATCTGGATGCCCTTTCTTTCTTTTTTTTTTTTAAATAATTTTTATTGAGCTTTAAGTGAATGTTTACAAATCAAGTCAGCCTGTCACATATAAGCTTATATACACCTTACTCCGTACTCCCACTTACTCTCCCCCTAATGAGTCAGCCCTTCCAGTCTCTCCTTTCATGACAATTTTGCCAGTTTCTAACCCTCTCTACCCTCCTATCTCTCCTCCAGACAGGAGATGCCAACACAGTCTCAAGTGTACACCTGGTACAAGTAGCTCACTCTTCATCAGCATCTCTCTCCAACCCATTGTCCAGTCTCTTCCATGTCTGATGAGTTGTCTTTGGGAACGGTGCCTGTCCTGGATCAACAGAAGGTTTGGCGACCATGACCGCCGGGATTCCTCTAGTCTCAGTCAGACCATGAAGTCTGGTCTTTTTATGAGGATTTGGGGTCTGCATCGCACTGATCTTCTGCTCCCTCAGGGGTTCTCGGTTGTGCTCCCTGTCAGGGCAGTCATCGGTTATGGCCGGGCACCATCTAGTTCTTCTGGTCTCAGGATGACGTAAGTCTCTGGTTCATGTGGCCCTTTCTGTCTCTTGGGCTCAGAGTTGTCGTGTGCCCTTGGTGTTCTTCATTCTCCTTTAATCCAGGTGGGTTGAGACTAATTGATGCATCTTAGATAGCTGTTTGTTAGCATTTAAGACCCCAGACACGACATTTCAAAGTGGGATGCAGAATGTTTTCATAATAGAATTATTTTGCCAATTGACTTAGAAGACCCCTTAAACCATGGTCCCCAAACCCCCCCCCCATTGCTCCGCTGACCTCTGAAGCATTCAGTTTATCCCGGAAACTTCTTTGCTTTTGGTCCAGCCCAGTTGAGCTGACCTTCCATGTATTGAGTATTGTCCTTCCCTTCACCTAAAGTAGTTCTTATCTACTAACTAATCAGTAAAAAACCCTCTCCCTCCCTCCCTCCCTCCCCCCCTTGTAACCACAAAAGTATGTGTTCTTCTCAGTTTATACTATTTCTCAACATCTTATAATAGTGGTCTTATACAACATTTGTCCTTTTGCCTCTGACTCATTTCGCTCAGCATAATGCCTTCCAGTTTCCTCCATGTTATGAAATGTTTCACAGATTCGTCACTGTTCTTTATCGATGCGTAGTATCCATTGTGTGAATATACCACAATTTATTTAGACATTCATCCGTTGATGGACACCTTGGCTGCTTCCAGCTTTTTGCTATTGTAAACAGAGCTGCAATAAACATGGGTGTGCATATATGTGTTTGTGTGAAGGCTCGTATTTCTCTAGGGTATATTCCGAGGAGTGGGATTTCTGGGTTGTATGGTAGTTCTATTTCTAACTGTTTAAGATAACGCCAGATAGATTTCCAAAGTGGTTGTACCATTTTACATTCCCAAAAGCGGTGTATAAGAGTTCCAATCTCTCTGCAGCCTCTCCAACATTTACTATTTTGTGTTTTTTGGATTAATGCCAGCCTTGTTGGAGTGAGAAGGAATCTCATCGTAGTTTTAATTTGCATTTCTCTAATGGCTAATGATCGCGAGCATTTTCTCATGTATCTGTTAGCTGCTGAATTTCTTCTTTAGTGAAGTGCGTGTTCATATCCTTTGCCCACTTCTTGATTGGGTTGTTTGTCTTTTTGTGGTTGAGTTTTGACAGAATTATATAGATTTTAGAGATCAGGCGCTGGTCAGAGACGTCATAGCTGAAAATTCTTTCCCAGTCTGTAGGTGGTCTTTTTACTCTTTTGGTGAAGTCTTTAGATGAGCATAGGTGTTTGATTTTTAGGAGCTCCCAGTTATCTGGTTTCTCTTCATCATTTTTGGTAATGTTTTGTATTCTGTTTATGCCTTGTATTAGGGCTTCTAAGGTTGTCCCTATTTTCTCTTCCATGATCTTTATTGTTTTAGTCTTTATGTTTAGGTCTTTGATCCACTTGGAGTTAGTTTTTGTGCATGGTGTGAGGTATGGGTCCTGTTTCATTTTTTTGCAGATGGATATCCAGTTACGCCAGCACCATTTGTTAAAAAGACTATCTTTTCCCCAATTAACTGACACTGGGCCTTTGTCAAATATCAGCTGCTCATATGTGGATGGATTTTTATCTGGGTTCCCAATTCTGTTCCATTGGTCTTTGTGTCTGTTGCAGTACCAGTACCAGGCTGTTTTGACTACTGTGGTTGTATAATAGGTTCTGAAATCAGGTACAGTGAGGCCTCCCACTTTCTCCTTCTTTTTCAGTAATGCTTTGCTTATCTGAGGCTTCTTTCCCTTCCATATGAAGTTGGTGATTTGTTTCTCTATCTCATTAAAAAATGACATTGCAATTTGGATCGGAAGTGCATTGTATGTATAGATGGCTTTTGGTAGAATAGACATTTTTACTATGTTAAGTCTTCCTATCCATGAGCAAGGTATGTTTTTCCACTTAACTACGTCCTTTTTAATTTCTTGTAGTAGGGCTTTGAGGTTTTCTTTCTATAGGGCTTTTACATCTTTGGTAAGATTTATTCCTAAGTATTTTATCTTCTTGGGGGCTACTGTGAATGGTATTGATTTGGTGATTTCCTCTTCGATGTTCTTTTTGTTGATATAGAGAAATCCAAGTGATTTTTGTATGTTTATCTTATAACCTGAGACTCTGCCAAACTCTTCTATTAGTTTAAGTAGTTTTCTGGAGGATTCCTTAGGGTTTTCTGTATAAGATCATGTCGTCTGCAAATAGAGATAGTTTTACTTCCTCCTTGCCAATCTGGATGTACTTTATTTCTTTGTCTAGCCTAATTGCTCTGGCTAGGGCCTCTAGCACAATGTTGAATAAGAGCGGTGAGAAAGGGCATCCTTGTCTGGTTCCCGTTCTCAAGGGAAATGCTTTCAGGGTCTCTCCATTTAGAGTGATGCTGGCTGTTGGCTTTGTATAGATGCCCTTTATTATGTTGAGGAATTTTCCTTCAATTCCTATTTTGCTGAGAGTTTTTATCATAAACGGGTGTTGGACTTTGTCAAATGCCTTTTCTGCATCAATTGATAAGATCCTGTGGTTTTTGTCTTTTATTTATGTGGTGGATTACATTAATGGTTTTTCTAATATTAAACCAGCCTTGCATACCTGGTATAAATCCTACTTGGTCATGGTGGATTATTTTTTTGATATGTTGTTGAATTCTATTGGCTAGAATTTTGTTGAGGATTTTTACATCTATGTTCATGAGGGATACAAGTCTGCATTTCCTTTTTTTGTGATGTCTTTACCTGGTTTTGGTATCAGGGAGATGGTGGCTTCATAGAATGAGTTAGGTATTATTCCGTCATTTTCTATGCTTTGAAATACCTTTAGTAGTAGTGGTGTTAACTCTTCTCTGAAAGTTTGGTAGAACTCTGCAGTGAAGCCATCCGGGCCAGGGCTTTTTTTATTGGGAGTTTTTTGATTACCATTTCAATCTCTTTTTTTGTTATGGGTCTATTTAGTTGTTCTACTTCTGATTGTGTTAGTTTAGGTAGGTAGTGTTTTTCTAGAAATTCATCCATTTCTTCTAGGTTTGCAAATTTGTTAGAGTACAATTTTTCATAATAATCTGAAATGATTCTTTTAATTTCATTTGGTTCTGTTGTGATGTGGTCCTTCTCATTTCTTATTCGGGTTATTTGTTTCCTTTCCTGTATTTCTTTAGTCAGTCTAGCCAATGGTTTATCAATTTTGTTAATTTTTTCAAAGAACCAGCTTTTGGCTTTGTTAATTCTTTCAATTGTTTTCCTGTTCTCTAATTCATTTAGTTCAGCTCTAATTTTTATGATTTGTTTTCTTCTGGTGCCTGATGGATTCTTTTGTTGCTCACTTTCTATTTGTTCAAGTTGTCGGGACAGTTCTCTGATTTTGGCTCTTCCTTCTTTATGTATGTGTGCATTTATCGATATAAATTGACCTCTGAGCACTGCTTTTGCTGTGTCCCAGAGGTTTTGATAGGAAGTGTTTTCATTCTCGTTGCATTCTATGAATTTCTTTATTCCCTCCTTAATGTTTTCTATAACCCAGTCTTTTTTTTCAGCAGGGTACTGTTCAGTTTCCAAGTATTTGATTTCTTTTCCCTAACTTTTCTGTTTTTGAATTCCACTTTTATGGCCTTATGGTCTGAGAAGATGCTTTGTAATATTTCGATGTTTTGGATTGTGCATGGTTTGTTTTATGACCTAATATGTGGTCTATTCTGGAGAACGTTCCATGTGCACTAGAAAAAAAAGTATACTTTGTAGCAGTTGGGTTGAGTGTTCTGTATGAGTCAGTGAGGTCAAGTTGGTTGATTGTAGCAATTAGGTCTTCCGTGTGTCTATTGACTTCTTACTGGATGTCCTGTCCTTCTCCGAAAGTGGTGTGTTGATGTCTCCTACTGTAACTGTGGAGGTGTCTATCTCACTTTTCAGTTCCGTTGAAGTTTGCTTTATGTATCTTGCAGCCCTGTCATTGGGTGCATAAATAATTAATATGGTGATATCTTCCTGGTCAATTGTCTCTTTAATCATTATGTAGTGCCCTTCTTTATCCTTTGTGGAGGATTCAACTTTAAAGTCTATTTTGTCAGAAATTAATATTGCTACTCCTCTTCTTTTTTGCTTATTGTTTGCTTGATATATTTTTTTCCATCCTTTGAGTTTTAGTTTGTTTGTGTCTCTAAGTCTAAGGTGTGTCTCTTGTAGGCAGCATATATATGGATCAGTTTTCTTTATCCAGTCTGAGACTCTCTGTCTCTTTATTGGTGCAATTAGTGCATTTACATTCAACGTAATTATAGATAAGTGTGTGTTTAGTGCTGTCATTTTGATGCCTTTTTATGTGTGCTGTTGAAAATTTCATTTTTCCACTTACTTTTTTGTGCTGAGATGTTTTTCTTTGTAAATTGTGTGTTCCTCATTTTCATGGTATTTGACTTTATGTTTGCTGAGTCGTTATATTTTTCTTGTTTTTTATTTTGAGTTATGGAGTTGTTATACCTCTTTGTGGTTACCTTAATATTTACCCCTATTTTTCTGTGTAAAAACCTAACTTGTATTGTCCTATATGGCCTTGTACCCCTCTCCAAATGGCAGTTCTATGCCACCCGTATTTAGTCCCTCTTTTTGATTATTGTGATCTTTTACACATTGACTTCAATGACTCCCTGTTTTGAGCATTTTTTTTCTTTTTAAAATTAATCTTAATTTGTTTTTGTGATTTCCCTATTTGAGTTGGTATCAGGATGTTCTGTTCTGTGACGTTGTGATGTGTTGGTATCTGATATTATTGGTTTTCTGACCAAACAATTTCTTTTAGTATTTCTTGTAGCTTTGGTTTGGTTTTTGCAAATTCTCTAAGCTTGCGTTTATCTGTAAATGTTTTTAATTCGCCTTCATATTTGAGAGAGAGTTTTGTTGGATATATGATCCTTGGCTGGCAGTTTTTCTCCTTCAGTGCTCTGTATATGTCATCCCGTTGCCTTCTTGACTGCATGGTTTCTGCTGAGTAGTCTGAAGTTATTCTTATTGATTCTTCTTTGTAGACTTTTCTTTTATCCCTGACTGCTTTTAAAATTTTCTCTTTGTCTTTGGTTTTGGCAAGTTTGATGATAATATGTCTTGGTGATTTTCTTTTTGGATCAATCTTAAATGGGGTTCGATGAGCATCTTGGATAGATATCCTTTCGTCTTTCATGATGTCAGGGAAGTATTCTGCCAACAGATCTTCAACTATTCTCTCCATGTTTTCTGTTATCCCTCCCTGTTCTGGGGCTCCAATCATATGCAAGTTATTCCTCTTGATAGAGTCCCACATGATTCTTAGGGTTTCTTCATTTTTTTTAATTCTTTTATCTGATTTTTTTTTCAGCTATATTGGTGTCAATTCCTTGGTCCTCCAGATTTCTCACTCTGCATTCCAATTGCTCAAGTCTGCTCCTCTGACTTCCTATTGTGTTGTCTAATTCTGTAATTTTATTGTTAATCTTTTGGATTTCTGCATGCTGTCTCTCTGTGGATTCTTGCAATTTACAAATTTTTCCACTATGTTCTTGAATAATCTTTTTAAGTCCTCAATTGCTTTATCAGTGTGTTCCTTGACTTTTTCTGTAGATTTCCTTATTTCATTTCTGAGGTCATCCTTGATGTCTGGAAGCGTTCTATAAATTAGTTTTTTATATTCTGCATATGGCAATTCCAGGGCTGTACCTTCATTTGGGAAAGATTTTGATTCTTTAGTTTGGGGAGTTGTAGAAGCAATCATGGTCTGCTTTTTTTTTGTGGTTTGATATCGACTGCTGTCTCCGAGCCATCACTAAGATATTATAGTGATTTATTCTATATTTGCTCACTGAGTCTTTTCTTGTTTTGTTTTCTTTCAATATATGTAGATGGGCTACTAGATTGCACTGTCTTGATTGTTGTAGCCCTTAAGTCACTTATGTCCTATTACCAGGTGGTTTGGGGTGTTACCAGATATATAAGCCTAAGAGTCCATTCACTGTTCTTGTGTAGAATCTCATTTTGGGTCATCAAGTGTGTGGTGCAGACTGTCACCTATCCACCTAGAGAAGTAGTGGTGATAGTTGTGTGCACCAGATTCTAGTAGCAGCAGCGGTTCACACTCTAGTGGGGGCAGGATGCTGACAGGCTTCCCCCACGTGCCAGTGAGGTAGGTGTCTCTCTATTCCTGAAGCACTTTGGTGGGTGGGCTCTGCAGCTGTACCTTAGGCCCCCAATGCAAGTACTACTACAGATTGGTAGGTTTCACCCTTCTTAGACCCCTAAGGCAGGAGGCTAGGTGGTCTGGGGGGAGCTTCAGCCCTCAGTTCCCTGTTGTGGGTCAGTGAGGGCTCTGTTGAATAGGCAGAGATATCAAACCTGGGAAACTTGTCTTTCCAGTAATCTGCTAAAACAATTACAGTCAGATCCCTATCAGAAATGCCTGTGCATTATAATAGCCACCTTGTTCCCTGTAGGGATGAAAACCCAAGACTGTGTATTTCATATGCTTGGCTGGAGCTGGTTCCGTGTTTTTAGTCCAATTAGGGAAGGATTTTTGGTCCCTGGGTTTTTTGTAGCTGCTTCTTTCAGGCCAGGAGAATGGGTTAGGAAAAGACCAAAAAAAAAAAAAAAAAGAAAGAAAGAAAAACCGCAGTGCAGTTCATTTTCTGGCTTATGAAATTCCAATGTGAATGAAGCCCCCTGGGAAGGGGAGGGGAGGTTTCAGATAAATAAGAGAGAGTAGCACCCCTGAATATAGACAAAGTTACTTATCTTGCTTGGGATGACTGTTTTATCTGAGAATCCCAAGGAGGGCGTGTCGTCTGTGTGTGCTGGCTGGGTAGAGATTGACCCCGAGGGTCAGGCCTGTGTCCTATGCTTGTGCTGTCTCAGCAGCCGCGGTTAGTTCCTCCGCTCCCAGTCCAAAGCCCAGCGCCAAGGTTCCCTGGCTGGGACGCTGCACTCCAGACTCCAAAACCAGTCGCTGCCTCCTGGTGACTTTTCCTCCTGTCTGCCACGTCACTGCGCTGCCTGCGTGCACTGGCTTGGCTTCCCCTGAGGTCAGTTCAGGAGGCTAGGGCTGTGCCCCATGTTTGCACCTTCTCAGGATGCCGTGCTCAGCTCCCCTGTGCCCAGTCCAAAGCCCGCCGCCAAGGTTTCCTGACTGGGGTGCTGGCTTCAGGCTCCGAAAACAGTCGCTGCTTCCCCATGGTTGTTCGTTCTCAGTCTCTGTCACTTAGGTAAATTCTTTAGATCTGTGTTTGATGGTCAGGGTTCATAGATTGTCATGCATGTGATCGATTCACTTGCTTTTCCAAGTCTTTGTTGCAAGAGGGATCTGAGGTAGCTTCTACCTAGTCAGCCGTCTTGGCCCTACCTCCTGATTCCTTTATTTCTTTATCTAGCCTAATTGCTCTGGCTTGGACCTCCAGCACAATTTTGAATAACAGTGGCGATACAGGGCATCCTTGTCTGGTTCCTAATCTCCAGAGGAATGCTTTCAGAATCTTTCCATTTAGGATGGTGATGGCTATAGGCTTTGTATAAATGCCCTTCATTATGTTGAGGAATTTTCCTTCTTTTCCTATTTTGCTGAGAGTTTTTATCATGAATGGGTGCTGAACTTTGTCAAATGCCTTTTCTGCATCAACTGAAAAAATCATGTGGTTTTTGTCTTTTATTTACATGATGGATTACATTAATTGTTTTTCTAACGTTGAACCATCCCTGCATAGCTGGTATGAATCCCAATCGGTTGTGGGGAATTATTTTTTGGATATGTTGTATTCTTTTGTCTAGAATTTTGTTGAGGGTTTTTGCATCTATGTTCATGAGGGATATAGGTCTGTAATTTTCTTTTCTTCTGGTGTCTTTACCTGGTTTTGGTGTCAGGGATATGGTGGCTTCATAGAATGAGTTAGGTGGTATTCCATCCTTTCTTATGTTTTGAAATACCTTTAGTAGTAGTGCTGTTAACTCTTCTCTGAACATTTGGTAGAACTCTGCAGTGAAGCTGTCTGGGCCAGGGCTTTTTTTGGGGGGGAAGTTTTTTGATTACCTTTTCAATCTCTTGTTTTGTTATGGGTCTACTGAGTTGTTTTACCTCTGTTTGTGTTATTTTAGGTAGGTAGTGTTTCTAGGAATTCATCCATTTCTTCTAGGTTTTCAAATTTGTTAGAGTACAGTTTTTTGTACTAATCTGATATGATGATTTTAATTTAGTTGGGTCTGTTGTAATATCGTCCGTCTCATTTCTTATTTGGGTTATTTGCTTCCTCTTTTGTTTTTATTTTGTCAGTTTGGCCAATGGTTTATCAGTTTTGTCGATTTTTTCAAAAAAACAGCTTTTGGTCTTGTTAATTCTTTCATTTGTTTTTGTTTTCTATTTCATTTAGTTCTGCTCTAATTTTTATTATTTGTTTTCTTCTGGTGCCTCTGGGTTTCTTTTGTTGATCTCTATTTGTTCAAATTCTGGGGATAATTCTTTTATTTTGGCCCTTTCTTCTTTTTGGATGTGTGCATTTATTGATATAAATTGACCTCTGAGCACTGCTTTCACTGTGTCCCAAAGGTTCTGATAGGAAGTGTTTTCTTTCTCATTGGATTCTATGAATTTCTTTACCCCATACTTAATGTCTTTTATAATCCAGTCTTTTTTGAGCAGGGTATTGTTCAGTTTCCAAGTGTTTGATTTCCTTTCTCTGCTTTTTCTGTTATCGATTTCCACTTTTATGGCCTTATGGTCAGAGAAGATGCTTTGTAATATTTCAATGTTTTGGATTCTGCTAAGGCTTGCTTTATGACCTAATATGTGGTCTATTCTAGAGAATGTTCCATGTGCACTAGAGAAGAAAATATACTTGGTTTCCATTGGGTGGAGTGTTCTGTATATATCTATGAGGTCAAGTTGGTTGATTGTGGCATTTAGATGTTCCGTGTCTTTATTGAGCTTCTTTCTAGATGTCCTGTCCTTCTGAAAGTTTTCTGTTGAAGTCTCCTGCTATTTTTGTGGAGCTGTCTATCTCATATTTCAATGATGATAGAGATTTTTTAATGTACCTTGCAGCCCTGTCATTGGGTGCATAAATATTTAATATGGTTATATCTTCTTGGTATATTGTCCCTTTAATCATTATATAGTGTCCTTCTTTATCCTTTATTATGGATTTAACTTTAATATCTATTTAGTCAGAAATTAATACTGCCACTACTGCTTTTTTTCAATTTTATTTTTATCGTGCTTTAAGTGCAAGTTTACAAATCAAGTCAGTCTCTCACACAAAGGTTATATACACCTTGCTACATACTCTGAATTGATCTCCCCCTGATGAGACAGTGTACTCCCTTCCTCCACTCTTTCTTTTTGTGTCCCGTTCGCCAGCTCCTAAGCCCCTCTCCCCTCTCATCTCCCTTCCAGGGGGGAGAAGCCAACATAGTCTTAAGTGTCCACCTGATCCAAGAAGCCCACTCCTCACTAGCACCCCTCTCCAACCCATTGTGCAGTCCAATCCACGTCTGAAGAGTTGGCTTTGGGAGTGATTCCTGTCCTGGGCCAACAGAAGGCCTGGGGGTATGACCACCGGGGTCCTTCTAGTCTCGGTTAGACCATTAAGCCTGGTCTTTTTATTTAGAATTTGGGGTCTGCATCCCACTGATCTCCTGCTCCCTCAGGGTTTCTCTTTTGTGTTCCCTATCAGGACAGTCATCAGTTGTAGCTGGAAACCATCTAGTTTTTCTGGTGTCAGGGTGATGTAGTCTCTGGTTTATGTGGCCCTTTCTGTCTCTTGGGCTCGTAACTATCTTGTGTCCTGCTGTTCTTCATTCTCCTTTGATCCAGGTGGGTTGAGACCAATTGATGCATCTTAGATGGCTGCTTGCTAGCAATTTAAGATTCCAGATGCCACTCTCCAAAGTGGGATGCAGAATGTTTTCTTAGTAGATTTTATTATGCCAGTTGACTTAGTTGTCCCCCAAAGCCATGGCCTTCAAAACCGCTCCGCTGCTACGCTGGCCTTTGAAGCATTCAGTTGATTCAGGAAACTTCTTTGCTTTTGGTTTAGTCCTTTTGTTCTGACCCTGTCTGTATTTTGTTTTGTCTTTCTTGTCAGCTAAAATAGTTCTTATCTACTTTGTAATTAGTGAGTACTCCTCTCCCACCCTTGCTCCCTCCCCCATCTCGTAACCATCAAAGAATATTTTCTTCTCTGTTTAAACTATTTCTCCAGTTCTTATAATAGTGGTCTTATATAATATTTGTCCTCTTGCAACTGAATAATTTCACTCAGCATAATTTCTCCCAGATTCTTCCATGTTAGGAAATGTTTCCCAGATTCATCACTGCTCTTTATCGATGTGTAGTATTTCATTGTGTGAATATACCATTATTTATTTATCCATTCATCCATTGATGAGCACCTTGGTTGCTTCCATCTTTTTGCTATTGCAGATAGTGTTGGAATGAACACAGGTGTGCATATATCTGTTCGTTTAAAGGCTCTTATTTCTCTAGGATATATTTCAAGGAGTGAGATTGCTGGTTCATATGGTAGATCTATTTCCAGCTTTTAAAGGAAGCACCAAATCGATTTCCAAAGTGGTTGTACCATTTTACATTCCCACCAGCAGTGTATAAGTGTTCCAATCTCTCCACAGCCTCTTCAACATTTATTGTTTTGTGTTTTTTTGATTGATGGCAGCCTTGTTGGAGTGAGATGAAATCTCATTGTAGTTTTGATTTGAATTTCTGTAATGGCAAATGATTGTGAGCATTTCCCTATGTATCTGTTAGCTACCTGAATATCTTCTTTAGTGAAGTTCTGCTCTTTTTTGATTGTTGTTTGCTTGGTATATTTTTTCCACCCTTTGAGTTTTAGTTTGTTTGTGTCTCTAAGTCTAAGGTGTTTCTCTTGTAGTCAGCATAAAGACGGATCGTGTTTTTTAATCCATTCTGCCACTCTCTGTCTCTTTATTGGTGCATTTAGTCCATTTATATTCAGTCTAATGATGGATAGGTATGAATTTAGTGCTATCATTTTGATGTCTTTTTTTGTGTGTTATTGACAGTTTCTTTTTCCCACTTAATATTATGTGCTGAGTAGATTATCTTTATATATTGTCATTTCCTCCTATTCATTGGTGTTGATTTTGTTTCTGCTGGGTCTCTATTTTTTTTCTTGCATTTTATTTTGTTGTGTAGGAGAGTTTTTCTCCTTTGTGGTTACCTTATTATTTACCCCTATTTTTCTAAATTTAAACCTAACATTTGTTTCTTTGTATCGCCTTATCTTCCTCTCCATATGGAAGATCTATGACTACATTTCTTATGCCCTCTTTATCGTTTTAATGTTGTCTTCTTTCGCATAGCATTGCTGTTACTCTCTTTTGAGCTTTGATTTTTTTTTTTTTATCTTGCTTTGTTTTTTTGATTTCCCTGTCTGTGTTGACTTCTGATTGCTCTGTGTAGTGTTCTAGTCTTGGTTTGATACTGCTATTATTGATTTTCTAACAAAAGAACTGCCTTTAGTATTTCTTGTAGTTTTTGTTTGTTTTTTACGAGCTCCCTAAATTCTGTTTATCTTGAAATGTACTCTTTTCACCTTCATATTCAAGAGACAGTTTTGCTGGATATATGATTCTTGGTTGGCAATTTTTTTCCTTCAATTTTTAAAATATGTCATCCCATTGCTTTCTTGCCTGCACGGTTTCTGCTGAACAGTCTGAGATTATTCTTATTGGCTCTCATTTGTGGGTGACTTTTTGTTTATCAATCGCTTATCTTAAATTTCTTTCCTTGTCTTTGGTTTTGGCAAGTTTGATTATAATATGTCTTGGTGACTTTCTTTTAACATCTACCTTACGTACATTTCGATGAGGATTTTGGATTGATATCTTCTCATCTTTTACGATATCAGGGAAGTTTTCTGCCAACAAATATTGAACAATATTCTCTTTATTTTCTGTTATCCCTCCCTGTTCTAGTACTCCAGTCACTCGAAGGTTATTTCTCTTGATAGAGTCCCACATGGTTCTTAAAGTTTCTTCATTTTTTAAAATTCTTTTACCTGATTTTTCTTCAAATATAATAGTGCCAAGTGATTTATCTTCGAGTTCTGAAATTCTAGCTTCTACTTGTTCAGTTCTACTCCTCTGACTTTGTATTGAGTTGTCTACTTCTGTAATTTTATTAATCTTCTGAATTTCTGATTGCTGCCTGTCTATGGATTTTTCCAGCTTATTAAACTTTCCATTATGTTCCCGAATAATCTTTCTAATTTCTTCAATTGCTTTATCTGTGTGTTCCTTGGTTTGTTCTGAGTATCGTCTCATTTCCTTCCTGATGTCTTTTTTTTTTTTAATTAATTTTTATTAAGCTTCAAGTGAACATTTACTATTCCAATCAGTCTGTCACATGTGGGTTTACATACATCTTACTCCCTTCTCCCACTTGCTCTCCCCCTATTGAGTCAGCCCTTTCAGTCTCTCGTTTCGTGCCAATTTTGCCATCTTCCCTCTCTCTCTATCTTCCCATCCCCCCTCCAGTCAAGAGTTGCCAACACACTCTCCAGTGTCCACCTAATTTAATTGGCTCACTCTTCATCAGCATCTCTCTCCCCCCTGCTGACAAGTGCTTTTCATGCCTGATGAGTTGTCTTTGGAGATGGTTCCTATCCTGTGCCATCAGAAGTTCTGGGGAGCATTGTCTCTGGGATTCCTCTAGTTGCATTCATATCATTAGGTATGATCTTTTTATGAGAATTTGGGGTCTGTATCCCATTGGCCTCCTGCTCCCTCAGGAGTTGTCTGTTGTGCTCCCTAGCAGGGCAGACATTGATTGTGGCCGGGCACCAAGTAGTTCTTCTGGTCTCAAGGGTAATGTAGGTCTCTGGTTCATGTGGCCCTTTCTGTCTCTTGGGTTCTTAGTTGTCGTCTGGCCTTGGTGTTCTTCCTTTGCCTTTGCTCCAGGTGGGTTGAGACCAATTGATGTATCTTAGATGGCAGCTTGTTGGCATTTAGGACCCCAGGCGTCACAATTCAAAGTGGGATGCAGAATGTTTTCATACTAGAATTATTTTGCCCGTTGACTTAGAAGTCTCCTCAAACCATGTTCCCCAGACCCCAGCCCCTGCTCCGCTGACCTTTGAAGCTTTCATTTTATCCCGGAAACCTCTTTGCTTTTAGTCCAGTCCAATTAGGCTGAACTTCCTTGTATTGAGTGTTGTCTTTCCCTTCACCCAAAGCAGTTCTTATCTACTGATTGATCAATAAAAAACCCTCTCCCTCCGTCCCTCCCTCCCCCCTTTCTAACCACAAAAGTATGTGTTCTTCTCCATTTTTTCTATTTCTCAAGATCTTATAATAGTGGTCTTATACAATATTTGTCCTTTTGCCTCTGACTCATTTCGCTCAGTATAATGTCTTCCAGATTCCTCCATGTTATGAAATGTTTCAGAGATTCGTCACTGTTCTTTATCGATGCATAGTATTCCATTGTGTGAATATACCACAATTTATTTACCCATTCATCCGTTGATGGACATCTTGGTTGCTTCCAGCTTTTTGCTATTGTAAACAGAGCTGCAATAAACATGGGTGTGCATATGTCTGTTTGTGTGAAGGCTCTTGTATCTCTAGGGTATATTCCGAGGAGTGGGATTTCTGGGTTGTACGGTAGTTCTATTTCTAACTGTTTAAGATAACGCCAAATGGATTTCCAAAGTGGTTGTACCATTTTACAATCCCACCAGCAGTGTATGAGAGTTCCAATCTCTCCGCAGCCTCTCCAACATTTATTATTTTGTGTTTTTTGGATTAATGCCAGTCTAGTTGGTGTGAGATGGAATCTCATCGTAGTTTTAATTTGCATTTCTCTAATGGCTAATGATCGGGAGCATTTTCTCATGTATCTGTTGGCTGCCTGAATATCTTCTTTAGTGAAATGTGTGTTCATATCCTTTGCCCACTTCTTGATTGGGTTGTTTGTCTTTTTGTGGTTGAGTTTTGACAGAATCGTGTAGATTTTAGAGATCAGGCGCTGGTCTGAGATGTCATAGCTGAATATTCTTTCCCAATCTGTAGGTGGTCTTTTTACTCTTTTGGTGAAGTCTTTAGATGAGCATAGGTGTTTGATTTTTAGGAGCTCCCAGTTATCTGGTTTCTCTTCATCATTTTTGGTAATGTTTTGTATTCTGTTTATGCCTTGTATTAGGGCTCCTAGGGTTGTCCCTATTTTTTCTTCCATGACTTTATCGTTTTAGTCTTTATGTTTAGGTCTTTGATCCACTTGGAGTTAGTTTTTGTGCATGGTGTGAGGTATGGGTCCTGTTTCATTCTTTTGCAAAAGGATATCCAGTTATGCCAGCACTGTTTGTTAAAAAGACTCTCTTTTCCCCAATTAACTGACACTGGGCCTTTGTCAAATATCAGCTGCTCATATGTGGATGGATTTATATCTGGGTTCTCAATTCTGTTCCATTGGTCTATGTGCCTGTTGTTGTACCAGTACCAGGCTGTTTTGACTACTGTAGCTGTATAATAGGTTCTGAAATCAGGTAGAGTGAGGCCTCCCACTTTCTTCTTCTTTTTCAGTAATGCTTTGCTTATCCGGGGGTTCTTTCCCTTCCACATGAAATTAGTGATTTGTTTCTCTATCCCCTTAAAATATGACATTGGTATTTGGATTGGAAGTGCGTTATATGTATAGATGGCTTTTGGTAGAATAGACATTTTTACTATGTTAAGTCTTCCTATCCATGAGCAGGGTATGTTCTTCCACTTAAGTATGTCCTTCTGAATTTCTTGTAGCAGAGTTTTATAGTTTTCTTTGTATAGGTCTTTTACATCCTTGGTAAGATTTATTCCTAAGTATTTTATCTTCTTGGGGGCTACTGTGAATGGTATTGATTTGGTGATTTCCTCTTCGGTGTTCTTTTTGTTGCTCTAGAGGAATCCAAGTGATTTTTGTATGTTTATTTTATAACCTGAGACTCTGCCAAACTCTTCTATTAGTTTAAGTAGTTTTCTGGAGGATTCCTTAGGGTTTTCCATATATACGATCATGTCATCTGCAAATAGTGATAGCTTTACTTCCTCCTTGCCAATCTGGATACCCTTTATTTCTTTGTCTAGCCTAATTGCCCTGGCTAGGACTTCAAGAACGATGTTGAGTAAGAGTGGTGATAAAGGGCATCCTTGTCTGGTTCCCGTTCTCAGGGGAAATGCTTTCAGGTTCTCTCCATTTAGAGTGATATTGGCTGTTGGCTTTGCATAGATGCCCTTTATTATGTTGAGGAATTTTCCTTCAATTCCTATTTTGGTAAGAGTTTTTATCATAAATGGGTGTTGAACTTTGTCAAGTGCTTTTTCTGCATCTATTGATAAGATCATGTGGTTTTTATCTTTTGTTTTATTTATGTGATAGATTACATTAATGGTTTTTCTGATATTAAACCAGCCTTGCATACCTGGTATAAATCCCACTTGATCAGGATGAATTATTTTTTTGATGTGTTGTTGGATTCTATTGGCTAGAATTTTGTTGAGGATTTTTGCATCTATGTTCATGAGGGATATAGGTCTAACATTTTCTTTTTTTGTAATGTCTTTACCTGGTTTTGGTATCAGGGAGATGGTAGCTTCATAGAATGTGTTGGGTAGTATTCCGTCTTGTTCTATGCTTTGAAATACCTTCAGTAGTAGTGGTGTTAAGTCTTCTCTCAAGGTTTGGTAGAACTCTGCAGTGAAGCTGTCTGGGCCAGGACTTTTTTTTGTTGGAAGTTTTTTGATTACCGTTTCAATCTCTTTTTTTGTTATGGGTCTATTTAGTTGTTCTACTTCTGAATGTGTTAGTTTAGGTAGGTAGTGTTTTTCTAAGAATTTATCCATTTCTTCTCGGTTTTCAAATTTGTTAGAGTACAATTTTACGTAGTAATCTGAAATGATTCTTTTAATTTCACTTGGCTCTGTTGTGATGTGGTCCTTCTGGTTTCTTGTTCGGGTTATTTGTTTCCTTTCCTGTTTTTCTTTAGTGAGACTAAAAAGACTAGCCAATGGTTTATCAATTTTGTTAATTTTTTCAAAGAACCAGCTTTTGGCTTTGTTAATTTTTTGAATTGTTTTTCTGTTCTCTAATTCATTTAGTTCAGCTCTAATTTTTATTATTTGTTTTCTTCTGGTGCCTGATGGATTCTTTTGTTGCTCACTTTCTATTTGTTCAAGTTGTAGGGACAGTTCTCTGATTTTGGCTCTTTCTTCTTTTTGTATGTGTGCATTTATCGATATAAATTGGCCTCTGAGCACTGCTTTTGCTGTGTCCCAGAGGTTTTGATAGGAAGTATTTTCATTCTCGTTGCATTCTAAGAATTTCCTTATTCCCCCCTTGATGTCTTCTATAACCCAGTCTTTTTTCAGGAGGGTATTGTTCATTTTCCAAGTATTTGATTTCTTTTCCCTAGTTTTTCTGTTATTGATTTCTAGCTTCATTGCCTTGTGGTCTGAGAAGATGCTTTGTAATATTTCGATGTTTTGGATTCTACCAAGATTTGTTTTGTGACGTAATATGTGGTCTATTCTAGAGAATGTTCCATGTGCGCTAGAAAAAAAAGTATCCTTTGTAGCAGTTGGGTGGAGAGTTCTGTATAAGTCAATGAGGTTAAGTTGGTTGATTGTTGTAAGTAGGTCTTCCGTGTCTCTATTGAGCTTCTTACTGGATGTCCTGTCCTTCTCCGAAAGTGGTGTGTTGAAGTCCCCTACTATAAATGTGGAGGTGTCTATCTCACTTTTCAATTCTGTTAAAATTTGATTTATGTATCTTGCAGCCCTGTCATTGGGTGCAAAAATATTTAATATGGTTATATCTTCCTGATCAATTGTCCCTTTTATCATTATATAGTGTTCTTCTTTATCCTTTGTGGTGGATTTAAGTCTAAAGTCTATTTTGTCAGAAATTAATATTGCTACTCCTCTTCTTTTTTGCTTATTGTTTGCTTGATATATTTTTTTCCATCCTTTGAGTTTTAGTTTGTATGGGTCTCTAAGTCTAAGGTGTGTCTCTTGTAGGCAGCATATAGATGGATCGTGTTTCTTTATCCAGTCCGTGACTCTCTGTCTCTTTATTGGTGCATTTAGTCCTTTTACATTCAGTGTAATTATAGATAAATAAGTTTTTAGTGCTGTCATTTTGATGCCTTTTCATGTGTGTTGTTGGCCTTTTCATTTTTCCACATACTTTTTGTGCTGAGACGTTTTTCTTAGTAGATTGTGAAATCCTCATTTTCATAATGTTTAACTTTATGTTTGTTGAGTCGTTACGTTTTTCTTGAGTTATGGAATTGATATTCCTTTTTGTGGTTACCTTATTATTTACCCCTATTTTTCTAAGTAAAATCCGAACTTGTATCGTTCTATATCGCCTTGTATCACTCTCCATCTGGCAGTTCAATGCCTCCTATATTTAGTCCCTCTTTTTGATTATTGTGATCGTTTATCTATTGATTTCCATGATTTCCTGTTGTGTGTATTATTTTGTTTATTTATTTATTTTTTAGAATTAGTCTTAATTTGTTTGTTTTTGTGCTTTCCCTATTTGAGTTGTGTTGATATCAGGACGTTCTGTTTTGTGACCTTGTATTGTGCTGGTACCTGATATTATTGGTCATCAGGACAAACAATTTCCTTAAGCATTTCTTGCAGTCTTGGTTTAGTTTTTGCAAATTCTCTAAACTTGTGTTTATCTATAAATATCTTAATTTCTCCTTCATATTTCAGAGAGAGTTTTGCTGGATATATGATCCTTGGTTGGCAATTTTTCTCCTTCAGTGCTGTGTATACCTCGTCCTATTCCCTTCTTGCTTGCATGGTTTCTGCTGAGTAGTCCGAACTTATTCTTATTGATTCTCCCTTGAAGGAAACCTTTCTTTTCTCCCTGGCTGCTTTTAAAATTTTCTCTTTATCTTTGGTTTTGGCAAGTTTGATGATAATATGTCTTGGTGTTTTTCCTTTTGGATCAATCTTAAATGGGGTTCGATGAGCATCTTGAATAGATATCCTTTTGTCTTTCATGATGTCAGGGAAGTTTTGTGTCAGGAGTTCTTCAACTATTCTCTCTGTGTTTTCTGTCCCCCCTCCCTGTTCTGGGACTGCAATCACTCGCAAGTTATCCTTCTTGATAGAGTCCCACATGATTCTTAGGGTTTCTTCATTTTTTTAAATTCTTTTATCTGATTTTTTTTCAGCTATGTTGGAGTTGATTCCCTGGTCCTCCAGAAGTCCCAGTCTACATTCTAATTGCTCGAGTCTGCTCCTCTGACTTTCTATTGCGTTGTCTAATTCTGTAATTTTATTGTTAATCTTTTGGATTTCTGCATGCTGTCTCTCTATGGATTCTTGCAACTTATTAATTTTTCCACTATGTTCTTGAATAACTTTTTGAGTTCTTCAACAGTTTTATCAGTGTGTTCCTTGGCTTTTTGTGCAGTTATCCTAATTTCATTTTTGATATCTTTAAGCATTGTGTAAATTAGTTTTTTATATTCTGTATCTGATAATTCCAGGATTGTATCTTCATTTGGGAAAGATTTTGATTCTTTTGTTTGGGGGGTTGGAGAAGCTGTCATGGTCTGTTTCTTTATGTGGTTTGATATGGACTGCTGTCTCCGAGCCATCACTGGGAAACTAGATTTTCCAGGTAATCAGCTGGTACGCTGGCTCTTAGTTCTGAAAACGATCGCTGTCTGCCCGTATTTGTTCGTTCTCCGTCTCTAAGTCTGTGTTTGTTGTTTAGAGTTTGTAGATTGTTATATATGTAATCGATTCACTTGTTTTTCCGAGTCTTTGTTGCAAGAGGGATCCGCTGTAGCGTCCATTTAGTCCGCCATCTTGGCCCCGCCTCTTCCTTCCTGATGTCTTGAAGTGTTCTGTATATTAAACTTTTGTATTCTGTATCTGGTAATTCCAGGAATGCACTTTCATCTAGAAGATCCCTGGATACTTTGTTTGAGAGCCTGTTGAGGTGATCATGATCTGTTTCTTTATGTGACTTGATATTGACTGTTGTCTCCAAGCCATCTATAAGTTATTGTATTAGTTTATGCTTGCTTACTGTGTTGTAGCTTCCAGCTTTGTTTTGTTTTGATATGTCCAAATGGGTTGCTTGAGTGAGGTAGTTTGACTATTTTCACCTTTGGAGCTCTGACGTCCTGTCCCCAGACGGCTAGAGCTGTTATCAGGTATATTAGTCTAGGAATCCATTTACTTTTCTTGTATGAATTTGGCTCAGTTGTCCAGGTAGCTGATCATCAAGTGTGTGGTACAGGCTCTGTCCTACAGTCTTAGAGGGGTAGGCCTGATCAGTGTAGGTACCAGTATCTGGTTGCAGCAAAGGGTCACACTCTTGACAAGGTAGGGGCTGATAATTTTTCCCCAATTGTCTCTGAGGAAAGCATGTCCCTGATCTCTAGAGTGTACAGGTGGGTGGTTTCTTCAGATGGACCATGGGCACCCAATGTTTTCGGTCGTAAAGGTTGGTTGGTATCAGTTATCCTTGGACCCTTGTCATGGGTGGCTGGGTGACCTGAGTGGAGCTACCAGTCCTTACGCCCCTGATGTGGGTAGGTGAGGACCCTGCTTAATAGACAAAGCAATATGAAACATCAAACGCCAACTCTCCGCCACACAGCTGAAATGGTTGGAGTTTGTCAACAAGGGCCTATTCTCCTGAAATAGGCCCACACAGGCCCATGCAGAGGGGAAAGGTACTCAAAGTCCCTGGACCATTTATGCCTGGACAGGAGCCGCTTCTGTCCTGCGCTCTTCTGCTAGTGGAGATGGCAAATTATCTTTTTTCCCATTTGTAAATTTTTTCCTTCTCCAAGGCTGGGAGGATGGCTCTCGGTGCTCAACATGGCTTATCTCAGGCCCAGGTAATTCAGCCACTGAAGCTGGCTTGTGGGTGGGGGGGAGTGGTAAACTATAGGCAAGTACTTAGCTTTTGCTAAGTAGGCTGTGTGGCTGGCTGCTTCTCCCTGAGCAAACTGTGGTGGAACGCTAGTACCAGCATGCCGCCGCCACTCCCAGGAATGTTGCCTGAGGGTTCCCAGCGATTCGGGAACAGTAACTCCTCTCTCCTTCTGAACAATATCTTCCTCCCCCTGCCCGTCAGTTCATTTTCTAAGCTTGCCTTTGATGCTCAGGGCTCCTAGTTTGTCATAAATATAATTGTTTCACTTGTTTTATCTAGTCTTTGTTGTAAAGAGGGCTCACTAGAAGTATCTGTTCTGCCACCCCGGCTCCACCTCTTAATTTTGGTTTTTAAAGCGTTTTCCAAATCTCTACTTATGTTTTTTAGATATATGGAATGCAGTTATAGCAAGTCTTTTAATAGCCTTGTGTTCTAATTTGGACATCTTTGTGTCTTCTAATTCTGACATCCTTGCTTTGAAGGAACCTCTGGGATTATGTTCATGGGGACCCATTTCTCTTGAAAGAATGTATGTGGATAGCACGTGGCTGGGTTTGGAGTAAAGACTTCACACTGAATCCACAGCCTTTTACTGAAACTCACCCATAGGCTTCTCACTTCTACTTCCACATGCTTCTCCCAGAGGACCCCCGCCCATCATCCTCACTTTCTGGTTATTTACATCTTTCTCATTTAAGGCATGAACAAATTGAGCAACACGCAGCTATTTTCAGTTTTTTGTATACACCTGAAATTTTTGAAAGCAGAATTTAAGAAATGCATTAAGGGATGAAAAAAATCTCAATTTAATTGGCATTATTATATAAAATTCAAACACTGTGTTATAGTTTACTGTGTGCAACATCATGACAATGTTTAAACATATGTAAATTTCATTATTCCTTTCCAAATTTCAGTAATATTTTTTAGAATTTTATTGGCAATTCCAGTTATTACTCCTTTAGTACAGTGAAGTATCTCTTAACTTAAATTAAAAAAAAAAAAAACTACCTTAGGAGTTTAATGACACAGGAACCTAGTGAAACCCAGTACCGTCGAGTCGATTCCGACTCATAGGAGGAGTTATCTAATTTAACATTACTGTCAATAGGGTATTTATTATTCAAAAATTTGGATTCCAACAACGTAATGACTGCTGAAATGAAGGTAAGATAAATTATTTTTTTCAGAAGAAACTGCATAATGGATAAATTTCAAATGTAAGTTTATGTTATGCCCACTAGTTTACGGATTGAACATACAAACATATAATTTTATGCATAAAAGAAATGTTCTATTTTGTAATTCAACTTTCAGCCTCATAAATTGCATATTTTGTATCACTAGATTTATTGCAATATGATACAAGGCAACAGGCATTTTGCCATTGAAATAGAAAAGTTCTCTTTTTTGATTGTAATAACAAATGAATGAAAAGTCCTTCTTTTAGACCTATATTGTAGAGTGTTGTGGAAAACTCTTGGTCTCTTTACAGAAACCATGGCCAACACTGAAAGATATCATTGTAGAAATTGCATTGATTATGACCTAAAGAGTCCAAGAGAGTACGAGGTAAAGTGAACAGTAAATTTAACATGACCAGAAAATTACCATTCACATTTTACTGTACACTCTGGTCAAGATTTGGAGTTGTGGTCATTATTAATGAAGAACAGTAGCAACCTTTGAGAGACTCATTAGAAGCCAGTGTTTATGGGCACCATGATGGGTGATACAGTAGTATCATGAGTAGTACTGTAACTGGCATTAAATAAATGCTATTAAGGAACTGTAAAGGCAAATGATCTATATAGTTAATAAAACTTGTTCCAAAGAGTCATAGTATTATGAGTAATAGCAGTATTAGTACAGTTTTCTTATGGTGGGTGGTATAGAATGAGCTAGGAAAGGCACACTTGGCAATAAAGAACATGAAGAAATGCTACTTGGACTGAACAGGAAGAGATAGAGTCTTAACTCTTCAAAGAATCTGATGGGACGATAAATAAATATATAAGATTTTTTTTTCTCTATCCATTATCCTAAGTTTTCTTGGTTAATCACTTTACTTCACATGGGCCCATAAATATTGTAAAGCATTTAAAAAATTAAATTGCTTATATAGACAGGGAACTTATACACTCTATGGGTAGTCTTGAATGCAGTTGAGCATACCCTCCTAATTGACTACCATCTATTTTGTGGTGCTTTCTTCTGTGAGTCTCTTGTTTTGTTTCTACTCCCTTTGTTTTATCTTTATGCTAGTCTCCCTACCAGAAAGTAAGGATGATGTGGGCTTTTTTCTGGCTTTTTTTTTTGTGTGTGTGTGGGTTTCCTTTTCTTTTTACTATATATTCCCATTCCTTTAATTACAATCAGTAATCAATTCCAAAGTTTACATCATAGTTGAGAGCCAAGCCTGTAAATCCAAGTGCTTATTATACACTTTCACTTGTATGCCTCATGGGTATTCAAACTCAGACTGTCTAAAAGTATACTTCTGAACCTATCCCTGCCTGTTCTATACACTTGCTCAGACCGTAAACTTGGGATCATGCTTGAAATGTGCTCTCTCCCACACTCCTGACATCTAATATAAACAGAGGACAAGGACTGTATATTCCTAGTAACTAGCATACATTCATTTAATTATTCAACATCCTTTCAATTATTTACTTAACAAACATTTATAGGTCTTTATCATATACCAGGAGCCTTGGTGGTACAGTTGTTAAAAAAGCATTTGGCTGCTAATCAAGAGGTCAGTCATTCAAATCCACCAGGCACTCTGCAGGAGAACGATGTGGCAGTCTGCTTCCATACAGATTTACAGCCTTGGAGGCAAGATCCTGGTAACTCCATAGACACATCCAAACTCCCTGAGAGACTGAAATGGTGGGCTGAGGGCAGTGGGGACCATAGTCTCAGAGACATCTAGCTGAATTGGCATAACATAGTTTAGAAAAAAAATGTTCTACATTTTATTCCAGTGGTCTCACCCCTTAGTGAGCAAGGAAGAATGAAGAAAACTAAAGATATAAGGGAAAGTTTAGTCCAAAATACTAATGGACCACATCTACCATGGCCTCTACCAGACTGAGTCCAGTATAAGTAGATGTTTCCACACCCTTGGAAACCCTATGGGAGAATCCTACTCTGACCCTGTTCTGTAGGGTCTCTGTGAGTTGGAATCAATTTGACGAGAAAGGATACCATATGCCAGGAACTGTTCTGGGCACTGGATTAAGAACAGTGACTATAACAGACAAAAATCCCTGCTCTTATGCTGTTGAAATTTTAGTGAAAGGAGGCTGACTAAACAAATTAATTAGTAAATTTTATGATCTCTTAAAAAAACAAGTTGCTGTTGGGTTGATTCTAACTCATGGCAACCCTATGTGTTAGATGGTGATAAATATTATGCCAAAGAGTGACACTAGGAAATAATTTGTGTTTCAGAGGAATATTGTGGAGTGCTGCTTTTAATGAAGAAAACAAAAAACCATTGCTGTTGGGCCAATTCCAACTCCTAGTGACCCTATAGGACAGAGTAGAGTTGCCCCATACGTTTTCCAAGGAGTGCCTGGTAGCTGAACTTTTGATTAGCAGCTGTAGCTCTTAACCACTATATCACCAGGGTTTCAGCTTTGAATGTAGTGTCCAGGAAACCCGACGGACTTGAAGGCGAGAGCTATTTGTGGAAAGTATTTTAGGCAAAGGAAACAACAAGTAAAAGTTTCCAGAGGCAGGAATTTGCTTGGTGTGCTTGAGAATTTGAGACATTGCTAGATAGTTTGGACATAGTATCATTATGAGTTGGAATTGACTCAATGGCAGTGAGTTTGGTTTTGGTTTGGTTGGACAGAGTGGTCTGAAGTAGAAGATGGAACAGATATACAAGGATAAGACTGTGTAGGGTCTCTCAGGCCATTGTAACGATTTTGCCTTTTATTCTGAGTGATATATGAAATTGTGCAGAGCTTTAGTGCATATCAGTGACATGACTGGCATGACATATTTTCGCTCTATTTGGGCTAAATTGTAAGGAAACACACAAGGAGTCCCCTCTGTCCATTTACCCCTGGGCCGTTAAAGCAATCCAGAGTGCAAAGGAGGTGGTTTGAATGTGGATATAGCAATGGAAATAGGGAGAAGTTGTAGGATTCTAAGAATGTTTTGAAGGTAACTTTGACAGGATTTGACTGTGGGTGAGATATTGGTGACAAAGGAAAGAATGAAATGAGGATGCCTCTGAGGTTTTGCTGGAAAAACTGGAAGTATGGAATCGGCATTAACTGGGATAGGGAAACCACAGAGAATTACCCTCTATTCACTAAATGAGCCAACGACTACTATGCTCCCATGCTTTGACTTACGATGGTCAGTTTTCGATATGGTATTCTTTTGTTATTCTGCCAGTCTATCATCCTACTGTCTGCATGTACCCTTCTAACCCTACCTAGAAGATTCACTTCCTGTCTTCTGGGCTTATTCATCCTCCAAGCTGTTTTTAGACTGAAGGCAAAGGGAGCAGCTGCTAAAGCTCTGAGCATGTGTGGCTCTACTTTATTCTTATCCCCTTCTTCAGTACCATCATGCTGGTTTTTGTGTTCATCCATGTGGCTAAGAAAAAGGTTTCCCCTGATATTCCTGTCTTACTTAATGTCCTACACCATGTAATTCCTGCAGCTTTAAATCCCATTGTCTATGGAGTAAGAACCCAGGAGATTAAACAGGGAATTTGGAAATTACTGAGGAGAAGTGGTTGACAACAGAAAGTGATTATGTTCTTGCTTTGCTCTTCTGGATTGGGAATACTCAAAATCACAATTGGAGGCAGGAACTGAGGGAGAAAAACACAAGCCTAATCTGCTCTCTGGACATGCCTGATATGAGCTATGTGGTTTCCCTTTTTTTCTGGGGTTACATCCTACTTCTTGCCATTCCATGGCTTCCTGGCAGAGACTAAGAATATAGATGTATAATCTCTCACCATGTCTCTCAAGCACGAAGCTATGAATTTTGATAAACTCAGCATCAAACCTAATTATCTGCTCCTAAATAAATCCCAAATGGGGCTAGGGGAAATTGAAAATCAATACTTGCTTAAAGAGGTTTGGTTGATATGAAAGGTCAGTACTTAGAGACATTTTCCTTTAGGCATTTGAAATAATTTATTGAATGTGATTTTGTATCCAGCATGGTGCCAGAAAATGGAAATCTAACATAAACACATCTTGGTCCCATTACTCAAGGAGTATACAGCCTAGTGCAGAAGGCTGAGGGGCAGGGACAGCCAGTGCTGCCAGTTGGGAGATCTGACAAAACAGTTCAGGAGGAAATCAGAGACTTCACTAGAGGGGGTGTTGTTGCTACAAGGCAGCATTAGCAGCGACTCTAGTGAGTAGGTGTCTTTGAGTGGCTGAAGAAGAGAGAAGGAGTTAATTCTGCCATAGACCATAATGACTCTGTACTTAGCCTGTAAGATCTATGAGAGTAAGCACAAAACCCACCTTGTTCATCTCACATTCCTTGTGCCTAGCACATTTCTGTCACATAAGAGGCAGCTAATAAAGATTCGTAGAGTACGTGTAAAAGGGTAAGTAAAACGATGTTTTTCATCTTTCTTCTTTCATCTGTGTTCCATTTGACATTTTCCCTGCTGTGAATTTATCTTTTGAGTTTGTTTACTTGATTGATTAATACTTAATGAATCCAAAATTATTTAAGCATCAAATGTTCTCTAAATAAAACAAGTGACATCAAAGAGTCTAAGGTTAAGAAAATATTTGTTTAAATTTTAAAATGTACACGTGTTAACTAAAGGTGACACGGCATCCAGTACCAATTTTTAAAGATAATAAAATATGAGGTCATCTAGAAGCATGTTGGACTGGGTATATGGAACAAATCTCTTGATGAAAACAAATAAAATCCTATCTGTGGCTGTGTCCTTATCTGTATCTGTATTCACATCTACAGGTTCACGTATATCTATACCTGTATTAATATCTATTTGAATGTCTTTAATGCATCCAGGAACAGGCAAAAAAAGAAAGAATAATAGGCCAAGAAATGAGTGAAATCTGAAGAGTTAAGTCAAACATTGATGCTTGCTTCCAACTTGAAGGCATTTGTGGCATTACATGAACTTAAGCACCAGTTTCATTACTTCACGGAGTTCAGAGACAGAAGATAAAATCCAGGGCTCATAAAAGTGAGGGAATGTATCAGGTGATTTGCCCATAGAGATAAGATTCCACAGCACTACACCCTCAGTGAAAGTGTGCACTAGAAATAAATCCATTCTTCCACCTCTGCACTCTGCACCCATACTTGGAGCGTCAGAGAAAACTAACCATTCCACAGCTTGGTATAGTGGAGAAATCTCTGAAATCCCTGAACCATAGGCTTGTCTTCATTTGACTTTGCCATCTGAGTTATCTCCAGTGTTTGGCTCTAAAAGGAAACTAATTTTATCCCGTACTGGCACTGCCTTCAGAAAATAACAGAAGCAAGACCAAATCCTTTCTTGAAGAATTAACTTTTATCCACAAAGAATTCCAACATATAACTTTCTGAAAAAAATTGAACTGTTTGCAGAAAAAAAATTCTTTTATATGAAAAAAAAATGAGTAAAAGGCCATAAAAATAACAGATTGCAGAATCCAATCTACAAAAACTTAAGCTATGATGTTATTTGATAAAGAACATTGAACAAATTTCCTTACCGGCCTTTATGCAATGACAGATATGCTTAAGCATACAAGCAAAGGATAAATATATTTAAGAGAATAATTAGTCATGTCTCCCAGAAATTAAAAATATAATAACTGAAATTAAAGTTTTAAGAGATAGGTTTAACGGTAGATGGGCCACAGTTGAAGAGAGATTTAGTTAACTGGAAGACTGAACTGAAAAATTTTTTTAGCATGAAGCTCCAATGCATAAACAGAAAATTCAAAAATGTGGTTAAGAGCTAAGACATGAGATTCTGATTAGACTTGGTCACTCTATCTTTTTTGGCTTATGGTGATAAAGAAGAAAACGTCTGGGATTAATTTTGCTGAGGGCACTGGCAACTATAAAAAGTAACAAAGCAAATTTGACAAAGAACTGGATATATTTAAAAATACAACATAAATAATAATAATTAGGTGGATTTAACGGAAGATTAAAAACAGCTAAAGAGAGTCAATAAACTTGATGGAGGTCAGAAGAATCTATCCAACATGAAAATGGAGGAAAAAAAAAATGCCTAGGAAAGTGTAAGAGAAAGAGGATAAAGTAACACTGTCTAACATACATCTAATTAAAGTTCCAGACAGAAGAGGAGAGAGAATGATGCAGAGGATTTTGAACTTTCCTGAAGAGATGAAATTCATTATTAACCAGATTCAGGAATTCCAATAAATCTCAATCAGGATAAGTAAAAACAAAAATACACCTAGACAAATCATGGTCTAGCTTCAGGTACCAAAGACAAAGAGACCTTAAAGACCAATATGATAAACACAATCAGAAGAATCGGTACAGTGCCAGGCTACTTGCATTAGAATTTCTGGTTGAGAGTTACTCATTAGCCTCAGGATTCTGGCCTCTTTTTTGAAGAATGCCCTCACTTTCCCTCTCCTAAGCCCTGTACTTACATCATTCTATCTCTGTCTCTTAATTTTTAGGTTTCTTTGCCCAGGTTAACAAGATCCCTCTCACTAGAGGCAGCACTTGTGATATTGAAGAAGCCCTTGTACAAGGGCTGCGATATTGCTGATATTTGTGTCTGGAGGAGGAATACCAGTATTGTTGTTATGTGCCATTAAGTCAGTTCCGACTCATAGTGACCCTACGTACAACAGAGTGAAACACTGCGCAGCCCAGCACCATCCTCACAGTCGTTGCTGTATTTGAGCCCATTGTTGCAATCACTGTGTCAATCCATCTGGTTGAGAGTCTTCTCTTTCACTGGCCTTCTACTTTACCAAGCATGATGTCCTCCTCCAGGGACTAGTCCCTCCTGATAACATGTCCAAAATATGTGAGATGAAGTCTCAGCACCCTCGCTTCTAAGGAACATTGTGGCTGTGCTTCTTCCAGGACAAATCTGTTCATTCTTCTGACAGTTTATGGTGTATTCAACATTCTTCACCAACAACATAATTCAAAGGCATCAATTCGTCTTTGGTCTTCCTTATTCATTGTCCAGCTTTTGAATGCATATGAGGTGATTGAAAACACCGTGGCTTGGGTTAGGCACACCTTAGTCCTCAAGGTGACATCTTTGCTTTTTAACACTTTAAGGAGGTGTTTTGCAGAAGACTTACCCAATGCAATACGCCATTTGATTTCTTGACTGCTGCTTCCAGGGGTGTTAATTGTGTATCCAAGTAGCATGAAAAGCTTAACAAATTCAATCTTTCCTCTATTTATCATGATGTTGCTTATTGATCCACTTGTGGGGATTTTTGTTTTCTTTTTGTTGAGGTGTAATCCATACTGTAGGCTGTAGTCTTTGATCTTCACCAGTCAAACTTTCAGCAACCAAGGTTGTATTATCTGCATATTTCAGGTTGTTAATGAGTCTTCTTCCAATCCTGATGCCCCGTTCTTCTTCATATAGTCCAGCTTCTTGGATTATTTGCTCAGCATACAGATTGAATGCATATAGTGAAAGGATACAACCCTGATGAACACCTTTCTTGATTTTAAACCATGCAGTATCCCCTTGTTCTGTTCAAACGACTGCCTCTTGGCTTACAAACAGGTTCCTCATGAGCACGATTAAGTGTGCTGGAATTCCCATTCTTCACAATGTTATTCATAATTTGTTATGATCCATACAGCCAAACACTTTTGCATAGTCAATAAAACACAGTTAAAGATCTTTCCAGTATTCTCTGCTTTCAGCCAAGATCCATCTGAAATCAGTAGTGATATTCTTTGTTCTATGTTCTCTTCTGAATCTGGCTTGAATTCTGGCAGTTCCCTGTTGATGTACTGCTGCAACTATTTTTGAATGGTCTTCAGCAAAATTTTACTTGTGTGTGATATTAATGATACTGTTCAATGTTTTCCACATCATGTTGGGTCACCTTTCTTTGGACTGTGCACAAATATGTCGTACTGTAGTTGCTTGTGTGTTGCTGTGGTGCTGGAAGTTATGCAACTGGTATTTCAAACACCAGCAGGTTCACCCAGGGTGGATTGGTTTCATGGGAGCTTTCAGTTCAAGACAGACTAGGAAAAAGGAACTGACAGTCTATTTCTGGAAAAAATTGACCAGCGAAAACTTTATGAATATCAGTGGAACATTGTCTGGTGTAGCACCAGAAGATGTGGCCCTCAGGTTTGAAGGCACTCAAAATACAAGTTAAGAAGAATGCCTCCTCACAGTAAAATCAACCTTAATGATGTGGATAGAGTAAAGCTTTTGGGACCCATGGATAGACCTCCATAATCTCTTTGGCTACTGAAGTAGAGTTTATAGAAGCTGGATAGGAATTTGTGCTAATTATTATGTCTGACATCAAACCTATTCAGTAGGGCATGGAGGCAAGAGAGGAGGTAAGGAAAGATCAATATGAGAGGAAAAGATAAAGTCCTTGAGTGGAATACGGTGCCATAAGCTTCTTCCCCCTGGGGATTTCTGTTGGTTTAGAGGAAGACATGCACAGTGTGGAATGAGTCTAGACTGAATAAGTGGAAGATAACATTAGAGAGAGTAGAAAGAGTGAAGAAAACAGAAGCAGAAGTGTCCAGGAAATAGAGGGTGGAGAGAAGATGAAAAAGAGAAAACTGAAATTAAAGAGAAGAAGATCAGTCTGAGAATAGGGAAGGCAAAAGAAACAAAGACCAGAAGGAGGAGCAGGTGCTTTTAGAAAATAAGAAGGGAAGTAAAAGGCAGATTGATGTAGGTTTCTAAGCAGTGATGATGAAGGGAGAGTGTTTGAGAACTCTTGCCCTTCTATATCTGCACTTGCCCTCATGCACCCCATAATAGTAATTAAGGCTACTTCAGGTATCTCCCACCTGATACCCTGCTTCTGATCATTGAACTACATTTTGGGTGAACCCTCTCCCCAGACAGTACAGAAATCTGGACTTAGCTATGTAGCAGTTGTTTCCATCTAGCCCTATGCCATTCTCTGCTGAAGTCCTATACCCACCTTCCCTTCTGACCCTGGCACTTATGTTTCAACACTACAACTTCCCCGGTTGCAAGCTCAGCTCTGATACCACCTCAATCCCTGCTCTAGGCAGGTGTCTAATATTATATTTTTGGCTTGTTAGCTTTATTTTCTTAAGAGAAAACTTACTGGATGGAGACAGTAATCTCTACCAGTAAGAAATCTTCCTGGCCATGACTGTATCTTCCACATGCTAGCTCTCTGAAAGGAGAGTTGATGCCTAAGCTTCAGCTTTCTCTGCTTCCCCAGATAAAGAGTGTGTTGTTGACTCTGGGCTCTGAGCCAGCTGGGGTATCTGGTGTCCAACCTTTTCTTAACCAAGGGAGTGGCAGAGCTCTTGGTATCCCAGTTCTTGGTATCCTGTGATCCTTGACAGAGTCAGTGTTGCCTCTGGAGGCAAAAAAAAGTCTCAGAGTTAATTCACTTCACACCAGTTGAATGGGCATGATGTGATACTTAGAAAATAAAAGTATTAATAATTACATAAAAGTAAAAACTTAGAGGAAGAAAGTTCAAGGTAAAATACTACTGGATATGAAGTTCTGATATTTGGAAATATATTGATCAACAGTATGCATCTATAGAAGTACATGAAACCAATCATGCACGCCTACGCTGAGAATTTCCAGTAATTACAACACATCCAGAAAATCTTTATTTTTTAGTGTCTGTGACAAGCAGTCCTCCTTGTGTGAAATATTTTCACGAAGTCCTATTCTTCCGACATTTTTAAAATACAAAAATTCAACAAGGTTGCTTATACAGAACTGCTTACTTCATTATACCCCATTAATGCCTGGCAGATCAAGGATATAGTTGATGCTGTGGTAATAAAAGTTTTCCTAACCACTGTTTACCTTGATCTTTTTTGTAATGCAGAATGGTCTTATGGTCTATGACAAAAACTTGGAAGTTCGATTCCCTGCTCTGCCACTTCCTGGTTTTACTTAACAGTAACTAATAAGAACACAGTGACCAAAGTTTATTAGTGATTACTGGGAATGGATAGGAGAAAGGGGTAAAAAAAAGGACTCATTGCTTAGGGGAAACTGAGCTTCTGTTAAGGGTGATAGAAATATTTGCAAACAGCTAATGGTGGTGGTTGAACAACATGATAAACATGATTAATGTCATTGAGTTGTACATATGAGGAACGTTAAATTTGCAAATGTTTTGTTACATGTATATTTGTCAGAGAAAAAAATTAAAAAAGATTTTAAATGGTCATTCAGAGAAATTCAAAATGAAGATGAGATGTCACTGCATACCCACAAGAATGGCTAAAATTAAAAACACTGACAGCACTAGATGTTGGTGAAGATGTGGAGGAACTGAAACTGTCACTGCTGGTATGAATGTGAAATGGTGCAAACACTTTTCAAAACAGCTCAGCAGTTTCTTAGAAAGCAGTAGCTGGGGATAAACGAAAAGTCACCTACAAAAGAGAGTCAATAAGAATAAGCTCGGACTATTCAGCAGAAACCATGCAGGCAAGAAGGCAATGGGATGATGTATATAAAAACTGGAAGGAAAAAATTGCCAGCTAAGTATCATATATCCAGCAAAACTATTTCTCAAATATGAAGGTGATATTAGGACATTTCCAGATAAAAAGAAGTTTAGGGAATTTGTAAAAACCAAACTAAAACTACAAGAAATACTAAAGGGAGTTCTCTGGTTAGAAAATCAATGATACCGGGTGTAAACCCAAGACTAGAACACTGGACAGAGCAATCAGAAGTCAACCCAGGCAGGGAAAACACAAAAATAAATCAAGATTAAAAAAATTTCAAAAAAGGAAAAGTAAAAGAAGACAACATTAAAACAATAAAGAGGGACTAAGAAATGTAGTCATAGATCTTTCATATGGAAAAGACAAGGCAATACAAAGAAATAAAAGTTAGGTTTAAATTTAGAAAAATAGAGGTAAATAATAAGTAACCAAAAAGGACAGAAACTATCCTGCACATCAAAACAAATAAATAAATAAATAAATAAATAAATAAATAAATAAATAAATAAATAAATAAATAAATAAATAAATAAATAAATAAATAAATAAGATAAAGAAAAAATAAAGACTCAGCAGAAAAAAATCAACAATAACTAATATGAGGAAAAGACAATATATAAAGATAATCTACTCAGCATGAAAAATTACGTGGGAAAAAACTGTCAACACACAAAAAAAAACATCAAAATGATAGCACTAAATTCATACCTATCCATAATTAAGCTAAATGTAAATGGACTAAATGCACCAATAAAGAGACACAGGGTGGCAGAATGTATTAAAAAACATGATCCGTCTATGTGCTGCCTACAAGAGACGACTCTTAGAGATACAAACAAAAACTCAAAGGATGGAAAAAATATATCAAGCAAACAACAATCAAAAAAGAGCAGGAGTGGCAATATTAATTTCCAACAAAATAGACTTTAAAGTTACATCCAACAAAAAGGGGAAGGAAGGACACTATATAATGATTAAAGGGACAATACACCAAGAAGATATAACCATATTAAATATTTATGCACCCAATGACAGGGCTGCAAGATACATAAAACAAACTCTACCAGCATTGAAAAGTGAGATAGACAGCTCCACAATAATAGTAGGAGACTATGACATACCACTTTTCGTGAAGGACAGGACATCCAGAATGAAGCTCAATAAAGACACAGAACATCTAAATGCCACAATCAACCAACTTGACCTCATAGACATATACAGAACACTCCACCCAACAGCTGCAAAGTATACTTTCTTTTCTAGCGCACATGGAACATTCTCAAGAATAGACCACATATTAGGTCACAAAGCAAACCTTAGCAGAATCCAAAACATTGACGTATTATAAAGTATCTTCTGTAACTGTAAGGCCATAAAAGTAGAAAATCGATAACAGAAAAGCAGGGAAAAGAAATCAAACACTTGGAAACTGAATAATACCCTGCTCAAAAAAGACTGGATTATAGAAGATGTTAAGGATGGAATAAAGAAGTTCATCAAATCCAAAAAGAATGAGAACACTTCCTATCAGAACCTTTTGGACACAGTGAAAGCAGTGCTCAGAGGTCAATTTATATCAATAAATGTACACATACAAAAAGAAGAAACGGCCAAAATGAAAGAAGTATCCCTACAACTTGAACAAATAGGAAGAGAGCAACAAAAGAAACCCTCAGGCATCAGAATAAAACAAATGATAAAACTTACAGCAGAACTAAATCAAACAGAAAAACAATTGACAGAATTAACAAGACCAAAAGCTGGTTCGTTGAAAAAATCACCAAAGTTGATAAACCACTGCCCAAACTGACAAAAGAAAAAAGGAGAGGAAGCAAATAACCCGAAAATGAAATGAAATGGGCGATATTACAACAGAATCACCTGAAATTAAAAGAATCATATCAGATTACTTTGAAAAATTGTACTCTAACAAATTTGAAAACCTAGAAGAAATGGATAAAGTCCTAGAAACACACTATCTACCTAAACTAACACAAACAGAGTTAGAACAACTAAGTAGACCAATAACAAAAGAAGAGATTGAAAAGGCAATCAAAAAACTCCCAACAAAAGAAAGCCCTGGCCCAGACAGCTTCTTGCAGAGTTCCAGCAAACTTTCAGAGAAAAGTTAACACTACTACTACTAAAGGTATTTCAGAGCATAGAAAAGGACAGAATGCTCCCAAACTCATTCTATGAAGACAGCATATCCCTAATACCCAAAACAGGTAAAGACACCACAGAAAAAGAAAATTACAGACTGGTATCTCTCATGAACTTAGATAAAAAAATCCTCAACAAAATTCTAAGCAATAAAATTCAACAACATATTAAAAGAAATAATTCACCACGGCCTAGTAGGATTCATACCAGGTATGCAGGGATGGTTCCACATTAGAAAAACAATTAAACCATCACATAAATGAAACAAAAGACAAGAATCATGATTTTATCAATTGATGCAGAAAAGGCATTTGACAAAGTTTAACACCTATTCATGATAAAAACTCTCAGCAAAATAGGAATAGAAGGAAAATTCCTCAACACAATAAAGGGCATTTACACAAAGCCAACAGCCAACATCATCCTAAATGGAGAGAGCCTGAAAGAATTCCCCTTGAGATCAGGAACCAGACAAGAATGCCCTTTATCACCGCTCTTATTCAACATTGTGCTGGAGGTCCTAGCCAGAGCAATTAGGCTAGATAAAGAAATAAAGGGGGGGTCAAGATGGCTGACAAGGTAGAAGCTACCACGGATCCCTCTTGTAACAAAGACTCGGAAAAACAAGTGAATTGATCACATACATGACAATGTATGAACCCTGACCATCAAACACAGAACTAAAGAGTTGACCTGAGTGACAGGGGAGTGAAAAGCCGCACCCTGAAGCAGCGACCGCTTCTGAAACCAGCATACCGATCCACAGTCTTGAGCCCTCGGGGTTCCCTGGTGCCAGAGAGGTGGGGCTGATTGTGGCTTACTGAGACAGGGTAAGCAAGGGACACAGCCCTAACCCCAACCCCTGGCGGGGGGGCCTTGGTAGAAACTCAGCCAGCACAAGCAGGCTGCACGCTGACATGGCTGACAAGAGCGGTGACAGTTTTCGGAGCCTGGAGCCAGCATCCCAGTCAGAAAGCCTTGGTGCCAGACTTTGGACTAAGTGCAGAGGAGCTGAGCACGGCTTCCTGAGACGGCAAAAGCATAGGAAGCAGCCCTAGACCCCTCAAGTAACCTTGGGGAAAACCCAGCCAGAGCATGCAGGCTGCACAACAATGTGGCTGACAGGAGAAAAAATCACCAGGAAGCAGCGACTGCTTTTGGAGCCTGGTGTGCAGTGTCCCAGGCAGAAAACCTTGGCACTGGGCTTTGGACTAGGAGCTTGGAGCAGCTGATCATGGTTTCCTGAGATGGTGCAAGCAGGGGACGCAGGCCTGACCCTCAGGGGCAATCTCAATCTAGCCAGCCCACACAGGCTACACGCCTCTGGAATCCCAGATAAAACAGTCATCACCAAGCAAGATAAGTAACTTTGTCTCTATTGCCCTACTCTACTCTCCTATCTACCTGATCCCTCCCCTCCCTGCCACAGACGGCTTCATTAACATTGGAATTTCCTCGGCCAGGGACTGAAGTGCTCTGTGTGTTTTTTTTTTTTTTTTTTCCCCGTAACTCATTCTTCTGGCCTGAGGGAAGAAGCAACTAAAAACCCAGGGGAAAAAAATCCTTCCCTGACTTCCCTAAACTGGAATGAAAATACAGAACCAGCTCAAGCCAAACATATGAGATCCACAGTCTTGGCTTTCATCCCTACAGGGAACAAGTGGCTATTATAATGCAAAGGCGATTCTGATAGAGATCTGACTGTAATTGTTTTAGTGAAGCAGTGCAAAAATGAGTTTTTGAGGTCTGATACCTCTCTACCCATTAAACAGAGCCTTCAGTGATCCATAGCAGGGAATTGAGGGCTGAAGCTCCAATCAAAACACCTAGCCACCTGCTAAAGGGGTCTGAGGATAGTGACTCCTACCTCACTGGCTCTTGTGGGAAGGTTGTCAGCATCCTGTCCTCCTTGGGGTGTGACCTCTTGCTGCTACTATAATCTGGTGCACACAACTATCACAACTACTCCTCTAAGTTAATAAAAAAAAATGCCAGTTTATACCACACACTTGGTGACCCAAAATCTGAACACCTAAGCTGTGAATAGACTATTAAGCTTATATATCTGGTAACAGCTCAAAGAAGCTGGTAATAGGACATAAGTGATTCAAACGCTACAACAATCAGGACAGCGCAATCTAGTAGCCCGTCTGGGTATATTGAAACAAAACAAGAAGATATGACTCAATGAGCAAGTATAAAATAAATCATTACAATATCTTATAGATGGCTCGGAGACTGCAGCCAATATCAAACCACATAAAGAAGCAGACCATGATTGCTTCTACAAATCCCCAAATTAAAGAATCAAAATATTTCCCAAATGAAGATACAATCCTGGAATTGCCAGATGCAGAATATAAAAAACTAATATAAAAAATGCCTCAAGACATCAGGGATGAACACAGAAATGAAACAAGGCAATCTACAGAAAAAGCCAAGGAACACACTGATAAAGCAGTTGAAGAACTCAAAAAGATTATTCAAGAACATAGTGGAAAAATTAATAAGCTGCATGAATCCATAGAGACAGAGCATTCAGAAATCCAAAAGACTAACAATAAAATTACAGAATAAGACAACTCAATAGGAAGTCAGAGGAGCACAATCAAGGAATTGGAATGCAGAGTGGGGGAGTTGGAGGATAAGACAATTAACACCAATATAAACACCAATATAGTTGAAGAAAAATCAGATAAAAGAATTAAAAAAAATGCAGAAACCCTAAGAATCATGTAGAACTCTATCAAGAAGAATAACTTGCCTGTGATTGGAGTTCCAGAACAGAGAGTGATAACAGAAAATACAGAGAGAATAGTTGAAGATCTGTTGGCAGAAAACTTCCCTGACATTGTGAAAGACGAAAGGATATCAATCCAAGATGCTCATCAAACCCCTTACAAGACTGATCCAAAAAGAAAATCACCAAGGTATATTATCATCAAACTTTCTAAAAGCAAAGACAAAGAGAAAATTTTAAAAGCAGCCAGGGATAAAACAAAGGTCTCCTATAAAGGAGAATCAATAAGAATAAGTTCAGACTACTCAGCAGAAACCATGCAGGCAAGAAGGCAATGGGATAACATATATAGAACACTGAAGGAGAAAAACTGCCTACCAAGGATCATATATCCAGCAAAACTCTCTCTCAAATATGAAGGTGAAATTAAAACATTTACAGATCAACACAAGCTTAGAGAATTTGCAAAAACCAAACCAAAGCTACAAGAATTACTGAAGGAAATTCTTTGGTCAGAAAATCAATAATATCAGATAGCAACACAACACAAGGTCACAGAACAGAACATCCTGGTATCAACTCAAATAGGGAAATCACAAAAACAAATTAAGATTAATTTTAAAAAGAAAAAAATGCTCCAAACAAGGAATCATTGATGTCATTATGTAAAATATTACTATAATCAAAAAAGAGGGACTGAATACAGGAGGCATAGATCTTCCATATGGAGAGGAAAACAAGGAGATATAGAACAACACAAGTTAGCTTTTTACTTAGAAAAATAGGGGAAAGTATTAAGGTAACCAAAAAGAGGTCTAACAATTCCATGTTTCAAAATAAAAACCAAGAAAAACATAACAACTCAGCAAGAATAAATTCAACTACAATGAAAATGAGGAACACACAATTTACAAAGAAAAACTTCTCAGCACAAAAAAGTAAGTGGAAAAATGAAATTGTCAACAAAACACACAAAAAGGTGTCAAAATGATGGCACTAAATTCTTAAAAAAAATTTTTTTTTTTTTTTATGACTTATCTATAATTAAGCTGAATGTAAATGGTCTAAATGCACCAATAAAAAGACAGAGAGTCTCAGACTGGATAAAAAAACACCATCCATGTATATACTGCCTACAAGAGACACGCCTTAGCCTTAGAGACACAAACTAAAACTCAAAGGATGGAAAAAAAATATATCAAGCAAACAACAATCAAAAAAGAGCAGGAGCGGCAATATTAATTTCTGACAAAATAGACTTCAAAGTTAAATCCACCCCAGAGGATAAAGAAGAACACTACATAATGATTAAAGGGACAATTTACCAGGAAGATATAACCATATTAAACATTTATGCACCCAATGACAGGGCCACAAGATACATAAAACAAACTTTAACAGAATTGAAAAGTGAGATAGACACCTCCACGATTATAGTAGGAGACTTCAACACACCACTTTCGGAGAAGGACACGGCTTCCAGTAAGAAGCTCAATAGAGACACGGAAGACCTAATTACAACAATCAACCAACTTGACCTCATAGACTTATACAGAACACTCCACCCAAAGACTGCAAAGTATACTTTTTTTCTAGTGCAGACAGAACATTCTCTAGAATAGATCACATATTAGATCATAAAATAAACCTTTGCAGAATCCAAAACATCAAAATATTACAAAGCACCTTCTCAGACCATAAGGTCATAAAAGTGGGAATCAAAAACAGAAAAATGTAATCCACCATGTAAATAAAAGAAAAGACAAAAACCATGTGATCTTATCAATTGATGCAGAAAAGGCATTTGACAAAGTCCAGCACCCATTCATGATAAAAACTCTCAGCAAAATAGGAATTGAAGGAAAATTCCTCAACACAATAAAGGATATTTATACAAAACCAATGGCCAACATCATCCTAAATGGAGAGAGCATGAAAGCATTTCCCCTGAGATTAGGAACCAGACAAGGATGCCCTTTATCACCACTCTTATTCAACATTGTGCTGGATGTCCTAGCCAGAGCAATTAGGCTAGACGAAGAAATAAAGGGCATCCGGATTGGCAAGGAAGAAGTAAAATTATCTCTATTTGCAGATGACATGGTCTTATACACAGAAAACCCTAAGGAACCGTCCAGAAGACTACTGAAACTAATAGAAGTGTTTGGCAGAGCTTCAGGTTACAAGATAAACATACAAAAATCACTTGGATTCCTCTACATCAACAAAAAGAACATTGAAGAGGAAAGCACCAAATCAATACCATTCACAGTAGCCCCCAAGAAGATAAAATACTTAAGAATAAATCTTACCAAAGATGTAAAAGACCTATACAAAGAAGACTACAAAGTACTACTGCAAGAAACCAAAAGGGACCTACATAAGTGGAAAAGCATACCTTGCTCATGGATAGGAAGACTTAACATTGTAAAAATGTCTATTCTACCAAAAGCCATCAATATATACAAAGCACTTCCAGCCCATATTCCAACAACATTTTTTAATGTGATGGAGAAACAAATCACCAACTTCATATGGAAGGGAAAAAGCCCTGGATAAGTAAGGCATTACTGAAAAAGAAGAAGAAAGTGGGAGACCTCACTCTACCTGATTTTAGAACATATAATACAGCCACAATAGTCAAAACAGCCTGGTACTGGTACAACAACAGACACATAGACCAATGGAACAGAATTGAGAACCCAGATATAAACCCGTGCACATATGAGCTGCTGATATTGGAGAAAGGCCCAATGTCAGTCATTTGGGGAAAAGATAGTCTTTTTAACAAATGGTGGTGGCATAACTGGATATCCGTCTGCAAAAAAAATGAAACAGGATCCATACCTCACACCATACATAAAAACTAACTCCAAATGGATCAAAGACCTAAACATAAAGACTAAAATGATAAAGACCACGGAAGAAAAAATAGGGACAACGTTAGGAGCCCTAATACAAGGCATAAACAGAATACAAAACATTACTAAAAATGATGAAGAGAAACCAGAACTGGGAGCTCCTAAAAATCAAACACCTATGCTTATCTGAAGACTTCACCAAAAGAGTAAAAAGACCACCTACAGACCGGGAAAAAATTTTCAGCTATGACAACTCCAGCCAGTGCCTGATCTGTACAATCTGTATGATTCTGTTAAGACCCAACCACAAAAAGCAAACAACCAAATTAAAAATTGGGCAAAGGATATGAACACGTACTTCACTAAGGAAGATATGCAGGCGGCTAACAGATACATGAGAAAATGCTCTCGATCATTAGCCATTAGAGAAATGCAAATTAAAACTTTGATGAGATTCCATCTCACTCCAACAAGGCTGGCATTAATCCAAAAGACACAAAATAATAAATGTTGGAGAGGCTGTGGAGAGATTGGAACACTTATACACTGCTGGTGGGAATGTAAAATGGTAAAACCACTTTGGAAATTGATCCGGCATTTCCTTAAAAAGCTAGAAATAGAACTACTATACCAGCCAGCAATCCCACTCCTCAGAATATATCCTAGAGAAATAAGAGCCTTTACACAAACAGATATATGGATACCCATGTTTATTGCAGCACTGTTTACAAGAGCAAAAAGCTGGAAGCAACCAAGGTGTCCATGAACGGATGAATGGATAAATAAATTATGGTATATTCACACAATGGAATACTACCCATCGATAAAGAACAATGGTGAATCTGTGAAACATTTCATAACATGGAGGAACCTGGAAGGCATTATCCTGAGTGAAATTAGTGAGATGCAAGAGGACAAATATTGTATAAGACCACTATTATAAGTTTTTGAGAAATAGTTTAAATTGAGAGGAAAACATTCTTTTGTGGTTATGAGGGGGGAGGGAGGAGGGCGGGAGAGGGTTATTTACTGATTAGATAGTACATAAGAACTACTTTAGGTGAAGGGAAGGACAACACTCAATAGAGGGGAGGTCAGCACAACTGGACTGGATCAAAAGCAAAGACGTTTCCTGAATAAACTGAATACTTTGAAGGTCAGCGGAGCGAGGGTGGGGGTTTGGGGACTGCGGCTTCAGGGGACATCTAAGTCAATTGGCAAAATAAATTCTACTAAGAAAACAATCTGCATCCCACTTTGAAGTGTGATGTCTGGGGTCTTAAACACTAACAAGAGGCCATCTAAGATGCACCAATTTGTCTCAACCTACCTGGTTCTAAGAAGAATGAAGAACACCAAGGTCACAAGGTAATTATGAGCACAGGAGACAGAAAAGGCCACATGAACTACAGACTACATCATCCTGAGACCAGAAGAACTAGATGGTGTCCAGGCACAACCGATGACTGCCCTGACAGGGAGCACAACAGAGAACCCCTGAGGGAGCAGGAGAACAATGGGATGCAGACCCCAAATTCTCATAAAAAGGCCAGGCTTAGTGGTCTGAATATGACTAGAAGAATCCTGGTGGTCATGGTCCCCAAACCTTCTGTTGGCCCAGGACAGGATCCATTCTGTAGCCAACTCAGCAGACATGGATTGGACTGGACAATGGGTTGGAGAGAGATGCTGATGAGGATTGAGGTACTTGCATCAGTTGGACACTTGAGACTATGTTGGCATCTCCTGTCTGGAGGGGAGATGGGCGGGTAGAGGGGGTTAGAAACTGGCAAAACGGTCAGGAAAGGAGAGGCTGGAAGGAGGGAGCGGGCTGACTCATTAGGGGGAGAGAAAGTGGGAGTATGTAGTAACGTGCACATAAGTTTATATGTGAGAGACTGACTTAATTTGTAAACTTTCACTTAAAGCACAATAAAATTATTTGAAAAAGAAATAAAAAGCATCCAGATTGGCAAGGAAGAAGTAAAATTCTCTCTATTTGCAGATGACATGATCTTATTCACAGAAAACCCTAAGGAATCCTCAAGAAAACTACTGAAACTAATAGAAGAGTTCAGCAGAGTAATGGGATACAAGATAAACATACAAAAATCAGTTGTATTCCTCTACAGCAACAAAAAGAACATTGAAGAGAAATCACTACATCAATACCATTTACAGTAGCCCCCAAGAAAATAAAATACTTAGGAATAGATCTTAGTAGAGTTGTAGGAGACTTATACAAAGAAAGCTACAACACACTTCTATAAGAAACCAAAAGAGACCTACATAAGTGGAAAGATATACCTTGCTCATGGATAGGAAGACTTAGCAGTGTAAAAATGTCTAATCTACCAAAAGCGATCTGTAGATTTAATGCAATTCCAATCTAAATTCCAAGGACATTTTTTAATGAGATGGAGAAACAAACCACCTACTTCATATAGAAGGAAAAGAGGCCCTGGATAAGTAAACCATTACTGAAAAAGAAGAACAAAGTGGAAGACCTTGCTCTACCTGATTTTAGAACCTATTATACCACCACAGTAGTCAAAACAGCCTGGTACTGGTACAACAACAGATACATAGGCCAATGGAACAGAATTGAGAATCCAGACATAAATCCATCCATGTATGAGCAATTGATATTTGACAAAGGCCCCAAATCAGCTAAAAGGGGAAAAGACAGTCTTTTTAACAAATGGTGCTAGCATAATGGATATCCATCTTCAAAAAAATGAAACAAGACCCATGTGTCACACCATGCACAAAAACGAGCTCAAAATGGATCAAAGACCTAAATATGAAATCTAAAATGATAAAGATCATGGAAGAAAAAAATAGGGAAAACGTTAGGAGCGCTAATACATGGCACAAATACTTTGCAAAACATTACTAACAATGTAGAAGGAAAACTAGAAATCAAACACCTATGCTTATCTAAAGACTTCACCAAAACAGTAAAAAGATTACCTACACTGGGTAAAAGGTTTTAGCTAATGCATTTCTGATCAGTGCCTGAGCTCTAAAACCTACATGATACTGCAAAAACTCAACTACAAAAAGACAAATAACCCAATTAAAAAATGGGCAAAAGATATGAACAGACACTTCACTTAGGAAGATATTCAGGTAGCTAACAGATAAATGAGGAAATGCTCAGGATCATTAGCCATTAGACAAAGGCAAATGAAAACTACAGTGAGATTCCATCTCACTCCAACAAGGCTGGCATTAATCCAAAAACACAACATAATAAATGTTGAAGAGGTTGTGGAGAGACTGGAACACTTACACACTGCTGGTGGGAATGTAAAATGGTACAACCACTTTGGAAATCGATTTGGCGTGTCCTTAAAAAGCTAGAATTAGAACTACTTTACAATCCAGCAATCCCACTCCTTGGAATATATCCTAGAGAAATAAGAGCCTTTATAAGAACAGTTATATGCACACTCATGTTCATTGCAGCACTGTTTACAATAGCAAAAAGATGGAAGCAACCAAGGTGCCCATCAATGGATGAATGGATAAATTAATTATGGTATATTCACACAATGGAATACTACATATTGTTAAAGAACAGTGATGAACCTGTGAAATGTTTCATAACATGGAGGAATCTGAAAGGCATTATGCTGAGTGAAATTAGCCAGTTGCAAAAGGACAAATATTGTATAAAACCACTATAATAAGAACTTGAGAAAGAGTTTAAACAGAGAAGAAAATATTCTTTGATGGTTAAGAGAGGTGGGAGGGAGGGAGGGCGGGAGCCAGGTATTCACTAATTAAACATTAGGTAAGAACTACTTTAAAAAGTGAAGGGAAATACAACATACAATACATGCGAGGTCAGCACAACTGAACTAAACAAAAAGCAAAGAAGTTTCCTGAATAAACTGCATTCTTCATAGGCCACAGTAGCAGGGGCAGGAGTTTGGGGATGATGGTTTCAGGGGACATCTAAGTCAATTGGCATAATAAAATCTATTAAGAAAACATTCTTCACCCCACTTTGAAGAGTGACGCCTGGGGTCTTAAACCCTAGGAAGTTGCCATCTACGATGCATCAATTGGTCTCAACCCACCTGGACCAAAGGAGAATGAGGAACATCAAGGACATAAGGTAATCACGAGCCCAAGAGACAGAAAGGGCCACATAAACCAGAGACTACCTCAGCCTGAGACCAAAAGAACTAGATGGTGCCTCACTACAACTGATGACTGCCCTGACAGGGAACACAACAGAGAACACCTGAGGGAGAAGGAGAGAAGTGGGATGCAGACCCCAAATTCTCATAAAAAGACCAGACTTAATGTTCTGACTGAGACTAGAAAGACCCCAGCCGTCATGGCCCCCAGAAATTCTGTTAGCCCAGGACAAGAACCATTCCCAAAGCCAACTCTTCAGACAGGGATTGGACTGGACAAAGGGATAGAAAAAGATGCTGGTGAAGGATGAGGTTCTCGTATCCAGAGGACACTTGAGATTATGTTGGCATCTCCTATCTGGAGGGGAGATGAGAGGGTAGTTAATTTCACTGATATAGTGGTGGGTGAGAATATGTTTAAGTTTGCAGCAGACTTTTTGAACTGAAAGAATTGTGTCTGTCTTGTGTGCTATGGGGTAGAGTCTAAGTTGTATCTGGTCCTGTGCATGTGCAGTGCTTGGGTGTGTGTAAATGAGAGTGGGCCAGAGTTAGAAACTGTCATTACCGGTGTGTTGTGTGGTAAACACTGGGTATACGTAAAATACTTATGGTGATTGTGCTTGTGGGATCTAGGAAGTGCCATATCTAGAGCACACCTATGTGTTGTCTTGCCTTGATGCTACTTTGAGCACAATGAGAGTACAATGAGATCTGATGTGGTGGTACCAATTCTAAAGAAATAAAAATCTTTGGCTAGACTCTAACCGGTGCTCCGAGAGGCGTTGAGGAGGTATGCTGGCATGTGCCATTTGGATTAGCAGTTGCTCATGCTGTTTCCAATTTTCTTTAATAGTATACAGTGGAATTGCTTTAAAAATATCATGACCCTGCTGTAGAAAAGGAAGATACTTTATGACACATTCACTCCCTAAATTGCATTAGTCAAATCTTTTTCTCCAATGGGTTCCAATCATATGAAAGTCAGTGTCAGCACCTTTTCACCCACCGAGGAACTTTAAGTAGATTTACGTTTTTATTCACCTCTTCACCTAACCTACCACCAAATCTGCCCGGTTCTTTTAATTTTACTTTCTAATAAAAAGAATAATAATTCAGGGTGTAATAGGGGGAAAAAGTCCACCTAACACTATGTTCCAGGCATTTGCTCAGTGCTTTGCAAGTATTATTTTATTAAAGTTAATAGCAAGTCTAAAATTGGTACTACTATTGAGCACAGTGGTTAAGAGCTAAGGCTGTTAACCAAAAAGTCAGCGGTCTGAATCCACCAGGCGCTCCTTGGAAACTACCGGGCAGTTCTACTCTGTCCTATAGGATCTCTGTGAGTCAGAATTGACTCGATGGCAACAGGTTTGGTTTTGGTTTGGGTTAAATTTTCAGCTGCTCACTGAAAGATTGGCTGTTAGAACACACCCAGCAGCTCCAGAGGCCAAAAGACCTGGTGATCTGCTCGCATAGAGATTATAGCCTGGGAAACTCCAAGGGGCCATTCTACTCTGCCCCATAAGGTCACTATGAGTTGAAATTGACTCAATGGCACACAACAGCAACATTGTCCCAATTTAGTCCCTGGGTGGCACAAACAGTTAAGCTCTTGATTACTAACCCCAAGGTTGGAGATTCAAGCCTACCCAGAGGTGCCTTGGAAGAAAGTCCTGGCAATCTGCTTCCAAAAGCTTCCACCTTGGAAACCTTCCAGAGAGCGCAGTCTCTCTGTCTCTCTGTGTGTGTCTCAGGATGCTTATATATTATGAGAGAGTAGTGAATAATTAGCTTTAGAAAACGCATTCTAGCTAGAATAAAGAGGAAGAAATCAGTCCAAAGTAAATAAAAGACACAGTGGGAGCTATGGTGGTGCAGTGGTTAAGAGCTATGGTTGCTAACCAAAAGGTTGGCAGTTTGAATCCATCAGCCACTACTTGGAAACCCTATGAGGCAGTTCTACTCTGTCCTGTTGGGTTGCTACGTGTCAGAATCACCTCGATGGCAACGAGTGTTTTTTGGTTTTGAGACAGTGAGATCACCTTATTTGTTACTAGAAACAATTTTTGTGTGTATGGGTGTGTGTGTGGGGCTGAGCAAGGACTACAACCCACACCCTGTGACTTTCACTGAATACTTCTTAAGTTGCCAAGTGTCCATACACGATCCTATTCAACTCCTTGCTCCTCTCTGACTTTCTGGTTAAGAAGAATGTAATTCTAGAACTCAGTTTTATTTGTATCCCTTCTAACCATTTTGAGCTCAAAGCAACAACAATGTTCCATTCATTTTTGTATCCTTGATGGCTGACAGAATTCTCAGGACAGTGTGTTCAAAAACTGTCCAATTAATATCTATTAATCATAATCTCAAATTGGATAAACTAGGTATTATAACGTGTTTTCTTAACCTTCAGGGTATTTTTTTTAAGCGTTTCATTTTTCTCTTTCCTGTATCAGGAATCTCCTTGACCTTTTCTCCTTTATTTCCGTGTTTGTATGCCTATTTGTCAAAAATTCAGAGATTTTTTTGAAAATAATATTCACCTGGGATATTTTATATTGCAGTATTATTATTGGATCATAGACTAGAATCTTTTCAATCATTTTTCTCATTAGCAGAGCTAAGTTCATGTATCATAAACTATGACTCCTTAAATTATGACAAATGTTCACAAGTGCAGACACCATTGAGGAGGAGGATTTAGGAGTCTCTCAAATCTAATAAAGTTCAGTACTTATTGTTTTCTTACGTGTATATATATATGCACACACACAGAGAACATTGATGTCATTGAAGGCTGAGAGACAAAGACCTAATTACAGACCAATGGAAATTTCTCATCAATTAGGACTGAAATTTCAATTTCTAAAGCTTTTTCTCCAATATATTCTTTTCTATAAAAATAGAATAACACAACACAAACCGTAAAACATCCACAGTTGTGTTTTCAGTAATACAAAATTCATGAAATATTAACAGGTGTATTTTCAGGAACATGAAATTTTCACCCTAGAGTCTGCCAAAAAAATCTCTGAATTTTAGACAAATTGGAATAGAAACATGGAAATGAAGGAGACAGGGTCAAGGGGATTCCTGATAGAGGAATGAGAAAAATGAAATCCTTAAAAAAATACTCCGAAGGTTAAAAAAACAAGTCTCAATACCTAGTTTATCCAATTTGAGGTTGTAATTAATAGATATGAATTGCAGCCCAATCATATATTTAAAAAAACCCATTGCCATGGAGTTGATTTTAACTCATAGCGACTCTATAGAACGGAGCATAACTGCCTCATAGGGTTTCCACGGAGCACCTGGTGGATTTGAACTGCTGACATGTTGGTTAGCAGCCATAGCACTTAACCCCTACACCACCAGGGTTTCCATGCATACATTACCCACCCACTTACTCATAAATCATCATACTGTAGGAATGTAGAAATTCAATTCCTGCTGTCCTTATCATCACCCTTTCTTCAGTAATCTCTGGATTCCTTGCTTGATCTCCTGGGTTCGCACTCCATAAACAATGGGGTTGAGGGCTGCAGGAATGACATGGTGGAGGACATTAAGCAAGACTGGCACATCAGGGGAGACCTTCTTCTTAGCCACGTGAGTGAGGACCAAGACCAGGAGGATGGTGCTAAAGAAGAGGATAAGGATGAAGTGGGAGCCACACGTGCTTAGGGCCTTGGCCACAGCACTCTCTGTCTTGAGTCTCAGCACAGCTCGCAGTATAAAAACATAGGAGAGGAAGATGAGGAGGAGGTCAGATCCTAGCAGGGTCCAGCCCACAGCAAATTGGTAGTGGCGATTGATGGTGACATCATCACAGGAGAGCCTTGAGACAGACATATTGGCGCAGATGCAGTTCTCAATGACATTTCTGCCACAGTAGTAGAGTCTTGCTGAGAGAATGGGAATGGGCAAAGTCATAAAGATATTCCTGGCCAAAATAAAAATGGCATCCTTGATCACAAATTGGTCAGTGATAATGGATGCGTACCGAAGCGGGTGGCAAATGGCCACGTAACGGTCATAGGCCATGACCATGAATGTGCAGGACTCCATGGCCAGGAAGCAATTCATGATGTACATCTGGAGGAAGCAGGCAGAGAAGCTGATGGACCTGAAGTCAAACCAGAAAATGGCCAGGACCTTGGGAATAACAGTGAGACAGAGCACAATGTCCAGTAGGGAGAGGAAGCTAAGCAAGTAGTACATGGGCTCATGCAGGGAGGTCTCCAGTCGAATGGTGATCAGGAGGGTAGCATTGGCCCCCATGGCCAGGAAGAAGAGAAGGCTGAGGGGCAGGGGCAGCCAGAGCTGCCAGCTGGAGGACCTGATGAAACAATTTAAGAGGAAGTCTGAAACCTCAAAGGAGATGGTGCCATTTTGCTGAGCTGCCATATTGTCATATGTTTCCACAGTTTTCTTGATCTATAAAATTAAGATAAAAATTAGCTACCGACTCAAGCAAGACACATGAAGATAGAAGAATGTTTCTTACCTGGGGGCACCTTGTGGATTCCAGCAGGTTACACAGAACAAGTAAAATTACGTGCTTATTCTTTATGCCATGCTACAGGGATATTTCTATCATTTTAAACAGTAAAGAGGACTGAGGTAATATGATTTGTTTACACATACTATTTGTTTAATATTTATTTTTGATAGAATTGTTAGGTCTTCATAGAAACTAAAGATGGAGAAAATTAATTAGCTAGAATATGAATAACAAGTGCAGAAGTTTCTTTCAGAGTTTGCAAACATGGAAGCATAACTCTGACATATTAGGAATCACTTAGCTCAGAGGAATCTGTTAGTAGATTGTAAACTCAATTAAATAATCAATAGGTTAAAATAGAAAAGCAAATTTGTACAGTATAGAAATTATCAGAGTACTCACTAGTATAAAGGTTAAGTATTGTTTGATGAGGCTTTGTTTTCAATTACGTGTGTGTGTTTATGTATACATATATAATGTGCTTATTGGTTTGTATACAAATTGAATTTATCATACATCTCATCAGAAAAGTTTGAAAAGCATTCACTTCTTTGATAACGAAGGTTAAATATAATTTTACTATCATTTTATTTGTTTTACACATAAATACACACTCAAAAATTAATAATATCTTTTAAGAAAAGACTTTAAAATGGGATCATTGTGTTGCTTTGCAGTCATCCACAGGATAGTTGAAAGTTATATAAATGAATTTGAAGAACAAGAACTAAGAAGATTTTTGTAACAGGCAAGTCTCCAAATTTGTACTTAAAAATTTCTTCTCTGTTTTCTTTTTAATGACCACATAGGCTGCCATATCTGCAATTTAACCATTAACATAAACTCAGATAACTAGCAGAGACCCAAAGAAAAGTCCCTAGTCCCCATGTCATTTTATGGCCTTTTGGCTGTATTTATTTTGCTTTAGTTAGAGATCTTATAAAATTATCACAGAAAATGAATTTCCATTTTTGTCTAAAAAGTAGTTTTTATTTGGCAGGTATTCTTTTCCTGCTTATTTCTTAGATCTTCATATTTATAAGATTCCTAACTTTTAGAAGAAGCATTCTTCTTTAAAAGAAGAATGAACCATTCCACGTAGCTATGAAGAAGCAATCCTTGACATTAATCCAGATGAAAAGTTGGTTCTTCTTATTGCAGTAGTGTGGGGATGATGAAGTCCTTCTTTAATATCCTTCTATCCCCTTTCCAGGAGCTCTGGTGGCACAGTGGTTAAGTGCTCGGCTGCTAACCAAAAGGTTGACTCTTCACACCCACCAGCCCCTCCCCAGGAAAAAGACGTGGCAATCTACTTCTGTAAAGATTACAGCCTTGGAAACCCTACAGGGGCAGTTCTACTCTGTCCTAAGGGGTCCCTGAGTCAGAGTCAGCTTCCTGGAAAAGGGCAGCTAGTATCCCCTTTCTATTTCCTTTTTTTATTTGAATATAATGACCCAAGTTCACACACCCCACCCACCAGATTTTAGTTCAATGTTGCCATTGTTCTCTTGTGATGATCTTTCCCCCTGGCATTCTGATAGATGTGTGGGTTACAAAATTGAATAAGCAACTGTCCTCATTATCAAAGCAGTAAAACCAAAATCTCCCTGGAAATGATGGATAATAATAAGAACCAACGATAACCAGCAATGACGGGGTCATGCATAGAGTATTATGAGAATGTGAGAGAGTACTTGGTGTATGTCAAAAAAATAAAAAAAAGAAATACTTGTTGCCGTCCAGCTCATGCCAACTCATAGCGACCCCGCAGGCCAGAGTAGAACTGTCCCATAGGGTTTTCAAGGAGCGGCTGGTGGATCCAAGCTGCCAGCCTTTTGGTTAACAGCAGAGCTCTCAGCCACTGCACCACCAGTGCTTGGTGTATAGGCTGGAGATAAAGAATTGTGAATAAAATGATGTGATAACTGCATTATATTAAAGGTAAAGGATTCAGAGTTTCCTCTCTCGCTGAATTTTGAAAGAGAGTCCAAAGAAGACCACGATTTGGTGAAAGATATAGGTCAAGTCTTCCTGGGGTGGTTCAGTGTAGTCCATTGTACTCAAATACATAGTCAGAGGTCTCTGCTAAGGTGTTTTGTGGGTTTAGAAATTCTTTTTCATCAAGTGTTTAAGTAGTGCCGTTTCTTACTCATTAGGCTAAGAAATTAAAAACAACAACAACAACGAAACTCTTGTCATTAAGTGGATTTCAGCTCGTAGGGCAAGGTAGAACTGCACTATAGCAGTCTGAGTAGCGGTTGGTGGATTCGAACTGCTGACCGTTTGGTTAGCAGCCGAGCTCTTAAACACTGTGCCACCAGGGCCTCAGGCTAACCAATAAAATAGAATATTAGATATTAGTTATTTTGGGGGTTCTTGCTAATTGCTGGGAATGGTGCTCAAATTTTCCAGGGCTTTATCCCACTTAATCATTCATCACCCTGTGAGATATGTTTTATTATCACCATTTTACAAGTAAGGGAACTGAGATCTCAAAACCCAGGTCTTAACCACCCGTATTGTACTTGAGGCTGCTCTCACAGGGAAGGAGGATAGGTATTCCCTACCAGGACTTTTTCTTCACCCCTCATGATCCTCCTTCTCAAAGCAAAGTGTTCTACTAATTCGATGTCTTCCAGAGATGATACCTCCCACCTGATTTATGGAAGAGGTTTTCTCTTGCTAATAGCAGAGTACATTAGTAGTGACTTTGGCACATATGGAATGAATTTTAAACATATTATCATTTATGACACCGAATACTATGAAATAGGGAGGGTAAACTATCTTAACAATTTATTTTTTCATACAAGCAAACTGAGATCCATTGGTGTTATGTGTCTTTTCCACAATTTAACTGATATGGTTCAAATGTGGAAGAAATAATTTCTTCAGACCCAAGGCCAGTGTCTGTATGAATATACTTGCATTCTATGTGATCTAGAAATGCTTCTCTTATCTGGCAATTTGTTTTACACGTTTTTGGGTGTTAATTCTATACCCCATCCCCCATGCCCCCATAATCCTACTGGCAGTTTTCCAGCATCTGGAATCTCTTTTTTCCTTCCACATGCAACTTCTGCTTCTCTTTGCTCATAGAGTCCGATCCCCTCCTTAGCCAACTTTTATGTTTTGTTTCTTCTTACTATTTTCCAGGGTTTGCTCCCTAAGAGACAATCCCCTAAAGGCTCAAGAAAATTCTAAAATTATTTCCATAGTTATATCTTCTGACTTATTTTTCTATTTCATAGCTCCATACTTCTAGCCCCCCAATCTCAGTTTTTCTTTTCTAGTGGTTCTGTGCTTTGCCTTGAAGGAGTGACCCACTGAAAGTGTGAAATTCTGGAACTGGAGAATGTCCTTAAGATAATAACCAATAGAAAATGATTTCTAGTCTTGAGTTGGTGATGGAAGAACCTCTCCATGCCTTGGTAATATGTTCATTCATCTCTGTCTTTCCCTCACTCTTCTCTTTGAGACTTTTCACTTGTAAGTCTGGGGCATGAACTGATAGCAGCTGCTAAGACCAGTACTTGTCACAACTGACCCAGCCCTTATTAGCTTTGTTTGTACCCACAGCATGTACAAACTTCAGGCTGTCTCATTTCAAGCATTCTTTCTAGACATCACTCTTACCTTCAGGTTTTTCTTTTTTTTTTTTTTGCTCATTCCAATCTCTGATTTTATTCTCTTAAAAAAAAATGCATTTAATTCTTATATATATGAGCCTCAGATATCACCATCCTCAAGAAGATTTTCTTCTGTAGGAACTTCAAAGTACTCCTGGAAAGAATTAAGTGTCCCCTGCTTGGAAGCAAGGATAGTCTTGAAATGATCTTTGGAGGGTGCAAATTGAGATACAAGTGTCCATGGGAAAGCCTAGAGGAGGCAGAATGGTTTTTTGTCTCCTATGAAGCATTGGGACAATTATTTGTCACACTAGGATGCGATTTGAGGAGGACAGATGGAAATTATTGCATCTTTTTTCTTCACTTAGTGACTCTTTCTTTCCGCTTCTCTTTTCTCTTTAATGTTCCTACATATTCTTCAGTCCATCATTCATTCAACAAGCATTGAACACATATTCAGCCCTGAGAGTAAAGGTGCTGGGAACACATTTGTTCTTCCCCTCTCCTCTTTCAATCTTGGTTTGCAATCAGAACTCGCTAATAGCAGCACTAGGGCTGAGGACCTAGAGCTGATGGCTTCTGGTTCTATCTAGGCAGAGACTAAGGAAGCCAGGGAAGAAGAAATAGGCAAGTAGAAGGTCAGAAAAGAAAGCAGAGACCCTGCAACCCAAGCCTTTTTACAAGCTGTGGGTTTGGCCCATAACATGTATCCACGGAAGCACCATTTTAAAAAGTGGAAGGTTCTTTTTAAAAGGAAATTCTTATTAATGATTTTCTAACACCATAGAATTTAGACATGCCTGTAAAACATTTCTTCCAAGTACACTCTCAGACATTATTGAGTATATCCAGGGACAGGTAGTTCATTGTTTTTTTGGGCATAATTTTTTCTTTGGGGTGGTACTTGTTGTCGTTGATTCAATTCTGATTCATAGTGACCCTGAAGGACAGAAAAAAACTGCCCCATAAGGTTTCCAAGGACAAACTGGTGGATTTCGACTGCTGAGCTTTTGGTTAGCAACCAAGCTCATAATAGCTGTGCCACCAGGGTTCCTAGTATTTAGAAATTCTTTAGATTGAGCGAAATCTGCTGAGCTTCTTCCTGATCCTCACTGGTCCCCAACTGTATATTTGGTCTCAAGTCTATGAAGTTACATACACTGAGTTTAATTCCTATACCATAATTCATACGTTTTTTTAACTGGTCCCAGGTGATGCATTTTCCAGCTCTCTTACTACACCAGTTAATCTCCCATGGATAAACTCTAGCTTCTCTGCATCCCTGACACTACCAAGCACATGGAAGAGGCCCAAAGAAGAAGGTCCCAGAACACAGGCTGTCATGTGTGCCTCCTGACCCGAGATAAGATGCGATCGCTACCATCTCCACCTCCTTCAGCATCTCAGACTCAGGAATGGAAAGAAACACAGATCTGAACAGAAGAGATAGAGACCTCCTGTCTTCTGGCTAATTTTGGTATGGCACCCCTCCCCCACCCACTCTCTGGGTTCCCTTTCCAGACTTACTTACAGAGGATGTGAAGCTTGGAGTCTGATTCCACTATTCTTGGAGCTCTGGTAAGATTCCTGAAGTACCTGAGGTAGTTATAATCCTGGAGCCTCAGGGACTCTGCCCTCTGGGAACTTCTTCATCTCTACTCACTTGGGCCCAAAGTCAATCATGGGATAGATAGGCAGGCAGGTGGTAGAAGAAAATTATTTTCTTTCTCTCTGAGAGCAAAGGCCCCTGTTAACCCAACCTTAGGAGGTACTACATTGGCTTTGTGTTTTCTAGGCAGTAAGTTGAGTCTCCTGTGTACAGGGATCTCACACACACGTCAGTATATGCTCACACTCATTTGCATATGTATACTCTATACTTTCCAGTGGTGCAATAAGCTCACTAAAAAGTTCTCATGGGTTTGCTGCACATGCTCATTGGATAGGCCAAACCCATGCTATTAAATAGGTTGTTACTGACTTACCATGACTCCTGTCATGGCATTATAATGATAAAAATGAAAGAGAAAACTGAACAAACTATTACTAAGGAAATACAACGTATTTTTCAGTGAGAAAGCTCCTATAGTTATTAGTAACACAGTGAAAGATCTTAAAAATGAGATTTATGTGTAATTGGATATTAGGGAACACGATTTGCTCCTTTATTTTTTATTTTCACTTTGAACCTAATGTGAATTATTCATACTCCTCAAGCCATGGCACACAAGAATCATAAGCTTCTTCAAGGCCTTTGTTTTGCTTTAGTTTTATTTACCTTTCTTCTACATAAACCAACATCATTCTTCTTCCGTTTTCTTTCTGAAAAGCACAAACTCTAGGGTACTTAAAATATATCTTTTTAATTAATCTTCAGGGTGATTGTTGTTGTTGTTAGGTGCCGTCGAGTAAGTTCCAACTCATAGCAACCCTGTGCACAACAGAATGAATCACTGCCCGGTCCTGCGCCATCCTTACAATTGTTCATATGCTTGAGCCCATTGTTGAAGCCACTGTGTCAATCCACGTCGTTGAGGGTCTTCCTCTTTTCTGCTGACTCTGTACTTTGCCAGGCATGATGTCCTTCTCCAGAGACTGATTCCTCCTGGCAACATGACCAAAGTATGTAAGATGCTGTCTCTCCATCCTTGCTTCTAAGTAGCATTCTGGTTGTGCTTCTTCCAAAACAGATTTATTCGTTCTGGCAGTCCATGGCATATTCAATATTCTTCGCCAACACCACAATTCAAAGGCATGAATTCTTCTTTTGTCTTCTTATTCACTGTGCAGCTTTCACATGCATATGATGTGATTGAAAATACCATGGCTTGGGTCAGGTGCACCTTAGTCTTCAGGGTGACATCTTTGCTCTTCGAAACTTTAAAGAGGTCCTTTGCAGCAGATTTACCCAATGCAATGAGTCTTTTGATTTCTTGACTGCTGCTTCCATGGCTGTTGATTGTGGATCCAAGTAAAATGAAATCCTTGACAACTTCAATCTTTTCTCTGTTTCTCATGAAGTTGCTCATTGGTCCAGTTGTGAGGATTTTTGTTTTCTTTATGTTGAGGTGCAATCAATACTGAAGGCTGTGGTCTTTGATCTTCATTAATAAGTGCTTCAGGTCCTCTTCACTTTCAGCAAGCAAGGTTGTGTCATCTGCATAACATAGGTTGTTAATGAGTCTTCCTCCAATCCTGATGCCCCGTTCTTCTTCATATAGTCCAGTTTCTCATATTATTTGCTCATCATACAGATTAAATAGGTATGATGAAAGAATACAACCCTGGTGCACAACTTTTCTGACTTTAAACCAATCAGCATTCCCTTGTTCTATCCGAACAGCTGCCTCTTGATCTATGTAAAGGTTCCTCATGAGCACAATTAAGTGTTCTGGAATTCCCATTCTTCTCAATGTTATCCATAATTTGTTATAATCCATACAGTCAAATGCCTTTGCATAGTCAATAAAACACAGGTAAACACCCTTCTGGTATTCTCTGCTTTCAGCCTGGATCCATCTGACATCAGCAATGATATCCCTGGTTCCAAGTCTTCTTCTGAAACTGGCCTGAATTTCTGGCAATTCCCTGTCGATATACTGCTGCAGCCATTTTTTAATGATCTTCAGCAAAATTTTGCTTGCCTGTGATATTAATGATATTGTTCTATAATCGGTTGGATCACCTTTCTTGGGAATAGGCATAAATATGGATCTCTTCTAGTCAGTTGGCCAGGAAGCTGTCTTCTATACTTCTTGGCATAGATGAGTGAGCACCTCCAGTGCTGCATCCTTTCGTGGAAACATCTCAATTGATATTCCATCAGTTCCTGGAGCATTGTTTTTCGCCAATGCCTTCAGAGCAGCTTGGACTTCTTCCTTCAGTAGTATCAGTTCCTGACCATAAGCTATCTCTTGAAGTGGTTGGACATTGACTAATTCTTTTTGGTATAATGACTCTGTGTACTCCTTCCATCTTCTTTTGATGCTTCCTGTGTTATTTTATATTTTCCCCATTGAATTCTTCACTATCACTGACAGCATTGTGCTTCAGGATAGATCTTGAAATGTTCATTTTGACAATGAATGCAACACCATTCCACTTCAAGTTGTCATTCCCAGCATAGTAGACTATATGATTTTCCAATTCAAAATGGCCAATACCAGTACATTTCAGTTCACTAATGCCTAGGATGTTGATGTTTATGCGTTCCATTTCATTTTTGATGATTTGTAATTTTCCTAGATTCATACTTTGTACATTCCAGGTTCCGATTATTAATGGATGTTTGCAGCTGTTTCTTCTCATTTTGTGTCGTGCCACATCAGCAAATGAAAGTCCCAAAAGCTTTACTCCATCCATGTCATTAAGGTCGACTCTAAGGAGGCAACTCTTCCCCGGTCATCTTTTTAGTGCCTTCCAACCTGGGGTGCTCATCTTCCAGCACTGTATCAGACAGTGTTCTGCTGCTATTCATAAGGTTTTCACTGGCGTTTTTGTTTGTTTGTTTGTTTCTCAGAAGTATACTGCCGGGTTCTTCTTCCTAGTCTGTCTTAGTCTGGAAGCTCAGCTGAATCCTGTCCTCCATGGGTGACCCTGCTGCTATCTGAATACTGGTGGCATAGTTTCCAGCATCACAGGAACACGTAAGCCCCCACAGTATGACAATCTGACAGACATGATTAATTATATGTTTATCTATAAGAGAATTGTTTGGGTATTTAATTTATATAAATGTCACAGGGTTATAAATTTGCTGTTATTTTTTATTTTCAATCAATACTATATCTTAAATATCTATACATCTTGCTATGTGTAAATTGCTTTCATTATTTTTAAATTGTTTTTCAATGTTATGTTATGTGCATTAATCCTTTTATTTAAATGGACAACACCCAGGTGTTGACCTATAATTCATTGTTAACAAAAATAATAGTACTGCTGTGTTAAAACGACTTGGGGCAGTGTCTCCTCTAACTTCACAAGGGGGAAGGAGAATCAAGATCAACAGCCCATAGCTGATTCTTGTGGTAGAAGGCAGACATGCCTCCTCTCCCCATTGTCTTTACCAATTTTGACACCAACTGTTCCTTCCACAGCACTGTCTACTTTGCTGTTGGGTTAGATAATTCCTTACAATGGCCGCACACACAATACTCATGATTATGGGGCTTATTAGGGAATTAACGGTTACAATTCAGGTTCAGGAATGCTCAGGATACAGTTCCTCCATCAGGGCGGCCTTTTCCCAGCCATACTGGCAGGCACCCCCTTTCTCTGGCCCTATGTCTCTGCCCAAAGGCACTCACCTTTCCTGTTCTGTGGGCCTGGAAGCCCACTGCATGTTTTCTCCTGCTAGTCTCTCCTGTCACAGCTTCTCACTGTCTGCAGGGTTATAGCTCTCTATTTGTCTCCTGGGTCCAACAGCTTCTCAGTGCCGGGATCCTGGGTCAGAAGGACCTGGTCTCTGCTCCTGGCTGTTCTCCCTTGGTGGTGGTAGGATCCTCTCTCTGGTCTGAAATTGGTTCTCTTTAAAGTCAAAACTGGCCAATCCCCTTGGTGAGCCCAGTCACTTGGGTGGGAGTTACACAATCATGGCGAGAAAGGCCACACTAAAGCAATCCATTGCACCACATGTCAAATCCTTGTATGTCTCTGTGGGAAGGTACATGTGCAGGAACAGTTTTGCTGAGTCATGAGGTGTAAACATATCAATTTCACTAGGGGCAACAAAATTTCTCTTCAACATATTTATAAAGTCACACTGAAAATACATAAATTTTCTTTATTTTTCACATCCTTTACACCATTTGATATTATCTTTATTTTTGTAGAACTATATGGCATCTTATTTTTTAATAAAGGGTTTAGAAACATTCCAAAAATCATGATATGTTGTGCTTTTGTTTTTATTTTTTTTCAACTCAACATGCTTTCTACTTTCTGTTTTGATCCATGTGCTATTTAGAACTGTAGTTTTTAGTTTCCAAATATTAGGAGATTTTTTCCAAAGGTAATTTTGTTATTGATGTCTAATTTAATTCCGTCTTGACCATAGAATATACTTTGCGTGACTCAAATCTTTTTAAATTTATTAAGATATACTTTATGGCCCATAATTTGGTCCTGCTTGATAAATGTTGTGTGTGCATTACAAAGAATGTATATTCTCCTAATGTGCTTTGTTTTGGAACTTATTTTTTTCTGACATTAACATAGACATTGCTGTTGAGTCAATTCAACTCATAGCAAATTTGTAGGGCAGAGTAGAACTGCCCCATAGGGCTTCCAAAGAGTGGCTGGCGGATTTGTACAGAAAATCTTTTGGTTAGCAGCCACAACCCTTAACCACTCTGCTACCAGTGCTCCATTAGTATTGATATATATATCTAAATCTATATATGTAACTTTACTTTTAACCAGTTTGTATTTATATTCATGGTGGAATTCATGTAGGCAGCATATAGTTGGGTCTGGCTCTTTTATCCAATCTGACAAGCTCTGCCTTCTAATTGAGATGTTTGGTCCATTTATATTCAGTGTGGTTATTGATAGAGTTGACATATCAGTAGTACCTATCATCTTGGCATTTGTTTCCTATTTTTCCCATCTATTCTTTTTTTCTTTTCTTCCTTCTCTTGGATTAACTGAATATTTTTTGTAATTCCATTATATCTCATTTGTTGGCTTAGTGGTTATATGTATTTGGTTATTCTTGTGGTTGCTTTAGACTATATAGCACACATTTTTAACTAGTCATGCTCTGTCTTCAAGTGATAATATACCAGTGCACATATAGGGTAAGAACCTTACAACATAGTTCCATTTTTCCCTTCCTGGCTTTGTGCATTTATTGTCATGTATTTTACACTTCCATATGTTGTAAACCCCATACTACATTGTTATTATTTTTGTTTAAACAATTACCTTTCAAATAATTTAATTAATTAAAAAAAATAAAACATACACTTACTCATGTAGTAACCAGTTTTGATGCTTTTCAATTGCTTTGCATAGACGGATATTTCCATCTGGTGTCATTTCATTCTGCTTAAAGAACTTTTAACATTACTTGTAGAGCAGGCCTATTGGTGATAAAATAATTTAGTTTTTATTGTCAAAAAGTGTTTTGTGTATTTTTTTTTGAAGGTTATATTTGTGGGGTATAGAATTATAGTTCTTTTTTTCACTGCTGTCCTTTAAAATTGTTGCATCACTTTCTTCTCACTTCCAATTGTTCTACTAAGAAATCTGCTTTCATCTTTAACTTCCTTTGTATGTATGTAATGTATCTTTTTTCCCTCCAGCTTTTAAGATTTTTTCTTTTTCACTTGTTTCGAGAAACTTGATTTTGATGGCATAGTGGTTAAGTACTACGGGTAGGTGGTTTGAATCCACCAGGTGCTCCCTGGAAATGCTATGGGGCAGTTCTACTCTGTCTTGTAGGGTCACTATGAGTGAGAATCAACTCGATGGCAGTGGGTTTGGTTTTTTTGGTTTGGGGGCAGTTTTCTTCATGTTTCTTATTCTTGATGTTCATGAGCTTCTTGGAACTGAAGGTTTATAGTTTTTTTAAATCAAATTTGGCAAATTTCAGCCATTATTTTTTCAAATATATTTTCTCTCCCCTCTTCTGTCTTCTTTCCTTCTAGGACTTCATTTGCACAAATTTTATGCCCTTTCAGTTGTTATTGATGATGGGTTCATTTTTAATTTTTTTCTCTCTTTGTTTTATTTGCTATAGCTTCAGGTTCATTAAACTTTTCTTTCTCCAGTCTACACTTCCTTTAATTCTACCCAGTATATTTTTCACCTCAGATGTTGTAGTTTTTATCTCCAGAAGTTTAATTTTGGTTTTTAAAGTATCTTCCATATCTCTACTTACCTTTTTTAGATATACAGAATGCAGTTACAACAAGTCTTTTAATAACCTTGTATTCTAATTCTGATATCTTTGTGTCTTCTAATTCTGACATCCTTACTTTGAAGAAACCTCTGGGATCAGGTTCACGGGGACCCAGTTCTCTTGAAAGAGTGTATGTGGAGAGCACCTGGCTGGGTTCAGAGTAAGGACTTCACACACAGAACCCACAGCCTCTCCCTGAAACTCACCCATAGGCCTCTCACTTCTACCTCCAAGTGCTTCTCCCAGAAAAACCCACACATCATCCTTATTTTCTGGTTATTCACACCTTTCTCACTTTAGACTTGAACAAATTGAGCAACACACAGCTATTTTCAGTTTTCTGTATACACTTGAAATTTTTGAAAGCAGAATTTAAGAAATGCATTAAGAGATGAAAATAATCACAGTTTAATTGGTATTGATTATTACATAAAATTCAAATAATGTTATACTTTGAAAATGAAAAGTCCTTCTTTTAGACATATGTTTTATCGTGGAGTGTTATGGAAGACTCTTGGTCTCCTTAGAGAAACCATGGTCCACATTGAAAGATATCACCGTGAAAATTGCATTGATTATGACCTAAAGGGTCCAAGAGAGTACGTGGTAAAGTGAACAGTAAATTTAGCATGAGCAGAAAATTACTGTTCACACTTTAGTGTACACTCTGGTCAAGACTTGGAGTTGTGGTCATTATTAACGATGAATAGTAGCAACCTTTGAGAGACTCGTTAAAAGCCAGTATTTATGGGCACCATGATGGATGATATAGTAGTACCACGAGTAGTACTGTAACTGGCATTAAATAAATGCTATTAAGGAACTGTAGAGGCAAAATGACCTATATAGTTAATAAAACATGTTCCAAAGGGTCATAGTATCATGAGTAATAGCAGTATTAGTATAGTGTTCTTGTGGTGGGGGATACTGAATTAACTAGTAAAGGTACACTTGGCAATAAAGAACGTGAAGAAATGCTACCTGGACTAACAGGAAGAGATGGAGTCTTAACACTTCAAAGAATCTGATGGGATGATAATTAAATATATAAGAATTTTTTTTCTCTACTCATTCTTCTAAGTTTTCATTGGTAAATCACTTTACTTCACATGGGCCCATAAATTTTGTAAAGCATTTAAAAAATTAAATTGCTTATATAGACAGGGAACTTGCACACTCTATGGGTAGTCTTGAATGTAGTCGAGCATACCCTCCTAACTGACAACATCTATTTTGTGGTGCTTTCTTCTGTGAGTCTCTTCTTTAGTTTCTACTCCCTTTGTTTAATCTTTATGCTAGTCTCCTTACCAGAAAGTAAGGATGATGAGGGTTTTTTTTTTTTTCTGGCTTTTTGGTGGGTTTTCTTTTCTTTTTACTATATACTCCCATTCCTTTTATTACAATCTGTAATCAGTTCCAAAGTTCATATCTTATTTGAGAGCCAAACCTGTAAGTCCAAGTGCTTATTATACACTTTCACTTGTATGCCTCATGGGTATTCAAACTCAGAATGTCTAAAAGTATACTTCTGAACCTATCCCTGCCTGTTCCATACAGTTGCTCAGACCAGAAACTTGGGATCATGCTTGAAATATGCTCTCTCCCACACTCCTGACATCTAATGTAAACACTCAGAGGACAAAAACCTTGTAGTCCTAGTAACTATTATACATTCATTTAATTATTCAACATTTATTCAATTATTTATTTAACAAACATTTATAGGTCTTTATTTTATTTTTTATTTTTTCACCATATACCAGGAGCCTTGGTGGTGCAGTAGTTAAAGCATTTGGCTGCTAACTAAAAGGTCAATGGTTCGAATCCAGCAGGTGCTCCGTGGGAGAAAGATGTGGCAGTCTGCTTCCATAAAGATTTACAGCCTTGGAGGCAAGATACTGGTAACTCCATAGACATGTCCAAACTCCGCGAGGGACTGAATTGCTGGGCTGCGGGCTGTGGAGACCATGGTCTCAGAGAACATCTAGCTCAATAGGCACAACATAGTTTATATATATAAAAAAAAAGTTCTACATTCTACTCTACTGGTCTCACCCCTTTGGGAGCAAGGAAGAATGAAGAAAACTGAAGACACAAGGGAAAGATTAGTCGGAAAGACTAATGGACCACATCTACCACGGCCTCCACCACCCTGAGTCCAGTACAACTAGATAGTGCCCTGCTATCACCACTGATTGTCCTGACAGGGGATCGCAAAAGAGGGTCCTGGACAGAGCTGGAGAAAAATGTAGAACAAAATTCTAACTCAAAAAGAAAGACCAGACTTGCTGGCCTGACAGAGACCAGAGTATGACATTCTTTCAGCTCAGAAACAAGGTCACTCTTGAGGTTCTTCCTTCAACCAAAGATTAAACAGTCCCATGGGACAAAACAAGACTAACGGGGTGCACTAGCCCTCGGGCAGGGACTGGAAGGCAGTAAGGAACAGGAAAGCTGATAATAGGGAACCCAGGGTTGAGGATGGAGAGTGTTGACATGTCGTGGGTTTGTTAACCAATGCCATAGAACAATATGTGTGCTGTTTGATAAGAAACTAGTTTGTTCCGTAAACTTTCATCTAAAGTACAATTAAAAAAAAAAATTACAGTCCTAGAAACCCTGTGGGATAGTTCTACTCTGTTCTATAGCATCTCTGTGAGTCTGGATCAATTTGATGAGAAAGGATACCATATGCCAAGAACTGTTCTGGGCACTGGATTAAGAACAGTGACTATAACAGACAAAAATCCCTGTCCTTATACTGTTGAAATTTTAGTGAAGGGAGTCTGACTAAACAAATAAATTGGTAAATCTTATGGTCTTTTCAAAAAACTATCAGGTCGATTCTGACTCATGGCAACCCTTTATGTTAGATGGTGCCAAACTGACACTAGGAAATAATTTGTGTTTCAAGGGAATATTGTTGAGTGCTGTTTTTATTTAAAAAAGTCAGTTCTAACTCATAGTGACCCTATAGGACAGAGTAGAATTGCCCCAGACAGTTTCCAAGGAATGCCTGGTGGATTTGAACTGCTGACCTTTTGGTTAGCAGCTGAAACTCTTAACCACTACAAAACCAGGGTTTCTACTTTTAGTATACTGGCCAGGAAACCCAATGAACTTGAAGGAGAGAGCTATTTGTGGAAAGTATTTTAGGCAAAGGAAACAACAAGTAAAAAGTTCCAGAGGCAGGAATGTGGTTAATGTGTTTGAGACTTTGCTAGACAGTTTGGATACAGTATCACTATGAGTCAGAGTCAACTCAATGGCAGTGGGTTTGGTTTTAGATTGGTTGGATAGAGCAGTCTGAAGCAGGGGATTGAGCAGGTCTATGAGGATCAGACTGTGTAGGGTCTTGCAGGCCATCATAAAGATTGTGCCTTTAATTCTGAGATGTGAAGTTATGCAGAGATTTAGTGCATATCAGTGACATGATTGGCCTGACATATTTTCACTCTATCTGGGCTAAACTGTAGGGAAACAAGTTCTCTCTCTCCATTTACCTCTGAGGGCATTACAGTAACCCAGAGTGGAGATGAAGTGGCTTGAACTTTGTTATAACAATGGAAATGGGGAGAAGTTGTAGGATTCTCAGAAGGTTTTAAAGGTAAGGTTGACAAGATTTATCTGTGGATGAGATATTGGTGATAAAGGAAAGAATGAAATGAGGATGCCTCTGAGGTTTGGGGCTGGAAAAACCGGAAGTATAGAATTAGAATTAACTGGTATAGGGAAACCACAGAGAATTACCCCCTATTCCCTAAGTGAACCAAAGACTATTATGCTTCTGTGCTTTGACTTATGATGATCCAGTTTTTGATATGTTATTCCTTTGCTATTCTGCCAATCTATCATCCTATGGCCTATGTGTAACCTTCTGGCCCTACCTAGAGAATTCATTTCCTCTCTTCTGGGTTTATTTATGTATTTTAGTCTCTTTTTACATATTTCTGGCTTCTCCACTAGGCTGTGCACTCCTTGAGTAATGGGACCAAGATGTGCTTATATTAGATTCCCATTTCCTAGCACCATGCTGAATACAAAATAACATCCAATAAATATTTTTGAATGCCTAGAGGAAAATGTTAAAGTATAACTGCTAATGTAACATCTTTTAACAGTGTCTTTTTAATGTTACATACATTATTCTAAAGCCTATGCATGTCTCTAAGTACTGACCTTTCACATTATCCAAACATCTTTAAGCAAGTGTTGATTTTCAATTTCCCTTGGCCCCATTTGGGATTTATTTAGGAGCAGACAATTAAGTTTGGTGCTGAATTTATCAAAATTCATAGTCTCTGGCTTGGGAGACATGGTGAAAGATTATACATCTATATTCTTAGTCTCTGCCGGGAAGTCATGGAATGGCAAGAAGTAGGATGTAACACCAGATAAGAGGGAAACCATATAGCTCATACCAGGCATGTCCAGAGAGCAGATTAGACTTGTATTTTTCTCCCTCAGTTCCTGCCTCCAATTGTGATTTTGAGTATTCCCAATCCAGAAGAGCAAAGCAAGAACATAATCACTTTCTGTTGTCAATCACCCCTCCTCAGTAATTTCCAAATTCCCTGTTTAATCTCCTGGGTTCTTACCCCATAGACAATGGGATTCAAAGCTGCAGGAATTACATGGTGTAGGACATTAAGTAAGACAGGAATATCAGGGGAAACCTTTTACTTAGCCATATGGGTGAACACAAAAACTAGCAGGATGGTACTGAAGAAGAGGATGAGAATAAAGTGGGAGCCACATGTGCTCAGAGCTTTAGCAGCTGCCCCCTTTGCCTTGAGTCTAAGAACAGCTCGGAGGATGAAAGTATAGGAGAGAAAGATGAGGATGAGATCAGAACCCAGAAGAGTCCAGGCCACAATTAACTGGTAGATTCGGTTAAGGGCAATATTATCACAGGAGAGCTTGGACACAGAGAGGTTGGCACAGATACAGTTCTCAATGATATTTTTTCCACAATAATGGAGCCGAGCAGAGAGGATGGGGATAGGTGCAGTGAGAAATGTATTCCGGGTCAAGATGAAGACAACAATCTTTGCCACAAATTGGTCAGTGATGATGGATGGGTAATGTAGAGGCTTGCAGATGGCCACATAGCGGTCGTAGGCCATGGCCAGGAAGGTGCATGATTCCATGGGCAGGAAGTTATTCATAATGAACATCTGGAGGAAGCAGGCAGAGAAACTGATGGGCCTGAGGTCAAACCAGAAGATGGCCAGGACCTTGGGGATGGCGGTGAGGCAGAGCACAATGTCCAGGAGGGAGAGGAGGCTGAGCAGGTAGTACACAGGCTCATGCCGGGAGGCTTCCAGCCAGATGGTGATCAGGAGGGTGGCATTGGCTCCCATGGCCAGGGGGAAGAGTAGGCTGAGGGGTAGAGACAGCCAGTGCTGCCAGTTGGGAGATATGACAAAACAGTTCAGGAGGAAATCAGAGACTTCACTAGAGGGGGTGTTGTTTCTACAAGGCAGCATTAGCAGTGACTCTAGTGAGGTAGGTGTCTTTGAGTGGCTGAAGAAGAGAGAAGGATTAATTCTGCCATAGACCCTGATGACTCTGTACTTAGCCTGTAAGATCTATGAGAGTAAGCACAAAACCCACCTTGTTCATCTCACATTCCTTGTGCCTAGCACACTTCTGTCACATAAGAGACAGCTAATAAACATTTGTAGACTATATGCAAAAGGGTGAGTAAAATGATGCTTTCCGTCTTTCTTCTGTCATCTGTGTTCCATTTGACATTTTCCCTGCTGTGAATTTATCTTTTGAGTTTGTTTGCTTGATTGATTAATATTTAATGAATCAGAAATTATTTAAGCATCAAACATTACCTAAATAAAACAAGTAAAATCAAAGAGAAGAAGGCTGAGAAAGTATTTGTTTAAATTTCAAAACATACAGAAATTAACTAAAGGTTACATGCCATCCATTAAGATTTTTTAAAGATAATAAAATATGAGATCTTCTAGAAGCCTGTTGGACTGGATACATAGAAAAATCTCTTAATGAAAACAAATAAAATCCTATCTATGACAGTGTCTTCATCTGTATCTTCAGGTTCTTAAATATATATATATACCTGAACAACTAAATAGACCCATAACAAAAAAAGAGATAGAAATGGTAATCAAAAAACTCCCAATAAAAAAAAGCCCTGGCCCGGCTGGCTTCACTGCAGAGTTCTACCAAACTTTCAGAGAAGAGTTAACACCACTACTACTAAAGGTATTTCAAAGCATAGAAAATGACGGAATACTACCCAACTCATTCTATGAAGCCACCATCTCCCTGATACCAAAACCAGGTAAAGACATTACAAAAAAAGAAAATTACACACCTATATCCCTCATGAACATAGGTGCAAAAATCCTCAACAAAATTCTAGCCAATAGAATTCAACAACATATCAAAAAAATAATTCACCATGATCAAGTGGGATTTATACCAGGTATGCAAGGCTGGTTTAATATCAGAAAAACCATTAATGTAATCCATCACATAAACAAAACAAAAGACAAAAACCACATGATCCTATCAATTGATGCAGAAAAGGCATTTGACAAAGTCCAACACCCATTTATGGTAAAAACTTTCACCAAAATAGGAATTAAAGGAAAATTCCTCAACATAATAAAGGGCATCTATGCAAAGCCAACAGCCAACATCACTCTAAATGGAGAGAACCTGAAAGCATTTCCCTTGAGAACAGGAACCAGACAAGGACGCCCTTTATCACCGCTCTTATTCAACATCGTGCTAGAAGTCCTAGCCAGGACAATTAGGCTAGACGAGGAAATAAAAGGCATCCGGATTGGCAAGGAGGAAGTAAAATTATCTCTATTTGCAGATGACATGATCTTATACACAGAAAACCCTAAGGAATCCTCCAGAAAACTACTGAAACTAATAGAAGAGTTTGGCAAAGTCTCAGGTTATAAGATAAACATACAAAAATCACTTGGATTCCTCTACATCAACAAAAAGAACACCGAAGAGGAAATTACTAAATCAATACCATTCACAGTAGCCCCCAAGAAGATAAAATACTTAGGAATAAATCTTACCAAAGATGTAGAAGACCTATACAAAGAAAACTACAAAGCTCTACTACAAGAAATTCAAAAGGACATACTTAAGTGGAAAAGCATACCTTGCTCATGGATAGGAAGACTTAGCATAGTAAAAATGTCTATTCTACCAAAAGCGGTCTATACATACAATGTACTTCCGATCCAAATTCCGATGTCATTTTTTAAGGTGATAGAGAAAGAAATCACCAATTTCATATGGAAGGGAAAGAAGCCTCGGATAAGCAAAGCATTACTGAAAAAGAAGAAGAAAGTGGGAGGCCTCACTCTACCTGATTGCAGAAGCTATTATACAGCCACAGTAGTCAAAACAGCGTGGTACTGGTACAACATCAGACACATAGACCAATGGAACAGAATTGAGAACCTAGACATAAATCCATCCACGTATGAGCAGCTGATATTTGACAATGGCCCAGTGTCAGTTAATTGGGGAAAAGGTAGTCTTTTTAACAAATGGTGCTGGCATAACTGGATATTCATTTGCAAAAAAGTGAAACAGGACCCATACCTCACACCATGCACAAAAACTAACTGCAAGTGGATCAAAGACCTAAACATAAAAACTAAAATGATAAAGATCATGGAACAAAAAATAGGGACAACCTTAGGAGCCCTAATACAAGGCATAAAGAGAATACAAAACAGTACCAAAAATGATGAAGAGAAACCAGATAACTGGGAGCTCCTAAAAATCAAACACCTATGCTCATCTAAAGACTTCACCAAAAGAGTAAAAAGACCACCTACAGACTGGGAAAGAATTTTCAGCTATGACATCTCCGAACAGCGCCTGATCTCTAAAATCTACATGATTCTGTCAAAACTCAACCACAAAAAGACAAACAACCCAATCAAGAAGTGGGCAAAGGATATGAACACGCACTTCACTAAAGAAGATATTCAGGCAGCTAACAGATACATGAGAAAATGCTCTCGATCATTAGCCATTAGAGAAATGCAGATTAAAACTAAGATGAGATTCCATCTCACTCCAACAAGGCTGGCATTAATCCAAAAAACACAAAATAATAAATGTTGGAGAGGCTGTGGAGAGATTGGAACTCTTATACACTGCTGGTGGGAATGTCAAATGGTACAACCACTTTGGGAATCTATCTGGCGTTATCTTAAACAGTTAGAAATAGAACTACCATACAACCCAGAAATCCCACTCCTCAGAATATACCCTAGAGAAATAAGAGCCTTCACACAAACAGATATATGCACACCCATGTTTATTGCAGCTCTGTTTACAATAGCAAAAAGCTGGAAGCAACCAAGGTGTCCATCTACAGATGAATGGGTGAATAAATTGTGGTATATTCACACAATAGAATACCACGCATTGATAAAGAACAGTGACGAATCTGTCAAACATTTCATAACATGGAGGAACCTGGAAGGCATTATGCTGAGTGAAATGAGTCAGAGGCAAAAGGACAAATATTGTATAAGACCACTATTATAAGATCTTGAGAAATAGTAAAAACTGAGAAGAACATATACTTTTGTGGTTACGAGGGGGGGAGGGAGGGAGGGAGGGAGGGAGGGAGGGAGAGGGATTTTTACTGATTAATTAGTAGATAAGAACTGCTTTAGGTGAAGGGAAGGACAACACTCAATACATGGAAGGTCAGCTCAACTGGCCTGGACTGGACCAAAAGCAAAGAAGTTTCCGGGATAAACTGAATACTTCAAAGGTCAGCGGAGCAAGGGCGGGGGTTTGGGAACCATGGTTTAAGGGGACTTCTAAGTCAATTGGCAAAATAATTCTATTATGAAAACATTCTGCATCCCACTTTGAAATGTGGCATCTGGGGTCTTAAAAGCTAACAAGCGGCCATCTAAGATGCATCAATTGGTCTCAACCCACCTGGATCAAAGGAGAATGAAGAACACCAAGGTCACACGACAACTAAGAGCCCAAGAGACAGAAAGGGCCACATGAACCAGAGACCTACATTATCCTGAGACCAGAAGAACTAGTTGGTGCCTGGCCACAACCGATGACTGCCCTCACAGGGAGCACAATAGAGAACCCCTGAGGAAGCAGGAGATCAGTGGGATGCAGACCCCAAATTCTCATAAAAAGACCATACTTAATGGTCTGGATGTGACTAGAGGAATCCTGGCGGTCATGGTCCCCAAACTGCCTGTTGGCACAGGACGGGAACCATCTCCGAAGACAATTCATCAGACATGAAAGGGACTGGACAGAGGGTGGGAGAGAGATGCTGATGAAGAGTGAGCTAATTATATCAGGTGGACACTTGAGACTGTGTTGGCATCTCCTGTCTGGAGGGGGGATGGGAGGATAGAGAGAGTTGGAGGCTGCCAAAGTTTTCACGAAAGGAGAGACTGGAAGGGTTGACTCATTAGGGGGAGAGCAAGTGGGAGTAAGGAGTAAGATGTATATTAACGTATATGTGACAGACTGACTTGATTTGTAAACGTTCACATGAAGCTCAATAAAAGTTAAAAATATATATATATACCTGTATTAATATCTATATTTGAATGTCTTGAACGCATCCATGAACAGACAAAAAAAAAAGAAAGAATATCAGGCGAAGAAATGAGTGAAATCCGGAGATTTAAATCAAATGTCGTTGTTGGGTTCCAACTTGAGGGCATTTGTGGCATTACATGAACTTAAGCACCAGTTTCATTACTTCATGGAGCTCTGAGACAGAAGTCAAAATCCAGGACCCATTCAGGTGGGGGAATGTGTCAGGTGATTCCCCCACAGAAATAAGATTCCATAACACTACACCCTCAGTGTAAGTGTGCACTAGAAATAAATCCATTCTTCCACCTCCCTTCTCTGCACCCATACTTGGAACATGAGAGAAAACTAACCATCCCAAAGCTTGTTATAGGGGCAAAACCTCTGAAATTCCTGAGCCATAGACGGGTCTTCATGTGACTTTGCAACCTGAGCTAACACCACTTTGGCTCCAAAAGGAAATTAATTTCATTCCATAGTGGCAGTGCTCTCAGAAAATAACAGGAGCAAGACCAAATCCTTTCTTGAAGAATTAATTTTTCTCCACAAAGAATTCCAACATGTAGCTTTCTGAAAAAATTGAATTGCTTGCAGAAAAAAAAAATTTTGAGTGAAAAAAAAAATGAGTAAAGGTCTGTAAAAATAACAGCAGAATCCAATCTACAAAAATTTGAGTTATGGAGTTATTTGATAAAGAATATTGAACAAATTTCCTTGCTGGGTTTTAAACAATGAAAGATAAGCTTGATTATACAAGCAAAGGATAAGTATATTTAAAAAAGAATAATTAGTCATGTCTCCCAGGAATGAAAAATATAGTAATTAAAAATTTAAGAGATATATTTAATAGTAGATTGGTCACCAGCTGAAGAGATAGTTACCCAGAGGACTGAATTGGAGGAATTTTTTAGCACGGAGCTTCAATTGGTAAACAGAAAATTTAAAAATATGGCTAAGAGCAAAGACTATGTGATTCTGATTAGACTGAGTCACTCTATCTTTTTTGTCGTGTGGTGATTAAAAAGAAAATGTGTGGGATTAAAAAAAAAGGGCACTGGAAACTATAAAAAGTAACAAAGCAGATTTGACAAAGAACTAGATATATCAAAAAACATGATATCAATAATAATAACTCATTGGATAGATTTTAGAAGATTAGAGACAGCTAAAGAGAGTTAATAAACTTGAGGGAGGTCAGAAGAATCTACCCCAGATGTAGCTGGAAAAAAAAAATGCTGAAGAAAGTGTAAGAGAAAGAGGATAAAGTAACACTTCCTAATACATGTAATTAAAGTTCCAGACTGAAGACAAGAGAGAGTGATGCAGGGGCTTTTGAACTTTCCTGAAGAGATGAAATTCATCATTAACCAGATTCGGGAATTCCAATAAATGTCAAGCAGGATAAGTAAAAATAAAAATTCACCTAGACATATCACGGTCTAACTTCAGGTACCAAAGACAAAGAAAAAATCTTAAAGACCAATATGATAAATACAGTCAGAAGTATCCATACAGTGCCAGGCCACTGGCACTAGAATTTATGATTGAGAGTTATACATTAGCTACAGAATTCTGGCCTCTTTTTTGAAGAATACCCTCACTCTCCTTCTCCTAAGCCCCTCTACTTACATCATTCTATCTTCTGTCTCTCAATTCTCAGGTTTCTTTGCCCAGGTTAATAAGATCTCTCTCACTAGGGGCAACAGTTGTGATATGTTAGGAGTCCTTGTGCAAGAGACCCTTACCAGTAATCTGCCTGCAATATTGTTGATCTTTGTGTCTGGAGGAGGAATACCTGTGTAGTTGTTGTTAGGTGCCATCAAGTTGGTTATGACTCATAGTGACCCTATGTACAACAGAACAAAACACTGTCCAGCCCTGCACCATCCTCACAATTGTTGCTATGTTTGAGTCTATTGTTGCAGTCACTATGTCAGCCCATCTCGTTGAGGGCCTTCCTCTCTTTCACTGACCCTCTACTTTACCAAGAACGATGTCCTCCTCCAGGGACTAGTCCCTCCTGATACCATGCCCAAAGTATGTCTGACGAAGTCTCACTACCCTCACTTCTAAAGAACGTTCTGGCTGTACTTCTTCCAGGACAAACTTGTTCACTCTATCAGTTCATGGTATATCTAATATTCTTCATCAACAACATAATTCAAAGGCATCAATTCTTCTTTGGCCTTCTTTATTCATTGCCCAGCTTTTGCATGCATATGAGGTTGGGTGAGGCACACCTTAGTCCTCAAGCTGACATCTTTGGGTTGGGTCAGGCACACCTTAGTCCTCGAGCTGACATCTTTGCTTTTTAACACTTTAAAGAGGCCTTTTTCAGCAGATTTTCCCAATGCAATATGCCATTTGATTTCTTGACTGCTGCTTCCATGGGCATTGATTATGGATCTAAGTAAAATGAAAAGCTTAACAACTTCAGTCTTTACTCCATTTATCATGATATTGCTTATTGGTCCAGTTATGGGATTTTTGTTTTTTTTATGTTGAGGTGTAATCCATATTGTAGGCTGTAGTCTTTGATTTTCATTGATCAACCTTTCAGCAAGCAAGGCTGTATCATCTGCATATCACAGGTTATAATAAGTCTTCCTTGAATCCTGATGCCCCGTTCTTCTTCATAGAGTCCAGCTTCTTGGATTATTTGCTCAGCATTCAAATTGAATAAATACAGTGAAAGGATACAACCCTGATGCACACCTTTCCTGATTTTAAGCCATGCAATATCCCCTTGTTCTGTTCGAACGACTGCCTTCTCATGAACACGATTAAGTGTACTGGAATTCCCATTCTTCGCAAAGTTATTCATAATTTTTTATGATCCATACAGTCACTTTTGCATAGTCAATAAAACACAGTTAAACATCTTTCTGGTAGTCTCTGTTTCTGCCAAGATCCATCTGACATCAGTAATGACATTCTTCATTCCATGTCTTCCTCTGAATCTGGCTTGAATATCTGGCAGCTCCCTGTTGATGTACTGCTGCTACTGTTTTGAATGGTCTTCAGCAAAATTTTACTTGCATGTGATGTTAATGATATTGTTCAATGATTTCCACTTTATATTGGGTCACCTTTCTTTGGAATGGGCACAAATATGTCGTACTGTGGTGGCTTGTGTGTTGCTGTGATGCTGGAAGCTATGGCATTGGTATTTCAAACACCAGCAGGTTCGCCCATGGTGGATAGGTTTCATGGGAGCTTTCAGGCCAGGACAGACTAGGAAAAAGGAACTGGAAGTCTATTTCTGAAAAAATCGGTGAGTGAAAACTTTATGAACATCAGTGGAACATTGTCTGACGTAGCACCAGAAGATGTGCCGTTCAGGCTGGAAGGCACTCAAAACATGACCTCAGAAGAGCTACTTCTTCATTATTAAGAATCATCCTTAATAATGTGGATAGAGTAAAACTTTTGGGACCCATGGAGAGACCTCTCTTTGGCTACTGAAGTAGAGTTTATAGAAGTTGAATAGGAATTTGTGCTAATTATTGTGTCTGACATCAAACCTATTCAGTAGGGCCTGGAGGCAAGAAAGGAGGTAAGGAAAGATATCATGATGAGAGGAAAAGATAAAATCATTGAGTAGAATATGGTGCCATATGCTTGTTCCCCCTGGGAATTTCTGTTGGTTTGGAAAAAGCTGTGCACAGCAGAATGAGTCTAGACTGAATAAGTGGAAGATAATATTACAGAGGGAAAAGAGCGGAGAAAATAGAAGCAGAGGTGTCCAGGAAATAGAGGGTGGAGAGAAGATGAAAAAGAGAAAACTGGAATGGAGAAGATCGGTCTGAGAATAGAGAAGTAAAGGAAAGAGAAGAAGGAGGAGCAGGTGGTTTTAAGTAAAAGGCAGACTTGTGAGGTTTCTAAGTAGTGATGATGAAAGGAGAGTGTTTGAGAACCCTTTTCCCTTCCAAATCTGCACTAACCCTCATGTACCCCATAAATGTTCAATTAAGGCTGCTTTAGATATCTCCCACCTGATACCCTGCTTCTGGTCCCTGAACTGCAGTTTGGGTAAACTCCCTCCTCAGAGAGCACAGAAGTCTGACCTTAACCGTAGAGCAGTAATCTCCGTCTAGTGCTATGCCATTCCTCTGCTCAAGACCTATCCCCACCTTCCCTTCTTACTCTGGCCCTCATGCTTCAACACTACAGTTTCCCCAGTTGTAAGCTCAGCTCTAATACCATCCCAACTTCTGCCCTAGCCAGGCGCCCAATGTTATATTGTTGGCTTGGTGGCTTTATTTTGTTAAGAGAAAGACTTACTGGAAGGAGACAGTGATCTCTGCCAGAGAGGAATCTTCCTGGCTCTGACTGTATCTTCCAAAAGCTGGCTTTCAGAAAGGCGAGTTGATGCCTAAGCTTCAGCTTTCTCTGCTTCCCCAGATAAAGACCGTCTTTGTTGGTTCTGAAGGGGCTGAGGTATCAGGAGTCCAACATTTTCTTATCCCAGGGGATGGGGGAGCTTCCTTCCCAACTCTTCATATCATGTGATCCTTGATAGAGTCAGTGTTGTCTCTGGAGGCTCAGGAAAAGTCTCAGAGTTAACTCACTTCACACCAGTTGAAGGGGTATGATGTGATACTTAGGAAAGAAAAGTATTAATAATTACATAAAAGTAAAACCTTAAAGGAGGAGAGTTTAAGATAAAGTGCCACTGGATATGAAGTGCTGATATTTGGAAATGTATTGATCAAAAGTACGCATCTATAGATGTACATAAAACCAATCATGCACTCCTACGCTGACAATTTCTAGTAATGTAGCATACCCAGACCCAGAGAACCTTCTTAATTTTCTAGTGTCTGTGAACTATAGTCCTACTTGTGTGAAATATTTTCAAGAAGTCCTATTCTTATGCCATTTTTTCAATGCAAAAAACCAACAAGGTTGCTTATATGGAACTGCTTACTTCATTATAACTCCATTAATGCCTGGCAGATCAAGGATGTAGTTGAGGTTGTGGTAATAAATTTTTTCCTAACCATTGTTTACCTAATGCAGAATAGTCTTGTGGTCAATGACAAAAACTTGGAAGTTCAATTCCCAGCTCTGCTACTTTCTGGTTTTACTTGACAGTAACTAATAATAACACAGAGACCAAGTTTATTAGTGATTACCAGGAGTGGGTAGGAGAAAAGGGTAAAAAAAGGACTCACTGCTTAGGGGAAACTGAGCTTCTGTTAAGGGTGATAGAAATGTTTCCAAACAGCTATTGGTGGTGGTTGAACAACACAATAAACACAATTAATGTCATTGAATTGTACATACGAAGAATGTTAAAATTGTGTTTTGTTACATGTATATTTGTCACAGAAAAAAATTAAAAAAGGTTTTAAATGACCAATCAGAGAAATACAAAATGAAGATGAGATATCACTGCATACCCACAAACATGGCTAAAATTAAAAAGACTGACAACACTAAATGCTGGTGAAGTTGTGGAGGGACTGAGACTGTCACTGCTGGTATGAATGTGAAATGGTGCAACAAGTTTTCAAAACCATTCAGCAGTTTCTTAGAAAGCTATACATGTATGATCCAGGAATCCCTCTTCTAGTATTTACTCAAAAGAAATAAAAGCATATATTCACACGAATTCTTGTAGGTGCATGTTTTTAATATCTTTATTCATAGTAAGTAAAATCTGGAAACAACTCAAAAAATCCCTGTAGAAGTAAATAGATAAACACATTGTGGTCTATCCATACAATGGAGTGCTATTTACCGATAACAAACACTGAACTACTGAAACATACAACAACACATATGAAACTCAACAACATTATATTGAAAGAAGCCAAAGACAAAATAATACATTTGGTATAATTCCATTTATATGAAATGTTAGAATATGGAAAGCCAATGTACAGTGGCTGAAAGCAGAGTGATGCTTGCCTAGGGCCAGGAGCTGGGGAAGAAATTTAATGCAAGGGGACATGAAGGAACTTTTTTCAATGACAGAAATATTCTTTTTCTTGATTTTGGTGGTTGTTAAAAAACGTGTACATCAACTTATGGGAAGACTTTTTTTTTATTTTTCTCCTTTTTCTTTAATTATTGCTTCATTCTCAAAAAAAGTTATTGAGATATGTTCACAAATACTAATTAGCACAATATTGCAGCTAAAACACCAGAAAATTTGACAAAATCAGAGACTAAAAACACTGGCCGGAACGAAAACAATAACGCCTGCTTTTAGTGGGTGTAGATGAAATCATGTCATTCAAAGTGTCATTGTAATTGGGTAATAATGATAGCTCAGACCACAGCAGATTAGAAGGTTCAAAAAGTAAATTAGCATAGTTTTAGCCTTGTAGGTATATTGATACATGTAAGCTGGGCTTACAAATAATGTTTTTGTTGTTATAACTAACTACAGGGGTATTTTTATAAAAAATAATAAATTTCTGCTGAAACATAGCACAAAAATTTTACAGACAGTCATTTTGGTGTTATTCCCTCTGACAGTGTCACCTAGTGGGTCCACACCCCCTGGAGCCTTCTAGTGATGCCACTGAATATGGAAGATGAGCATGACACACACGGGAACCACAGGTGTTGAGAGCCTTGAATTGGGCATTCCATGATGGCAAATGGAACACCATGTAGAGTAACTTCGCAGAGGAGAAATCAATTACAATATGTTCAATTAATCCTACAGACAAGGCCACCATCTCAAAGAAATTTTTGGCTCTGATCCTGGTACAGGAAAGACAAACAACGGCCATGTGCTCACATTAGGTATGGGGATGATATAGGCAGCACAGAAGGACAATAGAAAGATGAGAAATACAAAAGAGGTGACAAAGATTAAAGATCTCACCATCATGATTATACCTAGAATGGCTATCATTTTGTTGGTGAGGATCATGGCATATCTCAGGGGATTGCAAATGGCAACATAACAGTCTATGGTCATGATTGTCAGCACCCCAGACTCCAGGCCGGTGAACAGGTGAATCATAAACATCTACGTGGGGCAGGCACCAAAAAGTATTTCCCTAAAATTGAACCAGAAGATGCCCAGCATCTTGGGGATAGTAGCAGTGGGTAGGCTCAGGTCAGTGGAAGCCAGCATTGCTAGGAAGTAGAACATGGCTGATGTTCCCTAGGAGAGCAATCAGGTATACAGCATAGATGGGGCAACTTATCTGTACGTGAAAATTTTCCAGGCCTGGAATCCCCAAAAGGACAAAGGAATAAGGGTGGAACTGGGTGGTGTTGTGAAAGGCCATCTTCATGCTTGCTGGCCAGTTTTACATTGTTTAAGACTTATATTCCATTCACATCATTCTTCCAGGAACTAGAGAGACGTGGGGTCCATTCTCCTTTGTAATACTTGGGAGAAGACCCTGGAGAAGAAAGTGATGAAAGATTAAAGAGGGCTTCAAAATCAGAACTCACCAAATCCTTGACTTCTTGTTTTTCTAAGGTGCACCCCAAACTTGAAGTTCTGTGACAGTCCTAGGAATAATACAATTTTACTTACATTTTAGAGGGACTTCTGTAATGTCACGATGGAGAATGGATCGGAAGCACAAGTTTAGTGTTTGAAGTATGCGTGGCGATAGATGATGCTAGAATGATCTAAATAAATGGGAATGAATATGGAGACAGAATGACACATAAAATCAATTGGCAGGGCATAGTGTTTGATGAAATTTGTAGGGTGAAAGAGAATGGTAAGTCATGTTTGACTTCCAGGATTCTATGGGTGCTCACTTTAGGCAAATGGGTGAATACTGGTACTGTTCACTGAGATATGGAACATAATAAGAAAGCATTTTACATGTTTATTTTAGTTGATTAATATAATGTTGACGTAAGTTCTGAAATATGTAGGTATGAAGATCATATTGACTCAAGTAGAGATCCTCAGTAGGTATAATGTTAGTTAAGTGCCCATCGTTGCTGAAGTTTAGTTTATGAACGTAAATGAGAATAAAAAATCTCAAGTACAGAAAACATAGGATCCTTATCGAGAATGAGACAGTACTGTATTTTGTTCTGTTCCATGTTCACATATGTAGACAGCTGCATTGGAATGGATATCACAGCAGTGGCTGAACTTCTTTGTGCACCCGAAAGCTCCCCAGGTAACTAATGAAGCAAGAAATGAAGAAAAGGGACTATTTCAGAGAAGAAAAATCAAACGTCCTTGGGGAGTAATGTAGATTCTCTTTATATATTCATGTTCCTGGTTGTCCAACTTTATTAAATTTTATTTTATAATATTGGTCAGTCGAAATAAAATAATGAAGTACGTTAGACTGTGTCTGTGGAGTGAGAGTGTGGTCATTTTCAGAAGGCACTATTTTTGTGACCAAAATATATATTATTTTCCTGTCTAAGCTACAATTATAGGCCGATATCTGAATGAGCACTCAACATTAGCTCCTAAAAAGGAGACTGATTTTATTGGGCCTACACAGTACAAAATCATTAATATCACACAAAAGCAAAATTTTGCTAAAGATCATTCAAAAATAGCTGCAGCAGTATATAGACAAGGAACGGCCAGAGCTTTAGGATGGTTCCAGAAGAGGACGTGGAACCAGGGATATCAATGCTGATGTCGGATGGATCCTGGCTGAAAGCAGAGAATACCAGAAGGGTGTTCACCTGTGTTTTGTTGACTATGCAACTGGTGTTCGACTGTGTGGATCATAACAAATTATGGATAACACTGCGAAGAATGGGAATTCCAGAACACTTAATTCTGCTCATGAGGAACGTGTTCATAGATCAAGAGGCAGTTGTTTGTACAGAACGAGGGGATACTGATTGGTTTAAAGTCAGGAAAGGTGTGTGTCAGGGTTGTATCCTTTCACCATACCTATTTAATCTGTGTGCTGAGCAAATAATCTGAGAAACTGGACTATATGAAGAAGAATGGAACATCAGGATTGGAGGAAGACTCATTAACAACGTGCATTATGCAGATGACACAACCTTGCTTGCTGAAAGTGAAAAGGACTTGAAGCACTTACTAATGAAGATCAAAGACCACAGCCTTCAGTACAGATTGCACCTCAACATAAAGAAAACAAAAATCCTCACAACTGGACAAATGAGCAACATCATGATAAACAGAGGAAAGATTGAAGTTGTCAAGGATTTCATTTTACTTGGATCCACAATCAACAGCCATGGAAGCAGCAGTCAAGAAATCAAAAGATGCATTGCATTGGGTAAATCTGCTGCAAAGGACCTCTTCAAAGAGTTGAAGAGCAAAGATGTCACCTTGAAGACTAAGGTGCGCCTGACTGAAGCCATGGTATTTTCAATCACATCATATGCATGTGAAAGCTGGACAAGGAATAAGGGGACCGAAGAAGAATTGATGCCTTTGAATTGTGGTGTTGGCGAAGAATATTGAACATACCAAGGACTGCCAAAAGAATGAAGAAATCTGACTTGGAAGAAGCACAACCAGAGTGCTCCTTAAAAGGATGGCCAGACTGCGTCTTATGTATTTTGGACATGTTGTCAGGAGGGACCAGTTCCTAGAGAAGGACATCATGCTTGGCAAAGTACGGGGTCAACGGAAAAGAGGAAGACTCCCAACGAGACGGATTGGTACAGTGGCTGCAACAATGAGCTCAGGGGTAACGACTGTAAGGATGGTGCAGGACCAGGCAGTGTTTCGTTGTTGTGCATAAGGTCGCTATGAGTCGGAACCAACTCGACGGTACCTAACAACCACAACAACACACAGTACAAAGAAAGATGTAATGATAGCAACCATCCTTCCCCTCACATCCTCCAAATCCCTCCCTTAATGTCCTGTCTGCGTATTCCCTCTGGGATGGGTATCATTGTGGTGGAGATGATGGTGATGTCTCCTCTTAGAACGTGCCTAAGCTCCTCATCCTCAGCAGTTCAGTTGCTTGGCTAATGGAAAGTCTGAGAAATCAAACTCAGTCCCAAAGTGTCATGTAAGCAAACAGGCCACAATATACAGCAATGTCAACTTCTTCTAATGTTTTTCCTGCTGTCCTGCCGCTGTTGATGGGTGTTTGTTTCTTACTACCTCAGCTTCCCCAAGAGTTCTCGATCAGAAGTAGGAGTTTATATCTCATTAGCATACGGACTTCTAAAGTCAGTTTCAAAGAGGACCTAATTATTATTTGTTTAAATGCCTTGTTTTGTGTGCTAAAGTGAAATTTAATTATGCTAAGATTTAAAATATTTAGATGGCCCTTAGTGATTGCTCAAGAGAAATTTGTTCATTTCTCTTCCTTTTTGCAGTGTTTATCTGCTGTCCATAAACAGTGGCATTTGCTCTTATTTTATCACCCTTAGTAGGAAACAAACAAACAAACAAAAAACCCAAACCCATCGAGTTGATACCAACTCATAGTGAGTGTAGGGCAGAGTAGGTCTGCCCCATAGGGTTTCCAAAGAGCAACTGGTGGATTCAAACTGCTGACCTTTTGGTTAGCAGCTGAGTTCTTAACCACTGCACTGCCAAGGAACCCAAAATTAACTTTAAGGAATCTCTTATACAAGATGTTGTCAACACAACTTTCGAAAAACGTAAATAAGCCTGCCATCTGAGAGTTGACTAATTCAGTGATTGCCATGGTTAGAGCAGAGATATCCAAAAACCAAAACCAAACCCACTGCCGTTGAGTCAATTCCAACTCATAGCGAACCTATAGAACAGAGTAGAGCTGCCTGATAGAATTTCCAAGAAGTGCCTGGTGGATTCGAACTGCCAACCTCTTGGTTAGCAGCCCTAGCACTTAACCACTATGCCTCCAAGGTTTCCATAGATATCCAAAGACACCTAAAAGGGATGTAGCAACCCTCAGGTAAAATGAAACTTGACCGTTACTAGCTACAAAAAAAAAAAAAAAAAAGAAAATTCATACCGAAAAGAGAGCAACAGATCGTATATTAGCTTATACCTGGATTTTGTAGTGAGAAAGTACACTGGCATGAGGACCCAGCTTGTCTGGGCTCTCCTACTTTCATGCAATTAAGTCCTCAAAACATAAAATCCTTTTCATTGTTCAGAGATCTGGATTAGTTAAACAATCACCTGATTGTATGGTGGTCTCTCACACAACCTGACCACAGGGAGAGATATTGTTGTAACTGTATTGTCTCCTCAGCAGTTGGGTTTTTACAGCAGTTCTACTCTGTAACACATAGGGTTGTCATGAGTCAGAATCAACTCCAAGGTAATTTTTTTAGCCAGTTTTTTACCTCTTCATTTCTAAGCTTCCTAATTCCCCTCCCCCTTTCATTTGCCTTTTACACTAAGACCTCCTGTGTAATACTGGACAAAGTAATGAAAGTGAACATTTTTGTTTTCTTCATGACCTTAAGAATTAAAATTTTACTGTTTCACTCTTGAATGTGAAACGAAAAGCCCACTGCCCTTGATTCTGACTCACAGCCATCCTGCAGGGCAGAGGAGGACTGCTCCATAGGATTTTCAAGTCCGTAAATCTTTCTGGAAGCAGACTGCCGCATCTTCTGTGGAGCAGGCTGAGGTTCACGCACCCACCTTTCAGGTTAGCAACCAAGGGCTTTAACAACTGTGCCACCAGAAGGTGGTTGTAAAATTTGAGCAGATAGACTTCAATAGATTAGAAAATTCCCTTCTATTCCTAAATTTCTGAGTATTTTTTTTTTTTAGTCATCAATGCATGGTGAATTTTGTTAAGTGCTTTTTCTGAATATATTGAAGGATTTATGTTTTTTCCCCATTCTGTTAAAGAAGTGAATTAAGTTCAGGTCCATTTTTGAATGATAAAGTAACTTTTAATTCTCAGAATAGACCTTGATTACTCATGATCTCTTAATATTGTTGTTTTTGTACTCAATTTCCTGATATTTTGTTTGGGATTTATGTATCTGCACTTATGAGAGATATTGACCTGTAATTTTTTTTTTCTTATAATATTCCTGTTAGCTTTTAGTACCAGATTTTTGATGGCCTCAAATAATGTGTTGAAAATGTTCCTTCTTTCTCTAGTTTCTGAAAGGACAGGATTCACTGGGGCTCATGTTAGGTTTATTCACCACAGTGTCATTACATGTTTCTCTTTATGTCTCATAATGCTTTGTTCGAAATGTACATTGTCAGATAAATAGCAATCCACCTTTCTTTTAATGTTTGTATGGTATATATTCTTTTGACCTTTGACTTTCAACCTTTCTGTGTCCTTATACCAAAGTTGTGTCTCTTCTAAGCAGAAAATAGTTGTTTTTAATCTTTTTTTGCCAATCTCTGTTTTTTACTTCGAGGCTTCAGTGTATTTACATTTATGTAATTACTGATTTTTTTTTTTATGTATACGCTCATTGTATTTGTTTTTTATTTTCTCGTTTTCTTTCTTGCCATCTTTGAATTAAACCAAGCTTTTTAGTTATTCCATTTTCTTTGGTAGTTGCTAGATTTCTTTATGTGTTCTGCCTTCTTTGCTCTGGATTTTTTTTCATATTTAGGAAGTTTTATGTCTTGGTTTTAGTGGTTTATTTTTTTCTATTCAAACCTTTCATAATTTCCATAAATCTCCTTTTTTTTTTTTCTTAACCAAACTATTTACTCTTTTGTTTGATAGATGAAAATGGTATCCTTCGGTCCTTACAAACTATTTCAGCAACAGTCATGATCATATTCTTATATCCTTTTCTCTCTCTCTCCCCTTCCATTTTTAGTTGTATAATTTCTATTTCATCAAAACATGTAACATTTATATACCATCCTTCCGTCGATGATTCCACCCTTGTTTTTGTTATAAATCCACAATTAAATGTAGTTAATGTTCACTATCAGCCATTTTGGAGCCCTGGTGGTATAGTGGTTAAGAGCTCAGGTGCTCCTTGGAAATTCACCAGCCACTCCTTGGAAACCCTATAGGGCACTACATCCTATGAGGTCACTCTGAGTTGGAATCGACTTGATGGCAATTTTTTTTTCTTTTTTGTACCAGCCCTTTTACCAAAATTTCCTAAATCATCTTCTGGTTGAATGAAATTCATTTTCTAGGACATTCAACAGGAAAAATAAATAAATAAATAATGTTCCCTCCATTCATGAATATTTAAAACTGCATTTCTCTAACTTTAAGTTTTGATAACGAGCAGTTGGATACGAAATCATTGGCTCACACAAATTCCCTTGAGTTTCCTGAAAATGCTATCCCACAGTTGCCTTGTACTCTTGAAAGTTAAAATGTCAATCTAGCTTTCTTACCCTAATAATTAACTTGTTCTTTTGTCCTTGAAGCAATGACAATTCATTTTATTTTACAAGTCTAATAGATTTAATAAGATATGTCTGAGTTTATTGTTCTGGGTCACTTTTTTCCCTTTCTCTTTGGGGGAAATGTGATGTGATTGGCTTATGTGGACATGATGACAGTGTCTAGTAAAACAGTTTTCAGTACTTACTTCTGTTTGATCTCATTATTGTCTTACTGAATTATTGTGGGAGATCTCTTACATAAACATCATTGACTTTTAGGGTTAAGCATCCTTAATACACGCTCTCTTATGTGTTTTGTCCTGACCCCATAGATAACAGGGTTTAGGGCAGGGGGAACAACCACATACAAATTGGCCAGAAGGATGTGGATGTAATGAGGGATGTTGTGTCCAAAGCGATGTGTCATGAAGGAGAAGAGAGCTGGCAGGTAGAAGGCCAATATGACACAGACATGGGAGCCACAGGTACTGAGTGCCTTAAGCCGGGCATCCCAGGATGGGAATTGGAAGACTGCTTGGAGGAAAGATCAATGTATCCCACTGAGAAAGCAATCAAACCATAGATAACATTGACCTTAATACTGGCACAAGCTAACTTTGCCAAGCCCATGTGTTCACAATAGGTATGGGGGATAATCCGGACACCACAGAAAGGCAACCTTAGGATGAGGAATATGAATGGAGTCACAAAGACCAAAGTCCTGACAATGATAACTATGCCCAGAATCGCTATCGCCTTGTTGGTGAGGATCATGCTATATCTTAGGGGGTCGCAGATGGCAACATAGCGGTCTACGGCCATGACTGTCAGCACCACAGACTCCAGGCCAGTGCATACATGGATGGTGTACATCTGTGTGATGCAGGCACCAAATACAATCTCCCTGAGATTGAACCAGAAAATGCCCAGCATCTTGGGGATGGTGGCTGTGGATAGACCCAGATCAGTGCCAGCCAGCATGGCCAGGAAGTAAAACATGGGCTGGTGGAGGCTGCTTTCAGTCTGGATCACAAACAGGATAGTGATGTTCCCCAGGAGGGCTGTCAGATACACTGCGAAGAAGGGGAAGCCAATCCAGATATGTGCATCTTCAAGTCCTGGAATTCCCATCAGAAGGAAGGAAGAGGGGTGGAACTGTGTATTGTTGCGATGAAGCATATTGAGGGGAATTGGTTATTGCCACATTTCTTGCAGTAGTCTTCTGGCTTCCAGGGAGAGACCCCAACCTCTTTCATAACACATTGCCTATTTCTTGGAGAAACATAAAATCCATTCTTTAATTCCATAATACAACAGAAGAGACCTGGGGAGGGAATATGAGGCACAGTTAAAGAGACGCTTGGACTTTGAAGTCTTTCCCTCACCTACATAACAGAACTGTGCAGAAAATTTCTAAATAGCAGCAGTCCTGCACTTCCCCTGTTCCTCTTCCCTTCAATCCTTAAGGGCAAACCTGCACATGACATTAAATTAGCAAAAATTTGTTGAATTAACCTAAACTAGTCCAAAGAGCCACCTTTTGGAAATAGAGCCGGAGTTTATTTTCCTAAAGATAGTTCCTTCCCTAGGCTTCTCCTTGAACTACTTTTCTTTACTCACTGCAGAAAACACATTTTGGTTATAGGATGCTCCTGTTTCCCAAAAAGTATGTTGGAGATGTGTCTCAGGATATCTGTTAATGAGAATGTAAAGAGGAACAAGATGAGATGTGTGTATGTGTGTATGTATAAAACATCACTATGTCACTGAACTAGGATTGAGGTGGAGGTGACACAGCCAGTCTGATGGTTGAGGAGCAAAACACATTTGTGAAAAGCAGTCCTGAGAAATTAGGAAGATGCTATGTGGAAGGAAATCTAATGAAGGTGGGAGATCAGAAAGTTGGTGTTTGGATCTGAGCTAAGGAATGGAACTGGTAAACTCACACATATTAGGGGCCTTTACATAATTTCAGCTCCCGCTTACAACTACAATGTATCATCACTCACTAACTATATCACATTCCCTTTCCAGAATAGGGTAACTTGGATGCTCCCAGCTATTTTACAGAACCTATTGTAATCTATGATTTCTGAACTTCTTTTCTGCCTTTTTCATGGTGCATTATAAGTATGGACAATCCCATCATGGCAGTGTCGGTGTTAATGTCTCTGTCTTTTTTAAAGTTAGAGCAGTACAGAGTTCAGAACATGCTGCAACATGGAAACGTTGTAGAGTTTGTATTTATTCATGCTGTGGTTAGTTTCACTGATACAGTGATGGGAGAGAATATTTTTAATTTTGCAGTAAACTTGTTGAACTGAAACAATTGAATCTCTCTTGTATGCCTTGGGGTTGAGTCTGAGTTGTAACTGGTCCTGTGCCATGTGCAGTGCTTCGGTGTGTATTAATGTTAATGAGAATAGGCCACAGTTAGAAACTTTGTCATTACTGGTGTGTTCTGTGATAGACTGTGGGTATGGGTAAAATACCTATGGTGACTGGGCTTGTGGGATCTGGGAAGTGCCATATCTAGAGCACACCTATGTGTTGTCTTGCCTTGATGGTACTCTGAGTGCAATGAGATCTGATGTGGTGGCACCAATTAAAAAACAAAAAATCTCTTGCTTTGACTCTAACAGGGGCTCCAAGGGCTGTTGAGGAGGTATACTGGCATGTGCCATTTGGATTAGCACTTGCTCATGGTGTTTCCGATTTTTTCAAATAGCATATTGTGGAATTGCTTTAAAAATGTCATAATCCTACTATAGAAATGGAAGATACTTTATGACATATTCACTCCCTAAGTTGAATCAGTCAAATCTTTTTCTCCAATGGGTTCCAATCATATGAAAGTCAGTGTCAACACCTTTTCATCCACGAAGGACCTGCAAGTAGATTTACCTTTTTATTAACCTCTTCCCTTGACCTACCTTTCAAATCTGCCAGGTTCTTTTAATTTCACTTTCTAATAAAAAGAATAATAATTCAAGTTGTAGTAGGGGAAAGAGCCCACCTAAAATTATGTTCCAGGCATTTGCTCAGTGTGTTGCAAGTATTATTTTATTAAAGTTAATAACAAGTCTAAAATTGGTAGTACTATTGGATGTGGTGGTTAAGAGCTAAGGCTGATAACCAAAAAGTTAGCAGTTTGTATCCACCTTGGCAACTCTATGGGGCAGTTCTACTCTGTCCTATAGGCTCTCTATGATTTGGAATTTACCTGATGGCAACAGGTTTGGTAATTTGCTCCCATAAATATTACAGCCTAGGAAACCCCATGGGGCAGTTCTACTCTGTCCCATAAGGTCACTGTGAGTTGAAATTGACTCAACGGTGCACAGCAACAACATTGTCCCCGTTTCGTCCCTGAGTGGAACAAACAATTAAGCCCTTGATTACTAACCTAAAGGTTGGAGATTCAAACCTACCCAGAAGTGCCTTGGAACAAAGTCCTGGCAATCTGCTTCCAAAAACTTCCATCTTGAAAACCCTATAGAGAGTGCAGTTGTACTCTGCACACATGGGGTTGCTGTGAGTTAGAATCGACTTGAAAGCAAATTGTTTTTATTGTCCCCGCCTTCAGAGAAGTCAAATTTGGCTCAAGCCAGTTAAGCAACTTCCCCCAGAAATTCAAAACTATGTCTGTCTGACTCAATAGCTGCTGCTTTTAAGTAGTTTTTTTTTTTTAATATGTAAAACTGGGTTAATAATACTGATCATGTGGAGCTGTCCTGAGAATTAGAAGTTATTGACATGTGATGTGCCTTCTCTGCCTTGCATGTCTCTAAATAAATGTATCATTATTATTATTATTACTGACGATGAGGAGAAAGAGAAATATTTCCCCAGGTCATCCCTTTTCATCTTACCTGCGATTTACTGCATTTAAATTCTCACTATTTTTCATGCGGTGTATTTTATATCTCTACTATTATTTATATGTAACTTCTTTCTAGCTACAAATATTTAAAAAGTCGGAAATTTTTTTTTTATTGATTCTAACATTCCTTCTTTTATGATCAATTATTAAGCCCTTTTGGTTCTATTTTGAAATTTGTATCTAGTTTTATCTATTTTTCTACCTATTCTTCTTTTCACTAATATACTTCAAATGAGCAATATTGTTAACCTGACCTGTTATTACCAAATTGCCCTACCTTCATAAGAGTCATTCCATCCATTTTCATGAGTTCAAGTGCTACTTTTTTTTTGGTTGGTTTTGGAAGTATTTTTCTAGCATACTTTTACCCTGGACTCTCTATTTCCAGCTACTTACAGAATATCTTCATCAGATATAATCAAGGCATACCTCATTTAATAAGCTCTGTACCAAGTTCATCATCTCTACCCTGAAGCCATTGTTCTCCACTTTCCCCAATCCTAGTTAATGGTGTTATATACATTGTCCCAGAAAATAAACCTTGGAGACATCCTCAATATTTTCCTCCATATCCTTCACTCTTCAGGTCCGAACACTCATTAATTTTTGTCTATTCTTCATTCAAACAACGAGTATATTATACTAGATAGACACTAGGTGCCGTCTGACAGTGTTCAAGCTACTGGATGATAAAAATCAAACCCAGGATCTGTTCTCGTGGATCATATAGTCTAGGTAGGGGGACCTACATTAACCAAATAATCACTCACATAAATGGTAAGTAACAACTGGGCTACAAAGAAGACATACTATACAGTAAGAGCTTATGTAACCAAATCAGAGGTAATGGGGAAGTGCTAAAGAAATTGATAGGTGAAGGATGAGAATTCATTAATAAGTGGAAGCAGAGGAGGGAAAAGTATTCTAGTTAACAGGAACAGGATGTGTACAGACTGAGTGATGGCACATATGAGGAAGTGAAAAGCCGGTGTGACTAGGGCTTGGAAAGCACAGGGTAGGTGAGATGAGAGAGAGGTAAGGAAAGATCATGTAGGCTCTTGTGGTTAACTTTGAGGAATTTTATCTTCATCCTAGAAGCAATGAAAGGAAGTTGTAGGATTTGTAGCAGTGGTTTAGCATGACTCAATTTAAATTTCAAAGATTGCATCTGATTGTGCAATCAAGAACATAGTAAAAGCAGCTAGAGCCTGGGGCAATTCTACTCTGTCCTACAGGGTCTCTATGAGTCGGAATCGACTCGACAGAACTGGGTTTGGTTTTTGGTTTTTTAGAGCCTTTGTAGGCAAATGAGTTAGAAGGTTATCACAGAAGCCTAGGTTAAGGATGTTGTTATCTTGGACCATGGTGATAGCGACAGTCACACAAATTGGAGCAGGTGAATTTTAAGATCGTTTAGTATGTTTAGTTCTCAGAAATAGCTGCCTAATCCAATTCTTTCCTTTCACAATTGTTGCATTAGTTAAAGCATCTACAATCTTTTCTTTTAACTGATTTCTCAAACTCATTCCTCTTTACCAATGGTCATTGAAAATTTTGAAAATGCCTGAGGGATCAATACAGTCCCATTAATAAAACTTGATTGAGAAGCATCGACTTATACCTTAAGAGGTGAGGGCAAGGAGATATGTGGGGGATTAAGGGAGAGGTATTGAAGGTTGTATGTCATTTGAAAAAGTACTCCATTGATTCCTAGGGTAGCATGTAGGGTGGGCAGGGAGGTGAAACTTATTGTACCTGTTTGGATTTGCTGTATCATTCTTGCAAAATAAATTAGGCTCCATGTCTCAACATCCTGGAATTTTATAGATTGTGACATAGTCCTGCAACTGCTCTTAATGACTTAGGTTTACTTACCACAACCACCAACCTCTGCTCTGATCTGTTTCATTATAGAAATTTTCATTTATTAATTGATTGAAATTGTCAAGGATTTAATTTTACTTGGGTCCACAATGAAGACCCATGGAAGCAGCAGTTAAGAAATCAAAACATGCATTGCATTGGGTAAATCTGCTACAAAGGACCTTTTTAAAGTGTTGCAAAGCAAAGATGTCACCTTGAAGACTAAGTTACACCTGACCCAAGCCATGGTATTTTCAATTGCATCATATGCATGCAAAAGCTGGACAATGAATAAGGAAGACTGAAGAGGAACTGATGCCTTTGAATTGTGTTAGTGAGGAATATACCATGGACTGCCAAAAGAACAAACAAATCTGTCTGGAAGAAGTACAACCAGAATGCTCCTTAGAAGCAAGGATGGCGAGACTGGGTCTTACATACTTTGGACATGTTGTCAGGAGAGATCAGTCCCTGGAGAAGGACATCATGCTTGGTAAAGTACAGGGTCAGAAGGAAAAGAGGAAGAACCTCAACGAGATGGATTGACAGGGTGGCTGCAACAGTGGGCTCAAGCATAACAACAATTGTGTGCACGGTACAGGAACAGGTAGTGTATCTTTCTGTGGCACATAGGGTCGCTATGAGTCGGAACTGACTTGACGGCACCTAACAGCAACAATTGTTTAGCTCATTTAACAAATATTAATAAGGTGCTTATTATGTGTCAGGTAGTGCTGTACATAAAGGGTACAGCAGAGATTGAGTCACACTAAGCATTTGACGTCATGAAAGTTAAAGTAATGCTAGTATTTTGTTTCTTTCCTCCAAACCAGGTCCCTATTGTCATAATAATAATTTTTTTTTAAACATTTTGTAGGGAAAATTTCTAAAAAGATGCTTTGGTATTCTAAGAATATTATGGATTCAGAATGCTCCAGGTCTTAAGATTAACATCAGAAAAACTATTGTGTATGCTTCAGCCGATACCATTACTATGCAGTCATCCTCACCTTTTATGCACATAATCTCTTTTTGTGTTTAATAAGCACTTCCATGTATATGATCAGAGTTTATCGTCACCATAATTTTCAGAGGCTCTCTTTGCCACTTCCTGAATCCCTCTCTGCTTTCAGACTCTTAATTCCCTTGGGAAGCTCTCATGAGCTTCTCCCTGGAACCGATTTCCATCCTTTGCAGCAGACTGCAATTATTTCTTGACACAGGCTCCTCCTATCTCCCAACCTCTTTTGTGCTTCATTTTCAGATATGCTGCAACCTTCTCCCACTAAGTGGCTGATTACTCAGGGTAAAAGTTTCCCTTCTGAGATGAGAAAACAGAAGGAAAGGCTTCCTTTGTGTTAGCTGAGGAGCATTAGCATTGATAGTTCCCTCATGTTTGCATGCGATGTTCCTCCTTCAGGCGCCTGTGTCTGTATGTGTGTCCCTGTGTTTGTTGATACCAGTTTATTTATCACTGTGTGTGCTCTGCTGCGTGCTTTTGTGTTAGGGTCTGCTGTGTCATTATGAATCCAGGCTATTCTCAATCCACTTTCTGTCTCTCTATCTTGCTCACCTCAGTCATTGTTGTGTGCCGTTGGGTTGCCTGTCGACTCACAATGACTGCATGTGACAGAGTAGAACTTCCCCATATGATTTTCTAGGTTGTAATCTTTATGGGAACAAATTGCCAAAATCTTTCTCCCGTGGAGCTGCTGGGTGGGTTTGAATCGGCAACTTTTGGTTAGTAGCCGAGTGCTTACCTTTTGCACCACCAGGGCTTCTTTCTCTCTTGCTGCTTCCCTTGAAGGTGGGTCCTATCTAATAGAGACTCTGGCTGAGTCACTGGAGCACCATAATTCAACAAATCTCTTTAGTTACTGCCACATGGGCCTCTTCCAGCATAGCCAGGAGCTGACTCACCTACCTTTGCCCGTCATCAGGAAATAGTTTGTAGGGAACTGCAGGCCACAGACCTGTGTGTGGTCAAATTCTCAATAGTCAGGGCCAAAGAGTTATATCAGAGCTCTAAACCCTTGGGAGAGTCATCTACACAGTGAGCTCTATCTCTGGACTTGGGGACTTCATTCACAAGAGGAGAGAGCTCTGTGCTTTCTGGTCACAGACACCGTCTGGTTTCAGATGACCTGTGTGCATCCTCTCAGGCAGTACTTTCCCTGATCAAGTCCCAGGAGTATAGTCCTTCAGAGGCATGATGGCCTTGCACCAACACTTTAAATTTCACCATAGTACCAGGTTAACAGTTATTTTTGGCACATAGACAGTGAATTCAGGAAAAGGTCACTATAGGAAATAAACCAGAATTTCATCAAAGTCAGCTTAGAACATTTTGTACATTTGGTAAATGGCTGAGCCAGAATTTTAATTTAAGAATTCTAAATCTTGAGCTATATCTGTTAATAAGAATAAAATAAGATAAATTCATTAAAGTACTATAGGGTTGCTATGAGTACTGTACCTCTTATGAAAACCCTGGTGGCTTAGTGGTTAAGAGCTATGGCTGCTAACCAAAGGGTCGGAAGTTTGAACCCACCAGGGGGGCCTTGGAAACCCTATGGGGCAGTTCTATTCTGTCCTATAGGGCTTCTATGCGTCGGAATTGACTCGATGGCAATGGGTTTTGGTTTGGTACCTCTTATGCTATACATATGATACTTATTAATATAAACTTAAAAATAAATATATTTATATAATAATGTATTTATATAAATATAATTAAATAAATATACATTAAGTAAAAGAGAAAAAAATTATTTATAGAAACATACTAATTAAGAATATGCCTTTTTGTCCACTTACGTGTTCTATGATCTTGGCCAATTTAATTTGCTTTTCTAAGCCTTGTTTTTTTTTTATTTTCCACAATTAAAATGATAAAAATTGTATCTATTTTTAGGATTGTTGTAATGATATGAGAAAATAATGCTTAGACAGTGCTCAGCACACTGTTTACCAGAGATAAGTTGATAAACAAACACTAGCTGTTATTAGTCATCTTTATGGAATCCAGCAGCTTAAATTTAAATCCCTTTTCTGCCATTCACAGCTGGGATATGTTGAACACATTTCTTTACCTCTGTGAACCTCATGTTCCTCCTCATAGATTCACAAAGGTGGTAAAAAATAACAACTCACCTTTCACATGGCATTTCTCAGAACTGGAGCGCTGGTGGTGCAGTGGTTAAGAGCTTAGCTGCTAACCAAATGGAATTCCGATTGGAATCCACCAGCTGCTCCTTGGAAACCTTGTGGGGCAGGTCTGCTCTGTCCTGTAGGGTCCGTAGAGTAGCTAAGAGTCAGAATCAACTAGAGTAAAATGGGTTTTTCTCAGAATTAAATATGATAATGCATTTGACTAGAATAGAAGAAGGTTTTTACAGTTTATTAAAATGGACATTGAACTATTTGAAAGAGCTTTTTTTTTTTTTTGGTGTTGAATTTGAATAGAAAATGTACAGGTACTTTTTAGTTAACTATTAACTTGTCTCTTACTTGTTCAAGAAATGTATTTGTTTTGACCACTAGATGTCAGTAATGCTCAAGTTACAAGCAAAGTTTGGGTTTTTCCACCCAAGTTTTTTTGAACATCTGCTATGAGCTAGACAATCTATCTTTTAGGGGCTCTATTTTTTATTATGAGTCGGAGTCGACTCGCCTGCACTGGGTATAAATATAAGTTGGTTCAAAAAAAGTTTGATTATTATTTGGACATTACTAATATCTAGTGGTAAAATAAGGTATATTTCATGAACAAATAAAAAGAATCTAGTGTGAGCTCTCTTATTAGGTGCTGACAAGTTGATTCTGACTCACAGCAACTCTATGTACTTTGAGGACTAAGGTACACCTGACCCAAGCCGTAGTATTTTTAATTGCCTCATGTACACGCGAAAGCTGGGCAATGAATAAGAAAGACTGAAGAGTTTAGCGTTAGAATTATGGTGTAAGTAAAGAATATTGAATATACCATGGACTGCCAGAAGAAGGAACAAATCTGTCTTAGAGGAAGTATAGTCAGAATGCTTCTTAGAAGTAAGGATGGCAAGGCTCTTTTTTTAACTTACTTAGGACATGTTATCAGAAGGGACCTGGACAACATCATGCTTGGTTGAGTAGGGGATCAGTGAAAAAAAGGAAGACCCTCAATGAGATGGATTGACACAGTGGCTGCAACAGTGGGCTTATAAATAACAACAATTGTGAGGATGGCACAGGACTGGGCAACATGTTTGCTGTTATACATAAGGTCCCTGTGAGTTGGAATCAATTCAAAGGCACCTAACAACAACTACACATATATATTATTTTACTGGTTTTAATGTTTACTTTTGTCACAGAAGTTTTATCTCTGAACTTTAAGTTCTCCGAGGCATTGGGACTAAATGCAAATATATTTCAAGTAGTTAATTTTGCAGTTGTTGAAAAAGACTAATACAAACTTCACAAAAGAATATTTAAGGATGGCCAATAGGTACTGAGGAAATCCTGGTGGCATAGTGGTTAAGAGCTGTGCCTGGTAACCAAAGGTCAGCAGCTCGGACCCATCAGAGCTCCTTGGAAACCCTGTGGGGCAGTTCTGCTCCGTCCTACAGGGTCGCTATGAGTCGGAATTGACTTGACGGCAACAGGCTTCTTTTTTTTTTTAAATAAGTACAGAAAATATGCTCAATGTTACCAGTCATCAGGGAAATGATAATTAACACTGCAATCAGATACCAGTTCCACCTCACTGGAGTAGCTAACATTCAAAAGACTGGAAACAGCAAATGCTGGTGAGAATGTGTAGCAACAGGAATGCTTATATTTTGTTGGTAGGAGTGTAAAGTGATGAAACCACTTTAGATAACTGTTAAGCATTTTATTCAAACTTGGCACCTGGAAAACAGAAGGGTCTCAAAGCATCTGAAAATTTTTTATAAGCTTTTTTGAAACACAATAATATCAAGGCTCTGATTAGATATTGTAAGTTGTGGATTGATAAACTGATTGACTGGATCAACTTTGAAAGGGTTTGAAAAAATATTGCATCTGAGTTGAGCTGCAGAGACGTTTACGTCTTTAAGTTAGACCAAGCTGTATCTTTTTCCATGAGTGGGAACTGACTTGGCAGTAAGGATTTTTTTTTTTTTTTTTTTTCCTCTTATATCTGTTCCCAAGGTGCTGGTAGATAATGAAGTGAGAAAAAAATGCACTAATATTATGTGAGTTCAACTGGTTTCTATGTTCTGGAAAGTATCGTGTAATACACAAAGTTCTCCCAAGGAGAAGAAAGTGTCTGGGAGAGTAAGAGAGGTTTATGGAAAATGATATTATATTGGAACATTTAATCCTAATAGAATATAATTAACTCTGGCTTCATCTTATCTCTTGTCACTATTTCCTAATTTATTATCTTTTTTCTTTGTATGATGTCATATATATTTTTATTAAGACTGTGTCTAAGTGAACTTAATATCCTCAGGACTGGCAGGTCCATGGCTTACTTAATGCATAAACTATAAGCATGTGTGCACACATACTCGTGTACACAGCTTCATACACAAATCAGTACTCAAACTTCATACAGATTATTCCCAGAATTCTAGGGCCATGTTCCAGTCTAGGGCAATGATGCTTTGACACAGATCACACAAGTGAGTGAAGCTTGAAGCTAGACACTGGGCATTCAGAGGCTGAATGTAAAAAAGTATGCAGGGCCTTCGCTAGGGTGTGCGGTATCCAGGACAAATTTTTTTTGTGCGTGTGAGTCACTTGCTATATAAATTATTTGACTAAAAATGTGTTACTAAGTCATGGACCCATATGATATATAGCAATTTATCACTGAAGGCTTACAGTAACAGGTACCGAAGCAGTGCTTATATATTTCGTTGTTGTCAAATCACCACACATGAAGATTCTTTAGCGTAGAAGCATCTTCTCTTTCTGCTAGGTCCCAGAACCATCTATTCATGCTTTTTTATTGTCAGACAGGCCATTCCCGGCCATCCCATTTCTCCTGGCACAAGCAAAAGTTAGCAACACTGTTATCACTCACAATGTCATGGGTCTTCAGAGCAATGTAGATCTTCTTGCCTCTAGCAAAAATTCAATTTGTTTAATGCTAATTTGCACCATTGCTTATGATACTGCGTCATTCATTGTGCTGCCCATGAATAAAGACTTCCAATGACTATCTCAGAGGTTGTTTCTGTGCTTCATTGATCAGGGCCACAAATACCAATCTTAACCAAAGCATTAAGGAAAACGTGAATGATAATCCCTTTTTTTTTTTTTTTTTTAGCTTGAAGGCGGTTTACTGAAGCAATTCGACTTTCATTGGAAAAAAATGCTCAGAGCTTTGGGAGGAAGCACATAATGATATAATTATCTTCCAATGCCATTCCATGTTTTGTTTTTTCAAGTTGATATTTTTAGCCAAAGAGTTTAGTTTGCAATTTATAAAATTGTATCGATTGTCTAAGATTGAGTACACAAATATTTTTTATAATTACAAACCCTGGTGGCATAGTGGTTAAGAGCTACGACCGCTAACCAAAAGGTCAGCAGTTTGAATCTACCAGGTGCTCCTTGGAAACTGTATGGGGCAGTTCTGCTCTGTCCTATAGTTGCTATGAGTTGGAATTGACTCGACAGCAATGGGTTTTTTTACTAACATGGGGTTTATTTTAGATCATCATCTTGGAAAAAAGAAATCATATATTCTATTTAAGTACTAGAGTTAGAGATCAATAATCCATAAAGAAAAACAGAACATTTTCATCTCCTCATTGTATAACTTTGAAGATCTGACATCAGCTGCGAGTGAGTATGAAGTTATCCTGAGGTAAGAATAGAAACCCAATGCAGTGTTTCAGAACTTGGTGACTTTCCTTCCCTGAGTTATAAGTCTTGTCATATGAAAACCGACTGAGATGGTTCCAGCAGATAATGTTTATACCATCAATTTATTCTTTCATTTCATCCTTTTCGTATTTTAGTTCTTTTTTTTTTTTTTTTAACCACTGAGTGTCTTGGTTATCTAGTGCTGCTATAACAGAAATACCACAAATAGATGGCTTTAATAATGAGGAATTCATTCCGTCACAGTCTAGGAGGCTAGAAGTCCTCATTCTGGATTCCAGCTCCAGGGGAAGGCTTTTCTCTCTCTGTTGGCTTTGGAGGAAGGTCCTTGTTGTCAATCTTCGTCTGTCAAGGAGCTTGCCAGCTCAGTGACCTCCTGTCCATAGGATGCGTTATTCTCCTGGCTCTTGTTTCTTAGTGATATGAGATCCCTACGTTTCTGTGTTCGCTTCTCTCTTTTATATCTCAAAAGTGATTGACTTAAACATAATCTAATCTCATAGATAGTGTCCTGTTTCATCAATCCTGCCTCATCAATACCTGCTTCCAATCCTGCCTCATCAACACCACAGGATTCACAACACTTAGGAAAACCACATCAAATGACAAAATGGTGGATAATCACACAATACTGGGAATCGTGCCCTGGCCAAGTCAACACACATTTCTGGAGGACACAATTCAATCTATAACACTGAGCAAAATTTTTTTACCTTCATTTAATTTTTTTTTGTATTTTCTACATAATTTATTGCGAAATAATATTAACACTGTCAAATAAAGTATTGTCTTCACTTGCTTCTATTCATCTGTCTTAATGACCAGTTCTTCATTTTTCCTTCCCAAAATGTTGCATGCCACTCTTCAGGCAATGAATCCTTGAATGCCATGGTTAAGGACCTGAACATTCATCCACTGCCTACCTATAAGATGTAACTTTTTGTTCCACTTGTAACATCCAATTGTGTGGTCCTAGTGGTTTTGTCATAGCCATCATATCTGACATATTTTTGTAAAAACATTTTTCCCGATGACCTTTATATATCGTCAAAACTCAGATTTTGAATCTTCAAGAGACTGGTTACCAGGCTCATGGCTTCACTGTGGTGGCCAGACAGCATGGTCATGCCTCACGTGCCATTATCACTTGGTGGCAGCCTGGAGGAAAGGTCTTCATTTAATTTAATTTTGCTAAATGTATCACTTGATGTTATGGATTGAAGTGTGTCCCCCCAAAATGTGTGTCAACTTGACCAGGTCATGATTCCAAGCATTGCGTCGTTGCCCTCCATTTGGTGATCTGATGTGATTATCCTACATGTTGTGAATCCCAACCTCTATGATGATAATGAGGAAGGACCAGAGGCAGTCGTGTTAATGAGGCAGGACTCAATCAACAGGATTAGGCTGAATCTTGAGTAAATCTCTTATTTATTATTATAATAGTAAATGGTAATTTAATGAGTACCTTTTAAATTCTTTTTTTATTTTTACTTTTTTTAATTATTGCATTTCAGATGAAGCTTTACAGAACAAACTAGCTTCTCATTAAAAAATTGGTACACATATTGTTTTGTGACATTGGTTACTAAACCCACAAAATGTCAACACTCTCCCTTCTCAACCTTGGGTTCCCAATCAACAGCTTTCCTGTCCCATCCTGCCATCTAGTTCTTGCCCGGGGCTGGTGTGACCCTTTAGTCTCATCTTGTTTTATGGCCTGTCCAATCTTTGGCTGAAGGGTGAACATCATAAGTGACCTCATTACTGAGCTAAAAGGGTGTCCTAGGTCCATACTCTCAGAGCTTCTCCAGTCTCTGTCAGGCCAGTAAGTCTGGTCTTCTTTTGTGAGTTAGAGTTTTGTTCTACATTTTTCTTCATCTGTGTCCAGGACCTTCTATTGTGATCCCTGTCAGTGCAGTCAGTGGTGGTAGCCGGGCACCAACTAGTTTTTCTAGACTCTGTCTGGTGGAGGCTGTAGTGCCTGTGGTTCATCTTTCATTTGAACTAATCTTTCTCTTAGGTCTTTGGTTTTCTTCATTCATTAATCATTGTTCTTCATTCTCCCTTGCTCCTGAAGGCCTAAGACCAGAGGAGTATCTTAGATGGCTGCTCACAAGATTTAAGACCCCGGACTCTACTCACCAAAGCAGAATTTATAACATTTTCTTTATAAACTATGTTATGTCAATTGGGCTAGATGCTCCCCAAGACCATGGTCCCCACAGCCCTCAGCCCAGTAATTTGATCCCTCAGGGAGCCTGGATGTGTCACAGAGCTTCCATGACCTTGCCTTGTGCAAATTGTGCTGGCTTCCCCAGTATTGGGTACTGTCTTACCCTTCACCAAAGTTATCACTTATCTATTGTCTAGTTAGTGTTTTTCCCTCCCAACCCCTCCCCTCCCACATAACCAACATTGTTTCTTTTTGTGTGTAGACCTTTTCACGAGTTTTTATAGTAGTGGTCTCATACAATATTTGTCCTTATGTGATTGACTTATTTCACTCAGCATAATGGCTTCCAGATTCATCCATTTGTGAGGTGCTTCGCAGATTAATCATTGTTCTTTATTGTGGCAAAGGACTTCACTGTGTGTGTGGACCATAGTGTGTTTATCCATTCATTTGTTTGTGGGCACCTAGGTGGTTTTCATCTTTTCACTGTTGTGAGCAATGCTAGCAATAAACATGGGTGTGCATATGTCTGTTCCTGCTATAGCTCTTATCTTTCTAGGATATATTCCTAGGAGTGGGATTGCTGGATCATATGGTATTTCTAGCTTTCTTAGGAAACACCATGTCATTTTCCAAAATGTTTGTAGCATTTTGCATTCCCACCAGCAACGCTTAAGTGTTCCAATCTTCCCCCAGCCTCTCCAACATTTGTTATTTTCCGGGTTTTCTTTCTTTTTTCTTTTTTTTTTTTGATTTGTGCCAGTGATGCTGGGGTGAGAAGGTATTTCATTGTGGTTTTGATTTGCATTTCCTTAATGGCTAGTGATCACGAGCATTTCCTCATATATCTGTTAGCCACTGCATGTCTTCTTTGGTGAAGTGTCTGTTCATTTTTTAATCAGATTATTTGTCTTTTTGTTGTAGAGGTGTTGGATTTTCCTATAGATTTTAGAGATTAGATCTTTGTTGGATTTGTCAGCCAAAAATTCTTTTCCAGTCTGTAGGTTTTCTTTTTACTCTTTTGGTGATGTCTTTTGATGAGCATTAAGTGTTTAATTTTTAGAAGATCCTAGTTATCTAGCTTATCTTCTGGAGTTTGTGTGTTGTTAATTATGGTTTGGGTCCTGTTAATGCTGTGTATTGGGGCCTCTAGCATTGATCCTATTTTTTCTTCAATGATCCTTAGAGTTTTTGGTTTTATATTTAGGCCTTTGATCCATTTTGAATTAGTTTTTGTATATGGTGTGATATATGCATCTTGTTTCGCTTTTTTGCATATGGACATCCAGTTTTGCCAGCACCTTTTATTAAAAAGACTATCTTTTCCCCATGTGATGGACTTTGGACCCTTGTCAAAGATCAGGTGACTGTAGGTGGATGGATTTACATGTGGGTTCTCGATTCTGTTCCATTGGTCAATGTATCTGTCCTTGTACCAGTACCAGGCTGTTTTGACTACTGTAGCTGTATAGTATGATCTGAGGTCAGGTAGCGGGGGTCCTCCTACTTTATTCTCCTTCTTCAATAGCTCTTTACTTATCTATTTCCCTTCCATATGAAGCTAATTAGCTTTTTCATCTCTTTAAAGAATGTGGTTGGTATTTGGATTGGGCTTGCATTGTATTTGTAAATTGCTTTGGGTAGAATTGACATTTTTACAATGTCAAGTCCACCTGTTCATGAGCCTGCAATGTTTTTCCATTCTTGTAGCTCTTTTTTGGTTTCTTACAGTAGTGCTTTGTATTTTTCTTTGTATAGGTCTTTTACATCCACGGTTAGATTTATTCCTCAGTATTTTATTTTTTAGAGGATATTAGACATGGTATTGGTTTCCTGATTTCCATTTCATTGTTCTCTTTGTTGTTGTATAGGTATCCAACTGTTTTTTGTATGTTTATCTTGTATTGTATCCTGCTACTCTGTCAAATCTATTAGTTCCAGTAGTTTTCTTGTGGAGTCTTTTGTTTTTTTTTTATGTATAGTATCATATCATCGGCAAATAGGGGCAGTTTTTACTTCTTTTTTACGAATTTTCTTCTTATCTTATTGTTCTAGCTTGGACTTTCGGCACATTGTTAAATAGGAATGGAGATAAAGGGCATCTTTATCTCATTCTTGTTCTCAAGGGGAATGTTTTCAGCATCTCTCTGTTAAGAATGATGCTGACTGTTGGTTTTCTATGAATGCCACTTATCATGTTGAGTAATTTCCCTTCTACACCTATTTTATTGAGAGTTTTTATAGGAGTGGGTGTTGGATTTTGTCACATGCCTTTTCTGCATCTAATGAGATGATGATGTGATTCTTTGATTTTATTTGTGTGATGGGTTATATTGATTGATTTTCTAATGTTGAACCATCCTTGCATACCTGGTATGAATCCCACTTGGTTGTGGTGTATTATTTTTTGATATGATGCTGAATTGTATTGGCTAGAATTTTGTTGAGAATTTTGCGTCTGTATTCATGGGAGATATGGGTCCGTAATTTTCTTTTTTTGCAGAGTCTTTGCTTGGTTTTGATATCGGGGCTATGCTGGCTTCATTGAATGAATTCAGAAGCGTCCCTTCCTTTTCTATGTTCTGAATTAGTTTGAGTAGTACTGATGTAAGCTCTTCTCTGAATGTTTGGTAGAATTCTCCAGTGAAACCATCTGGTCCAGGACTTATTTCTGTTGGGTGGGTTTTTTTTTTTTTTTTTTTTAAATTACCTTTTCAATCTCTTCTTTTGTTATGGGTCTGTTCAGATTTTCAACATCATTTTGTGTTAGTTTGGGTAGACAGTGCGTTTCTAGAAATTTGTCCTTTTCCTCTAGGATTTCAAATTTGTTGGAGTACAGTTTTTCACAGCACTCTGTTATGATCCTTTTAATTTAGGTTGGGTCTGTTGTAATGTTCCCTATTTCATTTCTTATTTGGGTTATTTGCATCCTCTCCTGTTTTTCTTTAGTCAATTTGGCCAGTGGTTTGTCCATTTTGTTGATCCTTTCAAAGAACCAACTTCTGGTTTTGTTGATTCTTTCTATTGTTTTTCTATTTTCTATTTCATTTATTTCTGCTCTGGTCTTTATTATTTCTTTCCCCTGGTACCGTGGGCTCTTTTGCTCTTCTCTATTTGTCCAAGTTGTGTAGCTAATGTATTAATTTTGTCCCTTTCTTCTTTTTTGATGTGTGCATCTATTGCTATAAGTTGACCTCTGAACAGTACCTTTGCTGCGTGCCAAAGTTTTTGTATGATGTGTTTTCATTCTGGTTTGATTCTAGGAATTTTTTGATGCCATCTTTGATTTCTTCTATTAAAAAAAATTTTTTTTTTTTAATACCCAGTGGTTTTTAAGCAGGGTGTTATTTAGTTCCCATTTAGTTGATTTTTTTCCTTGTTCTTTCTGTTGTTAATTTCTACTTTGATGGCATTGCGATCAGAAAAGACACTTTGTATTATCTCAGTGTTTTGGATTTTGTCGAGGGTTGCTTTGTGGCCAAAATGTGGTCTATTCTGGAGTATGTTCCTTGTGCACTGGAAAAGAATGTGTATTTTGTGGCTATTGGGTGGAGTGTTCTATATATGTCTATGAGATCAAGTTGGCTGATTGTGTCCTTTAGATCTTCTGTATCTTTGCTGAGTTTCTTTCTACTTCTTCTGTCCTTTACAGAGAGTGGTCTGTTGAAGTTCCTCACTATTGCAGAACTGTCAATTTCTCTTTTTGATGCTGTTAGAGTTTGTTTTATGTCTTTTGGAGCCCTGTCATTAGGTGTGTCGTTGTTTATTATGGCTATATCTTCATGATGGATTGCTCCTTTAATTGTTATACTATGCCCTTCTTTGTCTTTTATGGTGGATTATGTTTTAAAGTCTATTTTATCTGGGAATAGTATTGCTACTCCTGCTTTTTTTTTTTGTAGTTGTTTGCTAGCTATATTTTTTCCATCCTTTGATTTTTAATAAATTTGTTTTGTTTCTAAGACATAAGTCTTGTAGACAGTGTATTGATGGATCCTGTTGTTTTGTCCATTCTGTCATTCTCCATCTCTTTATGGGTGCATTTAGGCCATTTACTTTCAGTGTATTATTGATAGGTGTGAATTTATTGGTCATTTTGTAGGGCTTTTTTTGTGGTGCTGAGGTTTGCTTTGTCCCTCTTACTCTCCTGTGCTGAATTTCTTTTGTTTGTGGATTTAAAAGAAATTTGTTTTTGTAAGTTTTGTGTTTACTGTGACTTTTATGGTTTTCTTCTTCATTTTGAGGATTAAGTTTGTTAACTTTCTTTGTGGTTACCTTGAAATATACTCTTACCTTGCTAAGTTTGAACCAGTCTTTTTTGATTTGGTATCACCTTGCTTTCCACTCCATTATAAAGCTCTACACCTACATCATTTATTCCCTCTTTTATTGTTCTGATGTTGTTTACAGATTAACCCCTCTGGTTTTCTGTTGTTTTTTAATTTTGATTAATCCTTGAGAGTTCATTACCTAGCTTGGTATCCAGCTGATGCTGTCTTGCATCCTAGATTCAGGCTGTCATCTGATGTTTTTTCTCAAACTGAAGGACTGCCTTTAATAATTCTTGTAAATTTGGTTTGGTTTTTGCATAGTCTCTTAATTTCTGTTTATCTGGAAATGTCCTTATTTCACCATCATATTTGAGTGAGAGTTTTGCCAGATATATTATTCTTGGTTGGCAATTTTTTTCTTTCATGGTTTTATTTATGTCATCCCATTGCCTTTTTCTTACATGGTTTCTGCTGACTAATCAGAGATTATTCTTGTTTCCTCTCTGTATGTGACTTTTCATTTTTCTAGAGTTGCTTTCAGTATTCTTTCTTTGGTTTTAGCAAGTGTGATCATAATATGCCTTGGTGATTTTCTTTTGGGGTCTATACTACATGGTGTTCATTGAGTTGCTTGGATGGTCAGCTTTCCATCTTTCATGATATTAGTGAAGTTTTCTGTCAGTAATTCTTCAATGATTTTCTATGTTTTCCATTTTCTCCCCTTGTTCTGGAACTCTGACTGGCAAATTTTTGCCTTTGAATGTATCCCACGTCGTTCTCAGAGTTTCTTCATTTTTCTTCATTCTTTTTTCTGAATTTTCTTCAAACAAAGTGGTATCCATGTATTTGTCTTCAGTTTCGCTGATCCTGTCTTCTATTGTTTCAAACTTGCTCCTTAGACCTTCTGTGGCACTGTCTAACTTTGAAATCTTTTTTATCTTTTGGATTTCTAATTGCTGTTTATGTATGATTTCTAGTTGTGAATTTATTTTAACATTTTGTCCCTGTACTACTTTCCTGAATTCTTCCATTATTTTGTCTGTCTTTTTCATGATTTCATCTGCCTGTCCCATGATTTTGACTATTTTTTCCCTCATTTTTGTCTGCTTTTTCTTTCAACTCTTGGATATCTCTGAATAGTAAAGATTTTAATTCCCTATTATGTGTTCCAGTGCCTTTTCTTCTGTCATCTAGGGTTTTCTTTTGGACACCAACTGGAGCCACCCTGTCCTTTTTTTAGTAGGTTTTGATATTGTCTGCTGTCTTCAGGATATTCAGTATTTATTTTCTTCTTTTATTGATTATAGATTTGTTTGTTTCATCTTGCTTTTTTGTTTTATTTGGTTATGTCTGAGTATGTGGGCTGGGCTTTCTTTGTTGTTTGCTCCTCTGTGAGCATGATACTTCTCACCACCTTGTTGAGTGGGCAGAGCCAGTCGCTCAGTTGTGATGCAGCTGGGCAGGTCTAGCAGAAGGGGAGGGGCTGGGATGGGTTGTTTGTGGCAAGTACTGGGGCAGACAAGGTGGGGCCGGGGGTTGGTGTAGGGCAGGTTCCAGTAGACTGTGCCTGTACTGTTTGGGGGTGCAATGTTCAGCACACAGTGCAGGTAGGCAAGAGGGAGGGGAAAGGTTGTGATGTGTGAAGCTAAGTGGGTATATGGAAGAAGAGAAAGAGGAGCCAACAAAAGTGCTGAGGGAGCCTACCTTTGGAGTGGTGCAGAGCTGGGGAAGCTTTGTGCCAGTGGCTTTCTATCCAGTCAGTGAGGCACAGGCCATCAAGAAGGAAAAAGACAAACAGCTAGATGGGCAGGAGAAAGGAAAGGAAGGAAGGAGGGGAAAGAGAGATAAAAAAACTGGATTAGAAAAAAGGACAGGAAAAAGGCACACTTGGCTATGTGGTAAGGAGAAAGGAATGGAAGGAATGTGGAGAGAAACAAGAAACTGAGAAAAAAAGAAAGAAAAGAAAGTGCTGGGTGGTTGGGAGGAAGGAAAAGAAGGGAGGTAGAGAGAAGACAAGAAACTGTTGGAAAAAAAGAATAAGAAAAAAATGGCTTGAGAGAGGCCATCAGAAGCGGTGTCCCCAGCCAAGCGGTGTTGCACAGCCTTTCCAGAAGGAGTGGAGATGGCACATGGTGTGAGGTGTTCAGGAGAAGGATAAGGAAGGGAGGTAGAGAGAGACAAGAAACTGAAACAAAAAAGAAAAAAGAAGAAAAAAAGAAATGCCCCCGGGGAGCCCACTAGAAATGGATCCCCAGCTGAGCAGCACAGCACAGGCCATCAAGAAGGAGCAGAGGAGGCGGGGCCAAGATGGCGGACTAGGTGGACGCTACCGCGGATCCCTCTTGCAACAAAGACTCGGAAAAACAAGTGAATCGATCACATACATAACAATCTACGAACCCTGAACAAGAAACACAGATTGAGAGACAGAGAACAAACAAATACGGGGAGGCAGCGATTGTTTTCAGAGCCTGGAGCCAGCATACCAGTCAGGTGACCTTCGGCGCCCGATTTGGGGCAGAGCCCAGGGAGGCAGACGGCACAAACAAGGGGCCCAGCCCTGGCCCCCAAACTCATTCCTGGAGGGGGCCCAGCCAGTTCGCACGGGTGGCGTGGAGACGTGGCTGGTGGGGGAGGTCCCCGGGGGGCAGGGACTGGTCTTGGAGCGGGGAGAGCAGCGTCCCAGCCAGGGAACCGTCCCGCCGGGATTTTGGTGGGGCGCGGGCACGGCATAAGCGGGGGGAGCAGCTCAACCCCTGAACTGACCCCGGGGGGGCCCAGCCGGTTCGCACGGGCGGCGTGGCGACCCAGCCGGTGGGAGAAGTCCCTGGGAGACAGTGACGGGTCTTGGAGCGGGGAGAGCAGTGTCCCAACTGGGGAACCGCCCCGCCAGAATTTTGACTGGGCACAGGTACGGCATAGGCACTGAGAGCTGCTCCATCCCCCTGAACTAGCCCCGGGGGGGGCCTAACCAGTTCACGTGGGTGGCGTGGAGATGCGGCCGGTGGGGGAGGTCCCCGGGGGGGGCAGCAACTGGTCTTGGAGCGGGGAGAGCGGCCTCCCAGCCAGGACTCACGGTCACGGCTCAGGTGCGGGGAGCTGCTCTGCTCGCCTGAGCTGACTCCGGGGGGGAGCCCAGCTGATTCGCAGAGGCAGTGCGACGACGCAGCTGGCGGGACGGGGAGTCCCAGGGAGGCAGCGACTGATTTGGGAGTTGGGAGTGCACCGTCCCAGTAGGGGAAACTTGACGCTGGACATGGGGCTGGCAGCGGAGGATCTGGCCGTGACGCCAGCGGGCCAGACCCCCCGGGGGCAATCTCCACACAGCCAGCACACATAGGCGACATGCCCCGCGGAAATCTCAGATATAATAGTCATTCCAAGTGAGACAAGCAACTCTGGCTATATTCTGAGGTGCTACTCTCCTATCTCTCTGATCCCTCCCCCACCCTCCCCAGGCGGCTTCATTAACATCCAAATAGCCTGAGCCAGAGGGAGAACTCTGATAGGGATCTGACTGCATTTTTTTGTTTAGCGGATTTTCTGGAAAAACTAGTTTCCCAGTGATGGCTCGGAGACAGCAGTCCATATCAAACCACATAAAGAAGCAGACCATGACAGCTTCTCCAACCCCCCAAACAAAAGAATCAAAATCTTTCCCAAATGAAGATACAATCCTGGAATTATCAGATACAGAATACAAAAAACTAATTTACAGAATGCTTCAAGACATCACAAACGAAATAAGGCAAACTGCAGAAAAAGCCAAGGAACACACTGATAAAACTGTTGAAGAACTCAAAAAGATTATTCAAGAACATAGGGGAAAAATTAATAAGTTGCAAGAATCCATAGAGAGACAGCATGCAGAAATCCAAAAGATTAACAATAAAATTACAGAATTAGACAATGCAATAGGAAGTCACAGGAGCAGACTCGAGCAATTAGAATGCAGAGTGGGAAATCTGGAGGACCAGGGAATCAACACCAACACAGCTGAAAAAAAATCAGATAAAAGAATTTAAAAAAAATGAAGAAACCCTAAGAATCATGTGGGACTCTATCAAGAAGGATAACCTGCGGGTTATAGGAGTCCCAGAGCAGGGAGGGGAGACAGAAAACACAGAGAAAATAGTTGAAGAACTCCTGACACAAAACTTCCCTGACATCATGAAAGACGAAACGATATCTATCCAAGATGCTCATCGAACCCCATTTAAGATTGATCCAAAAAGAAAAACACCAAGACATATTATCATCAAACTTGCCAAAACCAAAGATGAAGAGAAAATTTTAAAAGCAGCCAGGGAGAAAAGAAAGGTTTCCTTCAAGGGAGAATCAATAAGAATAAGTTCAGACTACTCAGCAGAAACTATGCAGGCAAGAAGGGAATGGGACGACATATACAGAGCACTGAAGGAGAAAAACTGCCAGCCAAGGATCATATATCCAGCAAAACTCTCTCTGAAATATGAAGGCGAAACTAAGATATTTACAGATAAACACAAGTTTAGAGAATTTGCAAAAACCAAACCAAAGCTACAAGAAATACTAAAGGATATTGTTTGGTCAGAAAACCAATAATATCAGATAGCAGCACAATACGAGGTCACAAAACAGAACGTCCTGATATCAACTCAAATAGGGAAATCACAAAAATAAACAAATTAAGATTAATTAAAAAAATTATAATACACATAACAGGGAATTATGGAAGTCAATAGGTAAAAGATCACAATAATCAAAAAGAGGGACTAAATACAGAAGGCATTGAACTGCCAGATGGAGAGTGATACAAGACGATATAGGACGATACAACTTAGGTTTCTACTTAGAAAAATAGGGGTAAAAAGGTAACCACAAAAAGGTATAACAACTCCATAACTCAAGATAAAAGCCAAGAACAACGTTTAACGACTCAACTAACATAAAGTCAAACACTATGAAAATGAGGATCTCACAATTTACTAAGAAAAACATCTCAGCACAAAAAAGTATGTGGAAAAATGAAATTGCCAACAACACACATGAAAAGGCATCAAAATGACAGCACTAAAAACTTATTTATCTATAATTACGCTGAATGTAAATGGACTAAATGCACCAATAAAGAGACAGAGAGTCACGGACTGGATAAAGAAACACGATCCATCTATATGCTGCCTACAAGAGACACACCTTAGACTTAGAGACACAAACAAACTAAAACTCAAAGGATGGAAAAAAATATATCAAGCAAACCATAAGCAAAAAAGAAGAGGAGTACCTGATTTCAGAACCTATTATACAGCCACAGTAGTCAAAACAGCCTCGTACTGGTACAACAACAGGCACATAGACCAATGGAACAGAATTGAGAACCCAGATATAAATCCATCCACGTATGAGCAGCTGATATTTGACAAAGGACCAGTGTCAGTTAATTGGGGAAAAGATAGTCTTTTTAACAAATGGTGCTGGCATAACTGGATATCCATTTGCAAAAGAATGAAACAGAACCCATACCTCACACCATGCACAAAAACTAACTCCAAGTGGATCAAAGACCTAAACATAAAGACTAAAACGATAAAGATCATGGAAGAAAAAATAGGAGCAACCCTAGGAGCACTAATACAAGGCATAAACAGAATACAAAACATTACCAAAAATGATGAAGAGAAACCCGATAACTGGGAGCTCCTAAAAATCAAACACCTATGCTCATCTAAAGACTTCACCAAAAGAGTAAAAAGACCACCTACAGACTGGGAAAGAATTTTCAGCTATGACATCTCCGACCAGTGCCTGATCTCTAAAATCTACATGATTCTGTCAAAACTCAACCACAAAAAGACAAACAACCCAATCAAGAAGTGGGCAAAGGATATGAACACACATTTCACTAAAGAAGATATTCAGGCAGCCAACAGATACATGAGAAAATGCTCTCGATCATTAGCCATTAGAGAAATGCAAATTAAAACTACGATGAGATTCCATCTCACACCAACAAGGCTGGCATTAATCCAAAAAACACAAAATAATAAATGTTGGAGAGGCTGCGGAGAGATTGGAACTCTTATACACTGCTGGTGGGAATGTCAAATGGTACAACCACTTTGGAAATCTATCTGGCGTTATCTTAAACAGTTAGAAATAGAACTACCATACAACCCAGAAATCCTACTCCTCGGAATATACCCTAGAGATACAAGAGCCTTCACACAAACAGATATATGCACACCCATGTTTATTGCAGCTCTGTTTACAATAGCAAAAAGCTGGAAGCAACCAAGGTGTCCATCAAAGGAAGAATGGATAAATAAATTGTGGTATGTTCACACAATGGAATACTATGCATCGATAAAGAACAGTGACGAATCTGTGAAACATTTCATAACATGGAGGAACCTGGAAGGCATTATGCTGAGCGAAATGAGTCAGAGGCAAAAGGACAAATATTGTATAAGACCACTATTATAAGATCTTGAGCAATAGTAAAAACTGAGAAGAACACATACTTTTGTGGTTACGAAGGGGGGAGGGAGGGAGGAAGAGAGGGAGAGGGTTTTTTATTGATTAATCAGTAGCTAAGAACTGCTTTGGGTGAAGGGAAAGACAACACTCAATACATGGAAGGTCAGCTCAATTGGACTGGACCAAAAGCAAAGAAGTTTCCGGGATAAAATGAATGCTTCAAAGGTCAGCGGAGCAAGGGCGGGGGTCTGGGGACCATGGTTTGAGGGGACTTCTAAGTCAATTGGCAAAATAATTCTAGTATGAAAACATTCTGCATCCCACTTTGAAATGTGGCGTCTGGGGTCTTAAATGCTAACAAGCGGCCATCTAAGATGCATCAATTGGTCTCAACCTACCTGGAGCAAAGGAAAATGAAGAACACCAAGGTCACATGACAACTAAGAGCCCAAGAGACAGAAAGGACCACATGAACCAGAGACCTACATCATCCTGAGACCAGAAGAACTAGTTGGTGCCCGGCCACAATCCATGACTGCCCTCACAGGGAGCACAACAGAGAACTCCTGAGGGAGCAGGAGATCAGTGGGATGCAGACCCCAATTCTCATAAAAAGACCATACTTAATGGTCTGACTGAGATCAGAGGAATCCCGGCGACCATGCTCCCCAGACCTTCTGTTGGCACAGGATGGGAACCATTCCCGAAGACAACTCATCAGACATGAAAGGGACTGGTCAGCGGGTGGGAGAGAGATGCTGATGAAGAGTGAGCTAATTATATCAGGTGGTCACTTGTGAGTGTGTTGGCAACTCTTGTCTGGAGGGGGGATGGGAGGATAGAGAGAGAGGGAAGCTGGCAAAATTGTCACGAAAGGAGAGACTGAAAGGGCTGACTCAATGGGGGAGAGCAAGTGGGAGTACGGAGTAAGATATATGTAAACTTATATGTGACAGACTGATTGGATTTGTAAATGTTCACTTGAAGCTTAATAAAAGTTAATAAAAAAAAAAAAAAAAGAATGTCAGATAACCTAGAAAGGCTCCAGGAGATTGTGGAAGGGACATAAGTAAATTGTTCCATTCACTGTAGGGAAGCATGAAACTCTTCCCAAGAGTGCCTGTGCTAAATTTCAGGGTCCTATCATCCTTCATATGCCATATTTATATACAGCTTGTATCCCCATTGACCCCCATTGCCATCAAGTCAACTCCAGCTCATAACGACCCTGTATAACTTTACTAAAAAAAATCCCCTTGCCTGCACATTTATCTCTGATACCGTGCTGCCTAGCTAACTATTTAGACTCATAGTCTCGTATACTCATAGACTCATACACCAGTGTGTACAGAAATGAAACTAGAGTAGGTAGGGTCACTGGAGTTGAACACAATCTGGAAAGTACTTCTTGGAATTAATATGAGGCAGAATTTTCAAAAAGAGTGGGTACCATCTGCCAGCTGTTTCAGGACAGCATTTATAAGCAGGTGAAAGAGACTAAAGAAAATGTATGTAATTTGCCAAGCAAGGACATTTTGACTTCACTGCTTTACTTGTATTTTTTTGTAGAGGGACAACAGTTGAGTGGTCAGAGACAATGGAGAAAGCAGTAGTTTATTTAGATTTCTGGAACTTGCTGAGGAATAAGAAAAGGGAGATGGAATGGCAAATGTGGTATTCAGAAATAATAAGATTGAATGGAAAATGAGAAAGAAAAAGAGCCTAGCCCAAGAGGTAATTGGGGTAATAAAAAGAATGCGATCAGGAACTGGATACAAATAGATGCACAGATAGAGAGATTAATGATGTTGGTAAAGATTAAATTCCTCTTATTTCTTAATATAAAGAATATATTTTGATATGCTATATAGGATGAAATGATTGTGAAATATATTAATCAAATCATGTATTTTTACAATAAAATTTTCGCATATTTGGAAGCAAAACTTGACACCTTAAAAAATACATTATAAAAGTGACCCCATATAACATAAATTGTCAGAAGTTGAGTAGTTTGTCATTAATAAATTTATTATATCTTGGGATTGTTTTTGGTTTTGGAAATTTTGTTCATCAGAGTATTTTCATTGCAACCATACCAAAACACAATCAAACTGATTAAGAAATTATTTTTCCTAAAATGTCATTTAATAAAGATACAGAATTTGTCAGGAACGATAATGTTTTATACATTTTAATTCATTACATCAAAACTATGGGCCAGGTTTAATCATCTCCATTTTATAGAAGAAGAATATTAGCTATACAAACAGCAGGGCTAGATAAATCTCAGAACATTAAGATTGAATATTAATAAAAAATAACAATACCAATATGCAGTGGGGTGGGAGCTGGAGGCAGCAGCTGCAGCAACACCCAGAAAAATAAAACCAGAACAGAAGCTTAAAATCTAGAGAAACAAAATGCAACAAACAAAACTGATTTGAGAAACCTAGCAACCTCTAATTAATTTTATATCATTTTCCCCATTACAGGCTCAAATAGTTATAGATTTAAAAAAAAAAAATTTTTTTTTTGACAAATCATAATTTTGAAAACTAAGAAACCCGTTGCTGTTGAGTCGATTCCAACTCATACACCAAAAAAAAAAAGCCAAACCCAGTGCCAGCGAGTCAATTCTGACTCATAGCGACCCTACAGGACAGAGTAGACCTGCCCCATAGAGTTTCCAAGGAGTGCCTGGTGGATTCGAACTGCTAACCCTTTGGTTAGCAGCCGTAGCAGTTAGCCGCTATGCCACCAGGGGTTCCTTCCAACTCATAGCAACCCTATATGACAGAGCAGAACTGCCCCATAGAGTTTCCAAGGAGTGAATTAGGGCCAACAGGCCAGAATCTATGAGAAATTTTAAAATAATTATAAGGTAGGTGGTCATGAAGAAAATTCTACTCGGTATTAACAGGATGACATATACACTTTAAGGAGAGAGAGAAGGAGTAAGAGGGGAAAGAAAGGTGGAGGGAGGGGAGGGGAGGAAGCAGAGAGAAAGAAGGGAAGGGAAGAAAGGAAGAAAGAGAGGAGAGAAGAGAAAAGGGAGGGGAGGGGAAAAAGGCTAGAAAGAGAAAAGGATGAAGGGAGGAGAAGGAAGGGGAGAACTGAAAAAAAAATGGAAGAAGACACTCTTTTAAATCTCATATCTCCCTAGAAGCCAAGTGTTGTGAGGCAGAACCAAATGCATGCTGAGGAAAAAGGCCCAACTCTCCTGTACCAACCTTGCATGCTTTGATTAGATTTAGAACCAAGACCAGGTATAAAGACATATCTAGAATTCAATTTAGTTGAACTGTATTTCCTATTAAATTATAAGAGCTACTAATTTCCCGAAAGGAATGGAAAAGGAAGAAAAAGACAATTTAACATACAAAGAGTAGTGGAAATTATCTTGCTCCTGCAGAATTTCCAGAACCATTAACTAACCATTGCAGATTGGTCATACATGTGGATGTGCAGAGATAAAGAAAACAAAACAAGCAACAAAATAAACCCCAAACAAATGGGAAGACACAACGTTTGGTGAGCATTCTACATGACCTTTCTTCCTCTCATAAGTGTCTACTAAGAGTTATGTTGTATGTTTTACTGAACTAGCAATAAAATATTCAGGTAAAATTAAAAGTGGAATCTTCTCTCTCTTTTCCCCTGATTTCTGCCTCTCAGTACCAATAAATGAAAAATTTAACTTTCCTTGCATGAAAAATTACCATAGATGTGGATTATTTCTCAAGAAAGCTTAAAGCTAATTTGAAAGCTGTTTTATAGAAAAATTGAAAAATGAACAATACCCCACAAGGATGGCTTAATTATTTTGTGGAATGACTAAAGACGAGAAATTTGAATTTAAGACTTTTATATTTGGCATATATTTGAAGAAGGATCAGTCGTTGGAAAATATGGCCTTGGTGATAGAAAATACTGGAGGTCGCATGATAGAGTTTTGCAAGACCAACGACTTCTTCATTGCAAATACCTTCTTTCACCAACATAAACGGCGACTATGCACATGGACCTTGCCAGATGGAACACACAGAAATCAAACTGACTACGTCTGTGGAAAGAGACCATGGAAAAGCTCAATATCATCAGTCAGAATGAGGCCAGGGGCTGACTGTGGAACAGACCATCAACTGCTCATATGCAAGTTCAATACAAATGTTTGAGAGATGATTTGTCCCAGCATTTACGAACGTAATTAAAATTGCCCATGCCTTTTGACCCCATAAACATTGATCCTACTTCTAGTTATCTGAAGACAGGAAAGGATAAGTGTTATAAACAGAATGGATAAGGATATTCATAAAAAATATTTTTGATAGAAAACATTATAAATAATTCAAATATTCAATAATGAAATGCTTAATTAATTTTAGTACAGCAATAGTATGGAAGGGCTCTCTGGGTGGTACAGTTAATGTGTTTTGCTGCTAATATAAAGGTTGGAGGTTCAAGCCCATCCAGAGAAGCGTTGGAGGAAAGGCCTGGCAATCAGCTGCTGAAAACCCTGTGGAGCAAAGTTTTACTCTGACACATATGGGTGGACATGAGTCAGAGTCAACTTGATGGCAGCTGGTCAGTAAATATAATGGTATGAAAATATACTCACAAAATAATATTAGGGAGAGAATGTGAGAGTGTACAAAATCCCATATAGTCTGAAATTTGTTTTTTAAAAAAACACCAAAATATTATACATATAGTTATAAAATGATTGAATGAAATACACAGCTCTTTTTACTGTGGCTTTTCCTCTGTGTTGGGATTACAAGTGATTTACCAACTCTTTGTTACACGTTTCTGCAGTTTTCAGATTTTCTGCACCAAGGACACAAAAAATGCTTGGTGGCTATGTTTCCCACTTGGGAAAATGCATTTTTTGATGCATTTTTTCTTTCTATACTTCAAAGCCTCTAAATACAGATCTGTTACTCAAAGTTCATTCCCTTTCTAACAGATCCCTCTGAAACTTCTAATTGAGAAAAACTCAATAAGCCTGGAGACACCTTGCTGGCAATTCCCCAAGGAAACTGAATACCCTATGTAAGGAGACATCAACCCAGGTTTTGAAGAACACCCACGGGTTCTCAGCCATGCATAGGGATTTAATTGTGCCTAGTAGCACAGAGGTGAGTTTAGGCAAGTTCAAAATAATACCTATCTTAGGAAAATGCAAATTGCTCGCTAAGAATGCAACAGCTTAAAATATGGGGACAGTTAACAAGAGGCAATGTTAGCAAAAGGCAACATTGTTCTCGTTTCCTTCTACTTCTTCCCACTCATTTCATCATGGCACATACACAAAAGACTGGGGACCCTGTATATTTTGATTCTCAATTTCTCTGGTGTAGGACTATGAAATAATTATTTCTCCACGTGGTGACATTTCTGGAGAGAGATTGTGAGACTTCCATCATGGGAAGGGATCGTTTATTTGAGATACCTCGGCTTAGGAACCAGAGACCATCAAACTCTAAAACTTGTAGTTCCTTTGTATGTCCTCCCTTCCATGGCAGCTTCTGTGAACTCTGGGCGGTAGGATCAGCCATATCTCCAGAAGCAATTTCCAGAACGTTTAGGTTGCAGGAATATATTCCATGTGTCTTTATAGCCATGGGATCCATGCTATCGCACTGCAAGTGTCTATTTAGTTCTGGATGGCAGGGGTGTCTGGCATTAACTCTGTGCTGCATGGGCTATTTCAGAGGTTAAGGACCATTTTCTTATTAATTTTTTATTGTGGTAAATACATAGGGAATAAAACATTTTCCTTTTCACAAACCTTCACATGTACAGTTCAGTGCCATTAAATATGTTCATCCTATCATTTTCTTTTTTCATGTAACAGAAATACTTTAACCACTAGAAACCTTCAATTTTCCTCGTAACACATGAGTCTTATCACTCAAATCACATGGGTAATTAGAGGATCACTTTATTCTCACCTGTCCTTATTAGGAGCTTAACTTTCTAGTTTTAACACAGCTAAAAATTAGCACTTTCGTCCTACCTTAAATTTGATATTCCATATGAAATTTGCCAATAATTACCCACATAACTTGCTCAAGATCATACATTGTTGATGCTCAATAACATATGGGAATGAATAGATGTTTGAATTAGTAAACCTGTGGTATATTTGGTATGTTTGCTACTCCTGAATCCGTAAATGCCTTAAAATACCACTCAACTCTTTCTGCTGCCTCGACAAGAAAGAGCATGCAAAGACATGATAGTATCTATTGTAGTGATCACTTGCCCATTTAGAACAAAAGAGATATTATCTAAATTAAATAAGAAAAGGCAGTCAGTGTTCCTTAGGACTCCAAGAACCTTCTGGCTATAATTCTGCTATTGAGGATGGGTTGTTGTTAGTTGCCACTGAATCTGTTCTGACTCATGGCAACCTCACGTATAACAGATAATGTTGATGAATTTTATCTGTGACATCTTTATGGTCATTGATATGTTTGAGTCCATTGAGGATGGATAGAGAACTTAAAAAAAAAAAATGTGCAAGGTAGGGAAACCAGAAGGAAATGATTTTGTATCTGACTGAATTAAAAAATTTTAACGGAACCTTCACTAAAATTTCCTAAAACTTACTAATGATGTAGCAATGTAAATACTTTTTTTTTTCTTCTTTTCAAGAACTTCTTTAGCAATTTCACATAGCGGAAAAAGCATGACATAAGATTAACAGAGTTTGAGTACTAAAAATACCAAATCTTTATTAAATCAAATATCCATTACTTTCAGTTATTTTACTGAGCATCTAGAATGTACGATCTTTGTGTGTGTGGTGTTATATAATATTTGTGCTTTTGTGATTGACTTATTTCACTTGGCACGATGCCCTCCAGATTCATCTATGTTGTAAGATGATTCACAGACTCGTTGTCCTTTATATCTGAGTAATATGTCATTGTGTGTGTCTACCAGAGTTTGTTTATCCATTCATCCATTGATGGGCACTGAGGTTGTTTCCATCTTTTTGCTATTGTGAATAATGCTGTGATGAACATGGGTGTGCATATGGTTATTCACATTATGGCTCTTATTTCTCTAGAATATATTCCTAAGTGTGGGATTGCTGGATCATATGGTGTGTCTATTTCTAGCATTTTAAGGAAGTGCCATATCATTTTCCAAAGTGATTGTACTATTTTACATTTGTACCAGTAGTGCATAAATTTCCAATCTCCCTGCAATCTCTTCAATATTTGTTATTTTCTGTTTTTTTTTTTTTTAAATTAGTGCCAGTTATGTTGGGGCGTGATTTTATTTCATTGTGGTTTTGATTTGCATTTCTCTAATTGCTAGTGATCCCGAGTATTTCCTCATGCGGCTGTTAGCTGCCTGAATGTCTTCTTTGGTGAAGTATCTGTTCATGTGCTTTCCCCGTTTTTAAGTTGGTTTGTCTTTTTGTTGTTGAGGTGTTGAAGTATTTTGTAGATTTTAAAAATTAGACTCTTGTCAGATATGTCATAGCCACATTTGTTTTCACAGTCTGTAGGTTCTCTTTTTACTCATTGGGTGAAGTCTTTTGATGAGCATAAGTGTTTAATTTTGGGGAGCTCCCACTTATTTAGTTTCTGTTCTGGTGTTTGTAAATTGTTAGTTATGATTTATATACTATACATGCCACGTATTAAGGCCCTAGCATTGTCCCTATTTCTTCTTCCATGATCTTTATCGCTTTAGATTTTATATTTATGTCTTTCATCCATTTGAGATAGCTTTTGCATATGGCGTGAGGTAAGGATCTTGTTTTATTTTTTCACAGATGGCCATCCAGCACCATTTGTGAAACAGACTGTCTTTTGCCCATTTAACAGACTTTGGGCCTTTGTCAAATATCAACTGCCCATAGATGGTTGGATTTAGGTCTGGGTTCTCAATTCTGTTCCACTGGTCGATTTGTCTGTTGTTGTGCTGGTACCAGACTGTTTTGACAACTGTGGCTGTATAATAGGTTCTAAGATCAGGTGCCGGGAGGCCTCCTACTTCGTCCTTCTTCAGTAATGCTTACGCATCTGGTACCTCTTCCCTTTCCATGAAACTTGATTTTTTTCTCCATCTTATTATAGAAGGCCATTAGTATTTGGACCAGGATTGCATTGTATCTGCAGACCGCTTTGGATAGAATTGACATTTTTCACAATGTTGAGTCTTCCCATCCATGAGCAAGGTATGTATTTCCACTTATGTAAGTCTGTTTTGGTTTCTTGCAGTAGTGTTTTGTAGTTTTCTTTCCACAGATCTTTTATATCCCTTGTTGGATTTATTCGGAGGTACTTTATTTCCTGGGAGTCTATCATAAATGGTATTTATTTGTTGATTTCCTTTTCAAAGTTCTCATTGTTGGTGTAGAGGAATCCTACTGGTTTTTGTATGTTAATGTATCCTTCTACTTTGCTGAAATCTTCTATTAGTTCCAGTAGCTTTTCTGTGGATTCTTTGGGGTTTTCCGTGTATAAGATCATGTCTGCAAATACAGATAGTTTAACCTCTTCATTAGCAATTTGGATGCTCTTTATTTCTTTTTCTTGCCTTATTGTTCTGACTATGACTTATAGCACAAGGTTGAATAAGAGTAGTGGTAGAGGGCATCCTTGTCTGGTACCTGTTCTCAAGGGAAATGTTTTCAGCCTCTCTCCATTGAGAATGATGTTAGCTATTGGTTTTGTATAAATGCCATTAATTATGTTAAGGAATTTCCCATCTATTCCTAGTTTGCTGAGAGTTTTTATCAGGAACGGGTGTTGGACTTTTTCAAATGCCTTTTCTGTGTTGAGACGATCATGTGATGATTCTTTTGTTTTATCTACGTGATGGATTACACTGATTGATTTGCTAATGTTGAACTATCCCTGCATACCCACCTGGTCAAGATGTATTATTTTTTGATATGCTGTTGAATTCTACTGGCTAGAATTTTGCTGAAAATTTTCATGTCTATGTTCAAGAGGGATATTGGTCCGTAGTTATATTTTTTTGAGGTGTCTTTTCCTGGTTTTGGTGCCAGGGTTATGGTGGCTTCAAAGAATGAACTTGGTAGCATTTCTTCCTTTTCTATGCTCTGAAATAGTTTGAGTGGTATTGGTGTAAGCTCTTATCTGAAAGATTGATAGAATTCTCTGGTGAAGCCATCTGGATCAGAGCTTTTTTGTTGTTGTTGTTGGGATTTTTTTTTTTGATTATTACCTCTTAAATCTCTTTATTTGTGATGGGTCTGTTTAGTTTTTCTACCTCAATTTGTATTAGTTTAGGTAGGTAATGTGTTTCTGGAAACTTTTGCATTCCTCTAAGTATTCAAATTTGTTAGAGTACAATTTTTTGTAGTATCCTGTTATGATCGTTTTCATCTCAGTTGGATCTCTTGTGATATCCTCCATATCATTTCTTATTCATATTATTTGCTTCTTCTCCAGTTTTTCTTTTTCATTGGTCAGTGGTTTGTTGCTTTTATTGATCTTTTCAAAGAACCAACCCTTGGTCTTGTTGATTCTTTCTATTGTTTTTCTGATCTCTATTTCATTTATTTCTGCTCACTAGTCTTTATTATGTCCTTTCTTCTGGTGCTTGTGGGCATCTTTTGCTGTTCTCTTTGTTATTTGTTTGAGCTGTAGGGTTAATGTTTTGATTTTGGCCCTTTCTTCTTTTTTGATGTGTGCACTTACTGCTATAAATCGACCTTTAAGCACTGCTTTTGCTGCCCCAAAGGCTTCAGTAAGATGTGTATTCATTCTCATTTGATTCCGTGAATTTCTTTATTTCATCCTTGATTTCTTTTGTTACCCAGCAGTTTTTAAGCAAGATGTTGTTCAGTTTCCACATATTTGACTTTTTTTCTCTGCTGTTTCTGTTCTTGAGTTCTACTTTTATGGTATTATGATCAGCAAAAATACTTTGCATTATTTCAATGTTTTAGATTTTGATAAGGCTTGCTTTGTCGCCTAAAATGTGGTTATTCTGGAGACTGTTCCGTGTATGTTGGAAAAAAATGTATACTTTGCTCTTGTTGGGTGGGGTGTTCTGTATATGTCTATGAGGCTGTGTTGGTTGATTGTGGCATTTAGATCTTTTGTACCTTTATTGAGTTTCTTTCTAGATGTTCTTTCCTTCACCAAAAGTGTTGTGTTGAAGTCTCCTACAGTTCTTGTGGGAGTGTCTATTTCTCTTTTAAATGCTGTTAGAGTGTGTTTTATGTATTTTGGAGCCCTGTCGTTGGATGCATATATATTTATCATGGTTAAGCCCTCCTGGTGTATTGACCCTTAATTATTATATAATGTCCTTCCATATTCTTTTTGGTGGATCTCGCTTTAAAGTCTGTTTTATCAGAGACTAGTATTGCCACTCCTTCTCTTTTTTGCTTATTGTTTTCTTGGTATATAATTTTTCCATCCTTTGAATTTCAGTTAGTCTCTAAAGTGTCTCTCTTGTAGATATCATATATATAGATCATGATTTTTTATCCATTCTGCCACTCTCTGTCTCTTTACTGGTGCACTTAGGCCATTTATATTCAGTGTAATTATTGATAAGTATGAGTTTACTGCTGTCATTTTTTTTTCTCTTGTGGTGTTAACAGTTTCTTTTTACTGCTTACTCTTCTGTACTGAGTTCTTTTTGTTTATGTGTTTTGTTTTCATCTCTTTCATTATTTTTGATTTTGTGTTTGCTGAATGTTTATTTTATTTTTATTTATTTATTTGTGGGTAGGTTTGTTAAGGTTTTTGTGGTTACCTTGAAATTTACATTTATTTTTCTAAATTTTAACCAGTCTTTTTTTTTTTTTTTTTGGTATCGTTTTGACTTTCTTTCCATATGAAAGTTCTATCAGTACACCATTTATTCTTTTTTTTGTTGTTGTTGTGACATTGTCATTTACATATTGACGTTTCTGGTACCCTATTTTCAGTCTTTTAGCCTTTTGAATTCCGTATCTGGGTTGGTATCTGGTTGATCTGTCCTATGTCCTAGTCTTGGATTTTTTTTTTTTTTTTTATGTTGGTTCTTTGCCCAGAGGACTCCGTTTAATATTTCTTTTAATTTTGGTCTGGTTTTTACATATTTTCTTAATTTCTGCTTATCTGGAAGTAACCTAATTTCATCATCATAACTGAGAGACGATTTTATTGGCTATATAATTATTGAGTGGATTTTTTTTTTTTATCAAGATATTATATATATCATCCTATTGTCGTCTTGCCTGCCTGGTTTCTGCTGAGTAATCAAAAAAAAAAAACAAAAAAACCATTGCTTAGTCTTATTGGTTCTCCTTTGCAAGTGACTTTTCATTTATGCCTAGCTGCTCCCAGGATTTTTTGTTTGTCTTCGGTTTGGGCCAGTTTGATTATGACATGTCTTGGTGACTTTCTTTTGGAGTCTATCCTGTATGGGATATGGTGAGCTTCTTGGATAGATATCTTCTCATATTTCATGATATTAAGGACGTTTTCTGCCAGCAAATCTCCAACAACTCTCTTTGTGTTTTCCATTATCCCCACTCTGTTCTGGAACTCCAATTACTTGTAGGTTTTCTCTCTTGATAGTATCCCACATAATTCTTAGGCTTTCTTCTTTTTTCTTCATTCTTTTTTTTCTGATTTTTCCTCAGACAAACTGATATCAAGGGATTTATCTTCAATCTTACTAATTCTGACTTTCATTGTCTCAATTCTGCCCCTATGACCATCTAGAGTTGCCTAATTCTGAAATTTTATTGTTTGGATTTGTAGTTACTGGTTTCAATTGGTTTCTAGTAGCCTATTCATTCTGTCATTTTATTCTTGTATTGTTTTCCTGAATTCTTCTATTGCTTTGTGTGTTCCTTGGTATAATCTGTGTTGTCTCTGATTGACTTCTTGAACTCTTGGAAGGCTCTGTAGTAGTTTTTTGAGTTCTTTATCAGGAAATTCTATTTCCTTATCTTCCTCTGGCAAGTTTTCTGGTTCTTTATTTTGGCCACTGGCTAGAACCATCTTGTCCTCCTTCTTTACGTGATTTGACATTGATTGTTGTCTCCAAGGCATCAAGAAGTTATTATATCTATTTTATTTTTGTTTTTTGCACCCTGGATTTTTGTTTTGTTTTATTTTGATATGTGCAAGTAGGCTGGGTGTGTTTGCTACTCCAGTTGTTAATCTCGCCACGTTGAAGCTCTCGCCTCCTGTCTCCAGGTGGGTGGAGAAATTACGAGGTATTTGAACCCAGAAATCTGTTCACTGTTCTTGTGGGCTTGCTGAGGATGTAGGTGGTGTTTTCAGCAATGTGATGCATCTGTCCTGCTGATTACCTGGCTGTGGGTGCAGGGGGTGTTCTCCTTGGTCATTCATTGTGTGCTGTGTATGCTCTGCCACTTGCTGAATGATTGTAACCAAGGTGCGTGGGTCATTGGTCACCAAGTGCATGGTGTGGAGGCTCTCATCCTGGTTGGGCAGGGCTATGGGGGTGGGGTGTTTGGAGCAGGCACAGGTCTCTGGTTGTAGTCTGGTGTAATGCGGGGGTGAGACAATAGACTGTTGGCTGCCTCCATGTGCCTGGGTGGAGTGCATGCTCCTGTCTGCTAGAGCGCATGGTAGGGGGTTAGTGCAGCTGGTCTTTGGGTGCCCAGTGTTGTTGGCTTTAGGGATTGGGGAGCAGCACTGGTTCCTAGGCCCTCATTGTGGGCAACTGGATTGACTGAATGGTAACACTAGCCCCCAGGCCCATGGTGTGGTTGATCAAGGTCCCTTCTTTGGGGGCAGGGTGCTGTCAAATGGCACAGATCTGCAGCTTCCACTTGGCTGCTGCAGGTGAAAATGAGTTTCACTGGAATTCCTGCCTGCTTTGTCCTAAGGTCATGCTGTTCCAGGTCAGCCAGCAAAGCACTGGTACAGGTGATCAGCAGGGGTGAGGGGCACTGCAAGTCTGTGAGCCTTTGTACCAGTGTCAGGGCTAAGGGGCAGGCACCTCAGACTAGTCTGAGAGCTACAGGCTTAGGGGATATGGGGTGTCAAATGTCAAAGATCAGAAGTTCCTACTTGGCTGCTGATTGTGAAAATGGATTTCAGCCCGAAACTCTGCCTGCATTATGCCAGTGTAGGTGTGCTGCGCAGAAATGGCCAGCAAGGCATAGGTGGGTGTGATCAGATGTGTGGAGTGAGCTGCAAGCCCATGGATCCCCCCACGCCAGTGGCTGGGTGAAGGGGTGGGTACCTCCAGACCAGGTCTGTGAGTTTCTGGCTTAGGGGATGTGGTGGTGTTCAATGCCACTGAACTGATGTCGGAGTGGGAGGAAGGTAGATAAGGAAGAGAGAGTGCTCCTGGGCCTGTGGAGCTCTGGTGGGGGTATGCGGCTGTGGTAAGCATGATGGGTTGGTAGCATGCACTTCATTTTCATAGGTCTGGTGTCACTTCTGTTTGATTCTGGAGTTGCATGTCCAGTTGGACCTTGCTTAGCGGCACCAGGTGAGGTGGGATCCTTCTTGGGATGCTGCTGCTTATGTCAATATGCCTGCACTGCACAGGTTTGCCTAGCAGGACACCAGTGATTCAGCAATCCATAATTCTCCATTTCTGGTGTTTTTGAATTGTCTCTCCTTCCACCTGTCACTCAGTCTAATTCTTCAGCTTTGTCTTTGTTGCCTTGGGTGTCTAGATTGTCATATATATTTGATTCTCCCCTTTTTTGGGGGGGTCTTTGTTGCAAGGGGGACAAAAGGAAGCACTAGACTATCCCACCATCTTGGCCCTGCATCTTAGAATATATGATCTTGAGCAAGTTATATGATATACTATTGTCTCCTAGTTTATATGAAACATAAACTTTCTTCATAATCTTTAAAGCAGGACAAAAGTATTAATTTGTGGGTTGCTACTTAAACTGTAAAGTTAATCTACTAATAAGGACTGATCATAGTTGGTGATACTCTACTCATATTTGTGTGATTTTAGTGACAAGACTCAGGTACAAAAGTCTGGGGAAAATCTGAGAGGAGAGAGTAGGAATGCCTTTTTGGAAGGAAGCAGACAACTGCAGCCCCAGGCATGTCTTTTTATTGGGATATGGTAAGTGTAATAGGGATGCTGGGTAGAGGTGTGGAAAGTGAGGACAGTTACTTAGACAAAGTATAAAACAACTAGTAGTGTAAAACTGTACTTCTTATCTAATTTTAGACATTATAGATCAAAGACTCAGTCGCTAGAGCTGGAAAAAAGATCTGATTATCAAAATAAGATGAAAGTAAATGACATTTAGGAATCTTAAGGTCTAAACCACTGCCTATTATCTGATCTCTACTCTTATCTCTCTCTTTCCCTTCCATGCAGAAAAAAATTGCTGTTAAAGATTGTAAAAAGCCCTTTTATCGGTCATTATGTCTGGTGCCAAGAGCTTCAGCCTGACCCCAGGGTTCTTTATCTTGAATGGTGTCCCTGGACTGGAAAGTGCACACATCCGGATCTCCCTGCCATTCTGCTTCATGTACATCATCACTGTAGTGGGGAACTGTGGGCTCATCTACCTCATCAACCATGAGGAGGCTTTCCACAGGCCCATGTACTCTTTTTTAGTCCTGCTGTCCTTCACTGATGTCACTTTTGCAACACTAGTGCACCCAATACACTCTGCACATTCTGGTTCAACCTCAAGGAGATTAACTTTAATGCCTGCCTGGTCCAGATGTTTTTTTGTACACATGTTGACTGCGATGGAGTCTGAGGTGCTCATGCTCATAGCACTGGACCATTATGTGGTCATCTGTTACCCCTTGCATTATGCCCCCATCCTCACCAACCCTGTCATCACTAAGGCTGGTCTTGCCACGTTTCTGAGGAGTGTGATGCTCATCATGCCATTTACCTTCCTCACCAAGTGCCTGCCCTACTGCCAGGGCAACTTCATTCCTCACACTTATTGTGACCACGTGTCTGTGGCCAAAATGTCCTGTGGCAATTTCAAGGCCAATGCTATTTATGGTCTCTTGGCAGCTCTCCTGATTGGGGGCTTTGATATGTTTTCTATCTCAGTGTCTTACACGATGATCCTGAGGACAGTGGTGAGTTTGTCATCTGCAGATGCTCCTCACAAGGCCTTCAGCACCTGTACCTCCCACATTTGTGCTATTGTAATCACATATGTTCCAGCCTTATTCACTATTTTGACTCACCGTTTTGGGGGAAAAATATTCCTCACCATGTCCATATCATTATTGCTAATCTCTGTTGGATGCTGCCTCCACCCTGAACCCCATTGTTTATGGAGTCAAGACCAAGCAGATCTGGGAAGGAGTTATCAAATTATTTTTTAGGGAGGAAAATGTCTTAACAATGAAACAGATTGATGATTTAATACCAAAAAAAAAGGGAAGACAAAGAACACTTTAGAGAAACCTCGCGAGTGTAAAATTAAACCAAAGTGGTCTCATTCCAGAAAGCAAGATTCATTGAATATTTTATATAATATTATCTGAATTATATTTTGTGGCACCCTATCTATTATAGTAAACCCTGGTGGCATAGTGGTTAAGTGCTATGGCTGCTAACCAAAGGGTCTGCAGTTCGAAACCGCCAGGCACTCCTTAGAAACTCTATGGGGCAGTTCTACTCTGTCCTATAGAGTCGCTATCAGTCGGAATCGACTTGACAGCTCTGGGTTTTTTTTTTTTAATCAATGATAAAAAATAATTGAATAAAAAATATACCACCTGCATTAGGGAAGTTCTCTCTTAAAAAGAATTCCACATCAGTGTAATTTCTAGGTGGTTAGGAAGCAATTGTATTGCTTAGACTTCTAATATATTTTGCATGTCAAACAAATCTCAAATGTCATGTACATTGGGAAGGAAATTAAAGGATATCCTGATCCTTTGAAGACCTATTCTTGGAGGGAACTAATAATATATTAAAGCGTCTTAGAGTCTGTGTAAAAAGGTCTTTAAAAGTCATTTGTTTCAGTGACTCCTTTTACCACCACTATTTCTTTCACTGCACAGTTTTGTGCGGCTTGTTTTAGTTAAGCCTAAGTTTCATTGGCTTTTCACAATCAAGAAAAATTATATTCATATATTTACATCAGTGTGATCTAAATGAAGAATAGTGGTAAATAGAGTAATGAGAATTTAGAACGAACAATTACTCAAAGGTAATTCTGAGAGTTTTTTTAAGGAGATAAAGACTAAGTCTTATAAATATTTGCAAAGTGGTGGTAAAAAATAGAAGAGATTCACCAGTAAAATATATAAACATTTTGGTTTGGCTGACTTTACAGAATTAACCAAATAGCTATCCCACTCTGGACAGGTGTAAGGGAAGTATATACTCAGTAAGAGAAGATGACAGAGGAATAAGAACTCAGTGTCATGGGCTATCAGAGAAAGGGGAACAAAAGTTGATAAACGTATTACCATTGAGTCAGTTCCTGCATTGGAACCCTACAGGACAGAGTCAAACTTCCCTGTAGGGCTTCCAAGGCTGTAGTCTTTAGGAAGGCAGATTGCCACATCTTTCTCCCACAAATCAGTTGGTGGGATCCAATGCCCACCTTTCAGTTAGCAGTCCAGCGTTTAACTACTGCCCACAAGGTTCCAAAAAGTGATAGGAATGGTGGATATACGAGCGAGAATGAGCTGTAGGAAAAGAGAAAGAACAGTTTACTACGCAAAGTTTTGTGCCCTTGCAATTGATATTAATAGGAACAGATCTTCTCTTTCTTGGCTAGGTAGCTGAAGTTCTGTGTTAGATGCTTTATAAAGTAAAGCCTTTCAGAGGACTTATTATCAGTGAGTAGTCCCTCTCTGTCTTAAAAAAAAAAAAAAAAGCACACTTCCTTATGCCTGAAATTTGCTCTTTCTCCTGGCAGAGACTTTGCACATTTCCTTTTCTCTACCTGGAATGTCCCATCATTCACCATTCTTTCTTCTTCATCTTAATAATCTTTCTTATCCTTTAGTTGTTAGTTTAAAAGTCATTCATCTCCCCCTGTATTTTTACTTCAGATGATTGTCCATCCCAATTCACGTAATGTCTGACTCCTATATTGTCTGAGGGCAGGAAATAATACTTTTTTTGTCTTTTGATTTGTTTTACTCTAATTCCCATGTCCACAATAGGACCTGGGACTTAGTAGCTATGCAATATGTGTTTGATACATGAATGAATGGATGAATAATCTGCTTTTGTGCTTAGTCAATACGATATTTAAAATTATTACAGAAAAAACTGCTAGATTACAGTTGACAAAATTTCTCAACAACCCCCCCAAGCTAAGACAATCTTATTTATTTCATTGTGTATTAAATGTTAGTTCAATTGTAGAGAAAAGATATTTTCTCTAAAAATATATCTTTTGCTGGTTAATAAGTGAAATGTTTATTTTTAAATTACATATTCCTTATTATACTTCTTTTACACTCAAATCTATTCCAATTTTTGACCATAATTAATCAGTGCAGTAAAATGATACTTTCTACAATAGCTAAAATAAAGTAGGATATCTTATCAGCTTTGACAAATTTAGAAACAAAACTACTGAATAATTGGTAAAAATGTAATTCATATACACTAAAATGAATTAGCCTGTATTTTCAAAGTAAGGTAGCCTCACATCACTTTCAAAGGTATCAACTTTTAATCCCCACTACAAAGATTTGGAGAAGGACATCATGCTTGGTAAAGTAGACAGTCAGTGAAAAAGAGGAAGACCCTCAATGAGATGGACTGGTATGGTGGCTGCAACAATGGGCTAAAGGGTAACAAGCATCATAAGGATGATGCAGGACTGGGCAGTGTTCCCACCTGTGGTACATAGGGTCTTGCCAAGAGTTTGAACTGACTTGATAGCACCTAACAAGAACAACAAAAACATTCAATTTTCAAATTTACCATTTCTTATCCATATGACTATCGACATATTATTTAAACTTTTTGTCCTTCTAGTCCCTCATCTATAAATCAGAGAAGATAATGGTATTTCTCTCATAAGGTAGTTGCGAGGATTCCATAAGTAATCCATCAAAAGTTCTTAGAACAATGCCTGGCACACAGTAGGACCCTCCCCCCGCCCCCAGATAACAACAACAACAACTAGGTACTGTTACTCCATGCACCCAAATTAGAGTTGTCTAAGCCTCACCAGGAAACTGTGGGGGCATAGTGGTTAAGAGCTACGGCTGCTAACCAAAAAAGACGTCATTTCGAATCCACTAGGTACTCTTTGGAAACTCTGTGGGGCAGTTCTACTCTGTCCTATAGGGCCGCTATGAGTCGGAATTGACTTGACAGCAATGGGTTTGGTTTTTTTTAAGCCTCACCACATAATTGGCAGAAATTACTGTATAAAACTTACTTGCCGTTTTTTCTGACAGACAATTTAGGGTTTACTACCATATTGCCAACATTCAAGTTTTCTGTTACACTCTCCATATTGCATCTTTCCCATGCTTACACTCCACTCAAACACCAAGTGTGTGCTGAATGTCCCAATATCGTTACACCCTGAGCTACAGTACAGAGATTTTAGCAGCGCTGTGGTGGATAATCGTCTCCAAATTATGTGTTGCTCTTTCTTTCATGAGCCCAGAATCAACTCTATTACATGCAGAATATCATCACAATCTTATAGCAATATTTGAAACAAAGCCATTTAGAAAGTAAAAGGCCAGAGCCGACAAATAAGCAAAAACAGTTCCACCTTTACTGGTAAACTCTTTTGCAGCCATTTGAGTTTAAACGCGCCTTTTTCTAAGCCTCTCTTCCCATTCCCTGCCAAACGCAAACTCTTCCTCTCTCACGAGAACAAAAATGTAAAATCTCTATCAATTGATTTGAAAAGTTTATTTTTTAAAACAAAGTGAAATATCCTGGGGAAGTGCATGCTGAGGTATCTTACATAATAGCAACAGTATTTTTTTTTTTCAAGCACAGTGGAAAATTCTTTCCTATAATTTGACTCCAAAGAGATGTTGATGGCTTAGAGCTAATTTACATTAACCCCAAGTCAGGCACAAGCACTGACCTTGTCTTCTGTAACCAGGCCCTGTTCCCATGCAGCAAAACATGAAGCGGCTAAGAAGCTACATTTCGATCTCTGCCGGGTCCCTGTGTAGCCTGAATACTCTGTGCACACTGATCTCCGTGCCCTGTCTTTTTCTATAACCCAGTGCAGTCGAGTCAATTCTGACTCATAGGGAGCCTACAGGACAGAGTAGGATTAAGTAAATCTCATTCTGGATTAAAACCTATTGAGTTTTGTGAATTTTTTTGCTAACCTAAACTTCATACCACTGTTGATAGTTATAAAATGTACATTCATCAATACTTAAGTACATCATTGAGAGACATTAGAAAAGTATGCAATTTTTTTCTATGAGAAATGTTGAAGACTATGATATATAATGTAGAGTTTTTTGAAATTATATTGAGATAAAAGTGCTAACATAATTTAGAGTATCAATTTCTGGTTGCTTTGAGTCACTTCTGACTCCTGATGACCCCTTGTAGGTTGGGCTAGGATTGTGCTCCATGGGGTTTTCAATGGCTGATAATTTGAAAGTATATTGCCAGGCCTTTCTTCCAAGGTGCCTCTGAGGGGACTCCAACCACTAACCTTTCAGTTAATTGTTTGGTGCTTATCTATTTGCTCCACCCAGGGACTCCAAGTTGTTATTAGGTCCTCCTAAATTGGTATTTTGGGGCTTCCAATCAGAATTTCAGCTTGAAGATAAATAGAACTGTGTACCCCTACACCCCAAACACATAGAAAAACTGGTTAAATATATTTTTGAAACTATAGGGAGCAAAACTAAAAGCAAGAAAATAATCTTGAGATTCTGGAAATAAAGAGGGAAATCATAGAGGAAAACAGGAGATGAGAACTCACTGTTCCAAGACCCTACTTAATCACATGCTTTCAGCATTGGGAATTTATTGCCCATGTGAAATGATGATGCATAACACACAACCTAGAATCTGGACTCACTGCACAGTTTTTGAATGGGAACTAAAATATCTATATCCACCAGCTCGAAGACATAGATAAAGTTATACTATTATGATGATCTGAGGAAAGACCAATGTAACACATCTTGCAAAACAAAAAACAAACAAAACCAAATACTAAACTTATTGGCATGGAGTCAATTCTGACTCATGATGACCTCACGTGTCACAAAGCAGATCCGCACCATAGGGTTTTCTTGGCTGTAATCTTTAGAGAGGAAACTCTGGTGGCCTAGTGGTTAAGAGCTATGGCTGCTAACCACCAAAAGGTCAGCAATTCGAACACACTAGGTGCTCCTTGGAAATCCTATGGGGCAGTTCTACTCTGTCCGATAGGGGTGCTATATGAGTTGGAATCATCTCGATGGCAATGGGTAAGGTAAGGTAATCTTTAGGGAAGTCCCTGGCTGGTGCAAATAGTTAAATGCTCAACTACTAGCCAAAAGGTTGCCAGTTCAAGCCCCCTCAGAAAACAGGCCTGGCGATCTGCTCCCAAAAAATCACAGCCTTGAAAACCTAATGGGCTCTACTTCGGGTCGACTTGGTTCCAGCAGCTAACAAAAACAAGACGGCCTCATTAACATACCAAAAGAAAATTCTTATTTCCAGACACGGTTATATTCACAGGTACGGGGTAAAGACTTCGACATATGTATCCGAGGTACACAATTCAATCCATAACAAATAGTATGTGCATCATTAAGATTGCAAGATGTTTTCTGAATGTTTCAGCTGTTTCTTCTCATTTGGAGTTGTGTGAGGTCAACAAGTGCAAGTCCTGGAAGCTTTACTCCATCCATGTCATTAAGGTCAACCTTACTCTGAGGAGATGGCGCTTTCCCTGCTCTATTTTGAGTGCCTTACAACCTGAGGGGCTCATTTTCTGGCACTGTATGGAACAATGTTCCACTGCTATTCACAAGGTTTTCACTGGATAATTTTTTTTGGAAGTAGATTTCCAGGTGCTTATTCCCGTCTGTTTTAGTCTGGAAGCTCTGTTGAAACCTGTCCACCATTGGTGACCCTGCTGGTATTTGAAATACCTGTGTCATAGCTTCCAGCATTACAGCAACGGACAAGCCACCACAGTAAGACAAACTGACAGACAAGTGAAAGTAACAAATACTATGTGTATCATTAACATTACAAGGTGTTTTCTAAATGTTTATACTATTTTGTTAATGTAGAAACAAAGAAAAATATTAGAAAAATAGACATTCTCAGCTTTTGTGTCTTTTTAAGGCCTTTTTTGGTACTGAAGTCTTCAATATGTATTTTATACAATATCTCCTAAAATATGTTGCTTTTTCATAGTAATCAAAAGCTACAAGATACATTATTTTGATTCTTGTGTATGTTAGGAGTCAGGGGTCAAAATTTATTTTTGTCATATGGATATCCAATTGACCCAACACCACTTAATGAAATAAATGGTATTTCTCCACTAAACAACAGGGCCACTTCTGCATACCTTGCATGGATTTATGTCTGGTCACTCCATCCTGTTCCAGGGGTCTATTTTCTTCCAGAGTTATACTGTCTTTATCACTATAATTTTATAAGGAATGTTAATATTATAAAGTTATCAAATCTTATTTTTCGTGTTCAAAAAACACCACCAAAATATGTGGAATAAAACACAGAAACAAGAGAGCCATTACTTTCATCCATGAAAGAATGGCTAAATTGTGGGGGTCTCCTGCAATTGTCTGGCCTACAGCCACGATCTTGTGTTTGTGTTGCTATAAAAATATCGTGTAGGCTATTGGTGGCGTGTTGCGTTTTCAAATAGATTATCGTATCAGCTTTTTATTTTTAAAAATGAAAAAAATACTGGTAATTTCTGGGAATTTGGTTATTTCACTGAATTTAAAAATCATTTTGGTGTAAAATTTTCTCTGTACTGTGCTTAGTCTTCCAATTCCAGAATGTATAAAGTTTGAAAGTTTACAGTGGAGACTCACATCTTTGGTTAAATTAATTCCAAGAATTTGATATAGTTGAAAAGGTTAACATTTTTAAATCTTTGTTTTCTAGTGTATGTTGTTGTTAAGTGCCATCAAGTTGGTTCAGACTCAGAGTAACCCTATGTACAACTGAAGGAAACAATGCCTGGTCCTGAGCCATCCACACAATCGTTGTTATGCTTGAGCCCGTTGTAGCCACTGTGTCAATCCATCTCAGTGAGGGTCTTCCTCCTTTTTGCTGACCCTCTACTTTACCTAACCAAAGGGTCGGCAGTTCGAATCCGCCAGGAGCTCTTTGGAAACTCTGTGGGGCAGTTCTACCCTGTCCTATAGGGTCGCTATGAGCTGGAATCGACTCGACGGCACTGGATTTTTTGTTTTCTACTTTACCAAGCATGATGTCCTTCTCCAGGGACTGATCCCTCCTGATAACATGTCCAAATCATGTGAGACGTATTCTCACCACACTCGCTTTTTGATGATGAATGTGACACCATTCCTCTTCAGTTTGTCATTCCTGGTGTAGTAGACTATATGATTATCTGATTCAAAATGTCCGATACCAGTCCATTTGTCCCTACTAATGCCTAGAATGTCGATCTTCAAGCATTCCATTTCATTTTGACAACTTCCAGTTTTTCTTGATTTGTACTTCCTACATTGCACATCCCAATTATTAATGGATGTTTGCAACTGTTTCTTCTTATTTTGACTCATGCCACATGAGGGGATATAGGTCCCGAACGTTTTGCTCCACCCACGTCATTAAGGTCAATTCTACTTTGAGGAGGCAGCTCTTCCCGGTTGTATTTTGAGTGCCTTCCAATCTAAGTGACTCATCTTCTGGCACTATATCAGACAATCTTCTGCTGCTGTCCATATATGATTTCCAATGGCCAATAAGAACTAAAAAGTAAATACAGTCAATACAAATAGGATATTTTTCTCATATTTAGGTAAGACATTTTCCAGAATAAAGCATAAATAATCTCAGAAATATATTCCTTTTTCTGAATAGACTCAGTGACAACAGGTTTGTTCTGGTCATGCTTCCCTTAAGGAGCCTTGGTGGTGCAGTGGTTAAGTGCTCAGCTGCCCACAGAAAGGTTGTCTGTTCAATCCCACCAGCCACTCCATGAGAGAAAGGTGTGGCATTCTGCATCTGTAAAGACTTATAGCCTTGGAAACCCTCGTGGGCTGTTCTGTCCTACTGGGTCACTATGAGTCAGAATCGACTTGATAGCAATTCTTTTCTTTTCTTTTAATGTTGCTTCTCTTAATTTCTCTACTTGCTTCTGTTGCGTGGATACACAGAGCTTAGAGTTGATTGTTTGGATGTATTGAGAAGAAAATAGAGTAGTGAGCCTATTTTTCAGCAAGTTTTGACAATTTGTCATACACTAACCAAATATTTATCAAAAAATTAATTTAAAAGCTGATCTTACTTTCTCAGTAATCAGTTGTGTATGTATACATAGCTTTTAAAATCTCTTTTAATGATATCTTTGAAAGCAGTTGGAAAAATATGATGTTGTATGAAAACTTGAAGTATGCACATACGAACCTGATAGAAAGAACCTTGATGCCAATTCTGGCCTTCAAGGAAACACTACTTTTACATAGAAAACCCATATCATTCTTTCAACCATAATGCAAATTTCTAGAATTGTTTTAGCCTTGCAATTCTTAGCTTTGGATCACAATAAATAGGGAAACTAATAAGCAGGTAATAAGCTCCTATATGATTTAAATGAATATACCAGTTTTTAGAACATCTACATCATACATAACAAAGAGGGAAAAAAGCATTTCAGTAGTTTTTTTATTATTTTGATTGTGGAGAAACCTTATTAAACCTGAAGAAAAAATGTTTTGATACAATCAGTTTTAATTGCACTGAGTCAAACCTTTTATGTACTGTTTCTCAAAGTGATCTTGATCAGTGTTTTCTTGCTTTGATTTCTGCCTAATCTTATATTAATATTTTCTCTCAAAATTTTAGGCATATTCTTGGTGTGTTTGATGTGCTTTCTGTTTATCCAGAAAACATTTGAGGGTGGTTTTCTTTCTTGTCTTTGTCTTCTTTTACCTCAAAAACATATTTCACGTGAACTCATGGAAATATTGAAAAGGGAAGACACCAGATCCACAAAAGGTGATTTAACACAAAGGCTAGGTGGGAGGGAATTTTTGCATCAGAATCGTGCAGCAGCTGAGGGAGTAGCGTTTTTTAGAGAAGCAGGAGGACAGAAGCTCCCCAGAAGGAAGGTAGATGATATAGGGGAGGACAAGAATCTATACGTTTAACTGTCAAGAAAATAACAGTAAGAAAATGTTTCACAATTTTGACAGAGAGTTAAAATATTTTGAGATAAGTACACCAAACACTAAGCATAAATAAAAGAAATTATTAATCAAAATGAAATATATTGAATGAGGAAGAAAATATTTTGTGACTCAGGAAGAGATAATTCCTACACGATTATAAAGGGTGACCCCACGTATGTGAGAGTGGACCTGGGCTTCACAGGGTTTTCAATGGCTGATTGTGTTTTTTTCCCTGAAGTGATCTCTAGGACTTTCTTCTGAGGCTCTCCTGGGTGGACTTGAACCAGGAACCTTTCAGTTGGCAGCTGAGCTCATTAACCCTTTGTGCTACCCAGAGACTCCAAAAGCTAGTAAGGAGCTAATATATCTGAAAGTGACTGTGGGAGCTGGACTTTAAAAGCTGGAGTATTGGAGCAGGAGATTTTTGTTTTTCATTATTAGCCTTCTGGAACTTTTTGACTTTTAAAAATAAATGCACATTTCTTTGATAAGAATGAAAAAAATAATAATTAAAAAAAGTTTTAAAAAGGTGCAGTTTTGTGTTGAATTCACAACTCAGAAATTAAGAAGCCTCTTCCATGCCATTTACTCAGTTGTAAAGGGCCTGATTAATAACAGTACTCCCTGGGCTTGTAATGATGATTAAAATAATTAATGTCTGTAAAATTCTTAGGCTAGTGCCTGTTATATATTAAGCATAAATGCAAACCATTGGAACCCTCGTAGTGCTGTGGTTAGAGCTCAGGCTGCTAGCCAAAAGGTCAGCAGTTCAAATCCACTAGCTGCTCCTTGGAAACTTTATGGGACAGTTCTACTCTGTCCTGTAGGGTCAGTGTGAGTTGGAATCGACTTGGTGGTAACTTTTTTTTTTTTTTTTTAAGTATGATTCATTAAGAACAACTATAAAAATATCCCCATCATATCTGTTGGATTACTGATGAGGTGATCAATGAGTTTTTCCTCAAGAAAACTACCAAAGGGAGAAGTGTTTATTTATTAACATTTCAATTAGACATCATAACAACATCCTCAGAAAGAACATAACATAATTATACTTGATTACAAATCTATGAAGATTGCATCTATGTTTTTGTGTTAAAATAATCTAGCCATAATATGATTGAATCTGTGACATTGTTATCATTGTTATTGGGTGCTGTCAAGTTGATTTCCAACTCATAGTGACCTCATGTATCTGAGTAGAACTGTCCATAGCGTTTTCTAGGCTGTTTTCTTTATGTTATGGGACCCCGGTGGCACAGTGGCTAAGCATTTCCTGCTAACTGAAAGGTTGGTGGTTCCAACCCACAAATTGCTCCATGGGAGAAACATGTGGCAGTGTGCTTCCATGAAGATTTGCTACCTTGGGACCCTATGAGGCTGTTCTACTCTGTACTCTAGGGTCGCTGTGAGTAGGAATCAGTTGGACAGCAACGGGTTTGATGTCTTTTTAATAATTCTGAGAGTAGATCATCAGATCTTTTCCTGAGGAGCCCCTGCATGGGTTTGAACAGACAACCTTTTGATTAGCAGCAGAACACTTAACTGTTGTGTCACCAGGGCTCTTTATCTGTGACATAACCACCAACAACTAAGCCTAATTCCCTTGAATCGATTCCTGTGACATAAAAACCCATTGCCGTTGAGTCGATTTGTGGAATAAATTGATGAATTAATGAACTAACAAACAATACAGAGTTCGTTTAAACTAAAAAAAAAACTATGTTTCAGTAAATATTCCCTGACGTTAAAAAAATGGTTATTTTGATATTAAAATGCAACATTTGACAGAGAGACGGAAACAGGTGGGGAGAGAGACTACGATGGATCTTTTTATTTCTTCTTTTCCTAATCTAGAGGATTAAAAATACAAAAACAAAAACTGATAAGCTGCTTAATAATCATACCAGCCTGATCATGTTAATGCTGAAGCAAACAGACGTGACCCCAACTTCATTCATTTTCAGAGGGATCCCAGGACTAGAGGACATGCACATCTGGATTTCCTTCCCATTCTGCTCCATGTATGTTGTGGCTATTGTAGGGAATTGTGGACTCCTCTACGTTGTTCGCTGTGAGGACTCCCTGCACAGGTCTATTTACTACTTCCTGGCCGTGCTTTCCCTCACCGACATTGTCATGTGCACTAGTACAATCCCTAAAGCTCCCTGCATTTTCTGGTTCCATCTGTAGAAAATCAGCTTTAATGAATGACTGGTTCAAATGTTCTTCATTCACACCTTCACAGGGACGGAATCTGGGGTGCTCATGCTTACGGCCTTGGTCTGCTATGTGGCCATCTGCTACCCACTGCGCTCTGCAACCACCCCCACCATTCCTGTCATTGTAAAGGGTGGGCTTGCCACTTTTCTGAGAGCAGTGTTTCTCATCATTCCTTTGATTTTCCTCACTAAGTGCCTACCCTATTGCAGAGGCAACATAATACACCATACCTACCGTGACCAGTTGTCTGTAGCCAAGTTATCCTGTGGAAATATCAAGGCCAATGTTGTCTATGGCTTAATGGCTGCTTTCCTGATTAGAGGTTTTGATATTTTGTGCATCACAATTTCCTACACCATGATCCTCTGGGTGGTGGTCAGCCTCTCATCAGCAGATGCTTGGCAGAAGGCCTTTAGCACCTGCACTGCCCACATCTGTGCTATTGTTTTCTCCTACAGTCCAGCTTTCTTCTGCTTCTTTTTTAACCACTTTGGAAGCCACAGAATCCCTCCATCTTGCCACATCATTGTGGTCAATCTGTATCTTCTCCTGCCTCCCACTATGAACCCTATTGTCTATGGGGTGAAAACGAGCAGATACAAGACAGTGTCATATTCTTTCAGGTTCTAAGGACACCAAACCCATAAGTGCATGCAAGAGATATTTTTCAGGGAAAAGAAGAAAAGGGAAGGGAAGGGGAGGGGAGGGAAGGGGAGGGGAGGGGAGGGGAGGGGAGGGGAGGGGAGGGGAGGGGAGGGGAGGGGAGAGGAGGCGAGGGGAGGGGAGGGGAGGGGAAGGGAAGGGAGAGGAAGGGAGGCGAGGAGAGGGGAGGCGAGGGGAGGGGAGACAAGGGGAGGGGAGGGGAGGGGAGGGGAGGGGAGGGGAGGGGAGGGGAGGAGAGGGGAGGGGAGGGGAGGGGAGGGGAGGGGAGGGGAGGGAAGAGGAGGGGAGCGGAGGCGAGGGGAGGGGAGGGGAGGGGAAGGGAGAGGAAGGGAGGCGAGGAGAGGGGAGGCGAGGGGAGGGGAGGCAAGGGGAGGGGAGGGGAGGGGAGGGGAGGGGAGGGGAGGGGAGGCGAGGGGCGGGGAGGGGAGGGGAGGGGAGGGGAGGGGAGGGGAAGGGAGAGGATGGGAGGCGAGGAGAGGGGAGGCGAGGGGAGGGGAGGCGAGGGGAGGGGAGACGAGGAGAGGGGAGGCGAGGGGAGGGGAGGCGAGGGGAGGGGAGACGAGGGGAGGGGAGACGAGGGGAGGGGAGGGGAGGGGAGGGGAGGGGAGGGGAGGGGAGGGGAGGGAAGGGGAGGGGAGGGGAGGCGAGGGGAGGGGAGGCAAGGGGAGGGGAGGGGAGGGGAGGGGAGGGGATGGGAGGCGAGGGGAGGCGAGGGAAGGCAAGGGAAGGAAATAGAATGAAAGCAATGCTTCTGCCTGCTGTTTAGCCAAGCGTCAATGATGCATTTTCAAGAGTACAGTTTGGCCTTGACAATGGAAAGTGTTGAGTGGTGCATTTTTCTTAAGTGTCTTCAGAATTCCACCATTGATGGAATGTCCACCACTCTCACTACGCAGGTTTACCTCCTCACTCCTGTGAAGGACTGATCTCATTACTAACCCTAGTTTCCATGATCAAAAACCTAATGAGAAGCTGAGGCAATTATGGAGAGAAATGAATAAAGTAAGATATAATTAATCTGCAGCCAGATGCCAGCTTGTTTTGTTTTCAAATAGTGACGGCAGCTTAAAAGTTGGAAAGTGGCCATGAAGGCACAACAATTGTTCTCTGTTCACCTGAAACAACAGAGGAATAAAGGAAGTCAGGAATAGGAGGAGGATATGGACGTGTGGCTAATTGCTTCCATGAACAAGTGCCTCCTCTGCCATGAGGCCAGAAGAACTGGATGGTGCCCAGATATCATTACTGAACACTTTGATCAGAGATTCTATACATGAATCCTGATCAGAGAAAATTCAGAATAGAATTTCAAATTCTTATGGAATTCAGATTTTCTGGAGCTTTGGAGGTTGGATGAACCCCTGAAACCATTGTTCTGAAATATTCTTTAAACCTGATACCAAAAATATCCCCTAAAGTCTTCTTAAAATCAAACAATAAAAAAAAAGAAAAACAATAATCCATTGCCATCAAGTCGATTCCAACTCATAGCAACCCTATAGGACAGAGTAGGACTGCTCTGTAGGGTTTCCAAGGAGCTCCTGTTAGATTCGAACTGCCTCCCTTTTGGTTAGCAGCAATAGCTCTTAACCATTACACCACCAGGGTTTCCTAAAAGCCAAACAATAGTTTAGCTTAACAATTAGAGAATGTCTGGCTTGAGAATTATGACCTTTTAAGATCTATCTACCCTCCCCCTACAAGCTATTTTTGTAAGTGCCACTAGGTCAATTTTTTACAAGTTGCTGCAAAAAAGTTAGCATAGAGAGCTTAGAAAAATATCTTGAGGGAGGAGGGAGCGGTTGGCAAAGAAACATAGTAGGCATGCGTTATTTGTGTAAAATACGTATATGGGCTGAAATTAACGACAGTAACTCAAGCGATCAGACAGGAACCTTAAGAGGCAGTGAGTTTATGTTAATGGGGGAGGAACAACTCAGAAAACAGGGGTGATAATGGCTGCACAACTCAAAGAATGTAATCAACGTCACTGAATTGTACATGAAGAAACTGTTGAATTGGTGTATGTTTTGCTGTGTATTCTCAAAAACGACAATAAAATAAATTATCAAAAAACAGCAATTGGAATTTTCAGATTGAAAGACAGTTATTATTTTTCTCTGTAAAATATTTTCCTCATCATTACTAAAATTCTTCTTTCTTAATGATATCTGCCTTATGGAGAAGTTAAAAAGTATCCCTTGAAGTTCTTAGTTAAAGGAAGTTTCAGCCTCTGGTTTTCAAATTTAGAAATAAGTTAGTTCGCTGATCCTGTCTCTCCCAGCCTGGCCCAAAGGAAACTGCTTCTCTACAAACTAGTGGGATATGCCATTCCTTTCAAGATGGCCTTCAAAGACACACAGCCTAGAGGAATAGAAAGATCTGTTAATCAAGTATAAGGAGCAATAACGATAAACGTTTTATGAGCAGAGGATGAGGGGGTGGTCAAAAGTACTTTTCTTCTCTTGTTTCCAAATGAAATTCAAGGAGTTAAGTTTACTTTCTCTTTGATTCTAAAGATTCTTAAAAATTAATAATGAGGGGAGGCTGAAGAAAATGGTTATGATACATTAACATCACAGAAACCATGACAATTAAATAGGAGTATAAAGTAAATGTAATTTTTTACTTTAATCTCTCCCTGTCCAGCTCACAAGGATATATAGTTCTTCCTCCAATTCAGTTTATGTGTACTCATTAAGTGGCATTTCATTATTTCGAGTTGCTCTCTACTTTCTCATTTTGAAATTCTACAAAAATCAGTACCCATTCCTCAAAGTATACTTGTTCTTCATGTGTCACCCATTTATCTACTCACTTTAACAGCAAACCTTCTATAACTAATTGTCAACATTACATCCTCAGCCCAAAACCACTTTCCCTATAGTTTGTCTTTTTCTTCCCCTGCCCATGGCCTGAAATTGCTTTGGACAATTTCATCAGTGCCTTCCATGTTAACAAAGCAAATAGATCATTCGTTAACCTCATGTAACACTAACTCTCATGAATATGAGTGTAATTCATTTATTCCTGATTTCTTGAAATTCTCTCAATTCTTATTTCAGAAACACTACACATTTTGTTTTTCTACACTCTTGTTGAATGCTCTTTATGACCTCATTTCATAGTTTCTCTTTTTTCTGCCATATGTATATATATATATAACTTATTTTTGCAAAAATCTCAAAATTTTAATGTGGCTGATTCTATCATTTTGAAAATTACATGTGGATCTTATTTATGACACTGCCTGACACCCTAAGACAATGAAATGGTATTCTTCCAGATGTTCTCATATTAGATTTACATACTTATGTTTCAAAACTAGGTTTTAATAGAATAAGATTTCCATTTTGTTTGTGGTTTGAGCCAGAGATATAACCTTATTTTTCTCTGTATATTGAGCCAGTTTTTCCAAATATCATTTATTAATCAATCTTCAATTGTCAACTGTTTTATCAAACTTCTGCTCTTCACCGGGTTTCCATATTTCTGTTTCGAATCTCTAATTGTCTGTTCCTTTTCTATTATTACATCTTGTTTACTAATATGGGTTTGTATTAATCTATACCTGTATCTGCATAGCTATATATATTTTACCTATTATTGATAGCTATTTTTTTATGTACGTTTCTATGTTTTCTATATTGACTAGGCTTTTTTTACATCTTTTCTATTCCAAATAAATCTTACAGAAAGATAAGATAAGGTTGATATTTATCTGAATTTATGAATTCACCATAATTTGTGGAAATCTGACATCTATGTAATGTTATAATCTTACCCATGAATACATGTTGACAGGCACTGTGTCATGGGAGTTCAGAGCAAGCCCTCTAGTAGCAGATTGTTACTTCTTAATTGACTTTGGACAAAGTACTTAAATTACCTATGCTTAAATTATCTGTAGTTTTTTCATCTATATAATGGAGGCCATTATGGTACCTCCCACAAGCAGTTGTTATCTGATAGATGTAGCCGTGAATGTGGATGTTGATAGACAGATAAAAATTTTGGTGCCTGAAATAGTGAGTGCTCAGTAGTCTACTGTACTATTTCTATATTGATTCATGTCTTCCTATGTTTTTCAAAAGCTTTTAAAACTTTATAGATAAATATATTTATAGTCATCTTTTGATTCATTTCATATACTATATACTTTTTTTTTGCTATTGTAACTGTGATTTTTTTTTCTTATTATCCCTTCTATTACATCAGTGCTAGAGGAGAGTAACATTATTGCTTATTCTAAATTGATGTGCTATCCAACTACTCTGTCCCCCTTTTTTATTCCAACTGTCTGTCTCAGTGTTATTTACAGATCATATATTATTAGAAAATAATGACAGTTTTATCTCTCACTTTTATAATGCTGTACCTCTTGAGTTTTTTTTTTTTTTTCTCTTTTTGACTTGGTTAAAACCACTAGTATATGGTGATGATGAACATACTTGTTTTGCTGTTGATGTTAAAAGATTGAGTTTAAACTATCTTCATTGGGTATTATGCAAGCTTTTTTTTTTGGCATATGTGTTTTATCAAATTAAAAATATTCATTCTTTGTTTTATGAGTGTTTTTTAATTGTAAATAGTTATAATAGAACACTACAAAATTGTTTCCTATGAATATTAAGATTGTTGTTTCCTTGTTTAAAATTTCCAGCAAATGAAAAAGTTTGAACATAGTTAAATGTTCACCAAATAATCATTGATTTTGTGTTTTTGTGTGACTAAATGGATGGGCCTTTTATATTGACCTTTTATATGTGAGTAAAACTAATCAAAAGAGTAGAAAGTTCATTGTTTGCGAAGAACATATTTTAAGTTTTTTGAAAGCCTGTATTTGCTAGCAAAGATCAAAGACTGCAACCTTCAGTATGGAGTCTTTGATAAATGCAGAAATGACTGAAGTTGTCAAGGGTTTCATTTTACTTGGACCCACAATCAATGACCATGGAAGTAGCAATAAAGAGATCGGACGATATATTGCACTGGGAAAATCTGCTGAAAAAGACCTCTTTAAAGTGTTGAAAGGTAAGGATGTCACTTTGAGGACTAAGGGGCACCTGACCTAAGCCATGGTATTTTCAATTGCCTTATATGCATGAGAAAGCTGAACGATGAATGAAGAAGTCCAAAGAGGAATCAACACCTTTGAATTTCGTTGTTGGCAAAGAATATTGAACGGATTGCCAAAAAAAACGAATAAATTTGTCTTGAAAGAAGTAAATTCAGAATGTTCCTTAGAGGCTTCGTCTCACATACTTTGCACATGTTATCAGGAGGGATCAGTTCTTGGACAAGGACATCATGCTTGGTAAAAGTGGAGGGTTATTGAAAAAGAGGAAGACCATCAAGGAGATGGATTGACACAGTGGCTGCAACAATGGGCTCAAGCAGAGCAAGAATTGTGAGGATGGTGCAGGACTGGGCAGTGTTTCCTTCTGTTGTTCACAGGTCGTTATGAGTCAGAGCTGACTTGGCACCACTTAACATCAAATTATTTATTGACATCTTTTTTTTTATGAATTATGGAATATTTTGCTGATTTGAAAAAAGCAAACCTGGTACTCAGAGATTTTACAACTGTGCAGGGTGTGGGGGGAGAGAAGAGCTGAAGTGAAAAAGGGAAAAGGCTTAAATAACTCAGTAGTATAAGTATTGTTAGCAGTAGGAAATGTATAAAGAAAAGATTTGTTATAGAAATGGAGTTTGGGATTGGCCTCAAAATAAGGCAAAATATGGCCAGTAGAGATTTTAGTCTAGTCAGAGAAATCACAAAACCTTGGGATTGTTGTTGGTATAGATGGAGTCCATGGGAAAGAGTGAGCTCATGAATTAAAAACGAAGTTCTACCACATACTAACTCTGTGACATCACACATGTTTCTTGTTGTGCCTCACTTTCCTCATCTATAAAATAGAATAAATAATGAAGCCTAACTCAAAGGAAGTTATTATGAGGATAAATTTTTTGAAATATGTAACACGCTTAGAATAACTTGTGGCATGTAGGAAGTACTGTATAAGTTTTTGCTATTTTTTTTATTATGGAATGGGTGGGGAAGTACTTCTAAGTCTCATTTTCATAAAGTGAGTTTATCTGTCATTTGTGGCAAGTGGTCTGGAAAAGTGGGTTGTGGACACTTTATGCTGCTAAGATATGTATATGTAGTGATAAGTTTACAAAATGAAATAATATAAAATCACTTGCTTTTCTGGCTTGGTATTTATTTGTGTGAGGTGGAGGATAAGACTAGGATGGTTGATGAAATTCTTCCTAAAGACCATTCTTGGGGTTACTCACAAAGAATCAAGTCACCCTGAAGCCTACCACAGAGCTAAGAGCATCTTTTCTTCCCTTTCTGTAACGGGGCTCTGTCTACCCAAACGAAATGCAACATGATGCAAGAATTACAAGTTTCTGTCCTCCGATGGTTTATCAATCACTTAATATCACTTGCTATCTAGAGCTCACTAAACCAGTTACTTGCTAAGTGTCTTCCTTTGCTCAAAACTAGGCAGGTACTAGAGATACAAGTTAAGAGAAAATGACTATGAAATTTCTGCATTTGCAAAACTGATTATACTTATAGAGAGGGAGAAGTCATATATTGTTTTGTTTTGGTTTTTTCCTTCAAAATGTTTTTCCAAAAGACTCTTCTTAAAGAGAAGGCTACTTAAAACTCACACATTTGAGCCCATGTATACCTACATTTAATAAAATCTAGCTTAACCATTGTCAAATTAGGATATTTGCTTAATAATATGATCTGAGTATTTGTCTCTAATTATACCCACCCCCTGGGTTTGCCTGGCCTCAAGCTGACAAGGGTTTTATGGCTTTGGGGAGTTGGCTTTATCTCCAGCACAGCTGATCCCTGGATTTCTCTGCGCTGGTCATAAAATGCTAGAGTCCATCTGCAGTAGCTGTCAACCAGCTCTTGGTATACACAGATCACTACTCAAGACTGGATGAGCTTACTCCCTGACAGCCTGCAGCAGTAAGTACACAGTCGGGCTGAGGCCAGCCTTTTCAACCTTCTGCAGAGATTTGGAGAAGCCTTACAGAGCTCTGCTGCTAATGTAAAGGTCTGCAGTTTGAATCCACCAGCTGCTCCTTGGAAACCCTATGTGGCAGCTCTACTCGGTCCTACATGGTCGTTATGAGTGCGAACTGACTTGATAGAAACAGATTTTTTTTTTTTTTGGAAAGAAGATTAGGACTCAGCTATGATAAGAGCATGTGCACTAGTCATTGCTCCTACTAAAGCAGCCTTTTTTTCACAATTGTCACCTCTTGTGTTTTTTTTAAATACCTGTAGCCTCCGATTGATTGATCCTGGATAATGCTTTAAGAATCCTCCTGCAAAACTAAGCCAGCTGGTGATATTTAAAACAAAAACAGTTTCAGAGCTAATTCTGGTTCAGGTACAAACGCTTATTAGCAAGCAGACACAGGTTCATAAGACCTAGTCTTTAAATGGTGGATTTCCTTGTTCTCTGCCTTTTTAGGAGCTCCACTAGGACAGTGATGGAATAATACTAGAGGGACAGAATAAAGCTCCAATGACTCTTTCGAGTGAAGCACACTCTGAGCCAAATTAACCTGAGTACTGAAAATTTTATAGAAACTTGACATGACATAATATTAAATGTTCCATATCCACTATGTCCCAATATATAAAAATATTAAATTATGGTGAAGTATATTAGCACCAGCATTTTTCGGAATCATTCTCATTGTGGTGTGAGATTTTATTAGTTTTTTTTTTTTTTTAATCTTTATAATTCTTCAGAAAGTTTTCCTATCCCAGTGCTCAGCTGGCCTTATAGTTGGTTCAAATGTTCTTGCTAGTTTTTTCTTAGCTCTCTGGCTCCTAATAAACAGGTCCCTGGTGTCAGGTCTTGATGGCTACTGTCCTGGCGGAGGGAATAGTCATCCAGACTCATTAAATTGAACACACAAATATTAATTCTCTTTCTATCTTGAAAGGATTTTAATTAGGAACTTTCACAATTCATATGAAATGAGTGATCATATTCATAGAAGTGATGCCTTTGAGTTAGGGTAGTAGAGCCCTGGTTTCAAAGTGGTTAAGAGCTATGGCTGCTAACCAAAAGGTCAGCAGTTTGAATCCACCAGGCACTCCTTGGAAACCCTATGGGGCACTTCTACTCTGTCCTATAGGGTCCCTACGAATCAGAGAATATTGAATATACCATGGACTGCCAGAAGAATGAATAAAACTGTCTTGGAAGAAGCACAGCCAGAGCGCTCCTTAGAAGCAAGGATGGTGAGAGTTCATCTCACACACTTTGAATATGTTATCAGGAGGGACCAGTCACTGGAGAGGGACATCACGTCAGCAAAAAAGAGGAAGACCCTCAATGAGATGGATTAACACAGTGGTTGCAACAATGGGCTCAAACATAGCAATGATTGTGACCATGTCGCAGGACTGGGCAGGGTTTTGTTCTGTAGTACACAGGGTCACTATGAGTTGGAACCAACTGGTTGGCACCTAAAAACAAGATCTTATGGATTATAACAAAGGATTCTAGGGGCTAAGGAAAAATTTCAAGTTCATAGGGCTACATGTAGTCACATTTTTCTCTAAAACATTTGAACATTTGTAAAAATGACACAATTTTTCACTCTTCTAAAGGGTTCTGTACAGAATTTCTTGGTGTTTCAGTCTAGATCGTTATGTTTTCTAAGATAGATGCCAGCTGTACTTCTTCCTTACTAATCCACTAGCATTTTGCAGTAATGTAATATAGCATAGTGGGCTACATCAATGAGTAGAAATTGAGATTGTGGGTGCCCCTGACTTGTTCATTCAATAAGCAGTTATCTTTGAATTTTCACTAGATGATATATATTTACATTATAAATGTCCTCTTTTTTCCTGGTTTAACTTAATTTAAAAAGTTATAAGTGGATATAATCAAATGCTTCTCTGATATATCTCAGCTGTTGTTACTGTTTCTATTTAATTTCTTAACATAGTTAATTACAATTAAAATATTTCCCATGTTAAACCTTACTTCATCATGCATGAAATGTGTTTTATATGTTGCATAATTAGATTTGCTAATATTGGATGTTCATAGTTGAAATAGCCTAATATTTTTTTCTTTTAAAATGTCTTTTCCAGTGGAACTTAGTTAGCTTATTCTCACGACTCCTTGACAACATACACACTGTAGTAATTATATAATCGAAGATGATTTATGAAAATTCTTTGGCATATTTTTCTGGTGTTTTTAAATTTCCAATTTATGTTTTAGTTTCATCTATTATTTTCAGTCAGTTTTACTGAATTATTTATTCTTTGAAAATTATACAGGAATTTTTCATTTTTAATGATAAAGTAATGTGCTGTATTCTTTAAACCAAAACTGTTGCCATCCAGTTGATTCTGACTCATAGCAACCCTCTAGGACAGAGTAGAACTGCTCCATAGCGTTTCCAAGGAGTGGCTGGTGCATTCAAGCTGCTGACCTTTTGGTTAGCAGCCGAGCTCTTAATATATTCCTTAGTATTTTTTAAATTAATTTTTCTGCTTGACGTTACCTGAGTTTTAGTTATTGTGTATTTCTGTCTTAATTATAGTGTTTTTGTGTCTTACCTTTGTTTTCCCTTACACAATTATTGAGAGTTTTTCTATGTTACAATTGTCTTTAAATAATAAAGCTTTCATTTTTAGAGAATTCTAATTAAATTTTTTCCAATTCAGTAGTGTCTTTTTTTTTGGTTTCTTTATGTTTACTCAGTAATTAGTTATTACAATTCCTTGAGTTAACCGATTAGTCCACTAATTTCTAAAACAATTTTTGGTTTGTACTATGTACATTTGAAGTTATAGATTTATCAAATAAAATTTTAACCATATTCCTAAAGTTTTAAAATTCTCATTGTTCTTTACTTTTTGTGATTTCCATTATTACTTTAATATGGAGTCGTTTATTATTTCATAGTATTGTTCATTTTTTTCCCAAATGTTATGCATTTATTTTGTTTCATTTATATCAGCTATGTTATGGGGCAGTTCTACTCCGTCCTATAGGGTGACTATGAGTCAGAATCTACTCAACAGGAATGGGTTTGGTTTGTTTTTTTTTAGAGGAATGTTAAATACTGGGATTTCCAGTCTATATTTCTCTCTTTTATAGTTGCTTGACTTTAGACATGTCTTCAACATTTCTGTATATCAGTTTTCACGCTACAATATTGGTATACTAAGCTACTTCATATATTTTAACTGAAAATCAAATAATACTCATTAGTGTTTCACAAACTCTCAAGTATTCAAATAACAAAAAGATTTTTATGCTATTCTCTATTCTTATGTGTGTCTGGAAGTCCCCATGCATGTGTACTTCTACTGTGAGTCTATGTATTCACTCTAAAATTAAACCAACCCATTAACAAACCCAAATGGAGGGGTCCAAGCTGTGGTATCAGCTCACTTTCATCTTGTCCTGTTTCTGGGACTTACTACATGGAAGATCATGAGGAAGGACTTGGTTTTCTCCAAAGTTCTATTTTCTGTTATAAGAAGGTAGAAATGATATGACCTGTCTTACAGAGTTTTTGTGATGATTAACTGAATTAGCTCATAGAATGTATTATCACAGTTCTTGTTTTGTAAAAAATGCCCAACAAATGTTTAGTGGGATGATGAGCATAATGAAGATGATGGTGATCTCTCTTTTAATGTCATGATTGGGAATAACAGTTTTTTTAAAAAAAAGACTACGATAGAGATAATCAAGAATAATAACTTGAATAATTTTCCTTTTAGGGAAGGATGTTCCAGTCTCTCAGAAATTCTAACAGCTCTAAGTTCCAGCTCTCTGAGTTCATCCTGATGGGATTCCCAGGTATTCATGAGTGGCAGCACTGGCTCTCCCTGCCCTTGGCTCTGATCTACCTCTTAGCTCTTGGTGCCAATATCCTTATTCTGATCACCATCAACCAAGAGAATACACTGCACCAGCCTATGTACTATTTTCTTTGTGTCTTGGCTGTGGTGGACATGGGCTTGGCTACCACCATCATGCCCAAGACTTTGGCCATCTTGTGGTTCAATGCTAAGGCCATCAGTCTCCCTGAGTGCTTTTCTCAGATGTATGTCATACATTGTTTTGTGGGCATGGAGTCAGGCATCTTCCTGTGTATGGCTATTGATAGATATGTAGCCATTTGCCAACCTTTACGATATCCATCAATAATTACTGAATCTTTTGTGATCAAAGCAACTGTATTAATGGTACTGAGAAATAGCCTGTTAACCATTCCAGTGCCAGTGTTGGCTGCTCAGAGATACTACTGCTCTCAGAATCAAATTGAGCATTGTCTGTGCTCTAACCTTGGAGTGACTAGCCTCTCCTGTGATGACAGGACAATCAACAGCATCTACCAGCTACTTCTGGCTTGGACACTCATGGGAAGTGATCTGGGTATGATTATTTTATCATATGCTTTGATACTGCAGTCTGTGCTAAGGTTGAATTCAGCAGAAGCTACCTCTAAGGCCCTGAGCACCTGCACTTCCCATCTCATTCTAATTCTTTTCTTCTACACGACTGTTGTTGTCATTTCCATCACTCACAGTGCAGCAATGACAGTTCCCCTCTTCCCAGTTCTACTCAATGTGTTACACAACGTCATTCCTCCCGCCCTCAACCCTATGGTCTATGCACTCAAGAACAAGGAGCTCAGGCAGGGCTTGGGCAAGGTACTTAGACTGGGCATCAAGAACAGCTAATTTGATGATGGTGCTCATGGTTGTTAATTTCTCCATATACTTGCCAATATATTCTCTGAAGATTTCCAAATGGCAGAAGAGATAAGGAAAACGGACAATATTCCAGATTTTCATTAATATAAGGAATCAGTGGCAACTACTGAAATTTAAAAAAGGGGGAAGGGATCACTAATATTTGAAATCTTTGTAAGTCAAGCAAAAATCTTAATAAAATAGAGGAAGATAATGATCTTGATTGTCTTGAGGAATCTAAGAAAAGAAAAATTGGAATATGTGGCCCAAAGTTCCTCAGGCCTCTCTCATATTGCTTCCTATGCATTCTTCATTCTTGCTGCAGAATATCTTTCTTCGTTTCTGAGTTCACAAGGAAAAAAAAAATACTTATTGCCAAAACGGATCATATTCATTAGTTCAAGAAATTTCAGAATCAGTTGGAATATACTATTCCTATGTCAGTTATCCAGGGGAGCATTCTCATTGTCCCAGTTTGGTTTGGGTAATCCATTCTGGAATAATTGATTATGGTCCAAGAGTCATATGTTTGATGGATCACTGAACAGAGTGACTAAATAGTCCTTACAGTACCCACGAAACAAGAATTTCTAAAATCATGAGCATAGTATCCTTTCATTGAACTTATAAAAACTATTACAACCTGAAAGTCTAGAAGAAAAAAAAATGTATTTTTTTATACTTTGATAGAACTTAAAAAATTTATATGGTTTAAGCACTCTCATATTTTCATATTTTGAAGAGTCAGGGCTTCTAAACTTAATAAATATATTGTGGCTTATTGTACTGCAAAATGGCTCCCAAGGTTTCATGTTGATAGATTGGCCAGAGATGAAAGGGCAATGCCAGAGAGACGAGGAATGTTACTAAGCAAGCAAGCAAAAATATAAATAAATAAAACAAACAACACTTGATATAATTTATTTTGCGGTGGGGAAACATTCTCATAATTTCACTGTTTACAAAATACTTGGGGAACATTAAAAATGAAAAGGCATCAGAACTGGATTTCATACTGCCAGTGCCATGGTTTCATTATCCTTAAAATACTTCACAGATGATTATAACCAAAAGACCACGGCCTTGTTCAAGATAATTTTTTTCATTTTTCATTTATTCTTCTATCTCAGATCATCCATTATGTCATGTATGCTTCATTTACTCAAAGCCATCCCTCTATTTAACTCAAGCTTATTTGGGGGTCTCCTTTAAGTCACCTAAGTGCTAAATCAAATCATCCTGTGTTTTATTTAAAGTTTATTACTTATATATACAATGTAGTTTATTTAACTGTGAATTGACATGGATTACAAACTGCATGTGATAAAAAGCAACAAAATTGAAATTAATGAAATAGGACCTAACAGATATAGGAACAGGAAAATATAGTCCAGTTACACCATTATTATGCCTTTACACATGTTGGCTTTAAAAACCAAGAATTCTGGTAAATTAAAAATTTGTAAAAGCCAAATTAAAACCAGTCGTTCTGGGGAGCCCCAACATTTCTAATTCTGAGATGGGAGTGGTATTATTTTATTTATTTATTTTAATTATTATTGCGCTTTAAGTTAAAGTTTACAAATCAAGTCAGTCTCTCACACAAAAACTCATGTACACCTTCCTACATACTCCCAGTTGCTCTCCCCCTAATAAGACAGCCCACTCCCTCTCTCCACTCTCTCTTTTCGCACCCATTTTGCCAGCTTCTAACCCCCTCTACCCTCTCGTCTCCCCTCCAGACAGGAGATGCCAACATAGTCTCAAGTGTCCACCTGATCCAAGAAGCTCACTCCTCAACAGCATCCCTCTCCAACCCATTGTCCAGTCCAATCCATGTCTGAAGGGTTGGCTTTGGGATTCTTCCTGTGCTGGGCCAACAGAAGGTCTGGGGGCCATGGCCACCAGGGTCCTTCTAGTTTCAGTCAGAACATTAAGTCTGGTCTTTTTACAAGAATTTGGGGTCTGCATCCCACTGCTCTCCTGCTTCCTCAGGGGTTCCCTGTTGTGTTCCCTGTCAGGGCAGTCATCGGTTATAGCTGGACACCATCTAGTTCTTCTGGTCTCAGGTTGATGTAGTCTCTGGTTTATGTAGCCTTTTCTGTCTCTTGGGCTCGTAATTACCTTGTGTTCTCCGTGTTCTTCATTCTACAATGATGCAGGTGGGTTGAGACCAATTGATGCATCCTAGATGGCTGATTCCTAGCATTTAAGACCCCAGACACCACTCTTCCAAGTGGGATGCAGAATGTTTTCTTAATAGATTTTACTGTGCCAATTAACTTACATGTCCCCTGAAACCATGGTCCCCAAACTTGCTACACTGGTCTTCGAAGCATTCAGTTTATTCAGGAAACTTCTTTGCTTTTGGTTTAGTCCAGTTGTGCTGACCTCGCCTGTATTGTGTGCTGCCTTTCGCGTCCCCTAAAATAGTTACCTATTATCTTATTAATGAATATCCCTCTCTCCCCCTCCCTCCCTCCCTCCCCCTTCTTGTAATCATCACAGAATATTTTCTTCTCTGTTTAAACTATTTCTTAAGTTCTTATAATAGTGGTCTTATACAATATTTGCCCTTTTGCAACGGACTAATTTCACTCAGCATAATGCCTTCCAGATTCCTCCATGTTATGAAACATTTCACAGATTCATCACAGTTCTTTATCGATGGGAAGTATTCCATTGTGTGAATATACCATAATTTATTTATCCATTCATCCTTTGATGGGCACCTTGGTTGCTTCCATCTTTTTGCTACTGTAAATAGTGCTTCAATGAACATGGGTGTGCATATATCTATTCATGTAAAGGCTCTTATTTCTCTAGGATATATTCCAAGGAGTGAGATTGCTGAATGGTATGCTGGTTCTACTTCTAGCTTTTTAAGGAAGTGACAAATGGATTTCCAAAGTGGTTGTATTATTTTACTTTCCCACCAGCAGTGTAGAAGTGTTCCAATCTCTCCATAGCCTCTCCAACATTTATTATTTTGTGTTTTTTGGTTTAATGCCTGCCTTGCTGGAGTGAGAGGAATCTCATTGTAGTTTTGATTTGCATTTCTCTAATTGCTAATGATCACGAGCATTTCCTCATGCATCTGTTAGCTACTTGAATGTCTTCTTTAGTGAAGTGTTTGTTCATATCCTTTGCCCATTTTTTAATTGGTTTATTTGTCTCTTTGTAGTTGAGTTTTTGCAGTATCGTTTAGATTTTAGAGGTCAGGCACTGATTGGAAATATCATAGCTAAAAACTTTTTCCCAGTCCGTTGGTAATCTTTTTACTCTTTTGGTGAAGTCTTTAGATGAGCATAGGTGTTTGATTTTTAGGAGCTCCCAGTTTTCTAGTTTTTCTTCTGCATTGTTAGTAATGTTTTGTATACAGTTTATGCCATGTCTTAGGGCTCCTAACATTGCCCCTATTTTTTCTTCCAGGATCTTTACTGTTTTAGATTTTATATTTAGGTCTTTGATCCATTTTGAGCTTGTTTTTGTACATGGAGTGAGGTATGGGTCTTGTTTCATATTTTTCCAGGTAGATATCCAGTTATGCCAGCACCATTAGTTAAAAAGACTGTCTTTTCCATGTTTAACTGCTTTGGGGCCTTTGTCAAATACGAACTGCTCATATGTAGGTGGATATACGTCTGGATTCTCAATTCTGTTCCATTGGTCTATGTATCTGTTGTTGTGCCAATACCACGCTGTTTTGACTTCTGTGGAGGTATCATAGGTTCTCAAATCAGTTAGAGTGAGGCCTCCCACTTTGTTCTTGTTTTTCAGGAATACTTTAGCTCTCCGGGGCCTCTTTCCCTTCCATGTGAAGTTGTTGATTTGTTTCTCCATCTCATTAAAAAAATGTTGTTTGAATTTGGATCAGAATTCTGTTAAATACGTAGATGTGTTTTGGTGGAATAGGCTTTTGTATAATGTTAAATCTTCCTATCCATGAGCATGGTATATTTTTTCACTTATGTAGGTCTCTTGTTTTCTTGCAGAAGTGTTCTGTAGTTTTCTTTATATAAGTCTTTTACATCTCTAGTAAGATTTATTCCTAAGTATTTTATCTTCTTGGAGGCTACTGTAAATGGTATTGATTTGGTGATTTCCTCTTCGATGTTCTTTTTGTTGGTGTAGAGCAATCCAACTGATTTTTGTATGGTTATCTTGTATCCCAATACTCTGCTGACCTCTTCTATTGGTTTCAGTAGTTTTCTTGGTGATTCTGTAGGGTTCTCTGTGTATAAGTTCATGTCATCTGCAAATAGAGATACTTTTACTTCTTCCTTGCCAATCTGGGTGCTCTTTATTTTTTTATCTACCGTAATTTCCCTGGCTAGGACCTCCAACACAATGTTGAATAAGGGCAGTGATAAAGGGCATCCTTGTTTGGTTCCTGATCTCAAGGGGAATGCTTTCAGGCTCTCTCCATTTAGGATGATGTTGGCTATTGGCTTTATATAAATGCCCTTTATTATGTTGAGGAATTTTCCTTCTATTCCTATTTTGCTGAGTGTTTTTTATCATGAATTTGTGTTGAAATTTGTCCAATGTCTGTTCCGCATCAATTGAATAAAATCATGGGATTCTCTTTTATTTATATGATAAAACCCATATGATGGATTACATTAATTGTTTTTCTAATGTTGAGCCATCCCTGCATACCTGGTATGAATCTCACTTGGTCATGGTGATTTATTTTTTGGATATATTGTTGAATTCTATTGGCTAGAATTTTGTTGAGGATTTTTGCATATGAGTTCATGATGGATATAGGTCTGTAATTTTCTTTTTTTGTAGTGTCTTTACTAGGTTTTTTTTTTTTTTATTTTTTACTAGGTTTTGGCATCAGGGCTATGCTGGCTTCCTAGAATGAGTTTGGCAGTATTCTGTCCTTTTCTATGCTCTGAAATACCTTTAGTAGTAGTGGTGGTAACTCTTCTCTGAATGATGGTAGAACTCTGCAGTGAAGCTGGCCGGGTCAGGGCTTTTTTTTGTTGGGAGTTTTTTGATTTCCTTTTTACCCTCTTCTCTTCTTATGGGTCCATTTAGCCGTTCCACCTCTGTTTGCGTTAGTTTAGGTAGGTAGTGTGTTTCTAGGAATGCATCCATTTTTTCTAGGTTTTCAAATTTGTTACAGTAGAATTTTTGATAGTAATCTGATATGATTCTTTTAATTTCAGTTGGGCCCGTTGTAATATCACCCACCTCATTTCTTATTTGGGTTATTTGCTTCCTCTCCTGTTTTTCTTTTGTCAGTTTGGCCAATGGTTTATCAATTTTGTTGATTTTTTCAGAGAAAAAGCTTTTTTGGTCTTCTTAATTCTTTCAACTGTTTTTCAGTTTTCTATTTCATTTAGTTCTGCTCTAAGTTTCATTATTTGTTTTCTTCTGGTGCCTGTAGATTTCTTTTGTTGCTCTCTTTCTATTTGTTCAAGTTGTAGGGATAATTCTTTGATTTTGGCCCTTTCTTCTTTTTGTATGTGTGCATTTATTGATATAAATTGACCTCTGAGCACTGCTTTCACTGTGTCCCAAAGGTACTGATAGGGAGTGTTTTCATTCTCATTGGAGTCTATGAATTTCTTTATTCCATCCTTAATGTCTTCTATAATCCAGTCTTTTTTGAGCAGGGTATTGTTCAGTTTCCAAGTGTTTGATTTCTTTTCCCTGCTTTTCCTGTTATAGATTTCCCCTTTTATGGCCTTATGGTCAGAGAAGATGCTTTGGAATATTTCAATGTTTTGGATTCTGCTAAGGCTTGCTTTATGACCTAATATGTGGTCTATTCTAGAGAATGTTCCATATGTACTAGAAAAGAAAGTATACTTGGTTGCTCTTGGGTGGAGTGTTCTGTATATGTCTATGAGGTCAAGTTGGTTGACTGTGGCATTTAGATCTTCCGTGTCTTTTATTGAGCTTCTTTCTGGATGTCCTGTCCTTCACCGAAAGTGGTGTGTTGAAGTCTCCTACTATTATTGTGGAGCTGTCTATCTCACGTTTCAGTGCTGATAGAGTTTGTTTTATGTATCTTGCCTCCCTGTCATTGTGTGCATAAATATTTAATATGGTTATATCTTCTTGGTGTATTGTCCCTTTAATCATTATATAGTGTCCTTCCTTATCCTTTATGTTGGATTTAACTTTAAAGTCTATTTTGTCAGAAATTAATATTGCCACTCCTGCTCATTTTTGATTGTTGTTCGCTTGTTACTTTTTTTCCCCCCATCCTTTGTGTTTTGGACAGTTTGTGTCTCTAAGTCTGAGTTGTGACTCTTATAGGCAGCATATAGATGGATCGTGCTTTTTAATCCATTCTGTCACTCTCTGTCTCTTTATTGGTGCATTTAGTCCATTTACATTCAACATAATTATGGATAGGTATGAATTTAGTGCTATCATTTTGACAGCTTTTTTCGTGTGTTGTTGACACTTTCTTTATCCCACTTAAGTTTATGCACTCAGTAGATTATATATTGTCCTTTCCTCATATTCCTTGTTGTTAGTTTTGTTTCTGCTGAGTCTCTATCTTTTTCTTTTCTTTTCTTTTGATGTGTAGGATATTTAGTCTCCTTTTTGGTTACCTTATTATTTATCCCTATTTTAGTAAATTTAAACCTAACTTTTATTTCTTTGTATCGCCTTGTCTTCCTCTCCGTATGAAAGATCTATGACTACATTTAGTCCCTCTTTATTGTTTTCATGTTCTCTTCTTTTACATAGTAACATCACTTTTTCCCTGTCTTGAGTGTTTTTTTATCTTCAGTTATTTTTGTGATTTCCCTTTCTGGGTTGACTTCTGATTGCTCTGCCCAGTGTTCTAGTCTTGGATTGATGCCTGATATTATTGATTTTCTAACCAAAGAACTCCCTTTAGTATTTCCTGTAGTTTTTTTTTGTTTGTTTGTTTGTACAAATTCCCTAACCTTCTGTTTATCTGGATACGTCCTAATTTCACCTTCATGTTTGAGAGACAGCTTTGCTGGATATAAGATTCTTTATCTGTGTGTTCCTTGGCTTGTTCTGCATATTGCCTCATTTCCTTCCTGATGTCTTGAAGGGTTCTGTATATTAAACTTTTGTATTCTGCATCTGGTAACTCCAGGAATGAACTTTCATCTAGAAGATTCCTTGATTCTTTGTTTTGAGAGCTTGTTGATGTGATCGTGGTCAGTTTCTTTATCTGACTAGGTATTGATTGTTGTCTTCGAGCCATCTATAAGTTATTGTATTAATTTATTTTATGTTTGCTTACTGTGTCATAGCTTCTTGCTTTGTTTTGTTTTGATATGCCCAGATGGGTTGCTTGAGTGAGTTAGCTTGATTATTTTCACCTTTGGAGATCTGATGTCCAGACAGCTAGAGGTGTTATCAGGTATATCAGTCTAGCAGTCCATTCACTTTTCTTGTATGAATTCAGTTCAGGTGTCCAGGTAGCTGAACTTCAAGTGTGCAGTACAGACTCTGTCCTACAGTCTTAGAGGGGCAGGGGTGGTTGGTGTAGGTACCGGTATCTGATTGCAGCAAGGGGTCACACTCTGAACAGGGCAGGGGGCTGAGAGTCATCCCCCACATGACTCTGAGGAAAGCATGTCCATGTTCCCTAGAGTGTACAAGTGGGTGGGTTCTGCAGATGGACCATGGGCACTCAAAGTTTTTGGTTGTAAGGACTAGGAAGAACCAGTTATCCTTGCACCCCTGTTATGGGTGGCTGGGTGACCTGAGTGGAGCCACCAGTCCTTAGGCCACTGATGTGGGTAGGTGAGAACCCTGTTTAATAGGCAAAGAAATGGCAAAAATCATACACCCACCTCTCCACTGCACAGCTGAAACAGTTGTGGTCTGCCCACAAAGGGCCTATTCTCCTGAAATAGGCCCACACAGGTCCATGTAGAGGGAAAAGGTTCTCAAAGACCATGGACTGTTTATGCCTGGATAGGAGTCGCTTCTGTCCTGAGCTCCCCTGGTTAGTGGAGCTGGTAAATTATCCTTTCCCCCGGTTGCAAATTTATTCCCCCAAGTCCGGGAGGATGGCTGTAGGCACTCAATAGGGCCTATCTCAGGCCCAGGGAAATCAGCCACAAAGCCAGCTTGGGGGAGAGGACACAGAAAATATACACAAATATTTAATTCTTGCTAAAAGTGCCATTCTCTTCTGGTTCCAGAGGTATGAGCAGGCTGTTTGGCTGGCTGCTTCTGCCTAAGGAAACTGTGGCTGAACACTAGCACCAGCCTGCCACTGCTGCTCCAGGGAATGGTGCCTGAGGGCTGCCCATGTTTCAGGTCTGGTAACTCTCCATTTCTGAACCATCTCTTCCTTTCCCTATCCCTCAGTTCATTTTCTAAGCCTGCTTTGATGTTCAGGGCTCCTAGCTTGTCATAAATATGCTTGTTTCACTTGTTTTGTCAGGTCTTTATTGTAAGAGGGCTCCCCAGAAGTGTCCCTATTCCACCTTCTTGGCTCTGCCCCAGAGTGGTATATTTTAAATGGTATCGAATCAAGATCCAGAGCCGTGGCGGTGCAGTTGTTAAGGGTTCAGCTGCTGACCAAAAGGCCAGCAGTCAGCTTCTCCTTGGAAACCCTATGAGGCAGCTTTACTCAGTTATAGTATTGCTCGGAGTCTGAATTGACTCGAAGGCCATGGGTTTGGTTTTGATTGACAGGTTATAGGGTCACTATGAGTGGGAATTGTCTTCTCAGCAATTTTTTTTAACTTTTTTTTTTTTTTTTTGGTTTTAATCCAGACCCAATTGGTGCCCTGGAGGTGCAGTTGTTAAGAGCTTGGCTGCTAACCAAAAAGGCAGTAGATTGGATCCAACAGCTGCTCCTTATAAAACCCTATGGGGCAGTGTTACTCTGTCTTATAATGTCCTAATGAGTTGGAATTGACTCCACGGCAACAGGTTATTATTTTTTTTTTTTAAATCAAGATACTAGTGGTATAATTTATGGCATTCCCAGTAGCATTTCTACAATAAATACAATTGGATATTTGCTATTATTTTATCATATAGTGTACATGACAATTGGTAGATACCCAGTACATTGTTTTGACTCAAAATAGCTGAGGGGCAATATTTTGAATCCATTTAAAAAAAACATCAATGATAGTTAATTTACCATTAGTTAGACATCTTTTCTTTAAATATTTACTAATCCTAATAGAATGAGGCATGCTATTATTGTTTTCTTAATCCTGAAAATACTCATGATGTAACATAATGTCTAGATCAACGTGGGTAGAAGAGTAAGAATAAGAAAAAAATCCAAGGGAAAGACAGCACACTGTACAGGAGAGGTCAGCACAATGGGTCTAAACCAAAAGCAAAGAAGTTTCCTGAATAAGCTGAATGCTTTGAAGGCCAGTGTAGCAGGGGCAGGGGTCTAGAGACCATGGTTTCAGGGAACATCTAAGTCAATTGGCATAATAAAATCTATTAAGAAAACATTCTGCATCCCACTTTGAAGAGTGGTGTCTGGGGTCTTAAACACGAGCAATTGGCCATCTAGGATGCATCAATTGGTCTCAACCCACCTGGATCAAAGGAGAATGAACACCAAGGACACAGTCAATTACAAGCCCAAGAGACAGAAAGGGCCACATGAACCAGCGACTACATCATCCTGAGACCAGAAGAATGAGATGGTGCCCAGCTACAACCAATGACTGCCCTGACAGGGAACACAACAGAGGACCCCTGAGGGAGCAGGAGAGCAGTGGGATGCAGACCCCAAGTTCTTGTAAAAAGAGCAGATTTAATGGTCTGACTGAGACTAGAAGGACCCTGGTGGTCATGGCCCCCAGACCTTCTGTTGGCCCAGGACAGGAAGCATTCCCAAAGCCAACTCTTCAGACATGGATTGGACTGGACAATGGGTTGGAGAGGGATGCTGGTGAGGAGTGAGATTCTTGGATCAGGTGGACACTTGAGACTATGTTGGCATCTCCTGTCTGGAGGGGAGATGAGAGGGTAGAGGGGGTTAGAAGCTGGTGAAATGGACACGAAAAGAGAGAGCGAAGGGAGAGAGCAGACTGTCTCTTTAGGGGGAGAGTAATTGGGAGTGTGTAGCAAGGTGTATATGGGTTTTTGTGTGAAAGACTGACTTGATTTGTAAACTTTCACTTAAAGCACAATAAAAATTATTAAAAAAAGAACAAAATCAGAATAAACATGGGCAACAAACCATAAAAATCATACATACAAAACTTTGTATTTTGAAGGAGGAATACATTTTAAGGCAATGCATGAAAGCAATTAGAATAGATACTTTTAGAAGAAAAAGAAATGACTCAGAATAGGGAATTAAAGTTAAAAAAAAAAGTAAGAATAATATGAAGCAATGGAGTAGCTTTTCACTGGCTAATAGTAGTATACCATGACCCATGTTCAGTTTATGTTGTGCCTTTCAATTCCAAGAAAAAGAATTGTATGTATATGTCATTTTAATTTGGTTTGTCTTTTTATATATACGCATACACATTCAACTCAATTCAGTAATGACAAAACTTTCTAAAAAGATTTTGGATTATAAAATGACCCCCTTCGCAGGTGAATTGGTGCTATTTACCAAGGAAGGTATTTCTTTGTGATTGATTTACAGGCAATAATCCAGTTTGCCAGTTTGTGGCTGACAGAATACTTGTTTGTGTGGGTTACATAAACCAGTATTTTAAGCAATAGTGTCCTTTCTCAAAGCAAATTGAGGGACTGAGTAACAAGGGAAATAATACACAAAGAGGATATAGATTTGATGTTTTCATGCACTTTATTTAAATCAGATTGCTGTCTGGAAATGTGGTGGATAATCAAGGTCAAACCAAAGAAGTTTAAACCTCATATTGTTAAAATACGTCCCTGACTGGCTGCCCTCTTCCCTCCTCCCCCATCATTTTTTTTTCTGTGCTGTCTATTGCTGTCTCAAATTCCCTGATTTTTTCACCTTTAATAGCTTAATCTGCCATTAATCACATCCAATAAGATTGGCATTTCAAATAATTATTTATCTCATTATATTAATATCTCCCTTTGAATAATTAAGAGTATTTATTTAAAAAAAAAATTGGCTTCGAGTCAATTCCAACTCAAGCAACCCTATAGGAAAGAGAACTGCCCATAGGGTATTCAAGGAGTGGCTGGTGGATTCAAACTGCAAACCTATTTGTTGACAGCCAGCTCTTAACTACTGTGCCAGCAGGGTTCTATACTTATAATAGTTGTTTTAAAGTTCTTATATGCTAATTTCATCATCATATAATTCTGGATCTGATTCTATAGGTAGGTATTTAAACAAGTCATTGCTCATGTTTTTTACCTCTTAATATATCAAGTAAAAATTTGTATTGCATTCCAGACCTTCTAATTTTTATGCACTCAATGTTTTCCTTAAAGAGTGTTCTGGCCAGCAGTTGAGTTATTTGTGGATAAGCTTCATCATTCTGAAGTTTGTTTTTATTATTCGTTGGGAAAGCCTAGAGTAGCACTTATGCGAGGGCTCATTTTGCCCTACAGCTAGGATGTGTCCTTGTTGGGGTCTGCAGAGAATGCTCTGCACCTTCAACAAGGTCTCCTAATTCTGAGTCAGAGCTCAGTTCCTCTTGCTATGACAACTGTCCAGTCTACAGCTTTCCAGTTGTTCTTTATCCAGTCTCACTCACAGAGTTTCACCTATGGTTAGTATTCAGCAACAGACTTAAACATTCACTTATGAAGATTTATGGAATTTTCTCTGCATAGCTCTTTCCTCTCCAGTATTCTCTTCCCAAACTTCCAGCCTCCTCAGTCTTCCTGAATTCCAAGTCTCTCTTCTCTACTCAGTGATAATGTCATGCTCTGTTTGGGCTTCCCTTCCGTATACTGTGGCTTAGAAAGCCCTTCAAGGCAGAAAGCCATAGCAATAATAGATCTCACTTCATTTTTTTTTTTTTTCCTTTCTTTCTTTTAGGGATTATATTCCTTCACTGCAAGTTGTCCAATGTCCTAATAAATTTCTTTCATATATTCTGTCCAATTTTCTAGTTGTTTACATTGATAGTACAAGTTTAGTCCCAGTTACTCTCTTGTATCTAGAAGCAGAAATCTCTTATGATTTATTTGACTTTGACAAAAAATACTTAGTTTCTTTTAAACATGTGAATAATTTATAAGATGCCTGTGACGATTACATTAGAGAACGCAGGGATTGCAACATCACCACTACAGTTATCTTCTTGCTAGACAACACTAACTATATTTAAAATATAGAAACTTATAAAACATAACATTTTTCCAAAAGGGAGGAGGAAATCCTTTTAAAAAGAAATGTACACGAAAGTAATGTACATATAAATGTACATATCACAGGTAAAATGTGCCTAAATTTGCAAATGAAGGGAAATAACAAAGCAAGGCCCTGAAGTTCAGGTAGAAAAGAATATGTCTTTCCCTGAAACAAAATCAAAATGGTTCAGCAAGAGCTTATGACTGGCAAGTGTTCTAGACTTCTAGAATTAGAATACCTGAGCACAGAGGATCCTGAAATTTCGAGGTGGAGAAACCAGGAATCTGAGTCACAGATACAGGCAATTTTGTCCTTCAAAGAAATCACAGAGGAGTCTTGAGCACCAACTTACTCCATTATGTTTTGCCGCAGCTGTATTTTTAGCTATTTTCCAACCCTCTGTTTTACAAATCAAGGTAGATATTTATGTGAATTATGGAATTTTCTATATTCTTTAGGTAGGGACACTGATGGTGAGTACATCTCTCAGCTTTGTTCATGCCCCTGCCCCCAAACACAAACATGAGTAAACACAAGATTTACTTGATACTTCAGAAGTGCAGCCTTGGGGAATCCCTGCTTGCTTTTTCCCCCTCCACCTTTTCATATTTTAGATTACACGCCCTGATCCAGATCCTGCACCATCTCAGGCTCCTCTGTTAATCCCAACCTCTGACAAAATTCCACAAGTGGCTCGTTGTAGGTGTAAACAAAAAGGTCATCGGACCTGGAAATGGATATTGTGAAGAAAGGTCCTAGACAAAGCCCTGCGGTGACAGACCTCACAGGCTTAATAACCTCTGTGAAATCAAATGTAGCTACTTAAATGTTTTGCAGGTATGACACTGAATTACTCTAAAGAAATTCTGAAAAAAAATATTGAAGAACATGTGAAGAGCTAAAGGACTGTGGATAGGCAAATGCTGCCCTCATTTCCAAATATAGGGAGAAAGTAGATGCCATGAACTGATAAGCTGTCTATGAAAAAGATAAATTCATGGCTTACTATCTCCATAAAAAAAAATAAAATACGGAAACGAGGACAGAAAATTCTCATGGATTAAATTAAGGAATTATCCTCAGAGAGGATAAACAAACCAGTAGGAAATATGAAAAAATAAGAAAAGAATAACTTTTCAAAAAGTAGACTGTGCTCAATAGTGTCCAACTCTGTAGAGTAAATAAATGAAATGAGGCTAAGTAGTACCTCCTGGATTTATAGTATTACTGCCAACATTACTAAGAGCAAGTTCTCATTCCATTGAACTTAGCAATAATTGTGGGCAAGGGAAGGGAAGGTAGAAAATATTGTTCCTTGTGCAAAAGTTTGTTTTTAAATGATGGACACAGATGTGTTGAGGGAATATTCTGGGGGAATGTGAGAGAGTATGTAAGCAAGGGAAAACTGAAAGAAACTTTAACATGTTTATTGCTTGCAATAAATAAGCCACAGGAATGTATTCAATCTTTCATGCAATAAATATGTATTGAATGCCTATTAAGTTTCAGACACATTCTTAGACGCTCTGTTCAGAAACCGGTATTAAGTGTTTAAGATTTCAGAGGTAACACCATTGTGAAGGCGGCAAGTTGATTGCACTGGAGTTGCTGTGAATATTACTGGCTTGAGATAGTCAAGAACTTGGACATCTTTAGTTCTCTTTTTCTTTTTCTGCCACCAAGACTGAAACAACTATTTGAAGTGTCCTAGCCATTTCCTCAACCGCATAATTAATTTGCTGAGAATAAGTTTAGCTATGGTACTTTTAAGGGGCCCTGGTGGTACAGTGGTTAAGAACTCAGCTGCTAACTGAAAGGTCTGCAGTTTGAACCCACCAGATGCTCGCTCTGAGGGACGTAGATGTGACAGTCAGCTTCTGTAAAGGTTACAGCCTTGGAAACATATGGGGCAGTTCTACTCCTTCCGACTCAGAATTAACGCTATTGCAATCGATTTTTGTGATACTTTATAATGGTTCACGCATTTATTCATGTATTTAACATATTACATATGTGTGTGTATATATATACATATATATGTTAAGGGCTGTTTCAGCTTAGTATATATAGCAGCAAACACATAAAAATGAAAATGAGAAACAGGCAAAAATCCTTGACCTGAATGAGTTCTTTTTGGAAGGTAAGTACACAAAAGAAATTAGGAAAACGTATACTACCTGTCAGATGCTAATAAGTTCTATGGTAAAGGACAAAGGAGGGAAAGAGGTAAAGGTGCAAAGGATAATTTAAAATACGAGTGTCAGGAAACCATTTATAGGTGTGATATTTGAGCTAAGCCTGAAGGAAAGGAAGGAACAAGTCCTTAGGCTCTCTGGCAAATGAATATTCCAGGAAAAGGAAAAAAAAATCCTAAGGGCAGAATGTGCCTGGATAGAATGAGAAGCAATCAGAAGGCCAGTATGCCTACAGGGCATGAGAAGGGGGAAGATTATAGGAGATGAGGTCAGATAGCAGTAGGATACCAGGATTTTATGGATCCTTGAAAGCTGTAGCTGTTGCAGCCCTGGTGGTATAGTGGTTAAGGGCTTGGCTGCCAACCGAAAGGTCAGCAGTTTGAATCTTCCAGCCACCCCTTGGAAAACCCTATGAGGCAGTTCTACTCTGTCCTATAGGGTCACCATGAGTCGATAGCAAAGGAGTTTTAAGAGCTATTGCGAGGACTTTGGCTTTTATTCTGAGTTAGGTGGAGTAGACTGCAACAAATTGATCTGTATTGTTTAAAAGGGTTTCCTTGAAAACTATTTTGAAAATAAATGAATTCATATGAATTCTTCATGTTATCACTCTTTAAACAATGGTCACATGCTCTACCAAAGCGACTTCCTCTCCTTTTTTCCTCAGGCACCAAAACCTATGAATTTAAAACTAAATCAAGCTGATCTTCTATAGTAAGTTAGGGCAGCAATTAAATATGGTTGTGAGGTTAGAAGAGTATTTTTCAAATAGTAGAGAATTGAACATATTTAGATGTTATTTAGAAGGAACAAGTTGAAAAATAGGTAGGGAGATTAACGAATATGGTGAGATCTCTCAAAAAGTGGGAGTGATGTAGTCCAGTGTATGAGTAGAGAGCCTTAATGAGTAAACAAGAATCACTTTTTCATTGTAATAGAAGGAAAGAAAGTTGGGTGCAGATTTAGTTCTGTGTGGTTTTATTCAGGGCATTGGTGGCTCAGTGGTAGAATTCTCATCTTCCATGCAGGAGACCAGGGTTTGATTCTTCGGCAGCACAACTCGTGTGTAGACACCGTCCCTCAGGGGAGGCTTGAGTGTTCTTATGATGCTAAACAGTTTTCACAGAGCTCCCAGACTAAGACTGACTAGGAAGAAAGGCCTGGTGATCTACTTTTGAAAATCAGCTAATGAAAATCCTATGGAGCACAACATTCAGATTCAGTTACTCATAGGCTCCCCATGACTTGAGGGCTGACTCCATGACACCTAACAACAACAACATATTTATTCAGGAGACACCAAGGGAGAATAAGGGTCCGTCTTAGATTTCAGCCTAACTTGATTATTCATTCTTGTCTGAGCAGGAAAATACTTTCTTCTTGGCTCTGTTAAAACTTTAGATTTTGTACTGGTAAAGCCAGCACAACTTGTCTAAGGCAAGGTCATGGAAGCTCCATAGACACATCCAAATACCCTAAGGGACTAAATTACTGGGCTGGGGACTGCAGGGACCATGGTCTCAGGGGACATCTACCTCAGTTGGCATAACACAGCTTATAAAGAAAATGGTCTATGTTCCACTTTAGTGAGTAGAGCCTGGGGTCTGAAAAGCTTGTGAGCGGCCATCTAAGATGGTCCACTGGTCTCTCCATTATCTATACAACATTCAAGTATCAAATACATCCTCCTTAAAGTTAGTAATAAGATAAAGATGGCTATTATCAGTAATATTTTTAATATTTTCAGACTATTCAATATGACAAATTCAGTGAATGAAAAGTTAAATTGCTTGTGGATAATATTATTGCTTGACCCCATAACCCAAGAGACTTGAACAACAACCACAAAATGATAATAATGGCAACCAAATCATTAGAACTGATATGAGAGGTCAATAAGATAGCTGGTTGCAAAATAAAAAGGAAAATTGAGTCACTTTCCTTTTTATCTTTGAGAAGAAGTTTTTAAAAATACCTTGGAAATTCATATCATTTTTAATATATGCAGAAATCATAAAATAACCAAAAGTAAATTTAACAAACAGAGTACTTAAATACAAACTACTAAAAGACTTCATAATGAACTGTGAAAAAAAGTCACATATGTGGAGAAGCACACCATACTTACAAATGAGAAGACAATGTCTCAAACACCCAAGGTGCCCCTAAGCTTTTATATAAGCCTCCAACATGGTTCATTTGAAGATTCCAAATTGCAATCAAAATTTTGAAAAGGTACAATGGAAAGAATGTAATTCAATTAATTCTAAAACTGTCTTCAATTACATACACATAATTGGCCAAATGGGCATGACATATGGCTGCCTTCTAGAACAGATTAATTTAAATTAAAAGAGAAAAATCAAATACAATTTAGACTGAGAGAGATAATGTATTAGTGCTCCTCTACTTTGAAAGAAAAGCAAGTATAATATACAAAAAGATAAAAAGAAAAAAGAAGGAAGATGAGACAGAGAAAGAGACAGAGATTCCGTTAGAAGATTAAAGATTCAATTAAAAGGAGCATTCAAGGGAAGAACAAAGGCCTAATCTCTTCACGCATCATAACCTCTGGAAAAGGGTGAACAATTCTCTCAATCAGATCAAATACAGGAGGGAGTCGTGCTATGGCCTTGTATATGAAAAATATTACTCATATAAATTCAGAGAGAGGAATACTGTGCTGTGGGCAAATTAAAGGCCTCGATTCAATTTATTGATCTAAGTCTAGGACAACTGACTGGCAAAAGTGTTCAGGTTTATCATAACCCTGTGCCCTAGTGTATGGAGAATGGATTATTTTGTAGTCAAGTACTAGCAAGTATATTAGCTTTTTCTTTTTTTGCAGATGTTTGATTCAATAAATTACCTCCCATGGCTTTCACAATCTACTGTTTTTCTGGTTATTAGAGCTTCACATGCTCTAGTTTCGTTGAACTTCTATTCCAAATCCATACTAAAGCTTTTTCTTAGCTCCTGGTTTATTTTCTTATTTTACCTAAATTTTTTACATTAAGGTATTTTTCTAATTACGTCAATAAATGCACAGATCATAGAGTCCCAATAACATTCTAATATACGGATTTATATATTTACACACATATGTACATACATATGAAAACCCTGGTGGTGTAGTGGTTAAGTGCTATAGCTGCTAACCAAAGGGTCGGCAGTTTGAGTCCACCAGGCACTCCTTGGAAACTCTATGAGGCAGTTCAACTCTGTCCTATAGTGTCGCTATGAGTCAGAATTGACTCAACGGTGCTGGTTTTTTTTTTTTTTTTTTTGGTATACATACATACATATATTTAAATTTTATTTTTGTAAAAGAGATAGATGATAACCCAATCAAAATATGTGTAGTAAAGATTAATATTATCCTGACTGACAGATGTACAATGTTTTAAACCCCAAAGTCCTACTCAAGGAGTGTTCAGTTGTAGATAAGTCTTCTCTCCAAGCTCAGCCTTTTTACATACATGTACACAAAGCTAAGGAGGTTCAGCACCCAGCTAGCCTGGCTGTCTGCTATGACCACCTCACTGAGCCTGCTGCCTCTCTTCAACTCAGGCTTATGCAATTCTGAACAAAACTATGGAGCAGGTATGGCATAATACACACTGGCATGAACAGAGTTCCAATTTATTACCTTTAGCTCCCTTGAAGGTATAAACATAGAGCTCACTTACTTTTGGACATGTCATCAGGAAAAACCAATTGCCAGAGAAGGACATCATGTTTGGTAAAGTAGAGGATCAGTGAAAACAAGGAAAGAGCTCAATGACATGAACTGACACAATAGCCTCAACAAAGGGCCCAAATATATCAAAGGTCATGGAGACAGCACAGGGCTGGGCACCACTTCGTTCTTTTATACATAAGGCTGCCAAGACTTGGAGCCAACTCAGTGGGAACTAACAATAATAACAAGAGCATAGTTCCTGGCAAATACAGACTCATTCATTTAGCCACTTAATATATACTAGTTTTTTTTAGTCATGCCTTGTGCCTCACAATATGTTGGACTTAGAAATACAAAGATAAATATATATCTAGTGCTTTCAAACACAACACGTTCTAGTATTAGCTACACAAACATCTAAATAAATAAACACATAATTATGTGTGTTATGATAATACAGTGAATGTGGTTCAAGGAATAGGGAGAGATTAGTTCTATTTTAAGTTTTAGTTTGGCTGATAGAAATATGTCACTGCTATGAAAAATAAAATAATGAAAAAGTAATGAATCAATCAATTATCTCACCAATTGGCTAACATTCAGTTGAGAAACCCACTCTGTATATCAAATAGCAGCTGTATTGTGATTCCTAGAGTATTCGAGCCCTGTGTGTCAGTGCTAGAAAATGTGGTGGCACTGGATACACAAAGGAAAATCTGAAATTAATCTATAAACCAAATTTTACCTTTAGGAACACCCCAGGCTAGAAAATGTTATTTATTATGTATTAGATGATTACCACTATAGACAAGAAACTTGCAGATGCTCTGACATAATTAGAAAAATATCTTAGACAGATATTTAAGAGGAAAGTAGTAATTAGCCCAAATCAAAGACTTGATTAAAACAAGTGATGGATAAAAAATAACAGAAGGCACCAAGCTAAGTAAAAACTCAGAATTAGATATAAATTTCTCCACTATCTTTGCAGAAAACATACTCTGGTCTAGATAATGAGAAATACTAATACTGAACATTAGTGAGCAACCAGTTTCTTCTTTCCTGTTTTTTGTTTGTATTTCCTCTATCTAATTTCAGTTGTCCTGGATCAGCTTGGACATTTCTTTCCATGGAAGAGATGTATGACACTGTCTCGATTCTGTTTTGTTTTTAATCCATAAACAATAGGGTTCAGAGTTGGGGGGAGAAGCAAATATAGATTAGCCACAATGATGTGGAGAGAAGGAGGAACAGTGTGTCCCCCAAAACGATGAGTAAAGAAAGTGAAGAATGCTGGAACATAGGTGATAATGATGGCAGATATATGAGCAGTGCAGGTGCTGAAGGCCTTCTGACGAGCCTCTGCTGATGAGAGGCTGACCACAGCCCGGAGGATCATAGTGTAAGACACAGAGATACAGCAGATGTCAAATACTCCAATCAAAAGAGCAACCATCAGGCCATAGATGACATTGACCTTGATGCTGGCACAGGATAACTTTACCACAGACATGTGGTCACAATATGTATGGGAGATAATATTGCTTTGGCAGAAGGGCAAACGTTTGACCAAGAATGGGAAAGGAATCATCAACATCACACCCCTTAGGAAGGTGGCAAGCCCAGCTTTGGCAATGACAGGGTTAGTGAATATATTAACATAACGCAATGGGTAGCAAATGGCCACATAGCGGTCCAGAGCCATGAGCATGAGGACACCAGACTCCACACCTGTGAACCCATGGACAAAGAACATCTGGACTAAGCAGCCATTGAAGTTAATTTCCTTGAGATTGAACCAGAAGATACAGAGTGCATTGGGTAGAGTGGTGGTGCAGGTGAAGAAGTCAATGAGGGAGAGCATGGCCAGGAAACAGTACATGGGATGATGTAAGGATTCCTCAGAGCGTATGAGGTACACAAGGCCAAGGTTACCCACAAGGGATATAATATACATTGCACAGAGAGGAAGGGAGATCCATTTGTGTACTTTTTCCAGACCAGGAATGCCATTAAGAATAAAAGATTCTGGTGCCACATATGAATTGTTAGAAATCAGCATAACTAAATACACAGAAGATCTCTTTATTTTTCCTGAAGCCTCTTCCCTGAGAAGGAATTAAGACATAGAAAGCTTGATTCAGAGCTTCTTTGTGAATCCAAACTTAAATTTTGAATAAAATTACGTTCATAATAGTACAAAAATTCAAATAATAATGCATATAAAAATAAACTATTCAATAATTGTGTATCTCAATATTTTAAAAGATTTGCAGTGTAAGGATAATTTTTAAAGCCCATTTACAAAGTTGTTATTGTTTTCTGCCATCAAATAGAAGAAGAAACTGAGACCCAGAGAGATTGCATAAATGTCAAATGTCACAAAACTAGATTTGGGGCTAGAAATGGTATTCATATATGACACAAAATGCATGCAGTATATTTAACTGTCTGTCCTGACTGGACAGAGCACATATTCAGTAATAGAAAGTTATGACTGCATGTGAAGGATCCTCTGAGATTTGTTTATTGCACTAGTTTTTGTTGTTGTTGTTGCAGCAATATGCAATGGGAGACTATGGGTGTTTCTGCCAAATAGAATCTCATTTAAATTTCAGCTCCTTCTATACCAGTTGTGTGACTTGGTGATATTTACTTTGATGTTGAAGCCTCAGTTGTTCATCTATAAAGCAAGGCTAACAATATCCACCTCAAAGATTCCTGAAACATAATCAGAAGTCTATTTCACTCCTAGGATTGTATCCTGGAATAACCCACTGCCGTCGACATATCTACATGTGTATCTGCATTTCTAAGGATTATTATATCCAATATTCCAGGACATTGGAATATTCCAGGATATTGGATATAATAATCCTTAGAAATGCAGATACACATGTAGATAAGTCGAGACAATGGCCATGAAGCTAGAGCTTACTTGGTTGCCCCAAGAAGTAAAACAAGAAATCTCCCTATTACCATTCTTTGTCTTCTGTTTTTACATAATTCTTGAGAAGCAGATTCTCTGGACTTTCCCTTTGTTCTCTCTCTGGGAAATATTTCCACTCTCATGACCTCGAGTATAACAAACATACTGATAATTTTCAGGTCACTAATTCTGTAAGTAAGCTATGTCACAACTGATGAGTCCTCTTTCTAAGGCATGCTGGATATTTCTACCATAAATTTCCATACACCAAAAAAACCTAAACCCACTACCATCGAGTCGATTCCGACTCATAGTGACCCTACAGGACAGAGTAGAACTGCTCCATAGAGTTTCTAAGGAGCGCCTGGCAGATTTGAACTGCTGACGTCTTGGTTAGCAGCCGTAGCACTTAACCACTATCCAACCAGTGTTTCCATAAATTTCCAAGGAAACTTTCAATTTACCTTGCCTAAAACTGAACTCATCATTTCAACTTTACCTTCCACCAAAAATATATTCCACCTCCAAGTTCTGTCCTTTGGTAATAGTGCCATCACCCACCACATTATCCAAATTCAAATTTTTTAATCTTCTCTGACGTTCCTTCACTTTATCTTGGGAGTAATTTCTTTATAGCTCAAAATTTCTTCATTGTTACTTCATCCAGACCACCTCAGCATGTCTGTTATCTGTAGTAAATACTCAGGGAATAAGAACTTGTATTTCTAATCCAGGAATATTTCTAATATTAGCCCTTTCTTCCTATACTCACGTATCTCTTTTAAAGACCACCTAGTGACATCCGCCTATTTCTTTTCTTTCCTTCTTGAATTTTTCAGATCTAATTTGTCCTACAACATAATTGCGAAGACTTATTAATCTACTGCTTAATAATATTCAACATCTCTTTACTTTAAGGGTAGGGCTCAATTTCATTGGCTTGGTATACAATAGAGTAAGTTTTAGATTTTATCTTTCCTCTCCAACTCTATTTCTTGCCATTTCCTTAAACTTTCAAAAGTGTCCTGGTTTGGGGATAAATTATGTGGTCACTGTATCTTAGCATTTCATGTTTAAACCTTGATGACTAGTTGCAAATTCAAATATTGTATAGACATACACTTTACATATACTTTTCCTTATTTCAAGCCTATGTTGATCTTGCTCAATTTCTTTCCCTTATTTGCAAATCTCCCTGCCATATACACATCCAGATAAACTGCTATTCACCTCAAACACTAAGATATAAAGTCACTTCCTATGAGGATAACTGTATATTAGAGTCCAAGGTGAGCTTCCCTGACCCAGGTACAGGATGTTTAATTCACTTTCCCAAAGTTATTAGTGATTGAGAGTCAAATCCAGGTTTTCCTAGATTTCCTCATCTGTTACCCTAAACCAAGTCCTTCATAAAGGCAATTAATGGAGAAATTTTGAGCTATCAAGCAGCGGATCAATCATTTGTAGTTTATTTGCTTTTATGTTTGGTTGGTTGATTTCTGTGGAGGAATTAGGGGCTTCATGTTTCTAACTTGGGGCCTCTATGGCTCCTGCCGCTTACAGTTTCTCCCCTGAGCAGCACTATGGGAAAAGAACAAGGGGATAGTGTTAGATGATTCATACTTTCTCTTCCAAAGGATTGAAGATTTGGTTACAAGTACCATTTACACTTACCCTGAGCCCCTGCACCTTTTTTGCCTGTGGTTCTGGGGAAGTACAAAAGAGACAAAGTCTAGGAAGAATGATGAATGTAAAGTTACAACAAAACCACGGGGAAAGAAATCCCTTCCGACTGAAGGTCTTGCCTTAGTCTTACATCAAGACATTTTCAATAAAATAGACAAACAACATGCTGTAACTAGAAAACAGCACACCACATCTAGACATGATGCATCATCCCAGTACATATCAAACACAATTTCCCTTCCCTCCTCAATGACAGTAGGTTCCGTTACCTGATCCAGGTGTCTAACCCCCCAGGACCTGATGGAAGGGATAGAGTTTGATACTATCTCTGCTGCTTCTTTTGCTGTTTCCTCATCCCACACTAGGCATCCATTTGACACAAAGGGTGTGCCGCACCCATGGTTGCCTTTGGCTGTTGAAAACAGAAAAGAGGTCCTTTTGGATTATCACTTAATCTCAGTCTTCAGAAAAATCAGGATGAATCAGGCACTGCTTAAGAGCTAGGAAAGCCTAGGAGTCTTGCTTTTTAACTTCTTTCATTTCCATGTTGTGCTTCTCTAGTGATGACCGAGATTAGCATTTTTTTTTTTTTTTTTTTTTTAAGAATAAGTCAGGAACAGGACCACGAAATAAAATCCTACCACCTATCTGAACAATCTTCCTGAATTCCCTAGAGAGGAATGTCAGGAAAGAGCTGAATACCGAAAAGAGGGTTCTAGATTCCCTGCTACTGCTTCATCTTCATCTTTTTTCAGAAATATTATATCCAACCCTTTAATAACATGAAGTGCAATCACTGAGCCTGAATGTCTTAAGTGTATGGTCTCTACATTAAGTTAAACGAAATCCCATTAAGCATCTGCATTTTCCAGGAAATGCACTTTTGGCACTTAGCAGAAGCCTTCTTGTGCCTCCACTCTAGTACTTTTAGATTTATCTTGAATATAAATAATCAACCTGCATACAAATTCATATATTTACCCACATGCCTAGGGGAAAGCCACCAATAGTACCATCTGAGTATCTGTACTTCCTAGTTACTATTTAGTTTATGAACTCACTCATATTCTTATAATGAGTCTACCAATTCATAACCATTTATCTGAGACTCAGTACGTTCGATGGTTTGTCCAAAGGTACACAATATTTGTGATCTTTACACAAAACACTGGTGAAACACTTGCCCGTCTCTCTATTTGAAAGTCACCTTTCTTCTCTATGTTGCCCTCATTCTTTCTCCTTCTTTCATGATGATTGTAAGTTGGTGGCCTGGGCCAGAACTATTTGGGTGTTTATCATGTCTCTTTACTGACTTGTGAACTGTTTTAGTGTATGGTTCAAAAAATCTTTCTCCTGTTTTACTCCAAGAATGAGGGAAGTACCTGAATAAAAAACAAAACAAACAAACAAGCACATTTGGTAAGTTGGAGTTGGATCAGCTGACTGCAAGTTGTGTGATCTAATTGAAGAAGTAAAAAGATGTGGGGAAGGGTGGGCTAGTGACTTGGAGAGAAGACAATGTATGTATTCACCCTTCCTTGATTTGGGGGTGCTCAAAATTTTTACTACCTAATTCTCTGTCTCTGGCATTGCACCCTGTATTTGAAAAACAATGAATAAAAACGAAGAGTTCTGTATACTCTGAAGGAAATTTTTTGTGCATCTGACTTGTCCCTTGCCCACACAAGAACACACATCTGTTGCCAGTCCTATCTTTGCTTTTAATGTGAAGTGATCATGATTTTCTTAATTGTTCACACACAGAGACTAGTGAGACATGAAATGCAAAATCCTCTGTACAGCAGTCCTTCTAATCTCTGTGATAATACCGACAGACTGGGACAATTCTAGGACCACTGGTGGTGCAGTGATTAAGACCTATGGCAAGCTATTGCTGCTAATCAAAATGTCAGCAGTTCATATCTACCAGCTGCTCCTTGGAAACCCTATGGGGCAGTTCTTCTCAGTCCTATAGGGTTGCTATGAGTCAGAAATGACTTGACAGAAATGGGTTTGGTTTTGGGTTTTGGGACAATTCTAAACTTTGTCATACAATAAATGTCAGGAAGGTAGAAAATATTCCTTACCCACAATGGAGCTCCAAAGAAGAAAGAATGTGAAGAGTGGTCATGCCAGAGCTAGGGCCCAGAATTCATGCTATGCCAGGTGCACCCTGGCTTCACCTTATAGACCTTGGATCAGAAGTGTTTAGCCCAGCTGTCTTCCCACAGGAAATAGGCATAACCTCTGAAATCCTCAGGAGTCCTGAGTTCTCTCAGTGTGAACAGAGTTTAGGTGCCCCCAGAGAGCACACAGCCCTAAAAGAATGCAGGATGCCAAGTTTCATAGATTTGGGGGCAGGCGGAGATGTGTCTACCATAGTTGGGCTCCAAAAGATGGCAATCCAGAAAGGAACTCCCATGCCAGACAGCCATTTGGAGTAGAAATTGGAATTTTGTCCTTATGCAATTAAAAATAAAGCAAAGATACATAGATGTGTAGGATTAAAAAAAAAAAGAAGTTTTTAGTTGCTTATTATTCTGACCTTCTGAAATAGTAAATGGTCATTGATTAAAATAACATGTACTACTTTACACTCAGAAATACCTGCTATTAGGATTTTGTTACCTCTGTTGTATACATTAAAAAAAAAAAACAGGGTCATAATTTACAGACTATTTCATAACTGTTTGCTTCCACTAATTATACATCATGAATATTTCAACAGTAACTCTTCCTCAACATGAATTCCTCAGTATGAATTCCAAAGTTAGCATAATAGTTAGGACATTGAGTTCAATTTCAACATGTTATTTAACAATAATATTATAATAAATAGAAACATATTCATAATTAATTCCATAAGGAAATGCTGCAACAAAAATTAACTCATTTTAAAGGATTTCTACTGCAAAATTTTCCTCCAGGAATTTTACACCAAAACTTTCTACTCCATGCCCTTAAACAAGGGCAATTGTATATTTCACCTCTTTCACTCAGGTTTCCTAAGCGTAACTGGTCTCCTCTACCTCTGGGAGTATTTTTCGTGCATTGCTTTCATGTTATTTTAGAATTTCCTAAAAATTGTTTTTACCAAATTGTTATTGTTTGTTGTCATTGAATTGGCTACAGTTCATGGTGACATGTACAACAGAACAAATTCTTACCTGGTCCTGCACAGTTCTCACAATTGTTGGTATCCTTGAGTTCATTGTTTTGACCACAGTGTATTTTGAGTCCCTTTTGATCCAGGGGGCTGGTCTTCCAGCACTACATTGGACAATATCCTATTGTGATACATATACTTTTTCGTTGGCTAATTGTTGGAAGTAGATCACTAGGCTTTTCTTCCCAGTCTGTCTTAATCTCGAAATTCCACTAAATCCTGTCCACCATGGGTGACCCTGCTGGTATTTGAAATACTAGTGGCATAGTTTTTAGCATCATAAAAAACTCGCCGTTGAGTAGATTCCGACTCATAGCGACCCTATAGGACAATATAGAACTGGCCTTCGGGGTTTCCAAGGAATAGCCAATGGATTCAAACTGCAGATCTTTTTGGTTAGCAGCTGAGGCCTTAACCACTGTGCCACCAGGGTTCCGAGCAAGGTGCAAACCACCACAGTATGACAAACTGACAGGTGGTGCTTCTCTTTTTTCCTGTTCTTAGCCTTCGCTGATCAGGCTTATTGTACTCTTGCAGTATCTTCAGAGCTGTGGGCATTCTTTCTTTCTTTTCCTAGACTGATGCCACTAACTCTTGAATCCCATATTTCTGTCTACTTTGCTTCATTCCCTAATTTCTCCTGAGTGCATCCTCGCATAACTTGCTAAGAAAAGTTGCTATCCATGTCAATTTTTTTCAAATCTGAATATCTTTACTGCTTTCATAGTTGATTGATTATTAAGTTGGGTACAGAATGTTGGTCTAATGATGTTTATTATTGTAAGTAAAAAACACTGCTCCTTTGTATTCCAGCATTAATACTTAGCAGATGCTGGTAGATATCTTTTTTCATATGCTTAAACGTGCTTTGCTTTTTTTTCATACTTGAACCTCCACCTTTATCAATTTCGCAGGGGTGGGTCCAGGTTTGAGTCTTTTGTAAATAATTTATCTGGGTATTTTGTGGGTTACTTCAATTAAAAAATTTGAATTTAGTTCTAGGAAATATTATTTTATAATTGAGTAAACTATCCACTTTGTTCAGTACGTCTCTCATTTTAGGGTAATCCTAATACATTTGATATCCTGTAATTAAACTTTGTTCTTGGGTGTAATCTTAACAACCAAAAATCAAAGGCATAGCTGACTAATACTGAGGTTGGAAGTTTTAGGTAAAGGAAACTTTATATAATATTTTGTAGGCATGAGTAATTGACAGATAATGTAATTAAGTTAAATCCTTCTTGTCTAAAACAGAGAGGTAGGTAAACTAACTGAAGTTCAAACACAGCTTGAAGTAAAAGGAGTAGTCACCAGAAGAACAGCATCAACGCGCACACACACACACACATACACAGGCACACACACACACCCAGTCAATATTTTAAGAGTCTGTCTCTCAAAAGGAACTAGACAGAAACATTTTAAAGATGGAGGCTTTTTTTTTTAATATATACAATTGTATTGTGTTATCATAAATATTTACAAATATTCACATATTATTTGCACTAAATTGTTTACCTCTCACGGAAACTAAAATACACATATTTTGTAAACCAGAGACAGGCAGTATAGGAGGCAGGGAAGAATCATGTTTCACAATTTACAGAGGTCCGAGTATGTGCTCCAGACATATTCTTTGAAAGAAGTATTTTATTGGAGTACAGAATCCATGCAGAAAAGTGAGCCCATCATACAACTACAGCTTGACGAAATATCACCAACTGGACACACCCTGAACTGCCATACAGGTGAAGGACTAAAGCATTGGCAGGCCCGCAGAGGCACACCTCATATTCTGTCCAATCACTACCTGTTCTCTCATTCTGAAAGGTAAACATTATTCTAATTTTTAACACCCTATGTTACTTTTGCCTGATTTTGAACTTTATACAGATGGAATCATATAGTATACATATTTGGCTCGATGTTATATTTGATTATACCACAATTATTTTATACACTTTGCTGCTGTTGAACATTTCAGTTAATTTTATGTTCTAGGTATTCCAAATATTCTGCTATTAACATCTTTTACAAGACTTTTTGGTGAACACATGTATGATTTGCTACTGGGTACATAGCTGGAGAGACTGTTAGAGAAAGCAGATCAGAACTTCAGAAATAAGAATGAACTGAAAATGGTTTTGGCAGGAGATTGCTGAAATATATTAGCACAGACATTGATGAAAATGGGTTAATTTTGCTAGGAAATTAAAAAAAAAAAAAGGTTCAGCTCCAGTCCTAGTGATCCAGCCATTGGGCTGCAAACTCATACAGGTTGTCATTGAAGGTAGAGTTCTCTGTCCTCGATAATTAAATGCAATGAACTTTGAAGTCCCCTACAAATAAAGAGACTTTGGAGAACATGGGGTTTCAGAAGAGTGGATCTTTGCCTACATGACCATGGTGATACCCTTTTAAAAGAAGTTGAATTATCTGAGTCATGTGAAAATATTTTGAGTGACTAAGTACCTCGTTTCCTTTGCTTGGTTCCTTATTGACTTGGTGATCTCAACCTGGCTAAGAAATCTCCAACTTCACAGAAGGTTCTCTAAATGTTATGAGAAGAAATGTCCTTTCCCTTAAACCTAATGACACATTCACGTATCTGCTTGGTTTTCACTCCGTACACAATAGGGTTCATTGTGGGAGGCATGAGCAGATAGAGATTAGCCATGATAATGTGTATGTGGGGTGGAATGGTATGCCCCCCAAAAAGGTGTGTAAAGAAGGTGAAGAAGGCTGGAACATAGGTGATGACGATGGCACAAATGTGGGCAGTGCAGGTGCTAAAGGCCTTCTGTCGAGCATCTGCTGATGACAGACTCACCACTGCTCGAAGAATCATGGTGTAGGAAATTGTGATGCACAAGATATCAAAACCCCCAATCAGAAGGGCAACCATCAGACCATAGACAGCATTGACCTTGACATTACCACAGGATATCTTCGCCACAGACATGTGGTCACAGTAGGTGTGGGGTATGACATTGCCTCCGCAGTATGGTAGGCGCTTAGTGAGGAAAGTGAAAGGGATAACAAGCACTACACCTCTAAGAAAAGTGATGAGCCCAGCCTTGGCAATGACTGAATTAGTGAGAATAGTGGCATAGTGCAGGGGGTAGCAGATGGCCACAAAGCGGTCCAGGGCCATGAGCATGAGCACCCCAGACTCCATCCCAGTGAACGTGTGGACAAAGAACATCTGGGACAGGCAGGCATTAAAATCAATCTCCTTGAGGTTGAACCACAATATGCAGAGGGTGTTGGGAAGTGTGCTGGTGCACATGAGCACATCTGTGAAGGACAGAAGGGCTAGGAAGATGTACATAGGTCTGTGTAAGGCCTCTTCAGAGTAGATGAGGTACATAAGTCCAAAGTTCCCTGTAATGGCAATGCTGTACATGGTACACAGGGGGAAGGAGATCCACAAATGCACTTCTTCCAGCCCAGGGATGCCATTAAGGATGAACGAAGCTGGGATTAGGCTGGTATCATTTAGAAATGACATAACAACTGTTGGAAGTTCATAGTACAAAAGTTACAGAATTGCATCTGTAAGCAGAAAATAAAATAAAATAGATCAGAGTAACTGACAAGCAAAATTTTCCCCATGATACCGAACTTAACTTTCTTATAGATCAATAACCATACATGCTCTCCTATGTTGAATACGTGGCATATACTATGTTTGGGTCCATGTCTTTGGCATTAGATTTTCACAAGATGAATTAACTTGAGTCCAGCTGATGTGCCTGGATAGGGCCTTTTCTTACAATGTAGTTCATTCCCCAGGCTGAAGTTGGCCACCACCTGAACAACTGGATGACCAAGGATTGATTAAATATTTACTGTCTTCCGGGTGCTCACCACCATAGAGATGTCTATTTTATTCTGAAATGTTAACATTCTTCATTGTATGCCTTTCACATTTAATCAGTCTTACGTCGTAGACAGGCTGACTATGACATTTTAGCCCAAGTGTCTACCTTCTGGCATCCAGAAAATTAGGAATTAGTTCCTTTGTGCCAATACCTTTCTTTAAGCAGAATCATAGAATTATCCTAAATGTGAAAAAATAATCACCTTCCCAGTATCGTCAAAAGGCCGTCTATTGGCATTCTTGCACCATAGCCTGAACTTCAGCACTGGAGACAGGTGTGACTCGCAGGCAGTTGGTTATTACTATTATTATTATTAATTAAATTATTATTAATTAGGTAAATACTTTTTAAGGAGCCCTGGTGGCACAATGGGGATTGCAGCCTAGGGAACCCTGTGGGGCAGTTCTGCTCTGTTGAATGGGGTCACTAGGAGTCAGAATCCACCGAACAGGACCTAACCACAACAACAACAAGCTCGAAGAATCATGGTGTAGTATAAACCAAAGAATAGTTTAGCTTAACTGGTAAAGAACAGTTGAGCATTACGCACTTTTAAGAACTGTCTGTATTGGATAGAACTCAGAAAAGCAACTCAAAAGATTAGACAGGAACCTTCAGGAACAGTGAATTTAGGTTAATGGAGGAGAAACAACACAAAAAAGGAAGGTGAGAATGACTGCACAGCTAGAAGAATGTAATTAATGTCACTGAATTCTACATGTAGAAACTGTTGAATTTGTATGTTTTCCTATGTATATATTCTCAACGACAAAAGATAAATAAAACAAATTTAAAACACATAAAAAAAGAAAGGTTATCCATTAGTCCCTTTGATTTTTAAATCAGTATTACAGTAAATAGATTGTGAAGAATCACTGGAAATGCAATAAATCATGAGATGCTAATGTTTTTCTGAAGTTAGAGACATATATGTAATCCAATAAGAATAATATTTATCATTTCAAAGTAAATCGATTGAAATTCTATTTAGAACATGGTCTGTATTTTTTACTCATATCAAAAATCTAAAGAGCCATAGAGTCGAATATTTCTCAGTCAAATATTCTCAGGTTACATAATATGCAAAGATAATTTATTCTAGCAAAGAAAGAAATGCTCAATATATATTTTTTCAGTCCACAGCAAAAGAGGGTCTGGGAAAACAAAGAAGGACAAACACAAGCAGTGAGGCAAAGAAGACTTGGTGTGATGATATGTTGTGAGGAAAAAAGAGGAGCTGAGGACAAAGTGGTGACCGAAGGATGGAAGCACCTATGATGCAGAAGTCTGAAGAGCAGCCTATGTTGTGCTGGCATGTGCTGCTTTAGGAAAACATGTACAAGGAGAATGACAAGGAGTGCAGCCCTAGGGAGGGAGCTATTGGAGGGAAGATAAATAGGCTCTTTAAATACAAAATATCAAATTTCATAGTGCTTTCTGGGCACATGGGAGGTGGGCTGCCTATTGTTTCAGAAGTGTCTCTGTTGGAAATTAAAGGTTGGGTGGAGTTGGTTCTTCTTTCTTCACATGCGTCTTTAAAAAAATTTTAATTCTTTGTGTATTTATTTATTTTAAGGGTGTGAACCGAGTAGATGAGCTTCAGGGTCATACGAATTGACAAGTAACTCAAGTATCATAACTATAATGCAAAATGCAGGTAACAGCAGGAATAGTAGACAAGTAACAGAGAAATTATGGAAAAAGCAGTCATCACTCTGATCTTGTTTCCCACCGCAGGAGAAATTCCTTTTTCTCTAAAATCCTGTTTTTAGCTTTCACAGTCAGTGGAACTGATTACCTCTCATAAGAACATGCCCACAAGTTTGTACTGCCGGCGTTGAAACAAGAACGTTTTATCCAAATTGAAAATGGGTCAAAGAAACCAGCATTTAAAGCAGCCATATAGTACTGTCATTGCACCTTTTCCAAAGTTTACAGAATAACTCTATCTGACAACTCTCATATTCATTCTCCACCACCCCCTCAGCTATTAACATCTGCACTCATCCCTTTATATTAAGAATGCAGCCCAATTTAGAAATGTGCTCACCCTGAAAGCTCCTGGAGTTCCTTCAGAAACTGTAAAGCCGTATTCATGAGGTAAGTCATATTCACACCTATGGAATGCTCTTGGTCCTGAAGGAGGGATTCAAGACCTGTATTGAGACCACGGGGTGAAGGTGGAATGGGGGACATTTCCACTATGAGTGTGTGCCTGTGATGTTTGTGTGTGAATGAATATATATTCTGAAGTGGAGTCAGGAAAGCTTAGTCGTTACTGTCTCATCTACTCTAGTCTCAAAGGAGAAATATTTCCCAAGTGTTATTTTTTTATAATACGGAAAAGAGAGAGAGAGTGGGGAATCAGATATATCTGTGCCCTAAGATCGTTGGCTGAGCCATTGGGAATTGCCTTAGGAGCTAAAACATCATAGTCTAGGATTCCTACCTAGGAATGACATAGTCTAGTCCCACATTCTAGTCTAGAATTTCTAAGGACGTAATATTTTATAGGTACAACAGAGAAGATGTGGGCCTGAAACCATTTTTGGAATTTCAGAATTAGATCCTTTTGGAACACAGACCTATCTTCTACCTTTTTCAAAGCTCAGCACAGAGTCATATGCAAAATGGGTATTGAAAAATACTTTTTTTTGGAGAAAAACTAAATAATACTGGTATAAAAACAATCCACTTTTATCTGTGATCTTATATTCATCAAATCTGATAAATTTACTTATAGATTATAACAATTTTTCTACAGGTTATTTTGGATTATCTAACATTAGATGGCAATGGTATATCAGATCTCCAGGAAGAGCCAATATCCAGAAATCCCCCAAATCCTGCTTATTTTCTTTTCCCCGATGCACATTCATTCACCTGATAAATGGTTCCAGGTCCTTAGGAGGAAGCAAAACCAAACCTGTTGCCATCCAGTCGATTCTGACTCATAACGACCCTATAGGACAGAGTAGAAAGGCCCTATAGGGTTTCCAAGGAGTGGCTAGCAGATTCAAACTGCCAGCCTTTTGGTTTGCAGCCAAGCTCTTAACCACTATGCCAACAGGGCTCCTTATTGGGAACACTGGAAGAAAATTATATAGTGGAATTTCTTGGCTATTTAACAGTGTCTTTCTTGAAAGGGCCATGACTTTCCCATTTACTCAAGGGACTTAGAATATGAAGAAGAAATAACAAACAATTTCAAAGATTAGAGAAAGATGAAACACTTACATCTTGTTTACTGAGGCCATATGACTTCAATATGAAAACCTTACAAAGACACTACAAGAAAAAAAATTTACAGGCCAAAATGTCTTTTAAGTACTGATACAAAAAAATTCCAAAGTGTGAATATTAAAAATTAATTCTAGAAATATATTAAAATGATCATTTCTCATAATTATTTGGGGTTTATTACAGAAATGTAAGGATGGATAATATCAAAACATCAATTGTTTTTTTTTCTATATTAACAGGAGTAAAGAGGAAAGCCATACATGTATCCTTTAAAACTCGAAACACATCTTTGAGATGTTGTTGTTGTTAGGTGCCATCAAGTTGGTTCCAAATCGTAGCGACCCTACATACAACAAAACGAAATACTGCCTGGTCCTGTGCCATCCTCACAATTGTTGTTATGCTTGAACCCATTGTTGCAGCCACTGTGACAATACATATTGTTGAGGTTCTTCCTGTTTTCCACTAGCCCTCTACTTTACCAAGCCTGATGTCCTTCTCTGGAAAATGATCTCTCCTGATAACACGTCCAAAGTATGTGAGATGTAGTCATGCCATCTTTGCTTCTAAGGAGCATCCTGGCTGTATTTCTTCCAAGAAGGCCTTGTTTGTTCCTTTGAGAGTCCACGGCATATTCAATATTCTGCACCAACACCACCATTTCAAGGTGTCAATTCTTCTTCCATCTTCCTTATTCATCATTCAGCTTCTGCATGCATATGAAGCAAATGAAAACACCATGGCTTGGGTCAGGCACACCTTAGTCTTCAAGGTGCCCTTTTCACTTTTATTTTGAGATTGATACCATCATTATAGTCCTACAGAGATGTTAATGGATTAGTCTCTATTGAAGCCTGCAGATGATAAGAAACCTAAATGAGTCCATACAGGCATTGAGGAGAATTTTTAAAAACTCATTGTAATTGAGTCCATTATGATTCATGATGACCCCTTGATACAGAGTAGAACTTCTCCATAAGGTAATCTTACAGAAGATTGGTTATAATCTTTATGCCCAGCCTTTTTCTTGTGGCGCTGCTGGATGGATTTGAACTACCACCCTTTAGGTTAGTAGCTGAGCGCAAACCATTTGTGCTACTCCAGGAACACTGAGTAGAATAAAATGTTTCAAATTCAGGTCTATCTTTTGCTAAAGACTGTGTTATACACATCCTGCAATGCATAGCCTTTACACACCGACTTTCTGCCTGCCGAAGCCAAATGTGTTATAACTAATACTGAACACTCATCATCAAGCCTGCAAACCATGGCTCTGGAGTCATATTTCAGGGCACTTTTGGCCTACAGAATTTTAGGAAACTCTTTTGGATATTTGACATATCTCAGACAAAGTCATCAGGAAATAATTTACGCCAAATTTGACTTAGAGAGGCTTTCTCAAAGAAAGCAATATTAACATAAATTCCCAAGCACTTATATACTCATTTTATCCCATCTACTTAATACTGGAACTGTTGCTATTCATATAATTGGATAAACAGAGAAATTTCTAATACCATTCTGTCAATTGGAACTCTTGCTTATTTATTATTCACCTAAGAAAACGAAACTCCTCATAACTGGACCAATAAGCAACATCATGAAAAACAGAGAAAAGATTGGAATTGTTAAGGGCTTCATTTTACTTGGATCCACAATCAACATCCATGGAAGCAGCAGTCGGGAAATCCAATGATGTATTGCATTGGGCAAATCTGCCGCAAAAAAACCACTTTAAAGTGTTAAAAAAAAAAAAAGCAAAGATGTCACTTTGTGATCTGAGGTACACCTGGTGCAAGCCATGATATTTTCCGTTATCCCTCCCACCCCTGCTCTAGTACTCCAATACCTTGTAGGTTATTCCTCTTGATAGAGTCGCACATAATTATTAGGGGTTCTACATTTTTTTAAATTTTTTTATCTTATTTTCCCTCAAATAAATTGGTGTCAAGTGCTTTATCTTCCATCTCACTAATTCTCACTTCCATTTCCTCAATTCTGCTCATATGACTTTCTATTGACTTGTCTAATTCTGAAATTGTATTTTTAATCTTTTGGATTTCTATTTGCTCTCTCTCTATGGATTCTTGCAGCCTGTTAAATTTGTGATTTTGCTCTGGTATAACCTTCTTAAATTCCTCTGTTGCTCTACCTGTGTGTTCTTTGGGTTGGTCTGTGTTTTGCCTGATCTTTTGAAGAGCTCTGTATATTAATCTTTTGAATTTTACCTCCAGTAATTGCAAGATCTTATTTTCCTCCAGGAGGTTTCCTGGTTCTTTGTTTTGGTTGCTTGCTGAAGCCATCATGATCTGCTTCTTTATGTGATTTGCTATTGACCGTTGTCTCCAAGCCGTCAATAATTTATTATATTTATTTATATGTTTGCTTACTATATTCTAGCTTCTTGTTTTGATATGCCCAAATAGGCTGGTCATGTGAGCTACTTTGATTATTGGCATCTTTGAAGCTCTAACATCCCGTCACCATGTGATTAGAGCTGCTATTAGGTATGTGAGCCCTGGAGTCTCTTTACTTTTTTTGTTTGTTTGTTTTGGTTAGCAGCTGAGCTCTTAACCACTGTTCCACTAGGGCTCCAACCTACTCAGAGGTTCCTCGAAATACAGGCCTGGTGATCTGCTTCCAAAAGATCACGGCCTTGAAAACCCTGTGGGGTTGTTCTACTCTGCACACAGGTGTCTCCATGAATAGGACTGGACAGCAAGTTAACAACAAATTTATAAGCAAGTGTGTTTGATTAATATAGTCTTTTTTTTTTTTTGTACTTTAGGTGAAAGTTTTATAGAACAGTTCATACACAAATTGTTTTTGACATTGGTTGCCAACCCCACAATGTATCAACACTCTCCCCTCATTCTTCCAGGATTCCCTGTTTCCATTTGGCCTGTTTTTCTGTGCCTTCCTGCCTTCTTGTCTTTGACTTCAGGCTGGTTTGCCGATTAATCTCATATGCATGATTGAACTATGAAGCACGTTCCTCATGTGTGTTATTTTTGGCCCTTTAGGCCGGCCTAGTTTTTGACTGAATGATGAACCTCAGGAGTGACTTCAGTACTGAATTAAAAGGGTGTCCGGGGACTAAACTCTCAGGGTTTCCCCAGTCTCTGTCAGACCAGCACGCCTGGTCTTTTGTGTGTGTGTGTGTGTGCGTGTGCGTGTGAATTTGAATTTTGTTCTACAATGTTCTCCTGCTCTGTCCAGGGCCCTCTATTGTGATCCCTGCAAGAGTAGTCAATAGTGGGAACCAGACACCATCGGGTTGTTCTGGGTTCAGTCTGTTGGAGACTGTGGCAGTTTGGCCCATTAGTCCTTTTTCCCTTGTGTCTTTGGTTTTCTTCATTCTCCTTTGCTCCAGCCAGGGTGGGACTAGTAGATGTATTTTAGATGACAGCTTGGAAGCTTTTAAGACCCCAGATGATACTCATCACAGTTGGTTGTAGACAATGTTATGCCAACCGAGCAAGATGTCTTCTGAGACCATGGTCCCCAGCCCTCAACCCAGTAGCTCCATACCTTAGAACATTTGGATGTGTCTGAGAAGCTTCTGTGACTCTGCTCTGGTCAAGTTGTGCTGACTTCTCTGTATTGTGTACTGTCTTACCCTTTACCAAAGTTACCACTTGTTCACTATCTAGTGAGTATTTTTCCCTCCCTACCTGCCCCCCTCCCATAACCATCAACAATTTTATCTTTCTGTGTGGAAACATTTTCATGTGTAGTGGTATTATACAGTATTTTTCCTTTTCTGATTGACTCATTTCACTCAGCATAATGCTTTCCAGATTTATCCATTTTGTGAGATGTTTCACAGATTCATCATTGTGCTTTATCATTGCCTAGTATTCCATCGTGTGTATATACCATACTTTGTTTATCCATTTATCTGTTCATGGGCACTTAGGTTGTTTCCATCCTTTTGCTCTTGTGAATAATGCTGCACTGAACATGGGTGTGCATATTTACATTTGTGTGACAGCCCTTATTTCTCTAGGACACATTCCTAGGAGTGGAATTGCTCAGTCATATGGTATTTCTTTTCTAGTTTTTTAAGGACGTTCCATATCGTTTTCCAAAATTGTTTTAACATTTTGCATTCCCACCAGCAGTGCATAAGAGTTCCAATGTTCCTGCAACCTCCGCAACATTTGTTATTTTCTGTTTCTTTGATTCATGCCAGCCTTGTTGGGGTGAGATGACATCTCACCATAGTTTTGATTTGCATTTCTCTAATTGCTAGTGATCACGAACACTTCCTTATGTGTCTGTTAGCTGCCTGAATGTCATCTTTGATGAAGTGCCTGTTCATATGTTTTGCCCATTTTTTAATTGGGATTATCTGTCTTTTTGTTGTAGAGGTGTTGGATTTTTACATAGATTTTAGAGATAAGAACTTTGTCAGTCATGTCATAGACAAAAATTTTTTCCTCGTCTGTAGGTTCTCTATTTACTCTTTTGAAGAAGTCTTTTGATGAGCATAAGTGCTTAATTTTTAGACAAACCCATTTATATTGCTTATCTTCTGGTGTTTCTGTATAATTAATTATGATATGTATCTTGTTTCTGGAATATATACGGGCCCTAGTGTTGACCTTATTATTTTCTTCCATGATTTTCGTAGTTTCTGGTTTTATATTTAGGCCTTTGATCCATTTTGTATTAGTTTTTGTGTATGGCATGAGGTATGGGCCCTGCTTCATTTTTTTGGAAATGAACATCTGGTTTTTCCAACAGCATTTGTTAAAAAGACTGTCTTTTCCCTATTTAATGGACTTTGCACCATTGTCAAAGATCAGGTGGCCATAGGTAGATGAGTTTACATCTGGGTTCTCAATTCTGTTCCATTGGCCAATATATCTGTCATTGTATCAGCACTAGGCTGTTTTGACTACCATAGCTGTATAGTAGGTTCTGAGGTCAGGTTTCGAGAGGCTATTCTTCTTCAATAATGCTTTACTTATCCAGGGCCTTCTTCCTTTTCATAAAAAGTTAATGATTAGTTTTTCCGTCTCCTTGAAGAATGCTGTTGGTATTTGGATTGGAATTGCTTTGTGTTTGTAGATTGCTTGGGGTAGAATTGACATTTTCACAATGTTGAGTCTACTTATCCATGATCACGATTTGTTCTTCCGTTTATGTAGATCTCTTTTTATTTACTTACTATAGTTTTTAATTAGAAACACAAAGATGCAAAAAAAAAAAAAACTTCAGGCAAGTATATTGCCATTCAAATTTTCATAACTTAGGGAAATTTCTAGCATAGCCTAGGTCTTGGAGCACATATCTTCTCTTTGCAAGTTTACTATTTATTTTATTTAGATATTACTTTACCCAATGCTATTACCTGGGTTTTTCATTTATGTATGTAGCTGTCTGCTCTCAAGTGAGATTTCTCATTATTGGTGATTCTCACCTTTCCTGTGGTGTAGAGCTTGTTTTGTTTTGTGTGGTGTGCTTTGGCAAGTGGATTGGCTCACCACAAGAAAAAAATCCAGATTTTCTGGGTTTCTGCTCACTGTAGCTGCCTGTTCTAGGAGAAAGATGGGCTACTGCCCCAGATTTCTCCTTACTGTTTTCACTTTCCCATAGACTGCATTCACTTCCACCAACTACCTACTGCTAACAGTTGTAGTAGAGTCATTCTTATGGTAACCCCTAAATATCATGGAGGAGTACCTGGGGGCACAAACGGTTAAGTGCTTGACAACTTACTGGAAGGTTAGCAGTTCAAACCCACTGAAAGATGTCTCAAAAGAAAGACCTGGAAATTTGCTCCTGAAAGGTCACAGCCTTGAAAGCCCATTGGAGCACACTTCTGGAGCCAACAAACTAGTGAGTGTTAGTAATTCTGGTCACAATGTTTTCTGTTTCCTTCCAAGAAATCTTTTCATATTGGGACAGTTTCATTTCATCCTTCCATGTTTCTTGGCAGAAGAATGAACAAATCTGTTTTGGAAGATGTACAGCCAGAAGGTTCCTTAGAAGGGAGGATGGGGAGATTTTGTCTCAAGTACTTTGGACATGTTATCAGGAGGGACCAGTCCTTGGAGAAGGGCATCATGCTTGGTAAAGTAGACGGTCAGTGAAAAAGAGGAAGATCCTCAACAAGATGGATTGACGCAGTGGCTACAACAACGGGCTCAAGCATAGCAACGATTGTGAGGATGCTGCAGGATTAGGCATTACTTCACTGTGTTGTGCGTAGTGTCGCTATGCGTTAGAACTGACTCAATGACACCTGACAACAACGATGTTTCCTGACATTTGATTAGGAGCTAGTAAAGTAATGTCACTTAAAGAATGTTAGATTTCTTCTGAGACAGAGGTGAGCAGGAAGGGATAAACAAGGCATTTAATACTGCATTATTTCACATGAACAATAAAACCCTGCTTTATTACACAAAATATATTTGAATGAATTTCCATGGTAGAAGATTCTGAAACTGTTTATTCTTAATATTTTTCAGAAAGCTTTGAAACCCATTCATGCCATGTGGATAATGCTAGGTCAAAAGTTATAAAGCTGGAATTGAAGTCCTCTGGGAAGTTAGATATAATCCCATGTTTATAATTCAGTAGATGCCTCTTCCCTACAGGGAAAAGATTTTAAAGTTTGAGGTTTATATCTATATTTTCCTCCTGCTCAAATATAATCTAAACATGGACAAAACTAAAATTGAACTCCTCTCCTAACAGAGACCTATGAGACATTTGTCTGTGAAGCCCCAAACAATTTTTTCTCCTTTTGCTTGGAAACTACCCAGAGAACCGGGTAATTGTTGTTATTTAAGGTAACTAATGCATTGCAATTGTCTCTGGCTAAGATCAGTCATGAACGTGGTGATATCTGGCAACACGGTGAGTTTGGATGATATAGAAGGAAAAAGAAAGGGAAAAAAAAATTCATAAGATGAATAAGCAATCCTGCTACTAAATAGGGAGGATTTGAATCAACATGGTTGAATAAGGAACACTCTGAATAATCTTGCTTTTTAGACTTCTGAAACCAAAGAGAATTTCAAACTGCCTTTAGGAAAGGGAAAAATAAGTGGGAAAAATTAAACATTGTTTAGGCACTGGAAGGAGCCTTGGTGGCACAGTGGTTAACTGCTTGGCTGGTAACCAACAGGTTGGTGGTTCAAACCCACCATTCACTCCATGGGACAAAGATGTAGCAGTCTACTTCAGTAAAGATTACATCCTTGGAGATCCTACGGGGCAGTTCTACTCTATTTTATAGGGTTACTATGAGTTTTTTTTTTTTTTTATGAGTTGGAATTGACTTGATGGCAATGGGTTTTAGCCACTGGAGGAAGGAGACTCCATGATGTTAACGTGACAACAGGGACCAAAGAGATAATTTTACAGACAAGCACTTTGCTGTACAATATTAAAGTAAATGTTTCTACTCTCCATAGATGGAGAATGTTTCCTTAGAAAGTAGTAAGATCTCTGTTGCTGAAAATTAATTAGTGAAAGAATTCGAAGGAATTCCAGTGTAGCCCTACTTCCTGACAAGAAAGCTCATGACACATGCCATTCTCCCATTGCTTGGATACATCTGATGACAGTAATCTCATTATCTTACTAGGAATTTCTAACTGCATGAATAGATTCAATATTACTTGAAACTGAATCTACTTTTTGCCTTCATCATATACTTGCCCTTAGGGCATGCAAAATGACACAAGAGGCAATTGCTTACATCTACTCCATATATTCTGCTGGTTTGTGCTGTTGAGTCAATTCTGACTCATAGTGACTACACACGACCGAGTGGAGCTGTTCCATATGGTTTCCTAGGCTGTAATCTTTATGGAAGCGGATTGCCACACCTCTCCTAAGAAGCTGCTGGTGGGTTGGAACTGCTGACCCTTCTGTTAGCAGCTGAGCGCTTAACCACTGTGTTACCAGGGCTCCCCATATACTCTAGCCAATTGTATAATCTACAAGTTCATTCAAAGCTATATTTAAGCCCCAGATGTCATAAAATCATGTTTGCCTTCTTCCAGATGCACTCTTAGTTTTTAATATGTACATTAACTTATTAACATATTTATGAACAAACAGAACAAAAAAAATGGTCTGAAATGTATTCATCTCTTTAATCATTCATTCATTCTACACATTTTTATTGTGCCAGTAACTACTTTATGTGCAAGAAATACACCAGTGAAGAAAATAGACAAAAATCACTGTGCATATAAATTTTACATTCATAGGGAACAACAGACAATACTAATTGCTGTGGAGTAAAGAAAAACTGGAAAGTAAGATGTGCAATGTCAATATTGGCAAGAGTGGTGCACTTTTAAATTTGGAGGCAAAGAAAAACTTCACTTTTATCTTGACACTGAATAGAGAGACCTGAAGTCATCAAAACACGCATCATGGTAATGCCTGGGGATGAACTTACCAGACAATGAAGTACAAAGGCTAGTGCAAAGGCCCTAAGTTGTACACATCCTTGTTGAGTTTGAGAAACCTCGGGTAGGTATGGATAGGCTAAGAGAGTCAGAGTTAGAGTAGCAGGACACATAATCAGAGATAAAAAAGCGTCCTAATCATATAAGGTTTTGCCAACAATAATAAGGACTTTGGTTTTTGCTCTGAGATGAAAGAACACTAGAGGTTTTGAGGAACGGCTAGACATGTTTTTAATTAAATTACATGTATTTTATTAGCAAAATTATGAAAATAAAAGCTACCAAAATTAATTGTGATAGTATTATATATGTTGATTATTACATTCCAGGCTGTGCCGAAAATTTCCATGGTTTACTCAAGTTAATGGTTAAAGTATTTTAGAGCGAAGCAAATTGAAGTTTAGAGCTACTGCGCTCACAGGGCTGGTAATTGACCAAGAATTTAACCTCAGCGTGTTTCATTCCAAACAAAACACAAAACTAACCCATTGCTGTCAAGTCATTTCCAACTTATAGAGACACCCGAATTTTTATTCCTTATTCCAGGTGAAAAGAATGCTGTCTGCTCAAAATTTCTGTATCTGGAATTACAACATTTCCCTTCTCCCTGAGGTACAGCTAGTTCAGCACAAAAGTTTCCCCCACTGAAATCTATGGAAAAGAGGGAGGTATTTCCTTAGGAGGTTGTTAGAGGGGATACAGCATGTGCTGTGTTCCTGTGTCCTTTCTGTCTTTGTCTCTTTTTCTTGCCCTGATTCTCTTATGTCCTCTGAGTAGAGAAAATGATAGCTTTATGAGCAGCATCACATCTTAGGAGAGGAAGAGGCTGGCCTTCCCAAAATACCACATAAATCTGTGCTCTGTGGAACCTCACAAACATGTTCTATTTGGTTAACGCATCATCATAAAGAGCTCCTGATTAAAAGGGGAGGGGGAAAGAAAGAAAGAGAGATAGAGAGAATGAAAGAGACAGAGAGAGAAAGAAAGAAAAGAAAGAAAGAAAATTATCATTTTAGAAACCGTAAAAATAAGACTACCAAGACTGGATATGGCATAGATGCAAGGCTCTTTTCAGAGGTAAAATAAACTTACAATCATGGTCATGTTTTTGAAATGAAAGTAAGTCAATTATTTAGCCCAAGATGTTCTACAAAACAATAATGAAGAAATAATGGAAAGGAAAAAGAAAATTGTGTCAGCAAAATGTTTACTAAATACCTAAAAAAGAGGAAAAGACGAGAGCCGATGATTTTTTAAAGCAATTTTTGGCATGAAAAAGGGCAAAACTCAAGATAAAATGCAGGCCAATGGTATTCAACCTTTGGCTATCAAGCAGAGGCAAAGTTGGCACTTTTCAGAACCTCTCCATGCTTCAACTAGAAGTATTTGCTTTTGTCTTTTTTATACATTGAGAATGTTTATATGACGTCATTTTAAAAATCTTTTATGATTAAAACCAATGGTTAAAAAATAAAACCTATAGAAAACTCTAGGATAAATCCTTTCAAAAAAGAGAAAATAGAAGCACCAAAATGAAAACTGCAGTACAGACTGCTTATGGCTTATATTAAAATATAACAGAAGGTGATTTATAATAATTTGTGAAAACGTAATAAAATGTACAGTGCTTTGGGAAAATGAATAACTCAAGTTAATAGTCTAAAACCAGCAATAACTAAGGAAGAAATTTAAAAAACATAAAGTAAAGAATTTTCTACAAAAATAAATATAAGTCCCTAGAGTCTTATGATTTTAATCAGTAATGATTTTTCAATTTAGATCCGTGTTCCAAAACATAGAAGAAGGGTGGAAAGCTAACAGTTCTCAAAAAACAAACCAAGAAATTAATAAGGGTTGTATCTTTTCCAATATAATTTGTCATAGTCATTTGGGGGCTAGAAATAATACACCAAAAGAAAACATAAAATATAATTATAGATTTTGTACTGGTCTACATAGAAATTTGATAAGAATCATTAGAAAGCATGAGAATTAATTAAGAGTTTAACAATGTTATTGGTTAAATGTAAATACTACAAAAATTTTTCATGTTTACCAGCAATGAACAATTCAAGATTGAATGCAAATGCACTAGCAACACTTTATAAGTTGTATCTTAGTATATAACTATCTGGTCTTCTGTTTTTGATAGTTCTGACGTGAAAAATCTAGACTTGCCAGGTTTTAGACTTGTAGGTAGATTAGGCTGAGTCCCATAATATATTTGTGTAATACGTAGGTGCTCAAATACTTCATTGACTATAGTCCATTGGGCACATATAAAAAACTTCTTGGAAGAAGGAAAATTATATGTGTGCGGTGGGAGGGGAGAAGAGAATCACTATTATTTAAACAGGGTTGATAATTTGGAAATTGTTGAGGGGAAAAAAAGCAAGTATTAGTCACTGGGCTGGGAATAAGAGCAGGTGCATATAGACAAAAGAAACTGGGTGGCACATGCTGTTTGTCAACAGCTATTAACCTGAAGTTTGGTGGTTTCAACTCACTTTAGAGGCTCTGAGGAAGAAAGGCCTGGTGAACTGCTTCACCAAAAATTAAAACCAAGAAAACCCTACGAAGCAGTTCTACTTTGTATCACATGATTACATACGTCAGAATGGACTCAATAGCAATGGGTTTGTTGGGGTTTTTTTTGTTGTTGTTTTTAGACGTTGCCTTTTTTTTTTTTTTGCTTGTTTTTTGTTCTTTTTTTAGACATACGTGTAGACAGAGTTCACAGTATAAAATCAAGCCAGGCTAAGGCTTTGTTACTATGCTTTCATTCTGTTAGATCCTTCGGTGGCACAAACAGCTTGTGCTCATCTGCTGACCCAGGGGGTTGAGGGTTCAAACCCACCCAGCAGTGCCACTGAAGAAACGCTGGAAAACCTGCTTTCATAAAGACCACAGTCAGGAAAACACTATGAAGCAATTCTAATCTGTAACATGTGGGGCCAGCGTGAGTTGGAATTGGCTGCATGGTAATTGGTTTTTTTATTCTCTTGATTCGGTAACAGGATCAGGACACTCAGTAGAATCAAAGAATATTAGTCTGGATACAAAGAGATGAATTTTGTTCTTAAATCCATTATTTATATTGTGCAAAATACTTGTTCATCTTTTGTCTCTGGCTGAAAATAACAAAGTTGCTCTCTTCTTCTATAAAACAGTGCAGAGAGTAGTGTGCCCTCCAGTTGATCACCATGCATGGAGCCAAAACCTCCAGTATGACACCAAAGTACTTCATTCTCAATGGAATTCCTGGGCTGGAAGCTGCACACATCTGGATCTCCCTGCCATTCTGCTTCATGTACATCATTGCTGTAGTGGGAAACTGTGGGCTCATCTACCTCATCAGCCATGAGGAGCCCCTGCATCGGCCCATGTATTACTTTCTAGCCCTGTTGTCCTTTACAGATGTTAGTGGGTGCACTTCCTTTGTCCCCAATATGTTATGCATCTTTTGGTTCAGTCTCAAAGAGACTGACTTTAATGCTTGCCTTGTACAGATGTTTTTCATACATATGCTGACAGGCATGGAGTCTGGGGTGCTTATGCTCATGGCTCTGGACCGCTATGTGGCCATTTGCTACCCTCTACGCTATTCCACCATCCTCACCCACACTATAACTATCAAGGTTGGGCTTGCCACCTTCATGTGAAGTGTGTTGCTCATGATCCCATTCACTCTTCTGATCAAGTGTCTTCCCTACTGCAAGGGCAACCTTATCCATCACACTTACTGTGACCATATGTCTGTGGCCAAATTACCCTGTGGCAATGTTAAGATTAATGCTATCTAGGGTCTCATAGCTGCCATATTGATTGGGGGATTTGACATGTTCTGTATCTCTCTGTCTTACATCATGATCATTCGTGCTGTACTGAATCTGTCATCTGCAGATGCTCGCCACAAAGCCTTCAGCACCTGTACATCACACATATGTGCTATTGTCATTACCTATGTTCCAGCTTTCTTTAACTTCTTCTCTCACCGCTTTGGGGGAGGCACCATACCTCACCATATCCACATCTTTATTGCCGGCCTCTATCTATTGCTGCCTCCCACCTTGAATCCAGTTGTCTATGGAGTGAAGACAAAGCAGATCCGTGAAGGAGTGATCAAACTGTTCTTTAGAGAGAAAGATATTTTGGCTGTGAGATAAATATATGATATAGAATTCTGCATTTAGCATGAAGATAAAGAAAAAAGTTATAAATGAAGACAGCAAATGCAAAATTCAACAAAAATGATCTCTCTACAGAATAAAATATCTGAATTTTCTGCCATTAAATGCACTAAATAATCTCAGTAATTTTAATCTAAGACCTCTGATTTGATAGAAAAAACATGAAATAGAGAAGAAAAAGTACACTTTTCACACATAAATTAACTTTAGTGAGAATTTGTGGAACAAACACACAGGATGAAATAGGATATTCGACTTCAAGTAAAACTCTTGGTGATTAATGCACTTTGGTCTAGGTACTGTGGGTAAGTATATAGGAAAGGATAAAGAATGTCAGATAGCCTAGAAAGGTTCCAGAAAGTTGTTGAAAGGTCATAAGTAAATTGTTCTATTCACTGCAAGGAAGCATGAAACTCTTCCAAAGAGTGCCTGTGCTAAATTTCAGGATGTTAAGACATCCTTCCTATTCCATATTTATATATGGCTTGTATCCCCGTTGAGCCCCACTGCCATCAAGTCAACTCCAACTCATAACGACCCTGTATAACTTTACTGAAAAAAATCCCCTTGCCTGAACATTTATCTCTGATATCCTGGTGCCTCACTATTTCAACTCATAGGGCTATACCAGTGTGTACAGAAATGAAACTTGAGTAGGTAGGGCACGGGTCAATGGAGTTCAACACAATCTGGAAAGTACTCCTTGGAATTAATATGAGGCAGAATTTTCAAAAAAAGTGGGTACCATCTGCCAGCTGTTTGAGGACAGCGTATATAAGTAGTTGAAAGGAGACTAAAGAAAATCTATGTAACTTGCCAAGCAAGAATGTTTTGACTTCACTGCTTTACCTATATTTTTTTGTAGAGGGGTGATGGAGAAAGGAGTAGCTGATTTAGATTTCTGGAACTAGCTGAGGAATAAGAAAAGGGAGGTGGAATGACAAATGTGGTATTCAGAAATAGTAAGGTTGAATGGAAAATGAGAAAGAAAAAGAGCCTAGCCCGAGAGGTAACTGGAGTAATAAATAGAATGGGAACAGGAACAGGATGCAAATAGATGCACAGAGAGAGAGATTAATTATATTGGTAAAAGTTAAATCTCTCATCTTTTAATGTAAAGGGTATATTTTGATATTATGTATATAGGGTGAGATAACTGTGAAATATATTAATCCATTACGTATTTTTACAGTGTAATTTTCACATATTTGGAAGCAAAATCTGAGATTTAAAAAAATTCTACCATTATGAAAGTGCCCACATCTGACATAAATTGTGAGGTGCTGAGTAGCTTGCCATTAATAAATTTATTATATCTTGGGATTATGTCTTTGGTTTTGGAAATTTTGTTCATCAGAGTATTTTCATTGCAACCATACCAAAAGAGTATCAAAGTGATTAAGGAATTACTTTTCCTAAAATGTCATTTATTAAACATTTAGAATTTGTCAGGAGCTATAATGTTTTATATATTTTATTTCATTGAAATTTTACATCAGAACTATGGGATAAGTTTAATTATCTCCATTTTATAGAAGAGGAATATGAGCTATACGAACAGGAAACCCAAAAAACCAAACCAAACCCAGTGCCGTCGAGTCGATTCTGAGTCATAGCGACTCTGTAGGACAGAGTAGAACTACCCCATAGAGTTTCCAAGGAGCGCCTGGTGGATTCGAACTGCCAACCCTTTGATTAGCAGCCATAGCACTTAACCACTATGCCACCAGGGTTTCCATATGAACAGTAAGACTAGGTAAATCTCAGAACATTAAGATTGAATATTAATAAAAAATAACAATATGTAATTAGGTGGGAATTGGGGGCAGCAGGTGCAACAACAGTGTCTACTGAGAGTTATGTTTTATGTTTTACTGAACTAGCAATGTTCAGGCAAAATTAAAAGTGAAATCTTATCTTTTTCCCTGATTTCTGCTTCTCAGTATCAATAAATGAAAAATTTAATTTTCCTTGCGTGAAAAAGCATCATAGATGTGGACTATCTCTAAAGAAAGCTTAAAGCTAATTTGCAAGCTGTTTTATAGAAAAACTGAAAAACGATCAATACTGCACAAAAAAATGGCTTAATTATTTTGTGGAATGACTAAAGATGAGAAGTTTGAATTTAAGACTTTTATATCTGGCATATATTTGAAGAACAATCAGTAGTTGGAAAATATGGCCTTGCTGATAAAAACAAAGCTGGAGATCACGTGATAGAATTTTGCAAGACCAACGGCTTTTTTGCAAATACCTTTTTTCAACAACATGAACAGCGACTATACATGTCGATCTCACCAGATGGAATACACAGGAACCAAATAGACTACCTTTGTGGAACGAGACTATGGAAAGCTCAATATCATCAGTCAGAACAATGTCAACGGCCACTTGTGGAACAGATCATCAATTTCTCATATGAAAGTTCAAGTTGAAGCTGAAGAAACTAGAATCAGTCCACTAGAGTAAAAGTATGACCTTGAGTATATCCTACCTGAATTTAGAGACCATTTCAAGAATAGATTTGAACCTTTGAACACTAAAGACTGAAGACCAGACATGTGGGATGACATCAAGGACATCATACATGAAGAAAGCAAAAGATCATTGGAAAGACAAGAATGGAAGAAAAGACAAAAAGGGATGTCAGAAGAGAATCTGAAACTTACTCTTGAATGTCAAGTAGTTAAATCAAATGGGAGAAACGATGACTTAAAAGAGCTGAACAGAAGATTTCAAAAGGCAGCTCTAGCAGAAGTTAAGTATTATAATGACATGTCCAAAGAGTTGGAATTAGGAAACCAAAAGGGAAGAACACACTTGGCATTTCTCAAGCTGAAAGAACTGAAGAAAAAATTCAAGCCCTGAGCTCCAATAGTGAAGTAATCAATGTGCAAAATACTGGAAGATGCAGGAAGCATCAAAAGAAGATGGAAGGAATACACAGAGTCACTGTACTAAAAAGAATTGGCAGACATTAAGTCATTTAAAGAGGTAGCATATGATCAAGAACTGATGGTACTGAAGGAAGAAGTCCAAGCTGCTCTGAAGACACTGGTGAAAAACGAACCTTCAGGAATTGATGGACTACCAACTGAGATGTTTCAATAAAGGGATAAAGCACTGGAAGTGCTCACTTGATATGACAAGATACTTGGAAGAGAGCTACTTGGCCAACCGACTGGAAGAGATCATATTTATGCTTATTCCCAAGAAAGGTGATCCAAGGAAATGTAGAAATTATTGGGAAATATCATTAATATGACATGAAAGTAAAATTTTTCTGAAGATCATTCAAAAGTGATTGCAGCAGTACACTGACAGGGAACTGCCAGAAATTGAAGCCAGATTCAGAAGAACACGTGGAACAAGGGATATCATTGCTGATGCTAGATGAATACTGGCTGAAAGTAGAGAATACCAGGAAGATGTTTACCTGTGTTTTATTGACCATGCAAAGGCATTTGACTGTGTGGACCATAACAAATTATGGATAATATTGTAAAGAATGGGAATTCCAGAACACTCAATTGTACTCATGAGGAACCTATGCATAGATCAAGAGGCAGTAGTTCAAACAGAGCGAGAGAATACAATGGGGTTTAAAGTCGGGAAAGGTGTGTGTCAGGGTTGTATCCTTTCACAATATTTATTCAATCACGATGCTGAGCAAATAATCTGAGAAGCTAGATTATACGAAGAAGAACAAGACATCAGGATTGGAAGAAGACTCATTAACAACCCATATTATGCAGGTGACACAACTTTGCTTGCTGAAAATGAAGAGGACTTGAAGCACTTACTGATGAAGATCAAAGACTATAGCCTTCAGCATGGAATCCAGCTCAACATAAAGAACAAATCAGCCACATGAGGATAAATGGAGAAAAGATTGAAGTCATCAAGTATTTCATTTCACTTGGATCCACAATCAACAACCATGGAAGCAGCTGCCAGGAAATCAAATGATGCATTGCATTGGGCAAATCTGCTGAAGAGGATCCCCTTTAAAGTGTTAAAAAGCAAAGATGGCACTTTAAGGACTAAGGTGGGCCTGACTCAAGCCATGGTGTTTTCAATTGCCTCATATGCATGTGAAAGCTGGACAATGAATAAGGAAGAATGAAGAAGAGTTGATGCCACTGAGTTGTGTTGGTGCAAAATATTGAATATACCAGGGACTGCCAAAAGAAAGAACAAATCTGTCTTGGAAGAAGTGCTGCCAGAATGCTCCTTAGAAGTGAGGATCACCAGACTTCATCTCACATACTTTGGACATGTTATCAGGAGGGACCAGTCCCTGGAGAAGGACATCATGCTTGGTAAAGTGGAGGGTCTGTGAAAAAGAGGAAGACCCTCAAAGAGATGGATTGACACAGTGGCTGCACCAGTGCGGTCAAGCATAACAATGATAATGACCATGACACAGGACCGGCCAGTGTTTCATTCTGTGGTATATAGGGTTGTTATGAATCTGAATCAACTGGACAGCACCTAACAACAACTCATTTGACATAAGAAGTCACAAGTATTTTACTGAAGAGAAAAGACGTTTGATATTGGTCTGTGTTAAAAATTTTTATAGAGACAAGAGTTTAAATAGCTCCCATGGGTCAAGATCTAAACAAAAATTAGTCCCAAGGCCATTACAAGAAACGAGAACTATTTGAAGAACTGAAACTAGACAAGTTTTTCATATCAGCATGAGTTAGCCAGTTAGCCATATTATCAGTAGGAGCTGGCAACATTCATCCAACCAAGACAAGTCAGTTTAGCATTCAGTGAACAACTTCCACAAAACAAAAGGAAAATTAGATGTTATTAAACAATCAAAGCAAAGAGCAAGACACTTATCTAAGCTTTTAAAGGGCATTGTAATAGCATAAACTCAAGCCTGTCATTATTTTCAGTTTGGTTGCACCCTGTTGGAAACAGTTCCTCACTCAATACATCCTGTTAACTTTAATTGATTCATTGATCAATTTTTCTTTTTGACATCTGAGATTTCCCCCTGATTCCTTTGGAATGATTAATCTCTGCAGAAACCAGAAAATTGAGCAGGCAGTTTGCATCCATAAAGACTACAGCTTTGGAAACCCTATGGGGCAGTTCTACTTTGTCCAGATCATGGTATCTATGAGAAAGAAGAAATAATAATTTTAAGGGAAGGAAAAGGGGAGATGTTGGGGGAGGGGTAAAATTATTCTTCTCTTCTTATTACTTCAAGTATAGGGACTTCATTTAGATTAACATCCTTAGCTGCTCATCCTAACCCTCGTTCCACTGAATAGGAGAGATGTTTCTTATCTTCAGTTGGAACACTGCCCCTCGCACCAGTCAATCTCCCTGTCTGAACAAGCCACACATTCTGATCTTCCCACATTCACGCCATTAGAGGCCAGCACCTCGTGGAGAGGCTTGCATTTGTCTACGAAAGAAACATGTAAAGCTTTATTCTCCCAGATGTATGTCATAAAATTGTTGATATTTTGCATCAACTTCCTTCCTCCTGCATGTCTCAGCTCTGAACTGCAGAAGAAAGGATAGGTGTACTATGAAGAGGCCCTCAAAACTCCCCACAAGTATTAAGGTAAAACAAGGAAAAGATAGATAAATGAATGAGATAAGGGAGAGAGAAAAAGCAAGAACACAGTTGCATAATTAATTGACATAAGTACAGTGAACTTGTATCATAGTACAAATTACAACTGTCAGAAAAGGCTTTCAGAGGAATTTAGTACTTAAGCTGATATTGAAAGATGAATTGGTGTTATTTAGGTAGAAGAAAGATGGAAGACAAAAATTATTTTAGGGAGAGGAAATGGCCTGTACTGAGGACTGGAGGAAGAACATGCTACATTAAGGTACAGAGAACCAGTTCTTGCTGGGTTTATATGTCATTTTTCAACTCTATTGTAGAAATACCATTTTTACTATAGTACAGAAAATTGAAAAAATAGTGTTTCAAAGTAAACAATGGGAAAATATGGGTAAACATGTGGAATATACATCAAGTTAAACCTTGGCCTCATATCATATACTTCTGATATACATGGTTAAATAAAACAATGAAATTCATGAAAACTGGAAATTAAAAAAAAAAAAACTCAAGAATGGGTCAAGTTCTGTCAATGCTGATCTTAATACAAACATTTATAAGCAAAAGTGATAAATTATAGGGTCCCACCAAGACCTACTGCACCCTATCACCTCTCTTTCTAAAAAGTTACCTAAACGATTCTGATGCAGTTGAAGATAACTCGTTAGGGGCCATGGACCCCAAGTTAAGAACCCCTGATCTATATTTAATCAACAGTTCATGCCAATTTTCATTTTCCTAAATTTTTATATCTAAAAGGAAAGGGTTTATGCAGAGAGACACATATTTTTGGAATACAGTTGCACTGATTTAGTTATTATCAAAATAATTTTATATGCATTCTATTGTGTTTTTTAAACAAAGTCAAGCTTCTATATTCAAATGAAAGTAGCCTTTCCAACTAGTCACTTTGAACACAACTGAATTATTGCCAGTAGGCCAGAATCTATGAGAAATTTTTAAATAATAAAAGGTCAGTGACCATGAAGAAACTCCTACTCAGTATTAATGGGATGACATACACACTTTAAGGGGGGAGGGAAGGAGTAGGGTGTACTCCTTTCTAGTAACATTAATAATGCTAAAAACTAAAGGATAACAAAAAAAGTGATATATACTTTAGAAAATACTTATATGGGAAACTCCTGGAAGTATACAAGCCAGAATTTATTCTTTAATAACATTTACCTCTGAGGAGTGAGGTGAGAAGTCAGTGTACAGGGTGCTAAAACTTTATATCATTTCCCACATAAGGTTTAAGTATCAAAAGATTTTGCTTTGTGTTTTATTTTTCAATAAAAAGGAAGAAAGATAATACCAACTCTGTACCATAAAATAAAATCTAAAGAATAATACTAACTTGAAAAAATGTTTGCAAACTATGACTGAAAATGGGCTCAAATATTTAGTGTTAAAAAGTGCCTTGAAATTCAGTAAAATAAACAGTAAAACCCTCACCGAAAATGGGCAAGGAGGTGAATGAATAATCACAGGATGAGAAAATAATTGACCAAAAACATTAAAAAAAATTGTGATTATGAAATCACTACTAACGAAGTTAATGCGAATTCAAGACCAAACACCAGAAGACAGCATTCTCCCTGTCCTGCTGGGGTGACGAGTACATACAGTAATGAGGGCTTACAGAGCGACGGTCCACTCCCTGATGGAAGTAAAATTCAGAACAAACGTTCTGGAGATGATTTGTCCCAGGATTTATCAACATAATTAAAATTGCCCATGCCTTTTGACCCCATAAACTTTGATCCTACTTCCAGTTATCTGAAGAGAGGAAAGGATCGGTGTTATAAACAGAATGGATAAGGATATTAATGAAAGAAAAATTTTGATAGAAAAAATAATAAATAATTCAAATATTTAATAATGAAATGCTTAATTAAATTTAGTACAGCAATAGCATGGAAGGGCTCTCCAGGTGGTAGAAACAGTTAATGTGTTTTGCTGCTAATATAAAAGTTGGAGGTTCAAGCCCATCCAGAGAAGCTTTGGAAGAAAGGCCTGGCAATCTACTTCTGAAAAATCAGCTGCTAAAAACCCTACGGAGCAAAGTTTTACTCTGACACATATGGGTGGACATGAGTCAGAGTCAACTTGAGGGCAGCTGGTCAGTAAATATAATGGTATGAAAAAATGGTCACACAATAATATTAGGGAGAGAAAGTAATAGTGTACAAAACCCCATATAGTCTGAAATTTGTTTAAAAAAACACTAAAATATTATACATAATAGCTATAAAATCACTAAAGGAAATGCTCAACACTTTTTACCATAACGATTCCTCTGTGTTGGGATTGAGAGTGATTTACCAACTCTTTGTTACACGTTCCTGCAGTTTTCAGATTTTCCTCACTGAAGACCTATTTCTTTCATAATTAGAGGAAAAACATTTAAAAAATGTTTGGTGGCTTGGTGGCTATGTTTTCCACTTGGGAAAATGAATGAAACGTTGATGCATTTTTTCTTTCTATACTTCAAAGCCTCTAAATACAGATCTGTTACTCAAAGTTCATTCCCTTTCTAACAGATCCCTCTGAAACTTCTAATTGAGAAAAACTCAATAAGCCTGGAGACATCTTGCTGGCAATTCCCCAAGGAAACTGAATACCCTATGTAAGGAGACATCAACCCAGGTTTTGAAGAACACCCAAAGATTCTCAGCCATGCATGGGGATTTAATTGTGCCTAGCAGCACAGAGGTGAGTTTAGGCAAGTTCAAAATAATACCTATCTTAGGAAAATGCAAATTGCTCGCCAAGAACGCAACAGCTTAAAATATGGGGACAGTTAACAAGAGGCAATGTTAGCAAAAGGCAACATTGTTCTCGTTTCCTTCTACTTCTTCCCACTCATTTCATCATGGCACATACACAAAAGACTGGGGACCCTGTATATTTTGATTCTCAATTACTCTGGTGTAGGACTATGAAATAATTATTTCTCCACGTGGTGACATTTCTGGAGAGAGATTGTGAGACTTCCATTATGGGAAGGGATCGTTTATTTGACATAGTTTGGCCTGGGAACCAGAGACCATCAAACTCTAAAACTTGTAGTTCCTTTGTTTTTCATCGCTTCCATGGCAGCTTCTGTGAACTCTGGGCGGTAGGATCAGCCATATCTCCAGAAGCAATTTCCAGAACGTTTAGGTTGCAGGAATATATTCCATGTGTCTTTATAGTCATGTGATCCATGCTATCGCACTGCAAGTGTCTATTTAGTTCTGGATGGTAGGGGTGTCTGGCATTAACTCTGTGCTGCATGGGCTATTTCAGAAGTTAAGGACCATTTTCTCATTAACTTTTTATTTGTGGTAAATACATAGGGAACAAAACATTTTCCTTTTCACAAACTTTTACATGTACAGTTCAGTGCCATTAAATATGTTCATCCTATCATTTTCTTTTTTCGTGTAACAGAAATACTTTAACCACTAGGAACCTTCAAATTTTCCTCATAACACATGAGTCTTATCACTCAAATCACATGGGTAGAGGATCACTTTATTCTCACCTGTCCTTATTAGGAGCTTAACTTTCCAGTTTTAACAGAGCTAAAAATTAGCACTTTCGTCCTACCTTAAATTTGATATTCCATATGAAATTTGCCAATAATTACCCACATAACTTGCTCAAGATCATACATTGTTGATGCTCAATAACATATGGGAATGAATAAAGAATGAATAGATGTTTGAATTAGTAAACCTGTGGTATATTTGGTATGTTTGCTACTCCTGAATCCGTAAATGCCTTAAAATACCACTCAACCCTTTCTGCTGCCTCGACAAGAAAGAGCATGCAAAGATGTGATAGTATCTATTGTAGTGATAACTTGTCCATTTAGAACAAAAGAGATATTATCTAAATTAAATAAGAAAAGGCAGTCAGTGTTCCTTAGGACTCCAAGAACCTTCTGGCTATAATTCTGGTATTGAGGATGGGTTGTTGTTAGTTGCCACTGAATCTGTTCTGACTCATGGCAACCTCACATATAACAGAAAATGTTGACAGATTTGATCTGTGACATCTTTATGGTCATTGATATGTTTGAATCCGTTGAAGATGGATAGAGAACTTAAAAAAAAAAAAGCAAGGTAGGGAAACCAGAAGGAAATGATGCTGTATCTGACAAAATAAAAAAAAAATTAATAGAATCTTTACTAAGATGTCATAAAACTTACTAATGATGTAGAAATGTAATTTTTTTCTTCTTTTCAAGAATGTCCTATGAATGATATAAGATAAACAGAGTTTGAGTACTAAAAATGCCAAATCTTTATTAAATCAAACATGCATTACTTTCAGTTATTTTACTGAGCATCGCAAATGTATGATCTTTGTGTCTGTGTGGATGTTTGGGTGGTATTACACAATATTTGTCCTTTTTGTGATTGCCTTATTTCTCTTGGCACGATGCCCTCCAGATTCATCTATGTTGTAAGATGTTTCACAGATTCATCATTGCCCTTTATCTCTGAGTAGTATGTCATTGTGTGTGTATGTACCATAGTTTGTTTACCCATTCATCTATAGATGGGCCAGGTTGTTTCCATCTTTTTGCTATTGTGAATACTGCTGCAATGAACATGGGTATGCATATGTTTATTCATGTTATGGCTCTTATTTCTCTAGAATATATTCCTAGGTGTGGGATTGCTGGATCATATGGTGTGTCTATTTCTAGCTTTTTAAGGAAGTACCATATCATTTTCCACAGTGATTGTACCATTTTACATTCCCACCAGTACTGCATAAATTCCCAATCTTCCTGCAATCTCTTCAATATTTGTTATTTTTTTTTTATTCGTGCCAGTAATGTTGGGGTGTGATGGTATCTCACAGTGGTTTTGATTTGCATTTCTCTAATTGCTAATTGTTAGAGGTCTTGAGTATTTCCTCATGTGGCTGTTAGCCACCTGAATGTCTTCTTTGGTAAAATATCTGTTCATATGCTTTGCCCGTTTTTATGTTGGTTTGTCTTTTGGTTGTTCAGGTGTTGAAGTATTTTATAGATTTTAAAGATTAGACTCTTGTCAGATATGTCATAGCCAAATTTGTTTTCACGGTCTATAGGTTCTTTTTTTTACTCTTTTGGTGAAGTCTTTCGATGAGCATAAGTGTTTAATTTTTGGGACCTCCCAGTTATTTAGTTTCCCTTCTGGTGTTTGTGCATTGTTAGTTATGGCTTATATACTATTTATGCCATGTATTAAGGCCCTAGCATTGTCCCTATTTTTTCTTCCATGATCTATATCATTTTAGATTTTATATTCAGGTCTTTGATACATATTGAGTTAGTTTTTGCATACGATGTGAGGTAAGGATCGTGTTTCATTTTTTTACAGATGGACATCCAGCACCATTTGTTAAACAGACTGTCTTTTGCCCATTTAACAGACTTTGGGCCTTTGTCATATATCAACTGCCCATAGATGGATGGGTTTAGGTCTGGGTTCTCAGTTCTGTTCCCTTTGTGGATATGTCTGTTGTTGTACCAGTACCAGACTGTTTTGACAACTGTGGCTGTAAAATAGGTTCTACGATCAGGTGCTGTGAGGCCTCCTACTTTGTTTTTCTTCTTCAATAATACTTTATTCACCTGGGACCTCTTCCCTTTCCATGCAAGTTGATTTTTTTCTCCATCTCGTTAAAGAAGGCCATTAATATTTGGACCAGGATTGCATTGTATCTGTAGATTGCTTTGGATAGAATTGATATTTTTCACAATGTTGAGTCCTCCTATCCATGAGCATGGCATGTTTTTCCACTTTGTAGGTCTCTTTTGGTTTCTTGCAGCAGTGTTTTGTAGTTTTCTTTGTATAGGTCTTTTATGTCTCTTGTTAGATTTATTCCTAAGTACTTTATTTCTTGGGGGGTCTACTGTAAATGGTACTGATTTGCTGATTTCCTTTTCACAGTTCTTGCTGTCGATGTAGAGGAATCCTACTGATTTTTGTATGTTAGTATTATATCCTTCTAATTGCTGAAATCTTCTATTAGTTCCAGTAGCTTTTATGTGGTTGCTTTGGGGTTTTCTGTGTATAAGATCATGTCTGCAAATACAGATAGTTTAACCTCTTCATTAGCAATTTGGATGCTGTTTATTTCTTTTTCTTGCCTTATTGTTCTAGCTAAGACTTATAGCACAAAGTTGAATAAGAGTAGTGGTAGAGGGCATCCTTGTCTGGTACACATTCTCAAGGGAAATGTTTTCAGTCTCTCTCCACTGAGAATGATGTTAGCTATTGGTTTTGTATAAATGCCATTAATTATGGCAAGGGATTTCCCATCTATTCCTAGTTTGCTGGGAGTTTTTATCAGGAATGGATGTTGGACTTTTTCAAATGCTTTTTCTGTGTTGAGATGATCACGTGATGATTCTTTTGTTTTATCTATGTGGTGGATTACACTGATTGATTTGGTAGTCTTGAACTATCCTTGCATACTCAATTGGTCATGATGTATTAATCTTTGATATGCTGTTGAATTCTACTGGCTAGAATTTTGCTGAAATTTTTTGTATCTACATTCATGAGGGATATTGGTCTGTAGTTATATTTTTTGGGGGTGTCTTTTCCTGGTTTTGGTGCCAGGGTTATGGTGGCTTCAGAGAATGAACTTGGGAGTATTTCTTCCTTTTCTATGCTCTGAAATAGTTTGAGTAGCATTGGTGAAGCTCTTATCTGAAAGATTGATAGAATTCTCCCGTGAAGCCATCTGGACCAGAGCTTTTTTGTTGTTGGTGTTGGGAGTTTTTATTTCCTCTTAAATCTCATTATTTATTATGGGTCTGTTTAGTTTTTCTACCTCAATTTGTATTAGTTTAGGTAGGTAGTGTGTTTCTAGAAACTTTTCCATTTCTGCTAGGTTTTCATATTTGTTACAGTACAATCTTTTATAATATTCTGTTATGATCCTTTTTATCTCAGTTGGATCTGTTGTGATATCACCCATCTCATTTCTTATTCATGTTATTTGCTTCTTCTCCAGTTTTTCTTTTTCATTGATCAATGGTTTGTTGATTTTTGTTTTGTTTTGTTTTCAAAGAACCAACCTTTGGTCTTGTTGATTCAATTGTTTTTCTGATCTCTATTTCATTTATTTCTGCTCAATAGTCTTTATTTTGTCCTTTCTTCTGGTGGTTGTGGGCGTCTTTCACTGCTCTCTTTGTATTTGTTCGAGTTGTAGGATTAATGTTTTGATTTTGGCCCTTTCTTCTTTTTTGATGTGTGCATTTATTGCTACAAATTGACATTTAAGGACTGCTTTTGCTGCCCCAAATGTTTTGGTAAGACGTGTATGCATTCTTATTTGATTCTGTGAATTTCTTTACTCCATCCTTGATTTCTTTTATTACCCAGCAGTTTTTAAGCAAGGTGTTGTTTAGTTTCCATGTATTTGCATTTTTTCTCTGCTATTGCTGTTATTGAGTTCTACTTTTATTGTATTATGATCAGAGAAGATACTTTGTATTATTTCAGTGTTTTGGATTTTGTTAAGGCTTGCTTTGTGGCCTAAAATTTGGTCTATTCTGGAGACTGTTCTGTGTATGTTGGAAATATATGTATACTTTGCTGTTGTTGGGTGGAGTGTTCTGTATATGTCTATGAGGCTGTGTTGGTTGATTGTGGCATTTAGATCTTCTGTATCTTTATTTTCTTTCCAGATATTCTTTCCTTCACTGAAAGTGATGTGTTGAAGTCTCCTACTACTATTGTGGAGCTGTCTATTTCTCTTTTCAATGCTGTTAGAGTGTGTTTTATGAATTTTGGAATCCTGTCATTGGATGCATATATATTTATCATGGTTATGTCCTCCTGTGGTATTGACCCTTTAATTATTATATAGTGTCCTTCCATATTCTTTTTAGTGTAGTTTGCACTAAAGTCTATTTTACTGGAGATTAATATTGCCACTCCTCTTTTTTGGTTATTGTTTGCTTGGTATATAACTTTTCCATCCTTTGGGTTTCAGTTTTTTTATGTCTTTGTGTCTAAAGTGTGTCTTCTGTAGATAGCATATACGTAGATCAAGATTTTTTATCGATTCTCCTACTCTCTGTCTCTTTACTGGTACATTTAGGCCATTTATATTCAGTGTAATTATTGATAGGTATGAGTTTACTGCTGTCATTTGTGTGTGTGTGTGTGTGTGTGTGTGTGGTGTTAACAGGTTTTTTGTTCTGCTTAATCTTCTGTACTGAGTTCTTTTTTGTTTATGTATTTTCTTTTCATCTCTTTCATTATCCTTGATTTTGTGTTTGCTGAATGTTTATCTTTTTCTTTTTTTCCTTTTTTTGATGGGTAGGTTTATTAGGTTCCTTTGTGGTTACCTTAAAATTTACATTTATTTTTCTAAGTTGAAAACAGGCTTTTATTTGTTTGGTATCAACTTGACTTTCTCTCCATACAGAAGCTCTATCTGTACACCATTTATTCCCTCTTTTTTGTTGTGACATTTTCATTTACATATTGACATCTCCAGTTCCCTATTTTCAGTCTTTTAGCTTTGTTTTGTTTTTGTGAATTCCGTATCTGGGTTGCTATCTGGTTGATCTGTCATGTGTCCTAGTCTTGGATTTTTGTTTGATGTTCGCTGCTTGTCCAGAGGACTCCCTTTAATATTTCTTTTAATTTTGGTTTTTACATATTTTTTTTAATTTCTGTTCATCTTGAAATGACCTAATTTCATCATCATATCTGATTTTTGACTGTAAGGTTCCCCCCCGCCCATAAGGGTTTTATATATGTCATCCAATTGCCATCTTGCCTGTATGGTTTCTGCTGAGTAATCATAGCTGAGTCTTTTTGGTTCTCCTTCGTAGGTGACTTTTTGTTTATCCCTAGCTGCTCCTAGATTTTTTGCCTTTGATTTTGACTAGTTTGATTATGACATGTCTTGGCGACTTTCTTTTGGAGTCTATCCTGCATGGAGTTTGTTGAGCTTCTTGGATAGATATCTTCTCATTTTTCCTGATATTAAGGAAGTTTTCTGCCAGCAAATCTTCAACAACTCTCTTTGTGTTTTCCATTATCCTCTCCTGTTCTGGAACTCTAATCACATGTAGGTTTTTCCTCTTGATAGTATCCCACATAATTCCTAGGATTTCTTCTTTCTTTTTTCTGATTTTTCCTCAGGGAGATTGGTGTCAAGGTATTTATCTTCAATCTCACTAATTTTGACTTCCATTGTCTCAATTTTGCCCCTATGACCTTCTACTGAATTGTCTAATTCTGAAATTTTATTGTTTGGATTTCTAGTTGTTACTTTCAATTGGTTTCTAGTAGCCTATTTATTCTGTCATTTTTTTCTTGTATTGTTTTCCTGAATTCTTCTATTGCTTTGTCTATGTGTTTCTGGGTTTTATCTGTGTTGTCCCTGATTGCCTTCTTGAACTCTTGGAAGGTTCTGTATAGCTTTTCAAGTTCTTTATCAGGAAACTCTACTGCCTTATCTTCCTCTGGAAAGTTTTCTGATTCTTTATTTTGGCCACTGGCTAGAATCATCTTGTCCTGCTTCTTTATGTGATTTGATATTGACTGTTGTCTCCAAGGCATCAAGAAGTTATTGCATTTATTTATTTTATTTTGTTTATTTCATCCTGGATTTTTGTTTTGTTTTGATATGTCCAAGTAGGCTCGGTGTGTTTGCTACTCTGGTTGTTAATCTGGCCACATTGAAGCTCTCACTTCCTGTCTCCAGGTGTGGGGAGCAATTACTAGGTGTGTGAGCCCAGGACTCTGTTCACTGTTCTTATGGGGCTGCTGAGGATGTAGGTGATGTTGTTGGTGAGGTGATGTATGTGTCCTGCTGATCACCTGGCTGTGGGTTCCAGGGGTATTCTCCCTGGCCATTCATTGGTTGCTGTGTACACTCTCCCACTTGCTGAATGGTTGTGATGAGGGTGCCTGGGTCATTGCTCACCAAGTGCATGATGTGGAGGCTCTCAACCTGGGTGGGCAGGGCTATGTAGGGGTGTTTGGAGCAGATACAGGTCTCTGGTTGCAGTCTGGTATAATTTGGGAGTGAGACCCTGTACTGTTGGCTGCCTCCATGTGCCCAGAACAAGTCATGCTCCTGTCTGCTACAGCACAAAGAGGGGTTAGTGCAGCTAGTCCTTGGACACCCAGTGCTATTGGCTGGAGGGATTGGGGAGCACCACTGGTTCCTAGGCCCCCACTGTGGGCAACTGGATGGACTGAGTGGTGACACTGCCCCCTAGGCCCATGGTGTGGGTGATCAAGTTCCCTTCTTTGGGGGCCGGGTGGTGTCAAATGCCACAGATCTGCAGCTTCCACTTGGCTGCTACAGGTGAAAATGAGTTTAAACTGGAATTCCTGCCCACTTTGTCCTAAGGGTATGCTGTTCCAGGTCGGCAAGCAAAGCACTGGTACAGGTGATCAGCAGAGGTGAAGGGCACTGCAAGTCTGTGAGCCCTTGCACCAGTGGCAGAGCTAAAGGGCAGGCACCTCAGACCAGGATGAGAGCTACAGGCTTAGGGGATGGGGCGGTGTCAAATGTCAAAGATCAGAAGCTCCTACTTGGTTGCTGATGGTGAAAATGGGCTTCAGCTGGAAACTCTGCCTGCCTAATGCCAGTGTGGGTGTGCTGTGTGCAGAAATGGCCAGCAAGGCACTGGCGGGTGTGATCAGAATGGTGGAGGGTGCTTCAAGTCCATGGACCCCTGTGCCAGTGTCTGGGTGAAGGGGCATGCACCTCAAGACCAGGGCTGTGAGTTCCTGACTTAGGGGATGTGGAGGTGTTCGATGCCACTGAACTGAGCTGGAGGGAGAGGGAGGTGAATGAGAGGGAGAGAGAGCTCCTTAGCCTGTGGAGCTCTGTTGAAGGTGTGGGGCTGTGGTACACATGATGGGTTGGCAGCATGCACTTAATTTTCATAGGTCTGGTATCATTCCTGTTTGATTCTGGAGTTGAGTGTTGAGTTGCTCCTGCTTAGCTACACCAGGTGGGGTGGGTTTCTGCTTGGGATGCTGCTGCTTGTGTCAATATGTCTGCACTGTACAGGTTCGGCTAGCAGGACGCCAGTGATTCAGCAACCTGTAATTCTCCATTTCTGCTGTTTTTAAATTGTCTCTCCTTCCACCTATCACTCAGTCCAATTCTTCAGATTTGTCTTTGTTGCTTAGAGTTTCTAGATTGTCATATGTATGCAATTCTCATTTTTTATTTTTACGTTCTTTGTGGTAAGGGGGACTACAGGAAGCATTAGACTATTCCACCATCTTGGCCCTCTCTCATACAATATATGATCTTGAGCAAGTTATATGAGATATTATTGTCATAGTTTATATGAAACAAAAACTTTCTTCATAATCTTTAAAGCAGTACAGAAGTATTAATTTGTGGGTTGCTACAAAAAAAAATTTTTTTTTTTTACTTGAACTATAAAGTTAAACTGCTGATAATGAGTGGTCATATTTTGGCAATACTCTAATCATATTCATGTGATTTTAGTGAGAAGACTTGGGTACAAATATCTGGGGAAAACCTGAGAGGAGAGAGTAGGATTGGCTTATTGGAAGGAAGAAGAAAATTGCAGCCCCAGGCATGTCTTGTTATTGGGATGTGGTGAGTATAAGAGGAATGCTGGGTAGAGGTGTGAAAAGTGAGGATAGTTACTTAGACAAAGTATAAAACGAGACAACTAGTAGTGTAAAACTATACTGCTTACTTAATTTTAGAGATTATAGATCAAAGACTCACTTGCTAAAGCTGGAAAAAATCTTAATATCAATATAAGATGAAAGTTCATGACATTTATGAATCTTAATGTCTAAACCAATCCCTTTTACCTGGACTCTACTCTTATCTCTCTCTTTCCCTTCTATGCAGAAAAAAATTGCTGTTAAAGAATGTAAAATGCCCTTTTATCGGTCATTATGTCTGGTGCCAACAGCTCCAGCCTGACCCCAGGGTTCTTTATCTTGAATGGCATCCCTGGACTGGAAAGTGCACACATCTGGATCTCCCTGCCATTCTACTTCATGTACATCATCGCTGTGGTGGGGAACTGTGGGCTCATCTACCTCATCAGCCATGAGGAGGCTCTGCACAGGCCCATGTACTGTTTTTTAGTCCTGCTGTCCTTCACTGATGTTACTTCATGCACTACCACTGTACCCAATATGCTCTGCATATCCTGGTTCAACCTCAAGGAGATTGACTTTAACGCCTGTTTGGCCCAGATGTTTTTTGTGCACATGTTGACTGCGATGGAATCTGGGGTGCTCATGCTCATGGCACTGGACCACTACATGGCCATCTGTTACCCCTTGCGTTATGCCACCATCCTTACCAACCCTGTCATCGCCAAGGCTGGTCTTGCCACCTTTTTGAGAAGTGTGATATTCTTTATGCCGTTCACCTTCCTCACCAAGAGCCTGCAATACTGCCAAGGCAACTTCATTCCTCACACTTATTGTGACCACATGTCTGTGGCCAAAGTGTCCTGTGGCAATTACAAGGCCAATGCTATTTATGGTCTCTGGGCAGCTCTCCTGATTGGGGGCTTTGATATGTTTTGTATCTCAGTGTCTTACACAATGATCCTGAAGACAGTGGTGAGTTTGTCGTCTGCAGAGGCTCGTCACAAGGCCTTCAGCACCTGTACCTCTCACATATGTGCTATTGTCATCACATATGTTCCAGCCTTATTCACTATTTTTACTCACCATTTTGGGGGACAAAACATTCCCCACCATGTCCATATCATTATTGCTAATCTCTATTTGATGTTGCCTCCTACCCTGAACCCCATTGTTTATGGAGTCAAGACCAAGCAGATCCGGGAAGGAGTTGTCAAATTATTATTTAGGGAAAAAGACGTCTTAACAATGAAATAAATTGATGAATTAATATCAAAATACAAGAGAAGACAAAGGACACTTTAGAGAAATCTCTTGAGTGTAAAATTAAGCGAAAGTGTTGTCATTCCAGAAAGCAAGGTTCATTTGAATATTTTATATAATATTAACCCACTGCCTTTAACTGAACTATTTTTTGTGGTACACTATCAATGGTAATAATTAAATAAATAAGCAAAACCAAACTAAAGTCACTCCCATTGGGTCAATTCTGACTCATAGAGACTTCAGAGTTAGAGGAGTTCTTTCTTAAAAGGAATTCCACATCAGCGTAATTTCTAAGTTGCTTAGAAGCAGTTGTATTGCTTAGACTCCTAATATATTTTACATGTTAAACAAATCTGAAATGTCATGTACCTTAGGGAAAAAATTAAAGGATACCCTGATCATTTGAAGACCTATTCTTGGAGGAAAGTAATAATAATTTAAAGGATCTTAGAGTCTGTGTAAAAAAGTGTCTTTAAAAACTTGTTTTAGTGACTCCATTTACCACCACTATTCCTCTCTCTGTACAAATTTGTGCACTTGTTTTAGTTATGCAGCAAAAAGATGAAGCAGCTAAGGACTACATTTGAGTCACTGCTGGACTCCTAATTAGCCTGAACACTGTGTGCATTCTGATTTCCATGTCCTGTATTTTTCTATTGAATTAAGTAAATCTCATTCTGGATTAAAACTTAATGAGTTTTGTGAACTTTATTGCTAACCCAAACTGCATACCGCTATTGAGAGTTATAAAATGTACATTTATAAATATTTAAGTATATCATTGAAAGTAGTTAGAAAAATATGCTATTTTTCTACTAGAAATGTTGAAAACTATGATGTGTAATGTAGATTTTTCTGAAATTATGCTGTGATAAAATTACTAGCATAATTTAGAGTATCATTTTCCAGTTGCCATCGAGTCCATTTTGACTCCTGGTGACCCCACATAGGTCAGACTAGAACTCTGCTCCACAAAGGTTTCAATGGCTGGTTATTTCATAGTAAATTGCCAGGCCTTTCTTCCAAGGTGCTTTTGGGTGGACTCGAACCACCAACCTTCAGTTAAATGGCTGAGCACTTACCTGTTTCTGAGACCCAAGTACCCCAAGTTGTTATTAGATACTTCTAAAATGGTATTTTGGGACTTCCAATTAGAATGGCAATTTAAATAAAAACAGAAATGCGTACCCCTGTACCCTAAATGCATAGAAAAAAGTGGTTAAATATATTTTTGAAAGTATAGGAAGAAAAAATTAAGCAAGAATATAATCTCAAGATTCTGGAAATAGAGGGGAAAATCAGACAGAAAAGTAGGAGATGAGAACTCAGTGTCCATATAAACACCCTGCTTAGTCGTATGTTTTCAACATTGGGAATTTATTGTCTAGGTGAAATGGTGAGGCATAACATGAAGGCTAGAATCTGGACTCACTGAACAGTTTTTGAATGGGAACTAAAATATGCCCATCAGCTCAAAGACGTAGATAGAATTATACTGCTATGATAATTTGAGGAAAGACCAATGTAATACATATAGCAAAACCAAACACTAAACACATTGCCATCGAGTCAATTCTAACTCACTATGACCTCGTGTTACAAAGTAGGACTACAACATAGGGTCTTCTTGGCTGTAATAAAGAAATGGTTAAACATTCGACTACTATCCAAAAGGTTGGCAGTCAAACAACCCAATAGTGCCTTAGAAGACAGGCCTGGCAATCTGCTTCCAAAAAATCACAGTCTTGAAAACCCTGTGCATTCGACTCCGTACACATGGTGTCAACTTGGTTCCAGCAACTAACAACAACATCATGGCCTCATTAACATAAAAAAAATTCTTATTTCCAAACAGGGTCGCATTCACGAGTACAGGTATAAAGATTTCCACATATGTTCTGGGGGGTACACAATTTAATCCATAACGAATAGTATGTGTATCATTAAAAATTACAAGATATTTTCTGAATGTTTCAGCTGCTGCTTCTCATTTTGAGTCACGTCACGTCAACAAGTGAAAGTCTCAGAAGCTTTACTCCATCCATTTCACTTTGAGAAGACCGCACTTAGTCCGCTGCATTTTGAGTGCCTTCCAACCCGAGGAGCTCATCTTACAGCACTATATCAAACAACTTTCTGCTGCCATTCACAAGGTTTTCGCTGGCCAACGTTTTTTGAAACTAGATTCCCAGATATTTCTTCCTATTCTTTCTTAGTCTGAAAGCTCTGTGGAAGCCAGTCCACCTGAGGTAACCCTGTTGGAATTTGAAATACCTATGACACATTTTTTTTTTTTTTTTTTATGACACATAGCTTCTGGCGTAGTGGTTAAGTTCTTCGGCTGCTAACCAAGAAGTTGGCAGTTCGAATCCGCCAGGCTCTCCTTGGGAACTCTATTGGGCAATTCTACTCTGTCCTATAGGGTCACTATGAGTGGAATCCACTTGATGGCAGTGGGTTTATGACATAGCTTCCAGTATTACAGCAACACACAAGCCACCACAGCATGACAAACTGACAGACGAGTGGAAGTAACAAATAGTATGTGTATCGTTAAGATTACAAGATGTTTTCTAAATGTTTATACCAATTTGTTAATGTAGAAACAAAGAAAAATATTAGAAAAATAAACACTCAGCTTTTGTGTCTTTTTAACACATTTTAGTACTGAATATATATATTTTCAATATTATCTCAATATATATTTTATATATTATCTCCTAAAATAAGTTGCTTTTTCATTGTAATTGAAAGATACAATGTACATTATTTTGATTCTTGAGTAGGTTAGGAGTCCGAGGTCAAAATTTATTTTTCTCATGTGGATATCCAGTTGACCCAACACTGCTAACTAAAATAAATGGTATTTCTTCACTGAGTAACAGTGCCACTTTTGCATACCTTGAATGGATTTATTTCTCGTCACTCCATTCTGTTCCACTGGTCTATTTTCTTCCAGAGTTATACTGTCTTTACTACTATAATTTTATAATGAACTTTAATATTTTAAAGTTATCAAATTTTATTTTCCTTTTCAAAAAACACCACCAAAATATATGGACTAGAACACATAAAGAGAGCCATTACATGCTTATTAATAAAAGAATGGCTAAACTGTGGTATTCTTCTACCGTCGTCTGCCCTACAGCCACGATCTTTTGTTCTTGTTGCTCTAAAAGTGTCGTGTAAGCTATTGATGGTGAGTTGCATTTCCAAATAAATTATAGTATCAGCTTTTTATTTAAAATAATAATTTCTGGGAGTTTTGTTGTCATTAGAAATGACAACAAATTTAGAAATCTTTTTGGTATGCAATTATCTCTGTACCATGCCTAGTCTTCCAATCCCTGAATGTATAAAGTTTTAAAGTTGACCCTGGAGGCTTTCACATCTTTGGTTAAATTAATTCCTAGGTATTTGAAACTATTGCAAAGGACAGCATTTTTCTTTCTTTTTTTTTTATTGTGCTTTAAATGAAAGTTTATAATTCAAGTCGGTTTCTCATACACAAACTTGTGCTCACATTGTTATATGACCCTAGTTCCTCTCCTTACAATGTGACAGCGCACTCTTTCTCTTCACCCTGTATTTCCCATGTTCATTCAACCAGCCCCTGTCTCCCTCTGCCTTCTCATCTCGCCTCCAGACAGGAGCTGCTCACATAAGCTCACGTGTCTACTTGAGCTAAGAGCATATTCCTCATCAGTATCATTTTGTCTTATACTTCACTATGAGTCAGAATCGACTCGACAGCACTGAGTTTCTGGGTTGGTTGGTCCAGTCTAATCTTTGTCCGAAGAGCCGGCTTCGAGAATGGTTTTAGTTTTGGGCTAGCAGAGAGTCTGTGGGCCATGACCTCTGGGGTTCCTCCAGGCTCAGTCAGACCATTAAGTCTGGTCTTTTCACTAGAACTTGAGGTATGCATCCCATTTTCCTCCTGCTGCATCAGGGATTCTCTGTTGTGTTCCCTGTCAGTGTAGTCATTGATGGTAACCAGGCACCATCTAGTTCTTCCAGTCTCAGTCTGATGTAGTCCCTGGTTTATGTGGCCCTTTCTTTCTCTAGGGCTCATATTTTTCCTTGTGTCTTTGGTGTTCTTCTTTGCTCCAGGTGGGCTGAGACTAATTGATGCCTCTTAGGTGGCCACTTGTTAGTTTTTAAGACCCCAGATTCCACTCACAAAACTGGGATGCAGAATGTTTTCATAATATACTTTGTTATGCCAGTTGACCTACATGCCCCCTGAAGCCATGATCCCCAGACCCCCAGCCCCTGCTACTCTGTCCCTGGAAGAGTTTGGTTGTATTCAGGAAACTTCTTAGCTTTTGTATTAGAGGACAGCATTTTTAAATCTTTGTTTTTTGCTTCATGTTACAGATTATCAATAAAATTTTTGTTTACCGACACTGTCTTCAGTGGCATTCTTAAATTAATGTATAAATTCTAATAATCCATCTTTAGATTCAGTTAGCTTTTCCGTATAACAAAAAATTTGTTACTGTCAAGTCAATTCAAATTCATAGCAATCCTGCACAACAGAGTAGAACTGCCCCATAGGGTTCCCAAGGAGCAAAGGTAGATTTGAACTGCCAACATTTTGGATACCACCCAAGCTCTTAAGCACTGTGCCACCAGGGCTCTGTTTTCTACATTGTAGTTGATAATCACAGTATTAATTATTCATGTTCAATTCTTTACATATTTAGCCTCATTTCACTGGATGGAATTTCAACACAGCGTTGAATAGAAGTAAGAGTTAAATCTTAGGTTTGTTCTGATCTCAGAAAGGATGTTTTCAATATTTTACTAAGTTTAATGCTTCTTGTAGGTTTTTATATACCCTTTACTAAGCCAGGAAACCCCAGTGGGGTAGTGGTTAAGTGCTACAGCTACTAACCAAAAAAGTCGGCAGGTCGAATCCACCAGGCACTGCTTGGAAACCCTACTCTGTCCTATCAGGTCACTATGAGTCACAATCAACTCAAGGCAGGGGGTTTGGGGGTTTTTTTTGGTTTGTTTTTATTAGGCCAGTAGTTTTTGTTGCTGTTGTTATTGGGGTATAATTTACATACAATACAATGCTCAGCTTTCAAGTATTCACTTTAATAAGGTCTGACAATTGGATATGCCTATATAATGCCCCATAAGATAAAGAACATTTCTATCACCATGTAAATTCTCCTAGTGCTTCTATAAGTCGTTACCCTCCCAGAGGCTGTCATTTTATCATGTCTATATTGTTATCACCTTAGATTAGAATGGCCTATTTTTGGACTTCATATAAATGGAATCATAAAATATGTACGTTTTGTTTCTAGGTTCTTTGACTAATATAATATTTTTATATCCATTCATGTTGTTGCATATATAAATAGTTTGTTCCTTATTACTTATGAGTCATAAAGCATTGTATGAATATACCACATATCTTGTTCCATTCTTTGGTTCATTGACAGGTTATATAAGCAATCACGTACAAGTCTTTGTGTGGACAAATATTTTCATTTTTCTTTGCTAAAAACCTAAGAATGGAATTGTGCGTCATAGAGTTGGAGCACGTATAACCTAATAAGAAACTGTTTTACAAAGTGCTCAGACCATTTTATACTCCCAGTAACAAGGCGTTAGAGTTACAGTTCTTGGGGTGTTTTATAATACACTTTCAGTGACTATGTAAAGAATTCTGTTAACATTTGTTCTAAGTTTAGGAGAAATACTCCCAAGTTTGCTATCTGAAATAGCAGAAGCATTTCAAGCATTTTTTTCCCCCCAATCATTTCTGTGTCACACTTCACAGCAAAATATTAAGAAGGGAATATCAGGTAATAAAATATTTGTAAAAATCTATACAAAACTGCTTTGCCACCATCCCCAAACTATAAATAAAAATGTGTTTGTATGTGTGTGTGTGTGTGTGTGTGTTCTTTATTCACACCTGGGAGAAGACATGTAACGTTGTTACTACTACTGCTTTTCTCAAAAGGACCAAAGAATATTTATCCTCTAACCTGAGCCCTCTGGGATATCCATCTGTGGAGGCCCAATCAGCTGTAAGCACTCAAGCCTGGAGAATCCTCAAAGGGTACAGAAATGCTAGGTAGAGTTGAGACTCAATTGTTGTAGAATTCTTGGTGCTGCAGAGTCTCAGTCATGCACAGCAGTCTGGTCTTTGCTGATACTGAGGTAAGGGTGAGCAATTCCCAAAGACTCTTACTTTCCTAAAATGCAAAGCTTTTCTTACAAGAAATACAAGTGCTTGGGATGTAGTTGATGGGAAGCTCAGTATTTCTTTTCTTAACTCCAACCAGAAAAGAGGCCCATTTGTTTGGGGACTAAGAAGGGAAACAGAGTTTCCTTAATAGTGAAATAAATTTAAAACTACCTCATGCTTCACTGGAGATGGAGGAGTCCAGGCAAGAATGGGTGCCAGAGGGAGGATTACAAAAGTTTTTGCCATAATTAAGGGAGCCATGGTGGCACAGTGGTTAAAAGCAACAGTGAGTTACGGCTGCTAACCAAAAAGTCAGCAGTTCATAATCCACCAACCACTCCCTGGAAACTCTACGGGGCACTTCTACTCAGTTCAGTAGGTTCACTATGAGTCAGAATCAACTCGACGGCAATCAGTTGACTGGTTTGCTTAATCAGAGCTGGTTCCAGTAGGATTGTTCTTTGTGGGGAAGGGGAAATTAAGCCAAGGTTAGACTTGAATCCTAGAAGGTGTTGGAAAGAATTCCCAGAAAGAACTTTCCTATAGAAATCCTTCCATACAACTCCCCTGTTGTTGTTGTGTGCCCTAGAGTAGGTTCCTACTCAGAGAAACTCTATATGGCAGAGAATAGAACTGTTCCACAGGGTTTCGCAGGCTGTAATCTTTAGGGTAGCAGATCTCCAGGTCTTTTCTCATGTGTAGCATACAGGTGGGTTCAAACTGCTAAGCTTTCAGTTAGCAGCTGAATATTTAACCACTGTGTCACCAGGGCTCCTCAAAACTTTCCTACTAGCTGCCATACAGCACCTGTGTGAGCGAGTTCAGGGATAGTAATATGGCTATCTCTATAGATGTCTCTTGCTATATAAGGGCTCCCTTATATAAAGCTAAAGACCGACTTTCTTTAACTTTACTCATTTGTCCTATTTTGTTCCTCAGATACTCTTAAGAATAAGCTGTCTCTCCACTTCTTGAAAATTAGATTCTTCCTGTCGCATTGAGACTTGTTTAAGCTATTTATGCAACTATTCCTCAGGGTTAGGGTCAGTGAATGAGAACAACAGATATAGCTTGTGCACGTGGATTTGAAGTCAAAGAAACATGGATTTAAATGTTGGCTCTTGGATCTATCAATTTTTAATTTTTGTGGCCTTATGCATTTTATTGAGTGTTCCTGGGTTTTGATTTCCTATGTATAAAATGAGGACAATAACATATACCCAGAATGTCACTGTAAACTTCAGTACATAAATCAATCCCCAATGAAATATTAGGTTAACGAGGGGAGACAATTTTGTCTGTTTTGTTCACTATTTTATCCTAGAAACTGGAATGGTTCCCAGCACAGGAAAAACCATTAAGAAATACCTGTTAAGTAAATAATATATTATAATATATAACATGCATTGATTACTTAATAGATGGCAGGCATCACTTGAGGGAACTACTTCACATTTAACCATTCTAGCACCTGTAGGTGATATGCAGTATTGTTACTCCCCACTTGAAAGGTGACGAAAATTGTACCAAGAAAGTTTGATACTTGCACAAGCTCATCCAGCTACGTTAGCATTAGAAACAAGATTTAACCCATAAAGTCAGACTGCCCGATAAAACTCTGCTATTATATTTTCAGAGAGAAGGCACTTAGTCATCTAGTTTTCCTTCTTTTGAGTAAAATAAGGAAAGTTTACAAATAGCTTACCCAGTAGCAGAATATATTTGCATCCTTGAGGACCATCTGGGAGGAAAGGTGTAAAGAGAAATATTTTACTGAGGAGGTGAAGGAAAAACTAGTTTTGAGTTTGTTTCTGATTTAATGAGTGTGAACTGATCCTTCAGTTATGTAGTATCACTCTTGGGCCATCCTGAGAGTTTTCTGTAGTGGATGGCCAGATTTAGTTTTATAAGCCAGCTGGGCAGAACCAAGAATTCCTTCACCTCATGATATCCTCAAATTCTGGTCCTTTTCTTCCAGTTTTGTAGTTTGAGTACCCTCTGGCTACCTTAGCAGGAGCAGAACATTAGAAATCGCAGTCCATAGAAACCTGTTGTCTGTGTAGAAGTCAAAAAGCTTAGTTACCTAGAGTTGGAAGGAGGCTTGGAGGGATTAGCAGGATGAGATTTCCCTGAAATTCCTTCTAGAATTAAGGGACTTACACATTTTTTTTCTCTAAAAAATTAGAACATATTTTAACCTTAAAGGAGTCCTAGTGACTAGCATTTACATTCTAAAGTTCACTTCTACATTCTCTCAGTATGATTAGCATCTTCAAATATCATACTACATTTCCCACCTGAAAGTACACAATAGAACTTGAGTGAGAACCTTGCTGAGCAGCTCCATTTGAAATTACACAAACTACCCAAGATAAGTTTGGTGTCATGGGATGCTTTATATTGAAACAGGGTGTGATAGTAATAGCAATAGCAAACAACCACACCAATAATTTCTAATATTTATCAAGTATTCAGTGGATGCTATGCACAGTTCTAGAACTTTATATAATTATCTTATGAATAATTTGGACAACTTACTGAGGTTCACACAATTATTATCCTCACTTTAGATTGAGGAAACTGAGGCATAAGAGGTTAAATGACTTGCCAATTTCACAAACTAGGTAAGAAGCAGTGGCATATGCAGCTAGCAATCTGACTCCAATGACTTAGCCACTGCTCCTCATTTCAAAAGTCTTATGAAAACCACTTTCTCATATTTGGTTTCCAAGCTTTCTACTCATCTTTGAATTATTTTCCTGTCTAGAGATCCATCACTTTTAAAGAATACAATATGCTCTCCTCCTGTCAGCTATTATGTCTGGGGCCGACAGCTCCAGCCTGACCCCAGGGTTCTTTATCTTGAATGGCGTCCCTGGGCTGGAAGCTGCACACATCTGGATCTCCCTGCCATTCTGCTTCATGTACATCATCGCTGTGGTGGGGAACTGTGGGCTCATCTACCTCATCAGCCATGAGGAGGCTCTGCACAGGCCCATGTACTATTTCCTGGCCCTGCTGTCCTTCACTGATGTCACCTTGTGCACCACCACTGTACCCAATATGCTCTGCATATTTTGGTTTGACCTCAAGGAGATTGACTTTAATGCCTTCTTGGCCCAGATGTTTTTTGTACACATGTTGACTGCAATGGAGTCTGGAGTGCTTATGCTCATGGCACTGGACCGCTATGTGGCCATCTGTTACCCCTTGCATTATGCCACCATCCTCACCAACCATGTCATCGTCAAGGCTGGTCTTGCCACCTTTCTGAGGAGTGTGATGCTCATCATGCCATTTACCTTCCTCACCAAGCGCCTGCCCTACTGCTGGGGCAACTTCATTCCTCACACTTATTGTGACCACATGTCTGTGGCCAAAGTGTCCTGTGGCAATTACAAGGCCAATGCTATTTATGGTCTCTTGGCAGCTCTCCTGATTGGGGGTTTTGATATGTTTTGTATCTCAGTGTCTTACATGATGATCCTGAGGACGGTGGTGAGTTTGTCATCTGCAGATACTCGTCACAAGGCCTTCAGCACCTGTACCTCCCACATATGTGCTATTGTCATCACATATGTTCCAGCCTTATTCACTATTTTTACTCACCGTTTTGGGGGACAAAACATTCCCCACCATGTCCATATTATTATTGCTAATCTCTATTTGATGTTGCCTCCTACCCTGAACCCCATTGTTTATGGAGTCAAGACCAAGCAGATCCAGGAAGGAGTTATGAAATTATTTTTTAGGGAGGAAAATGTCTTAATGAAATAAATTGATGATTTAATACCAAAATACAAGGGAAGACAAAGAATACTTTAGAGAAAACTTGTGAGTGTGAAATTAAACCAAAGATGTCTCATTCCAGAAAGCAAGATTTATTGAATATTTTATATTAACTGGATTTTTTTAGTGGCACCCTATCAATGATAAGAAACAATTAAATAAAAGATATGCCACCTGTATTAGAGGAGTTCTCTCTTAAAAAGAATTCCACATTAGTGTAATTTCTAGGTTGTTAGGAAGCAATTGTATTGCTTAGGCTGCTAATATATTTTGCATGTCAAACAAATCTCAAACGTGATGTACATTAGAAAGAAAGTTAAGGATATCCTGATCCTTTGAAGACGTATTCTTGGAGTTAAGTAATTATAAATTAAGGCATCTCAGAGTCTGTGTAAAAAGGTCTTTAAAAGTCATTTGTTTTAGTGACTCCATTTACCACCACTATTCCTTTTGCTGCACAATTTTGTGCACCTTGTTTTAGTTACGTCTATCTAAGTTTTCTTGGCTTTTCAAAATCAAGAATTATATTCATATATTTACATCAGTGTGATCTAAATGAAGAATAGTGGTAAATAGAGTAATGAAAAAATTTTAACAAGTAATTACTCAAAGTTAATTCTGAGAGATTTTTTTAAGGAGATATGGACGATGTCTTATAAATCTTTGCTAAGTGGTGGTAAAAAATAGAAGACATTCACCAGCAAAATCTATGAACATTTTGGTTTGGCTGGCTTTACAGAATTAACCAATTGCTATCCCACTCTGGACAGGTGTAAGGGAAGTATATATTCAGTAAGAGAAGATGACTGAGGAATAAAAACTCAGTGTCATGGGCAGAGAAAGAGGAAAAAAAGGTGATGAACTTATTACCATGGAGTCAATTCCTGCATAGGAACCCTATAGGACAGAGTCGAAGTTCCCCATAGGGTTTCCGAGCTTGTAGTCTTTATGGAGGCAGATTGCCACATCTTTCTCCCACAGATCAGTTGGTGGGTTTCCAAAGGCCACCTTTCAGCTAGCAGTCCAGCATTTAACTACTGCCCACAAGGTTCCAAAAAGTGATAGGAATGGTGGATATATGAGGGAGGATGAGCTGTAGGAAAAGAGAAAGAACAGTTTACTATGCAAAGCTTTGCACCCTTGCAGTGATTTTAGTAGGAACAGGTCTTCTGTTTCTTGCCAAGGTAGCTGAAGTTCTGTGTTAGATGCTTTATAAAGTAAAGTCTTTCAGAGGACTTATTATCAGTGAGTAGTCCCTCTCCCTCTTAAAAAAAAAAAAAAAAAACACTTACTTATGGGTGGAATTTGCTCTTTCTCCAGGCAGAGACTGCACGTTTCCTTTCCTCCACCAGGAATGTCCCATCATTCACCATTCTTTCTTCTTCATCTTAATAATCTTTCTTATCCTTTAGTTGTTAGTTTAAAAGTCATTCATCTCCCCTTGTATTTTTACTGCAGATGATTGCCCACCACAATTCATGTAATGCCTGACTCCTATCTCTTCTGAGAGCAGGAAATAACACTTTTTTGTCTTTTGTTTTGTTCTACTCTAATTCCAATGCCCACAATAGGACCTGGGACTTAGTAGCTATACAATATGTGTTTGATACATGAATGAATGGGTGAATAATCTGCTTTTGTGCTTAGTCAATAAAAAAAAAAAAGTCAATAGGATCCTTAAAATTATTTCAGAAAAAAAATGCTAGACACAGTTGACAAAATTTCTCAACCACACCCCCAAATGCTAAGACAGTCTTATTTATTTCATTGTCCATTAAATCTTAGTTCAATTGTAGAGAAGAGATATTCTCTCCAAAAAGACATCTTTTGCTGTTAAGTAAGTGAAATGTTTATTTTTAAATTACATATTCCTCAAATCTACTCCAACCTTTTGACCATAATTAATCAGTGCAGTAAAATGATACTTTCTACAATAGCTAAAATAAAATAGAATATCTTATCAGCTTTGACAAATTTAGAAACAGAACAACTGGATAGTCACTGGTAAAAATGTAATTCATATATACGAAAATGAATTAGCCTGTATTTTCAAAGTAAGGCAGCCTCACATCACTATTAAAGGTGTCAACTTTTAATCCCCGCTACAAAGGTTTGGACAAGGACATCATGCTTGGTAAAGCAGAAGGTCAGCGAAAAAGAGGAAGACTCTCAATGAGATGGATTGACACAGTGGCTGCAACAATGGGCTCAAGCATAACAAGGATCGTAAGGATGCTGCAGAACTGGGCAATGTTTCGTTCTGTGGTACATAGGGTAGCTTAGTTGGAACAGGCTCGATGGCACCAAACGACAACAGCACAAAGCTTCGGTTCTCAAATTTCCCATTTCTTAGCCATATGACCATTGGCATATTATTTAACCTCTTTGTCTCTCTGGTCCCTAATCTATAAATCAGAGAAGATAATGGTATTTCTCTCATAAGGTGGTTGTGAGAATTACATGAGTAATCCATTTAAAGTTTTTAAAACAATGCCTGGCACATACCGGAACCCCCCCCCCGCCAAAAAAAAAACTAACAACAACTACTAGGTACTGTTATTCTATAAACACAAATTAGAGTTGTGAGTTGTCTAAGCCTCACCAGAAAACCCTGACGGCCTAGTGGTTAAGAGCTATGGCTGCTAACAAAAAAAGCCATAGTTTTGAATCCACCAGGAGCTCCTTGAAAGCTCTATGGGACAGTTCTTCTCTGTCCTGTAGGGTCGCTATGAGTCGGCAGCAATGTTTTTTTTTTTTTTTTTTTTTTTTTGAAGGCTCATCAAATAATTGCCAGAAATACTGTATAGAACTGACTGCCCATTTTTTTGACAGACAACTTTGGGTTTAGTATCATATGCCAACATTCAAGTCTTCTGTTACATTCTTCATATTGCATCTTTCCCATTCTTACACTCCAGTCAAACACCTAGTGTGTGCTGAACGTCCCAATATCGTTACACCCTGAGCTACAGTACAGAGATTTTAGCAGCGCTGTGGAGAATAATCGTCTCCAAACTACGTGCTGCTCTTTCTTTCATGAGCCCAGAATCAACTCTATTATATGCAGAATATAGCATATCTTATAGCAATCACAATCTTACAGCAATATTTGAAATTAAAGCCATTTAGAAAGTAAAAGGCCAGAGCTGACGAATAAGCAAAACAGTTCTACCTTTACTGGTAAACTCTTTTGCAGCTATCCGAGTTTAACTGTTCCTTTTTCTAAGCCTCTCTTCCCATTCCCTGCCAAATGCAAACTCTTCCCCTCTCATGATAACAAAAATGTAAAATCTCTATCAATTGGTTTGAAAAGTTTTTTAAAACAGAAGTGAAACAACTTGGGGAAGTGCATGCTGAGGTATTTTACATAATAGCAATAATATCTTTTTTTTTGAAGCACAGTGGAAAATTCCTTCTATAATTTGACTCCTAAGAGATGTTGATGGCTCAGAGCTAATTTACATTATCCCCAAGTCAGGCACAAGCATTGACCTTGTCCTCTGTAACCAGGCCCTGTTCCCATGCAGCAAAACATGAAGCAGCTAAGAAGCTACATTTGGATCTCTGCTGGGTCCCTATGTAGCCTGAATACTCTGTGCATGCTGATTTCCTATGCTGGTATTGAGGATGGGTTGTTGTTAGTTGCCACTGAATCTGTTCTGACTCATGGCAACCTCACATATAACAGATAATGTTGACAGATTTTATCTGTGACATCTTTATGGGCATTGATATGTTTGAATCCGTTGAAGATGGATAGAGAACTTAAAAAAAAAAAAGCAAGGTAGGGAAACCAGAAGGAAATGATGCTGTATCTGACAAAATAAAAAAATTTAATAGAATCTTTACTAAGATGTCATAAAACTTGCTAATGATGTAGAAATGTAATTTTTTTTCTTCTTTTCAAGAATGTCCTATGCATGATATAAGATAAACAGAGTTTGAGTACTAAAAATACCAAATCTTTATTAAATCAAACATGCATTACTTTCAGTTATTTTACTGAGCATCGAGAATGTATGATCTTTGTGTCTGTGTGGATGTTTGGGTGGTATTACACAATTTGTCCTTTCTGTGATTGCCGTATTTCACTTGACACGATGCCCTCCAGATTCATCTATGTTGTAAGATGTTTCACAGATTCATCATTGCCCTTTATCTCTGAGTAGTATGTCATTGTGTGTATGTACCATAGTTTGTTTATCCATTCATCTATTGATGGGCCAGGTTGTTTCCATCTTTTTGCTATTGTGAATACTGCTGCAATGAACATGGGTATGCATATGTTTATTCATGTTATGGCTCTTATTTCTCTAGAATATATTCCTAGGTGTGGGATTGCTGGATCATATGGTGTGTCTATTTCTAGCTTTTTAAGGAAGTACCATATCATTTTCCACAGTGATTGTACCATTTTACATTCTCACCAGTACTGCATAAATTCCCAATCTTCCTGCAATCTCTTCAATATTTGTTATTTTTTTTTTATTCGTGCCAGTAATGTTGGGGTGTGATGGTATCTCACAGTGGTTTTGATTTGCATTTCTCTAATTGCTAATTGTTAGAGGTCTTGAGTATTTCCTCATGTGGCTGTTAGCCACCTGAATGTCTTCTTTGGTAAAATATCTGTTCATATGCTTTGCCCGTTTTTAAGTTGGTTTGTCTTTTGGTTGTTCAGGTGTTGAAGTATTTTATAGATTTTAAAGATTAGACTCTTGTCAGATATGTCATAGCCAAATTTGTTTTCACGGTCTATAGGTTCTTTTTTTTACTCTTTTGGTGAAGTCTTTTGATGAGCATAAGTGTTTAATTTTGGGGACCTCCCAGTTATTTAGTTTCCCTTCTGGTGTTTGTGCATTGTTAAAAAAAAAAAAAATTAGTTATGGCTTATATACTGTTTATGCCATGTATTAAGGCCCTAGCATTGTCCCTATTTTTTCTTCCATGATCTATATCATTTTAGATTTTATATTCAGGTCTTTGATACATATTGAGTTTGTTTTTGCATACGATGTGAGGTAAGGATCTTGTTTCATTTTTTTACAGATGGACATCCAGCACCATTTGTTAAACAGACTGTCTTTTGCCCATTTAACAGACTTTGGGCCTTTGTCATATATCAACTGCCCATAGATGGATGGGTTTAGGTCTGGGTTCTCAGTTCCGTTCCCTTTGTGGATATGTCTGTTGTTGTACCAGTACCAGACTGTTTTGACAACTGTGGCTGTAAAATAGGTTCTAAGATCAGGTGCTGTGAGGCCTCCTACTTTGTTTTTCTTCTTCAATAATACTTTATTCATCTGGGACCTCTTCCCTTTCCATGCAAGTTGATTTTTTTCTCCATTTCGTTAAAGAAGGCCATTAATATTTGGACCAGGATTGCATTGTATCTGTAAATTGCTTCGGGTAGAATTGACATTTTTCACAATGTTGAGTCTTCCTATCCACGAGCATGGCATGTTTTTCCACTTATGTAGGTCTCTTTTGGTTTCTTGCAGCAGTGTTTTGTAGTTTTGTTTGTATAGGTCTTTTATGTCTCTTGTTAGATTTATTCCTAAGTACTTTATTTCTTGGGGGGTCTACTGTAAATGGTACTGATTTGCTGATTTCCTTTTTACAGTTCTTATTGTCGTTGTAGAGGAATCCTACTGATTTTTTGTATGTTAGTATTATATCCTTCTAATTGCTGAAATCTTCTATTAGTTCCAGTAGCTTTCCTGTGGATGCTTTGGGGTTTTCTGTGTATAAGATCATGTCTGCAAATGCAGATAGTTTAACCTCTTCATTAGCAATTTGGATGCTCTTTATTTCTTTTTCTTGCCTTATCTAAGACTTATAGCACAAGGTTGAATAAGAGTAGTGGTAGAGGGCGTCCTTGTCTGGTACCTGTTCTCAAGGGAAATGTTTTCAGTCTCTCTCCATTGAGAATGATGTTAGCTATTGGTTTCGTATAAAAAAAAAAAAATGGTTTTGTATAAATGCCATTAATTCTGTCAAGGGATTTCCTGTCTATTCCTAGTTTGCTGGGAGTTTTTATCAGGAATGGGTGTTGGACTTTTTCAAATGCCTTTTCTGTGTTGAGATGGTCGTGTGATTCTTTTGTTTTATCTATGTGGTGGATTACACTGATTGATTTGGTAGTCTTGAACTATCCCTGCATACTCAATTGGTCAGAATGTATTAATCTTTGATATGCTGTTGAATTCTACTGGCTAGAATTTTGCTGAAAATTTTTGTATCTATGTTCAGGAGGGATATTGGTCTGTAGTTACATTTTTTGGGGGTGTCTTTTCCTGGTTTTGGTGACAGGGTTATGGTGGCTTCAAAGAATGAACTTGGGAGTATTTCTTCCTTTTCTATGCTCTGAAATAGTTTGAGTAGCATTGGTGTAAGCTCTTATCTGAAAGATTGATAGAATTCTCCCGTGAAGCCATCTGGACCAGAGCTTTTTTGTTGTTGGTGTTGGGAGTTTTTTATTTCCTCTTAAATCTCATTATTTGTTATGGGTCTGTTTAGTTTTTCCACCTCAGTTTATATTAGTTTAGGTAGGTAGTGTGTTTCTAGAAACTTTTTCATTTCCGCTAGGTTTTCATGTTTGTTAGAGTACAATCTTTCATAATATTCTGTTATGATCCTTTTTATCTCAGTTGGATCTGTTGTGATATCACCCATCTCATTTCTTATTCATGTTATTTGCTTCTTCTCCAGTTTTTCTTTTTCATTGGTCAATGGTTTGTTGATTTTTTTTGTTTTCAAAGAACCAACCTTTGGTCTTGTTGATTCAACTGTTTTTCTGATCTCTATTTCATTTATTTCTGCTCAATAGTCTTTATTTTGTCCTTTCTTCTGGTGGTCGTGGGCATCTTTCACTGTTCTCTTTGTATTTGTTCGAGTTGTAGGATTAATGTTTTGATTTTGGCCCTTTCTTTTTTTTTTGATGTGTACATTTACTGCTACAAATTGACCTTTAAGGACTGCTTTTGCTGCCCCGTATGTTTTGGTAAGACGTGTATGCATTCTTATTTGATTCTGTGAATTTCTTTACTCCATCCTTGATTTCTTTTATTACCCAGTAGTTTTTAAGCAAGGTGTTGTTTAGTTTCCATGTATTTGCATTTTTTCTCTGCTATTTCTGTTATTGAGTTCTACTTTTATCGTATTATGATCAGAGAAGATACTTTGCATTATTTCAGTGTTTTGGATTTTGTTAAGGCTTGCTTTGTGGCCTAAAATGTGGTCTATTCTGGAGACTGTTCCGTGTATGTTGGAAATAAATGTATACTTTGCTGTTGTTGGGTGGGGTGTTCTGTATATGTCTATGAGGCTGTGTTGGTTGATTGTGGCATTTAGATCTTCTGTATCTTTATTGAGTTTCTTTCTAGATATTCTTTCCTTCACTGAAAGTGATGTGTTGAAGTCTCCTACTATTATTGTGGAGCTGTCTATTTCTCTTTTCAATGCTGTTAGAGTATGTTTTATGTATTTTGGAGTCCTGTCATTGGATGCATATATATTTATCATGGTTATGTCCTCCTGTGGTATTGACCCTTTAATTATTATATGGTGTCCTTCCATATTCTTTTTAGTGTATTTTGCATTAAAGTCTATTTTACTGGAGATTAATATTGCCACTCCTCTTTTTTGGTTATTGTTTGCTTGGTATATAATTTTTCCATCCTTTGGGTTTCAGTTTTTTTATGTCTCTGTGTCTAAAGTGTGTCTTCTGTAGATAGCATATACATACATCAAGATTTTTTATCGATTCTCCTACTCTCTGTCTCTTTACTGGTACATTTAGGCCATTTATATTCAGTGTAATTTTTGATAGGTATGAGTTTACTGCTGTCATTTGTGTGTGTGTGTGTGTGTGGTGTTAACAGTTTTTTTGTTCTGCTTACTCTTCTGTACTGAGTTCTTTTTGTTTATGTATTTTCTTTTCATCTCTTTCATTATCCTTGATTTTGTGTTTGCCGAATGTTTATCTTTTTTCCTTTTTTTGGTGGGTAGGTTTATTAGGTTTCTTTGTGGTTACCTTAAAATTTACATTTATTTTTCTAAGTTGAAGACAGGCTTTTATTTGTTCGGTATCAACTTGACTTTCTCTCCATACAGAAGCTCTATCTGTACACCATTTATTCCCTCTTTTTTGTTGTGACATTTTCATTTACATATTGACATCTCTAGTTCCCTATTTTCAGTCTTTTAGCTTTGTTTTGTTTCTGTGAATTCCCTATCTGGGTTGCTATCTGCTTGATCTGTCATGTGTCCTAGTCTTGGATTTTTGTTTGATGTTCACTGTTTGTCCAGAGTACTCCCTTTAATATTTCTTTTAATTTTGGTTTTTACATATTTTTAAAATTTGACCTAATTTCATCATCATATCTGATTTTTTGACTGTAAGATTCCCCCCCCCCCATAAGGGTTTTATATATGTCATCCAATTGCCATCTTGCCTGTATGGTTTCTGCTGAGTAATCATAGCTGAGTCTTTTTGGTTCTCCTTTGTAGGTGACTTTTTGTTTATCCCTAGCTGCTCCTAGATTTTTTGCCTTTGATTTTGACTAGTTTGATTATGACATGTCTTGGTGACTTTCTTTTGGAGTCTACCCTGCATGGAGTTTGTTGAGCTTCTTGGATAGATATCTTCTCATTTTTCCTGATATTAAGGAAGTTTTCTGCCAGCAAATCTTCAACAACTCTCTTTGTGTTTTCCATTATCCTCCCCTGTTCTGGAACTCTAATCACATGTAGGTTTTTCCTCTTGATAGTATCCCACATAATTCTTAGGATTTCTTCATTCTTTTTCTGATTTTTCCTCAGGAAGATTGGTGTCAAGGGATTTATCTTCAATCTCACTAATTTTGACTTCCATTGTCTCAGTTTTGCCCCTATGACCTTCTATTGAGTTGTCTAATTCTGAAATTTTATTGTTTGGATTTCTAGTTGTTGCTTTCAATTGGTTCTAGTAGCCTATTTATTCTGTCATTTTTTTCTTGTATTGTTTTCCTGAATTCTTCTATTGCTTTGTCTATGTGTTTCTGGGTTTTATCTTTGTTGTCCCTGATTGCCTTCTTGAACTCTTGGAAGGTTCTGTATAGCTTTTCTAGTTCTTTATCAGGAAACTCTACTGCCTTATCTTTCTCTGGAAAGTTTTCTGATTCTTTATTTTGGCCACTGGCTAGAACCATCTTGTCCTGCTTCTTTATGTGATTTGATATTGACTGTTGTCTCCAAGGCATCAAGAAGTTATTGCATTTATTTACTTTATTTTTGTTTATTTCATCCTGGATTGTTGTTTTGTTTCGATATGTCCAAGTAGGCTCGGTGTGTTTGCTACTCTGGTTGTTAATCTGGCCACATTGAAGCTCTCACTTCCTGTCTCCAGGTTTGGGGAGCAATTACTAGGTGTGTGAGCCCAGGACTCTGTTCACTGTTCTTATGGGGCTGCTGAGGATGTAGGTGGTGCTGTTGGTGAGATGATGTATGTGTCCTGCTGATCACCTGGCTGTGGGTTCTGGGGGTATTCTCCCTGGCCATTCATTGGTTGCTGTGTACACTCTCCCACTTGCTGAATGGTTGTGATAAAGAAGCCTGGGTCATTGCTCAACAAGTGCATGGTGTGGAGGCTCTCAACCTGGGTGGGCAGGGCTATGTGGGGGTGTTTGGAGCAGATACAGGTCTCTGGTTGCAGTCTGGTATAATGTGGAGGTGAGACCCTGTACTGTTGGCTGCCTCCATGTGCCTGGAACAAGTCATGCTCCTGTCTGCTAGAGCACAAAGAGGGGTTAGTGCAGCTAGTCCTTGGACACCCAGTGCTATTGGTTGGAGGGATTGGGGAGCACCACTGGTTCCTAGGCCCCCACTGTGGACAACTGGATGGACTGAGTGGTGACACTGCCCCCTAGGCCCATGGTGTGGGTGAGCAAGTTCCCTTCTTTGGGGACAGGGTGGTGTCAAATGCCACCGATCTGCAGCTTCTACTTGGCTGCTGCAGGTGAAAATGAGTTTAAACTGGAATTCCTGCCCACTTTGTCCTAAGGGTATGCTGTTCCAGGTCGGCAAGCAAAGCACTGGTACAGGTGATCAGCAGAGGTGAAGGACACTGCAAGTCTGTGAGCCCTTGCACCAGTGGCAGAGCTAAAGGGCAGGCATCTCAGACCAGGATGAGAGCTACAGGCTTAGGGAATGGGGCAGTGTCAAATGTCAAAGATCAGAAGCTCCTACTTGGCTGCTGATGGTGAAAATGGGCTTCAGCTGGAAACTCTGCCTGCCTAGTGCCAGTGTGGGTGTGCTGTGTGCAGAAATGGCCAGCAAGGCACTGGCAGGTGTGATCAGAATGGTGGAGGGTGCTTCAAGCCCATGGACCCCTGTGCCAGTGTCTGGGTGAAGGGGTATGCACCTCAAGACCAGGGCTGTGAGTTCCTGACTTAGGGGATGTGGAGGTGTTCAATGCCACTGAACTGAGCTGGAGGGAGAGGGAGGTGAATGAGAGAGAGAGAGAGCTCCTTAGCCTGTGGAGCTCTGTTGGAGGTGTGGGGCTGTGGTACACATGATGGGTTGGCAGCATGCACTTAATTTTCATAGGTCTGGAATCATTCCTGTTTGATTCTGGAGTTGAGTGTTGAGTTGCTCCTTGCTTAGCTGCACCAGGTGGGGTGGGTTTCTGCTTGGGATGCTACTGCTTGTGTCAATATGTCTGCACTGTACAGGTTTGGCCAGCAGGACGGTGGTGATTCAGCAACCTGTAATTCTCCATTTCTGCTGTTTTTGAATTGCCTCTCCTTCCACCTATCACTCAGTCCAATTCTTCAGATTTGTCTTTGTTGCTTAGAGTTTCTAGATTGTCATATGTATCCAATTCTCATTTTTTATTTTTACGTTCTTTGTTGTAAGGGGGACTACAGGAAGCATTAGACTACTCCACCATCTTGGCCCTGCCTCGTAGAATATATGCTCTTGAGCAAGTTATATGAGATATTATTGTCATAGTTTATATGAAACATAAACTTTCTTCATAATCTTTAAAGCAGTACAAAAGTATTAATTTGTGGGTTGCCACTTAAACTGCTGATAATGAGTGGTCATATTCTGGCAATACTCTAATCATATTCATGTGATTTTAGTGACAAGACTTGGGTACAAATATCTGGGGAAAATCTAAGAGGAGAGAGTAGGATTGGCTTATTGGAAGGAAGAAGAAAATTGCAGCCCCAGGCATGTCTTGTTATTGGGATGTGGTGAGTATAAGAGGAATGCTGGGTAGAGGTGTGAAAAGTGAGGATAGTTACTTAGACAAAGTATAAAAGGAGACAACTAGTAGTGTAAAACTCTACTGCTTACTTAATTTTAGAGATTATAGATCAAAGACTCACTTGCTAGAGCTGGAAAAAATCTTAATATCAAAATAAGATGAAAGTACATGACATTTATGAATCTTAATGTCTAAACCAATCCCTTTTACCTGGACTCTACTCTTATCTCTCTCTTTCCCTTCTATGCAGAAAAAAATTGCTGTTAAAGAATGTAAAATGCCCTTTTATCGGTCATTATGTCTGGTGCCAACAGCTCCAGCCTGACCCCAGGGTTCTTTATCTTGAATGGCATCCCTGGACTGGAAACTGCACACATCTGGATCTCCCTGCCATTCTGCTTCATGTACATCATCGCTGTGGTGGGGAACTGTGGGCTCATCTACCTCATCAGCCATGAGGAGGCTCTGCACAGGCCCAGGTACTATTTTTTGGTCCTGCTATCCTTTACTGATGTTACTTCATGCACTACCACTGTACCCAATATGCTCTGCATATTCTGGTTCAACCTCAAGGAGATTGACTTTAACACCTGCTTGGCCCAGATGTTTTTTGTGCACATGTTGACTGGGATGGAGTCTGGGGTGCTCATGCTCATGGCACTGGACCGCTACTTAGCCATCTGCTACCCCTTGCGTTATGCCACCATCCTCACCAACCCTGTCATCGCCAAGGCTGGTCTTGCCACCTTTTTGAGAAGCGTGATATTCATTATGCCGTTCACCTTCCTCACCAAGCGCCTGCAATACTGCCAAGGCAACTTCATTCCTCACACTTACTGTGACCACATGTCTGTGGCCAAAGTGTCCTGTGGCAATTACAAGGCCAATGCTATTTATGGTCTCTTGGCAGCTCTCCTGATTGGGGGCTTTGATATGTGTTGTATCTCAGTGTCTTACACGATGATCCTGAAGACGGTGGTAAGTTTGTCATCAGCAGATGCTGGTCACAAGGCCTTCAGCACCTGTACCTCCCACATATGTGCTATTGTCATCACATATGTTCCAGCCTTATTCACTATTTTTACTCACCGTTTTGGGGGACAAAACATTCCCCACCATGTCCATATCATTATTGCTAATCTCTATTTGATGTTGCCTCCTACCCTGAACCCCATTGTTTATGGAGTCAAGACCAAGCAGATCCAGGAAGGAGTTATGAAATTATTTTTTAGGGAGGAAAATGTCTTGATGAAATAAATTGATGATTTAATACCAAAATACAAGGGAAGACAAAGAATACTTTAGAGAAAACTTGTGAGTGTAAAATTAAACCAAAGATGTCTCATTCCAGAAAGCAAGATTTATTGAATATTTTATATTAACTGGATTTTTTTAGTGGCACCCTATCAATGATAAGAAACAATTAAATAAAAGATATGCCACCTGTATTAGAGGAGTTCTCTTTTAAAAAGAATTCCACATTAGTGTAATTTCTAGGTTGTTAGGAAGCAATTGTATTGCTTAGGCTGCTAATATATTTTGCATGTCAAACAAATCTCAAACGGGATGTACATTAGAAAGAAAGTTAAGGATATCCTGATCCTTTGAAGACGTATTCTTGGAGTTAAGTAATAATAAATTAAGGCATCTCAGAGTCTGTGTAAAAAGGTCTTTAAAAGTCATTTGTTTTAGCGACTCCATTTACCACCACTATTCCCTTTGCTGCACAATTTTGTGCACCTTGTTTTAGTTACGTCTAAGTTTCATTGGCTTTTCAAAATCAAGAATTATATTCATATATTTACATCAGTGTGATCTAAATGAAGAATAGTGGTAAATAGAGTAATGAAAAATTTTTAACAAATAATTACTCAAAGTTAATTCTGAGAAAATTTTTTTAAGGAGATATGGAATAAGTCTTATAAATATTTGCTAAGTGGTGGTAAAAAATAGAAGACATTCACCAGCAAAATCTATGAACATTTTGGTTTGGCTGGCTTTACAGAATTAACCAATTGCTATCCCACTCTGGGCAGGTGTAAGGAAAGTATATATTCAGTAAGAGAAGATGACTGAGGAATAAAAACTCAGTGTCATGGGCAGAGAAAGAGGAAAAAAAGGTGATGAACGTACTACCATGGAGTCAATTCCTGCATAGGAACCCTATAGGACAGAGTCGAACTTCCCCGTAGGGTTTCCAAGGCTGTACTCTTTATGGAGGCAGACTGTCGTATCTTTCTCCTACAGATCAGTTGGTGGGTTTCCAAAGCCCACCTTTCAGTTAGCAGTCCAACATTTAACTACTGTTCCACAAGGTTCCAAAAAGTGATAGGAATGGTGGATATATGAGGGAGGATGAGCTGTAGCAGAAGAGAAAGAACAGTTTACTATGCAAAGCTTTGCACCCTTGCAGTGATTTTAGTAGGAACAGGTCTTCTGTTTCTTGCCAAGGTAGCTGAAGTTCTGCATTAGATGCTTTATAAATTAAAGCCTTTCAGAGGACTTATTATCAGTGAGTACTCCCTCTCCGTCTTAAAAAAAAAAAAAAAAAAAACACTTACTTATGGGTGGAATTTGCTCTTTCTCCAGCCAGAGACTACACGTTTCCTTTCCTCCACCTGGAATGTCCAATCATTCACCACTCTTTCTTCTTCATCTTAAAATCTTTCTTATCCTTTAGTTGTTAGTTTAAAAGTCGTTCATCTCCCTTGCATTTTTACTTCAGATTATTGTCCATCACAATTCATGTAATGCCTGACTCCTATCTCTTCTGAGAGCAGGAAATTATATTTTTTTGTCTTTTGTTTTGTTCTACTCTAATTCCAATGCCCACAATAGTACCTGGGACTTAGTAGCTATACAATATGTGTTTGACACATGAATGAATGGGTGAATAATCTGCTTTTGTGCTTAGTCAATAGGATCCTTAAAATTATTTCAGAAAAAAAATGCTAGACACAGTTAACAAAATTTCTCAACCACACCCCCAAATGCTAAGACAGTCTTATTTATTTCATTGTCCATTAAATCTTAGTTCAATTGTAGAGAAGAGATATTCTGTCCAAAAATCCATCTTTTGCTGTTAAGTAAGTGAAATGTTTATTTTTAAATTTCATATTCCTTATTATACTTCTTTTACACTCAAATCTACTCCAACCTTTTGACCATAATTAATCAGTGCAGTAAAATAATACTTTCTACAATAGCTAAAATAAAATAGGATATCTTACCAGCTTTGGCAAATTTAGAAACAGAACAACTGGGTAGTCACTGGTAAAAATGTAATTCATATATACTGAAATGAATTAGCCTGTATTTTCAAAGTAAGGCAGCCTCATATCACTATCAAAGGTGTCAACTTTTAATCCCCGCTACAAAGGTTCGGAGAAGGACATCATGCTTGGTAAAGTAGACGGTCAGCGAAAAAGAGGAAGACCCTCAATGAGATGGATTGACACAGTGGCTGCAGCAATGGGCTCAAGCATAACAAGGATGGTAAGGATGGTGCAGAACTGGGCAGTGTTTCGTTCTATGGTACATAGGGTCGCTGAGTCGGAACCAGCTTGACGGCACCAAACAACAACAGCACAAAGCTTCAGTTCTCAAATTTACCATTTCTTAGCCATATGACCGTTGGCATATTATTTAACCTTTTTGTCCCTCTGGTTCCTAATCTATAAATCAGAGAAGATAATGGTATTTCTCTCATAAGGTGGTTGTGAGAATTACGTGAGTAATCCATCTAAAGTTTTTAAAACACTGCCTGGCACATACCGGAACCCCCCCCCCAAAAAAAACTAACAACAACTAGGTACTGTTATTCTGTAAACACAAACTAGAGTTGTGAGTTGTCTAAGCCTCACCAGGAAACCCTGAGGTCCTAGTGGTTAAGAGCTTTGGCTGCTAAGAAAAATCCACCAGGCGCTCCTTGAAATCTCTATGGGACAGTTCTTCTCTGTCCTATAGGGTAGCTATGAGTCGGCAGCAATGGTTTTTTGTTTGTTTGTTTTTAAGGCTCATCAAATAATTGCCAGAAATTACTGTATAGAACTGACTGCCCATTTTTTTGACAGACAACTTTGGGTTTACTATCATATGCCAACATTCAAGTCTTCTGTTACATTCCTCATGTTGCATCTTTCCCATTCTTACACTCCAGTCAAACACCAGATGTGTGCTGAACATCCCAATATCGTTACACCCTGAGCTACAGTACAGAGATTTTAGCAGCGCTGTGGAGGATAATCGTCTCCAAACTATGTGCTGCTCTTTCTTTCCTGAGCCCAGAATCAACTCGATTATATGCAGAATATAGCATATCTTATAGCAATCACAATCTTACAGCAATATTTGAAATTAAAGCCATTTAGAAAGTAAAAGGCCAGAGCTGACGAATAAGCAAAACAGTTCTACCTTTACTGGTAAACTCTTGTGCAGCTATCTGAGTTTAACTGTTCCTTCTTCTAAGCCCTTCTTCCCATTCCCTGCCAAATGCAAACTCTCTCCCTCTCATGATAACAAAAATGTAAAATCTCTATCAATTGGTTTGAAAAGTTTTTTAAAACAGAAGTGAAACAACTTGGGGAAGTGCATGCTGAGGTGTTTTTACATAATAGCAATAATATTTTCTTTTTCAAGCACAGTGGAAAATTCCTTCCTATAATTTGACTCCAAAGAGTTGTTGACGGCTCAGAGCTAATTTACATTATCCCCAAGTCAGGCACAAGCATTGACCTTGTCCTCTGTAACCAGGCCCTGTTCCCATGCAGCAAAACATGAAGCAGCTAAGAAGCTACCTTTGGATCTCTGCTGGGTCCCTGTGTAGCCTGAATACTCTGTGCACACTGATTTCCGTGCCCTGTATTTTTCTATAGGATTAAGTAAATCTCATTCTGGATTAAAACCTACTGAATTTTGTGAATTTTTTCGCTAATTCAAACTTCATACCACTGTTGACAGTTATAAAATCTACATTTATAACTACTTAAGTACATCATTGAAAGACATTAGAAAAGTATGCAATTTTTTCTACTAGAAAGGTTGAAGACTGATATATAATGCAGAGCTTTCCGAAATTATGTTGTGATAAAAGTGCTAGCATAACTTAGAGTATCATTTTCTGGTTGCTACTGAGTTGATTTTGACTCCTGGTGACCCCTGTAGGTTGGGCTAGAACTGTGCTGCATAGGATTTTCAATGACTGATCATTTGAAAGCATATTGCCCGGCCTTTCTTCCAAGGTGCTTCTGAGGGGATTCCAACCACCAACCTTTCAGTTAGTGGTTGAGTGCTTATCTGTTTGCTCCACCCAGGGACTCCAAGTTATTATTAGGTCCTGCTCAACCGGTGATTTAGGGCTTTCAATCAGAATGTCAGCTTGAATACATATGTGTATAAAAACCCTACACTAAACACACAGAAACTCTGGTTAACTGTATTTTTGAAACTATAGAGAGCAAAACTAAAAGCAAGAATAGAATCTTGAGATTCTGGGAATAAAAGAGAGAAATCACAGAGGAAAGCAGGAGATGAGAACTCACTGAAGACCCTACTTAATCATATGCTTTCAACATTGGGAATTTATGTGAAATGCTGAGGCATAACATGAAACCTAGAATCTGGACTTATTGCATAGTTTTTGAATGAGAATGAAAATGCTTATGTCCATCAGCTCAAAGACACAGATAAAATTATTCTATTATGATGATTTAAGGAAAGACCAATGTAACACATCTTGCAAAACCAAAAACCAAACAAACAAAACCAAATGCTAAACTCATTGCCGTTGAGTCAATTCTGGCTCATGATGGCCTCATGTGTCACAAAGTAGAACCACACCATAAGGTTTTCTTGGCTGTAATCTTTAGAGAGGAAACCTTGGTTGCATAGTGGTTGAACTAACTTTTCTAACCAAAAGGTCAGCAGTTCAAATATACCACGTGCTCCTTGGAAACCCTATGGGGCAGTTCTACTCTGTCCTGTAGGATTGCTATGAGTTGGAATCAACTCAATGGCAATGGGTGAGGTAAGGTAATCTTTAGGCAACTCCCTGGGTGGTGCAAAGAGTTAAATTTTCAACTACTAGCCATAAGGTTGGCAGTTGAAACCCCCTAAAATTGCCTCAGAAAACAGTCCTGGTGATCTGATTCTAAAAAATCACAGCCTTGAAAAGCTTATGCGTTCTACTCTGGGTCAACTTGGTTCCAGTAACTAACAAAAACAGCACTGCGTCATTAACATAACAAGACAAAAGTTCTTGTTTCCAGACAGGGTCATCATATTCACAGGCACAGGGGTAAAGACTTCAAGATGTGTTTTTAGGGTACACAATTCAACCCATAACAAATAGTAGGTACACCATTAAGATTACAAAATATTTTCTGAATGTTTCAGCTGTTTTTCTCATTTTGGGTGGTACCACCTCAACAAGTGAAGATTCCCAAGCCTTACTCCATCCATGTCATTAAGGTCAACTTTACTTTGAGGAGGCAGTGCTTCCACTGCTGTATTTTGAGTGTCTTCCAACCCAAGGGGCTTATTTTCTGGCACTGTACCAAACAATGTTCCACTGCAATTCACAACGTTTTCACTGGCCAATTTTCTTCTTTGGAAGTAGATTGCCAGGTGCTTATTCCTAGTCTGTCTTAGTCTGGAAGCTCTGTTGAAACCTGTCTACCATAGGTGACCCTACTGGTATTTGAAATACCTGTGTCATAGCTTGCAGCAACACAGCAACACACAAGCCACCACAGTATGAGAAACTGACAGACAAGTGGAAGTAACAAATAGTACGTATATTACTAAGATTATAAGATGCTTTCTAAATGTTTATACCAATTTGTTAATATAGAAACTAAGAAAAGTTTTAGAAAAATAGACATTCTCAACTTCTGTGTCATTTTAGGACCATTTTGGTACTGAAGTCTTCAGCGTATATTTTATATATTATCTCCTGAAATAAGTTGCTTTTTCATTGTAATGAAAAGCTACAATATACATTACTTTGATTCTTGTGAATGTTAGGAGTCAGGAATCAAAATTTGTTTCTCTCATATGATATCCAGTTGACACAACACCACTAACTGAAATAAATGGTATTTCTTCACTGAATAACAGTGCCACTTTTGCAAATTTTCAGTGGATTTATTTTTGGTCACTCCATCCTGTTCCATGTGTCTATTTCCTTCCAGCGTTATACTGTCTTTATTACTATAATTTTATAATAAATGTTAATATTATAAAGTTATAAGATTTTATTTGTCCTTTTCAAAAAACAACACCAGGAGGCGGGGCCAAGATGGTGGACTAGGTGGACTCTACCCCGGATCCCTCTTGCAACAAAGACTCAGAAAAACAAGTGAAATGATCACATACATAACAATCTACAAACCCTGAACAACAAACACAGACTTAGAGATGGAGAACGAACAAATACGGGGAGGCAGCGATTGTTTTCAGAGCCTGGAGCCAGCGTACCAGTCAGGTGACCTTCAGGGCCCGATTTGGGGCAAAGCCCAGGGGGGCAAAGGGCACAAACAAGGGGCCTAGCCCAGGCCCCCGAACTCATTCCGGGAGGGGGCCCAGCCAGTTCTCCTGGGCGGCCTGGCGACGCAGCCGGTGGGAGATGTCCTCGGGAGACAGTGACGGGTCTTGGAGCAGGGAGAGTGGCGTCCCAGCCGGGACACGCGGTCGTGGCGCAGGCGCGGGGAGAGCTCCGCTCGCCTGAGCAGACCCCAGGGGGAGCCCAGCCAGTTCGCGGAGGTGGCGCGGCAACGCGGCAGGCGGGACGGGGAGCCCCCGGGAGGCAGCGACTGATTTTGGAGTCGGGAGTGCACCGTCCCAGGCTGGCAGCGGAGGATCTGACCGTGCCTCCAGCGGGCCAGACCCCCCGGCGGAAATCTCCACACAGCCAGCACACATAGGCGACACGCCCCGCGGAAATCTCAGATATAATAGTCATTCCAAGCAAGACAAGCAACTCTGGCTATATTCTGAGGTGCTACTCTCCTATCTCTCTGATCCCTCCCCCACCCTCCCCAGGTGGCTTCGTTAACATCAAAATAGCCTGAGTCAGAGGGAGAACTCTGATAGGGATCTGACTGCATTTTTTTTTAGTGGATTTTCTGGAAAAACTAGTTTCCCAGTGATGGCTCAGAGACAGCAGTCCATATCAAACCACATAAAGAAACAGACCATGACAGCTTCTCCAACCCCCCAAACAAAAGAATCAAAATCTTTCCCAAATGAAGATACAATCCTAGAATTATCAGATATAGAATATAAAAAACTAATTTACAGAATGCTTCAAGAGATCACAAATGAAATAAGGCAAACTGCAGAAAAAGCCAAGGAACACACTGATAAAACTGTTGAAGAACTCAAAAAGATTATTCAAGAACATAGGGGAAAAATTAATAAGTTGCAAGAATCCATAGAGAGACAGCATGTAGAAATCCAAAAGATTAACAATAAAATTACAGAATTAGACAACGCAATAGGAAGTCAGAGGAGCAGACTCGAGCAATTAGAATGCAGACTGGGACATCTGGAGGACCAGGGAATCAACACCAACATAGCTGAAAAAAAATCAGATAAAAGAATTAAAAGAAATGAAGAAACCCTAAGAATCATGTGGGACTCTATCAAGAAGGATAACCTGCGGGTGATTGGAGTCCCAGAACAGGGAGGGGGGACAGAAAACACAGAGAAAATAGTCGAAGAACTCCTGACACAAAACTTCCCTGACATCATGAAAGACGAAAGGATATCTATCCAAGATGCTCATCGAACCCCATTTAAGATTGATCCAAAAAGAAAAACACCAAGACATATTATCATCAAACTCACCAAAACCAAAGATAAACAGAAAATTTTAAAAGCAGCCAGGGAGAAAAGAAAGGTTTCCTTCAAGGGAGAATCAATAAGAATAAGTTCGGACTACTCAGCAGAAACCATGCAGACAAGAAGGGAATGGGATGACATATACAGAGCACTGAAGGAGAAAAGCTGCCAGCCAAGGATCATATATCCAGCAAAACTCTCTCTGAAATATGAAGGCGAAATTAAGATATTTACAGATAAACACAAGTTTAGAGAATTTGCAAAAACCAAACCAAAGCTACAAGAAATACTAAAGGATATTGTTTGGTCAGAAAACCGATAATATCAGATACCAGCACAATACAAGGTCACAAAACAGAACGTCCCGATATCAACTCAAATAGGGAAATCACAAAAATAAACAAATTAAGATTAATTAAAAAAAATAAAATAGTATACATAACAGGGAATCATGGAAGTCAATAGGTAAAAGATCACAATAATCAAAAAGAGGGACTAAATACAGGATGCATTGAACTGCCAGATGGAGAGTGATACAAGGCGATATAGAACGATACAAGTTAGGTTTTTACTTAGAAAAATAGGGGTAAATAATAAGGTAACCACAAAAAGGTATAATAACTCTATAACTCAAGATAAAAACCAAGAAAAACGTAACGACTCAACTAACATAAAGTCAAACACTATGAAAATGAGGATCTCACAATTTACTAAGAAAAACATCTCAGCACAAAAAAGTATGTGGAAAAATGAAATTGCCAACAACACACGTAAAAAGGCATCAAAATGACAGCACTAAAAACTTATTTATCTATAAGTACGCTGAATGTAAATGGACTAAATGCACCAATAAAGAGACAGAGAGTCACGGACTAGATAAAGAAACACGATCCATCTACATGCTGCCTACAAGGAACACTCCTTAGACTTAGAGGCACAAACAAACTAAAACTCAAAGGATGGAAAAAATATATCAAGCAAACCATAAGCAAAAAAGAAGAGGAGTAGCAATATTAATTTCTGACAAAATAGACTTTAGACTTAAATCCACCACAAAGGATAAAGAAGGACACTATATAATGGTAAAAGGGACAATTGATCAGGAAGACATAACCATATTAAATATTTATGCACCCAATGACAGGGCTGCAAGATACATAAATCAAATTTTAACAGAATTGAAAAGTGAGATAGACACCTCCACAATTATAGTAGGAGACTTCAACACACCACTTTCGGAGAAGGACAGGACATCCAGTAAGAAGCTCAATAGAGACACGGAAGACCTAATTACAACAATCAACCAAATTGACCTTATTGACTTATACGGAACTCTCCACCCAACTGCTGCAAAGGATACTGTTTTTTCTAGCGCACATGGAACATTCTCTAGAATAGACCACATATTAGGTCATAAAACAAACCTTTGCAGAGTCCAAAACATCGAAATATTACAAAGCATCTTCTCAGACCACAAGGCAATAAAACTAGAAATCAATAACAGAAAAACTAGGGAAAAGAAATCAAATACTTGGAAAATGAACAATATCCTCCTGAAAAAAGACTGGGGTATAGAAGACATTAAGGAGGGAATAAGGAAATTCACAGAATGCAACGAGAATGGAAATACTTCCTATCAAAACCTCTGGGACACAGCAAAAGCAGTGCTCAGAGGCCAATTTATATCGATAAATGCACACATACAAAAAGAAGAAATAGCCAAAAGCAGAGAACTTGAACAAATAGAAAGTGAGCAACAAAAGAACCCATCAGGCACCAGAAGAAAACAAATAATAAAAATTAGAGCTGAACTAAATGAAGTAGAGAACAGAAAAACAATTGAAAGAATTAACAAAGCCAAAAGCTGGTTCTTCGAAAAAATGAACAAAATTGATAAAACATTGGCTAGACTGACTAAAGAAATACAGGAAAGGAAACAAATAACCCGAATAAGAAACGAGAAGGACCACATCACAACAGAACCAAATGAAATTAAAAGAATCATTTCAGATTACTACGAAAAATTGTACTCTAACAAATTTGCAAACCTAGAAGAAATGGATGAATTCCTGGAAAAACACTACCTACCTAAACTAACACAATCAGAAGTAGAACAACTAAATAGACCCATAACAAAAAAAGAGATTGAAACGGTAATCAAAAAACTTCCAACAAAAAAAAAGCCCTGGCCTGGACGGCTTCACTGCAGAGTTCTACCAAACTTTCAGAGAAGAGTTAACACCACTACTACTGAAGGTATTTCAAAGCATAGAAAATGACGGAATACTACCCAACTCATTCTATGAAGCCACCATCTCCCTGATACCAAAACCAGGTAAAGACATTACAAAAAAAGAAAATTATAGACCTATATCCCTCATGAACATAGATGCAAAAATCCTCAACAAAATTCTAGCCAATAGAATCCAACAACACATCAAAAAAATAATTCATCCTGATCAACTGGGATTTATACCAGGTATGCAAGGCTGGTTTAATATCAGAAAAACCATTAATGTAATACATCACATAAATAAAACAAAAGATAAAAACCACATGATCTTATCAATTGATGGAGAAAAGGCATTTGACAAAGTCCAACACCCATTCATGATAAAAACTCTTACCAAAATAGGAATTGAAGGAAAATTCCTGAACATAATAAAGGGCATCTATGCAAAGCCAACAGCCAATATCACTCTAAATGGAGAGAACCTGAAAGCATTTTCCTTGAGAACGGGAACCAGACAAGGATGCCCTTTATCACCGCTCTTATTCAACATCGTGCTTGAAGTCCTAGCCAGGGCAATTAGGCTAGACAAAGAAATAAAGGGCATCCGGATTGGCAAGGAGGAAGTAAAATTACCTCTATTTGCAGATGACATGATCTTATACACAGAAAACCCTAAGGAATCCTCCAGAAAACTACTGAAACTAATAGAAGAGTTTGGCAGAGTCTCAGGTTATAAGATAAACATACAAAAATCACTTGCATTCCTCTACATCAACAAAAAGAACACCGAAGAGGAAATAAACAAATCAATACCATTCACAGTAGCCCCCAAGAAGATAAAATACTTAGGAATAAATCTTACCAAGGATGTAAAAGACCTACACAAAGAAAACTACAAAGCTCTACTACAAGAAATTCAAAAGGACATACTTAAGTGGAAAAACATACCTTGCTCATGGATTGGAAGACTTAACATAGTAAAAATGTCTATTCTACCAAAAGCCATCTATACACATAACGCACTTCCGATCCAAATTCCAATGTCATATTTTAAGGGGATAGAGAAACAAATCACCAATTTCATATGGAAGGGAAAGAAGCCCCGGATAAGCAAAGCATTTCTGAAAAAGAAGAAGAAAGTGGGAGGCCTCACTCTACCTGATTTCAGAACCTATTATACAGCCACAGTAGTCAAAACAGCCTGGTACTGGTACAACAACAGGCACATAGATTAATGGAACAGAATTGGGAACCCAGATATAAATCCATCCACATATGAGCAGCTGATATTTGACGAAGGACCAGTGTCAGTTAATTGGGGAAAAGATAGTCTTTTTAACAAATGGTGCTGGCATAACTGGATATCCATTTGCAAAAGAATGAAACAGGACCCATACCTCACACCATGCACAAAAACTAACTCCAAGTGCATCAAAGACCTAAACATAAAGACTAAAATGATAAAGATCATGGAAGAAAAAATAGGGACAACCCTAGGAGCCCTAATACAAGGCATAAACAGAATGCAAAACATTACCAAAAATGATGAAGAGAAACCTGATAACTGGGAGCTCCTAAAAATCAAACATCTATGCTCATCTGAAGAATTCACCAAAAGAGTAGAAAGACCACCTACAGACTGGGAAAGAATTTTCAACTATGACATCTCCGACCAGTGCCTGATCTCTAAAATCTACATGATTCTGTCAAAACTCAACCACAAAAAGACAAACAACCCAATCAAGAAGTGGGCAAAGGATATGAACACACATTTCACTAAAGAAGATATTCGGGCAGCCAACAGATACATGAGAAAATGCTCCCGATCATTAGCCATTAGAGAAATGCAAATTAAAACTACGATGAGATTCCATCTCACACCAACAAGGCTGGCATTAATCCAAAAAACAGAAAATAATAAATGTTGGAGAGGTTGCGGAGAGATTGGAACTCTTATACACTGCTGGTGGGAATGTCAAATGGTACAGCCACTTTGGAAATCTATCTGGCGTTATCTTAAACAGTTAGAAATAGAACTACCATACAACCCAGAAATCCCACTCCTCGGAATATACCCTAGAGATTCTAGAGTCTTCACACAAACAGATATATGCACACCCATGTTTATTGCAGCTCTGTTTACAATAGCAAAAACTTGGAAGCAACCAAGGTGTCCATCAACGGATGAATGGGTAAATAAATTGTGGTATGTTCACACAATGGAATACTACGCATAGATAAAGAACAGTGACGAACCTGTGAAACATTTCATAACATGGAGGAACCTGGAAGGCATTATGCTGAGCGAAATGAGTCAGAGGCAAAAGGACAAATATTGTATAAGACCACTATTATAAGATCTTGAGAAATAGTAAAAACTGAGAAGAGCACATACTTTTGTGGTTAAGAAGAGGGGAGGGAGGGAGGGAGGGAGAGGGTTTTTTACTGATTAGTTAGTAGATAAGAACTGCTTTAGGTGAAGGGAAAGACAACACTCAATACATGGAAGGTCAGCTCTATTGGACTGGACCAAAAGCAAAGAAGTTTCCGGGATAAAATGAGTGCTTCAAAGGTCAGCGGAGCAGGGGCGGGGGTCTGGGGAACATGGTTTGAGGGGACTTCTAAGTCAATTGGCAAAATAATTCTATTATGAAAACATTCTGCATCCCACTTTGAAATGTGGCGTCTGGGGTCTTAAATGCTAACAAGCGGCCATCTAAGATGCATCAATTGGTCTCAACCCACCTGGAGCAAAGGAGAATGAAGAATACCAAGGTCACACGACAACTAAAGCCCAAGAGACAGAAAGGGCCACATGAACCAGAGACCTACATCATCCTGAGACCAGAAGAACTAGTTGGTGCCCGGCCACAATCCATGACTGCCCTCACAGGGAGCACAACAGAGAACTCCTGAGAGAACAGGAGATCAGTGGGATGCAGACCCCAAATTCTCATAAAAAGACCATACTTAATGGTCTGACTGAGACTGGAGGAATCCCAGCGGCCATGGTCCCCAGAACTTCTGTCGGCACAGGGCAGGAACCATCCCCGAAGACAACTCATCAGACATGAAAGGGACTGGTCAGCGGGTGGGAGAGAGACGCTGATGAAGAGTGAGCTAATTATATCAGGTGGACACTTGAGGGTGTGTTGGCAGCTCTTGTCTGGAGGGGGGATGGGAGGATAGAGAGAGAGGGAAGCTGGCAAAATTGTCACGAAACGAGAGACTGAAAGGGCTGACTCAAAAAGGGAAGAGCAGGTGGGAGTACAGAGTAAGATGTATGTAAACTTATATGTGACAGACTGATTGGATTTGTAAACGTTCACTTGTAGCTTAATAAAAGTTACTAAAAAAAAAAAAAAAAACACCAAAATATGTGGAATAAAACACACAAACAAGAGAAGCATTACTTTTATCCATAAAAGAATGGCTAAATTGTGGTATTCTCCTGCAATTGTCTGGCCTATAGCCATGATCTTTTGTTTGTTTGCATTGCTCTAAAAGTATTGCATAGGCTATTGCTGGCGTGTTGCACTTCCAAATAAATTATAGTATCAGCTTTTTATTTTTAAAAACCAAAAAAAGGCCAGTACTTTTTCTTGTGGCTGTTATTGAGATAAAATTTACATACAATAAAATGCACAGCTTTCCAGTACCCAGTTTAATAAGTTTTGACAATCATATGTCTATATAATGCCCTATAAAACAAGATAAGAATATTTCCATCACTACATAAATTCTCCAAGTGCTGCTTTGAGTCATTACCCTTCCCAGAGGCTATCACTTTCTCATGTCTATCACCTTAGTTTAGTGTTGCCTATTTTTGGACTTCCTATAAATGGAAGCATAAAATATGTGTGTTTTGTGTCTAGGCTCTTTGGCTAATGTAATATTTTTGATATTCATTTTAGTCGTTGCATGTATAAATAGTTTGTTTCTTATTACTCATGAGCCATAAATCATTGAATGAATACACCACACATCCTTGTTCCATTCTTTGTTTTATTGGTAGTGAGGTTGTATGAGCATTTGTGTACAAGTCTTTGTGTGGACAAATGTTTTCATTTATCTTCATTAGAAATCTAGTAATAGAATTGGTGGGTCACAAATGTGGAGCATATATAACTTAATAAGAAACTCTTCTGCAAGATGGTCAGGCCATTTTACACTCCCATCAACAATGTGTTAGAATTACAGTTTCTAGGGTATTTTGTGATACACTCTCAGTGACTAGTTTAAGAGCTCTTTTAACATTTGTTCTAAGTTTAGGAGAAAGGCTTCTAAGTTCACCATCTGAAATAACAAAAAGTATTTTGATTTTTTTCCAGTTCTTTCAGGATCAGCCTTCATAGTAAAATATTAAGGAGGGAATAGCAGGTAACAAAATATTTGTAAAAATCTATGCAAAGCAGTTTTGCCATCATCCCCAAACTACAAATAAACACATAAGTGTTTGCATGCACATGTGTGTGGTTTATCCATTCATTTATCCAATAAACTCAGGACTAACCATAAGCCAAATTCTCACTCTCTGTTTTGAGAGAGAGAAAGATTTCATATATTATCTTCTATGGTGACGTTGGTATTGTGGATGTTTTCACAGATTTTAATGTTTTTTTTGAACTTTCTGATTACATATCTAGACAATTATTTTATAAATCAGTATAAAGGAAAAAACAAGTAATTTTTTTATGACTATCAGACCTCTTGGTCAGAATCCACACTTGGGAGATGATATTTAACCTTGATATCTTACTATTTTTCTCAGAAGGTCGAAAGGATCTTTTTCCTCTAACCAGAGCCCTCTGGGATATCCAACTGTGGGGACCCAAACAGCTATAAATACTCAAGTCTGGAGAATGCTGAAAGGGTGCAGAAATGCTAGGTAGAGTTGAGACTCAATTGTTGTAGAACTCTTGGTGCTACAGAGTCTCAGTCATGCATAGAAGTCTGGTCTTTGCTGATACTGAGGTAAGGGTGAGCAATTCCCAAAGACTCTTACTTTCCTAAAATGCAAAGCTTTTCTTACAAGAAACACAAGTGCTTGGGATGTAGTTGATGGGAAGTTCAGTATTTCTCTTCTTAACTCCAGCCAGAAAAGAGGTCCATTTGTTTGAGGACTAAGAAGGGAAGCAGAGTTTCCTTAATAGTGAAATAAATTTAAAACTACCTCATACTTCACTGGAGATGAAGGAGTCTAGGCAAGAGTGGGTTCAATGAGAGGATTACGAAATTTTTGCCTTCATTAAGGGAGACATATACTCAATCACAGCTGCTTCCAGTACGAATGTTCTTTGTGGGGAAGTGGAAACTAAGCCAACATTAGACTTCAATTCTAAAAAAAAGTTACCAGAAGGAACTATAGAAATCCTTCCATACAACGCCCCTGTTATTGTTATTGTTGTGTGTTCTGGCTTTGATTCCAACTCATATCAATCCTGTATGACAGAGAGTAGAACTGACTCACAGGGTTTCTTAGGCTGTAATCTTTATAGGAGCAGATCACCAGCTCTTTTCTCCTCTGAAGCATATAAGTGGGTTCGAACTGCTAACCTTTTATGTAACAGTTGAGCACTTAACCATTGCATCACCAGGGCTCCTTATAAGTTCCCTACCAAGTGCCTACACCATCTGTCTGAGCACTTCCAGGAACAGGGATTTGGCTGTCTTCACAGATGGCTGTTGCTGTGTGGAAGGCTCCTTTATACAAAACTAAAGATGACTTTCTTTAAATGTATACATTTGTCTTATTTTCTTCCTCAGATACTATTTAGGAATAAGTTTTCTCTCTACCTCTTGAAAATTAGATACTTCCTGTCTCATCGTGACTTGCTTAAGCAATTTATGCAACTATTCCTAGGGGTTGGGGTCAGTGAATAAGGACAACAGATGCAGATTGAGCACGTGGATTTGAAGTCAAACAAACATGGATTTAAATGTTGGCTCTTGCTTCTATCAGTTTTTAATTTTGTGGCCTTATGCATTTTATTAAGTCTTCCTGGGCTTCCGTTTCCTCAACTATAAAATGAGGAATATAATTTACCCATAATATTACTGTAAACTTGAATACATAAATCAACCCCCAGTGTAATATTAGCTTCATAAATGGAGAAAATTTTGTCTGTTTTGCTCACTAATGTATCCCTAGAAACTGAAATGGTACCTAACATAGGAAGAACCACTAATAAACATCTGTGAAGTAAATAATATATTATAATAGATAACATACAGTGATTGCTTAATAGATGGCAGGCGTCACTTAGGGGAATTCTCATTTAACCATTCTAGCACCTCCAGGTGGTACGCAGTATTATTACTCCCGACTTTAAAGGTAATGAAAATTGTATCAAGAAAGTTTGTTACTTGCACAAGCTCATCCAGCTAAATTAGCATTAGAAACAAGATTTGACCCTTGCAGTCTGACTGCCTGGTAAAACTTAAGTCATCTAGTTTTTCTTCTTTTGAATAAAATAAGGAAAGTTTATAAATAGCTCACCCAGTAGCAGAATATATTTGCATCCTTGAGGATCCTCTGGAAGGAAGGGTGTAGAGAGAATTTTTTTACTGAGCAGGTGGAAGAAAAAACTGGTTCTAAGTTTGTTCCTGATTTAATGAATGTGGATTGATTGTTAATTCACCTACCATCAATCTTAGATGATCCTGCGAGTTTTCTGTAGTGGGTGACCAGTGTTAGTTTTACGAGCTAGTTGGGCAGAACCAATATAATTCCTCCTCCTCCCGATATCCTCAAATTCTGGTCCCTTCCTTCCAGTTTTGTGGTTTGGGAGCCCTCTGGCTACCTTAGAAGGAAAAAAGCATTGGAAATGGCATCCCATAGAGAACAGTTCTCTGTGCAAAAGTCAAAATGCTTAATAACCTAGAGTTGGTAGGAGGCTTGGAAGGGTTTAGCAGGAGGAGACTTCCCTGAATTTCATTCCAGAATTAAGGGACTTTTACCATTTTTTCTCTCTAAAACATTAGAACATTATCTTAACCTTATAGGAGTCCTAGTAAGTAGCATTTATATTCTAAAGTTCACTTCACACTCTCTCAATATGATTTTTTTTCCTACCCAAAAGTACACAATGGAACTTGAGTGAGAGCATTGCTGAGTAGCTCCATTTGAAATTACCCAAATGACCCCAGATAAATATGATGTCCTGGAATGCTTTACCTTGAAACAGGGAATGATAGCAACAGCAAACAACCACAACAATTATTTCTGATATTTACCAAGTATTCACTGGCTACTATGCACAGTTTTAGCATTTTATATACATTATCTTACTGAATAATTTGGACAACTTACTGAGGATAAAAAATTATTTTCCTCACATTAGATTGAGGAAATTGAGGCATAAGAGGTTAAATAACTTGCCAATATCACAAGCTAGGTAAGAAGTGGTGGAATATGCAGCTGGCCAATCTGACTCCAATGACTTAGTCACTACTCCTCATTTTAAATGTCTTATGAAAACCACTTTCTCACATTTGGTTTCCAAGCTTTCTGCTCATCTTTGAATTATTTCCTGTCTAGAGATCTACCACTTTTAAAGAATGCAGTATGCTCTCCTCCTGTCAGCTATTACGTCTGGAGCCAACAGCTCCAGCCTGACCCCAGGGTTTTTTATCTTGAACGGCGTCCCTGGACTGGAAGCTGCACACATCTGGATCTCCCTGCCATTTTGCTTCATGTACATCATCGCTGTAGTAGGGAACTGTGGGCTCATCTACCTCATCAGCCATGAGGAGGCTCTGCACAGGCCCATGTACTATTTTCTGGCCCTGCTGTCCTTCACTGATGTCACCTTGTGCACCACCACTGTACCCAATATGCTCTGCATATTCTGGTTCGACCTCAAGGAGATTGACTTTAATGCCTGCCTAGTCCAGATGTTTTTTGTACACATGTTGACTGGGATGGAGTCTGGGGTGCTCATGCTCATGGCACTGGACCGCTATATGGCCATCTGTTACCCCTTGCATTATGCCAGCATCCTCACCAACCGTGTCATCATCAAGGCTGGTCTTGCCACCTTTCTGAGGAGTGTGATGCTCATCATGCCATTTACCTTCCTCACCAAGCACCTGCCCTACTGCCAGGGTAACTTCATTCCTCACACTTACTGTGACCACATGTTTGTGGCCAAAGTGTCCTGTGGAAGTTTCAAGGTTAATGCTATTTATGGTTTGATGGTCTCTCTCCTAATCGGTGTATTTGATATCTGCTGTATCTCTGTGTCTTACACAATGATCTTGCAGGCTGTAATGAGCTTGTCATCAGCAGATGCTCGTCACAAAGCCTTCAGCACCTGTACATCTCATATCTGTGCCATTGTCATCACGTATGTCCCTGCCTTTTTTACTTTTTTCACCCACTGCTTTGGGGGGCACCTTATCCCCCACCACGTACACATCATTGTGGCCAACCTTTATCTGCTACTGCCCCCTACAATGAACCCAATTGTTTATGGAGTAAAGACCAAGCAGATTCGGGAAGGTGTGATCAGATTTTTACTTGGAGAGAAAATTGTCTTTACTTAAGACAAATGGATAATAAAATACATTTATTTCTTAGGGGAAAAAAAGTTAAGAAGAAACTTGTAAAAGGTGCAGAAGAAATGGTATTAAAACCAATTGTTCTTACACATAGATTTTCTGAAGGCTTCGAAAGTATGATTCAAAGCCTTCGCAGGCATTTCTCTCATGAAATGTTTCTTGTCATCAAAAATCTGATGGAGATGAGAACATAGAATAAAAAAGTAACATACCTATTCCGTGTGTAACTTATGTTTTACATTAGAGTTTTTAGATTCACATGTCTAGTGAGATAAGACAGGTAAGAAAATAAGGAAGTCTGGCCTGGCATCGATGTATATGTTCACTGCGTAAGAAGAGGAGGCCGTGGTGACATGGAGCAAGCATATCCCTTCCGTAAAGGACAGATTCTATCCAGATCAAGCATGTTCTTGCCCTAGGGTAGTGTGGGCCCAGTATTGCAATATCGTCCAGTATTTTTCAGGCAATTATATTTAGACGTTTTATGGAATCTCCCAATTTTTATTGTTGGTTAGATATCTTTAAAAATATAGTTCATACAAGACATGTCTGAGAGTTCTGTTTTTCTATATCATCAGTTTTTGACCTCTATTTAAAATGGACCCAAAAACATAATTGTCACGTTATCAGCCAAACCGGCAAAAGCATTAAGTTACAACTGTCTGTCATAATCCATTCATTTATTCACCCATTTATTTGCCCACTCATTCTTTCTTTTCCAGGCACTTATTTAAGTCTTATTATTAGCCTCTCTAGAGTTAACCTGTGGAAAGATGCTGAGGTTGAATTCATGACAAAGAAAGATAATTTCATAGAAATGTATACATAGCCTGCTATACTAAACATGAGGAGCTTACTAGGCTAAAAAGTCAAACCCATGGTAAATCTTTTAGCCTTTAATTTTCACTAACAACTGTGTTATGTAGCTTTAGGATTGTCCCAGTGGAAAACCTCTTTTCTACCCTGCCTGATGTGCAAAGAAGTTTCTAAAAATATGTTTTTTTCTGAACTTTCCTCATTCACACAAGCTGCTCTGTTTTTCGTTGCTGCCAACCTGGGACTACAGAATCTTGCTTCGCCAGCCTCTGTATCCCATCTCCCTTTCCAGTGCAAGGAATTGCTGTTTTCTCTTCTCATGTTGTTGCTAATTTTTTTCTGTGATTCTTTTCCAATCTCCCTATTTATGGGCATATTCTCTCCTGGTCTACCTGCACTGTTTTTTTGATCTTTAACAAATTTTCTAAGCCTTCCTCTTGTTATTTGGCTTGTGACTACCAATGCTTCTGCTGTTTGCGATTAGAGATGCTTTGCACTTTTTGTATGGATATATTTCACATCTCTATTTCTTATTTTTCTAGCTTTTTTTTTGTGTATGTGACTCAAAACCTTCAATGGTATTTAAATCAGATATCTAAGGCATAATTTCAAGGTTTAGAATTTTAAAAGTAATAAATACTTGTTTTAAAAGTCATCAAAATGTATAGATTCAAATGAAAATATTACTACATGCTACCCCTTCTACTTTACAGGAGTCATTGATTGACCCTTCCAAATACATTCAGTGACTATGCTCCTGTTAAGGGTCTCTAGGTGGTGCAAAGGCTTTGCTCTCAACTGCTAGCTGAAAGGTTAGTGGTTAGAACCCATCCAGAGGTACTGTGGAAGAAAAGGCCTGGCAATCTGATTATGTTAAGATTACAGCCAGGAAAAGCCCACGGAACAGTCTTACTCTGCAACATATAGCTCTGCCCTGAGCCCCAATCCACTCAACAGCAACTAACGACAATAATAAATGCTTCTGTGAATAAATTATTCATAGCCAAGTCAAAGCACTCCCTCCAATGGTGTGGTACATTTCATACATTCTTGACTACATATATTTTTGAAAACATTAAACTAGTATCTCCCTCCTGCTTCTATTTCCCCTTCGTCCAGATCATTCTCTTCAACATATAATATTCCTGCAATCAAACCCAAACCCGTTGCTGTCCAATCAATTCCGACTCATAATGACCCTACAGGATAGAGTAGAACTGCGCCATAGGGTTTCCAAGGACTGGCTGGTGGATTTGAACTGCTGACCATTTGGTTAGCAGGCATAGCCCTCAACCACTGCACCGCCACTGCAATAGCTCCTATTAAAACAACAAAAGGAACAATAATAAAATCTAAATCTCACTTCCTCCTCCAGATTGACATATAACTCTGTTTCCTTTTCAAAGAAAATTCACAAAAAGATTTTCACTTCTTAAAATCTATACTTACTCTCCATTCATTTTTTCTGAGCCCACTCTACTCAGGCTCTCATCCCACACTTCTCCAAAACATCTCTTTTAAGTCACTGTTACCTCCAAGCTATTGAAGATGGTCAAATTGCATTTTTTATCCAATGGCAGCATTTAATGGAGTTAATTTCTTCATCCTTACTAAATAATTATTTTCATTTAGATCCTAATGTCTTTTAAAACTCCTACCTCACTGGCCACTATTGATCATCATATTTTGCATTTTTCTACTCCTCTCTTTGTTTTTTGAGTACCCTGCGCTCAGTCAAAGTACTTCTCTTTGTATATACCTGCTTGCTGCTTATGGGATCTCATCCAATCCCATCACCTTAAATATCACCTGTAACTCTTTCGTATCTCCAGCATGCAGCCTTCCTCAGAACTCACTACTTGCATATAGAGCTACTTACTCCACGTGACTATTTATCTGTTGATTTAATACTTGACATATTTAAAATTAACTCCTTATTTCCAACAAAACTGCTCTTTGTGTTGTTCCTCATCTCAGTAAATTGTAACTCCAAATTTCTTGTTGACAGGTCAAAATTGTGGAGTTGTTTTTGATTTTTTTTGTTTGTTTATTTCTCATACTCACAATCATTCAACAAATTGTGTTAGCTCTATCTTCAATATATACAGATTCGGACCAGTTCTCAACACCTCCACCATGGCCATTACAGGCTATCAGAACTTGCAATTGCAATACCTTCTAACTGGTCTTGCTCCCCCACCTTTTCTTGCAAAGCAGCTAAAATGATTCTTTTAAAGTATGAGTCAGATACGTTGCTCCTCAGCCCCAATTGCTCCAATGCTTTCTCAGTTCATTTAGAATGAAAGGAAAATCCTTACCATGCGCCACAGGATCTGAACCCTGGTTTTCTCTCTGATATTATCTACTACAGCTCTCCTTTTTCCTTACTCTATCAAGTCACTTGGATGTGAACTTTATTTTTCAAACATGACAAGTACGTTCTTTCTTTGGTAATTTTCATTAGGCATTCCCATCTGTCTACCTGAAATGGACCTCTCTTTATGTCTTCCTCAATAGTTTCTTTCAAGACTTTACTTAAAATACCACTTATTACAGAAATCTTCCCTGAGTCTACAGCTTTCAGTAATAATTAATAACGACATGTCCTATTCCTCTTATCCAATTTATTTTCTTCATAATTAATGCCATTGAATGCTACATGTGATTTTTCTTAAATCGGTACAGATATTAGCTTTTTAAAAATAGTTAAAATATCATTGAAGTTCATAATGTAATATAATAATTATCTGTGGTTGAACAAAAAATTGCTCCAGAGACCATGGTCTCAGGGAACAACTAGCTCAATTAGCATAACAGTTTATAAAGAAAATGTTCTACATTCTACTTTGGTGAGTAGTGTCTGGGGTCTTAAAATCTTGTGAGTGGCCATCTAAGATATTCCACAGGTCTCACCCTGTTGAGAGCAAGGAAGGATGAAAACCAAAAACAGAAGGGAAAGATTAGTCTAAAGGACTAATGGACCACAACTACCACAGCCTCCACCAGACTGAGTCCAGCACAACTAGATGGTGCCCGGCTACCACCTCTGATTGCTTTGACAGGGATCACAATAAAGGATCCTGGATAGAGATAGAGAAAAATGTAGAACAAAATTCTAACTCAAAAAAAGACCAGACTTACTGGCCTCATGGAGACTGGTCTGGCCAGAGTGTGTGCCCCCTGGATACACTTTTAACTCAGTAATGAAGTCACTTCTGAGGTTTACCCTTCAGCCAAAGATTGGACAGGCCCATAAACCAAATGTGACTAAAGGGGCACACCAGCCCAGGGACAAGGACTAGAAGGCAGGTGGGGTCAGGACAGCTGGTGATTGGGAACCCAAGATCTAGAAGGGAGAGTGTTGACATGTTGTGGGGTTGGTAACCAATTTCACAAACACAATATGTGTACTAATTGTTTAATCAGAAGCTAGTTTCTTCTGTAAACCTTCATCTATAATACAATTAAAAAAAAATACCTAGAATTTAACAGCTTAAAACAGCAAACATTTATTAGCATGCACAGACAAAGTCTAGGCCTGAATAAGGAGGCTGGTCAACAAATGTTCATAGTGACTTATATTTTTTTCCATTGGTGGGTCTTGCATAAACAAGAAGAGTATCCCATAGTTGTTATTAATGGCCTTAGAAGGAGTTGGCCAGGAGGGAATAAATTCTACTGCAGACACTCTTGAAATGGGGTTGGAGTTAAAAAAAAAAAAAGGGAGGCTAACTCAGCACCTCAGTGTTAAAGAAGGAGATAGACTCCATTGTGCATATGGCTCAACTGGTACTGCAGTAGAAAATATAATTTAAAATTTCAAATGCACAAGAAAGACACCTGATGAAATGCACCCATATCTGTGTCATACTGTCTTAGTTATATAGTGCTTCTCTAACAGGAATACCACAAGTGGGTGGCTTTAACAAACAGAAATTTATTTTCTCACAGGTAGGAGGCTAGAAGTCCTAATTCAGGATCCCAGCTCTAGGGGAAGGGTTTCTCTCTCTGTCAGCTTTGGAACAAGGTCCTTGTCTCTTTTCAGCTTCTGTTCCTCGGTGGTCTTCTTATAGTTTAGCATCTATCTTCCCCCATCTGTCGTTGCTTGCTTAATCCGCTCTTTTATATCTCAAAAGAGATTAATTTAAGACACACTCTGCACTAATACTGCCTCGTTAACACAATAAAGAGAACCTAGTAGAACTGGGTTGATTCCCAAATGGGGTTGTAACCACAGATATGGGGATTAGGACTGACAACACATATTTGGTGGGGGGGGGGTCTCAATTTAATTCACAACATATAGCAATGTGGAACAAATAAGTGAATTTCCTGACTCTCATTCTGAGCTGGGAAGGATCACTTTTAGCCGGCACACTATTGCTGGAATGATATTCAACCTTGTTAAGTGGGAGTGAAGGGGGGAGGCTTAAATTGTAGGGTACATGTGACACCTGATTGTGACCTCCCAGCCTTCCCTCCCTCATCGTAAAGTTAATAAGTTCAAGGTGGACCAAGCAAGATCACTGAACTAACGGGGGGGGGGGGGTTCCCTGATTAAGGGAACAAATGTGATGAGGTTTATTGTATTCCAAACCTATTTTTATGAGACAAAACACTGGGATGCAGAGACTCTCCCCATAATTGTTGAAGGGTTTGACACTCATGTACTGATCACTTAATAGCTTACATAAAGACGATATTAAGGAAGATAGGGACAATGAGGATTACACAATTGTACTCCTCCCTATGAGATTACGATAGCCAAAGAGTTACTCCACAGGCATAAGCCAAGGGACCCCTGGCACTCTGAAGTCATCTGATGACTTGTATGCCAAGTCAGAGACTTTGAATTCCAATTGTAGTCATCCTTGCATACCAATTTGAGCATTACAAGGAAAATTCTTTACTATTAGGATATCAGATGTCATCTAAATATTAAATTCATGCTTTGCATCTTCCACAGATACTGGGAACAAGAGAATACTGAAAAAGCTGACACAAAGACAAATTTTAGGTGCCTAGCACCTGCTTTCATTGAAAGTTTGAATGACCAACTTGCCTAAGGATACACCCACCCTGACTAAAACTATCCCTTCTATATTTTACCATGGAAGTGCCCACCATTCCATTCTTAAGCACCCACTAGTATCATCTCTAATAATGTCCATGATATGGCTCTTAGGCTTATGAATTTAAAAGGTCTGGGTTCCTGATGGAGGCCACTCCTTGGGATAGTGGTGAGACTGATAAATAAGGGTTAACCTTTAAGATTTCCTGCAGGTTGGACACTTAGAGAAGTAGTTGGTTTCCTGCAGAATACCATCAAAACTGGCTATAAATAAGTAATAAGTCCAATCAACACTGGAAGACTGCTGAGAAAGTGGACCGTGCTACCAGTTCATCACATCACATATGTTAGTAAATGGTTAAGTGCTCCTTCTTCCCTTTGTTTTATTCTCCTACTTCTCACTGACTTCTCAAGTTTCTACAATATATTTAATAACCTGTGTCAACTGCATATGGAAGGATTTCCAGCCTCTTTATACCAATCACTCTGTTATGCTGCTTTGGTATACCTGCTCATCTGTGGTGTTCTCTAGACCACAAAAACCTAATCTATGTTGGTCTGAACAAAAAGTACATGAGAAGAAATATCTGAGCTCTGAATATTGACACGGTAGAGTAGGGCTGTTTCTGCCAGGTCACATTGTTGTTGGATCTTAGAAGAGAGGATACTAGACTCTCTGTATGGTTTCAGAATGCAGTACATAGTAGAGACCGGGAAATCTGCTACTTCTCCAGTCTCTGTGAATTTGTACTAATTAGCAGGTTCTAGAAGCCTCAACATGTGTGATATCTGTCCATTTCCCCTTACTTAACTCAGAGTGTTAATGCCTTGGAGTCCTTAAACTCACTGCTATCCAGCACTGCTTACATATGCCATTAATTTTATACTCATTATTTTATATTCATTATTTCTCCAGACTATATCATATGATTCCAATTATATTCTCTTGCTTCTCTTATTATTACTCAAAGCCAACATCTTCTTGAGATCTTAATTCTATTGGGCAAAATCGAAACTCAGGGGTAGGTCTGTGGGGATGATCAGAGAAGAGGTTAGTGGAAGATGGTAGCCATAGATCCATCCCATGGTTCAGAATATAGTCACAGGAGGATTAACAATTTTCTTCCAGGAAGAGGAATCTTCCAGACCCTAGAGATTAATGGTCCTGTGGGAGCTGGGCTGGAGGTGGAAAGCCTGCTGCAGTACAAGTATAAACTTTTCTTTGTAGGGCTGACAAATAGAATGAAGTCAGAAGGGGAGATGCTGCAGTAGTCTGATCATGACTAAGTCTAGCGATACTGTTCAAGACTGGGCTCTGGAATGGAGGCACCAGAAATGAATGATAGGAGATTTGAGACATTGTGACATATCAAGACACCCCTAGAATAAAGTTGGAGCTGAAATGTGCAGAAGAGTTTTAGACCATGTAGCAGAAGCATAAGGTATGTGTTTGAATGTTTTTGGTAGAGATAAAGTTTCCTGTTGTGTTTCTTCTTAATTTCAGGTGTATTAAAATCACAGATCAAAGAGGGTATTTACTACAGTGTACATTTTTTCCTAGGGAGAATTTTTAGAGTAAATGTCTATAAAAATTTCAATCAATACCTCTACAAAGCCTTTGGAAATGAGTAATTCCCTGATTTGTCTACCTTACCCAAGTCTCTCTTAGTCTAGGTGCTCAGGGCACCTCCTGAGCAGAGAGCTGCAACTTACCATACCAGCCAATTAGTAGGAAAGGAGAAAATAACATAAGGACGAAGAGTTCCATAGCTTCCTGTACTCCTTCTCACGATCCTGCTTCCTGATTCCCCAGAGAGAGGGTGACTGACTTCTCTAAAGCCCTGTTTCATAGCATTAATAAATCCACTACCATTGAGTCAATTCTGACTCATAGCCATCCCATAGGGTTTCCTAGGCTGTAAATTTCTACAGAGGCAGACTGCCACATTCTTCTCCTCTGGAGTAGCTGAGTTTCAAACCTGACTTTTCAGTTAGCAGTCAATCACTTTAACCACTGCACCACAAGGGCTTCTTACTAGAGAATAGCAATTGTCACTACTTTCAGTTTATGTTGGAATGAAAGAGTATTCTTTCAAGAATGTAAACCTAAGTGTCATTCTATATCTTAAACATATTTAATTTTCATTATTAAGTTTAAAACAAATCATCTCCACACTGCATTCATGTTTCTGCTTAAATATCATTTTGTTAGAAAGGACTTCCCTCACAACCGTATTTAAAATGGCACCGATTTCAGAATCGTTATCCAATTGTCATGATTTATTTTACTTCAAAGCATAGAGAATATATATAAATGTATATATGTATACTTTTTTTGTTTAGTTTGTCTCACCTTAAAATAATATGAAATTAAATCAGAAACTTTACCTGATTTATTTGATGTACTTTAGAAGAACTAAATTAATATTTTTGAGTGTTTGAATAAATCCATCATTCAAATACTGACATATAATCTTCTTCACGATTTCCTGCTGATTGTTGCTATAAATTTATTGTACTTTCTTTATTTGATGTCATTTGAATTTTTAAAGTGTTTGTTAACCTGTTTGTTGTCTCTCAGATTCCAAAAGAACAGAGAGAGGATGTCCCGCTCAAATGATACCGAATTCCACCCCTCGTCTTTCCTCCTGCTGGGTGTTCCAGGTCTTGAAGAGATGCACATTTGGATCGGGTTCCCTTTTTGCTCTGTATATTTGGTTGCCCTTGTAGGGAACATCACTATCTTGTTTGTAATCCAGACTGAAAACAGCCTTCATCAGCCCATGTTTTATTTTTTGGCCATGTTAGCCTCCATTGATCTGGGCCTGTCCACATCCACTATCCCCAAGATGCTGGGCATCTTCTGGTTTAAGTGAGAGAGATTAGCTTTGGGAGCTGTGTCACACAGATGTTCTTCATTCATATGCTGACTGCTATGGAGACTGTTGTGTTGGTTGCTATGGCCTTCGATCGCTATGTAGCCATCTGCAACCCTCTCCAGTACAGCCTGATTCTCACGAGCAGAACCATTGGTCTCCTCCTGGTGGTGGTATTTGTTGTCAATTTCCTTTTGGTTATCCCCTTGGTGTTTCTTATCTTGAGGCTTCCCTTCTGTGGACACCATATAATCCCCCACACATACTGTGAGCACATGGGAATCGCTCGGCTGGCCTGTGCCAACATAAAGGTAAACATGATATTTGGATTAACTCTTATATCACTGGTGCTTGTCGATGTGATTCTGATTGTCATCTCCTATGTGAGAATACTCCGGCTGTCTTCTGCCTTCCTTCTCGAGATGCCAGACTCAAGGCACTTAATACGTGTGGCTCCCACATCTGTGTAATCCTAGTCTTCTTCACACCAGTTTTTTTTTCCTTCATGACCCACCGGTTTGGCAGGAATGTTCCCAGATACATTCACATCCTTCTGGCCAATTTGTATGTTGTTGTTCCACCTGCCCTTAATCCTGTGATCTATGGGGTCAGGACTAAGCAAATTCGGGAGAGGATTTCAAGCACCTTTTGGAAAAAAGACTAACATAAACCTTCTCAAAAATATGCATTTCAACCAAGGGAAAACAAGTTGTGTTTCTCCAGTACAGACTCTTGGCAACAGCAAAAAAGACCCTGACCTTAGTATTATGCCATTCATAATTTCTTCAGACACCCACTACAAAGCACATAATGTAATTAATGTCAGAAAAATCACTGTGAACATTTCTAGAATTCCAAAGGTCTGGGGTAACTTGTTTACAAGGTTTTTATTACTGTTATTAATCTTTTTAACCTCTACAGAGCAAAGTCTGGTAGAAAGGATTACGTGGAACAAAATGCTTCTTTTCCTTTGCAGATTATTGACTCTGTTGGCTACATTTTTAAATTGATATATATCCCTGCATCAAAGAGTACAGGTCTTTAATACTTGTGACAGATTCTTTCATTCCTTTCTTAATTGCTTAATTATTCTTATCCATACATTTTTTAGTGATACTTTATTGCATGCCAGAAACTGATAGGTCCTAAAGATATAAGAGGGAGAGAAGAATTTGGAGAAATTTCCCCATGATGATGTAGCACTGTATGGAGTGTTTCTAGGCTCATCATATCTACGCAGATCTTCCCATAAGTGAATTTGTTTGTCTGTAGATGTGTGTGTGTGTGTGGAGAGAGAGACTAAAAAATTCATAGAAACATCAATAACACAGGGAACTTAAAGTGCTGAAGACACCCCCAAATGGGTGAATTGCTGTAAGTGTCAATCATATTCTCAAAGGCCAACTGTAATGTTCTAGCATTGCTCTCAGGCTCACATACTACTTCTCTGTTCACTCATTCACCATGTATTAAACATCTTGTAATGTCCAGCCTTTACTCAAATTGCTCTTCTTCCTTGTGACTTATCAGATGAAAGTCAACATCATATCCACTTTGTTACATTTTTTTAATCAATGGTATATATTTGGTTAGTGTTTACCTCATGGTATCTTGTTACTCATAGTGTAGGTGCTTAATAATTGATTATTTTTACTTTCTTAAAATTCAAATATAGGACATATAGAGAAGTAAAAGAATCTTACATATACCACTTAATAAACTTACAAATGTATAAGCCTATGCAATACCAGCAAACAGGATCCTGCACTTTGGAACACCTTTTTTTAAATTTTCTAATTTTTTTTTCACGGTGGCTGGGACTGGCTCATGAAGTCAGTGCTAACTTAAGCTTGAGCAGGGTGCTCTGAGCCCAGGCAGAGACTTGCTTGGTCCTTGTCCCTGTCTGTTCCCTTTAGAATTCTCCTCGGGATGCTCCCCACCCCTCTACCCTGCATTCATGTGGTTGAACAGATACCCCAAAGAGCTCTAGGACTTGCATATATGGAGTTATCCAGGGCCTTTTGGCTGGTCCCAATTCTAGGATAGTAGCCTGAAAAGCTGAGTGCTCCACTGGCTAGTACAGTATTTATTTCATGGACTTGTTAAAGATAAAGATTGAGCTGTCAGATAGTGCTGGCATACTGATTTTGTGTTACTAAAATTTATGTAGGCAAAGATCCCACAAAGAATATTTGCCTGGGGACCTGCACACTTTATGGACGGCCCTGAACCTATGTAATCATCACCCAGACAAACTATGTGGCACCACCAAAGAAGAGTTGATGCGTTTGAATTGTGGTGTTGGTGAAGAATATTGAATATACCATGGACTGCCAAAAGAACGAACAAATCTGTCTTAGAAGAAGTACAACCAGAATGCCCCTTAGAAGCAAGGATGGCAAGACTGCGTCTTGCACACTTTGGACATGTTGTCAGGAGGGATGAGTCCCTGGAAGAGGACATCATGCTTGGCAGAGTACAGGGTCAGTGGAAAAGAGGAAGACCCTCAACGAGGTGGATTGACACAGTGGCTGCAACAATGAGCTCAAGCATAACAACGATTGTAAGGATGGCCCAGGACTGGGCAGTATTTCGTCCTGTTGTGCATAGGGTCACTATGAGTCGGAACTGACTCGACGGCACCTAACAACAACAACACCAACAATCCAGAAGAGGCCTCCATGCCTCTAAGATCAATACCTCCCCAAATTCATCATTTTCCTGATTTTATTACTGTAGATTAGTTAGTTTGTGTGTTTCATATAAATTAAATTATGTAATATGTCCCTTTTGTGACTGATTTCTTTCACTCAAAATTAACGCCTTTGAGAATCACTCATGTGGTTGTATAAGGAGCAGTTTGTTACTTTTTTTTTGCCCAGTACTTCATTGTATAGATATACCAAATTTGATTATCTGTTCTGGATGAGAATTTAGGTTTTATCCAATATTAGGCTATTATGAATAAAGCTGTTGTAAATATTCTTGTACATGTCATCTGGAAGACATTTGTAGTCAGTCATAACCCTTAAGGACAAAATTGCTGGGTGAGAGCAACGGTGCATTTTAAAGCTTTAGTAGAAAGTGCCAGTTTTCCAAAACTGTATACTTTTCTCCATTTCTACCAGTTACATACAAGCATTCCAATTGCTGTACAACCTCACTAGCACTATTAGTTTTGTGTATATGTTGTGTGTGTTTGCTTGTGTTGGGATGTGTGTGTTTGATTATTCGTTTCTATTATGGTTGGAATGTCATGTTAGCTTGCTGCGGTTTTAATATGTAGTTCCCTGATACTAATGATGTTGTGAACCTATCAGCCACGTGGATGTCATCTTTAGTAGAGCACAAATTTCTTCAAAATTGTGTTATCTGTCTTTTTTTTTTTAACCAAGCTCTAAAAGTTATTTTGTAGTCTGTGTATGAGTCCTTTCTCAGATACATGGCTTGCAAATATCATCTTCCACAATGTGGATTGCATTTTCGCTCTTTTAATGGTGTCTTCTAATGAATTCAAGCTCCTACTTTTAATGAAATCCATTTTATTAATATTTCTCATTAAAGTTAATATTCTTTGTGTCCTATTGAAGAAATCTATGCTTAACACAATAGCATGAAAACATTCTCCTATATTACCTTCAACGTTTTTTATTATTTCATTTTCTTTATTTGGGTCTATGTTCTACTCAGAATTGATTTTTTTGTCTGATATGAAATAGGGTAAACTTTCATATGTGAACATTCAATTGATCTAGTGCCATTTATTGCATGACACCTTTTTGTAAATCAAATATTGGTATATAAGTAGTCTGTTTCTAGATTCACTCTTCTGTTCCACTCATTTCTTTTTCTATCCATATGCCAATACTATGCCATCCTAATTAGCATAGCTTTATAATAATGAATATTGATATCTGGTAGGGCCTACAAATCATATCCAAGAGTTAATACAACATATAGATGAAGATTCCAGATCTATGATGCATGACCAGATCTATCAGAGCAGCAAAAGAAGAGATCAATGGAGAGAAATGAGAAATCATTCTGGATGTTTATGGACATGTGTGAACAGATCCACTGAAGGAGCATGAAAGAGAATGAGAAAGAGGAGACTGGGGAAAGAGAAAGACTGGACAGCAGTCTAAATGCCTTGCTGTCTGATCAAGGGTCTAATTCTTGGAGCTCTTTAAGGCAGGAATTTGGTTCCCAATTCTGTTTCATGGCCTCAGGGTTCAGCGATGGAGGGACCTCACCTCCTCTCTGCCAGAAGTCCAAACAAATCACTTACAGTTTATATGAGATGATAAATCACTGGCTTGATCCACCATTTCATCATCTTACCAAAACCAATTGCCTTCAGCATTTATCGATATCCAGTTCTTACAGATCTGTGCTGGAGACCAACTCCATTTCTTGGAGGACACCCTGAAGGGATCAGTCCAATTGACACTACCTTCGTACCCATAATACATTTGAGAAGGTTTCTCAAGCTTCCGTTAGGAACTTATTTTAGAATCTATGATACAACAAATCTGTCCTTCAATGCCTTCAAAATTTTCAATCTGAACCACACATTTTGTTGACCCTTAACCATCCACTCACTCATCCATACATCCATTTGTCATTGCTAAACGTGCCAGACAATGTTCCAGGCACTGAATAAACAATTCTCCTACACTTGTTGGCTGCTTGCTGTGGACCACGTTCAGCGCTAGGTGCAGAAATTCCCGTGCTCGGTGACTCTCAAATGTCTTCTTAAGGATACTAAGTTACCTGTTTGAACCTGGATGCCTTTATTTTATCATGTTTATTAGCAAAAACTAGACATAGCTTAGAAGCCTGGATTTGGGGGGAAAATCAACAATATTATTATAAGTCAATAAAATGTAAAAATAAACAACTGTTGAAAGGAATGAAGGAATATGCCTTAAATAGCTCTAGAAGGAAATAAAAGCAGCAAGTGTCAGAGTTGGTCTTTGAGGAGAAGAACCAGAAAAACTGAAGTCAGTGGGATGAGGTTTTTTTGTTTTAAATCTCTATACTCTCCCATGAAATTTTTTAAGTGGTGCACAAATTCTTTTCAAACATAGTTAAAAATATTTATAGTAGTTGTTTTTGTCTTCTCTCATTAAGAAGGGCAGGTGCCATTTTTATTTATTTGGAATCGTTTTATTTTTTGTTTGTTTTATTCAGATGGCACTACAAAAAGGAGACAACCAAGTAAATATATATGGTAAAATTCCAATCTATAGGCCCAACTTCTAGGTAAAGATTCGTATTAATGACCTAGAATAGGACATTGTCGCTATCCAAACACCTAGAAAAATACAGCTTTACATACTAAATATAAACTTCCAAGTCATATTCAGTGGATAAATTTATATTTAAATATCTTTAGATTATAATATTCCACACACCCATTTAGAATATTTTAGGAATTATAGTTAATGATCTAACAAAGTGACTGTTATTTTTACTTAAATGACATTATTGATTTGCTTCAGTACTCACTTCTTTTGCACCATCTTGCCTTCTGCTTTTAGTTCATTTCTTGAGAAGTTGTATCAGATAACACATGTAGTATATTGAAGGATGCATTGCATATTAAAAGATGTTTTCTCTTCTGTTATTGTGTTAAAAATCTGAGACCTAGAATTTTCTGTAAGCACAGATTTTTCTTCCTAGCATTTAATGTTTAATGTTGGAAAGTAGAACGTTTGAGGGCCACTTAATATTTTTAGATATGGAAAAAATCATGAAGGACAAACAGTAAACACCATCATCCTACCACATAATGTGGAATTAAACATGACTCTGTTGTCCACACTCAGCTTCAGAATGGTTATTTGGGAAGTAATTTGTGGGTCCTATTATTCTTCATAGGGTTGTAAGTGCTGGGATATGTATAAATGTAGAATATTTATTAAAAAACAAAAAACGACCTACTGCTATCGAGTCGACTTCCACTCATAGTGACCCCATGGGTTTCTAAGGCTGTACATCTCTACGGAAGCAGACTGCCACATCTTCCTCCTGGGAGCAGCTGCTAGTTTTGGACCGCCAACTTTTCAGGTAGCAGTCGATTGCTTTAACCACTGTACCACCAGGGCTCCTTAGAATACTTATAATATATTTTATATATGTTGTGGCAGAGAGACCTTTGGTTGTTCTCCATGTTAACACCTTGCAACATCTCTTTCTCTTGATTGTGGCTGGGACCAGTGACTTCCCTCTAACAGTAGAATATGGCAAAGGTGATAAAATGTCACTTCCATAATTATTCTATGAGATATGTGTGTATGTGTTAAATGTCCTTGCCTAGATATATTTAAGTTTTTAATAAGTAAGCTAATAATAGCATTATGACTAATACTACCATGTATTGTGTGTATTGTGTGTGTATATATGTTTCTGTGTGTGTGTGTGTGACTGTGTATGTATCACTGTGTGTTAAAACATATATATAACATGTCCCCTGGTTGGCACAAATGATTTGCGTTCAGCTGATAAGCAAAAGGTTCACAGTCCTAACTCACCATCAGCACAACAGAACACAATGCATAGTGAGCCACTTCCATAAAGAGTACAGCAAAAAAAAAAAAAAAAATAGAAAAACCTATGGAGCAATTCTACTTTGTAACACATCAGAATCAACTCTATGGCACAAGACAGCAACAACATGTATATAACATTTTATATATATGTACATATATATAACATTACATATGACATATATATACATATACACACACACATACATGTAGTATTAGCACTTGGTAGCATGCACTAGAGATCCTCCCTGCCGGCTTCAAGTAAGTAGTCACATTAAGGAATTCAATGACAAGAAAATGTAGATGGAACTATGATAGGTCTCTAGTACCTGAGAGTGGCCTCCAGTCTACAACTTGTAAATATGTGGGATACTAATTAATACAGACACAAGTAAATGAGTTCTGACAACAATCAGAATGAGCATGGAAGCAGATTCTTCCCCAGTCAAGCCTCCAGATGAAAATGCAGCCCATGTGACACATTGTTTACAGTCTTTGAGTTCCTGAGCAGAAGACATAGCTAAGATGTACACGAAATCCTGGCCCATAAGAACTCTGAGATAATAAATCTTGCTGTTTCAATTCAGTAAGTTCTTTGCTACAATGAAATATATAATATCCCACTACAAACAATATAAAAAAGAAACCATCCATATCTTAAAAAAAAAAAAAAAAATTCAGCTACATCTCAAATGATGTGGCTGATACTTTTAAATAACTCCATAAAAGGACAGGGCATAAAATAATAAAAAAGCATTGTGGCAAAAACATCATAATTATTGAAATAATATAATGATATAAAAAGTGTTTTTCACAGTTGAGAATGATTTATAAAATTAACATTTATGTAAGAGAGGTGTTCTTAGCACCTCTACTAATAGGATAAAGTAGCTTGCGGCCCCACCGATCGTCAGTTTGTTGTACTATGGTGGCTTGCATGTTGCAGTGATGCTGGAAGCTATGCGACCAGTATTTCAAATACCAGTACTACCTTGAGTATATCCCACCTGAATTTAGAGACCATCTCAAGAACAAATTTGATGCATTGAGCCTAATGATTGATGGCCATGGAATGACACCAAAGACATCACCCATGAAGAAAGCAAAAGGTCACTAAAAAGACAGAAAAGAAAAAAAGACCAAAATGGATGTCAGCAGAGACTCTGAAATGTGCTCTTGAATGCAGCTTAGCCAAAGCAAACAGAAGAAATGATGAAGTAAAAGAGCTGAAGAGAAGATTTCAAAGGGTGGCTCGAGAAGACCAAGAGAAGTATTATAATGAAATGTCCAAAGACCTGGAGTTAGAAAATCAGAAGGGGAGAACACTCTTGGAATTTCTCAAGTTGAAAGAAGTGAAGAGAACAATCAAGCCTCCAGCTGCAATATTGAAGGATTCTATGGACAAAATATTGAAAAATGCAGGAAGAATCAAAAGAATACAGAAGGAATGCACAGAGCCACTGTATCAAAAAAGAATTAGTTAGTGTTCAACATCTTCAGGAGGTAACATATTGATCAAGAACAGATGGTACTGAATGAAGAAGTCCAAGATGCATTGAAGGCATTGGTAAGAAAACAAGGATCCAGGAATTGACAGAATACCAATTGAGATGTTTCAACAAATGGATGCAACACTGGAAGTGCTCCCTTGTTTACATCAAGAAATTTGGAAGGCAGCTACCTGGGTAATGAGCTAGAAGAGATCTATATTTGTGTCCTTCTGAAAGAAAAGTGATCAAGCGGACTGTGGAAATTATGGAACAGTATAATTAACATCACATAGAAGTAAAATTATGCTGAAGATAATTCAAAAATCGTTGCAACAGTACATCCACAGGAAACTGCCAGAAATTCAAGCAAGATTCAGAAGAGGACATGGAACAACAAATATCATTTTGGATGTCAGATGGGTCTTGGCTGAAAGCAGAGAATACCAGAAAGATGTTTCCCTTTGTTTTATTGACTCTGCAAAGGCATTCAACCCTGTAGATCATAACAAATTATGGATAACATTGAGAAGGGGAATCCCAGAACACTTAATTGTGCTCATGTGGAACTTGTACACAGACCAAAAGGCAGTTGTCTGAACACAAGGGGATATAGCATGGTTTAAAATCAGGAAAGGTGTGTGTCAGGGTTATATTCCTTCACCATACTTTTTCAATCTGCATACTGAGCAAATAATTCGAGAAGGTGGACCGTAAGAAGAAGAATGCACCATCAGGATTGACAGAAGACTAATTAACAACCTGTGATACATAAAAGACACAAGTTTCCTCGCTGAGAGTGAAGAAGACTTGAAGCACGTACTATTGAAGATCAAAGACTACAGACTTAAGTATGGATTACACCTTAACATAAAGAAAACAAAAATCCTCACAACTGGACTAATGAGCAACAACACTATAAATGGAGAAACGACTGATGTTGTTAAGGATTTCGTTTTACTTGGGTCCACAGTCAACACCCATGGAAGAAGCTGTCAAGAAATCAAACAATGGAGAGGCAGGGAGAAAACCCTGAGAATCTCATTATTTCCACTCCTGCAGCTATTGTGAAGGAGTACTCATGCTGAGATGATCAAGGGTGCAGCAGACTGCATGGAGAAGAGCTGTCCTTGAGAGTTTCCCAGACTTCCATAATTTAAGAATAATATATCAGGAGGCAGAGTCAACATGGTGTAATAGACAGAAGCACCACACCATCTCTCTACAGAGAAGACCCTAAAAACAGTAAAACAGTTACAATCGTCAATCCTGGAACCCTAAGCAGCAAATGAGGGAATAAAGAATTCAGCCAAGCACCAAACGGAACAGGAGACTGACAGAGAAAAGAGAGCTGCAGAATGGAGGTCCTCTGCCAGCTGGCACAGCATGGCCACACCATCTTGGACCTCTCAGCCATCAAGAGCGGTAGACAGGGAATAGGGGGAGGCAACCTCACGGAGCTCTCAGCAGGAGACAGAGCACCCATTAACCAGAGATATACACATTCCCAGCTCCCACCCTTCCTTCTGCACAGCCTTCAATGCTTTGCAGTGTGCCAAGGGTGGCTTATCCAGAGAGACGTTGGTTCCTTGCTGCTTGGATTTGCCCTGTACCCACCAGCCAGTTCCTTCAGTGCAATTTTGTTATTGTTGTTTGGCTTCTTTTTTGTTTTCTCTCTCTTGCTCACCTCCTTCCTTTCCTTTCTCTCATCTAACTAGCACTGTGTGCCATCTCCAACACTTTTTGACAGGCTGTGCCTTCTTCTCCATCTGTGCTACCATGCTGGTGGACTCCCTCAGGGCATTTTCTTTTTCTTGGTTTCTTGACTCTCTCTAACTTCCTTCCTTTCCTTTCGCCATGTGCTGTCTCCACCACTTTTTGAAGGACTGTGCCACACCACTGGGCTAGGGAACCTCCAGCACTTGGTTTACCCAGTCTCCACTGCCACACCAGTGGGCACTCTGAAGGCATTTTTTTTCATGGTTTCTTATCTCTCTCTACCTTTCTTCCCTTCTTTTGTCCCAACAATCTGTTCGTATGTGCCATCTCTGCTAGGCTGTTCCACATTGCTAGGCTGGGGAGCTGCAGGCACTTGGCTTCACACGTCCCTGCTGCCACACCAGTGGGCTCCCTCAGGACATTTATGTGTGTGTGTGTGTGTGTGTATATATATATATATATATGTATGTATCTTTCTTAGTTTCCTGTCTCTCTCTACCTTCCTTACTTTCCCTTCTCCCAACCAACAGGCCGCATGTGCCATCTCCACCACTTTGTGACAGGCTGTGCCACACCACTTGCCTGGAGAGCCTCTGGTGCACAGCTGCTCCAGTTCACGCCAACATTCCTGTGAGCTCCTATAGGGCATTTATTTATTTACTTTTCCTCCTAGTTTCTTAAACCTTTTTTCCTTTCCTTTCTTCTGAATACCTGGCCTCGTGTGCCATCTCTGCTACTTTTTTTTTTAATCATGCCTTAAGTGAAAGTTTAAAATTTAACAATACACATATTGTTATGTGACCATAGTTGCTCTCTCCACAATGTGACGGCACACTGCATCTTTCCACCCTGTATCTTCTGTGTCCATTCAACCAGGCCCTGTCCTACTCTGCCTTCTCTTCTCGGCTCCAGACAGGAGCTGCCCACGTAGCCTCATGTGCCTACTTGGGCTAAGAAGCACACTCCTTACCAGTATCATTTTATGTCTTATAGTCCAGTCTAATATTTGTCTGAAGAGTTGGCTTTGGGAATGGTTTTAGTTTTGGACTAACAGAGAGGCCAGGGGCCATGACCTCTGGGGTCTCCCTAGTCTCAGTCATACCATTAATGAGCAAGGTGTTGTTCAGTTTCAGTTTCCATGTGTTTGATTTTTTTCCTTGCTTTTTCTGTTATTGATTTCTACTTTCATGGCTTTATGGTCAGCAAAGATGCTTTGTAATATTTCAGTATTTTCGATTCTGTTAAGGCTTGCTTTATGACCTAATATGTGGTCTATTCTGGAGAATGTTCCATGTGTGTTGGAAAAGAAAGTATATTTGGCTGCTGTTGGGTAGAGTGCTCTGTATATGGCTATGAGAACAAGTTGGTTGATTGTGCAAATAGATCTTCCGTGTTTTTATTGAGCTTCTTTCTGAATGTTCTGTCCTTCACCAAAGGGTGTGTTGCGGAGCCTTCTATCTCACCTTTCAATGCTGTTAGAGTTTGTTTTATGTATTTTGGAGCCCTGTCATTGGGTGCATTAATATTTAGTATGGTTATATCCTCCTGGTGTATTGGCAGTTTAATCTTTATATAGTGTCCTTCCTTACCCTTTGTGGTGGATTTTACTTTAAAGTCTATTTTGTCAGAATTTAATATTGCCATTCCTGCTTTTTTTTGATTTTTTCCCCATCCTTTGAGTTTTAGTTTGTTTGCATTTTTAAGTCTAAGGTGTGTCTCTTGTAGGCAGCATATAGACAGATTGTGTTTTTTTTTTTATCCATCTACCACTCTCTGTCTCTTTATTAATGCATTTAGTCCATTTACATCCAGTGTAATTATTGATATGTATGAGTTCAGTGCTGTCATTTTGATCTCTTTTTTGTGTGTGTGTGTTGTTGACAGTTTCTTCCACTTAATTTTCTGTGCTGTGCCATTTTTCTTTATATATTTTCTTTTCCTCTTTTTCATTGTTGTTGCTTTCGTATTTGCTGAGTCTTATGTTTTTCTTGTTTTTTGTTTTGATGTGTAGGGTTCTTACTTTCCTTTGTGGTTACCTTATTATTTACCCCTATTTTTCTAAATCTAAAACAAACTTTTATTTTTTTTATATTGCCTTAACTTCCTCTCCATATGAAAGTTCTATGACTACATTTTTTAGTCCCTCTTTTTTGTTTTAATGGTGTCATCTTTTACATAATGACATCTCTGTTTCCCTGTTCTGAGCATTTTAGCTTTGATTTATTTTTGTGATTTCCCTATCTGAGTTCATATCTGGTTGCTGTGTCCTGTGTTCTAGTCTTGGGTTATCTGATGTTATTGACTTTCTAACTAGGCAACTCCTTTTAGTATTTCTTGTAATTTTGGTCTGGATTTTGCAAATTTCCTAAACTTCTGTTGATCTGGAAATGTCCTAACTTCACCATCATATTTGAGAGACAGTTTTGCTGTATATATAATTCTTGACTGGCAATTTTTTTTTTCCTTCAAGGCTTTATGTATGTCACCCCATTGCCTTCTTTCCTGCATGGTTTGTGCTGAATAGTCCAAGATTAGTCTTATTGACTCTCCTTTGTAGGTGATTTTTTGTTTATCTGTAGCCACTCTTAAAAGTCTCTTTGTCTTTAGTTTTGGCAAGTTTGATTATAATATGTCTTGGTGACTTTCTTTTGGGATCAACCTTGTGTAGAGTTCGAAAAGCATCTTGGATAGATATGTCTTCAACTTTCTTGATATCAGGGAACTTTTCTGCCAACAAATCTTCAACAATTTTCTCTGTATTTTCTGTTATCCCTTCCTGTTCTGTTACTCCAAGCACTTGTATGTTATTTCCCTTGATAAAGGCCCACATAGTTCTTAGGGTTTTATTATTATTATTTTTTATATGATTTTTCTCAAATGTGTTATTGTCATGTGCTTTATCTTCAATCTCACTAACTCTGACTTCTATTTCCTCAATTCTCCTATGGCTTTCTATTGAGTTGTCTAATTGTGACATTTTATTGTTAATCTTCTGAATTTCTGTTTGCTGTCTCTTTATAGATTCTTGCAGCCTATGAAATTAGTCAATATGCTCTTCTCTAACCTTCTTAAATTCCTCTAATACTATGTCTGTGTGTTCCTTGGCTTATCCTGCATTTTGCCTGATCTCCTTCCAAATCTCTTGAAGTTCTGTATATTAATCTTTTGTATTCTACTTCTGTTAGTTCCAGGAAGTTATCTTCATCCAGAAGATTTCTTGATTCTTTGTTTTGGGAGCTTGCTGAAGCCATCATGGTGTGCCTCTTTATGTGATTTGATATTGACTGTTGTCTCTGAGCCACCAATAAGCTATTGTATTTATTTATTTTATGCCTGTTTACTGTGCCCTAGCTTCTTGTTTTGTTGTGCTGTGATATGCCTAAATAGCTGCTCAAGAGAGCTAGTTTGATTATTGATGACTTTGAAACTCTAATATCCTGTCACCAGGTGGTTAGAGCCATTACTAAATATATGAGCCCAGGGGTCTATTTACATTTCTTGTATGGATTCAGCTCAGGTTTCCAGGTAATCCGTCACCAAGTGTGTAGTGCAGGCTCTCAGTTACATCTTAGACGAGCAGGGGTGATTGGTGTAAGCACAGGTATATGGCTGCAGTAGGGGGTCATGTGCTGAGCAACGCAGGGGACTGACAACTGCCCCTGAGTTTTTGTGAGGAAAGTGTGTCCCTGTTCCTAAGGGCACCTAGGTGGGTGAGTTTTGCAGCCAGACTACGCAGACCCAATGCTGTTTGCTGCAAGGACTGGGAAGCATCACTTATCCTTGGACCCCTGTCACAGGTGGCTAGGTGGTATGGGTGAAATCAGCAGTCCTCAGGCCCTTGATGTGGGTGAGGACCCTATTTAATAGGCAGAGTGGTATCACATGTCACAGACCTACCTCTCTACCATATAGCTGAAACTGTTGAAGTTAGACTTCAGGTATATAACCTGTTGTACTGTGCTAATGACGGCCTAGGCTGTTGAAATGGGCTCACAAGTCTATGCAAGGCTGAAAGGCATTCAAAGCCCATGAACTGCTTATGCCTGTGCCTAGGCACAGGAGCTGTTTCTGCTCAGAGTTCCAGCTTAGGGGAACCAGGAGACTATTTTTCCCCTTGTTTGTTAACTTGTTCCATCTCCAAGGCTGGGAGGATGGCTCAGGGTGCATGATGGGTCCGCCATCTAGGTCAGGACAAGTGACTACCACTGAAGCCAGCTCAGAACCCAGTGCAGAGCATGGAGGGGTTAGTTAAATGGGAGAGAGGGTTCCCCCCCAAAAAACGGTGTTTTTGTCCATGTGGTAGATTACACACAAAGACTTATCTTTTGCCGAGAGCTCCTACCACTTTTCGCTGATTTGGGAGGCGTGAGTGAACTTTTCACTGCTCTGTCACACTTGATGTCAAAAACACATCCCAAATGCCACTGCTTGCCTCACTGCACTAGAGACAGCTGAGCTGACCTGCAGGGTGCTGGTTCCCACTGGGTCATGTCTGCAACTCCTCACTGCTTCCTCCCCCTGCCACTGAGTTCAGTTCCTCAACTTTGCCTTTGATGTTCAGGGCTCCTAGATTGCCATATATAATCAGTTCACTTGGCTTTTTGGGTCTTTGTTGTTAGGGGGACCATCAGAAAAGTCTGACTGCTCTGCAATCTTGGCCAGCCTCTCCCTGCCACTTTTTGATGGGCTGTGCTACACTGCTCAGCTGGGGAAGCACCAGCACATGGCTTTCCTGGTCCACACCACTGCACCAGTGGGCTCTCTTGGGGCCTTTTTTTTTTTTCTTTCTCAGTTTCTTGTCTCTCTCTACCTTCCTTTCTTTCCATTCTCCCAGCCATCTGGCTGCATATGCCATCTCTGTCACTTTTTGATGGACTGTGCCTCACACTTGTCTATGAAGCCATTGGTACACTGCTTACCCTGTCTGCACTGCCATGCCAGTGGGCTCCCTTGGGGCATTTACTTATTTTATTTTTTTCTTTAATTTTTTTGTCTTCTGTTTCTCCTCTCTCTTCTTTCCCACACCCACTTAGCTCCACGCATCACATCCTCCTCAGTCCCTCTTGCCTAACTGCACTGCATGCTGGGTGCCACATCACCTGAGTGACACAGATATGTCCTGAACTTCCCCTGGCCCTGCCCCTTAGGCTGCAGTATGTGCCACTAACGACCCACCCCTATCCTTTTTACTCCACTGGTCCTGTCCTGCTGCACCGTATTTGAGCGATCTCCCCTGCCCACCTGAACAAAGTTATCAGAATTATCGCCTACAGACGAGCAAACAGCAAAGAGTGCCCAGCCCACCTGCCCAGACACAACCAAATAAAAGAAAAAAAGCAGGAATGAGCAAACATATCTACAGTCAATAAAACAAGAAAATAATTCCTGAATGTCTCAAAGACAGCAGAGAGTATCAAGGCATATTAAAAAAAAAAAAAGACAGGGTAACTCAAGGAAGTTTCTAAAATAAAACACCAGATGACCTTCCAGTAGAAGAAGAGATACTGGAACTTCCTGATAGGGAACTCAAAACTCATATTGAGCACTCTCCAGGAGGTAAAGGAAAACACAGACAAAAATTAAGAAAAAATAGACAAAATCATGGAAAAGACAAGCAAAATAGTAAAAGAATTCAAGAAAATAATACAGGAAGAAAATGTCAAAATAAACAAACAACTAGAAATCATATGAAAACAGCAATTACAAAACCAAAAGATAAACAACAAAATTTCAGAAATGGACACTGTCGTAGATGATATAGGAGCAATTCTGAAACAATGGAAGACAGAATCAGTGAAATTGAAGATAAATCCTTGTAAACTACTTTGAGGAAAAATCAGAGAAATGAAAAAACTCTGAAAACAATGTGGGATACAATCAAAAGCAAAAGTTTGCATGTGATTGGAGTTTGAGAACAGGGAAAGAGAACAGAAAACTTAGAGAAGATCATTGAAGATTTACTGACAGAAAATTTTGCTCATATCATGAAAGACAAAAAGCTGAACTTCCAAGAAGCTCAACGAACCAAATATAGGAGGGGCCCCAATAGAAAATCACCACGACATATCATAATCACACTTGTCAAATCAAAGACAAAGAAAGAATCCTGAGAGCAGTTTAAGAAAGACAAAAAGCCACATACAGAGGGAAAGTGTGATGGTTAAGATTGTGTGTCACCTTGGCTGGGCTGTGATTCTCAGCGTTTATATGTGATCACTCCCATGAGTGCATCTGCAGTGATTAGCCAATCAGTTGAAAGGGAGTTTCCTTGAGGTGTGGCCTGTATCCAAATATAATCAGATACTTTGGCTTTATTGCTCACTCTGGATCCCGCACTGCCTCCTGTTTTTCTGATGTAGGGCTCTTGGGACTTGAGCTATCAGTTCATCTGTAGATCTTGGAATTCACTGAACTTTACAGCCTGAGAGCTGAAGCCCTGCTGTCTGACCTGCCAGTCCTGAGTTTGCAAGCCCCTGCAGCTACATGAACAGAGAGAAGCCTCTATTCTGATACACATACTTAGGACATTTCTGCCTCTACAATCACGTGAGCCATTTCCTTGACAGAAATCTCTCTTTATATATATACATTTATATGCTTTACTTGTTTTGCTTCTCTAGAGAGCCCAGCCTAAGACAGGAAGTAATAAGATTAAGCTCTGATTATTCTGCAGAAACCATGCAGGCAAGAAGGCAATGAAATTACATATATAAAGCCCTGAAAGAAAAAAAAAAAATTGCCAAACAAGAATAATATACTGTCTCTCAAATATGATAGCAAAATTAAGACATTTCCAGATAAATGGAAATTAAGAGAATATGTAAAAACCAAATGAAACTTACATGAATTACTAAAGGGAACTCTGTCATTAAAGAACCACCTAACATCACACAACAGCCTACTCTAGGATGCAAGATTGCATCTTCTAGATATCAACCTAGGTAATAAACTCTCAAGGACAAAATAAAACTAAAATTTTACAATAGGGAAACAGAAAAGGCAATGTGTAAATGACAACAAAGTCAGAAAAATAAAAGATGGAAAAGACAGTGTAGGTCTAGAACTTTCAAATGGAGAGGAAGTCAAGCTGATATCTAGCAATAAATGACGGGCTCAAACTTTGGAAGACGGGGTAAATTTCAAGGTAACCACAAAGAAAGTTAACAAACCTACCCATCAAAAAAAAGAAAAACAAAGTCTCAGTAAACACAAAATCTACAAAAATAAAAGAAATGGAAAAAAAAAAACCCACAAACAAAAGAAATTCAGCACAGGAGAGTAAGAAGAACAAAGACAACATCAGTACCACATTAAAAAAGCACTACAAAATGACAGCAATAAACTCACACCTATTAGTAATCACAAGGAATGTAAATGGATTAAATGCACCCATGAAGCGACAGAAAGTGACAGAATGGATAAAAAAAAAAAAACAGGATCCATCAATATGGTGTCTACAAGAGACACACCTTACAAACAAAGGCATAAATATATTAAAAATCAAAGGGTGTAAAAAAATATACCAAACAAACAGCAACCAAAAAAGAGCAGGAGTGGAAAACTAATCTCAGACAAAATATACTTTAAAACAAAATCCACATGAAAGACAAAGAAGTACATTATATGATGATTAAAGGGACAACTCACCATGAAGACATAACCGTAATATCTACACATCAAATAACAGAGCTCCAAAATACATAAAACAAACTCTAACAGCACTGAAAAGAGAAATTGACAGCTCCATAATAATAGTAGGAGACTTCAACACACCACTCTCGGTAAAGGGCAGAACATCTAGAAAGAAGCTCAGCAAAGATATAGAAGATCAAAAGGCCACAGTCAATCAACTTGACCTCGTAGACATAGATAGAACAGTCCACTCAACAGCAGCAAAGTACATATTCTTTTCCAATGCACTTGGACCGTTTTTCAGAATAGACCACATCTTAGACCACAAAGCAACCCTCAGCAAAATCTAAAACACTGAGAGAATATAAAATATCTTCTCTGACCACAATTCCATAAAAGTAGGAATTAAAAAAAGGAAGAGCAAGGAGAAAAAAAAAAAAAATCAAATACATGGAAACTGAATAACATCTTGCTTAAAAACCACTGGGTAATAGAAGAAATCAAAGATGGAATAAAAAAATTCCTAAAATCAAACAAGAATTAAAACACATACCAAAACCTATGGGACACAGCAAAGGCAGTGCTCAGAGGTCAATTTATAGCAATAGATGCACACATCGAAAGGAAGAAAAGGACAAAGTCAAAACATTAGCTACACAACCGGCACAAACAGAAGCCCATAGCCACCAAAAGAAAGGAAATAATAAATATCAGAGCAGAAATAAATGAAACAGAGAACAGAAAAGCAATAGAAGGAATCAACAAAATCAAAAGTTGGCTCTTTGAAAATATCAACAAAATCAACAAACCCTTGGCCAAACTCACAAAAGAAAAACTGGAGAGGATGCAAATAACCCAAATAAGAAATGAAATGAGGGACATTATAACAGACCCAACTGAAATAAAAAGGATCATAATAGAATATTATCAAAAACTATACTACAACAAATTTGAAAACCTAGACGCAATGGACAAATTTCTAGAAACACACTACCTACCCAAACTAACACAAACTGAAGTTGAAAATGAACAGATCCATAACAAGAGAAGAGATTGAAAAGGTAATTTTTAAAAAAAACTCCCTAGAAAAAAAGAGCCCTGACCCAGATGCCTTCGCTGAAAAATTTTACCAAACATTTAAAGAGCTTACACCAGTACTACTCAAAATATTTCAGGATATGGAAAATGAAGGGATAATTCCAAATTTGTTCTATGAAGCAAGCATAATCCTGATACCAAAGCCAGGTAAAGGCACTACAAAAAAAAAAAAAAAAATTATAGACCAATAGCTGTCATGAATATAAATGCAAAAATTCTCAATAAAATTCTAGCCATTAGAATTCAGCATCATATCAAAAAAAAAAAAAAATACACCACCACCAAGTGGGATTCATACTAGCTATGCAGGCAAGGAATCATTTCGTACTTTGTCAAAGGCCTTTTTTGCATTGATTGAGATGACCATGTGATTCTTTTCTTTCCTTTTATTTAAGTAGTGGGTTACATTTATTGATTATCTAATGTTAAACGGAATCCATTAGAAAATCGATACATGTAACCCACCACATAAATAAAAGGAAAGAAAAGAATCACATGGTCATCTCAATCAATGCAAAAAAGGCCTTTGACAAAGTACAACACGCATTCCTGGTAAAAACTCTCAATGAAATAAATATAGAAGGGAAATTCCTCAACATAATAAAGGGCAACATCATTCTTAATGGTAAGAGACTGAAAACATTCCCCTTGAGAATTGTCTTTTATCACTACTCCTATTTAACATTGTAATGGGAATCCTAGCTAGAGCAATAAGGCAAAATAAAAGAAATAAAGAGCATCCAAACTGATAAGGAAGAAGCAAAACTCCCTATTTGTGGATGATATGAAAAATTTTTTTTTTTTTTCATGATATTATATGTAGGAAACCCAAAAGACTCCATGAGAAAATTACTGGAACTAATAGATTCAGCAGCATGGTAAGATACAAGATAAACATATATAAACCAACTGAATTCCTATAAGCTAATAAACAGAACTAAAAAAAGGAAATTGGGAAAACAATATCATTTATAATAGCCCCTAAAAAAATAAAATACTTAGGAATAAATCTAACCAGGGACATAAAAGTCTTATACAAAGATAGCCACAAAACACTACTGCAAGAGACATACACAAATGGAAAAATATATCATCCTCATGGATAGGTAGACTCAACATTGTGAAAGTGTCAATTCTACTCAAAGCAATCTACAAATACAACCCAATCTCGATCCAAATATCAACAGCATTCTTTAAAGACATGGAAAGACTAACCCTTAACTGTATATGGAAAGTGAAGAAAATGTGGGTAAGTAAAGCACTGTTGAAGAAGAATAAGTAGGAGGACACTCACTACCTGACCTCAGATGATACTATACAGCCACTGTAGTCAAAACAGCTTGTTACTGGTACAGCAAAAGACACATTGGTTAATGGAACAAATTTGGAACCCTGATGTAAATCCATTCATCTATGGTCACCTGATCTTTAAAAAAGGCCCAAAATCCACCAAATGGGGAAAAGACAGTCTTTTTAACAAATAATACTGGCAAAACTGGATGTCCATCTGTAAAAGAATGAAACAGGACTCATACCTCACACCATACACAAAAACTGATTCAAAATGGATCAATGACCTAAATATAAGCCAAAAACAACAAAGATCATGGAAGAAAAAAATAAGGTCAATGTTAGAGGTCCTAATACATGGCATAAATAGGATGCAAATCATAACTAGCAACACACAAACACCAGAGTTAAGCTAGATAACTGAGATCTTACAAAAAATTAAATACTTATGCTTCACCAAAAGAGTAAAAAGAGAACCTGCAGACTGGGAAAGAACAGACATTTCACCAAAGGAAACATTCAGGTGGCTAACAGACACGTGAGGAAACACTTGAGATCACTAGACATTGGAGAAATGCAAACCAAAACCACAGTGAGATACCATCTCACCCCAACATTACTGGCAAGAATCAAGAAATGAAGACAATAACAGATGTTGAAGAGCCTGTTGGGGATTGGAACTCTTATGCACTACTGGTGGAAATACAAAATGGTACAATCATTCTGTAAAATGACATGGCACTTCCTTAAAAAGCTAGAAATAGAAATACCATATGATCCAGCAATCCCACTCATGGGAATGTATGCTAGAGAAATAAGAGTCATCACAGGAACAGAAATATGCACACCCATATTCATTGCAGCATTATTCCCAATACCAAAGAGATGGAAAAAAACCTAAGTGCCCATCAGTAGACGAATGGCTAAGCAAACTATGGTACAAATACACAATGGAATGCTAGAAAATGATAAAGAACAATGATGAATCTGTGAAACATCTCATAAAATGGATGAATCTGGAGGGCTTATGCTGAGTGAAATAAGTCAATCGCAAGACAACACATATTGTATGAGACCACTATTATAAAAAACTCATGAAAATTTTTCCACACAGAAAGAAACAATCTTTGATGGTTATGAGGGAGAGGACGAGTGAGGAGCGAAAAACTCTAAGTAGGCAACAGATAAGTGGTAACTATGGTGAAGGGTGAGACAGTATACAATATTGGGAAGCCAGCACAACTTGTCCAAGTCAAGGTCATGGAAGCTCCGTAGACATATCCAAACTTCCGGGGGGACCAAATTACTGGGCTGAAGGCTGGGGATCATGGTCTTGGGTAACATCTAGCTGAAGTGGCATAACATAGGTTATAAAGAAAATGTTCTACATCCTACTTTGGTGAGTAGTGTCTGGGATCTTAAAAGCTAATGAGTGGCCATCTAAGATACTCCACTGGTATCATCCTGTCTGGAGAAAAAGAGAATGAAGAAACCAAAGACACAAGAGAAAGATTAGTACAAAGGACTAATGGATGACTACCACAGCCTCTACAAGACTGAGTCCAGCACAACTAGATGATACGCAGATACTGCCACCGACTGCTCTGACAGGGATCATAGTAGAAGGTCCCAAGCAGAGATGGAGAAAAACATAGAACAAAATTCTAACTTACCAAAAAAAAAAAAAAAAAAAAAGACATACTGGTCTGACAGAGACTGGAGAAACCCCAAGAGTATGGGCCCTGGAGATCCTTTTAACTCAGTACTGAAGTCACTCCTGAGGTTCACCTTTCAGGCAAAGATTACACAGGTCCATAAAACAAAATGAGACTAAATGGGCACACCAGCACAGAGGCAAGGACAAGAAGGCAGGAGGGGACAGAAAAGCTGGTAATGGGAACCCAATGTCAAGAAGGGGAGAATGTTGATATGTCATGGGGGTGGCAACCAATGTCACAAAACAATATGTGTATTAATTGTTTAATGATAAACCAATTTGCTCTGTAAACAGTTATCTAAAATACAATTTTAGGGTAGGCTCCATAAGGAAGTCACCAAGACAGATCATAATCAAACTTGCCAAAACCAAAGACAAAGATAGAATCTTGAGAGCAGATACAGATAAACAAAACGTCACCTACAAAGGAGAGTCATTAACTAGTTGGCAGAAACCATTCAGGCAAGAAAGCAATGGGATGACATATATAAAGCCTTGAAGGAAAAAAACTGCTGGCCAAGAATTATATACCCAGAAAAACTGTCTCTCAAATACAATGGTTCGCCATTGTATTAGGTCATTTCCAGATAAATGAAGTTAAGAGAATTTGTAAAAACTAAACCAAACTTACAAGAAATATTAAAGGGAGTCATTCAGGTAGAAAACCAACAATTTCAGCCAACCATCCAGACTAGAACACAGGACAGATCAACCAGTTATCAACCCAGATAGAGAATTTACAAAAACAAATCAAAGCTAAAAGACGGAAAATAGGGAACCAGAGATGTCAATAAGTAAATGATGACAAAGTCAAACAAGAGACAATAAAAAGTGTACTTAGGGAATTTCCATACTAAAAGGAAGTTAAGGTGATACCAAGAAATAAAAGATTGGTTTAAACTTAGAAAAATGAAGGCAAATTTCAAGATTACCAACAAGGAAGCTAAGAAACCTACCCATCAAAATAAATAGGAATAAAAACATAGAGACTCTGCAAACCCAAAATTAACAATAATGAAAAAGATGAAGAGAAAATACATAAAGAATAAGAACTTAGCATAGAAAATTAAGGGGAACAAAGAAACTGTTAACACTACAAAAAAAAAAAAAAAGACAGCAGTAAATTCACACCTATCAATAATTACACTGAATGAAAATGGCTTCAATATACCAATAAAGACACGGAGAGAAGCAGAATGGCTTAAAAAAAAAAACACCATTTGCCTCTATGCTATCTATAAGAGACACACCTTAGACACAAACACAAAAACAAACTAAAACTCAAAGGATGGGGGAAAAAAATGCATTAAGCAAACAATTGAAAAGGAGCAGGAGTGCCAATATTAATGTTCGACAAAATAGATTTTAAAGAAAAAACCACAAAAAAGTATATGAAATGACACTATATAATGATTAAAGGGTCAACACACCACAATAACATAACCATAATAAATATATATGCACCCATTGACAGGGCCAAAATACATAAACCAAACTCTAAAAGCATGGAAGAGAGAAATAGACAGCTAGATAATGAAAGTAGGAGACTTCAAGGCACCGCTTTCAATGAAGGACAGAACACCTATAAAGGTACTCAATAAAGATATGGAAGATCTAAATGCTACGATCAATCAATTTGACCTCATTGACATATACAGAATACTCCACCCAACAGCAGCAAAGAATACATTCTTTTCCAATGCACTTGTAACATTCTTCAGAAAAGACCACATTTTAGGCCACAAAGCAAGCCTTACCAGAATCCAAAGCATAAAAATATAACAAAGGATCTTTTCTGTCTACAATGTCATACAAGCAGAAATCAATAACAGAAACAGCAAAGAAAAAAAAAGTCAAATACATGGCAACTGAACGTCAGCTTGTTTAAAAACTATTGGGTTATAGAAGAAATCAAGAATGGAATAAAGAATCAAATGAGAATGAAAATACATTACCAAAAGTTTGGGACACAGCAAAAGCAGTGCTTAGAGGTCAATTTACAGCAATAAATGCACATGTCAAAAAAAAAGAAAGAACCAAAATCAAAACATTTACCCTACAACTTGAACAAATAGAGAGCAGCAAAAGAAGCCTTCAGGCACCAGAAGAAAGGAAATAATAAAGATTAGAGCAGAAATAAATGAAATAAGGAATAGAAAAAAATTGAGTCAACAAGACCAAAAGTTGATTCTTTGAAAAGATCAACAAAATCCACAAACCACTGGCCAAAGTGACAAAAGAAAAATAGAAGAGGAAGCAAATTACCTGAATAAGAAATGAGACGGGTGATATCACAAAAGATCCAACTGAAATAAAAATGATAGTAACAGAATGCTATGAAAAACTGTACTCCGACAAATTTGAAAACATGGAGGAACTGGACAAATTTCTAGAAAAAACACTACCTACTTAAACTAACAGAAACCAAGGTAAAAAAAAAAAAAAAACTAAACTAAATAAACCCATAACAAAAGAAGAGATTAAAGAGCTAATAAAAAAACTTCCAACAAAGAAAAAAGTCCTGGCCTGTATGGCTTCACTGGAGAATGCCACCAACTAGTCAGAGAAGGGTTAACACCAAGACCACTGAAGGTACTTCAGACCACATAAAAGGAAGGAATACTCATGAAATCATTCTATGAAGCAAGCATAACCCTGACACCAAAGCCAGCCAAAGACACAACAAAAAAAAAAACAAAAGAAGAAAGAAAATTACAGACCAATGTCCCTCATGAACATAGACAAAAAATCCTCAACAAAATTCTAGCCAGTAGAATTCAACAGCATATCAAAAAAAATAAGTCATCATGACCAAGTGGGATTCATGCCAGGTATGCAGGGATGGCTCAACATTAGAAAATCAATCAACATAATCCATCACATAAATAAAACAAAAGATAAGAGCCACTCAATCTTATCAATCAATGCAGAAAAGGCATTTGACAATATCCAATACCCATTCCTGATAAAAAATTCTCAGCATAATAGGAATAGAAGGGAAATTCCTTGACATAATAAAAGGCATTTATACAAAGCCAACAGAAACATCATTCTAAATGGAGAGGGACTGAAAGCATTTCCCCTGAGAAAGGGAACCAGACAAGGATGCCGTTTATCACCACTTATTCAACATTGTGCAGGAGGTCCTAGCCAGATCAATAAGGCAAGAAAAAGAAAAAAAGGGCATCCAGATTGATAAGAAAGAAGTAAAAGTAACCCTATTCACAGATTATACGATCTTATTACACAGAAAACCCCAAAGACTCCACAAGAAAACTACTGAAAGTAATAGATTTCAGCAAAGTAGCGGTATACAAGATAAACATACAGAAATCAGTTGGATTCCTCTACGACAACAAAGAGAGCTTTGAAAAGGAAATCACCAAATCAATGCCATTTACAATAGGCCCCAAGAATATAAAGTACTTAGGAATAAATCTAACCAGAGATGTAAAAGACTTATACAAAGAAAACTACAAATGCTACTGCAAGAAACCAAATGAGACCTACATACGTGGAAAAACATACTATGCTCATGGATATGAAGACTTAACATTGTGAAAATGTCAGTTCTACCCAAAAAGATCTACAGATACAATGTAATCCCAAGCCAAATTCCAAAGGCATTTTTTAAAGAGATGAAGAATCAAATCACCAGCTTTATATGGAAAGGGAAGAGGTCTCAGATAAGTAAAGCTTTACTGAAGAAGAACAAAGTGTGAGGCCTCACACTACCAGATTTTAGAGACTATTATACTGCTACAGTAGTCAAAACAGCCTGGTACTGGTACAACAACAGACACTTTGATCAATGGAACAGAATTGAGAGAAAAGGATTGAGAACCCAGATGTAAATCCATCCATCTACGAGGAGCTGATATTTGGCAAAGGCCCAAAGTCCATTAAATGGGGAAAAGACAGTCTCTTTAACAAATGGTGCTGGCATAACTGGATATCTATGTGCAAAAAATGAAACAGGACCCATACCTCACACCACATACAAAAGCTAACACAAAATGGATCAAAGAACTAAAATTGAAAATCTAAAACGATAAAGATCATGGAAGAAAAAATAGAGACTCTCTAGGGGCCCTAATACATGGCATAAATAGTATATAAACCATAACTAACAATGCACAAACACCAGAAGAGAAACTAGACAACTGGGAGCCCCCAAAAATCAAAACTTGTGCTCATCAAAAAACTTCACCAAAAGAGTAAAAAGAGAACCTACAAACAGGGAAAAAATAATTTTGGCTACAACATACCCAATTAGGCACTAATCTCTAAAATCTACAAGATACAGCAACACCTCAACAACAAAAAGACAAACAATCTGATTTTAAAAAATAGGCAAAGGATATGAACAGACTTCATCAAAGAAGACATTCAGGCGGCTAACAGACACATAAAGAAATGTTTATGATCATTAGCTATTAGAGAAATGCAAATCAAAACTACAATGAGATACCATCTCACCCTAACAAGGCTGGCACTAATCCAAAAAACACAAAATAACAAATGTTGGGGACGGTGTGGGGAGACTGGAACTCTTACCTGCTGCTGGTGGGAATGTAAAATGTTACAACCACTTTGGAAAATGATATGTCACTTTCTTAAAAAGCTAGAAATAGAAATGCCATATGATCCAGCAATCTCACTCTTAAGAATATACCCAAGAGAAATAAGAGCTGTCCCACAAATAGACATAGGCACACCCATGTTCATTGCAGCACTATTCACAACAGTAAAAAATGGAAACAACCTAAATGCCCATCAACAGATGAATGGATATACAAATTATGGTGCATACACAAAAATGAATATTATGCAATGACAAAGAATAGTGATGAGTCTGTGAAACATTTCACAACATGGATGAATCTGGAGGGCATTACGCTGAGTGAAATGTCAGTCATAAAATGACAAATATTTACAAGACCATTATTATAAGAATTCAAGAAAAGTTTTAAACACAGGAAAAAGCATTCTTTGATGGCTATGGGAGTGGGGAGGAAGGGAGAGGGGAAATCGCTAACTAGAAAGTAGACAAGGATCAACTTTGGTTAAGGGAAGGACCACACACAATACAGGGGAAGTCAGCACAACTGGATCAAAGCAAAAGCAAAGAAGTTTCCTAGACACATCCAAACACTCTGAGGGACAGAGTAGCTGAGACTGGGCCCTGGGAACCATAGTTTCAGGGGACATCTAGGTAAACTGGCATAACACAGTTTATAAAGAAAATGTTCTACATTCCACTTTGGTGAGTGGCGTCTGGGATATTAAAAGCTTATGAGGAGCCATCTAAGATACATCTACTGGTCCCATCCCACTTGGAGCAAAGGAGAATGAAGAAAACCAAAGACACAAGGAAAGTACTAGCCCAAAGGACTAAAGGACCAAATGAACTGGAGACTTCACCAGCCTGAAACCTGAAGAACTAGACGATGTCCGGCTACCACAAATGAGTGCCCTGACAGGGAACACAACAGAGAGTAATGGACAGAGCAGGAGAAAAATAAAGAACAGAATTCAAATTCACGTAAAAACCAAACTCAATGGTCTGACAGAGACTGGAGGAACCCCTGAAACTACAGGCTCTGGACTCTGTTTACCCAGAACTGAAACCATTCCTGAAGCCCACTCTTCAGTTAAAGATTAAACAAGACTATAAAACAAAAAATGATACACGCGTGGAACATGCTTCTTAGTTCAATCAAATATACAAGACCAAATGAGTAGTTCCTGTCCAAAAGCAGGATGAGAAGGCAGGAAGGGAAAGGAATGGGACGAATGGACACAGGGAATGGAGGGGTGAAACAGGGTGTGCGGTCACATTGTGGGGACTGCAACCAATGTCACAAAACAGTTTATATAAATTTTTGAATGAGAAATTAACTTGAGCTGTAAACTTTCAACTAAAGCACAATGATAAAAATCTAAAAAATTTTTTAAAAAGCATCTAGAAAAAGCATGACATCAAAAGGTCAAAGAACAGGTTGCCAACTGGGGGCTCTAGGAAAAGAGAAATGCCCAAACAATTTCAGAAGTTTTTAGACATTGCTATGAACTAATAACTTCTCCTCACAATACAGAAAGGTAATGAAACCTACTGGGTCGGTTTAGAGTTTTTGGGGATTAGGTAGTAAATGAGGTTTGTCCCAAGACTTTCTGTTGTGAGCCCAGCATATACAAATCCATTATGCACACACACAAACGCGTGTTTTTATTCAGAGGCAGTAAATGCATGATTATATTATTTAGACCAACACAGTAGTAAAAAAAAAAAATATGTAAATATATATATATATATATATATATATCTCCAGACACTGGAAGAATCATTCAATTTTATCCCTAAAGCTTTGAATGGGGTCTATTAAGGAAGAAAATGCCAGGTGCCAAGGCCAGAGCTCCAACTGTGTACCACAGTTGAATACAAAAGCAACGCGGCATCCCTGTGTGAATAATAAAGCTTAGTCCTACCATTAATAATTAAGAGATTCTTATCACACCCTTTAAAATTGTCTATTTGACCTTTATAGATGACAGTTGAAGTCTTACAAAATATTACAGATTAAAAAGTATTTAATCCAATGGTAACAGAAATGACAGCTACTGTTGTAGTTATGATCATTTCAATGGAAAAAGGTCTACATAATTGAATATATGTAACTCAAAAGTCCATAAATCCATATAATTTATCTACTATGAAGCTGTAGAAACTGTTGTATATGTTAATCAATTCCCTGAGGCATGTACGAACTCCCCCCGCAAAAAAAAAAACCACCGTTGCCCAGTCGATTCTGACTCATAGTGACCCCACAGGGATTCCAAGGTTATGAATCAATACAGAAGCAGACTGCCAGGTCTTTCTTCTGTGGAGCTGCTGGTGGTTTGGAATGGCCCACCTTTCGGTTAGCAGTCGATCGCTTTAACCACTGCACCCCCAGGGCACTAGAATGCATGTATGAAGAGGGAGCCTTTGCTGAGGGAGTTTGTGTTGCTTCTCTCAGAATGCTAACGGTGTCAATAAGCATGAATCACTCTTCAGATTATCTCTTGAATTTTTTTGTTTGTTTTTTGTTTTCCCCCTGGGTAAGGCAGATAATGTAGATGAACCACCGGTTATGGGTTTTCGGGGAAGATTTTTTTTTCCCCACACATAGTCCAGTCTAAATAGAATGTTTTCAATTTGTGTCCTTTGTTGAAGGATGAATTTTTTTTCTAGTTCACCTGTTCATGATATTGCCCTGAAGTGTCTGTTTCACAAGGCATCTCAGTTCTAGCTCTCCCACATGATACTCCCTATTATACTCCCGTGAATATTAAAAACCAAAAACTTCTGTTTCTGTGATTAAAACACTCTAAGTAGTTAAAAAAAAGATGGGTAAATTTAGGGTTCATTATAAGATTCTGTCTACTTTTGTATATAACTGAAAATTCCCATAATAAACAATAGCAATTACTAAGGAGAAAAATGTTCCAGGGAGGCCGAAGCATTAGTTAGTGCCAGCATAAAACTTTTGAGTTTAGCATCCTTATCACATTGGGATATTGGGATTATTTTCTGGAAAACTCAACCATGACTTCAAAAGGATTTATGTTGTTTTATACAACATTTTAATATGTTTTCATGGTGAGGTGTCTCACACTGATAAAAAAAAAAAAAATCTGGAATTATAATTCCTAAAAGGTGTATTTAGCTTATGCAATAAGCATATGTTTGTACTCGTATTTATTCTAAGTAAGTCCTTTATGAAAAGGTAGTAAAACGTTAGACCTCACCCACCTTGAACGACCCTTATAATCTAATTGGGGATATAGATAACTAACAAAAGCTGAAAATGACTGATTGTAATATATTAATGGGAAGTGGAAGAAATGGATAGTATAATGTGCCTATAAGAGAGAACAAAGCTAATCTTCATGGTTCAAGAAAAAAGTTAAGAGAATAACAATAATGATTTAGAAAAATAAGATGATTCACTTTCCAAACTGTCTGATGTGATTTTCTGCACAATTAATAATAAAATGGAAAATCTCCATAATCCAAAAAATAAATTCACATATCTGAAGGAGAACCAAGATTGAGTATGTTTCTAATTACAAGCCACAAAGAATAGCCTTTTAAAGATGATGAAATAGGATTTAAAATGGAAGACATGTCCTCTTCCTAGGAACCAAAGAAGCCAGGACTCTGTACAGCACACAGTACACTTGAGATGAATTTTAGGAATAAGAGAAGCATAACTCTGTGACCGTGAGAGCTGGGGAAGAAAACAGATTGGATATTTGATGAAAACTCTAATTAAAATATCCCTGTTGGAGAGACCTCCCAAGACAGGTGTGAGCAAAAGAGAAGAATCAGCATCATCTGCCTTTTGGGCCTCCATGTCTGCCTTTAATGACATGTTTTCAGTAAGGCCTTTACTCATCTCAACAAAATGGCTTCTAATATTCTCTCTCAGGACTATATTATTCTACTAACTCTAATAGAGGTGGAAGGTACATCTTCATATGTGTGTGTGTTTAATCAGTATCTGAATTCGCATTTAATTGTAAGCTTGATGTGGGGCTTATTTTATTCAGCATTATTTCTCCAGCATAAATCTGGAAGATAGTTGCCACTGAAAACATATATGTTAATGAAATATGGAGTAATTGGGTAATTATTCATTTGAACCCTTGCTCAGAAGATCCCAAGAAGAGAAGGGAATAGAAATCACACAATATTTCTGGGTATAAAGGATGGAGAAACGAGCACGGAATCCATAATCCTTATAAGGAAGATGACTCTTCGATCAGAGGCTTTCCTGACAAGGGGGACTATCAGTGGGTCTGTGATGTAACAAAGGAAGAAAAAAGGGCGGGCATTCAGAAAAGAGTTTAGTAAAAGTAGGTGATAATTACAACCTATCAGAAATGTGAAATACAATATTATAGGTATATTTATTTATCTATAATTTATTCTTTTTTATAGAAAAACCAGCCTATTGGGCTGCCCCTTCGCATCAAGGAAATAGACTCAAATTTTTCTGGTGCTAGTCTATTTGCCAAAGTCTAAGCAATTCAATCTTTTATAAAGTCACCTTGATAGATAGATAGATAGAACTGATATCTATACATATATTAAAGTGCCTAAATAAATAGAGTTGTTCATGGGGCAAAATAATTGATAGAGACTTTGAAACCTGTAATCAAAGCCTCAGGCCAGAGAACAAATTCTGGAGGTCTTCAAGAACATGAGCAAGTAGGATAGGAATTGCTGCAAAACAACCTCATTCTGCGTAATACCACCTAGAAGATTCTTATCCTTATATAGAATGAACAGCTACTGTTTTGGAACCAGAAATAGTATTCATTTTATATTCAGAAATATTTGGCAAGGAGGTACCTCTCAATGAGACTGGAATTCTTTCCATAGCTCTGAGCAAGTCTAGTTAAGGAACGGATGCTTACTCCTTTCATAGACTCAGGAATTTGTCTCTGAGGAAAATTTTGGAGAGAGTGTATTAAAAATCCCCAGATCACATGTTATTCAAGAGTTTTCATTGTGATAATTATATGCTGGAATATACCAACCCATTTAAGATCCATTCTCTCAACCTATACCATAGAGAAAGATAAAGAAAGAAAAAAAAAAAAAAAGAGAGAGAGAGAGAAATGCAGAGGGAGAGAGAGAAAGAAAGTCTAATCATCTGGAATAGAGAGAGATAGAGGATTATCTTCCTTTTTCCAAAAGAGGCCCTAATATTACCAGGATACTAAAAGAATGACTGACCAGGAGAGTAAGTAAATGATAGAAAGATTTCTTCTGATAAGAATTGGAATTAATATAATGAAAGAAAGGGTATATCTTTTTATAAAACTCATGATCTTTTTTAATTGCTGGGTGTTTTTATCCACAGTTTATATACTTAATGGTAAAATATCTTGGTTATAGCAAAGATTGTAAACATGTATGTAAACATGTGCCCATACTTGCACACTTCAGAATACAAAAAATTTCACTGTGTGTTATTAAGAAGATACATAAAACTATTTGTGTCCTGGATGTTTTCAACTATTGTTGCTATCCATCATTAATAACCAATAAATGAGAAACAGAAAAATATTTGATTTGAAGGGATTTTGAGAATGTAAATTTTTTAAGATCTTAATTACAAAAATCACTTCAAAATAACAAGTAACAAAGTACCATGAGAAAGTTCAGCGAATTAAGCTAAAAGAGAAAATTGAGAAAAACTCAGCAAAATGTAAAAAAAAAAAAAAATGGGTGCTTATTAAACAATTCAGTTTTTTTTTAATTGTATAAAAGGAAGGTATAATTATTGAAAAGGAAAACTGATAAAACACTAAAATATGCAGAATCACCTGAAATTCTGCCAATACAGGTTAGATTCTACAAATTCTGCAAATCTACAAATTCATTTTAAAGAATTAAAAAAAAAAATAAAATAAATGGACAGGTACTGGGATTAGCTGACAGATTTTAATATTTTTTAAAAATTAATTCTATGACATGACATCTTAATTAAATCTATGAGGAATACAATAGCAGAGGAAGAGAACATGAAGAAACACATAATCGCTCTTAAATGTTTCCTCCTAGAAGTTATACATGTCACTTTACAAACATCTCATTTGCCAAAAGGGCATCAAGGGACTGGAGATGTGCAACCCAACTTCATGACTTAGTGGTCTGACAGAATATAACTCTTGATGGTCAGCTCCGTTGTCATGGAAACTTGAAATGGCCAGTTCAGATGCTCTGTATCTAATAACATAAAAAAAAAAAAAAAAAACCTTTTGCAGTTGAGTCCATTCTGACTCACAGAGACCCTATAGGACAGAGTGGAAATCCCCCATAGAGTTTCCAAGGAATGGCTGGTGGATACAAACTGCCAACCTTTTTGTTAACAGCAGTAGCTCTTAATCACTGTGCAACCAGAGCTCCATCTGTATCTAATTGTTGTTATTGTTGTTAGGTGCTGTTGAGTCAGTTCCAACTCATAGTGACCCTATGCACAACAACGAATCACTGCCTGGTCCTGCACCATCCTTACAATCCTTGTTATGCTTGAACTCATAGTTGCAGCCACTGTGTCAATCCACCTTGTTGAGGGTCTTCCTCTTTTCCGCTGACCCTGTACTTTGCCAAGCATGATGGCCTTCTCCAAGGACTGATCCCTCCTGACAACATGTCCAAAGTATGAAAGAGGCAATCTCACCACCCTTGCTTCTGAGGAGCATTCTGGTTGTACTTCCTTGCAAGACAGATTTGTTTGTTCTTTTGGCAGTTCATGGTACATTCATTATTCTTCACCAACACCGTGATTCAAAGGCATCAACTCTTCTTCAGTCTTCCTTATTCATTGACCAGCTTTCACATGCATATGATGAAATTGAAATACCACGGCTTGGGTCAGGCACACATTAGCCTTCAAGGTGACATATCTGCCCTTCAACACTTTAAAGAGGTCCTTTGCAGCAGATTTACCCAATGCAATGTGTTTTTTGATTTCTTGACTGCTGCTTCCATGGCTGTTGATTGTGGATCCAAGTAAAATGAAATCCTTGACAACTTCAATCTTTTCTCTGTTTCTCATGATGTTGCTTATTGGTCCAGTTGTGAGGATTTTTGTTTTCTTTATGTTGAGGTGCAATCCATACTTAAGGCTGTGGTCCTTGATCTTCATTTGTAAGTCTTGTCTTTTCAGTGACCTCTTGCTTTCTTTATGTATAATGTCCTTGATGTCATTCCACAACTCGTCTGGTCTTCAGTCACTAGTGTTCAGTGCGTCAAATCTATTCTTGAAATGGTCTATAAATTCAGGTAGGATGTACTCAAGGTCATATTTTGGCTCTTGTGGACTTGTTCTGATTTTCTTCAGTTTCAGCTTGAACTTGCATATGAGCAATTGATGGTCTGTTCCACAGTTGGCCCCTGGCCTTGTTCTGACTGATGACATTGAGCTTTTCCAGTGTCTCTTTCCACAGATGTAGTCAGTTTGATTTCTGTGTGTTCTATCTGGCGAGGTCCATGTGTACAGTCGCCTTTTATGTTGCTGAAAGAAAGTATTTGCAATGAAGAAGTCGTTGGTCTTACAAAATTCTATCACTTGATCTCTGGCATTGTTTCTATCACCAAGGCCATATTTTCCAACTACCAATCCTTCTTCTTTGTTTTCAACTTTTACATTCCAATCGCCAGTAATTATCAACGCATATTGCTTGCATGTTTGATCAGTTTCAGACTGCAGCAGCTGATAAAAATTTCTATTTCTTCATCTTTGGCCCTAATGGTTGGCACATAAATTTGAATAATAGTCCTATTAACTGGTCTTCCTTGTAGGCGTATGGATATTATCCTATCACTGACAGCGTTGTACTTCAGGATAGATCTCGAAACGTTCTTTTTGAAGATGAATGCAACAGCATTCCTCTTCAAGTTGTCATTCCCAGCAGAGTAGACTATATGATTGTCCAATTCAAAATGGCTAATACCAGTCCATTTCAGCTCACTAATGCCTAGGTTATCGATGTTTATGCATTCCATTCCATTTTTGATGATTTCCAGTTTTCCTGGATTCATACTTTGTACTTTCTAAGTTCCAATCATTAATGGATATTTTCAGCTTCTTCTCATTTTGAGTCATGCCACATCAGCAAATGAAGGTCCCGAAAGCTGTACTCCATCCAGGTCATTAAGGTCAACTCTACTTTGAGGAGACAGCTTTACCCCAGTCATCTTTTGAGTGCCTTCCAACCTGGGGTGCTCATCTTACAGCACTATATCAGACAGTGTTCTGCTGCTATTCATAAGATTTTTCACTGGCTAATGTTTCTCAGAAGTAGACTGTCGGGTCCTTCTTCCTAGTCTGTCTTAGCTGAAAGCTGTCCTCCATGGGTGACCCTGCTGGTATCTGAATACCGGTGTCATAACTTCCAGCGTCACAGCAACACGCAAGCCCCCACAGTACGACAAACTGACAGACACATCGGGGTAGGAGTATATAGCAAGTTTTATATAAATTTTTATATGACAGGCTGATGTGTAAAATTTCACTTAATGCACACACACACACAAAAATTAAAAGCACTTAAAAAGAAATCAAAGACAAATTGCATTGGGCATGTGCTGTAATAGAACCTTTTCAAGTGTTAAAAAGCAAAGTTGTCACTTTGAGGACCAAAGGGAGCTTGACCCAAAAACCCATCGCTGTCGAGTAGATTCAGACTCATAGTTACCTTATAGGACAGAGTAGAACCACTCCATACGGTTTCCAAGGAATAGCTGGTAGATTTGAACTGCTGACTTTTTGGTTAGCAGCCAAACGCTTAACCACTGCGACACCAGGGCTCCATAATTTAGAAGTATTAGCCTCTTGTAATTTTTTTATGTCTCCTTGAGTTCACAATCAATATAAAATAATTGTGACTCCATAGAACTTCAATTTGTTGCTTAAATTTAATGGAAATTCAGGTAGAACTCATGTTAAGTATGATTTTTTTTGTTTTTAAAGTTACATGCATTTTGTCAAATGTAAGGAAGTTTTCTTTTGTGTTTAAAAGTTTTAGTTGATACCAATGATTTTTATGTAAATTAAATATATATTTGTGTCAAATATATATACTTGTCATTCTAATCTTCCTACCTCATAATTAATTCTTCTTTTATATTTTCTCCTTTCCTCTCATTGTTTCACCTTCGGTAGTTTTTTAACTCCCAGTTCCCCAATTAATTCTCTCTTCATCTGTGCCGTATTGGTTACCAATGATCTTGAAGTTACTTTTTTTGTTTTGGGAATCTTGGATATAGATTCTATTATTCTTGACCCTTTGACTTAATATTTATTCACCGAACCTTTACCAAGAGTCTCTTAGGTATCATTATGAAATGCATGCTTTTGTCTCTGTTTTGTGAATGATTTTGCTTTGTTTTGCTATGTTTTATTTGCAAAGTTTTCTGACTGGAAAATTCCATCTTCTCAAGTGTGACCACCTTAGAGCTCAGAGCTTATTTCTCTCCTGTTTCCTGATCACAGACCTTAGGCCCTACAAATGTGAAGAGCCTGAGAAAAAAGAGGCACTCAATGTGAAGGATCAAACAAGAAAAGCCAACCATAGAAGCTAAAGATAAGGCACATAATCAAATTCAGAGATCAGGACGGAATTCTAGGAGCATAAACCACATCCATTCTCCCACCTCTCAGGAGGCATGTCATCTCTTTACTCACTACGTCAGCAGTTGCCATGAAGAGGCTTTCTCTGGCACTTCCTTCTCTACTTCTGCTCCTCTGGACCAACTGCCTGTATCCAGGTTTTTGTTGTTCAGAGAGATCCTTGCCTTTGCTTGCCATCCCTGGAGTCTGGGTGTCTTAGGCATCTAGTGCTGCTATAACAGAAATACCACAAGTAGATGGCTTTAACAAAGAGAAATTTATTTTCTCACAGTTTATTAGGCTAGAAGTCCAAATTTAGGACATGAACTCCAGGGGAAGGCTTTCTCTGTCGGCTCTGGAGGAAGGTCCAATCTTCCCCTGGACTAGGAGCTTCTCCATGCAGAAACCCCAGGTCTAAAGGACGTGCTCTGCTCCTGGCGCTGGTATGAGGTTCCCAACTCTCAGCTCGCCTCCCTTTCTTTTATCTCTTGTATGATGAAAGGTTACCTGAGCAAGGGGATTACCTTCCATCCTCATCCTCTTTAACCACAGGCAGAATTATGATTCAAAACACATAGGAAGATCACAAAATGGAGGACAACCACATAATATTGGGAATCAGGGCCTAACCAAGTTGGCACATATTTTGGAGGGACACAATTCAATCCACGACACTGACTTTTAGAAAATTAGATCCTTTAGATACGCTGGTTATGTGCTGCTCTTGAGGCCCTCCCCAGTCTATTCCAAGAATCCTCCAGGGCCTAATTTTTACACTGCAATGAGGAAAGGGCCCCATTGCTCTCAGGATTTATCCAAATCATTTCTGGGAGCAGATCCATTCAGACTGGGTCCCAGAGAATGCCCACCAGATAGACAGCTTTCCATTCAGGCTCCCCAGGTGTAATACATTCCTCTTTGTTGAATAATGTTCATAATTATAGGAAGATTCTAAAGTCTATCCCACTCAAAATATATCTTTTCTTTCCAGAGTTTGCCTGTATCTTAGAATCTCTGAAAACATCTTTAAGCTGCAAAATCTAGTGTTCTAGTTCCATATAACCATACGCCCTAAACATAGTGACATAAAACAACTCTTTTATTGCTTTCATAGATTCTTTGGGTCAAAAATTGTAAAAGGGCACAGTATGGATGGCTTGCTTTTACTGCACAATATTTGTAGCCTCAGCTTGGAGGACTCAAACAGTTGAGGCTGATCAAATGGGTGAAGGCTGGAATATTTTAAATGTCTCATCTTGGGTGGCATCAACAGTCAGGGACATTTTGTTTTTCTGCCTTACCTAGTCACTTATTTCCTAGGAAATTTCATTGTAGTTTTAATATGCATATTTTGATTAGTGAGGTTGACAGTTTCACAATTTTCTTGATCTTTTTTTTTTCCTAGTGAGAGGTGAAAGCAGAATCACAGCTTAGGAGTATTGAGAACAAAAAACCCCTGTGCTTTCCTAAAGTCTTCATGGTCTCCTACAGCTGGAGTTACTTGGTAGACCCATCTTCACCCAGGCTAAGTAGTCTCTGGAAGCCCAGTCTGAGCTCCTGCATCCTGAGTGCATAGACCATGGGGTTGAGTGCAGGAGGGATGACATTGTGCAGCACGTTGAGGAGCACAGGGATGAGGAGAACTTTTTTCTCTGCTAGATGTGTGACAGACAGCACGATGATACCTGAGTAGAAAAAAAGGATGAGGATGAGGTGGGAGCTGCAGGTGTTCAGAGCTTTGGACATTGCTTCTGCTGAGTTCAACCTCAGCACAGAGCAGAGGATTAGAGCATAGGAAGAAAACACCAGAGCCATATCACTCCCAAGCAGGATCCATGCTAAGACCAGTTGATAAAATTTGTTCACAGTGATGTCATCACATGCTAGGCTGATAACTCCCAAGTTAGAGCAGAGGCAGTGCTCAATCTCATTCCTGGAGCAGTAGTGTCGCCGAGCAGCCAGGACAGGCACTGGGATGGTCAACAGGGCACTCCTGAGCACCATGAACCCTGTGACTTTGACCACAAAAGCTTCAGTAACTGTGGAGGGGTATCGGAGCGGGTGACGGATGGCTACGTATCTGTCCACTGCCATGCAGACAAAGATGCCAGATTCCATGCCGAAGAAGCAGTGGATGGCATAGATTTGAGCAAAACACTCAGGGAGGCTGATGGCCTTGGAGTCAAACCAGAAGATGGCTAGAATCTTGGGCATGACAGTGGTGGCCAGACCAATATCTACTGTTGCCAATATTCCCAGAAAATGGTACATGGGCTCATGTAGTGTGGGCTCATGTTGGATGGTGATCATGATGAGGAGATTGGCACCAAGAGCTAAGAGGTAGAGTAGAGCCAGGGGCAGGGCGAGCCAGTGCTGCCAATTGTGAATGCCTGGGAGACCCATCAGGATGAACTGGGAAACCTGAGGGCTAGAACTGTTGGTGGAGGTGAGCATGGCACAGGTGCTCTACTCTCAGTTTCTGTCCTTAAAACTGAAAGAGGAAGAAAGTTGTGTTTGAAAGCACAGCTTAAGACCCTGATTAGAGACCACCCTCTAATGACCCAGTTCCTTTTGTTCATGACTGACCCTAAAATTTTCTTTGAGACATTCCACAGAGAAGCAGCAAAGAAAGCCCATACAAGTTTTAAATAGAAAGGTTGAAATAGGTATTTGTCATCTTCACCCATATGTCTAATAAACCAAACCAAAACCAAACCCACTGCCATTGAGTCAATTCCGACTCATAGCGACCCTATAGAACAGGGTAGAACTGCCCCATAGAGTTTCCAAGGAGCACCTGGTGGATTCGAACTGCAGACCTCTTGGTTAGCAGCCATAGCACTTAACCACTACAGCACCAGGGTTTCCATATGTCTAATAAGCAGGTCCAAATCTATCAACAATAATTTTACTACTAACAGATAGCAAATACTAATATTTGGTTTATACTTCCATTTTTCTGGTTTATTTTTAAGCAGTTTATGTCATTATATAGAGATACATTTTTATTTTACCTTTGTCTCTAAACAGTATGTTCTAAGATAGAAAGTAAGTACTCAGCAAAAAATTGTTGAATGGATGAGTAAATGAATGAAAGACTTACCAATATCATTAAAAACTATTTGTAATCTTAATTTTAATGGCTGTCTTACATTTTTATTTCTTTATTCTATAATTTACTGACCAATATGATGCTATTATTTTTGCCAGCTATTCACATTATTTACTTTAAATAGAATTTCAAGTGATATAAAACTCATATATATAGATGGCATAACCATATTTAACTTTTATTTTTAATAGTATTTCAATTTTAAGATGTAATATATACACATGGTAAAAATCCAAATAAAATGAAAAAATACAAACAATGGAAAGATCGCCCATGCTTGAACCTCCTAAGTCCTTTTTCTTTTCACCAGAAGCATCCAGTAATATTAGTTTCTTGAGGATCCTTCCAGAGATAGCTTTTGCATGGACAAGAATATATGTGTATATTTCCCCATAGAAGACAAAAACAAATGTTAGCATATTAATTATATCCTTGTTTTCTTTCCTTTCCTTTCTTTTTTAACTGAATTATCTTAAAGTGGGTTCCACATTATCATGTATAGGTATGCCTGATTGTTGTGTTGCAAGATTTTCTACATACGGTAGGGGAGATTCTTACTAATAACTTCAAATAATTGTTTTTTAAATAAAAAAGACTGGTTGCAGTTTTTTTGGATATTATGTTAAACATATAAATCAATTATGGTCTTTACACTATTGACTTTCCATTACACCATTATCTCCATTTAGAAATCTCATGCATTTTCCTTCACATCATATGAGTCTCACAATTAAAAAAAAATTTATATATATATACTATTTCTAGATATTTAAAAAATTTTTTCCATTATTACTTTTTCCCCCTTTATATTTTCTAGCTAGTTATTGCTGCTTAAGAAATTCTCTGATTATTATTTTTAAAGCATACTCCAAAATACAGTTTTTTATAGTACTACTTGCCAAAGCTAAGAGCTTTTCAGTAAGTTCTCCTTGGATTTTTTCTTTTTTTAGTAAAACATTTTACTTACCATTACAATAACTTTGGGTCCTTATTTTACATCTTAAAATGTTTAGAATTTTCAAAACAATGTAAAAGAACCGTGAGAGTCAGCATCCTTATTTGGCTCTGAACTTTAAAGAGGCTCTAGAGTTCTGTCTTAAGTGTGGTATTGGCTACTGCTTTTTTGATAAATCATCTTTATGAATTTAGGTAATTTGACATGAACGTCTAGCTCCCAGTTGAAAATAAAACCAGAAATGAGTAAGTTCGATGAGTATTTCTTTTCAGGAGTCTTGGGTCCACAATGTAAAATTAAAGCTCTTCTGATTTCCTCAGTCCCTTGGAGCCCTGGTGGTGCAGTGATTAGGAGCTCAACTGTTAACCAGAAGGTTGGCAGCTTGAATTCGCCAGCCCCTACTTGGAAACTTTTTGGGGCAGTTCTACTCTTGTGTACAGGGTCACTATGAGTCCGAATTGACTGGATGTCAACGGTTTTGGTTTGGTTTTTCGTTCAGCATTTACAGCGCCTCCTCTGGGTCAGATCTCATGAGTTGGGGGTTTAGCTGCACTTTCCTATGGTAGGGACTTCCATTCTTAAATGTCCAGGGGAGAGGTCATTCTCTTTCTTATCAGTTGTTCTCCAGTCCTCAGGTCTTTGTCTCTGCACAGGTGAAGATCTTGAGGGAAAAGAGGGCCGAAGTAGGAAGAATCAAACCAAGGAAGCACACTGAGAAAACCAAGGATGGAGGAGAGAGGCAAAGACAATCAGGACAGAGATCTAGAAACACAGAACAAGGAAACTGCCTCCTTCCCCTCACCTTTGGCCCCTTGGTTACTCCCCACAGAAATGTCCAGGAGAGATCCTTTCCAAATGAAACCGTCTTCTGTAGCTGCTTCTGTTCTATTGGCTATAACTCTTTTATGTCTTTGTTGCTGAGAGAACATGTCTGCCTCTCCCCTGGGGCCTGGGCTATTGTACAAATTGGAGCCCTGAGATGACCTGGACCTTCTTTGCTACTCCCTAGGTCCTCCCTGAGCCTCTCTCTAATCTTTTTCCTGAATGCACAAGCCTTGGTGATTTTACACTGCAGCCCCAAATGGATTCCATTGATCTTAGAGGTGCACCAAGCTCAGCTTAGGGAAAAGAGTACTCAGCCCCCACTCTCATGGGAAGCACTATTAGATGGGCAGCTCTGTGGTGCTGAAGGTTTAGGAAGAGGTGTCCCTCCTCCTGTTTTAGTCCCTGAATGCCTGCCCTTCCCACTCTAACACCCAGGCCTCCCTTCAGCCTCTTTAGGGAATATAATGCAGCGGTTGTACCTCTTCTGCTTTATGTTTTTCTCATCTATATAAAAAATGCAGAAGCCTCCTTGGCTAGATATCTTCTGTTTGCTCCTCCAGATCTATTTCTCAGAGATGTTAAAGTCTATGAGCTCTCCTGCCCTCTGGGAGGCTGAAAGGCTGGTGGTCTGGGGAGAGGCACCTCAAATGAAAGCCTAGTGATCTGCTTCTAAAAGGTCACATCCTTGAAAACCTGATGGAGTGCAGTTCCATTCTGCACACTAGAAGTCACCATGAGTCACAGCTGATTTGACGGCAACTAATGACAACAGCAGATTCCAATGAAAACGTCAGCAGTTCTAATTCACCATCTGCTCCTTGGATACCCTATGGGGCAGTTGTACTCTGTCCTATAGGGTCGCTATGAGTTGGAATTGATTCGTTGGCAATTGGTTTCATTTTTTTTTGGAATAACAACAATAGGATATAACAAAGTTACAAACCAAAAATACAGTCAAATTGGCTTTTATATTTGCCCATGAATGTATCTTTACTGGACATCTTTATTTCTTCATATGGCTTCAAGTTGCTGTCTAGTGTCCTTCTATTACAACTAAAGGAACTCCCTTTAGCATTTCTTGTAGAGTAATAGAAGGGAAAACAATAGAAAAAACTCCACCTCTTGCAGTCTTCGTGGATTGGTCCTGCACTGGCGCACTCCTTCAACATTTCGGCTTACAAAGAACCTAGACATCAGCTTGAGGTGAAAGTTTAGGATTTCTTCAGGTCTTTTCTGGACATAGGTCGTCACTGGTTGATGCAAATGTTTGCAATAAAATACTAACCTAAAAGCTGGCTGTTTGAACGCACCCAGCAGAGTTGTAGGAGAAAGCCTGACAGTCTACTTCCATAAAGATTACAGCTAAGAAAACCCTATGGAGCAGTCCTACTTTTTTTTTTCCCACAATCTCATTACCATCGTTTTATTACTCTTAATATTTGGTGTATTTTCAATATTATTACATTTATATATGCTTATAAAAATACAAAAACGATATGTAGTGGTATCTAACTTGCCTTTCTCACTTAACAATATTGTGTAACTGTTACCGAAATAAGGTTCTTGCCTCTCATTGGTCAAAAATGAGCAGGAAAGGCCCGTAGTTTTCCACACAAGCAAAGCTTTATTGAGAGGTTTGCAAGCAGAGGCAGGAGGGCCTAGAGCAACGCTTACCCTCATCTCCCAGAACAAAAGAGGGCCTGAGTTTTTAGAAGTTCTTCGGAGGGAAAAGAGTCATGTTTATTCATAGGCACAGGCGGGGATATGTTAACTACGGTGCACACGCAGCAGCTTTCCAAGATGGCTCCTGTCCTGGAGGCCTCTGGGATTCCTAGCAGGATTTATTATAGGGTGTTGCACCTGCGCAGTCTCTCGCTCCAAGGGTTCAATTCCCCGGCTGGGGCTGCAGTCCCTCACTGCACCTGGTGGAAGGTCACACAGCGGTCATGGGTGGATGTTCTGTGCATGTCCCTCGGCCTGTTTTTCTCCAGCTGCTTCTGAAAGTCAACTTTAAAGCAGTTTGCAGACTATTTTTAGATACCCTGCCCCATCATTCTGGGGAATGGATTTCTGTGCCCTGGCCCATTTCTCTTACTTTGCAGATTTGGGTGCCCCTCTGCTCTCTGTTTTACTCTCTAGGTTCCACACTCAACCCCCTATTACCTCCCTGATAAAAAAATACTATAGTCTATTTCTCTTTTACTTGCTTCTCCTCTAACTACAGCAGTCTCTTCGCTATTTCTCAGACAGGCACCCTTCGATCTCAGGGACTTTGCTCCCTGTCTTATAACCATGCGTTTGTGTTAATAAATATAGATCCACATTGTAATTTTTAGTGGCTGCATAAAATGAGTGTATTACAATTTATTTAACCAGATTCTTAATTTTTTAATGTTGAAATTATTTCCAGTTTTTCAGTAATAATAATGAGTAGAACTTATTGAATGCTTGGAGGGGGAATGGTGGTTCAGTGGTAAAATTTTTGCTTTCCATGTGGGAGACCCAGGTTTAATTCCCAGCCAATGTACCTCAAGCGTATCCACACCAGTCTGCCCGTGGAAGTTTGCGTGTGGCCATGATGCTGAACAGGTTTCAGCAGGGCTTGCAGACTACGAAGGACTAAGAAGAAAGGTCTGGTGATCTGAAAGATCAGCCAGTGAAAACACCATGCATCACAAGGGTCCAATCACTTGTGTTTGGGGTCCCCATGTGTCAGGGGCCAACTTGACAGCAGCTAACAGCAACCTTAATATTTTGATTCTTTTTTCTAGAAGTTGTATCTTTCTTTTGGTTTTCTTTAGCATGTTTAGACTTATGATAAACAATTGGTAGTGTTTCACTTATAAGAATTAAGCTTATAATATGTTAAAATATTAAATTTGCTAGATTTGCTTTGAGTTGTTTGTTTATTGTTACTTTTGTAGGTTTATTTTATTAATTTTTATTGAGCTTCAAGTCAACGTTTACAAATCAAGTCAGACTGTCACATATAAGTTTATATACACCTTACTCCGTACTCCCACTTGCTCTCCCCCTAATGAGTCAACCCTTACAGTCTCTCCTTTCCTGACAATTTTGCCAGCTTCCAACTCTCTCTATCCTCCCATCCCCTCTCCAGACAGGAGATACCAACACAGTCTCAAGTGTCCACCTGATACAAATAGCTCACTCTTCATCAGCATCTCTCTCCTACCCGCTGTCCAGTCCCTTTCATGTCTGATGAGTTGTCTTTGGGAATGGTTCCTGTCCTGGGCCAACAGAAGGTTTGGGGACCTTGACCGCCGGGATTCCTCTAGTCTCAGTCAGACCATTAAGTATGGTCTTTTTGTGAGAATTTGGGGTCTGCTTCCCATTGATCTCCTGCTCCCTCAGGGGTTCTCTGTTGTGCTCCCTGTCAGGGCAGTCATAGGTTGTGGCTGGGCACCAACTAGTTCTTCTGGTCTCAGGATGATGTAGGTCTCTGGTTCATGTGGCCCTTTCTGTCTCTTGGTCTCTTAGTAATCGTGTGACTTTGGTGTTCTTCATTCTCCTTGGATCCGGGTGGGTTGAGACCAATTGATGCATCTTAGATGGCCGCTTGTTAGCATTTAAGACCCCAGGTGCCACATTTCAAAGTGGGAGGCAGAATGTTTTCATAATAGAATTATTTTGCCAATTGACTTAGAAGTCCCCTTAAACCATGGTCCTCAAACCCCCGCCCTTGCTCCACTGACCTTTGAAGCATTCATTTTATCCCGGAAACTTCTTTGCTTTTGGTCCAGTCCAGTTGAGCTGACCTCCCATGTATTGAGTATTGTCCTTCCCTTCACCTAAAGCAGTTCTTATCTACTAACTAATCAGTAAAAAACCGCTCTCCCACCCTCCCTCCGCCCCCGCCCCGTGACCACAAAAGTATTTGTTCTTCTCAGTTAATACTATTTCTCAAGATCTTATAATAGTGGTCTTATACAATATTTGTCTTTTTGCCTCTGACTAATTTCGCTCAGCATAATGCCTTCCAGGTTCCTCCATGTTATAAAATATTTCACAGATTCGTCACTGTTCATTATCGATGCGTAGTATTCCATTGTGTGAATATACCACAATTTATTTACCCATTCATCCGTTGATGGACACCTTGGTTGCTTCCAGCTTTTTGCTATTGTAAACAGAGCTACAATAAACATGGGTGTGCATATATCTGTTTGTGTGAAGGCTCTTATTTCTCTAGGGTATATTCCGAGGAGTGGGATTTCTGGGTTGTATGGTAGTTCTATTTCTAACTGTTTAAGATAACGCCAGATAGATTTCCAAAGTGGTTGTACCATTTTACATTCCCACCAGCAGTGCATAAGAGTTCCAATCTCTCCGCAGCCTCTCCAACATTTATTATTTTGTGTTTTTTGGATTAATGCCAGCCTTGTTGGAGTGAGATGGAATCTCATCATAGTTTTAATTTGCATTTCTCTATTATTAATGGCTAATGATCGAGAGCATTTTCTCATGTATCTGTTGGCTGCCTGAATATCTTCTTTAGTGAAGTGCGTGTTCATATCCTTTGCCCACTTCTTGATTGGGTTGTTTGTCTTTTTGTGGTTGAGTTTTAACAGAATCATATAGGTTTTAGAGATCAGGCACTGGTCGGAGATGTCACAGCTGAAAATTCTTTCCCAATCTGTAGGTGGTCTTTTTACTCTTTTGGTGAAGTCTTTAGATAAGCATAGGTGTTTGATTTTTAGGAGCTCCCAGTTATCTGGTTTCTCTTCGTCATTTTTGGTAATGTTTTGTATTCTGTTTATGCCTTGTATTAGGGCTCCTAAGGTTGTCCCTATTTTTTCTTCCATGATCTTTATTGTTTTAGTCTTTATGTTTAGGTCTTTGATCCACTTGGAGTTAGTTTTTGTGCATGGTGTGAGGTATGGGTCCTGTTTCATTTTTTTACAAATGGATATCCAGTTATGCCAGCACCATTTGTTAAAAAGACTATCTTTTCCCCGATTAAATGACGCTGGGCCTTTGTCAAATATCAGCTGCTCATATGTGGATGGATTTATATCTGGGTTCTCAATTCTGTTCCATTGGTCTATGTGCCTGTTGTTGTACCAGTACCAGGCTGTTTTGACTACTGTGGCTGTATAATAGGCTCTGAAATCAGGTAGAGTGGGGCCTCCCACTTTCTTTTTCTTTTTCAGTAATGCTTTACTTATCCGAGGCTTCTTTCCCTTCCATATGAAGTTGGTGATTTGTTTCTCCATCACATTAAAAAATGTCATTGGAATTTGGATCGGAAGTGCATTGTATGTATAGATGGCTTTTGGTAGAATAGACATTTTTGCTATGTTAAGTCTTCCTATCCATGAGCAAGGTATGTTTTTCCACTTAAGTATGTTCTTTTTAGTTTCTTATAGTAGTACTTTGTAGTTTTCTTTGTATAGGTCTTTTACATCTTTGGTAAGATTTATTCCTAAGTATTTTATCTTCTTGGGGGCTACAGTGAATGGTATTGATTTGGTTATTTCCTCTTCGATGTTCTTTTTGTTTATGTAGAGGAATCCAAGTGATTTTTGTATGTTTATCTTATAACCTGAGACTCTGCCAAACTCTTCTATTAGTTTCAGTAGTTTTCTGGAGGATTCCTTAGGGTTTTCTGTGTATAAGATCATGGCAGATAGAGATAATTTTACTTCCTCCTTGCCAATCCGGATGCCCTTTATTTCTTTGTCTAGCCTAATTGCTTTGGCTAGGACCTCTAGCACAATGTTGAATAAGAGCGGTGATAAAGGGCATCCTTGTCTGGTTCCCGTTCTCAAGGGAAATGCTTTCAGGCTCTCTCCATTTAGAGTGATGTTGGCTGTTGGCTTTGTATAGATGCCCTTTATTATGTTGAGGAATTTTCCTTCAATTCCTATTTTGGTGAGAGTTTTTATCATTAATGGGTGTTGGACTTTGTCAAATGCCTTTTCTGCATCAATTGATAAGATCATGTGGTTTTTGTCTTTTGTTTTATTTATATGGTGGATTACATGAATGGTTTTTCTAATATTAAACCAGCCTTGCATACCTGGTATAAATCCCACTTGGTCATGGTGGATTAATTTTTTGATATGTTGTTGAATTCTACTGGCTAGAATTTTGTTGAGGATTTTTGTGTCTATGTTCATGAGGAATATAGGTCGGTAATTTTCTTTTTTTGTGATGTCTTTACCTGGTTTTGGTATCAGGGAAATGGTGGCTTTATAGAATGAGTTAGGTAGTATTCCGTCATTTTCTATGCTTTGAAATACCTTTAGTAGTAGTGGTGTTAACACTTCTCTGAAAGTTTGGTAGAACTCTGCAGTAAAGCCATCCGGGCCAGGGTTTTTTTTTGTTGGGAGGTTTTTTTGTGTGTTTATTTGTGGTACTTTAGATAAAGGGTTACAGAACATAGTTTCTCATTAAACAATTAGTACACATATTGTTTTATAACATTGGTTAACAAACCCATGACATGTCAACACTCTCTCTTCTCAACTTTGGGTTCCCTATTACCAGCTTTCCTGTCTGTTCCTGCCTTCTTCTCCTTGCCCCTGGGCTGTTGTGCCCCTTTAGTCTCATTTTCTTTTATGGACCTGTTTAATCCTTGTCTGAGGGATGAACTTCAGGAATGACTTCATTACGGAGCTAAAAGGGTGTTTGGAAGCCATACTCTAGGGGTGCCTCCAGTCTCTGTCAGACCAGTAAGTCCTGTCTTTTTTTACGAGTTTGAATTTTGTGCTACATTTTTCTCCGGCTTTGTCCAGGACCCTCTATTGTGATCCCTGTCAGAGCAGTCAGTGGTGGTAGCCAGACATCATCTAGCTGTACTGGACTCAAGTCTGGTTGGGAGTTTTTTGATTACCGTTTCAATCTCTTTTTTTGTTATGGGTCTATTTAGTTGTTCTACTTCTGATTGTGTTAGTTTTGGTAGGTAGTGTTTTTCTAGGAATTCATCCATTTCTTCTAGGCTTGCAAATTTGTTAGAGCACAATTTTTTGTAATAATCTGATATGATTCTTTTAATTTCAGTTGGGTCTGTTGTGATGTGGGCCATCTCGTTTCTTGGGTTATTTGTTTCCTTTCCTGTATTTCTTTAGTCAGTCTAGCCAATGGTTTATCAATTTTGTTAATTTTTTCGAAGAACCTCCTTTGGCTTTGCTAATTCTTTCAATTGTTTTTCTGTTCTCTAATTCATTTAGTTCAGCTCTAATTTTTATTATTTGTTTTCTTCTGGTGCCTGATGGATTCTTTTGTTGCTCACTTTCTATTTGTTCAAGTTGTAGGGACAGTTCTCTGATTTTGGCTCTTTCTTCTTTTTGTATATGTGCATTTATCGATATAAATTGGCCTCTGAGCACTGCTTTTGCTGTGTTCCAGAGGTTTTGATAGGAAGTATTTTCATTCTCTTTGCATTCTATGAATTTCTTTATTCCCTCCTTAATGTGTTTTATAACCCAGTCTTTTTTCAGGAGGGTATTGTTCAGTTTCCAAGAATTTGATTTCCTTTCCCTAATTTTTCTGTTATTGATTTCCACTTTTATGGCCTTGTGGTCTGAGAAGATGCTTTGTAATATTTCGATGTTTTGGATTCTGCAAAGGTTTGTTTTATGACCTAATATGTGGTCTATTCTAGAGAATGTTCCATGTGGGCTAGAAAAAAAAAGGTATATTTTGCAGCAGTTGGGTGGAGAGTTCTGTATAAGTCAATGAGGTCAAGTTGGTTGATTGGTGTAATTAGGTCTTCCGTGTCTCTATTGAGCTTCTTACTGGATGTCCTGTCCTTCTCTGAAAGTGGTGTGTTGAAGTCTCCTACTATAATTGTGGAGGTGTCTATCTCACTTTTCAGTTCTGTTAAAATTTGATTTATGTATCTTGCAGCCCTGTCATTGGGTGCATAAATATTTAATATGGTTATGTCTTCCTGGTCAATTGTCCCTTTTATCATTATGTAGTGTCCTTCTTTATCCTTTGTGGTGGATTTAAGTCTAAAGTCTATTTTGTCAGAAATTAATATTGCTACTCCAGCTCTTTTTTGCTTATTGTTTGCTTGATATATTTTTTTCCATCCTTTGAGTTTTAGTTTGTTTGTGTCTCTAAGTCTAAGGTGTGTCTCTTGTAGGCAGCATATAGACGGATCGTGTTTCTTTATCCAGTCCGAGACTCTCTGTCTCTTTATTGGTGCATTTAGTCCATTTACATCCCGCATAATTATAGATAAATAAGTGTTTAGTGTTGTCATTTTGATGCCTTTTTATGTGTGTTGTTGACAATTTCATTTTTCCACTTACTCTTTTGTGCTGAGACGTTTTTCTTTGTAACTTGTGTGTTCCTCATTTTCATAGTATTTGACTTTATGTTTGCTGAGTCGTTACGTTTTTCTTAGTTTTTATTTTGAGTTATGGAGTTGTTATACCTCTTTGTGGTTACCTTAATATTTACCCCTATTTTTCTAAGTAAAAACCTAACTTGTATTGTCCTATATCGTCTTGTATCCCTCTCCATATGGCAGTTCTATGCCACCTGTATTTAGTCCCTCTTTTTGATTATTGTTATCTTTTACATATTGACTCCAATGATTCCCTGTTATGAGCATTTTTTTTTTTTAATTAATCTTAATTTGTTTTTGTGATTTCCCTATTTGAGTTGATACCAGGATGTTCTGTTTTGTGACCTTGTGTTGTGCTGGTATCTGATATTATTGGTTTTCTGACCAAACAATTTCCTTTAGTATTTCTTGTAGCTTTGGTTTTGTTTTTGCAAATTCTCTAAGCTTGTGTTTATCCGTAAATATCTTAATTTCACCTTCATATTTCAGAGAGAGTTTTGCTGGATATATGATCCTTGGTTGGCAGTTTTTCTCCTTTAGTGCTCTGTATATGTCATCCCATTGCCTTCTAGCCTGCATCGTTTCTGCTGAGTAGTCTGAAATTATTCTTATTTATTCTCCCTTGAAGGAGACCTTTCTTTTCTCCCTGGCTGCTTTTAAAATTTTCTCTTTATCTTTGGTTTTGGAGAGTTTGATGATAATATGTCTTGGTGTTTCTCTTTTTGGATCAATCTTAAATGGGGTTCGATGAGCATCTTGGATAGATATCCTTTTGTCTTTCATGATGTCAGGGAAGTTTTCTGTCAGGAGATCTTCAACTATTCTCTCTGTGTTTTCTGTCCTCCCTCCCTGTTCTGGGACTCCAATCACATGCAAGTTATCCTTCTTGATAGAGTCCCACATGATTCTTAGGGTTTCTTCATTTTTTTTAATTCTTTCATCTGATTTTTTTTCAACTATGTTGGTGTTAATTCCCTGGTCCTCCAGATTTCCCAGTGTGCATTCTAATTGCTCGAGTCTGGTCCTCTGACTTCCTATTGCTTTGTCTAATTCTCTAATTTTTTTGTTAATCTTTTGGATTTCTGCATGCTGTCTCTCTATGGATTCTTGCAACTTATTAATTTTTCCACTATGTTCTTGAATAATCTTTTTGAGTTCTTCAACTGTTTTATCAGTGTGTTCCTTGGCTTTTTCTGCAGTTTGCCTTATTTCATTTCTGAGGTCATCCCTGATGTCTTGAAGCATTCTGTAATTTAGTTTTTTATATTCTGTATCTGATAATTCCAGGATTGTATCTTCATTTGGGAAAGATTTTGATTCTTTTTTGGGGGGGGTTGTAGAAGCAGTCATGGTCTGCTTCTTTATGTGGTTTGATATAGACTGCTGTCTCCCAGCCATCACTAAGATATTGTAGTGATTTATTCTATATTTGCTCACTGAGTCTTATCTTGTTTTGTTTACTTTCAATACACGTGGATGGGCTACTAGATTGTTCTGTCTTGATTGTTGTAGCCCTTGACCCACTTATGACCTATTACCAGCTGCTCTGGGCTGTTACCAGATATATATGTCTGAGTCCATTCACTATTCTTGAGTAGAATCTGATTTGGGGTCATCAAGTGTGTGATGCACCCTGTCACCTATCCACCTGGAGAAGTAGTGGTGATAGTTGTGTGCACCAGATTCTAGTAGCAGCTGGGGTTCACACTCCAGCGGGGGCAGGATGCTGACAGGCTTCCCCCAAGTGTCAGTGAGGTAGGTGTGTCTCTATTCCTAAAGCACCTTGGTGAGTGGGCTCTGCAGCTGTACCTTAGGCCCCCAATGCAAGTACCTCTACCAGTCATACTTTTTAATGTGTGAGGTCACCATGAGTTGGAATTGACTCAAAGGTCAGGGGCTTTTGGTTTAGTTTTTGAACCTGAGTTTTGTCCTGAGGGAGCCCTGGTGGTATAGTGGTTAAGAGCTATGGCGGCAAACCAAAAGCTTTCAGCAGTTCAAATCCACCAGCTGCTCCTTGGAAACCCTATGGAGCAGTTGTACTCTGTCCTATGAGTACAAATCTACTGGACTGCAACAAGTTTTATTCTTTGTTTGTTTTTTGTCCTGGCTTTCTAAATTTCCCACACGAGTGCTTTCGAATGTCCCAACTTCCCAAAGACATTCTCTTCTTGCTCCTTCACCTTAGCCCTAAGCATTCTTTTTTTTAAAAAAAAAAATTATTTTTCTTGTTGTTGTTGAGGATATACACAGCAAAAACATACATTTGCACAATGTTGAGTGTTCCTATCCATGAGCATGGTATGTTTTCCATTTGCGTAGGTTTCTTGCTGTAGTGTTTTGTAGTTTTCTTTGTATATGTCTTTTATGTCCCTAGCAGCCCTGGTGGCAAAGTGGTTACAGTGATCGACTGCTAATGGAAAGATGGCTCCATGGGAGAAAGATGTGGCAGTCTGCTTCTGTAGAGATTTACAGCTTTGAAAATCCTAGGGGGTCCCTATGATTTGGAAGTGACTTGATGGCAGCGAGTTTTGATTTATGTCCCTGTTTTTTTTTTTTTTTTTAAGTCTTTCTAAGGATGTAAAAATGTCGTGGAGGCAGTGTCTGACCTCCTCCAACCCCACAACAGGGAAGGAGAACCAAGATCCACAGCCCAAGGCTGATTCTTATGAGGCAGAGGTCAGACATGCCCTCTCTCTCCACCATTTTTACCAAGTCTGACACCAACCGTCCCTCCCACAGCAGTTTGCTTCTCTGCTGGGTTCCATAATTCATTGCAATGTCCATACAGAACTCAAAGACCATACTCACTATTATGAGATTTATTGTAAGGGAAGTAACAGTTACAATTCCAGCTCAGGAACACTCAGGATACAGTTCTTTCATCAGGACAGCCTCTTGCCAACCGAGCTCACAGGCCTGCCTCCCCTTGGTCCCAGGCCCCTGCCCAAAGGCACTCAGTTTTCTCTTTCCATAGGCTGGTAAGCCCACCACATTGTCTCCTGCTGCCAGTTCTCTCCTGCTATCACTTCTCACCATCTTCAGGGTTATA